>NC_065448.1:17496419-19938919 GCF_917563875.1 Diabrotica virgifera virgifera
ATCGTAAAAATTTCGTGATGAACACCGCCAATTTATCATTTTTGTGCTGTCCGGCGGAGGCTGGCAGTAGATTAAGTTACGTGAAAACAAAAAATAACTCCACCCCAATTTTTTTTATATTATGTTTATATATCATCGATCACTTATATAATCCACAAAAATCGCAAAAATTTCTTGATGAACACCTCTTTTTTGTCATTTTCGTGCCGTCCGGCGTAGGCTGGCAATAGATTAAGTGAATTATTATTAATTAAAAACAAAAAAAAACTCCACCCCAATTTTTTTATATTATGTTTACATATCATCGGGCAATTATATAATCCAAAAAAAATCGCAAAAATTTCGTGATGAACACCGCTATTTTATCATTTTCGTGCCGTCCGGCGTAGGCTGGCAATAGATTAAGTGAATTATTATTATTTAAAAACAAAAAATAAGTCCACCCCATTTTTTTATATTATGTTTATATATCATCGATCAATTATATACTCCGCAAAAATCGCAAAAATTTCGTGATGAACACCTCTTTTTTGTCATATTCGTGCCGTCCGGCGGAGGCTGGCAATAGATTAAGTGAATTATTATTAATTAAAAACGAAAAATAACTCCACCCCAATTTTTTTATATTATGTTTATATATCATCGGTCAATTATATAATCCAAAAAATCACAAAAATTTTGTGACCAACACCGCCATTTTATCATTTTCGTGCCGTCCGGCGTAGGCTGGCAAAAGATTAAGTGAATTATTATTAATTAAAAACGAAAAATAACTCCACCCCAATTTTTTTATATTATGTTTTTTATATCATCGGTCAATTATATAATCCACAAAAATCGCAAAAGTTTCGTGATGAACACCGCCAATTTATCATTTTTGTGCTGTCCGGCGGAGGCTGGCAGTAGATTAAGTTACGTGAAAACAAAAAATAATTCCACCCCAATTTTTTTATATTATGTTTATATATCATCGATCAATTATATACTCCGCAAAAATCGCAAAAATTTCGTGATGAACACCTCTTTTTTGTCATATTCGTGCCGTCCGGCGGAGGCTGGCAATAGATTAAGTGAATTATTATTACGTAAAAACAAAAAATAACTCCACCCCAATTTTTTTATATTATGTTTATATATCATCGGTCAATTATATAATCCACAAAAATCGCAAAAATTTCGTGATGAACACCGCTATTTTATCATTTTCGTGCCGTCCGGCGTAGGCTGGCAATAGATTAAGTGAATTATTATTACGTAAAGACAAAAAATAACTCCACCCCAATTTTTTTATATTATGTTTATATATCATCGGTCAATTATATAATCCACAAAAATCGCAAAAATTTCTTGATGAACACCGCTATTTTATCATTTTCCTGCTGTCCGGCGGAGGCTGGCAATAGATTAAGTGAATTATTATTACGTAAAAACAAAAAATAACTCCACCCCAATTTTTTTATATTATGTTTATATATCATCGGTCAATTATATAATCCGAAAAAATCACAAAAATTTCGTGACGAACACCGCCATTTTATCATTTTCGTGCTGTCCGGCGGAGGCTGGCAATAGATTAATTGAATTATTATTACGTAAAAACAAAAAATAACTCCACCCCAATTTTTTTATATTATGTTTATATATCATCGGTCAATTATATAATCCACAAAAATCGCAAAAATTTCGTGATGAACACCGCTATTTTATCATTTTCCTGCCGTCCGGCGTAGGCTGGCAATAGATTAAGTGAATTATTATTAATTAAAAACAAAAAATAACTCCACCCCAATTTTTTTATATTATGTTTATATATCATCGGTCAATTATATAATCTAAAAAAATCACAAAAATTTCGTGATGAACACTGCTATTTTATCATTTTCTTGCCGTCCGGCGGAGGCTGGCAATAGATTAAGTTACGTGAAAACAAAAAATAACTCCACCCCAATTTTTTTATATTATGTTTATATATCATCGGTCAATTATATAATCCACAAAAATCCCAAAAATTTCGTGATGAACACCGCCATTTTATCATTTTCGTGCTGTCCGGCGGAGGCTGGCAATAGATTAATTGAATTATTATTACGTAAAAACAAAAAATAACTCCACCCCAATTTTTTTATATTATGTTTATATATCATCGGTCAATTATATAATCCACAAAAATCGCAAAAATTTCGTGATGAACACCGCTATTTTATCATTTTCGTGCCGTCCGGCGTAGGCTGGCAATAGATTAAGTGAATTATTATTAATTAAAAACAAAAAATAACTCCACCCCAATTTTTTATATTATGTTTATATATCATCGGTCAATTATATAATCTAAAAAAATCACAAAAATTTCGTGATGAGCACCGCAATTTTATCATTTTCGTGCCGCCCGGCGGAGGCTGGCAATAGATTAAGTTACGTGAAAACAAAAAATAACTCCACCCCAATTTTTTTATATTATGTTTATATATTATCGGTCAATTATATAATCCACAAAAATCGCAAAAATTTCGTGATGAACACCGCCAATTTATCATTTTTGTGCTGTCCGGCGGAGGCTGGCAATAGATTATGTTACGTGAAAACAAAAAGTAACTCCACCCCAATTTTTTCATATTATGTTTATATATCATCGATCAATTATATAATCCACAAAAATCGCAAAAATTTCGTGATGAACACCTCTTTTTTGTCATTTTCGTGCCGTCCGGCGGAGGCTGGCAATAGATTAAGTTACGTGAAAACAAAAAATAACTCCACCCCAATTTTTTATATTATGTTTATATATCATCGATCAATTATATAATCTACAAAAATCGCAAAAATTTCGTGATGAACACCGCCATTTTATCATTTTCCTGCTGTCCGGCGGAGGCTGGCAATATATTAAGTGAATTATTATTACGTAAAAACAAAAAATAACTCCACCCCAATTTTTTTATATTATGTTTATATATCATCGGTCAATTATATAATCCACAAAAATTTCGTGATGAACACCGCTATTTTATCATTTTCGTGCCGTCCGGCGTAGGCAGGCAATAGATTAAGTGAAATATTATTACGTGAAAACAAAAAATAACTCCACCCTAATTTTTTTATGTGTTGTTTATACATCACTGTTTAATAATATGGTCCACAAAAATAGCAAAAATTTCGTGATGGACACGCTAATTTCATCATTTTTGTGACGTGCTGTACATGGGACTCACGTAGTAGAAGTTTTTGGGGTGGGGGTTAATTTAGGGGGTTGTTATAATGATATTTTATTTGTAACACAAGTAACTAAGTATTTTGTATTGATTTTGTGAGGTAGTTTACGAGATTTTTCGAAATACAGTTTATTGCTGGAATCTATTGCTAACTTTACACAAGTTTTTTCTAGCTGTTTTCTCTATCTAGACTGCAGTCTTATTATTTACATTATATGCGCTGCTCGAAGAACCATCATGCCGATTTTATTTAGAGTTGCCAGCTTGTGCTCTGTCATTCTTTCTGTAACCTTTTCTGTAGTTACTAAAATTGCTAAAACCACCTTACTAAACCCTCCTCCTCTTTCACTTTGTCTCATTTCATTTCCGGAGTAGTATAGTGAGAATTTATTTTTATGAATTTCTCCCTGACCCTTCCATCTGATTTGTAGTGTCAATATTTCACCAATTTGTAAAATATATACAATTTTTAATTCTGTATGTAACATTATTTTATTGTCTATTAATATAATAAATGTTAGTTGTTGTCTGTAAACATTCTAATGTTACTTATGTGAATAATGTTTGTACCATAATAAATATTTTCAATTTATATATTTATCAATATCTCCCATCAATCTTTTTTTATTAAATCATAATGAAACTATTGTAAATGTTTTATCTTCTGCTTTCTTCTGCACAAACAACCTTATTGATTAAAAATGTTGTGGTTAGTGGTTACGTTAAAAATATGCGTTTGCGTTTGCGTGTTTACAAGTTCAAAATTCAAAATGTACACAAACAAGACTGAAATTTGACAGACAAATGAAATGATAGGAATCTTAGACAAGGAAAAAAGAGAGTACGGGTAACACTCATTTAAAACCTTAGTTTTGCTTAGTTTAAAACACACGTTCCAAAAGTGAAGCCAGTTTTGGTTTGTTTGTCACCAGAAACATGGCGGTCACGTCAAAAATAACAATGGGTTGCCAGTGGTGGGTGTTCGTTGAAGGTTAAAATTTCATAAAAAATAAAGTAAATCATCATCTAAAATTCGTAATAAAAACATATGTATGTATTGAAACATATGTACGTAATATGAGCAACTTAATAAAACATTTACCGTACACAAATTCTTCTTTTTAAATACATTTCATGTTTTTATTTTAAATACTCAATGCATTAACAATACCCCAAAGATACGTCGATGATCAAAATCTCAGGGTGTCGGTTTGGCTTCACTTTTGGTCTTAGAGCATGGAAAATTTTTTCTTTCTCTGGAGATCTAACACGCAATCTGTTTTTCGAACGAAAGTGAATCCTTATTTTAATACGGTTGGTTCTCATTGAGATTTGACATCACTTGTTTTATTAGTGATTTTTGTGCGATTTCTGAGTGAAAACTAGCAATTTTTTTAACTCTTTATAGTGGTGATGTGTTCGGCTTACGGTTGTAAAAGCGACAGCAGCAGGAAATAAGTGGGAATTACATTTTACAGGTAAATAAATATTTCTGTTATGTGTGCGTAGATGAAAATTCAATAAATACTCCTATATTCTTAGATATTGCCTCTTAAATTTTTAATAATTTGAAAATTAACACTTCAATGTACCTTATTACATAATTAAAATTACATGGTTAAGTTATAAAATGAGAAAAATTTACGTGTAAAATTAAAAGTAACCTAAAAAACACCATTTTACCAGTGGTGTAGGTACGAAACGGTACGAAATAAATGAAATTATAAAATATATTGTGGCAACTTCGAAAATGGAATAAATAGCGTATATTTTTATTACATATTATTGACTTTTTTGTTGTTAAACATTTTATTGCTTGATTGTATTTTGTTTATATGTAAAAAATTATTTAAGAGCACAGGCGCAAATATTTTACGGCTATCTCTACTTTTTCTTTTTTTACACGGCAAATTATATGTAGTGAAGTTTTCACTGGTATGGATACGTACATAAACATTACTTGACAATGACATTGTCACCATTAACTTGAGATGACTTTTGAATGTTCTTGGATAACTGTTACTTGTATCATCGCTTTAATTATTAATTCAATTAATTAATATGATAATTTTTCACTAACTATGTATTCAGTGATTATAATAATTTATATACTATGCCATAAAAGATAATACTTAATCGAGAAAAGAGGAAAAGTGATTTTTTTAATATATTGTTACTATGGAACGCTTAGATAAATTTTGAATATCTTTAACAACAAAATGCTTATATCACAATATATATCCTGGTGGAGTCTCTGCTTGGGATCTTCCATAAATAATAAACAATAAATAACTTTTTATTAATGTCACGTCTTAAATTCTTTAGCCAATACACTATCAATATTATTTAATAAACAACTCAAGAAAACGAGCGATACACAATTATTGGATCAAAGCTAGCCGTGCAAAAAATTACGTATGTCTTGTTTTAATCTGAATTTTTATCAATTAATTTTGATTAACGTTATAAAACATAAAAAATCAGTCAAAGCCTTTAACACAGAACTTTAATCTAAAATAAAAAGAATTAACACAATTATAAGTAACAATAATAAATAAAATCAAACAGGATGCTGTATATGTCCACCACCAACATCTATACATAACCTAACTTTTCTTGTTAAGTTGACGTGCACTGCAAAGTTGACGTAAACTGGAAAGTAGTATATCTGAATTAAGAACAGACATGCACTGTATATATCTATCTCTGTCGTTGACAGCCACCTATGGTGACAATAATTTTGGATCAAACGTTATTATTATTCCTAAAGCCGTGTCAAATATCTAAAATTGCCGCTGTCTTGTCAGCACATTCTGTTCGACTGAGTGCGTTGTACGACAAAGATAGCGAATATTCAATTTGGAAAATATTACCACTGACATGGTGTTCATTTTTTTCCAATAGGGCTTTTCATAGATTGTCATTTGTTTCGAGCTTCTGTCATGTGTCACATAATATTAATATATCTACGTCATACGTCTCTAGTTTGTATCATTGTTATATACCAATAACGTATGACGTAGATATATTAATATTATGTAACACACGACAGAAGCTCGAAACAAATGACTGTGAATGAAAAGCCCTATAGGGCTTTTCATCGATTGCCATTTGTTTCGAGCTTCTGTCATGTGTCACATAATATTAATATATCTACGTCATACGTCTCTAGTTTGTATCATTGTTATATACCAATAACGTATGACGTAGATATATTAATATTATGTAACACACGACAGAAGCTCGAAACAAATGACTGTGAATGAAAAGCCCTATAGGGCTTTTCATCGATTGCCATTTGTTTTGAGCTTCTGTCATGTGTCACATAATATTAATATATCTACGTCATACGTTTCTAGTGATACGTTATATACCAATAACGTATGACGTAAATATATTAATATTATGTGACACATGACAGAAGCTCGAAACAAATGACTGTGAATGAAAAGCCCTATACTGAAAAAAGTAATACTTTTGAAAAATTTAAACGCAGAATGAAAGACTAAATTATTACCGAGGGCTAAAAGTCCCTCAGAATAAATAAAAAGAATGTGTGTGTACTTTGTACGCACGTAAGAAGTTATACTTCTATTATATGATTTAAACGAAATTATTATACTTTTTATTTATATTTTGTTTAAATATTAAACTAATTTATACTTACTACTTCTCAAACATTTTTATTAGAACAGTGCCAAAAATTAAAATAATAAAAGAATAAAACACACACAAACACATTAAACAAGCCACAAATGATGTCTGAACATTAATTGTCGAAAATTTTTTTAACTAAATACGTATTTTCTGAAAATACAATTATATAATAAATATACTTACAATCATAAAATGTATTTAAAAAAAAAACAAAAAAGAAAGTTTCTATTGGGACTCGAACCAGCGCTGATAAGAGCGGTTGGTATTGGAATTCATTCGCCTTCTCCGCTTAGCCACGAACACTATGTGTCATTATTTACGAAGATCGACTAACTAAACGGATTAAACTTGTGATATTTTGATATTTTGAAAATTGATCAAATTATTTTAATTTTGAATTGAAATGATTTAGAATTGAAAAAATACAACAAAACATGTAGTAAAAAAACAATATATTAGGTGAATATTGATAGAAATTTTGGTGGTAATCAAATTATATAAATAAAAGTATTACATACTATGTATTTTGGCAGATCAAATAGGTAGGTTTATACTCATGATACATTAACAATTATTACGTACCTGTTGCTTTTAAAAACTATTTAAAAGTCACTACAATATTATAAACTTTTTTGTTTCTGTCCTCACAACAATAAAACTAATATATTATACATTTGTTTACCTTTACCTTTACCTCCAAACCACAGCTGCCATATCGGATAATTTTTGACATGTCATTTGAACATCCAATCAGAACAAAGTTATAATGCGCATGCGCCGGGCTGATAGGTTTTAACGTATAAAAAAATCACCCTCTATCGCCGGTAAAGAAGTATAACTTCAAAAAGTTTCTTTTGAATGAGATCTTTGAAAATAAAAATCACACTAAATTGTCTCTTAGTTTTTCACCCCTGTAACTTTTTTCTCGAAATTCGAAAAAATTAATCCTATTTAAATATAGTATTGGAGCCGAAATTTTGCGACCTATGTGAAATAAAGATATCTATCATAAATCAATAATTCAAAAAGTTTGCTTTCGTCACATCCCCTAATTCCTAATCCTGTTTTATTTTGAGTGGGTATAAAAGTTCAACATACTAAAATACTGTTATTTGTTTCAATCTTTCTATGTAAGCCATGCATAATATTGTGTAATTAATAAAAATAGAAAATTGAACTAAACCTACGAGCAATATTATTTAATTATGTAGTTTTATATAGTTTCTTCTGGCCTACGCGATACGCCACTGGCACTCGTGTTTGGTTCTAACTTGGTTTTGGATTCAGTTTCGTTCTCGTTGCGGTCACTCCAGGGAGAGGGTAAAAAATTTTCCATACTCTAAGCTTTTGGATTACTCGTCCTCTCTCTTTCCTTGTCTAAGATAGGAATAGGGTCTACAGCTGATTGTCATTTGTCGCTAGTCGCTACATATTTTTCGACCAATCAAAATGGACCGTGATAGTGTGACGTCAAAACGTCAACAGGTTTCCAATCACGTTGTGTCTAGGTATACGCTAACGTCTACGCAAATAAAAAAAGAGGTAGAATTAAACGTCATAACAAATATTTTTCTATCAAACAAACACTAAACATATCAAAATAGCGTGTATCAAAATATACAGTCACTGCCCACGCTAAATAGTCACTAGCTTGATGAAGTTTAACCTTTTTATTTGCGTACATTTTAGCGTGTACCTAGACACAACGTGTTTGGAAACCTTTTTTTGGCGTTTTGACGTCACGACTATCGAGGTCCATTGCACGAAAGGCTAATTAACCCAGGCGGTACCGACGTTGCCAGATTTTCTTAACTAGATTTTAGGCGCGATTTTTGAATGCGAAACATCCTCTTTCAGGAAACATTCTTACCATCAAAATGAAAATTTTAGAAGTGAGTATTTGTTTTGAGTAAAGTCTTCTCCCTTATTAACAAATAAAAATGAAATATTTTTGTAGTTATTTCTTAAAAGTAATAAATAACTACTTTGCATATTTCATTCCTTAATAGCAAGGAAGACTTTATTTAAAACTTCACTTGTAAATTTTTTATACTGACAGTTACGATGTTTTTCCCGTATGGGCTCAATATTAAAGCAAAAGAATTTTCCTAACGTTTCTGTTTGACTAAAATTAATTGTAGATTTTTCAAGAATGAAGAATGAGTGGCGCACACAATATTCCTGCTACAAGAGCTGATATGAATATACGAGGCGCAAAAATGTATTTTCATTTTGATAAAAAATAAAATTATAGACTTATTTTGAAATATTTTCCATAGGTAGTATTTGCTAAATTTGAAGTAAAACGCGCCACAAACTTCATGAAAGGTACTGTATTGTGATACTCCCTGGCTATGTTTTAAATACTTACTAATATTTTTTCATGCCTACCTACATATTTTTTATGCCAGATATAAATAATTCTGTAGTATTGCTATGATGTTTAAATTCAGATCATTCTGATTATTCACTGAAGCCATTATTAATGAGTCCACAAATACATTCCTTTTTGTATATGGAAGAAAACAAAACAATTGAATCTCACTCACTTACAGTCGGAAAAATGAAAGAATACACATGAACGAACATATAAAACACGCTGTATTTTCCAGTCACCGTGTCACAAGGAAAATTGTCCAGTGCAAGTACATGTAACAATAATTATTACATGTACTTGCGCAGGCCAATGTTTTGTGTGACACGGTGACAGGAAAATACAGCGTGTTTTATATGTTCGTTCATGGGTACTTTCATTTTTCCTACTGTACATTGGCTAAAACAGGAAAGGTTTTCTATTTTAGTCAATGTAAGTGTACACAGTTAAATTGATTCAATTATTGTTTTATCCTACAGAAATATACTATAATATAGAGATTGAGAGAGATTTACCAAAGTTAACACATCGACGAACAGTGCGTCAAATGGATAAGTAAGTGCTGTGACACTCTATTGAATTTTGCGAAGTAGAATAGGAAAATTGCTAAATTTCTTTTAGCGCTTATAGTTTATGGAAACAATTTTGACGTTTTTTTTGTAAACATGTGGACGATGACCATGAATGTCATGTCACATTTCATAATAAGCATCTGTAGATATATTGTGACAAAAATCTAGTGATTTTTGTCATAACTTGTTATTTAAAAAATGTCTATAGACCTTGTGTCACATTTCATCAATGGAAATTAGACGTCTATAGACATTCTGTCTATCAATGTGTTAAAGATGTTTGCTAACCTTATAGAATATTTTTGTGTTATGGGGAAATAAAAGAATCATTAATATACATGTTTGATTTTTTTATTCTTTATTTAATTGCCCTTTGCATAATTTAATTTTTAAATTTAATAAATTAATTTCTTTTCTGTGTCTCTCTTCTGTCATTTTCTTTTGTCTGGCCTGCTTCTGTTGTGCCCTTTGTTCCTCCATTTCTATGTGGATCAGTTGATCTATGTTGAGTATTAGCTTTGTTCTTTGGTGTAATAAATTCTCTACTTTATTATTGGTAGTTTCCTTCTGGGACTGGCTTTTTTCTAAGAATGCAGGATTGGCATCTCATCAAAAATCTCCTGGATGTTTGCGTTATCTGCAATTAATTTTTTTATTTAGAATAAATTCAGTTGTATAAATATGTGAAAAGTGTCACTAATAAATATTAAAATTAGCATATAATAATTAACTCCTGAAAAAATATACCAGAATTCTATATTGTTTTGCAAAAAATTACAAAATAACCCAGAACATTAACAGTGTAAATTAAGTTTGAAAACGGTCTTTATTTCTCATTTATTGCAGTAAGAGTTGCAAAACGAGCAGTAAGAGTTGATTTGAAAAATTAAATTTAACTTTACTAGTTGAAGTACATTCTTCCTAACTCTTGTTAGTAAAAGTAGATCCCCGGAAAAAGAGAATCAGCTCTTACTAGTTTGAGTTGACTATTCATGGATCTATATTCAGTAAATGTACATTCATACGTGCTTTTTTATGCATGCGCATCTCTTTGTGTTGACTATTATTAACTTATCACGATTTGAACATACAGTAACTTTCTTTCTTTCTTTCTCCCCTTCCTTATACCCTTTCAGGTGTCGGATTTGGGTTTAATTTAGCTACATATTCACCCATCTCTTCCATTCTTTTCGGTCCTGGGCTATTAGTTTCATTTCTTCTAGCGTTTTCTGTTTGATTTTTCCTGCTTCTACTATTTGCTGTATCCATTTTTTCTTCGGCCTGCCTTTTTTCTTTTTTGTAATATTCCTTGTTTCGTGAATTTTCCTTGCTAGTCTACTAGGTTTCATTCTCATCAGATGTCCATACCAGTTTAATTGCCTCTTTATTATTTTATTCATTATTGGTTCCTGTTTAGTTATCCCTCTTATTGTCTCATTTCTTATTCTATCCCATTTGGTCTTTCCGGCTATAGCACGTAAATGTCTCATCTCAATTGCATTTATCCTACTATTATGCTTTTTCTGTAAAGTCCAATTTTCGCTTGTATACAGTATCGTCGGTATCACAATCGTATTATATATTTTAATTTTTGTTTCGTGGGACAATTCTTTTTTCCTCAGAATTGGCGCTAGTGCGTAGTACAGTTTATTTGATTTTTTAGTTCTATTTGTTATTTCGAGGTCTATTTTCCCATCATTGGTAATAATACTTCCAAGATAATCATATGCTGTAACTATTTCCAGTTGAGTATTTTTGCATTTTATAATTACTTCATTTTCTTCCTTTTCGCCGATGACCATTATTTTACTTTTCTCGATGTTTATTTCCATTTTTAATTTCTCTATTTCTTCTGTCCATACATTTATGAGTTTTTGCATTTTTGTCACGGAATCTGCTATAAGGACTATGTCATCCGCATACAATAGGGCTTCTATTTTTATTGGCTGTAATCTTTGGTATCCTATTGTTGTCTGTATTTGGTTCGTTCTTTCTCCAGTATTTCTAGTCAATTCATTCATGACTATTATGAATAGTAGCGGACTAAGACTGTCTCCTTGCTTGATACCTCTTTCCCAATTGAATTCTTCAGATCTTTCTCCTGCTATCTGTACACGTCCTTTTACTACTCCGTATATATTTTCAATTATTTTTATCAGTGTACTTGGTACTTTCATGTTCTGCAAGCATTTCCATATAATTTGTCTTTCTATAGAGTCGAATGCTGCCCTTAGATCTATGAATGCTAGAATGAGCTTTCCCCCCGAGTCAATACTTCTTTCTATTATATTTCTAATGATGTAAATGTTATCGTTTGTCTGTCTTTCTGGTCTAAACGCTGCTTGTTCTTCTCCCAGTTCTTTTTCTACCGCTTGTCTTAGCCTCTTCTCTACTATTTTCGTGTATATTTTAAAACATACCGATGATAAACATATTGCTCTATAATTTTCGCAGTTGACGTGTTCTCCCTTTTTGTATATTGGCACTATAAGGTTACTTTGCCAGTCTTTTGGGATTTGCTGCTTTTCCCATGCCTCTTTGTATATTTTCAACAACCAGTTTATCCCTTCTTCTCCCATGTACTTGACCATTTCCGGGTCTATGTCATCATCCCCTCCAGCTTTACCTATTTTTACGTTTGATACTTCCAATATTACTTCTTCTCTATTTATTTGCTCTAATTCTTTGTTCTCGTTATCTTGATATGTTTCATTTCTATCATCTATTATTGCATTTCTAAATTTGTTTTCATAGTATTCTTTCCATACTTTAGCTATTTGTTCTGGAGTTGTTTGGATTTGGTTTGTTGTATCCCTTACGGCTGTTATTTCTTTATGTTTTCCTTTCTTCATATGTCTGATTGTTGTCCAGAAGCTTCTATTATTTGTTACATAGTTTTGTTGTAATTCTTCTCCAAACTCTTCCCACGTTTTTGTTTTTACTTGTTTTATGGTGTTTTTCGCTAATCGTCTCAGCCTTTTGTATTCTTCTTTATCTTCTTCCAGTTCGGTCTCAATGTATTTTTTCCATGCTATTTTCTTTTTCTTCACTGCTGTTTTAACTTCATTGTTCCACCATCTCGTTCTTTTATGGAGTTTGTTATGTTTTCTGATTCCACATATTTCTGTTGCTGAGACAGACTTTATGACTACTTTGAAGGCGTTCCATCTTTCTTCCAGTGTCCATGCCTCTTTTTGGTTTTCTAGTTGTCTTAATCTTCTATTTGTTTCTTTTTTGTAATGTTCTCGCACCTGTTCTAATTTGAGCTTATTTACTTTTACTCTTTGGTAATCTTTTCTTTCCACCTCCTTTATTTTTTCATCCTCGAGTTTTGCAGTAACATACAGTAACATACAGTAACAAAGTATGTAATATTTTATTTCATGGATCTATTGTTTGTATTCTTGATTGTTCCGCTTCCTGAGATTTTTACAATATTTGAAATCTTAGATATCGATACATTTTTGGTGAAAATCATGTTTTTACATTAAACTAATGCTATTATTGTTTAAAAAGTTCTGCCAAAGTGTAGTAAGCCTAGACTTACTTTAAACATAATATGTATGACTTCCTTACATTTTACTAAACATAGGCTTACTACACTTTGGCAGTATCTTCTAAACAAGAATAGCGTTAGTTTAATGAAAAAAAAAATGATTTTCGCCAAAATGTCACTTACGTTACTTTGCCAAAAATGTATCGATATATTAAGTTTTTATTTCTTTTTTAATTTTATATGTTTTAAATAGTTTTAATAAGTTACATTCCTGTTGATGGTTTTTAAAATGTAGCACACCCATGTGGATATTTTTCAGGAGAAGCTAAATAAGAGATGAGCGTTTGAGGGCAAAAGTAAATAATTTGACACTATCAAAAGATTAGTATGAAGAATACATTAAAAAAGTAAGAACTCTGAAGGATGAATCTACAAAAGATAGTAATGATCACATATTGTTAAAAAGATAAATGTTATTGAAGCGCATAGTGCTAGTTGACTTAAACTAGGAATAGTCAACTTCAACTGGATAATCAACTTGAACTGTAACATATACTATAAAGTTACTTGAAAACCTTTATTTAAATTCAACAATCCAAGTGGTAACAAGATTACCACTTTTTCTGTTTCATTAGCTATTTTGTCTTCTTTACCTACAAATCAACAGTTTCCACTAATTTCTATAGATTTACCTCTTGTTCAAGATCTTCACTCTTCAATAAACTTAGCATATAAGTAATTTTGTTTTAAAAAAATACTAAGTTTTCACTCTAATGGCATATAGCATATCCCACCAGAATGAAAACAATGGGAACCTTCTCTGGTGGGATATGCTATATGCCATTAGAGTGAAAACTTAGTCTTTTGCTAGCAGTTGCCGCTAGGGCATCTATGCCATTTCGTTCGTTGCAATTCAGGACTGCACGCTGGGGTTTGTTTTGGTTGGATCAGGGAGAGCAGCATATGTGCCTCCTGATGAGAGACTAATAAGTTTCGAAACCGGTAGAGGTGCTTGCAGCACTCTCTGATTGGACTGGAATATGGTTCGGCTGTATTTTCGTTTTGCAACGAAATTGAAAGTGGTTATTCATTTTTAATTTTGTTTTACTTCTTCACCATAATCAACCTTTTCTTTCTATTGTTTTCTGATTATTATAATATAGAATTGTATTTTTGAATCTCATGACTTTATATAATTATTCTTTTTAAGTTTTAACTCCATGATTACTGATTACTTACATTTCCTTCTTCCTATTCCACAATAAAAATAAAATCATCTTAACATTTTGCTAGCTCTGTGACAAGAAAACCACAACAAATAACTCATAACCTCACATTGCCTGTGACTTTGACAGAAGGATGAAGATATCAACATTTGGCAACGTCGGTACCGCGTGGGTTAATTAGCCTTTCGTGTCCATTGCAGTTTGAGCAAACTGACCTTGAATTAGAAAATTTGAACAAACTCAGGATGTGACGTCACTATCTGTCACTTTCAGTTTGCTCAAACCAGTTTGATCAAATTATTTGATGGTGAGATGGATCCTGAACTAGTCCAGGATTAGTTATGAATAGACCGAAAAAGTCGTGACGTAATTTTCAGGCGGGAAATTTGACAATGATTCTAAGCACAAATTATGGCTGTCCGTATTGTTACTGAACATAAGGGTCAAAATTAAATCCTATATTTTTCTTTGAGAGTTTTTAGGTTGACTCAGATTTAACTATTTAAGTTTGCATGGATGGAATACAATAAAAAGCTGCTTATATTGAAATAAGAGTAAAATTAGTTGAATAGTGGAACCTATGTCGTATTTTTAGTTTGTCATTTGTCACAAAACAAACTGTTTACACTGAATGTAAAAATACAGATTGGACGTGTCAAAAAAATGTATAATAATTATATAATAATAAGTAATAAGCTAAAACTAAAAATAATTACAATTACATAATATAAAATATAGTATGTTAACATACACAACATAATCATAGTCAAAATACTTCCTTGTGGGGTGCCCATATCTATGTAGTATGCACTGGTAGTATGGGCTGGATAGTATATCATTAATTTTCACTATTATTTTTCGCTGTGTCTAGGTACACGCTAACGTGTACGCAAATAAAAAAGTTTGGTACACGCGAAACGTCATTAAGTCAGTAACGTCACTATTTAGCGTGCACTTTTACTGGTTTTTTGCATACACGCTAACTTGAGAATACCGCGAGTGTCAGAGTGAGGGTGGCGATGGTTAGAATTTGTGTAATCGCGTTGTGTTTACATTTTAATATTGATTAGTAAAGAGATTTCTTATTTTTATTTGTTTAGTGTTTGTTTTTAAATTAATTATAGAGTGAGGACAATTATTTAGTTTTTTTAATGAGTTTAACAAAATTTTAAAACATTATGAAAAAATAAGAGACAAAAATTTGTGATTAAGGGTAGCAGAAGTATTAAGATAAAATATACAGGGCGATTGATTAGTGTGATAAAGCTCAGTAGATAGTTATAGCAATAGATAGCAATAAAAGTTAGTAATAAAAATTGTAGCAAACTTTGAGCTTCATATTACAAAATTAGTTAGAATGTTACAGGGCGTTCGATAACACAGTGGCAGACCAAACTTATGTTTTTTTTTAAATGGAACACCCTATATTTTATTTTATGTTCGAAATCTTCTTAACGTCCCCATCATAAAAATATAAAGGTTTATTATGTTGTATAGGGTATTTACAAAGTCATAACCAATTTTCCATGAAAATCGTAACAAGTTCAACTCCCTGTATAAAAAGAAATAAACACGACAGCATTGATTTATAAACTGGTATCGTTAACTTACCGCTGTGTCTAGGTACACGCTAACGTGTACGCAAATAAAAAAGTTAGGTACACGCGAATTAAAATTCATCAAGCCAGTGACGTCATTATTTAGCGTGCCCAATGACTTTATATTTTGGTACACGCTATTTTGATATGTTTAGTGTTTGTTGTTTGTTTGATAGAAAATATTTTTATTAAGGGAAGTGGAAGGGAAGCAAAACTATTCAGATGTTTTAAACTTAATTGTAATAAAACAATATGTATATATGTATATAAAAGTATATATTCAGGTTAGCAAAATAAATATTAGTTAACATGATATATAAAAAATACTGCTAAAATAATTTTTATACGTAAGTGAATTATTTATTTATTTTTATTTATTTATTTATTTCTACGGTAGAACCATTTACAAAATACAAAAAAAAATAGAATAAGTAAGATCATGTATAAAAAACAATGAATATAAGACAATTAACCAATAAAATTTGTAAAATAACACAGTACATATATCAAATCACAGTTAGAAAATGAAAAATATCACATATTTAACTCATTAAATTCTCTAGTTGCCTCTTGAAGTCATTAATGCCTAGACAGAATGGATCAAGTTTCATGTCATTGCAAAAACTGAGCATTCTCGACAAGGGAAAATGACGAGAATACTCAGTTCTATGAAAAGGAATATGAAAGAGTGCAGTGTGTCGAGTTCTATGAATTGTATTGAAGTACACATTATCCAACAACGAGGGACAATTAATATCATTGTTTAGAAGTTTAAATAAAAACAACATATCAGCTCTCAACCTGCGGTTCTTCAGTGTAGCAATGTTAAATTGAGACATTATTCCAGAATAATCTATGACAAAATTTTCAGTATTTCTTATATTAGTATGTGCTTTATAAGCCAAAGATCTTAGAAACTTCCGCTGAACGCTCTCCAATCCATCAATGTAGACTTGATGAAATGGAGACCAAACAACAGAGCAGTATTCAAGTCCTGAGCGCACTAGAGAGCAGTACAGTAATTTGAATACAGTAGGTGAGAGATCATGACTGTTGCGATAAATAAACCCAAGATTGCGAAATCCTGTTTCCTTAATTTTAAGATAATGGCTTCTAAATGTCAATGCACAATCCAATAATACACCCAAATCTTTAATCTCAGTAACTGAATTCAAGAGTACATCATTAAGAACATATATATTAGCTGTTAGATTATTTATACGACCAAATGAAATACAAGAACATTTAGTCGGGTTTAGGCTTAAACCATTTTGTTTCGACCATAAACATATATTATTAACATCATCTTGCAGGAGATCTTTATCTGATATATCCTGTATGTAACGAAATAACTTAAGATCATCAGCAAATAGTAGAAAGTGTGAGTTTTTGATAGCCTTACCAATATCGTTAACGAACAAGTTAAAGAGCAAGGGACCACAATGAGACCCTTGTGGGACACCAGAACAACAATGGAATTCTTTAGAAACATAATTGTTGATACGAACTTGTTGTGTACGACCCATCAAAAAGTTTTTAATCCGTTCACCAAAGCCAGATGCACGAAGTTTATGAACCAACAGGTTATGATTAACCCTGTCAAATGCCTTTGAGAAATCAGTATAAATGCTGTCGACCTGAATCTTATTCTCAAATGCACCCAACAAGTATTGTTGGTAGTTGACAAGGTTTGTTACAGTTGACTTTCCGTTAGAAAAACCATGTTGCTCATCAACAATTATGTTTCGGCAAGCCCAGGTAAGACCCATCGATACCAATTTATCTAGAAGTTTTGGGATTGCTGATTGAATAGTTATACCTCTATAATTATTTACACACTCGCGATTGCCAGATTTATGGATAGGTGTAAGAAAACTATTTTTCCAATAATGTGGAAATATAGATGATGATAATGATAAATTAAAAATTTGTTGTAAAGGGTTACAAAGGGAAAACACACAGTTCTTAATAAGTGCTGCAGGTATACCATCAGGCCCTGAAGAATATGTAGTTTTTAAACTCATAATTCCCTCAAAAACATCAGTCAGACTAAATTCCAGAGTTTGGATATCAACACTGTAGTCTAATTCAAAGTTAGGTAAATTATACTCACTATCATTATATGTACTCGAAAAATAATTGGCAAATAGATTGACTATCTCCTCACCACACTGAGCTATTACATCCCCACCTTCATTAGACATCACATTAGGATAAGTGTTAGACCCACGTGTAGCATTAACATGTCTCCAAAAAGAGCGGGGATTGCTTGAAAGATTTGCTTGAATATTCTCTAAATAGTTTTTATAACATACTGCTTGTAATGATTTACATCTTTCCCTTAGCACTGAAAATTCCTCATATGAGTTGCCTGATGCTTTAAAATTCCGGTGAGCTATTTTTTTCTGTATGACAAGTTCAATCAATTCTCGTGAGAACCAAACAGGAAAGTTCAATGATTTAAACCGATTGACAGGAACAAACATACTGATGGCGTCATATAAAACATGGTAAAAATTATCTATGCAGCAATTAATATCTGATACATCTAATACCTCATTCCAAGGAATTGATGCTAAATGTTCATTTAAAACCTGATAATTACATTTTTTAAAATCATGATAAAAGACATCATATTTAAGAAACAAATTTAAATTAGCTGCTGGTAACAATACAGGGTGCGCCAAACCTCTGGTTTTCTTTGATTGCGGCTAAACTATGAGATAAACAAAAAAATGTTTATAACAAAACTAATGTGTATCAAAGAGGTCTATAATTTAAAATTATTTTCAATTATACAGGGTGAGTCAGAATGACGGTATGAACCAAAGTTGTATTTTTTTAAATGGAACATCCTGTATATTAAATCATTTTTAAATATATTATTTAAAAATATGAAAAATGTGTATAAGGTCTTATAGGCCTAAAGTTAATAATTTTAGAAATATTTACATTTGTATTGAGAAAAATGGTAATATTTATAGGGTGGTGGATTATGTTTCCAAGGAAATAAAAATTTAGGTGATAGGTCAAAGTTTTTGAAATATAGTGTTATTTTTAAATAATTTAATATTTTTTACTTTTAGCCATAAAATATACAGTGTGATCACTATTTGCAAATACAAAATTTTCTCATTTTTTTTAAATAGGACACCCTGTATATTAGTTTTGCGTTTTGTAGTAAATATTACAACCTTTCTTTTGGTATAAGGTTGTATGTACCTAGCCTGTTTCGTTTTGTAGATATTTTAAAAAAACTATAGATTTTACGTTTTTGCGGATTTTTTATTTAAAAATTTTTTTGCAAAAAAAATAATTATAATCTGGTTTTAGAAACATACACTAAAATATAAAATATGAAAATAAAAACGTAATTAAAGATTAAAATAAATCGTATGCTAGTATAATTCAATTGAATTTAATAACTTTAAATTATTTTACAAAAAATATTTTACCATATTAATGAATACATAAATTAGTTACTAAATTAAATAAACAACCAAATTTTAAATCAATCGTAGTAATTCTTCTACCGCAGCAACTTTCCTGTACCAAATTAATTGTTAGTTATATTGTATTTACGAGTGATCAGTTAATAACTTTTTAATTTACCTACATCTTGAGAACATATAAAGTATGCTTTGAAACAAATGAACGTTATGGAAGTATATTAAGAAGTAAATAGTATCTATAAAATACCTACTTATATGTACCTACTCGTGTCAAAAAAGCTGGTAATAATTTCTAATGGTTTCGCCCAAAACAAATGTTATATCCAAAAATTTTTTGGTTAAAAAATTAAAATTTAAAATATAAAAAATTGTTACAAAAATTTCAACTTCAAAAGTATTACCAGTTTTTGTGACACCAGTAAATACTATTTATATTAAGAAATAATTTGGCTGATACATTTAACATTCATTTGTTTCAAAGCATACTTTATAATAATTTTTATATTCTCAAGATGTATGTAAGTAAATTTAAAAGGTAAATTAAAAGTTTAACTAAATACAATTTAACCAACAATTAATTTGGTACAGGAAAGTTGCTGTAGTAGAAAAATTACTACGGTTGATTTAAAATTTGGTTGTTTATTTAATTTAGTAACTAATTTATGCATTCATTAATATGGTAAAACATTTTTTGTAAAATAATTTAAAGTTATTAAATTCAATTGAATTGTACTAGCATACGATTTATTTTAATCTTTAATTACGTTTTTATTTTCATATTTTATATTTTAGTGTATGTTTCTAAAACCAGATTATAATTATTTTTTTTGCAAAAAAATTTTTAAATAAAAGATCCGCAAAAACGTAAAACTTATAGTTTTTTTAAAATAGCTACAAAACGAAACATGCTAGGTACATACAACCTTATACCAAAAGAAAAGCTGTAATATTTACTACAAAACGCAAAATTAATATACAGGGTGTCCCATTTAAAAAAAATGAGAAAATTTTGTATTTGCAAATAGTGATCACACTGTATATTTTATGGCTAAAAGTAAAAAATATTAAACTATTTAAAAATAACACTATATTTTAAAAATTTTGACCTATCACCTAAATTTTTATTTCCTTGGAAACATAATCCACAGCCCTATAAATATTACCATTTTTCTCAATAAAAATGTAAATATTTCGAAAATTATTAACTTTAGGCCTATAAGACCTTATACAAATTTTTCATATTTTTAAATAATATATTCAAAAATGATTTAATATACAAGGTGTTCCATTTAAAAAAATACAACTTTGGTTCATACCGTCGTTCTAACTCACCCTGTATAATTGAAAATAATTTTAAATTATAGACCTCTTTGATACACATTAGTTTTGTTATAAACATTTTTTTGTATATCTCATAGTTTAACCGTAATTAAAGAAGACCAGAGGTTTGGTGCACCCTGTATAGTATAAGCTGAATGATGCTGAGAAGTATTCAATAGTATATCAGTAGAAATCGACACAACTGCATCCCTCTGCGTACAGAAAACTAGATCTAAAAATGTATCATTAAGGTTAGGCAAAGTATTTACTTGTGACATATTAAGAAAATTGTAGCAAGTACAAATAATATTTGCTGAATAGTGTTGCGGACACTCAACTGTTACACCATCATTGAGATTATACCAGGATGCCTCAGGTAGGTTGTAGTCACCACAAATACAAAACTCACAGTCACTGAATCTATCTGCTAAGTCCAACATACAGGTGGAATGCTCCTCATATAATGACCCAGATGACCGCGGAGGAAAGTACACAGCACCAATGATTAACTTTTTAGTAGAACACATTACCTGTGCAAACACATGTTCCACAGAGGAATCGATGGGCTTAACCATCATTGAACGAAGACGCTTATGGATGGCAATAAGGACACCACCACCACGAGTCTTCGAACTAGTTTGAGTGTCTCTATCATGCCTAAACACATTAAAGTCACCCAAACCCAATTCAGCATCTAAGATTTTAGAAGTAAGCCATGTTTCAATGATAACAATAATATCGTAACTAGAGAGAAGCACAGCCTGTCTGAAATTCGGAAGTTTGGTGCACATACCCCCAGCATTCTGAAAATATAATCTCAACGATCGTTTTTTGAATTATTGAATTTCTTGACGATTCTTGGCACCCCATTAAAGTATTTGATCATCAAATCCGTTTCACCCTGTGTTTTCCTGTGTTCCAATTCCTGATAAACTACCTTCACTTTCTCACGTTGCAATAGGGTAAGATCAGCTCCAATACGCAGCTTTGAACCCATTAAGGCTCTGCGTTGTTTTAAACAAGACATAACAAGGGCTGAATCATTGAATGCGACTTTAAGAGGTCTTGTTTTATCCGCTAGTCGATCAAGACGAAAGGCTTTAAAGGTGCTGTTGGTTACACCAATTTTATTGAGAACACCACGTACCTCATTTCTATCATGTTCAGCACGGATGTTAGAATCATTTGAATGGTTTTCAGGTACATTGTATATAATAATATTTTTGGCTCTCCGGCTCCTGTCTTCTAGCTCCTCAAAAACTGCATCAGTATTTAGTGTTGGGGAAGATTTTAACTCCTGAATCTCCTTTTTAAGACTAACCACCTCTTGTTGAAGTTCCTGGACAATCCTGACCACCATGGGCGCCGATTTAAATGCATTACGACACTCAACACAAAGATAGAGAAGGTTTCTTTTTTGTAGAACCACAGCCCTTGTTTCTGAGCTAGAGAGGCCTGAGCAACCCTCTGACAAGTGAAACACTACACGGCAGCAGTCACAGTATAAGGGTTTATCTTCACCTTCAATGGAATATTTACATTTTGAACACAGTTCTGAAGGCATGGTTAACCTCACTTTTGAATTTTAATTTAAGGCAGAAATGATTATTAACAGCTAAATCTTACATGTACATGTAAAAAGTAAATAAATAAAGTATGTTCCTAATTATTTTTGGCAATTAACATTATGTAATTATACCACTTTATATTGGTGTTTATTTTTCCTGTGGTGTTTATTTTTATTTATACAGAGAGTTGAACTTGTTACGATTTTAATAGAAAGTTGGTTATAACTTTGTAAATACCCTGTATAACATAATAAACCTTTTTGGTGATATGGATATGAAAGTTAAGAAGATTTCGAACATAAAATAAAATATAGGGTGTTCCATTTAAAAAACATAAGTTTCGTCTGTCACTATATTATCGAACGCCCTGTAACATTCTAACTAATTTTAGTAATTTTGTAATATGAAGCTTAAAGTTTGCTAAAATTTTTGTTACTAACTTTTATTGCTATCTATTACTTTAGCGGATCTACTGAGTTTTATCACACTAATCAATCGCCCCATATATTTTATCTTATTACTTCTGCTACCGTTAATCACGCATTTTGGTCTTTTATCTATTTCATACTGTTTTAGAATGTTGTTATACTCATTAAAAGAACTAAATAATTGTCCACACTCCATAGTTAATTAAAAAACACTAAACAAGTAAAAAAAAATCACTTAGCTTCCATTCGTCGTGGTAGTCAGACGTGCGTAGGAAAGAAGCTTGTTTTTTAAAACCGGTGTCTATAAATTAGATATTTAAATAAATATTTTGTGAACTTTAAAAGTAAATTAATTACACCAAATAAAAAAGCGAAATCGGAATAAAAACATTAAAAAGTTATGAGTGCAGTTAGCGGGGGCGACGCCCCCGATAAAAATGTTTTAGAAACCCAAATGGATACAGAACATGCAACATCTTCAAAGGAGGAGCTATTAGGATTCCAAAATCTTGTTCCAGTTACACAGATAAGTACCACAAAACTTGTTAATAATAAACCCATTATCGATAATGACTTTGCTAATGTACACACTTCAATAACAAATAACATTAACAAAGAAGTAGGAACAAAAAGGGAGGAATTTCTTTACCGACAAAACGACCTAGGACCTTTTTACGCGTATTTAGAAAATAATTCACCCGATTTTAAAGGCAGATTAAACGCGTTAAGGATAGGTGACATTATTATCACAAATTTTAAAGAAATTGATGAAAAAATTGTAAGCATTGACGCAGTAGGAAGAAATAAAATACGTATAAAATTTAAAGATTATAAATCGGCTAACTATATCATATCTAAAAAAAATGAAGCAATATTTATAAAAAATAATCTAGACATATACATTCCTAAGTTTCTTTTAGTTAGACAGGGCGTAATAAAAGATATTTCCACAGAATTTTCAGTAGAGTATGTTAAAAACAGAATAAAAATGTACGATTTACACTGTAAATTTGAAGTCCTTTAAGTCACAAGATTAAATCGAAGACAAGTAGATGAAAACGGTACTCAATACATTCCAACAAAAACATGCGTAGTTAGTTTTAAGTCACAAGTGCTACCAAAATATATAACAATCAACAAGGTACTAAAGGAAGTCGAACCATACAAACAAAAGGTGCTATTATGCTTTAATTGTCTTCGATTTGGACATACAGGTGGGCAGTGTAAGAGCAAGGCTAGGTGCGATAAATGTCAAGAATCCCACAACTCAAAAGATTGTAAAAAGACCGATCTCACTCCAAAATGTTTTAACTGTTCGGGGGATCATTTTACTACAAATTTAAGCGCGTGTCAAGAATTTCAGCGTCAAAAACTTATTAAAGACGCTATGTCTTCCAATAATATTAGTTATCAAGACGCAAACAAACAGTTCCCCAGAAACTCCTATGCAAAAGTAACATCCATAAATACGGAACAAACTACAAACCTCTCCTGCCTCAAAACTTTCCCTCCATTAAATCCCAATAATTATACACCCACCCAATTCCCATCAAATCCAATTAACAAAATGTCAACTAATAATATATTCTACAATAATAATTCAAATAATACAAATTCTCGAACATTCAAAAGACAGAGACCAAATAGTCCAGATCCAACATTAATTTTGCATAATGAAATTATATCTTCCCCTAGATCTCAATTACCTACGGGAGGAATATTAGACAGCATTAACTATAAGGGAAATATTAATAATAATCCAGTTGCATCTCCTTCAGACTTGAGCATGATAAATTCAATATTAGAATTAGTTATAGAAATTGTCTCAAAAGTTTTAGTAACAAAAAGTATAAACATAAATAAGGAAGAACTCGAAAACTTAGTCAAATTAACTATAAATGGAAACACGTCATCACATTCTCAGACCTCAACCATGCAATAAATATCCTTCAATGGAACTGCCGTTCGGCAGTTTCTAATAAAAATAACTTAGAATATCTACTAGATAGGGGCAACTACTCCGTTGCACTTCTATCGGAAACATGGTTTAAAGCAGAAAAATACTATAATTTTAAAGGCTTCAACAATATTCGCTGTGACCGGGACGACGGGTACGGCGGCTCTGCCATTTTATTAAAATCAGACTTAATATACCAAGAAGTCTCAATTCCAACTACAATCAACTTTGAGCATACTTGTATCTCGGTAAATTTTCCATATATACATAAAAAAATTTACTTTGTTTCAGTATACCTTAAACCGAGAACTAGAATATCATTACAACAGTGGATTAACTTTTTGGAACAAATTCCAAAACCATTCATAATTGGGGGCGACTTTAACGCACATAGTTTGGCATGGAACGATGGATATGACGATATCTATGGCAAGATTCTTTTGGAAGCTATCGAACAATGCAACCTAGTAATTATAAACGACGGATCACCTACATTAGCAAACAATAAGAAGTCAGCTGTAGACTTGACCCTCTGTACACAGGATCTGACACAACTAATTACGTGGTGTACTTTAGAAGAACCTTATGGCTCTAATCACTTACCAATACACATACAATTTGGAAGGAATATCCCACCTGCGCAAATTAAACAGACAAAACATAATATATGGAGACTCAAGGCTGCTAATTGGGATGTATACACCGCTACCCTTGAAGCAACAGAACCAAAATCATCACTAATGGGCATTATCGACAATATTAACAAAGCTGCCGACAAAGCAATTCCGTTACGAAAATCAAACGCACAAAATAGAAATCATTGCTCAAAGGACTGGTGGAACGAAACCTGTAACATAGCTGCTAAAGCAAGAAAACAAGCTTTCTTAACCTACACACAGGCTCCAAATCTTAATAATCTAACAGAATATAAAAGACTTGATGCAGTAGCTAAAAAAACTTTTAAAGAAACTAAGAAAAAAAGTTGGATAAATTACTGCCAAAATCTAAATCAAAATACACCAATTAAAGAAGTGTGGAACAAAGTAAACCGATATAAAAACCGAAAACAAGCGAATAAACCCCTAATGGACCCCAAAGAAGACTGGATAAGCGAATTCCACACAAAAATCTCACCTCCATGGGTCGAAAACAACATTACTCAACAAATACCCAGCAAACAGGTTTGAGCCCAGTTACGTGATAATTACGTTAAATTTACGGCAAATTTCAACGAATACGTAACTCGGAGATTTATGACGGGAAAAAAACGTATTTCAGTGCCAAATCATTCACCAATATATTTTTGATTCCTTTATACATGTTTGACATTAGAATAATATAAAATCATAATGACGAATATTGTACATGTTTTTTATCATAGGTGTGAATGTCGGTTACATCGCAAAGGTACGTTTATTTCACGTAATAATCACGAAACAGAAATAACTTCCTTTGGTTAAATTTTGAGAAATATTTTTGAAAACAAAATTTTACAACGGTGTTGGTTAAATACGTATCGCTTGAATTTTACTCCCTGTATTTTATGGACGTCGAAAAATTAGATATATTCCACGTAAAGTAATGTAAATAATACAATATTTAAACAAAAAGTTTATGATTTCGCTTTTAAAATCATTTAGCATAACTATTTCAATCCAACCTTGATTTGAAGCTATTTTTGCTATTTTTTTTTTCTTTAAAAATATCACAGCTCAAATGATGTCGAGTCTAATTTTCAAATCGCGCGCGGTGATGACGTACTACCAAGCCTTTCTCCTCCTTTAAATACTATCACGTGACCACGATACGTGATTAACATAGTTGGTTCGAAAACTAAATTAATCGATTTATCGAATAATAGATACGTTTCGATAGGATTATTTTTTTATATTATTCTGGTATTGAAATAGATTTTTAGTAAGACCAATTAGGTAATAGCAGAAGAAATTTAAAAACAAAAAGAAAATATGTAATACTAATTTAAAGTAAGTAGAATAGTTTAACTGTAATTTAAAAATAATCGATTTTTATAATCGATGAGCATAACCTCTAATTCTCTAATATCAGCTTCTCACATTTCTCCTCACAACAAAAAGTGAAAGTGAAACGTGAAGAGCTTTATTTCCCTCGTTTTATTTTAGGCGGGTTTATTTATAATAATGCCTTTCGTATTAACGTTTACCTCACTGCTCGAGGGTTGAAGTGTCGTCAAAATAAAAAGTGACCTGTGTTGTGTTTTGTGTTGGCAAATTTTTTAATGCGTCTTTAGGTCGGTAGCATTTTTGGTTCATTATCTTGTATAATAATTATACAAGACAAATGTTTTAAAGTCTCTAAATTCTACTAAATAAATACATTGTTAATACTTTATAGGCTTGTTTTATTTATGTCATATGAGGATAATAATTACATGATTAGTAAGTTAATTAAGGTCGAATTATTTACGTGAACCGAAAGATATGTTGATCAACACGTAGTTGCAACGTGAATTTCCCGAAACATTTTATTGGTATTTAAGGTGAATAACACGTCTATTGAAGACGAGTTATTCACGTAATTTAAAGACGTATTTTCAATGTGACATTCCAACCAAATTTTCACGTGAAATTCACGTAAGCAATTTACGTATATTGGTGACAAATGTACCAGAAATTCACGTAATTAACACGACGGTCTGTTTGCTGGGTAGCTACTGTAAATAGGAACACTTCTTTCCTACAATCGTTATTTCAATTATGGGAACTCGATCATTGCATTAAATCAACAAATAATAAATCTCCCGGGGCGGATAACATTTCATATAATATGTTGCATAAAATGCCCTTAGACCATAAGAAAGCCCTGTTGGAATTGTTCAATTCGATTTGGATAAATAGGATTCCTTTTCCACCGATGTGGAAAGAATACATCATAGTACCTATCAAAAAACCTGGAAAACAGAATGGAAATGCAGATTCATATAGACCCATAGCTTTAGCATCGTGTATATTTAAAACCATGGAAAGAATGATAAAGAACAGGCTTGAACATTGGCTAGAAAATGAAAAAATATTACCTGACTCACAATATGCTTTTAGAAAGGGAAGATCTTCCTTGGAACCCCTAACGATACTAGTAAATGACATCTATCTAGGATTCACACACAAATACAGCACTTTGGCCACATTTTTGGATATAACTTCAGCATATGATAATGTTCAAATAAATATACTAGAAGAGAAGCTCATCAATATTGGTCTACCAACCTCCTTTGCCAACTTCATAAAATCAGCTTACTCTAATCGATCAGTTTCCTTAAAGATAAATCAAGAAATTTCGGAATCAAGAATATGTAGATCTGGATTACCACAAGGTAGTATCCTGAGCCCAATCCTCTACAGCCTGTACACAATGGATATAGAAAATGTTATATCACAAAAGTCTAAAATCATTCAATACGCTGATGATGTTGTTATTTACACCAGTAGCAAATCAGAGGACAAATGTATAGAAAATATCAACACTGAATTTATAAAAATCCAAAAATACCTAGACAACATGGGACTTTCCATATCCGAGTCCAAAACCAATATATGTATTTTCTCTAGAAACAGAAATAACTATCAAAGACAACTAACAATAGGAAAATATAAACTCTGTATTAGTAACTCTGTAAAATATCTTGGTCTGCATCTAGATAGAAAACTATTATGGAAGGACTGTATCCACCAAATTATCAAAAAAACAAGTAATTCTATAAATATCCTAAGAGCGTTTTGTAGAGCAAAGTGGGGAGCAGACCCAAATACGGCTTTACTATTCTACAAAACAATGGTACGATCAATAATGGATTATGGAAGTCAACTCTATGGAACAGCAGCAGATACACATCTAAATAAAATCGAGATACAACAAAATAAATGCTTAAGAGTTTGCCTGGGATATCTTAAGTCAACGCCCATAAACATTATACAAGCTGAAGCCGTGGAACCTCCTCTTAAACTAAGAAGACAACTATTGAGCAGAAAATTCATGATAAAAACCATTTCAAAAAAAACTTCTTACCTCAATAGTGTACAGTCACTAACAGTTCAAGTTTTGACCCATAGATACTGGCACTTCAAGAAAACCCCCCTCATAGTAGAATCTTTCTCAGAAATAGCTGACATTACAGATATACTCTATTCCAACCAACTCCCTCCAGTTTTAATTTACTCACCTGAACAAATTTTTTCACGTGAAATTAGAACCTACTATTTTGAAAGTGAAGAAGTAGCAAGTATCAATCAAACAAAGTTCAACGAAACAAAAAACAAATACTGGCCAAACTATGATTCTATATTCACTGATGGATCAAAGTCAAAAGAATATACCAGTTGTGCCTTCTACCATTTTGAGGAAAATACTGACAAAAAATTTATTTTACCAAAGGAAGCTTCCATATACACTGCAGAACTAACAGCAATAGTGCAAGCTATGAAATACGTACTAAGCTCTAACCACGACAAATTTATAATATGTACGGACAGCAAAAGTGCAGTAGATAAACTTAAAAATGTTAAAATAAATAGATCAGTTAATCATATTGAAGCAAAAATCCTGTATTTACATAATGAGATACACATCAAGAATAAAGTCGTCATATATCTATGGGTAAAGGGACACGCAGGCATAACAGGTAATGAAATGGTGGATGCCTTAGCAAAAACAGCTCCAACATCAGGAGAAGAACTAAATCTTAAACTACCCCCGTCCGATTTATTCTTAAATCAAAGGAACAAAATAAATGAGAGGTGGCAAAACCTATACAGTGCATCAACAACTGGAACAAACTTTTGTAAACACCAGCCAAGGATCCCCAGAAAACCATGGTTTCACAAAATACCAAACAGAAAATTTGTCGCCACAATAAATCGAATACGTGCAAACCATGCACTAACACCTTATTATAAACACAAAATAAAAATTACAGACGATCCACTGTGTAGTTGTGGTAAAATGGGTACATTGGTACATGTTTTACTTGAATGTCCAATAAATATTGTAAACATTAATAATCTATATAAAAACTTAATTCACTACAAGATAAACCTTCCAATAGACCTAAATTGTATTATTTTTTCAGGAAATAATAATATACTTTATGTACTTCATCAACACATCATAAACTGTAAACTAAAATTGTAAAATTACTAACCAATTTTGTAAGCAATTCTGCAAAACAAACTAAATGTAAAGCATTAAAGGAAAAAAAAAGGTGAATACAAAAAAAAAAAAAAAAAAATAATAAAAAAAATAAACCAAGTAAAAATAAATTAACCAATTAAAAAAAAACAAAAAAAAAAACAAAAAAAAACAAAAAAACAGAAAAAAAAACAAAAAAAAAAAAACAAAAAAAACAAAAAAAAACAAAAAAAAGAAAACAAAAAAAAAATAAAAACACACACAAAAAGGGCTAAAACCTCCGCGGCGTTGAACCGGGTTGATGCTCTAGCGCGGAAGGAAAAAAAAAATTAAACACCTTACACTTTACTAATGCTACATATTACTAACAAAACAAATGAATACATCATGCTCAAGTTTGATACTATGAAACAATTTACACAAACTATTTATACAATCTAACATAGTCTGGCTAATTGGTCCTCACCAAAGCCATAAATTCCACGAAAAAAAAAAAAAGTAAAAAAATAAGGAAACTCTTTATAAATCAATATTAAAGTGTAAACATAAACGCGATTAGACAAATTCTAACCACACTCTGAGACCCGCGATACTTACAGATACTTAATACCATAGCATACACGCGGCTCAAATTAGCGTGTACCAAAAAGCCCAGTCATAGTACACGCTAAATAATGACGTCACTGACTTAATGACGTTTAAGCGTGTACCTAACTTTTTTATTTGCGTACACGTTAGCGTGTACCTAGACACAGCGTTTATTTTATTGGTTTTTATATCACTACGATGTGAGATCACCCTACTGTGGAAATTGCGAGATGTTTCCCCGATGTATACGTTGTTACACGGTATAGAATAAACAACATTCGAAGACTCCTGTCTTGTGAAGGGATCCTTTGTTTTTGAGTATAACTTAGATACCGTTTTCACGTTCCTAGTTGAAATTTTTAAGCCATTAACATTTTTGAAAATGTTAATTAGCTTAGGTGTCAGAACTGGAATGTAGGGCAAGGAACCAAAAGTTATTTTAGGTGGTATTACATTGGTTGCGTTCATCAAACAGAGAGCTTGGAATCGGATTGCAATCGGATTGGAAGCTCTTTTACTAGTGAACGGTGCGCTGAATTAATCGGATTGGAAGCGCTCGCCATTTTATTCAGCCTTAAATTTGTTATTGTGCTGTGCTAGCTGAATCCCGCCAACTTTAAAATTAAGTTCAAAGTAAAATGGACAATTTAATTAAAATTGAATATAAATACAATAATTATTGTATGTAATTTATTGTAAATATTTGTAGTTCTTATTTTAGTATTATTAATATGTATCCTATATATAGTTATTATCTAAATTAAGTTAGAAATATTTGTGTTTTTTTATTTATATAGTTACTAGAAATATTAACACAATATCTGTATAGTAGGTACCTACCTCATTTATTTTCCAACAATCCAGTTTTTGATTGATTCACAAATCTTATAAAAATTGGTATTGATTGCATACCAACTATTTGTAATTAATATTTACCTACAATAAAATTAAATTTAATATAGGTAGGTAGGTACCTATACAATAATACTCAATATTAGTTATTTTCAATAATATTTCCAATTTTTTATTCTTCTTCACCCACCGTTATATTATTAATTTCTTTATTTAGCATACCTACTCAATATTGCATTTATCCAGAACATTATTACCTTCTATATTATAAAATTGTGTAAAACACAATGTTCGTTAATCGAATATTTTCTGTATCAAATTTTAATCCTCTAAATTTGCATTTTATTAGTTCAAACTAAGATTTCATTAAGTTAATGAGGAGTATCTAGATATGCCGAATTTTGAATGAGATTTATATTCGCTGGTAAAATGGAATCTGCTCGAGTTAAATAGTTAATAGGCCTGGATCCTGCATACCAAAAGAAAGTTTATTAATAGCAAGCTGAAAATTTGTTATTAGCTTAATGGTGTATAGTAGGACATACTTTGATGTTTTAATTTAAAACAAACACTGGAACGGGAAGTTTTAATCGTTGAACAGGTTACAGGTTTCGAACGTCAGACTACAAAAACGTCTCATGTATTGTGTCGGACAGAACTTCCAATTGATTTGCTACTCTTTCATTAGCATGCAAAATCAGACTGCTATTTACCACTAATATAATTCCTATCCTCTGACATGTTCTACGTGTCGGAATTATTAAAATGCCCAACATAGAGAGAGACATACTTTATTGTTACAATGTACCAAAAGGCCATCGACCGAAGTCTTTCAGCCAACTGCCCAACATATTTTTCAGACAAAAATTTTTTCATATATTATATACAAAGTTTGCTATTTAATAAACTTAAAAACAACCTGCTAGTTTTCACAATCATAAACTTGTCAGGATGGCACCTTCCACAATTAAGGCTTCCCTGTTCCAGTGTTTCTATACATCAAAGTGTGTCCAACTAGACACCGTTAAGCTATTAACAAATTTTCAGCTTGCTATTAATCAACTTTTTTTTGGTATGCGGGATCCAGGCCTAGGTACGAAATTTTTAAAAGTAGACGTTTTAAAAAAATTTAATTATACAGTTTAAACAGCTTTTTCAAAACTATTTACAATCATATTATTTGTTGTCATTTCATGGAATTAGGCATACCTACTCCAAATTTAATATAAGTACTATGAAAAAAGAACTAGAGGGAGATATAATCTATTTTTTAATAAGATTCTTTGATCACAACCAACTAACTCTTGAGATAAACTGGGAATGCAGTAGACATCCCTTTATGATGCTCATTCAGAAGCACATTTCCAAGCAATCTTACATTACAAAGTTGTTGCTGGCATCCTATAAAGGGAAAAAATAATTATTTTGCATGGTTACGTTATCTTGAAGCTGTATTCGATAAAAAATTCTGAAACGAGAAAGCTCACTTTAATACTTATCTGGGCAAGACATTTTACTTCCATATAAAAGACATGGCGTTTCGGGACTATTGAGCCCCACTTGCTCGGATAAGGGTTAAAACAGTAAAAGAAAACGGAGCAGCATAAGGTACTGTTGGTTGGGAGCACTCTGAAGACCACCATGTGTTCGTTGTTCTCTGATAATACCATCAATACAGATATAATTATTTCTACGAGTATGGCTATGTCAAATGAAATAAGGATTGAGAGACCTTTTAGATGCTCTCAGTGAAACAAATGCAATTTTAGAGCCACAACCAAATACTAGGAACTCTAAGGAAGAAATTCCTCTTATTAAAAAAAGAATGGAGGGACAATTCTTGTTAACAAATTCTGCTTAACAATGGAGGCGGAAGATATATGAAAGGTTGTGTTACAATACATTTAGTTTTTATCTAAGCATGAAAATAAATATTATGAACACATTTGTACTACATTTATTTTCAAACAAACCAGTTTTTTATTGATTCACAAAAAATTTTTATTGATTACGATTTACAATTAACCCATTCGCAGATACGACTATATATGCATGTACTTACAAAGGGAAATTACTGTCTGCATATGAAGATGTGTCCACAAATGGGTTAATACAATATTTACAATAAAATTATATTATAGAATATTTACAATAAAATTAAACTCAATATACACATTGATATTCAAGATTAGTTATTTCCAATTTTTTGTAATTCTATATTATTTGGGTGAAAATCTTATGTCCAGAGCTCTTTGGCAAACCAAACGTATCCCCAGCAACAAATTCTCTGGTTTACTTAGCATCCAAATCATAAACATTAATTTTTTTCCAATAGAATTATTCTGTTTTCAAATTGGTGGATATGACCAATACAATTAAATAGTTCCTGGAAATATAACAATATAATATACATGATGTTATTAATTTGTTATACAATTTTACCTGGAAAGTAGTTCTGGACATACGAAAATGTTCTCTAAATTGGATATTGAATTATGGTTTATATATATAATTTCATCTCATCCTTCTGGAATAATTTGAGGTAGGTACATCTGCTAAATGTATAACGGCATTTGCTAATTTCGTCCCCAAACAAAAATTCTTCAAGAATATTATCCATTTTAGTTTAGCATTGGTTTAGACACAGTTTCAGTTTTATTTAAAAACAAAACTGTCTAGGTTATAAATTTTATAAACAAAGAATAAAAACATAAACAAATGGAACACAGAACACTCTCAATCGAATGTCAAACGTCGGTCGTTCACTAGTAAAAAAACTGTCAGCGTTTCAGCGCAAATTAATCGGATTGCACTCGGATTATTCTGGTGAACGCCAAGGTTCATAGATAGGGGTTAGGTTATCTCATAACTATGTGGGCGGAAGCGAGAGGGAGGGGAATGCCTACGTCACTCGTACGACAAAGTCAAGTTTGTCAGTTGTATGTGGTTATATTTCCGCATATTTTTGTGGAATTTTCTTATAATATCGTTTATTTGTTTAATATTTGTTGAGTTTTTAAGCATATAAGGACTATATTACTATAATTACTTATTTGGGTCCTATACAAAGGCAGTAATGACTTGTGAAGTGTGTTTTCGTAACCGTGTAAGGTTAGTTTAACAATTATAATATTACACATAATAATATGTAGTTTTGTATGTTATAATAATAAAACATTTTTTAGATGAGTGGTGGTAACATTTGTAGCATAGCTATATGTAAAAGCAACTCCAAAATTCCTGAACCAGATGGAAACAAAATAATGTTTTTGGACATTTCCCAAATACCTTAACACCTTGACGGACACCTAAGTTTTTCAAAAATGGTCAATTTGTACAGTGCCCTTTTTGTCGATATTATTATTCAAAAGGATGAAATATAACTAGGGCGACCTGAAATTTTACTCCAAGTATTAAAATTTTACAGAAAATATTGTTTAAGTTTTAACGCTTATCAGCGTTCTGCCACAATATAAGACTAGTATTAAGTCTATCTTGGCGGAACGCTGATATGCGTTCGACGTCATACAGCGTTGTGCCTATTGTCGTTTTCAACCTAATACATGCAGTGACTCGACGTCTATCAGCGAAATATTTTTCATTAAGAAAACGTATTTAAATAAAGCAATATTTATTTAAAGAAACCAAAAAGACATAATGATTCTTAAAACGTATTCAGAAGTCAAAAATATTAATTTATATCAACATAGTTTACGCATAAAGCTAACTTATACAAAGATATCTAAAAAATTATTCTTGATTTTTTGTTATTTCGTGCCACTCTTCAAAACAGTCTGGACATAACGGAGGCTTCTGGGGACATCCTTTACATCTATATCCTGATTCTTTCCGTTGACCTTTTTTGGCACACAGTCTACACTTCAAAAACACTTTTTTCTTATTCGATTTTGCACTTGGAATGCCTGGATTTCTTTCAGGCCAATGATTTGCTAAGTTTGTTTCATTTGTGAAACATTCAGGCTCGTAGTTTGAATTTTCCGGTAACCTGTTATCATGTTTTTCTCGACGAACTAAATTCTTTGCTTCTAAACCTGGTGGTAACTTCAAATAGGATTTAATGAGACTGTCACGGAACTCTAAATATCTGTACGTCTTGGAATTATTTTTACAATATTTTCGGTATAAGTAGAAAGAGTTCCATACAGTTACATCTAATAAATGGAAAATTACCTTCTTATACCAACGTATCGTTTTCCTTGGCGTTGAATAAGTTGAGGTCATCTGATCACACCTGTCGATGCCTGACATATGACGATTATAAACATCAACTTCTTCAGGTTTTATTTTCTCATGGCCATATCTGTTTTTCACTTGTATCAATCGTGGGTGATTTCTTGTGGTGATAACAAGAACATCGCGCTTATCACGCCATTTGGAAACGTAGACATTCTTTTTACGCATCCAGAAATGTTCACCCTTCTTGAGTTTTTTCTTTATAAGTTCCTTGGGGTTATTCCTGCGATTTGACCGGAGAGTTCCATTAGTATGAGTTTTTAAGCTTAATAACTTTTCAGATAATATAGAACTATTATAAAAGTTGTCCATAAACAGTTCGTGTCCTTTCATGAGGTAAGGCTTCATCAACCTCATAACTATAGCTTCTACTTTTGTAGTTCCCACATCGGAAGCGTTTTGAATATCCCCACTATACATTTCAGTATTTAAAAGATACCCATCGGAGGTTGTCAGTTCATAAAACTTAATGCCGTAACGTGCCTTTTTATTTTTGAGGTAAACTCTAAATCCAAGCCTGCCACGAAAATGTAAGAGGGATTCATCTAAAGACAACTCTTTAGACGGTCCATAAGCATTGTGGAATTTGGCTATAAGCATGTCTAAGAATGCTTGAATCTTTTCTTTATGTTTTGCGGTTCTCGAAGAGCAATTTAAAGTTCTCAATATTTTTTCAAACCTTCTTCCTGACATAATGTAACTAAAAATTGGATGAAAGTACAATACATCTCCATATGAAAACAACCTGCGCATGTTTGAAGTTGTAATTTGACCCTGCAATAAACACAGTGCCAAAAATTTCTTCATTTCGTCGATAGTCACAGGTCTAAAACTATTATCTCGAGCATTCCTTGTTTTGGGTCTATTAGATCTTGTTAAATCTTCTCCATAATTGTTGGTACATTCCACCAAATAGCTCATTATGTCATCGGTAAATAGGTATTCAAAAACATCTTTTGGACTATCTTCTGCATTTAAATTAATTTTCAGACGATTAGTGGATTCATCAAAGTTGAAATCTGGTATATCTGCAGTTGTAAACTCCCATTCTGTATCTATGTCATCTGAAGAATCAGAATTTTGATTCTGCAGTGCTTGTAGGGGTATACTGTCTTGAGATTTCTGAATAATTTTCTGGGAATCCTGGTCCAATGCGTCGGGCTCTTCTACTTCACTTTCCTCTGGCAGATTATATTGCTGGGGATTGTGAAGAGTATTATTAGACGTCTCTACATTGGAGAGCTCGGGGAGTTCGTTTAAATCAGAGTCTTCACTTTCATCTGACTGCGAGGCAGACGACTCACTGGGTACATAGTTTTCATCTGAGCTGAACTCTCCCTCATAAGCAGCATCTGAGTTCTCTTCATCCGACGTAATATCGTCATACAGCTGAATCAACCGCTGCTGTTCTCTCTTATACGGGTCACGGTCCGCCATCTGAAAGCAAAATAATATATTTTAAATTATACATCCTACTATAATAACATAAAATATTAGGCACAAAAATATCACACTAAATAAATTTATTTTTTACTTACATTTTTCGAGTAAAACTCGTATTCAACCTAACCTAACCACGTGTTTTACTATCTGCGGCACAGTACAACACACACCGCATACTTCAATATAACTGGCGACGCTGTACAGCTTCGCGTGTGACTTAGCCGGTTAGATACTTTAAATGGGTGGGGTGAAATAGAGAGGTGGAATTTACCAGACGGGTAACAGATTGGAAGGTATAGATAGGTATTCTATGACAGTGGCTTACGTGTTACCATGTATTTATATTATAATTATAACGCGGTACAGCGTTCTGCCACGATATTAGATTTTGTTAAGGACGCTTCACAGCGTTCTGCCACAACACAATTTTAAAAAAAGACGCTGCACAGCGTCTCTGTCCATCAAGGTGTTAAATTATCAAACAATAATGGATAATAAAATGTTACAAGATAAATGGGCCTCTAAACATAAGAAAATAGGTAGCAAACATTTCCTCGTGTCTGAATATGTTAATATTATGTTACGTCTTTTTTATATTTTAACCTAATAATAAATTATTTATATTATTCGTTCTTTTGTTGTTGCATACCACCAAAAATGATAAAAGTGCTGCACATTCCACGAAAAACATAAGTACCTACATATTAGTATTTTTGATTTTAAACTTTTTCTTCTATGTTTTTGGATTTTTGTGCTAATTAAATTGTTTTCTCCATTTAAAACACACATAATAAGTGTTAAATGAATTCTAGTTTTTTGTTAGCAGACTATTGATTTTTAAGGGAAAAATTGATATAATTACCAATATAAAACCACTTAAATATACCTATACCCAAGAAAATCTCAAAATATATTGCAAAACCTAAGTTTTTGAACCTTTTATTAGCATTGACTCTTATGACAATTTTAAAATTGTCGTACGGATGACGTATTCCCGCCTTTAAAAAGCCAGCCTTTGATTGGTCTACAGTTATGAGACAACCTACGCCCTAATCTATTAACCTTGGGTGAACGCGACCATAGGGCTTTTCATTGATTGTCATTTGTTTCGAGCTTCTGTCATATGTTGTATAATCTGTGTATAATATTAATATACACGGATTATACGACATATGACAGAAGCTCGAAACAAATGACTGTGAATGAAAAGCCCTATTGTTCGGTGGTATTACTGATGTGTTGTCGCTCCGTGTCGCTGTCTGTCAATTGTCGGACCTCATTATTATGACTTTATGACATGAAAATTTTGTTTACCAGAAAATTGAGAAGGAAAAGGAGAACCGAAAATAAGTTTATTTAAAAGCCCTATGGGATGAGTTCTCTAATAGTATAGATCTCAACTTTTTTAGTCCCTTGTCCCTGAACTCAATGTGTAACAAGTTTGTAACCCTACTTTTTAAGGCCAAAACCAAGTTTGTTTTCATCCTAGATGGATGTTGAGAATGAAAATTTATGAAACGGTTACTAAAACAAGGCTTACAATACCACTCCGTCCTCAGAATGCCATCACTACCACGATGAATAAGCATGTCCAAAAAAGGAATCATACTATCAACTATCAGCCTCCCTCTCAACTGTAAACTTTAGGTGTTCACATTGGGCGTTGAAGGTGTTTAAAACATCAGATACTTTGTTTTCAGGCACCGACAAAATCAAATCATCTAGATATCGCTTAATAAAAGGTATGTGAAACGGTATCTTTTCTTTACAAGTTGTTATAAGTTCATCCAAAACAAAGTTACATAGGATGGGGGATATTTTGCTGCCCATTGGAGTGCCAAAGATTTGTTTATAAAAATTACCATTGAACAAAAAGATGTTAGAGTCAAATATGAACGTTAAGATTCTTATGAAATCCTCTAAACTGATCTTGGTATGCGGAGAAATGCTGTTCCAGTTGTTTTTGATGCTGTTAAGGATAGCATCTAGTGGTAAGTTTGTAAACAGTGACACAACATCTAAACTAATCAATATATAATTATTCGGAACTTTAACATTGTTCTGGAACAGCATTTCTCCACATACCAAGATCAGTTTAGAGGATTTCATAAGAATCTTAACGTTCATATTTGACTCGCAACATCTTTTTGTTCAATGGTAATTTTTATAAACAAATCTTTGGCACTCCAATGGGCAGCAAAATATCCCCCATCCTATGTAACTTTGTTTTGGATGAACTTATAACAACTTGTAAAGAAAAGATACCGTTTCACATACCTTTTATTAAGCAATATGTAGATGATTTGATTTTGTCGGTCCCTGAAAACAAAGTATCTGATGTTTTAAACACCTTCAACGCCCAATGTGAACACTTAAAGTTTACAGTTGAGAGGGAGGCTGATAGTATGATTCCTTTTTTGGACATGCTTATTCATTGTGGCAGTGATGGCATTCTGAGGACGGAGTGGTATCGTAAGCCTTGTTTTAGTAACCGTTTCATAAATTTTCATTCTCAACATCCATCTAGGATGAAAACAAACTTGGTTTTGGCCTTAAAAAGTAGGGTTACAAACTTGTCGCACATTGAGTTCAGGGACAAGGGACTAAAAAAGTTGAGATCTATACTACTAGAGAACTCATATCCCATAGGGCTTTTAAATAAACTTATTTTCGGTTCTCCTTTTCCTTCTCAATTTTCTGGTAAACAAAATTTTCATAATAATGAGGTCCGACAATTGACATTGACAGACAGCGACAACAGATCAGTAATACCACCTAAAATAACTTTTGGTTCCTTGCCCTACATTCCAGTTCTGACACCTAAGCTAATTAACATTTTCAAAAATGTTAATGGCTTAAAAATTTCAACTAGGAACGTGAAAACACTATCTAAGTTATACTCAAAAACAAAGGATCCCTTCACACGACAGGAGTCTTCGAATGTTGTTTATTCTATACCGTGTTTCAATTGTAACAACGTATACATCGGGGAAACATCTCGCAATTTCCACAGTAGGGTGATCTCACATCGTAGTGATATAAAAACCAATAAAATAAATGCATGTGCACTTACAGAACATGCATTAACTTTGAAACATGAGTTTAATTTCGAAGATTCATGTATTTTGGCCAAAGAAACAAACCATTCAAAACGTGTTTTCTTGGAAATGTGTTTGATAAAATCCAGTACGTCTTGCATAAATAAAAAGTCTGACATAGATAAACTGAGCAATATTTATTGTTACTTACTGGAAAAACATCAAATAAAATAAATATTTCTTATACATATGCACTACACAATACATCTGTGTGCATAACAGGTTGCATACCATTAAGACAGATGTAAAAATAAAAATTACCCAGTATGGGCCTCTTGGTTTTTTGAAAATAAATACAATATTAAGAACACCTAATTACATTTTAATCTGATTGTTTTTTCTTTCTGTTCTCTATGTATCAGAGTTAAAACACACCATCAAAAGATGTCATAGAATAAATATAAAAAAATTTACCATCCTTACCAAATTTTAGAATGTATTTTGTCCATTATTTTCTGTATTCTATGTTTGTGTTAGTATTGTTGAGGGTCATAAAGCTTTTAAATAATCTCAACGACTAGTAAGTTGTACTGACGAATTGTGATATTTTATAAAAATTTATATATTTCTTTTTATCTATATTACAGAGTCTTGAAAAAGGAATAAAACAATTCCGAAAGCTAGACAAAAAGTCAAAAGAGTGTTTCTTTAACATCCTGGCCAACCTTCTGACTGCAACCCTAATAAACTAGTTGTTTGTTTATATCGACAGTCACTAATATCCAGTATTTCTGGATATATATATATATATATATATATATATATATATATATATATATATATATATATATATATATATATATATATATATATATATATATATATATATATATATATATATATATATAGCCAGAAATAGTGGATGTGTGAGTTATTCGTAAGGGGATTTTTCCACATTCTCTATTTCATTTGTTTTATATATATATATATATATATATACAGTCGTCTATCAAATCTCTTACGCCCGGTTTCATAATCAGTTAAAGTGGACATTAAGTTTTAGGTTGGTACCCTTGTCAATGCAATTCATATGGGTAAATGTCAACGTTAAAGTGGACTTTAGTTAATGTTCACTTTAAGTTGATTATGAAACCGGGCGTTAGTGATTAGACGTGTTTGATTTAAAAGTCGATTCACTAATTGCCGCAAAAAACACACAGTTTCCCACGCAACCAGATGACGTCATATAACGTCAACTAGACGTTATTTTTTGGTCGCTTCAGCGACGTCTTTTTATATCACGTTTTTTAAACGTTTTATATACGTTATCGTTAATTACGTAAGTATTATAATGTATTAGATACGTACATTCTACGTTCATCATGACTGTATGGATTATTGAAAAAGATTTGTAGGTGGCAGTATTGTAGTAACTATAATGGCCTATGACTGATAGCTGTAGATGGCAACAATGAAAATGTCTATGACAAGAGTGACAAGACAGAAGACAGCGCGGGAGCGTGGGCGTTGGCTGTAAAGTTTTGTGTTTTGTTTTTGTTTTGTTCATAAAATTTATTTGAAGCATCAGCATCAACAGTTATTTTAACGATCTTTGTGGTTTTCTGCAGTGGTGTCATGGCAAAATTAGCAGTGCGGGAACGCAGTGCCGGAACGCACTGCTAATTTTTGTTTACAAAACCTAAATTCTCTATTATTTTTTTTTCTTTTCTTAACCAGTGCGGGAACGGCGTTCCCACGCGTTCCCACACCATGACACCACTGGTTTTCTGTCTTCATTTATTTTGTAAATATGGAAAAATACATGATTGTAGAGTTTGAAGACGGTAGTGTCGGTACCGTCTTAGAAGAATGGTTAACCCCTGATAAAAATGAAGTTTATTGGCCGCCATACGAAGAGAAATTCTTATTTCACCGCGCACTAAGCAGGAAAGAAGCAGTAAATCTAAGCACGTGGTCACTGTTTCCAGTAAAAAGATGCCTTTATAAAACAGGTAAAACTATAATCCTATAATAGATTCATATGTAACCTAGGCAAACATCACGTTTCTGTGTGAGTTATGGTTTTTAGTAAAAAAATGCTTGCATTTATTTTTAGATAACCTTCAAAAAGCTCTTCAAAAAGAGTCCCTAGCAGAAGAATATTCAAATTTAGAATCTGCTGCAGAGGAAGAGGTTAAACGTTCTCGCAAAAGATTTCGCCCAGTTCGTTTTTGCGACACTGATGAGGATGAGGAAGAGCTGGCTCGTCCTTTAAAACGGTCTGTGGAGAAACACGTGGAGAAAGACATACGTCCCCGCAAAAGACTACTTACCCCCGCTCGTCTGTATGATAGTGAAGATGAACTCGATGTGCCCTCGCCCTCGATGAAAATAAATTTTGAGGAATTAATTAACAATAGTAAGTAACATTGTAATACATATTACACAAAATACTTGTTTTCCTATAGCTTTTCAGCTTTAGAATTACCAATACTTATAATATGTAATAAAGCAATGTAAAAGTAACCAGGATATAGTCATTTAGCTAAACTCAGACACAACTGGCTAGTGATTTTGGTAGGTATTTTTTTTTTGTTTTTGGGCAATTTTGCCAAAATTAGCAAAATTACTGACTATTATTATTACTAATTATTTTTTGCCAATTTTACCAAATTGGCAAAATTACTTACTAAAATCACCAGCCAGTTGTGTCTGAGTTTAGCTAACCAACTTTATCAGGCTATTCATCAGTGATTAAAAGTTATATATTATTATATTTATTAAAATGATTATAAATTATTTATTATATACAGTGGCAAATTCACATTTCAGTATTTGTTTTTTGTTTTAAGGACAAGAAAATTTTGAATCAACAAGCAACATCCTTGATACTGTTCGGAGCACAAGATACGATGTTGGTAAGTTATTTTTTTAAATTTCATAATAGTTTTATAATAAAGCAATCTCAAAGCAGCTAGGATATTTGGTTATTCATCAGTGATTATAAATTATTATAGGTAATATTATTTCTAGCATGCTCAGTAAAAGAAGTGTAATGCCCGATTTCATAATAAAGTTCAAGTGAACTTTAAATTTGAAGTTGACTTTAACTATAAGAATTGCATTGTTAAAGTCAACTTTAAATTTAAAGTCCACGTGAACTTTATTATGAAACTGGGTATAAGTCAATTTCGTCAACTTTTCAGGAGAAGCAAAAAATGATAACTAATTCGCATATCTACAGTCAAATAATTTTATTTATTTTATATTGCCATATTGACTTGTTCTATTGATCCAAGGTATGGGCCATTCCACGAACATACGCCTCTTTTGGATTACTTCGACAACGAATATTTTATTGTGCAACATAAGAAGTACGAAAGTAAATGGCGCTAATAATTATTCCAATAAACAACAATGTAATTTGCAATTTACTTTCGTTCTTCTTATTTTGCACAGTAAAATATTCGTTTTCGAAGTAATCCAAAACAGGCGTATGTTCGTGGAATAAGGTATAACAATATAGTCCCTTATAGTCTTTTTCGGCACAAGTGATATTTTGACCATAAATATTTATGATATAAAAGTAATTCATCAGTGGCAAATTCACATTTCTGTATTTGTTTTTTGTTTTAAGGACAAGAAAATATTGAATCAACAAGTAACATCCTTGATACTGTTCGGACCACAAGATATGATGTTGGTAAGTTATTTTTTTAAATTTCATAATAGTTTTATAATAAAGCAATCTCAAAGTAGCTAGGATATTTGGTTATTCATCAGTGATTATAAATTATTATAGGTAATATTATTTCTAGCGTGCTCGGTAAAAGAAGTGAAACGCCCGATTTCATAATAAAGGTTAAGTGAACTTTAAATTTGAAGTTGACTTTAACTATAAAAATTGCATTGTTAAAGTCAACTTTAAATTTAAAGTCCACTTGAACTTTAATATGAAACCAAGCATAAGTCAATTTCGTCAACTTTTCAGAAGAAGCAAAAAACAATAACTAATTCGCATATCTACAGTCAAATAATTTTATTTATTTTATATTGCCATATTGACTTGTTCTATTGATCCAAGGTAACGATATAGTCCGTTGTAGTCTTTTTCGGCACAAGTGATATTTTGACCATTTTTGACATATCTTTTTACTGCGCACCCTAGATTTATTATTAGGCATATTAAAATAATTATATAAAGTAATTCATCAATGGCAAATGCACATTTCTGTATTTGTTTTTTGTTTTAAGGACAACAAAATATTGAATTGTCAACCAGCAACATTCCTGATAGTATTCAAAACTTAAGACATGATATTGGTAAGTTTTTTTTTTAATTTTAACACCTTGGCTGCGTTATGGGACAAATATGCCTTGTACTATGTTAACGGTTGGCTGTCATAACACAAGTGTCATATTTGGTATATGGGACATATATGTCTTGTAACGCACTTAACGTAAGTTTATAAATGTTTCTGAACGCAGCCAAGGAGTTAATACAATTATTTTAAACTAAACATTTTTTAGCTGCTTTGATGACTATTTCAATTAAAATTAGAGAGCAAAACAGCCAGATTCTTGGAATTTTAAGAGAAAGAAATGCTCAACATCAAATTCCGGAGAGTTTCAGCAACAAATTGCCAGCTAAAACCATAGAAGAATTTATGTCGCTGGAAGAAGACATTGCAAATAGTAATAAAGCAAACTTATTGGTAAGTATTTTACTTTCATTGCCTAAAAACAAAATATGTATGCTGAATTCGCTCAGCTGAGATTCATTTTGACATATTCAGAGTAGGAAACATACAACATAAAAATTCCTACCTTACACCAAAGAATGTGTAGCCCTATATTATGTCTATATTCTTTGCTTACACTGTTAACTGCTCAAATCAACTTAATCTTTCATTAAAAAAGAATTATTGGAAATAGTGCGAGTGTATACCTACTAAGCTCATTAAATTTTGTGAAATTTATTTCTTCAAAATATTTTTATTTTGTACAATAAATAGTGTTCTCATTTGTTATCAATACATTATAATGGTTTAAATAAATAATTATTGGTTGATCTAAGGTTTATGTCATTTATCTCTGTGTACTATTAATAATATTGGCTATGAGCACTTACGTTTGGTTGTGTAGTAATTTCCAGCCACGTCTAGCAACCTAACTTCCCAAATAAAAAGTTACTAAAATAACTAGACAGTTGGGTCTCAGATTAGCGAATTTAGTATATTTGTATTTTCAGTGTATCTTTAGATCTGTCAAATTTATTATAGGTTGCTTACCTGTCTTCATTGGGTGGAGAAGGCATTGTTACCAAAACAAACAAAATACTAAAAGCATTATTAACTGATGATCTGGCAACACACTACAATTTTAAAGGAAGGAATAAGTTTGCCTTTGGTGATTTAAAACTGAAAGGCATAATTGTCCGTAAGTAATATTTAGGTATATACAAAAATATGACCTTCAACCCTCTAATGAATTAATTTTTGTTGCAATAGTGCAAATTTCTGCTATACAATTGAGACTGCTTTTTCTGGTGACTAATACAACGCTTAGGACATTTATATCATATGGGACAAGCAAACCTTCAGACATTTTCCAATAGGTATAAAATTAGAATTTCCCATGTGAAAGCAAATATGAATTTGAATAAATTTTGCCTCAAGGCAGTTATGTGCATTGGAGGGTTAAGAATAACTGATATTTTTTTGCATTTACTTAGTTGACTATTTAATTTTTTTTTATATATTGTTTTAGAAATAGTTAAATCCAAAATTATTAATGCCACCACAGTGGAAATTGAACTGGCCATAAAAAACTGGCTCAAACATGCTCCACAACGGACCAGACTTCAGTTAAAGAAGGTTTGAAATATGGTAGCATAGTGTATATACTTAATGATAGTATAGTGTAAGTTTTGAAATTAATTATTGTTTATACTTGTTTGATTGTACTAGGTATACTGGTACTTATTTTGAATTTTTTATATTAGTTTAACTGGGTTGACACAACAAAATAATAATGTACAACAAATCTAAATTGAAGACTGTAATTAGTCAACGTCACCTTGACCGTAAAATAAAAAAAATAGTTGAAAACGAACTTAAAAAGGTTAATGTGTCCTATAGTAATCAAAATTCTGAAAACAATGTAAATACTGAGGTCAATTGCATAGGTCAAAATTTGACAGAAATTCAACAGGCATCTGATGTAGGTGACAATCTGTCTTTTACCCATGAAAACCAGGAAGAAGATAATTCATTTGCTGATATTTTAATTCCTGAAAAACCATTCGATTTTGGTGACAGCTCACAATCTTGTAGCAATACAAACCTAGCTAATGTTAATAATTTTGATAAAAATGATAAACCAACAATTCAAGAAAAACTGCAAAATTGGGCTGTTACCAATAATGTGTCACATTCTGCAGTTACAGATCTCTTGCATATATTACATGAAGATTATCCAACGTTGCCATTAGATGCCCGAACACTTCTGAAAACTCCAAGATCGTTACCAAAAATACAACTTGATAAGGGTGAACTAGTACACTTTAATTTAAAAAATACTTTGCTCCAAATTTTGGCATCTAACGAGTCATTTAGAAATGAAGATACACTTTTGTTGAGTTTCAATGTAGATGGTCTTCCTATTTTTCATAGTTCAAATACAAACTTTTGGACAATTTTATGTTTGATTAAAAATTTTAATATACCACCATTTGTTGTAAGTATATATTGCGGATCTGGCAAACCAAATCCTCTAAATATATATTTGAAAAATTTTATTATTGATCTTAAAGATTTGCTTGACAATGGCCTTACATATGAGAGTTTAACGTATTCCATTCAAATTCATAGTTTTGTATGCGATTCTCCTGCTAAGGCATATATAAAATGTATAAAGTCTCACGGAGGATACTCTTCATGTGATAAATGTATAGAAGAAGGTACATATGTTAATAAGAGAGTTATTCTTCAAAATCGCAAGGCTACTAAACGAAATGATACTACATTTAGACTCTTGCAGGATGAAAATCATCATCATGGTATTTCACCTCTTGCTGAATTGCAAATTGGTATGGTAACACTTTTCGCTATAGACTATATGCATGCAGTTTGCTTAGGAGTCATGCGTAAATTGTTAAATTCCTGGATTTCTGGTAAACTATCCGTGAGACTGTCAGCTAGACAGGTACAAATGTTATCTGAAACATTAATTTCTTTAAAAGAGTACATCCCTGTTGAGATCAACAGAAAACCAAGACAACTTTCAGAGTTGGCTCGTTGGAAAGCAACAGAATTCAGAACATTTTTGTTATATTTAGGCCCATTTGTTTTAAGAGATGTTATTGACAAGCGTATTTATGAGCATTTTTTACTTTTGCATTGTGGAATTTTTATACTTGTTTCTTCTAAATTTATTAAAAATTTTGGAACTGAATTGCCAAGATCATTACTTGATACATTTGTCTCTCATTGTGAAAATATATATGGATTGGAGTACTTAATATATAATATTCATATTTTAATTCATCTTACAGATGATGTTGAGAATTTTGGAGCTCTAGATAATTTCTCATCATTTCCGTTTGAAAATTATTTAGGCCAGATTAAAAAATTAATAAGAAATTCAAACCGACCTTTACATCAAATATATAATCGTTTAGTTGAAGCAAATCTTGTAGTAAAAACGATTATAGAGAAAAAGTCTCTTGAGTTTTTGTATGAGCATCATACAGGTCCTATCTTGAATTTAAAAATAAAGGTTCTTCAGTATAAAAAACTTGTTTACAAAGACTTTGAACTCTCTGTTAAATCTTACTCTAAAGCAGATTGTTTTTGTTTGTTACCTAATGGAGTTGTTATTGAAATTCACAATATATGTACTCAAAGTAATAATAAAAATGAATATATTTTAATTGGCAAGGAATTTATGATTTACGAATCACTTTATGATTATCCTATACGTTCGTCTCTTCTTAATATATTCATTTTGAAAGAATTGTCTGATTTAAAGATATACCAAATTAAGAATACTCCAATAAAATGTTTGGTTTTCCCATATTTATCTAAGAATGCATGGATTTCTTTTCTATTATTACATACAATTTGATATTGTTTTCTATTTTACATTTATAAAGAAACAATAGGTACATTGTAAACTATTTGGATACTATGTATTTAATCATGAGTTTCAAAAAATTATTTTTTAGTAGCTGTTTTTGTGTGAGCCTCATACAGGTCTTACTTTAAATTTAGAAATAAAGGTTCTTCAGTATAAAAAACTTGTTTACAAAGACTTTGTACTCTCCGTTAAATCTTACTCCAGAGCAGATTGTTTTTGTTTGTTACTTAATGGAGTTGTTATTGAAATTCACAATATATGTACTCAAAGTAATAATAAAAATGAATATATTTTAATTGGCAAGGAATTTATGATTTACGAATCACTTTATGATTATCCTATACATTCTTCTCTTCTTAATATATTCATTTTGAAAGAATTGTCTGATTTAAAGATATACCAAATTAAGAATACTCCAATAAAATGTTTGATTTTCTCATATTTATCCAAGAATGCATGGATTTCTTTTCCATTATTACATACAATTTGATATTGTTTTCTGTTTTACATTTATACAGAAACAATAGGTACATTGTTCCTGGCAAGATGTTCCTCCAGTTAAAATTAAGATAAAAAATTCAATATGGCTGTTGTAATTGAAAAAAAAAAACAGCGTAAGTGCATGTCTATTTCGTAACTTACCAATGTCTTTTAAGTAATAGTAAAAATTATTTAACAAATGGTTATGAAAAATCTGAAACTTCATCCAATTTTTAAATACATACTCTATATCAAATAATATAATATGCCACTGACTAGAAGTTAAAAAGTTACGATAGCGACATAGCTGTTTTTTTTTCAATTTTAAACTATTTGGATACTATGTATTTAATAATGAGTTTCAAAAAATTATTTTTAGTAGTTGTTTTTGTGTGAGCCTCATACAGGTCTTACCTTAAATTTAGAAATAAAGGTTCTTCAGTATAAAAACTTGTTTACATAGACTCTGTTAAATCTTACTCCAAAGCAGATTGTTTTTGTTTGTTACCTAATGGAGTTGTTATTGAAATTCACAATATATGTACTCAAAGCAATAATAAAAATGAATATATTTTAATTGGCAAGGAATTTATGATGTACGAATCACTTTATGATTATCCTATACATTCTTCTCTTCTTAATATATTCATTTTTAAAGGATTGTCTGATTTAAAGATATACCAAATTAAGAATACTTCAATAAAATGTTTGGTTTTCCCATATTTATCTAAGAATGCATGGATTTCTTTTTCATTATTACATACAATTTGATATTGTTTTCTATTTTACATTGATAAAGAAACAATAGGTACATTGTTCCTGGCAAGATGTTCCTACAGTTAAAATTAAGATAAAAAATGCAATATGGCTGTTGTAATCGAAAAAAAAACTTAAGTAGAACTTAAAAAGTTGCGATAGGGATATATCTGTTTTTTTTTTTTCAATTTTAAACTATTTGGATACTATGTATTTAATCATGAGTTTCAAAAAATTATTTTTTAGTAGCTGTAGAACCTTTACTTATAGTCGGTTCGCTAAACTCGAGACACAACTGGCTAGATATTTTAGTAGGTAATTTTTTTGTTATTTTGCCAATTTTGCAAAAATTGGCAAAATTACAAACTATTTAGTGATTATTAACTATTTAGTAATTATTTTTTGCCAATTTTACTAAAATTGGCAAAATTACGGACTAAAATATCTAGCCAGTTGCGTCTGAGTTTAGCGAACAGACTATACTTTAATTTTCTTATATGGGCATGCTTTGTACGTTTTTAGAAATTTAAAAATAAAATTGTATTAAAACTACTCGTGTTATTTTCATTTTTATTGTTCCAAATTACAGGTGCAAATATTCAGAACATTCCAAATCAAATCGGTTGATCTACTTTCCCTCTATCAAAGTGGGTAAGAACACTGTACACGAGAGGAATCAGTAGAACAGATGTACTATTAAAGGCAGCATCTCGGAGGAACAATGCGAGGCCTAGTACAATTATGCAGAATCTCTGTTACGATTACTTTCTACTAAATCTAGTGCACAAGCGATTTTAAGGGAATAGGCTCAACATGTCGCCTGTCAAAATGTTCAATGTGTTTTAAATGTATTCATTTTTTTCGAATCCTGAGAAAACTAATGAGTATTTTTGAAAAATTTAAACGCAGAATGAAAGATTACGTTATTACCGAGGGCTAAAAGGCCCCGAAAACTTCTGTTTATTTTAATAAGTTGCAGAGGTAAAAAAAAAAAGATTTAGTTTGACTTTTCATTTAAACGATCTCATTCAAAAGAAACTGGTTATTTTAAGGGATTTTCGGCCCTCGGTAATAATGCAATCTTTCTGTGTTAAAATTTTTCAAAAATGCTTACCTATTAGTTTTCTCAGGATTCGAAAAAAGTGATACATTTAACAAGCCAAGAAAGAGAGTAAAAATAATACATTTGAACATTTTGACAGGCGACATTTTACGCCTATACCCTTAGACAAGTGGTAGTATATCTTCTACACGTGGGACTATAGAGGTCTATAGATTTCATGGTACCTATTTTTTATACTATTTTGAAACATCTGAAGGGGGTCACTTTTCAAAGTATTAAAGACGTGATTTTATTGACGTATAAAAGTCGTCATCTCTTTGACGTTTAAAAGTCGTCCCAATTTCGACGTGGAAAAAAACGTAGGTACGATGACGTTTTAAAGTCGTCACAGTTATGACGTCGAATCGATGAGACAAATACACGTGATTTTCAACGTCATTACTACGTCATTGAGACACGTCAATTGGTCATTTTTATGACGTGTTATCGACGTTATAAAAACGTCGTTTGGTTGCCTGGGTTGTTTACCTTTTACTCATTTATTTGGTTAAGTTTTTTGGATTTCTACAAGTAAGTCGATTCATTACTTAATTTGTTCTGGGAAATTATACTTAAAAATCCGACTTCTGTCTGGGACGGATGTCGGGAACTTCACCTGGCGGCGGGAAGCCGCCGCGATCTTCAAATATAAGAATCGAGGATATCAGGGTTCTGGATGGCATGGAACTCGACGATTCAAATGTAAATATTAATCAGGATGGTTTTCGTGGATTTACAGAAGCCGATAAGAATAATATTGCAACAGGGGACAAAAATCAAGTTTTTCCAGCAGATAATGATAACAATAAAAGCTCATTAACAACAACAGCAAGTAATTTAGACCAGCCAAACCAGTCTTTCAGACGCGATATTTCCATTAATAATCGATTTACGTCAAGAGATACAGGTCCGTACTTAATTTTTGTGGAACACGAAGTTTTGAATGTGGGAAGATTGCATCCAATGAGACTTGGTGAAAAACTGTTAGCACTTTCGGAATACGAAAAATCGATCTTAGAAATTAGTAGCGTGGGTCGTAACAGACTTAAAATTGAAGTTAATTCAGGGTTAGTTGCGAACAAATTAGTGGAAAATTCGGTATTCAAAGACAATAAACTGATAGCTTATATCCCCTCACATTTAACTGAAAAAAAAGGTATTGTGAGATCGGTCGATACATATCTGACTGAAAATGATCTTGTTAAAGTTATAAAATCAGAGTGTTCTGTTCGTAAGGTTCAAAGAATGTTTCGAAAAGTAATAAAAGACGGAGTGATTGAAAAAATCCCCCGTCAAATGATAATTGTCACATTTGCAGGGAACAAAATTCCCCAATTTATTTATATAAATAAAGTGAGATGTCCTGTAGACACGTACGTTCATCCTGTTATGCAGTGTTACAATTGTCTTCGTTACGGTCACTCTGCATCTCAATGTAAAGGAAAAAAGAAATGCCGAAACTGCGGCAAAGAAAATGATAACGAATGCACTCAATGTGATAACTTCTGCATTTTTTGTAACTCTAATTCACACAACTCGACAAATCGAGATTGTTCAGAGTATAAAAAACAAAAACGAACTAAGGAAGCAATGGCACACCTTAATATTTCTTTCAAAGAGGCCGAAAAAGTTATTGACAATCCTGCCTACACTAGTATTGTTCAAAAAACAGATTTGCTCCATTACTGTCATCCACTACTGAATTCCCTTCATTAGTTTCCAGGCCAAATACCTATTCCAATATTGCTCAAAGCTCATCAAAACATTTGCCTTCCATTGCAAATATTTCAAATACTGCAGCTTCTACTAGAAAAAAACGAAAAATACACCCATCGTCTCCTACGCTTATTACCGCTCCAAGCGAATTTAGCTTTTGTGCTAGCCCCGTATTCCAGTTCGGAAACTATAATAAAAATGTATCTAAAAATAACGATGAACATCTTAAAAATGAATTCGCTACTACTTTGAAGGATTCAATCAATAATTTCTTTTCAGACATTCCTGCTCGAAACCCTGCGATTAATAGTTCAGTTCCCTCTATACAAGATGTAGAAAATATAATTAACAGCGTGATTAAACATTTCTTTACCTGATATGGCCGGTTTAAAAATTGTCCAGTGGAACGCTAGATCAGCGTACTCTAATAAAAACTCTATTACGCAACTTTTTACAGAAGAACACTTTGATATAGCTCTTATTTCGGAAACTTGGTACAAACCTAAGTATGAAATGTCCTTACAGGGATTTAATATTATTAGAAAAGATAGACGTAATAAACGAGGTGGAGGTGTTAGCATAATTATCTCTAATAATATTAAATACAATAATATAGTATTCAACCAAACATTTAATAAAAATATTGAAGTTTGTGGCATTGATATTGATGTCAATGGCACCAAAATATCTGTGGTTAGTATTTATCGTCCAGGTAGCATTGCAGTCACAGTGAACGACTATGTTTCTCTTTTTCAACAAATTCCGCATAATTTTATTATTGGTGGCGACTTTAACGCCCATCATGGAGCCTGGGGCTCTATAAACAATGATCATAGCGGTAACATACTCATGGAAGCTTTAGAATACTTCGACAACTTTATCATTGCAAATGACGGATCTCCTACCAGAGTATCTGCCCCTGGCTCTCCTCCATCATGTGTTGATCTTACCCTCATTTCGTCCAACTTTAGCTCACAATTCTCTTGGTCTGTTAAAGCAGATACGTATGGCTCTGACCATTATGCTATCACATTTGTGTTACAACAACTCAGAATTGATAATATTAATATTACCCCCATTCATAAATGGTCTATGCGAGAAGCTGATTGGGCATTGTTTCAAACAAAAATTGATAAAGATTTCTCCGAGATTCCGCTTTTCAACAATACTAACGAAATGATTAACTTTATCACCAATTCAATGACATCCTCGGCGGATTCAGCTCTTAAAAAAACTTACCCCTTCTCTCCTAAAAAGGCTCCTCATCCCCCTTGGTGGGATGAGGAATGTCAACAGTTAGTTACCCAAAGGAAGGAAGCTTACAAAACGTACAAGCGCAATATGATAACTTCAAATTATATCAATGTAAAAAAAATAGATGCGCTATGCAAAAGAACCTTCAAATTGAAAGCCAAACAGGCTTGGGCAGACTATTGTACTCAACTTAATAGGAATTCAAATCCCTCGGAAATTTGGCGCCGGATTAATAGATTTCAAAAGAAGAAAAATGATATCCAACCATGTGAAGAAGATAAGGCGGAAATACTTTTTCATAAATTAGCTCCAAGTTTTGTTAGTCCTTACATTCACTACACACCCACCAGTAATCATGATCATTCTCTTCTAGCCCCAGTTACACTAAGAGAGTTAGAACTTAATATCAAATCGTCAAAACTTACTGCTCCAGGCTTAGATGGCATCAATTACATGATTAAAAAGCTCCCTGACTCGGCGAAACACTTTCTTTGCAAAATATATAACAATATACTTTCAGGAGATACGGATTACCCCTCACTAAAACAGTGTCTAATTATTCCTATTCCTAAGGTCAGTGACAACAAAGCTCTGCGACCCATTTCTCTAATGTCTTGTGTATTAAAAACTTTGGAAAGAATTATCAAACTCAGATTAGAATGGTGGTTAGAAAATAATAACATCCTCCCTCAATCCCAGTTTGGTTTTCGGCGAGGTAAAGGTACTCTCGACTGTGCAGCCAATCTTGCAACGGAAATTCAGTTGGCTTTTTCAGAAAACCATTATTCAGCTGCCTTATTTTTAGATATCTCTAGTGCTTATGAAAGCGTGATGTTGGATTGTTTATATGAAAAGTTAACATACATCCATATACCACCACAATTTGCATTTGTTCTTATTAATATGTTCCTCAGACGACAGATCTTTATAAAATACAATACAAATACTCTAGGTCCTAGAGAGGTTAACTCTGGTCTGCCACAGGGGTCGGTGTTGAGCCCGCTTCTATTTAATATCTATACCCTCGATGTTCACAACCTTGGTATGAACGCAAGAATTTTACAATATGCTGACGATTTTTCTATATACACTACTCATAAAAACTACTCTCAATGTGTTAGTAATCTTAAGTATATAGTGCATTGCTGCTTTAAATACTTTCCTGAACAGGGATTTGAAATATCACCTCATAAATCTGCTATTGTATTTTTTACCAGACACCAATTGCCAGAACTTAATAGCCTTACAATTCAAAATCACACTATACCTGTTTGCAAAACATACACATATTTGGGTATCACATTTGATTGCAAACTGACCTGGTCTGATCACATATCAAGATGCATTAAGAAAAGTGAAAAAAGTCTTAATATCCTAAGAGCAATTAACAGATATCATTGGGGCGCTGACCCTAACATTAACTTGATTTTCTACCGAGCGTACACTCGATCTATCCTAGATTATGGTTGTTTCTTGTATGGATCAGCCACTAATTCCAGACTTTCACAAATAGATAGGGTACAGTTCAAGGCTCTACGCATTGTTCTTGGTGCATTTAAATCCACTCCCACAGCTGCTCTCCTTGCAGAGTGTGGCGAACCCCCCATGCAACTTCGACGACAGTTACTAGCTGAAAAATTCGTCGTTAAACAAAAACGATTTACACACAACGACCTTATTAAAAATTTAGGCATCTTAACTGCATATAGCTACACTAATAAATACTGGCATAACAGAAACTGTCCCCCTCTAGCTGATGCATTTGCAACAGTCTCAAACATCGAACTACGTGATGATTCTGGTTTGCCGTTCTTCACGGCTAAATTCGATATATGTCTTACACAACCAAATATTATTTTTCCAGAATATAATGATAACCCAGCAATTAATAACATATCTATGCAAATAGAATTAGAGAAATTAGGTAATGTACATAAATTTTTTACAGACGGATCCAAATCCCCTACTGGAACAGGATGTGCAGTGTACAGGGAAAACACAAACGAAAGTTTGTTGTTTAAACTAAACAAAAACTCTACAATCTTTACAGCAGAGGCACTTGCTATATTTAAGGCTTTGGATTGGGCAAACAATTCACTGCTACCCTTGTCAAACTTGGCTATAATATCGGATTCGAAATCTGTTTTATCAGCTCTGGTGTACCCGGTTACCTCCATATACAATAACTCAATAATCGTGGAAATTTTGACAACCTTAAGAGCCTTAGATTATAAACAGATAAATACATTCTTCATATGGGCCAAAGGGCATTCCTCCATAACGGGAAACGAAACAGCTGACAAACTGGCAAAAAGAGCTATCACTGATGGTAAACAAGCCACCGAATTAACGCTACAAGACGCATTATCTATATGTAAGCAAAACTTAAGAACTAAATGGGCAGACAAATGGACAACAATTAGATCTAACAATGCATTTCAGTACTGCACGCTTTTTCCAACACTTCCTTCTACAAAGCTTGCTAAAAGAAGCCATCCCAATAGAAAAATTAACACCAAATACATTAGGTGCCTCTTTGGACACGGAGCAGTCAACTCTAAGCTTTATAAGATGAAATTGGCCACATCCCCCCTCTGTGACTGCAGTGACAGTTTTGACGACTTTAATCACTGGATTTTTCAATGCGGTCATAACTCTAATGCCACCTCTTACCTTATTACGGAACTAACGAAACTAAAAATCCCGTTTCCTCAAAATTATCTTTCCGTTATGCTGGAGTGCATCCATAATCCCGAAGTAAGAGCTATTTTTTGTAACTTTTTAGGTCGTACGAGGAGACGCTTATAATTTCCTCAACTTTTAGGTCTGTATCAACCAATCCAAATTTTATTCAGTTAGGTATTAAATATATATGTATAGATTTGTAAAAACTGTATTTGTACCAAATAATTGTATTCAGTTACTGTATTTATATGTACAGATTTGTAAAAATTGTATTTGTACCAAATTGTGTTCAGTTATATGTATAGTCTTTTAAATGTTATAAATTTTCGTGGCAAAACGGGTTCTTCCCAAAGCCAATAAACCAAAAAAAAAAAAAAAAAAAAAATATATATATATATATATATATACAGGTCCAGCGATATTTAAACGGATCATAGCCAATACATGTATTTCGGCTCTAGGCGGTTGGCCAACAAAATATTTTCAAATAATTATTATATTATACAAGTACAATACCTCAGTCGACTGCTGGATTCTGAACTAAGCTACGTAAATGCAAAAGCCCGCCTACATTTACCATTTCATTCTGTTTTAAATCAACCGAACGAGTCTAGAGGTGGGCTAATTTACGATAGTGATATTTTATTCATTGTGATTTTTGTCTGTAACTGAATCAGTCATTGTGAAAACAATTCATGTTACAATGTGTAAACTTTTAAGGAAACGTAAAAATATTTTCATTCATAGTTGGATATTCCGAGATAATACAATATTTTATACAGTGAGCACGTAAAGGTTGGAATAAATTCATTTTCTCGAGAATGGACGATTTTGGTAAAAAATCCCAAAACAGGTCAATTTTTATTTTCAAATTGCGACTTTTTGGCATATGTATCATACTAGTGACGTCACCCATCTGTACGTGATGACGTCATCTATAATTTTTTTAAATGAGAATAGGGGTCGTGTGATAGCTTATTTGGAAGGTAATTCAATTCTCTATTCAGTAATATAAACATTAACTAATTATTTATACAGGGTGTCCAAAAAAAATTTTTTTTGAATTAAATTTATTGACAAAAAGAAGAATTTGTGTAATATATTTAACTTAAAATACATTTTACTGCTGTCAGAAAAAACAGGAAATAATGTTTATTTGACAAATAAATACTGTTTTTTGCATAAACTCAATATTAAAGCCGCCACCCACCTTCCTCTTAACAGTTTGAACATTTGATTTAAGCGAAAAGGAATGATTATTTTCCAAATAAACATTTTTTCTGTTTTCTGAGAACAGTAAAATGTATTTTGAACTAAATAAATTACATTCATCCTTCTTTTTATGACAATAAATTTAATTCAAAACAATTTCTTTTGGACACCCTATATAAATAATTATGTAAATGTTTATATTACTGCATAGAGAATTAAATTACCTTTCAAATGAGCTATCACACGACCCCTATTCCCATTTAAAAAAATAATCGATGACGTCATCACGCCCAGATGGGTGACTTCACTAGTATGATATATATATGACAAAAAGTCGTAATTTAAAAATAAAAATTGACCTCTTTCGGGATTTTTTTTCCAAAATTGTCCATTCTCGAGAAAATTAATTTATTCCAACCTTTACGTGCTCTCTGTATAAGTATTATGGGTTATAAATGAATCTTTCTGAAAGGCAAAACAAGTTTAAATGTTTATGTATAATGTAATTGTAAATTTAATGGCGTTGAAAAGCGTCGTCATTTTACCCAAAATATGGTCTTAGATTGTTTTCGCAATGACCGATTCAATTGTGATTTAACGGAGCAACGAAATATTCGTATATTAAACTCCTAATAAAAAGTGTTACCACTGTAGACCATCGTAAAATTCTACACGTGTTATTATTTTGTTTAGGTCACTATTACAAAATTGGGTTTGCTATTAGAACGCATACCATGCCATTAGTGCCAAACAAAAATATAAAAATTTAGTAGTTTATGGAACGTTTTTATATAAGTGGATGATAATTATGCATCATGCAATATTTGTAAGATAAAGCTGTCTTATCAAACTTAGAGAACTTGGAAAACAAAATTTTAATAAGTACATTATTGTTTCCTATAATGCACAAAATGTTAAAGGTGGTACAAAATGATGTGAAAATGAAACATTTTGGATGCTTTGCACACACAATAAATAAACTTTATTGTGAACGATGGCTTAAAGGATGAGGAAATCAGCCACAATTTAACTTAAAAAAATGATTTTATTGACGTTTCAACTTCTACCTCAGATGTTGTTATCAAAAGTGATATAAGAAAATCATTAAAAATTTAACCAAAATAAAAAATACCATTAGCCACTTTAAAAAGAGTTCTACAAGCAACTGCTAAACTTTTAGATTTTGAAAAAATCCAGGAAATGGGAATCCTCTCAAATTACTGCAAGATGTTTCCACATGTTGTAATTCGACATTTTATATGTTGGAAAGATTTATTCAGCTAGAAGAAATTGTTAAGGCTATTATAAGCATAACAAATATGTACGTAAACACTAGTTCAACAATGTATGAGTATTTTATTAAACTGTCGATAAACTGTTTCAACTTTTCTTGGCAGAATAAGGTTTCGACTAATTCCTTTTAAGGATCCAACAAATGCGGAAATAGCACAGAAAATAGAATCGCTCTTATTGCAGAAAAACTTGGAATGGAACAAAAAGATAAAGGATTTACGACTCAAATTTTATTAGAACATGAGAAAACATCTGCAGATCCGGATGATATTATGGGATCGCAGGATCAGCCACGAGGCACTACGACAAGCAGGGCAATAATAGAAATGCAAAGATTTAGTAAATGCGATCGGTTGCCGCGAAATGAAGATTCGTTAAAATGGCGGAGAGAAAATAAATATATTTTTCCTTATCATGCACAAGTAGCTCAAGAACGAATTAGTGTCATTGGAACATCAGTGCCTTGCGAACGGTTATTTCCAAAGCTGGTCTAATTATTTCTGATTGAAGAACTCGAGTTAATTATAAAAAGGTTAAAAGGCTGCTATTCTGAAATTTTAATTTAAAAGTACCAAATAGTAACTAATAAGTATTTGTAGCAAATACTGGTATTTAAAGTTTACTTTGTATTTCGTTTTTAAGAGGGTAGGCGCAAAATTTCGGGACAATGCTATTTAAATGCATTTATTTCTTTCGAATCCTAAGAAAACTAGTAAGTATTTTTGAAAAATTTAAAAGTAGAATAAAAAATTACATAATTACCGAGTGCTAAAAGTCCCTGAAAACTTCTATAATGTGTTCTATAACTTCTAATATAAAGGCCCCGTCTCACCATCAAATAATTGACAGTTATTTGTATTTGATCAAACTTGACAGTTAGTGACACAAGTGACAGTTAGTATGTATAGTTTGTGTCACTAGTCAAGTTTGATCAAATAACTGTCAATTATTTGATGGTGAGACGGGGCCTTAAGTTACAGCGGTAAAAAGAAGAGAAAATTGAGTGTGATTTTTAATTTCAAATATCTCATTCAAATGACAGTTTTTTTATTCTAATGGAGTTTCGGCCCTAGATAATAATATAATCTTTCATTCCGCGTTTATATTTTTCAAAAATACTTATTATTTTCTTAAAATTCGAAAAAAATGAATGCATTGAGAAAGCATTGGCCCGAAATTTGGCGCCTATGCTCTTGTTAGATTTTCTAATAACAATTAAGACAATGAAAAAAACATGAAATTATTTATTAATGCAATATTATTTTCATTACAAAAACTACTTTTTGAATAAAATTGTTTCTCATTCTAACAGACCTAATTTTATAATCATGACCTAGACTCTAGACAAAATAATAACTATTTTGTTGCTCTGTTAAATCACAATCACAGATAAAAATTACGATGGGTTACGGTTACATGATTGCAAATACTTCTAGCCCACCTCTAGGTCAGAATCAGGTATAAGAATTATTATACGACCGGTTCCTATGGGTCCGCCTCGCGATCGCGCCAAGGAATAGAACCGAACCGACCGGCGACCTGACTACATGCAGAAGACGATTGCAGAATTTGCAGATCCTTCTAGCTTTTTGTGCATACGCGGTACGAATAGATTATTTTATTTTTATAAGTTTAAGTTTATGGATACGTACCTATTTAAAACATATTTTTTCACCTAAAATATTGTCTGAAGCTATTTCTTTGTGGCGTTTATGTAATTTATTATTCTAAATACGAAATAAGCCACAATTTAACTTAAAAAATTATTTCGTTAACTTTTATTTCCAACGTCGTTGTCAAAATACAAAATATTAATAATTTAAACAAAAATGTTGTAGCTTAGTAAAAAAAAATCTTCTAATAATTGCCGATATGAATGAGTTAGAATAAATTATATTATTAGAAGAAATTTTTTTTACTAAGCAACAACATTTTTGTTTAATTTAATCTCTATCCAATAATATAAACATTAATATAATTATTTATACAGGGTGTTCAAAAAACATTTTTTTAATTAAAATAAGTGAGACAAAAAGAAGAATATATGTAATTTATTTAATTCAAAATACATTTTACTACTGTCAGAAGACAGAAAAAAAAATTATTTGACAAATAAACATTGATTTTCGCTTAAACGAAATGTTCAAACTGCCAAGACACGCAGGTGGGTGGCAGCTTTAACATTGAATATAAGTGAAAAACCATATTTATTTGTCAAATAAACATTTTTTCCTGTTTTCTGACAACAGTAAAACGTATTTTGAATTAAGTAAATTACATACATTCTTCTTTTTGTCTCAATTATTTTAATTAAAAAAATGTTTTTTTTTAACACCTTGTATAAATAATTATGTTAATGTTTATATTAGTGAATAGAGAATTGAATACCCTTTCAAATGAGCTATCACATGACCCCTATTCTCATTAAAAAAAATCATCGATTACGTCATCACGCCCAGGTGGATGACGTCACTAGTATAATATATATGCCAAAAAATCGGAATTTAAAAATAAAAATCGACCTATTTCGGCATTTTTCCTTGATGTCGCCGGTTTACGAAATAATGAATTTATGCGTTACTTTATGGACGCACTGTATACATAATATTATGTATAATGCCAATCATCACTATCCGTAAATAGATACACATTAAATATTTAGCACTATAAATATTAAAATAAATATTTTAGGTTAAATTATATGTTTTAAATACATATCCAAAAACTTATAAAAATAATAACCCATTCGTACCGCGTATCTGCAATCGCCTTGTCTGTGCATGTAGGTAGTGGGTTCGGTTCGGTTCTATTCCTTGGCGCGGTGCGGACCCTTAAGTCCGATTATGTACTTTCGGCTCATTCGGCTGGGCTCGCTATTTTAGTAAACTCCCAAAAAGAGAGATAGAAGTAGGAGGTTCTAGTTCAAAGATATTTTCTACATGCCAATGTTAATGTTGCTATGATTTCTGGTTTTAATGTCTGGAACTTTTATATTGGTCCACTATCTCAAATGCAGTTCAAACACTGTGTCTTAAAAAGCTATGTTCCATATTTCTTTAATTGATACTGTATATATATATGTATATATATATATATATATATATATATATATATATATATATATATATATATATATATATATATATATATATATGAGCAATATTTTTACTTTTTCGAAAATTTTGGGGGGAGGTCTACCGATTTTTCCCAAATTTTAATATGTTATTGTACTACAAACAAAAAGACATTCTGAATTTCTTCAGATTTTTCTAAGCCCAGGCGGCCATTTTGTGAGCCTTAAAATGTCGAGGCATAGCACTCTTTAACGCTTTCTTGAAATTTTTTTTTCTCGGCTCCATCTTCACAGAAAATAATTTTGAGAACATCATATTTTAGCTATTCACGTCTACTTTTAACGTGAATTTTTTAAACTTTTGTAAAATATCAATGCGCCTTTTTGGCAAACATTAAAATAGGTCCACGTTTTACCAAAAATGACCATATTCAAACAGCAATAAAATAACTTTTAAGTACTGCATCCATATTTATCAAGTAACAGATTAAAAGATCTCTAAAAGATCTACAATTTGACATGTAAAATTTTTTTTGGACTTTACAACTTTTTGAGCTATGGACGTTTGAAAAGTGCCCTTTTTTTACAAAAAACGCGTTTTTTCGCATTTTCAAAGAGGTGGAACTTTTTTCTGCCAACTTCGAATTGCACAAAAATTTATTTAAACGTAGTTTTTATCATATATTATAAGCTCCCAAAGGAATTTCTTTGGCTATTTGCTTTTAAATCCTTCATCGGAACCTCTAAAAATCAATTTAATTCTGAAAAATACGAAAATTCGCATTTTCGAGGCTTGAAAACTTATATGTAAGTTTTCATTTTTGAGGTTGACAAGTGCCTAAATTAAAGATTACATATTCAGTTTTGATATTCTGGTGAAAAATGGGGGCTTATTTTAATACAGAGTGTTATTTTTTAACTCTTAATTATTCGCGTCTCCTCTACTATTAAACCGCCGCGCCGACTCTCATAGTATTAAATAATTAAAAAACAACGGTACATATTGAAAACGGCCACATTTCTCACCAGAATCTCAAAACTGAATATTTAAGCTTTACTGTAGGCAGTTAGCAACCTCAAAAATTGTAATTTACAATATGAATTTTCAAGCCTAGAAAATGCGTATTTTCGCATTTTTCAGTTTTATACCACTTATAACTCGAAAAGTATCAACTTCAGAGAAAAATGAAAAGAGACCTTTTTTGTTTAGAATCATCCAAAAAACCTAAAAAATATTTTCCAGAGCCAAAAAATGTGATTAATTTTTTCATACAGGAACGGCTTCACAATATGGACTATACATTCAATTTAATTAAATCTTGAAATTGTCATAACTTTGGTTTCGTAAACGCTAGGGACTTCTTTCGAAGCTTAAATTAAAGGTGTTTTTTCTACTTTCATAATTCATGATGTATGAAAGGGTTAAATAGCGCCTGCTTTAGCGAGGTGGGTCAACAAGTTAAGGTATATTAGCTCACGAAGGTATCAAAATTATCGATTTTTTAGAGGTTCAGATGAAGGATTTAAAAGTAAATAGCCAAAGAAATTCCTTTGGAAGCTTATAATATATGATAAAAACTACGTTCAAATAAATTTTTGTGCAATTCGAAGTTGGCAGAAAAAAGTTCCACCTCTTTGAAAATGCGAAAAAACGCGTTTTTTGTAAAAAAGGCACTTTTCAAACGTCCATAGCTCAAAAAGTTGTAAAGTCTAAAAAAAAAACTTTACACGTCAAATTGTAGATCTTTTAGAGATCTTTTAATTTGTTACTTGCTAAATATGGATGCAGTACATAAAAGTTATTTTATTGCTGTTTGAATATGGTCATTTTTGGTAAAAAGTGGACCTATTTTAATGTTTGCCAAAAAGGCGCATTGATATTTGCCAAAAGTTTAAAAAATTCACGTTAAAAGTAGACGTGAATAGCTAAAATATGACATACTCAAAATTATTTTCTGTGTAGATGGAGCCGAGAAAAAAATTTTTCAAAAAAGCGTTAAAAAGGGCTATGCCTTGACATTTTAAGGCTCACAAAATGGCCGCCTGTGCTTAGAAAAATCTGAAAAAATTCAGAATGTCTTTTTGTTTGTAGTACAGTAACATATTAAAATTTGGGGAAAATCGGTAGACCTCCCCCAAAATTTTCGAAAAAGTAAAAATATTGCTCATATATATATATATATATATATATATATATATATATATATATATATATATATATATATATATATATATATATATATATATATATATATATATATATATATATATATATATATATATATATATATATATATATATATATATATATATATATATATATATATATATATATATATATATATATATATATATATATATATATAGGGTGTCCCCGAAAATAGTGCGTTCCTTAAAGGTGTAGGTAGAAGGCACCATGTAGATCAAAAAAGTCTTATAACATTTTTTTCTAACTTCACCCGTTTGGCCAAAAAACGAAAATACATTTTGGCATGCAAATTGAAATATGGCAACTCTGTAATACAAAACGTTAAAGGTACATGGTCACAATAATTAGGGAAAATAGTGGGTTCCTGTTTATTACTGTTATACCCTTAGAGGATGGAAAGTTTTCCATCCTCTAAGGTTATATACCTGTAAAGTAATAAAATGTAAATATCAATGAAACCCTTGTTCGACCGGACTGTATTGTCGCCCCCGCTAGCGAAATTATTCCGATTCGATTTTTTTGCACAAACTTACTAAAAAAGAGGTCCTTATAACATATTTATCCACAGGGTGCCGTGGTCGAAAAATTGTTCAAACAATTTTTTTTTAAACAAATTCACAAAAATAATCTTGCCATTTCGAACAATTTTTTTAGATAATATGGGTCATTCTGAGCAAAAAAGGTCTCTTGTCATTTTTCTCTAAAATTGATTGTTGTCGAGTTATATGCGATTAAAAATTTGAAAAATGCGAAAATGGCTATTTTCAATGCTTAATAACTCGATTAAAAATTATTATTATGGAATTCAAAAAGTGACGAAATCAAGTTTCAAAACCCTTCTTCAAGGTCCTGAAGAGATTTTTATCATTATTTTGTTACAAAGCTGTTATTGAAGTGAAAACTTCTTTAGGGACGTTGTGCGATTTTTGGATAGGGGAAAAAGCATTGAATTCGCGACCGTCATCGCTTATGCTATATATTATTTGTATGTTTGTATATATAAATTGTATAGAAGTATTTAAATTTAAAATAAATGTAAAACCTATTTTAGGATGGGGAAAAAAAGATTTATTTCGCGACCGTCATCTCTTCGACGAAATAAATTTTGTACGTATCTATATTATGTGTATCTATACATAAATTGTATAGAAGTATTTAAATTTAAAATAAATGTAAAACCTATTTTTCGATAGGGAAAAAGGATTTATTTCGAGACCGTCATCTCTTCGGTGAAATAAATTTTGTACGTATATGTATTGAAGTGAAAACTTCTTTAGGGACGTTGTGCACTTTTTGGATGGGACAAAGTATTAAATTGGCAACCGTCATTGCGACCGTCATCGCTTCGAAGAAATAAATTTTTGAAGTGAAAACTTCTTGAGGGTCGTTGTGCACTTTTTGGATGGGGAAAAAGTATTAAATTAGCGACCATCATCGTTTCGACGAAATAAATTTTTTGAAGTGAAAATTTCTTTAGGGACGTTGTGCACTTTTTAGATAGGAAAAAGGAATGGAATTAAGGAACGTCATCGCGACCGTCATCGCTTCGGCAAAATAAATTTTTAAAGTGAAAACTTCTTTTGGGGACGTTGTGCACTTTTTAGATGGGGAAGAAGTATTGAATTAGCGACCGTCATCGCTTCGGCGAAATAAATTTTTGAAGTGAAAACTTCTTTAGGGACGTTGTGCACTTTTTTAATGGGGAAAAATTATTAAATTTTGATGGGGAGAGAGTAATAAATAAGCGACCGTCATCGCTTCGACGAAATAAACATTTGAAGTAAAAACTTCTTTAGGGACGTTGTGCACTTTTTCAATGGACAAAAGTATTAAATCAGCGACCGTCATCGCTTCAATGAAATAAATTTTTGAAGTGAAAACTGCTTGAGGGACGTTGTGCACTTTTTGGATGGGGTAAAAGTATTGAATTATGGACCGTCATGGCTTCGAAGAAATAAATATTTGAAGTGAAACTTCTTTAGGGACGTTGTGCACTTTTTCGATGGAAAAAAGCATTAAATTAGCGACCGTCATCGCTTCGATGAAATCAATTTTTGAAGTGAAAACTTCTTGAGGGACGTTGTGCACTTTTTGGATATGGAAAAATATAAATTAGTGACCTTTATCGCTTCGACGACATAAATTTTTGAAGTACAAAACTTCTTTAGGGACGTTGTGCACTTTTTGGATGGAGAAAAATTATTAAATTAGCGACCGTCATCGCTTCGACGAAATACATTTTTGAAGTGAAAACTTCTTTAGGAACGTTGTGCACTTTTTGGATGGGGGAAAAGTATTGAATTAGGGACCGTCATCGCTTCGACGAAATAAATATTTGAAGTGAAACTTATTTATGGACGTTGTGCACTTTTTCGATGTAATAAAGTATTAAATTAGCGACCGTCATCGCTTCGATGAAATCAATTTTTGAAGTGGACACTTCTTGAGAGACGTTGTGCACTTTTTGGATGGGGAAAATATTATATTAGCGAACCTTAATCGCTTTGACGAAATAAATTTTTGAAGTAAAAACTTCTTGAGGGACGTTGTGCACTTTTTGGATAAGGAAAAATTATTAAATTAGCGACCGTCATCGCTTCGACGAAATAAATTTTTTAAGTGAAAACTTTTATAGGGACGTTGTGTACTTTTTGTATGGAGGAAAAGTATTGAATTAGGGCCGTAATCGCTTCGACGAAATAAATATTTGAAGTGAAACATATTTAGAGACGTTGTGCACTTTTTCGATGTAAAAAAGTATTAAATTAGCGACCATCATCACTTCGACGAAATAAATATTTGAAGTGAAAACTTCTTGAGGGACGTTGTGCACTTTTTGGATGGGGAAAAAGTAGTAAATTAGCGACCGTTATCGCTTCGACGAAATAAATTTTTGAATTGAAAATTTCTTTAGGGACGTTGTGCACTTTTTGGATGGGGAAAAAGTATTGAATTTTCAGTCATCAGTGAAAGTCATCACTTCGCTGAAATAAACTTTGTACATATATAAATTATGTGTATGTATACATAAATAGCATAGGGCATACGCATCGCGTATATCGTATATGATATAGGTATAGATAGCACTTCTTTTAGGATGGGGTAAAAGCATTGAGCTCGTAATTTATATACTATAAGAAGTTTTCACTTCTTTCGGCACTCCCACGAGTGCCTTTAATTTTTTTTAATTATTAACAATTAGCGCTATAGTCCAGGATGTATCGTCGCTCCCGTTAGTGAAATTATTCCGATTCGATTTTTTTGCACAAACTTACTCAAAAAGAGGTCCTTATAACATATCCACCGTGTGCCGGCCGGTGCCGTGAAAACATGTCTCTTGTGATTTTTCTCTAAAATTGATTGTTGTCGAGTTATACGCGATTTAAAATTTGAAAAATGTGAAAATGGCCATATAACTCGACAACAATCAATTTTAGAGAAATATCACAAGAGACCTTTTTTGCTCAGAATAACCCAAATTATCTAAAAAAAATCGTTCGCAATGAAAAAATTATTTTTGTGAATTTGTTTAAAAAAATTGTTTAAACAATTTTTCGACCACGGCACCACCAGGCACCCTGTGGATGTGTTATAAGGACCTTTTTTGAGTAAGTTTGTGCAAACAGTAGAATAAACTTTGAAAGCATTTTCCCCACATTCACACTCAAATTCAAAATTTTAGTGAAATCCTTCATGTTCTAAACTTCTCATTACCAAAGATCATAATAACTTCAGGTGACAATTGTTTTGCAAAAATAATTTTTCAATATTGGGATTATTAATAATAAATTCGAATGTTGAACAAAGATGATAATAAATAAATTTTACTGAATCTGTTGCTAAGCACAAACCATCCCTTTGCAAATAATCATAGTAATCTGCTCCAGTTGTATTTCCTTTATTGTAAAAAAACAAGGTGTTTGAAATGTTCACAATAGTTTTTATTTTTATGTATTTGATGAGCGACATATCCACAAATATACAACTGTGTTGATTCGTCCAATTTATACACATCCAAATAGTTGGATTTAAAAATTTGATGAAAAGCAGCAATAATTTCTTCAGTAGATTCATTCTCTAAGACATTAGAAAGTAAATTTTTGAAATGTTTCAAATCCTGGGTCCCTTTTAGATATTATGAATACGATTTTTTTTTCAGACTCTAATATTTGTGTATATGAAACATTGTAAATACAACCTGACAGATGTCTGTACTGTCCAAATCTTTTTTCCAAGTTATCGGTTTGAAATTTGCCTAACAGTATATATTTTATATGAAAATGTATATTTAGCACTCTCTATTGATGCTATTGTTGTTCTTCTTTGTATTGCTTTATATTGTAAAGCTTTATACAGGGTGGAGCATTAGTGTGACAAAGTCCAATTACTCGGTTGTCATAAGAGATACGAAAAAAAGTTATTTAGGTAAAAGTTGGGGCACAGATAGAACCATAATTTAAAAATATTTTCAAATATACAGGGACGTTCGTATTGACAGGGTGACACGAACTTATGTTTTTTTAAATGGAACACCCTGTATATTTTTACATTTTTGGATTTTCCTCAACATTTCCTTTCTTAAAATATAGGGTTTTGTAACATTATACGAGGTAGTTTAAAAGATAATTACGTTTTTTTGTTAATTTCGTAGCAATATGTACACCCTGCAGAATTGTAGTGATTTGGCATCAAATTTTCTATTTATATTAAAACGAGTTTTAATATAGTCTACTATTGTTAAACATTAACAGCCTTATTAATAAAAATTGCTTAGTCCGACGTTAGTCTCGGATTACTTAGTCCGAGATTAAGCGAGTACTAACTTCATTTTAAGATTGTCATTAATAAACACGGACTAAGCTCGGACTAACTAAACCTTCCTTAGTCCTAGTTACAACAAATTTATGTTGGCAACTCTTGCGAAAAAGAAGAAAAATGTAGAGAATTTTGCGAAAAAGAAGAAAATGTAAAAACCTCTCTTTCCTCTAAACCGAACAGCTGTTCGGTCGGTGCCATTTCTGCACAAATTTTAGTTAATTTTTGTTGGACTTCGTTCTGAGAAGGTGCTACCTGGTGTTTTATATTTTATATCATTGTATTATTGTTTTGTATTTCATATTAACTGCTGTACCTTTTGAAAATCGGTATTTGACTTTAAATTTACCTTCTAATTCCTCTAAACTAAAGCTTTTTTTATAATTTTGTATATTTTGATGTGACTCACAAGAGGAATAGGTATCATTCCGCTGATTTCTATCCTCATTTAATTCGTATATTAATTATCTTAAATCATTAATAAAATAATATCTCTCCATTATCAATAATAACATAATAATGTTATTATATATTATAAAAGCAAGCAAAAGCAAATAATGTATTTAGCAAGTTTGTAAGGTTATGAATACAAAACGTCAAGTTAGTCTCGGTTTAAACCTACTATTACCTCGGGATTAAATTTTAGTTCGAGACTAGAGAGGGTTTAGCTTAGTCCATCGTTAGTCGCTGTTTATCAATAGGGAAAATGAATGGTATTGACTTAGTCCTCGGACTAAAGTTAGTCGAGCGTTAGTCCGTGTTTATTAATAAGGCTGTAAAAGTATAGCGAAATGTTTAATTTTAGTATACAGGGTGGGTCGAAACTCGGAATGAGTATTTCCTGAGTTTTCTTAAATGGAACTAATGGAACGGAGTATTTTAGTATTGTAATGAAATGATATTTTATGGTACTTTTTTATTTCTTAAGTATTCCCTATATCTAAGTGCTTTAATTTGTAAGTTATACGTGATTCTTTAAGCCAATCATTAATTGCAACAAAAATTACGTGAAATTGTATTAGGTGGCCCTGAAAATATCCAATCAAAAATAATTTTTCGAAATAAAAATACGTAATAATCTAGCCTGATCCTTGATTTATTAAAATTGGATGAGATATCCAAATGCATTCCTAGTAAAGTTTGTTGGTGCGTAAAATATTAATCAAACATACAAAATTCTCCCAAGTTGGCTATGACACAAAATGTGCGTAAACATTTGACGTTATACTATTTATATAGTTCCGGTTGATTTGTTACCATTACTAATATGAATTTTTCCAATAAGGAACTGATTAAAATGGCTTTGTGCTAGGAGAGTATAACAAAAATGACTAGTTGCAATAAAAATCTATCATTAGCAATTCCCTGATAGACGACAAGCAAGAAAAGAAACTTGAAAGTATATTAAACCGGTTTCAACAGACTAGATACTTAGATTGTAAGAATGGTTGTACTAATATGCAGATCTTCAGTGACACTAAGGATTACATTTAATTCCTGTTTTCTTCACTTACAGTAGTTTTTGTTCGATCAGATTTATCATAAAATAAGTGTCCAGTCCGTTGAAACCGTTCTAGTATATTTTTAGCCGTTTCTCTTCTTGGTTATCGTCTATCAGGGAATTTCTGATGAAAAATTATTATTGCTAGTAGCACATTTTTGTTATACTCCACTAGCACAAAAACCTTATTAATCAGTCCCTTATTAGAAAAATTCATATTAGTAATGGTAACAAAGCAACTGGAACTATAAAGATAGTATAATGTCAAATTTTTAAGCAAATTTAGTGTCATAGACGACTAGGTAGAATATTGTATGTTTTTAGTAATATTTTGCGCACCAACAATCTTCACTACGAATTTATTTGGATATCTCATCCAATATTAATAAATTAAGGATCAGGCTAGATTATGATGTATTTCTTTTCGAAACATTATTTTTGATTGAATATTTTCAAGGCCACGTAACATAATTTCACGTAATTTTTGTTGCAATTAATGTTTGGCTTAAAGAATCACGAATAACTTAGAAATTAAAGCACTTAGGTATAGGGAATGCATAAGAAATAAAAAGGACCATAAAATATCATTTCATTACAATACTAAAATATAGGGTGTTCCATTTAAGAAAACTCAGAAAATACTCATTTCCTCCCTTCGAGATTCGACCCCCCCCCTATACTAAAATTAAACATTTTGCTATACTTTTAATCATTAACAATAGTAGACAATATTAAAAATCATTTGAATATAAATCGAAAATCTGATGTCAAATCACTACAATTTTACAGGGTGTACATGTTACTACGAAATTAACAAAAAAACCTACAGTAGAGCGTCGATAATCCGTACAGGGGTAGTTCGGATTATCAAATTGTTCGGATTATCGAACATATGTTCAACATACATACAAAGCTCATAAACGTAGTACATATGTACATATGCACATACGTTTTAGTTACAAGGAATAAAACACCTGCATAATAAACAAATATATTGTATGTATTTCTACATAAACAAAACAAAAATCCGCGGTCATATTTTGCCCATATTGTCATATTAAATAAAAAAATTCGGTACGCGATCATTTTAATTTTATAATTTTTTTGTTTTCGGATTAGCGATCGTTCGGATTATCGACGCTCTACTGTAATTATCTTTTAAACTACCTCGTATAATATTACAAAACTTTATTTTTTAAGAAAGGAAATAATAAGTAGAATCCAAAAATGTAAAAATATACAGGGTGTTTCATTTAAAAAAACATAAGTTTGTGTCACCCTGTCAATACGGACGCCCCTGTATATTTAAAAATATTTTTAAATTATGGTTCTATCCGTGCGCCAACTTTTACCTAAATAACTTTTTTTCGTATCTCTTACGACAACCGAGTAATTGGACTTTGTCACACTAATGCCCCACCCTGTATGTATCTATAGTCAAACCTATATAATTATTGTTTTTACAGTGCCCACGTCTATAAAGTAAAGGTGGCTGTGACAGTGGATTGTTATCGAGGAGGCTGAACGCCTCCGCTTAGTCAGCTGTTCAGTCGCCGAAATCGTCTGAACGTACCCAATAAATTATTGGTAATAATTCATATTCGGTGGATCAATACGATTAAAAGTTCATATCAGTACTTCAGCACTTGATTCAGTATAAAATTAAAAATTACAATTAATTTAAATCACATTTTTTAAACCTTTATTTTATGCCGTTTGTCTAGAATTTACATTACAGTAATAATATAAAGTATGTATAAAGTAATATAAAGTTTAACAGAAAATATCAACAAATATTTATCTTCTCTTTCCCTTCTTCTTTTGTTGACTCTTTTTGTGATGAGTTTGGGCAGATTTAGATGAAGGCCTTGGACTGGGATCCACTGATGTACTCGCAGTGTCTGATGAATCTTCAACGAATTTAGAGAAGTCGCTAAAATAAAAGTAAATTATTTAAAATTAAATATTAAGTTATTATATAAATATGTCTAGTGTACAATGCAGATTTGCCCTCAATTCGTCCCCGAGCAGGTACTAGAAGATAATCCTACCCTTAAAGGGAGAGTATGGTTTGAAATCAACATTTCAAGCACATTTTTGGGATTTTTTTTGAAACTTGGACGCTCATTTTATATTTAAATTAAATAAGCATAGTAAGTAAAGGGGTGTAAAGTTGTGTTATAGAGGTAGCACCTTTTATCGGAACGACCACATCGAGCGTCATAGACGGGAGATGGTTCTTGATAACTGGTCCTCATAAGACAACTAACTCTCACTTATGGCTCCACGTGCCACACCCCGGGCAACTGCACTAAGTGAGGGTAGCCAGATATGGCGAAAACTCCACCGAGCGATTGCCGGTATAAGCAATCCCACACTTACTGACCAACGGCTTCGGGCGGATGAATTTGTAAGTGGAAGGGCACTCTTTTGTCCTGGCGCTAAGAAATTGGCACCAAAGGCGAATGAATCAAGTAAATGATCAACGGCATAAGGATACAGAAGGCAAGGAGAAACCACTGTATTAAAGATCCAATTGGATATTTCTAGTACAATCATCATGGCAATGAGTACTAAAAGAAAAAAAGAAACATCATGGGAATCGGAGCCCAAGATCCGGCAGAGAAGGAACAGACAAGGACTCCCAGGTCGTTAACCGGCGAAACCCTTGTCGAAACACCGAAACAAGACAAATTAAAATTAACAAAAGCAAAGATAGGTACGTGGAATGGCAAAAGTATGTATCAGCCGGGTAAAATGCATAACATCCTTCAAGAAATGAGAAGACTGAATATAAATATACTAGGAGTAAGCGAAACATGGTGGCCTAACTCATAGACCAGGGTATTTAGCACTAAAACCACCCGAATAAATAAATTTTTAAATACAGCACCTAGAGACTTTCAGTTTTTTGCATTATATTCAGGATGACGTCAGGAAAAAAGTCTACTATTCAAAAATGGGTGGAAATGCATAATTGCACTGTAAAGTGCATAAAATGCATCCATAATTGCATAAATATAAAAATAAAGTGAAAATCAGTATACTAACGAACAAAATTTATTATTTGGGGGGTTTTTGGGGTCACTGAATACGATTACGCCATCAGAACTGATCCCCGGATCACTTGGGTCCAAAGTAACGGCAAGAGACGTCATCTTCTTGAGTTTCTATGGTTTTCGGCATTAAATCGATGCAAACGGATTACTCACGAGTTTTAGGGGTCGCTAAATACGAATATCATATCAGAATTGACCTCCGGAGTACCTGGTGCCCAGGGTCGCTACTGCACGTCACTTTTTGGAGTTTCGAGGGATTTCGGCACTATATTGATGTAACTGGACTACTCGGGGGGGTTCTTGAGGTGGTTAAACACGAAGATGCCATCAGGACAGACCTTAGGATCACCTGGTGCGCAAGGCCACTGTAAGGGACGTCATCTTCTGGAGTTTCGAGGGCTTTCGGTATCAAATTGATGCAAACGGATTACTTACGGGTTTTTGAGGTCGCTAAACACGAATATGCCGTCAGAACAGACCTCTTGATCCCCTGGTGCCCAAGGTCACTGCAAGGGACGTCATCTTCTGGAATTTCGAGGGCTTTCGGTATTAAATTGATGCAAACGTATTACTTACATGTTTTTGGAGTTGCTAAACACGAATATGATATCATAATTGAACTCCGGAGTAACTGGTGACCAGGATCGCTACTAGGGCACGTCATCTTCTGGACTTTTTAGGGTTTTCAGCATAAAATGGATGCAAATGGATTACTCGGGGGGTTTTTGAGGTAGCTAAACACGAATATGCTATTAGAACATACCCACGGAGCACCTGGTACCCAGGGTGACTGCAAGGGACGTCATCTTCTGGAGTTTCGAGAAATTTCGGCATTAAATTGATGTAAATGGATTACTGAGGGGTTCTTGAGGTCGCTAAATACAACTATGCCACAGGAACTGAATCCCGGAGAGTCTGGTGAAAGGTTATTGCTAATGGCGTCATCTTCTGGAGCTTCGAGAGTCTTCGGCACTAAATTCATGCAAATGGATTACTCATAGGTTTTTGGGCTTGCTGAAAGCCAATACGCCATCAGATCTCACCCTAGGAGCACCTGGTACCTAAGGCACTGCTAAATTGGTACCTACCAAATCGATGAAAAAACTTTTTGGTTTTTGGTTGTTGAACACAAATATGGCTTACATGAGGAATTCTGGAGTATCTTGTGATTACGATAATCACTAATAACGTCAACGCATAATAACGCTCATATAAAAAAATATAGATCAACATAGTAAAGTTCGTATTCCGCAAACCCAAAAACCCATGAGCAATTCGTTTACACATAAATTTAGTACCAAAATTTTTCTAAACTCCATAAGATGATATACTTTAGACACCAGGTGCCCCGGTGTTTGTTCTGGCGGCATATTTGTCTTCAGCAACCCCAAAAACCCATGAGTAATCCGTTTGAATCTATTTAATGCCAAAAACCCTCAAAACTCCAGAGGATGACGTGCCTTAGGCCCAGGTGCTTCGGTATCTCTTCTGATGGCGTATTTGTGTTTAACAACCCCAAAAACCCGTGAGTAGTCTGTTTGCATCAATTGAGTACCTCAAACTTTCGAAACTCCAGAAGATGACGTGCCTTAGGCACCAGGTCCTCCGGTGTTTGTTCTGATCGGGTATTCGTGTTCAGAATCCCCAAAAACCTTTAAGTAATCTATTTGCATCAATATAGTACCGAAAACCTCGCTTGCGGTGACGCCCCTTGCAGTGACCCTGGGCACCAAGTTCTACGATGGTCTGTTTTGATGGCATGTTAGTGTTTACCGACCTCAAAAACCCCCGAGTAATTTATTTTTATCAATTTAATACCAAATTCCTTAAACCTTCAGAAGATGACGTCCCTTGTAGTGGCCTTGGGCACCAGGTGCATAGGAGGTCGGTTGTGATGGCATATTCGTGTTTATCGGCCTCAAAAACCCTCCAGTAATCCATTTGCATCTATTAAATGCCGAAAACCCTCGAAACCTCAGAAGATGACGTGCCTTAGTAGCGACCCTGGGCACCATGTACTAGGAGGTCAATTCTGATGGCATATTCGTGTCTAGCGACCCCAAAAACCCTCAGTAATCCATTTGCATCAATTAAATGCCGAAAACCCTCGAAACCCCAGAAGATGACGTACCCTAGTAGCGACCCTGGGTACCAGGTACTCCGAAGCTCAGTTCTGATATCATATTCGTGTTTACCGACCCCAAAGAACCAGTAAGTAATCCGTTTACATCAATTTAATACCGAAAACACTCGAAACTCCAGAAGATTACTTGCCTTAGTAGCGATCCTGGGCACCAGGAAATCCGGAATGAATTCAATATTCTGATGGCATATTCGTGTTTAGCGACCCCAGAAACCCGTAAGTAATCCGTTTGCATCAATTTAATACCGAAAGCACTCGAAACTCCAGAAGATGACATCCCTTGCAGTGACCTTGGGCACCAGGTAATCCAGAGGTCTGTTCTGATGGCATATTCGTGTTTAACCACCTCAAAAACCCCCCGAATAGTCCAGTTGCATCAATTTAGTGCCGAAATCCCTCGAAACTCCAGAAGATGACGTGCCTTAGTAGCGACCCTGGGCACCAGGTACTCCGGAGGTCAATTCTGATGGCATATTAGTACTTAGTGACCCCTAAAACCCGTGACTACTCCGTTTGCATCGATTTAATGCCAAAAACCATCGAAACTCCAGAAGATGACGTCTCTTGCACTGACCTTGGGCACTAGGTGATCCGGGGGTCTGTTCTGATTGTCTAATCGTATTCAGTGACCCCAAAAACCTCCCAAATAATAAATTTTGTTCCTTAGTATGCTGATTTTGACTTTATTTTTATATTTATGCAATTTTGGATGCATTTTATGCACTTTACAGTGCAATTATGCATTTCCACCCATTTTTGAATAGTAGACTTTTTTCCTGACGTCATCCTGAACATAATGCAAAAAACTGCAAGTCTCTAGGTGCTGAATTTAAAAATTTATTAATTTTGTGCTAAATGCCCTCGTCTATCAGGATGCCTTTCGACCAAAACCAGTACCTTATATTACTCGGGAAACACTGACAACCAACATAGACTTGGAGTAGCAATTATTGTCGATACAGAGGTCAACAAGTCAATAGAGGGTTTTGTCCCAATCTCAGAAAGAGTGATGCTACTACAAATAAGGATATCACACACGAAACTAAATTTGATCCAAGTATATGCACCAACGACGGATGCAACAGAAGATGAAGTAGAAACATTCTACCAACAAATTGAAGATGCACTGAAAATGACAAAGAGCAGGGAAATCACGGTAGTTATGGGCGACTTTAATGCAAAAGTCGGCAAGGGAAGTGCTGGAACAATAATGGGAGATCAAGGACTAGGGGAACGTAACGATAGAGGTGATCGTCTAATACAATTCTGCCAAGAACAAAATCTAATAATCACAAACACGTTCTCTAAATTACCTTTGAGACGGTTATATACATGGCGCTCACCAGCAGATAAACCGGAAAAAGTGGTAAGAAACCAAATCGATTATATACTGATTAAAGAGAGATATGGTAATACCATCAAATCCGTTAAAACATATCCAGGAGCAGATGTCACATCAGACCATAACCCACTAATCGCTAATGTCACGCTTAAGCTTAAACGTATTAGAAAACCCCAAAGAACTCTAAATATAGATGTTAGAAAACTGAAAGAAGTTGATATAAAAAAACAAACTTCAACAGAAAATATACGAAAACTTTGATAAATTAGATACTAACACCTACGAGATAAACCATCAATGGGAAACACTAAAAAACTGCCTACTTGTTCCATGCAAAGAGATATTATAAGAACCAATAAGAAATGGAGACAACTGGATGACCGACGAGATACTCGGCATGATGGACCAACGAAGACAAGCCAAGAACAAAGACAATCACAATTACAAAATAATTAACAATGAAATCAGAAAAAAGATAAGAGAGACAAAACAAACTTACTATGAGGAAAAATGTAAAGAGATAGAAGCTCTTCAGAACAAATACGATCTATTCAACCTGCATAAAAAGGTTAAAGAAATGACAGGACTGCAAAAAAGAAACCACAACACAACTCTTTTAGACAAAAATGGAAACACTATTATAACGACTGACGAAAAGCTAAAACGATGGAAAGAATATATATGGAAGAGCTTTTCGACGACGAAAGAGGAAACCTACAAGACATATCTTTCGAAAACAGAGAAACAAGTGTAGAAATTACAAAGGAAGAAAAATTGTATGCACTAAAAAACACCAGTAACGGAAAAAGCCCGGGACCAGATCAACTGCCTATTGATATCCTTAAAATAATAGAAAATGAGTACACAGATGTCCTCTTAAAGCTCTTTAATGAAATTTATCAGTCGGGTGACATACCCAATGAATGGTTGACCTGATGAATTACAATACAATGACCTTCGAATTATAACAAATCTATATTATAAACAGCAAGCACACATACGCATTAACGAACACACATCAGAAGAGTTCGAAATTAAAAGAGGAGTGCGACAGGGATGTGTATTATCACCACTACTATTCAATGCATACTCTGAAGAAATTATGAAAAGAGCTCTTGAGGGAGAAACAGCAGGAATAAAGGTAAATGGAACACCAATTAACAACATTAGATATGCGGACGATACTATCATAATAGCAGACAACCTTAAAGACCTCCAAAAGCTAATGAACAAGATAGTTGAGTATGGAGAAGAATATGGATTATCAATAAACATCAAGAAAACTAAATTTATGAGGATATCAAAAACCCAAAATAATAATGAAAGCCTGACAATTAAAGGTAAAACTTTAGAACAAGTAAAAAATTGCAACTATCTTGGCACAATACTTAATCACACAAACGACTACTCTAAAGAAATCAAAGTTCGAATAGAAAAAGCAAGAACAAACTTCAATAAAATGAGAAAGGTACTTTGTACAAGAGAACTGAAATTAGACTTGAGAGTTAGGCTGGCAAGGTGTTATATTTTCTCGACTCTGCTTTACGGGACAGAAGCATGGACACTTAACGCATCGACTACTAAAAAGTTGGAAGCATTTGAACTGTGGGTGTATAGAAGAATCCTGAAGATGTCATGGACCGAGCATATAACAAACAACGAAGTCATGAGAAGAGTCAACAAAAGACTGGAAATATTGGAAACCATCAAGACACGAAAGCTGCAGTACCTGGGGCATGTTATGCGTAATGAGAGATACAACATACTTCAGTTGATTATACAGGGGAAAATCCAGGGCAAGAGAAGTGTAGGAAGGAGACGAATCTCGTGGTTGCGTAACTTGAGGGAATGGTACGGATGCACATTAACCGAACTATTCAGAGCAGCAGCATCTAAGATCAGAATAGCCATGATGATTGCCAACCTACCTCCGTCGCAGAGATGGCAGGTGAAGAAGAAGATAGTAAGTACAATTCACAGAATATCAAGGAAAAATATTGAAAAATAAGCCAACAGTGGCAAATTTTTACAGACTCCTCAAAAAAAATGCATTTTGCGTTGGACGTCAGAACTCGTCACTGGATTATGTGAAACAAAAACTTCAAAAAGATTTTATTAGCTTATGAATTTCTCAAAGTAGCGCTGTCGAGTTTTTTTTATTTTTAACGATTTTTGAGTTTTTGGTATTACTCGGAAGTCAAAATAAGCATAAAAACAAATAGATCTCGACAGCGTCACGAAATGTCTAAAGAAAGTCTATGCAATATTTCTGGTGGATCGGTTGAGTTACAATTTCCACCGCCTTTGAAAAAGCAGTTTTGAGAAAAACGCGTTTAAAGTTTTGACAACTTCATCTTCCTATTTGTCTGTCAAATCGTAAAGTGATGCACATCGGAATGTTTTTCTGAATCGCCGAGTAATCTACAAACGAGAAGGCGAACTAACAGTTGTTGATCGTTTCTTACTATGCTCAAGCGTGCTGGCGCGAAACCGCGGCAAAGCGAGTCGAAGGTAGGGATATTCAACATGCTGTATCTCTGGTAATTTTACTCCGATCAATCTGAAATTTTTAGAGAGTATTCTTGAAATAATGCACTTTTATTTAAAGTCATAAAAAAAATTAAATATTTCAAACCATACCCCCCCCCTCCTTAATTTCTACCGATGCTAATAATTACGGTACATTAATGACATCAGTCAACTGGTCCCCCAGCAGAGGATTATAATTTCTGGGAAAAACAACTTGAGTTTAAGAAAGTTTAAATTTATTTTCACTTTCATTTTGAAATACTAGGCTTACCATAATTACGAAGAGCCAAACCAGGACGCAGAAGAGGAAGATGCTCATTTTCGTTTGGCTTTTCGCTTAATTTGTGTTCATATTTGAAATGCAATCAAAATTATTAAGAACTGAAAATGTATTAAAATAAATGTGAATATATTTTTTATTAAAAAGAAAAAGAGATAAAATACAATTAATACAAACACAACTAAAAATTTGCCCAGTTTTATTTTTCGCTCATGCTTGCTTAATATTTTTCACTAGAATGCACTTTTTACAGAATTTTGTCATAAAATTCACTGCATGACATATTCAAGTTGAATTTGCACGTAAGCAAGGGCGCATTCAACCGTAAGTTGCCGAGTCGGCTAAAACCCATGAAGGGTTGTAACGTCACGGAGTAAGTAAGTAAGTAAGGGCGCATTCTTCCATCCTTTCCAGATCGTCAAATCACATTTTTTTCAACTACAAAAAAATTCTTTCGACTGGCCCCGAAGTACCGGGTAGACACATAGCAAGCCCCACAATTTTTTGAAGTGAAAACTTCTTTAGGGACGTTGTGCGACTTTGGATAGGGGAAAAAGCATTGAATTCGCGACCGTCATTGCGACCGTCATCGCTTATGCTATATATTATTTGTATGTATGTATATATAAATTGTATAGAAGTATTTAAATTTAAAATAAATGTAAAACCTATTTTAGAATGGGGAAAAAAGATTTATTTCGCGACCGTCATCTCTTCGACGAAATAAATTTTGTACGTATCTATACTATGTGTATCTATACATAAATTGTATAGAAGTATTTAAAATTAAATTAAATGTAAAACCTATTTTTCGATAGGGAAAAAGGATTTATTTCGCGACCGTCATCTCTTCGGCGAAATAAATTTTGTACGTATATGTATTGAAGTGAAAACTTCTTTAGGAACGTTGTGCACTTTTTGGATGGGACAAAGTATTAAATTGGCAACCGTCATTGCGACCGTCATCGCTTCAACGAAATAAACATTTGAAGTAAAAACTTCTTTAGGGACGTTGTGCACTTTTTCGATGGACAAAAGTATTAAATCAGCGACCGTTATCGCTTCAATGAAATAAATTTTTGAAGTGAAAACTGCTTGAGGGACGTTGTGCACTTTTTGGATGGGGTAAAAGTATTGAATTATGGACCGTCATGGCTTCGAAGAAATAAATATTTGAAGTGAAACTTTTTTAGGGACGTTGTGCACTTTTTCGATGGAAAAAAGCATTAAATTAGCGACCGTCATCGCTTCGACGAAATACATTTTTGAAGTGAAAACTTCTTTAGGAACGTTGTGCACTTTTTGGATGGGGGAAAAGTATTGAATTAGGGACCGTCATCGCTTCGACGAAATAAATATTTGAAGTGAAACTTATTTATGGACGTTGTGCACTTTTTCGATGTAAAAAAGTATTAAATTAGCGACCGTCATCGCTTCGATGAAATCAATTTTTGAAGTGGACACTTCTTGAGGGACGTTGTGCACTTTTTGGATGGGGAAAATATTATATTAGCGAACCTTAATCGCTTTGACGAAATAAATTTTTGAAGTAAAAACTTCTTGAGGGACGTTGTGCACTTTTTGGATAAGGAAAAATTATTAAATTAGTGACCGTCATCGCTTCGACGAAATAAATTTTTTAAGTGAAAACTTTTATAGGGACGTTGTGCACTTTTTGTATGGAGGAAAAGTATTGAATTAGGGCCGTAATCGCTTCGACGAAATAAATATTTGAAGTGAAACATTTAGCGACGTTGTGCACTTTTTCGATGTAAAAAAGTATTAAATTAGCGACCATCATCACTTCGACGAAATAAATATTTGAAGTGAAAATTTCTTGAGGGACGTTGTGCACTTTTTGGATGGGGAAAAAGTAGTAAATTAGCGACCGTTATCGCTTCGACAAAATAAATTTTTGAATTGAAAATTTCTTTAGGGACGTTGTGCACTTTTTGGATGGGGAAAAAGTATTGAATTTTCAGTCATCAGTGAAAGTCATCACTTCGCTGAAATAAATTTTGTACATATATAAATTATGTGTATGTATACATAAATAGCATAGGGCATACGCATCGCGTATATCGTATATGATATAGGTATAGCACTTCTTTTAGGATGGGGTAAAAGCATTGAGCTCGTAATTTATATACTATAAGAAGTTTTCACTTCTTTCGGCACTCCCACGAGTGCCTTTAATTTTTTTTTAATTTGTCACCTCAATCTGCTTCTTGTAAAAATGGGTGAATAGCTGGAGCTATTTCTCTGAGTAACTAGCTTCATTAGAATTTTTGAAGAAGCCTTATGCCAATAACACCTCATCAATCATTATTTGGGTTATCGATTGAGGTTTTTGCATTTTATTTATATTATCTGCTGCTTTTTCGATTTCACTCCAGTTAAGCTCATTTTTCAAACAGATCCACTCAAAATCTTCGGCTCCGTCGAAGCTCTTTTCCCACAATTCCAAATACGAAATGCAGCGCTCATAAAAAGCGTGAACGTCACTCATGAAGTTTTCGACATTTATGGAATCTTTCAATTTATTTAAGAGTTGTTTAGCTTCTTGTGAAGGAAATTTGGTTTTCCATCCTGTGTTGAAAATTAGTTTTTAAGTGTGTCAAATCTATACCTATATCTGTCGCAGTTGAGTTAGTCTTCTCCATAGACTAAATGGTTTTGTTGAATACATTTAACTGTCCGAACACAAAAAGTAAAGTGCTCCAATTTCTGTTGTGAAGAATTGTCGCAATAAGACAGGTCAGTTTACTTGAACAAGAAAATAAGATTTCAGGCCTTCCTATAGCCAGGATCCTTTCCACAGCTGGTAATAAAGACATTTATTACCAGCTATGGTACATGGAAATCTTGTATTTCCATTTTGCACTAATTTTTTGTACTCGATGTCAGCTGTCTTACAAAACTTTTCAAGTTTGTAACGCGTACGGTATACATACAAAAATATTTGTGAAATTTTACAATAGCCTCTATTTCGTCAGGAAGACCATCAACTGCATGTTGGATTTGGATTGTATTGTGAACGATGTGTGCGATGCAACAAATGCCTTTTACGTTAACGCCGAGACCTCCCTTGAGCCTGGAATAGACGTTGTTGGTGCCTCGCCTGTTTACCCATCCGAAATTCGTATTACAGTTATTACCAGAGAAAACAGCCACCTCGTTTTCTATTTCGTGTTTTTGGTTATCGACAATAAGTGATTTGCCAAGATTTCAGTGCGCTTATTCTTGAATCGAGAGAAAATTTTACTCCCCACTACGCTAACTCGCTTTTCTACTCCTTCATAATTTCTCTCGATTTTAAAAAACTGTATTCTTGAATCGAGGGAGTCGAAAGGGATGAGACAAACTGCGAACAGTGTTGCCCGATTGTTGTTGAAAATTTGAACCAATCACAAAAGTTAAATATTGGCAAATGACATACCGTCAACTGTCAACCTGATCATTTGTTTTTGTTTACATGCTTTTTCGACATCGACAAACAAAAAAGAAACAGTTTTTCTGAAGAGTATCAGAGTATTTTCCTAAATACATTTCTTGGCTAGTTGTTTTGATTGTGACTTTCTATTTATTTGCATATACATGCTGTGATAGTAGTATTGTTTACCAGCTTTGCACCTTTATTTTATTTCTTTGTTGAGGTTTCTTAAACTCAACATTAAACTGTGCTTAATTAAACCAGCCTTTATTTTCTCTTTTTGTATGTACACAACGTTGACAAAGATTTCTCGTGTTCTAACGTTACATGTTTTGTTTGTTATTCAGTGTGTCTATTGGTTGTTGTTTTTTTTAGATATACAAAAACTATAACCTGCCTAACTCTGTAGAATAAATAAGTAACCAACAAATTAAATTCATATTTAGTTTAAAATCATTTTGTTATACAGCAGGATAAAATAATACAAAAGATGATTTTAGTAGCACAAAAAATATGATTATAACTTGGCCACATGATATACTATGCACTATGCTAAAACCAAAAAATGAGAGATTATACACTTTTGTATGTATAAAAAAGAATATTGTGAGGGAAGGAATATCTGTACACCCACTTACATATTTATTTATCGATAATAAAATTATACATTGATTATAACCAAAGAATATAAACGTTAAACGAATATAAATGGAGAGTATATATTCTCTGTTATAACTGATTAGCATGTATGAGAAGTCTGATATCAATATTTGCTCGCTATCCTCTTGTTCTCCGCTCAACATTTATACTTTATAATTCCTTCTAAAAAAATTATTTTTTTGTATAAAATTGTGTAGGGGGCTAATTTTTCTACTTTAACAATATGCACATCATTCCATTTCATTGTTTCCCCGCTGATATTTTTGGTGTAGTTAGCTGTGTTTTTTAACTAAAGCTTTAACATCCATGAAATCTCGAAATTTAATAATAATATAGGGTTTTCCAGTTTTCTTTGCCAAATTGATCATAGGTGTTAGTTGTGAAGGCACATACAGTGGTCCTCCTTTCAGAGAATTTTATTTTTCACATTCTATAAGAGCATGCATTGTATCGCCCTAGTTTTGGATGTGAGACCCAGAGACATGTTAAGGATAGACCGGGCTAGTAATATACCACTCAATGCATCGATGTGTAACGCCGACATAGGATTGAATGGTCTAGCCATCTTTGTCTGTCACTAATTTTTTTTTTGGAACTAAAATATTTACCATTTTATGACAAAATATATGCGTGAGATCTTCACTGAACGTTATTATAGAGTTGTTACCATTTGTAATTCGTAATAAATATTGGTTATTGAAGCACTTCCCAACATATACCTCGAAACCACTATAATTCAGACTTGTTACTCTTTGAAATATCTTTGTATAGATATCTAATAGACATTATTCTATAGATATGGAAATAGATAGAAACTTATAAAAAAACCTCTGTAAATTGTAATTAAAAACCAGAGTTCCATACAATTGGATCAGCTAAGATATTTCAGACAGAAAAGATTATATTATGTGACAGAGAGATGCATAGAAGACTTACTATCACAATAACAGCTATGAATATGAAACACCTGAAAAACATATGAAAAACAGCCACATAATATTATGCATCCCAAACGTGGATATTGAACAAAGCAGATAGAAATAAAATAGACGGTTTTGAGACTTCTCTCCGCTTTTTTAAGGTTATGTATTGTTATTTTCGCTCCCATTTTCAATTTCTCTTACATACTACCAGTAGAAATTATTACTCCCTTAGGGAGTGACATTTCTCTCAAAGATTAAGAGAATTTTTTCAAGAATACAGCATTTTCGGTTTTAGGGAGCCACGCCTACTTTTACGTCACTTTCTCTTACGATTTCTACTCCCTGAAATTCAAGAATAAAGGCCCAGATGTTTTTCCGGCGACAGATCCAAAATTGAGTAACTTTAAAGATATACCTCTCTCAGGTACAAAGTAAAGTAGGCACACTAAGGCGCAATGGATTAAAAAGCTCATACCGAACGTGGGGCTGTGGTACCGCTGCAGGTTTAAGAGGGTCAACTTCTTTTTTACCCAATTCTTGACCGGACATGGGTCTTTCAGATCATTCACGCATAGAATCGGAAAAGCAAACGACGACCTATGCCGGACCTGCCACGTGAGGGAGGACACAGAACAATGCGTTTTCCAATGTAACGTTTTTACTCAAGAACATGTAAGGCTTCGGAATAGATTTGGCGACATAGGTCCACATAATACAGTGTGGCCCAAAGAAAAGAGTCCACCTCGATATTTGCACAATAGTTATTACACACATTAATAGTTATTGCACAATAGTTAAGGGGGGACACATTTTTACGATACATACATCTGTCATTATTTGTCAACCGCCTTCCTTCCACTTCCCCTACCCTTCTTTTTAAATAGGGAATAGGGGTCGTGTGCTAGCTCATTTGAAAGGTTATTTAATTCTCTATTCAGTAATATAAACTTTAACATAATTATTTATACAGGGTGTAAAAGAACAAATATTTTAATTAAATTAATTGACACAAAAAGAAGAATGTATGTAATTTATTTTATTCAAAATACATTCTACTGCTGTCACAAAACAGACAAAAAATGATTTTTGATAAATAAACATTGTTTTTCGCTTAATTTCAATGTTCAAGCTGCCACCCATCTGCCTCTTGCTAGGTTGAATATTGAATCTAAGCAACAAACAATGTTTATTTATCAAATAAACATTTTTTCTGTTTTCTGTCAGCAGTAGAGTCAATTCATTTAATTCAAAATAATTTTTCTTGGACACCCTGTATAAATAATTATGTCAATGTTAGTATTACTGAATAGGGAATTGAATAACCTTTCAAATGAGCTAGCACACGACCCCTCTTCCCTATTTAAAAATAAGGGGTGGGGGAAGTGGAAGCGAGGGGGTTGACAAATGACAGATGTGTGTACCGTCAAAATGTGTCCCCTTAGATAAAAAATCGACGTATTTCGACATTTCCTTAAAATCTAATAAGTACTACTAAATATCGAGGGGCCTTTCTTTGGCCCACACTGTACTATAATAAATATTGCGATCCAGAGTAAAAATAATTTTGAATTTATAATAGACGCGGTCACTAAAATAATAAAGCAAATAGCTATAATTAAACGGGTTGAGCAAAACGGTTGAGGTGGAAAAAAATAAAAAAAGAATTTAAAAAAACAAAATAATTATTAACAAAAAGATACTTTAGCACACTTACATTTACGGCGTAAGAGACACATGACCCTAATTCTTTCCTAGGGCTCATTCTCAGTTTCCCCCCTAGAAGAGACCAATTTGTCCTATAATAGGATCTGAGTTACTTCCCTAAGCTCCTCTGAATCAGGCAGGTGCTAATGGACTTCCTTACAAAAATCCACCCTTCAGGAACCAGGCTCCCCCTATCCGTCTGCCGCGTTTGGGCGGGCGTGAATAATATGGGGATCACGAAAAGTTTTCCTCCTTTTGAGGCTTTCATTCACAGACTGCGCGGAATATCCCCAAATGTCGTTCGCTAAGGAACACGTCCAGGGATTTTCCGGGTCGGAAGAGGTGGTGGTTTTAGTTGGTATCTGTTGAAATGCTCAAAAAATTGCATTCTTCTTTTAGCTCGTTGTGTAGGTTATCTCTTGCCATCGGTGCCACTTCCGTGATGATCGCTTCACACTTGGTACACGAAGACCCTAATTTGAGCTTAAACAGCTTGTACAGGATTTAATTAGCATTAAAAAATAAGAGCAATTCATATCGATTTAATTTTTAAAGGTCTTAAACAAACATTATTGTTTATAGTAAAATAACTGGGTGACATTCTTCCGCAATGTAGGTCAATCGGTTCGAGAACACCTCAGTCAGCGATTTTGATATTATGAGTATTTCACGGTCACAATCGTGTCGTCAAAATCATAACAAAACAATTATTACGAGTTTATTTATAGATACGGAGAAAGTATTGGACAGATCATTCTTTATTCATCATTCATTATTTAGACATCAAGTAGTTAGAATATAGACTTGGCCCACCAACTCGTTACTGGTATATTTAGTGTTGGCAAATAAATATATGTCTGGTAAATAGTGTTCAACTTACTCAACCCCATCATAGGGGGGTAACTAACCCCAACCACCATAAGCTTCTATATTAATTTTGAGGAGCAATCAGATGTTTTAAAACATATCGTGCATTGCTATATGCATGCAAAGTAGCTTCTTTAGCAGCAATGGAAAGTTCATTTTCTATGGGTTCGGCATTTTTGAAAAACGATGTTATGGTAGATGAGCTTGCAATGGCACTTGCGCCGGGGTGTCGGTGTTGTTCATCGGGAAGCTAATGCAAACCGGCCGGAACTTTGGGACAGGGATCTCAAACCGGGACGTATGGTAAGCCTAGTAATGACTAATAACTATTGCAAGCAAAACATTATCGAATGCTCTAAAAGTTTTAATGAACGTGGAAAACCTATATTAATAGTAGTAAAATCTCAGAAATTTACAAGACAATGTTCTTACAAAAATATTTTTAAACTTTTGCAAATTAAAAGTTTGGGATTAAATCTGAACCCAGAAATTATTGTGGGAGACTTTGAAATAGCCATTCACAATTCCATAAGAACAATGTTCACAAATTCCAAAATACACTAAGAATCAAAATTAACGCACCACCTTAAAAATGGGACATTTTTGATGTCTCATATTTCCTTAACCTGTTGTCCGATTTGAGTGATTTTTTTAGTATGTTATAGCTTTGTTCTTCAAGAATATCGATGTAATAATATTATTGCTAAACAGGTAAGTGTCATTGTATACCGGGTGTAACAATGGTAGTGTGTTTTTTCCTCAAAGTTTGGAACACCCTGTGAAATATTCTAGAGTATATAAAATATTGAAATAATAACTTGACTGTACCCTTAGTTTTTCTTAACATTTTGCTTTTTGATTCATTCGCGTATGTGGGATAATAAAAAAGTTAGGTACTTTAACAACTAGCCATGTTATTTATCAATACAGAGTGTTTCTAAATAAGAGCGACAAACTTTAAGGGGTAATTCTACATGAAAAATAATGACCGTTTGCTTTATAAACATATGTCCACAAATGCTTCGTTTCCGAGATACGGGATGTTGAATTTTTTCTTACAAACTGACGATTTATTTATTGCTCTAAAAACGGTTGAGATATGCAAATGAAATTTGGTAGTTTTTAAGGGCAGTTATTGCGCATTTTTGACATACAATTAAGAATTTTATATTAACCATTGGCGTGCATATGGGATGTATCTAGAATGTTTATACCCGTATGCACGCCAATGGTGAATACAAAATTGTTAATTGTACTTCAAAAAATGCGTAATAACTACCTCTTAAAACCTACCAAATTTCATTTGCATATCTCAATCAGTTTTTTTCCAACTTTTTTATTATCCAACATAAGCGAATGAATCAAAAAGCAGAATGTTAAGAAAGCCTAAGGCTACAGTTGAGTTTTAATTTCAATATTTTATAGACTAGAATATTCCACAGGATGTTCCGAACTTTGAGGAAAAAACACACTAGCATTGTTACAGCCGATATACAGTGACACTTACCTGTTTAGCTAATATTATTACATCGATATTCTTGAAGAATAAAGCTATAATATACTAAAAAAAATCACTCAAATCGGACAACAGGTTTAGGAAATACGAGACATCAAAAATGTCCCATTTTTAAGATGGTGCGATGATGCTTAGTGTAGTATGCTTTGCTTTCGATTTTTCGGAAATACAACCCGAAAACCACTGTCTACAATAATTGTTTGTTGACTATTTGGTGGACAATTATATTTCCGAAGAAGGAGCACAAAAATGCATCTGAATCTGTGCATGCTAAATTTAGTGCCAGTTTCTATAGGGCTATTTATCGCCTCTCATTTGTTTCGGGCACTTATCATATGTCGTATAATATTGATTATATATATATATATATATATATATATATATATATATATATATATATATATATATATATAAGAAATACTGGATATTAGTGACTGTCAATATCAACAAACAAGTGGTTTATTAGGGTTGCAGTCAGAAGTTTGGCCAGGATATCAAAGAAACACTCTTTTGACTTTTTGTCTAGCTTTCGGGGTTGTTTGACCCCTTTATCAAGACTCTGTAATATAAAACAAAAATGTAAGTATTTTAAAATATTACATTGTTTTAGTAAACCTACTAGTCGTTGAGATTATTAAAGAGAAGCTTGATGATGCTCAACATTTCAAATTAACACAAATATTGAAAACAGAAAACAAAGGACACAATACATTTTAAAATTTTTGAATAATTAGCAGAAATACAATAATTATTCTGTCATGTTAACCTACTGATAATGTAAGTCAAAAACTCTGACACATAGAGAACAGAAATAAGAAACAATCAAATTAAAAAGTATCAAATAAAAAAGTAATTAAGTGTTATGATTATTGTGGTTCTTTTTAAAACATCAGAGGCCCATACAAGGTGTGTTCAAATTCACTAACTGTACTTAAGAGTATGCAACTCATTATACGTCCATGTGTGTTTTGTAAAACAAACAAGTATTTTTATGTTTTGGTTTTTAGTGTTGCGCAAGTAGATAACAATATATGTTGCTAAGTTTTTCTATATCTGATTTTTTATTTATACATGAGTTGCTAGATTTTATGCAACACATTTCCACAAAAACGCGTTTACAGTGGTTTGTTTCCCTTGCCAAAATTTTTGAACGATATATATAATGAGTGCAAACAATTTTTAAAATCACATCCGGAAATTTACATTGTGAGGAGTGACAAAGGAAATGTAACAGTAGCAATGTATAAGAACGATTACATTGAAAAAAGTAATAGTTTACTAAATGACACAAAAAGTTACATCAAACTAAAGAACAGTCCGGTATGCACCCTCCAACAAAAGGCGAACAAGCTGGTTTCGGATTTAGCTTCTTCCAAATCCATAACAACAGAAGTTGCTAAATCCTTGAAAATTTATAATGCAGTGGCACCTAGGTTTTATACACTACCTAAAGTTCATAAACCCATTATCTCAATGAGGCCAATTGTTTCTTCTATTGATGCCCCTAACAGTAAACTTGCCAAACACCTCACGGATATTCTCACGATTTCCTATAATGAGTCTAACGAATTCTATATTAGAGATTCTTTCACTTTTAGTAACTTCATTAACAATGTTAAAGTTCCGAATAATTATATATTAATTAGTTTAGATGTTGTGTCACTTTTTACAAACTTACCGTTAGATGCTATTCTCAACAGCATCAAAAATAACTGGAATAACATTGCTCCACATACCAAGATTAATTTAGATGATTTCATTAGAATTCTAACATTCATATTTGACTCCAATGTCTTCTTGTTTAATGGTACTTATTTTAAACAAATATTTGGCACTCCCATGGGCAGTAAAATATCTCCCATCCTATGTAATTTTGTTTTGGATGAACTTATAACAACGTGTAAAGAAAGGATACCTTTTCACATACCTTTTATTAAACGATATGTAGATGACTTGATTTTATCGGTTCCAGAGAACAAAGTAACTGATGTTTTAAACACTTTTAATAACCAATGTGAACACCTTAAGTTTACGGTTGAGAGGGAGGCGGATTATATGATTCCTTTTTTAGACATGCTCATTCATCGTGGCAGGGATGGCATTCTGAAGACTGAGTGGTATCGCAAGCCTTGTTTTAGTAACCGTTTCATAAATTTTCATTCCCAACACCCATCTAAGATGAAAACAAACTTGGTTTTGGCCTTAAAAAGTAGAGTCACTAAATTGTCGCACCTGGAATTTAGGGATAGGGGACTAAAAAAGCTGAGATCCATATTATTAGAAAATTATTATCCCATAGGGCCTCTAAACAAACTTATTTTTGGTTCTCCTTCTTGTCAATCAGCTGACGGACGAAATTGTCATAATAATGAAGTCCGACAACTGACAGGCAACACATCAGTAGTACCACCCAAAATAACTTTTGGTTCCTTGCCCTACATTCCTGATCTGACACCGAAGCTATTCAACATTTTCAAAAATGTGAGTGGCTTAAAAATCGCAACAAGGAATGTGAAAACGGTGTCTATGTTATACACAAGGACTAAGGATCCCTTCACTATGCAGGAATCTTCGAATGTTGTATATTCTATACCTTGTTTCAATTGTAACAACGTGTACATTGGCGAAACATCTCGTAATTTCCATAGTAGAGCCATCAGTCACCGTAGTGACATAAAAGTTAACAAAATAAATGCATGTGCACTAACAGAACATGCTATAACATTGAAACATGAGTTCAATTTCGAGGGTTCCTGTATTTTGGCAAGGGAAACAAACCACTGTAAACGCGTTTTTGTGGAAATGTGTTGCATAAAATCTAGCAACTCATGTATAAATAAAAAATCAGATATAGAAAAACTTAGCAACATATATTGTTATCTACTTGCGCAACACTAAAAACCAAAACATAAAAATACTTGTTTGTTTTACAAAACACACATGGACGTATAATGAGTTGCATACTCTTAAGTACAGTTAGTGAATTTGAACACACCTTGTATGGGCCTCTGATGTTTTAAAAAGAACCACAATAATCATAACACTTAATTACTTTTTTATTTGATACTTTTTAATTTGATTGTTTCTTATTTCTGTTCTCTATGTGTCAGAGTTTTTGACTTACATTATCAGTAGGTTAACATGACAGAATAATTATTGTATTTCTGCTAATTATTCAAAAATTTTAAAATGTATTGTGTCCTTTGTTTTCTGTTTTCAATATTTGTGTTAATTTGAAATGTTGAGCATCATCAAGCTTCTCTTTAATAATCTCAACGACTAGTAGGTTTACTAAAACAATGTAATATTTTAAAATACTTACATTTTTGTTTTATATTACAGAGTCTTGATAAAGGGGTCAAACAACCCCGAAAGCTAGACAAAAAGTCAAAAGAGTGTTTCTTTGATATCCTGGCCAAACTTCTGACTGCAACCCTAATAAACCACTTGTTTGTATATATATATATATATATATATATATATATATATATATATATATATAAAGACAGTTGAAGGTAACCGGGAACGACCCAATACTAAGGAAGCAATAAAAAACGGGTGCTTCTAAGTGAGTGTCTTTTATTAAAAGTCAAGCTTTCGCCACATAATTTTGGGCTTCATCAGAACTTGCTGGAATGGAAAAACATTCTTTACAATCATCATAAATTAAAGATGTTATTTTTTTAATCTTACCTAAATGTTGACACTATTTCTTAGTGCATAATAAAATTGATATGAAACCACACATTGTCACAAAAAAACCAATCACATCTCCCAACTGGAGGAAAAATGGCAATCAAAGCAATATATATATATATATATATATATATATATATATATATATATATATATATATATATATATATATATATATATATATATATTGATGCACGTTAAGTTGTGACTTCCGGTATACAGAAGAGGCTGTCCGACTTCCACCTTTTCTACTAGGAATTATTTTTTAAAAATTGTGTATTTGGTAAAAGGGGGGCTTATAAAATGGGTCTACCTGTTGAGGGGAAAGGATTTACCAAAATAAATTTTGTATATATATACGTATATACCGAAGCGTACAGCATACGTTATGGCTTCCATATATAGGGTAGTTCAAGGTGCGTTGTCACTTCCAGCGGTGTTGTCATATTTTGGAAGTCACAACGACTCGTCTGCTGATTCACCTCTTACTTTAAGCGTAATGTGTGATCTTTTGAAACTTTTACTGTGAATACAGTTGTGAATGCAGTTCTATGTTTTAAAGTTGTCTATTTAAATTAAAAGATTGATATTCTTTTGATTAAACAGGTTTACAAAAAAAATACATTTCGGAATATTTGACGAAACCATATGACTAGGGGGATTTGGGGTCGCTGGTCACGAATCCGGGGTCCGCTGACCTCTATCACGTCAGGTAATGGTAATCTCAAGGTCAAATCAAGATAAACCGACAGTCGCTCTGAAAAAGTATATTAGGGGGTTTTTGTGGTCGCTGATGACGAATTTGTGTCCGCTGACCTCTATCACGTCTAGCTCAAGGTCATTTCGAGGTCAAATCAAGATAAATGGACACGATCGCTCTGAAAAAGTATATTAGGGGGTTTTTGGGGTCGCTGATCACAAAACTGGGGTCCGTTGAGCTCATCCGCGACAGGTAAAGGTCATTTCAAGGTCAAATCAGTTTTGTGGACTTGTCCTGATTTGGCCTTGAAATGACCATTACCTTACGTGGTAGAGCTCAACGGACCGCAGTTTTCATGATCAGTGACTCCAAAACCCCTATATTTTCAGAGCGATTGTGTCGATTTATGTTGATTTGACCTTGAACTAGACGTGATAGAGGTCAGCGGACTAATGATTCGTCATCAGCGACACCAAAAACGCCCTAATATACTTTCTCAGAGCGACTGTCGATTTATCTTGATTTGACCTTGAAATAACCTTTACCTGGCGTGAAAGAGGTGAGCGGACCCCGGATTCGTGATCAGCCACCCCAAAAACCCCCTTGTAACATGGTTTCGTCAAATAGTCCGAAATTTAGTTTTTTTTTTTGTAAACCTGTATTATTTATATGATTGATATTTATTTTACAAATACTAATATTTTATTATTGCTGCAAAATGGATTTTTTGGAATTAATTAAAAAAGTGTTATTAGTAAGTAATTTATTTATGAAAATTATATCAAAAAATTTAATAAATAAATTTGAACTTATAGGAAATTTTAATATTTATTATTTTTCTTGATTAAATTTTGAATTTTAGATTTTATTACAGGCACCGTCCTTTTAATTTTTGATGTACCAATAATAATGTGTAATAAGAAAATTAAATGGCTAAATACACCAGGTGGGGTTGAGCTGCTAAAAAGCTATCTAGATCCATCTTTTTAGAGCAGATTAGTCCCAGTCTGCTACTCGATACTATTGACTGTGCTTCTCCAGTTCTTTCTATCCTCTGTCTTTTTCTGCTAGTCTCTAATTCCTGCCCTATATAAATTTTCCTTTACTTCCTGTAACCATTTATTCTAGTTCCTCCGCGTCTCCTTCTAACTCCGGGTTTCCATTGTAAAATTGAGTTTATAGTTGTTACGCTACCTGCTCTCCATATATGCCCCAACCATCTAACACTGTGCTGAAATCTGAAAATCTGGAATAATATCTACCCGGGTCGAAACATTTTTTTTAATATATGAAAATAGTTATTTATGAAACAGTTCGTGAAGTATGCTTTTTACGAATGCACGTGATGTTTAGAGCACAAGCGACAACGGAGCGAGTGCTATACATCGCTTAAGTTCGCAAAAAGTACTTCACGCACAGTTTCATACAATATTTTATCTACGATAAACAAATAAAAAAACTGTAACTCTTCATCACTGGAATTCATTCCTATTCTACAATTTTTAGAACTTATTTAAACATTCTAATTTCTTTCAAACCACAAAACTGTCAAATTTTTGTTTGTAATTTATTGCTCATTATGTCATCACCATGACAACGCGAAAGTTAAGGATATTTGATTATATGAAAGTGTGTCAAAAACAGTGCGAAAAAGTAAATCCCGTTTAAAATACATTGTTACTTCACGCACACGTTATCCATTAAATAGATCGATGCAGATCGGCCTTATATCGGATCCTCTACTATTAGTCCGTTCGCTGACGGTAAAATATTGCAAAACCCATAAATTTTAAAAAACCGCTTAGATCAGGGGTGGGCAATTACTTTTAAGCGCGGGCCAAAATGAAAGTTTCAAAATGTCTCTCGGGCCGGAGGACTATACCGGATATGTACGCTGTGCCCACGCGAATTTTTTTGGTGTAGTTTATTCCCTGCCCAAGAAATAAATACTATAAGTATTATTTTAAAGCATTTGGACAAAGAAATTTGACTGTTAATAATTAGAAAATGGTAATAATAAATTGTCCTACTTGGGAATACATGCGAAAAACTTGTGCCCAGTAAAATATGTCACGTAATTGAAAAAAAAATGGTCATTATATTAAATCATAAGAAGATCCAGAAAAAGAACCAGATAAAAAATGAAGATGGCAAGTGGACAAAATGAAATACTTACTTAGGAGTCTGGATTACGGAAGATTTAAATTCGAAATCATAAATTCGATCAAGAATAGAGCAATTGAGGGTAGACTTTTCGAAGATGAGGACATTTCTGAGTCACCAAAGACTCAATCTGCAAATCTGATATTAGTTGATAAAATGTTGTATATCCACTCTATTCTTTTTTATGGTGCCGAAGCTTGGATTGTTAATGCTGACTTAATGAGAAAGCCGGAAGCTTTTGAGATGTGGCTTTTTGGGAGAATTTAGAAAATACCATGGACCGATCATATACGAACAAAATGATGTTGCACGAAATGGAAAGAGACAGAGAACTTTTGACCTCCATTAAAAGGAGACAGACAGCATATTTACGGCACATGCTCAGAAATGATATGTACGAGTTGTTCGAAGGAAAAAGGGGTCCTGGTAGACGACAAATATTCTGACTGAAAACATTTGAGACTGGATCGGGTTAAACACACAGACGCTTTTAAGAAAAGCAGAAAATAGAGACGAATTTGCAATGTTGTTTTAGCCAACCTTCATTAGTGGAGTCGGCGTTAGAAGAATAATAATAAATTAATGGTAATTAAATAAATCAGTTATTGAAAGATTTTATTTTCTTATTTATTTATATTTTAATGATACAAATTAATTTATATTGATACATATTTTGTAAATATACCTAATATTAAATAAAATTATAAAAAAAAAGACAAACATTAAACGTTAAAATTAATAGAATACTCATTATAAGTATAACTTCTATAATAGTTAATGCGAAACGTGAAATCGCGAATGTTCATGTGATATTATTTCTTCAAAATTGGGATCCAAATCACTTGTAGCAATCCTTAATACCGAGTGTAGATTTTCGTCAGTAATTTGTGATCGATATTTATTTTTCGTGGAAACCATCGAAAAAGTTCTTTCACAAATATATGTCGAACCAAATAAAACTAGGTATTTTTGAACATAGTTTAAAAAATGTTTAAAATGTTCTGTATTCAAAGCACCGTAGAAAGCACTCAATTCGTTTGATTGAACATTTTCTTTTAATAAATTATTTGCCTGTAAGTCAATTAATTCTAGCTGAATTTCAACAGGAGCTTCTTGCACATCGAAATTGAAAGGTTGACTAATTAATGACAAAGGTTTTTCAATAGCTTTGAAATCTTGAAATCTTCTTTGGAATTCAGTATGCAGGTCTTGTGTTACTGAACTATATTTAAGAAAATCAGAATTTTTCAATAATTCTCGTCGTGTTTGTAATGATGGGAAGTGGTTTAATATTTTTTTATTAAAGTTCTCAGCAAATAAGTTTAGTTTTATCATAAATGCTTTGACATTTGAGTGCATATTGAAAGCGAACTGGTTTTTCCCTTGTAAATTTACATTAAGTTCATTTAAATATTTTACAATATCTACAGAAAACGACAAATCGTTTAGCCATGCCTCATTTTGCAATTCAGGAAAATCATGTAGTTTTTCTTTTATCGACAAGAAGAATACTATTTCATCAAGCAAATATTGAAATCTGTCCAAAACTTTACCGATGCTAAGCCATCTCACCTCAGTGTAGTAAGGAATTTCGTAAAAGTCACTTTCAATTTCTTTCAAAAATTCAACAAACTGTCGATGATTTAAGGCACGTTCCCGGATAAAATTTACAACTTTTGTCACAACAGTAACGACGTGATTCAATTTTAAAACTTTTCTACATAACACTTCTTGATGAATAATGCAGTGTAAAAATAATATGTCTTGTTCTGGCTGCAACTGTTTTACTTTGTCGCTGATTCGTTTTAGTAAGCCCACATTTTTCCCTGTTAAACTAGGACAGCCATCCGTAGTGATGCTTACTATTTTGTTCCAAGGTAAATTTACTTTAACTAAACACTCTTCAACAGCGTTAAAGAAGTCTTCACCGGTAGTTGTATCTTTCATTGGATGCACACTAAGAAGTTCCTCGCGAATTTCACATTTTTTGTTAATGCCCCGAATAAATATTAATAATTGACTTGTGTCAGTAATATCGCAGGACTCATCCAACGCCAGAGAACAATATGTAAAATCAGCAATTATTGTTTTTAGCTGGTCGAGTAAATTTCCTGAAATATTTTCGATCCGTCGTACTATTGTTCTCCTTGACAGGCTTAAATTTTCAAAAATATGTTTGTTTTCAGGACAACATATCTCCGACACTTCTACCATGCACTGTTTAACAAATTCTGCTTCAGAAAAAGGTTTACATAACTTAGCAATTTTGTGTGCAATAACATAACTTGCTTGTGTGGTAGATTTCTCGATGTTACTTTGTTTGCTAAAAATATTTTGTTGTTTATTTAAGTTTTTTGCTAAGTTGTCTGCAGCATTTTTAAGTTCTTCTAAAGAAAACGATGCATATTTTGGATGTTTTGATGTATAATGCCTCTTTAAATTATATTCCTTGAAAACAGCAATGGTTTAATGGCAAACTAAACAAATTGCTTTCTTACCAATGTTCGTAAAAAGGTATTTTTCTGTCCATGCTTCATTAAAATTTCTGCATTCCAAATCAACTTTTCTTTTTTTAGATTGTATCATTTTGCAAATGCTTACAAATAAATATTTTAATACAATAAAATAAAAACAATGTTTTCAAATTTTACTTACAAAATGTCCTCCACTTTTTCAATTTATTATATATTTGCAAAATAACACACACTGTATCAAAAGAAATATGAGGAGTAATAGGAAATACGACCAGTGCTAAATCAAAATAAACTTATACGCGTCTTTCGAAGTAGTTGTAAAACTTCGGCAAAAGTCGGTAACAATGAATTTTATGCTGAAGTAGGTATTCCAAACAACCATACTTAATTCAGATTTAATAAATAAAGAATCATATTATTGGGACCAAAGTGCTGAGGTATTTAGATCATAAACTGTCAGTGATATGGTTGAAATAGATACCCAAACACCGAGTGCTTGTCTTGAGACCTTGAGAGTTAAATACGATTATTAATACCGAATAAACAATTATGAATCTCCGGGGATTTCCCTATATTTTAAAAGAAATTTAAAGTAAATAGTTACAATTAAACAGTTTTTAAAAATATAGTTAGCTAAGGCTGTTCGTAATTATAATACTCTCTATTATTTATATATGTATTTAATAATTTATGTGAACACTATGCAAACTATTACTGTTGATTTCAACAAAATCACATAAAAGGGATTAACCCTTTCGATGCGGCTCTCTCTCCGGCGATACTCATGCCCCAGTGCGGCTATTTCTGACGTCAAAACGGTCGGCCGCTTTCGCGCTAAATAATGCGACTAAATGATTCTTTATAACGTTGTTTTATATAAACAAAATAATTGGGTAATTATTTATAATTTTTTTTATTTTTTTTTGAAACAAAATAAATTTTACAAAAAAATACAAAAACGCTATTGTTTAGAAAAACTTAGGATAGAAAGATAGATAAAACAAATTAAAAAATTATTGCACATATTTTTGCATTCAAATTCAATGTAAACAAATGTTAACAAAACAAATAAAAACAAAAAAATTATCCATAACAAAAAAACAACAAAATTATCCATAACAAAAGAAAAACAAAATTATCCAAAACAAAAAATAAAACCAAATAGTCATTTGTTATGTAGAACTTACTTTCTAAAAATGTTTGATGGTGTGAAATCTTTCAAAACAATTCACAACACATAAAGGCACATTGCACTCACGGCACATAAAACTTGTTTCTTTTCTTTTTTTGTTTTTGGCACACACAACACATTTTCTTAGTCCAACTTTCCTACTTGTTGTGGGAGGTACATGCGACGGAAAATGCCTACAAGTAAGCCGCAATGGATTGTCGTCGACTGATCTTCGACCTGCTGACGTGCGCATTTTCCCCTTGTGATTTTCTTCCACTATCTGTTGGATGAGTGTCAGTTGAAATTCTGCCAACGAAGTTTTAGTTTTTGCTACTATATTATTCAAAACGTTTGCATTGAGCAGAACCATATCCATAAGGTGAAGGAAAACTTTTTTGTACCATTTCGCAGTTTTTCGGACGCACTCTACTGAACTCAGTAGCATGTCCGTCTTGTCTACTGCACCCATAAACTTATTGTATGCAACAATACACTGGGGTTTTACAATTGTCCTCCCAGTGAGGCGATCTTTTTTACCAGTTTCCATACCGGTGTTGTTATGTAAGCTCGTAAGCATGTATACTTCTCGTTTATCACAATATTTTAGCGACAACAATTTGTCATCACTTCGGAAACTCCATTCTCCTCTCTGAAGCTTTTCTGCCATTTGCGGCATATATTTTCTATTTTTCCGCACAGTTCCACACGCATTTGTAGCTCTATTATACAGCCATACAAACAGACTGGGGCTTGTATACCAATTGTCACAATACAAAGTATGACCTTTATCCAAATAGCGTGCCAAAAGCGTTAGCACCACATCGCCAGATTTACCCAAATTACAATTATTCGTTTGTAAGTCAGTTGTTGCTCCAGTATAGACAACAAAATCGAGAATGTACCCAGTCACTGCGTCGCATAAAACAAAAAACTTTACACCAAATCGATGTCTCTTCGAGGGTATGTACTGTTTGAAAAAGAGTCGGCCTTTGAAAAGCAAAAGGCTTTCATCTATGCACAATTCTTTATGCGGCTTGACAGCGTTTCGGAAAGCATCACGTACGTGGTCTATTACTGCTCTAATCTTGACCAAACTGTCGCCGTTTTTTGGCAGATTGTTGTCCGAGAAATGCAACATTCGCAAAATCAGAAAAAACCTGTCACGCGACATAAGCTCAGAAAATGCTGGAGTAGATAATAGTGTGTTTGTTGACCAGTATTCACTGAGGCGCAATTTTTTTACACGAGGCATCAGATATGTAATCCCAAAAAATAACCACATCTCATTGAAATCTGTATCTTTCCATTTCTTCAAACGTGACTTAGCGGATACTTCCACATGTTCACAAACGTAAATATAAAATTTGTTTGTTTCCGTAACTATATGATTTACTATATTGTCCGTAAAAAATACTTTACAAAAATCCAAAGGTTTATTTTCAGCAGTCAGCCCATCAATTGTGCAACCAACCTCTGACGAGTCAAATGCAAATGTTTTTGGTAGAAGGTCTTTTTTTTTCAGAGAAAATCGTAGGTATTATTCGATGTTTGGTCTTCGGGCTCTTGAGCAACGTCCATTTCTTCATCGGAATCTAAAGCATTTTGCGTATTTTCTATGTATTCGTCTTCACTGTCGCTTCGAGTAAGAATTTCAAGTAACTCTTTTTCAGTATAAAACTGCCCCTTCTTAGGTCTTGGTAACGCTTTTGAAGGCCCCGGTTGCTGCTCGTCCATTATTTATAAAAACTAATAGGACGATACTGATGTAAAAATGATGCAATACTAAAGTAAAACTGATAGAAATCGCAATGTTTTCGTGTTGGGACAAGCATCGGCAATGAGTGAATAACAACATCTAAACGCAGACGTAAAGAGACCGCCCACTACTCAGCAAGCGCTAGCCCCGCCTTGAATTACCCACAAATGAACACGTGCGCAGGAAACTGCAATTGTCGGCCACAGCACTTCACGGCAAATCAAAATAACTAAATGACGTCCATAGCACTGTAGGCACGGCAAATCAAAGACGTCAAATGACGTCCGCAGCATTCAAAGGGTTAAAAAGATTAGGTACTTGCGGGGTTTTTCAACGGGCCGGACAAAGTAAGCGAAAGGGCCGGACCCGGCCCGCGGGCCGGCTTTTGCCCACCCCTGTGCTATAGCCTTATTCTTTAACTATATCGCTGTAATAACATTGTTTCTAGACAGGTAAATTATCATTGTATACTGGGCGTACCAATCAAACTGGTTTTTTTTTTCAATTTTCACAACACCCTGTGGAATATTCTAGCCTTTATACAATATTGAAATTAAAACCCAACTATAGCCCCAGGTTTTCTTAACGTTCTGTTTGTTATTCATTCGCTTATGTTGGATAATAAAAAAGTTAGGGACTTTAACAACTAAACATGTTCTTTATCAATACATGGTGTTTCTAAATAAGTGCGACAAACTTTAAGGGGTAATTCTGCATGAAAAAATAATGATCGTTTACTTGATAAAGCTATGTCCGCAAATGCTTGCAAATATAAAATTCTTTTGCCAAACGATCATTATTTTTTCATGCAGAAATTACCCCTTAAAGTTTGTCGCACTTATATTTAGAAACACCTGTATCGATAAAGAACATGGCTAGTTGTTAAAGTCCTTAACTTTTTATTATCCAACGTAAGCGAATGAATAAAAAAACAGAATGTTAATAAAACCTGGAGCTATAGTTAGGCTTTGATTTAAATATTTTATAAAGGCTAGAATATTCCACAGGGTGTTGTGAAAATTGAGAAAAAAAAACCCAGTTTGATTGGTACACCCGGTATACAATGAAAATTTACCTGTCTATCAACAATATTATCATAGCTATTTTGTTAAAGAATAAGGCTATAACATATTAAAAAAAATTACTTAAATCGGACAACAGGTTTGGGAGATACGAGACATCAAAAATTACCCATTTTTTGGGGTGCCCGTTTTTCGTGCCGGTGAGTGTAGATTAAATTAGAAGTTCATTGTAAAAAAGGAAGTAAACAAAAACACGAGAAAAATGAATTTATATAAGTAAATAGGTAAGTAAATATTATAGATTAAAATAAGTACAGAAAATATATAATTATAGAGATATATAATCACTTATTGTACCTTCATTTAAGGCTAACTTTAAAAGTAAAGCAGATCTGCTATTATTCATGTTTAAAAACAAAAGGCACACAAAACACTAAGTACGATTAGGACCGCGAATCTACAACAGATAAATGTCTGGAAACCGTTACACAAGGTTGCCAAAAAACGGAAGTCACACCGAGCGGTGTGGTATACGGAAGACGCTACGCGTTGTGTACATAGCCTGTATAGTAGCACGGGAGCGACACTAGCGCTGGTGATATACCGTCGAACTAAAATCTGATCTTATGAGTATGTTAGATACGATATGACTTCCAGCGAAATTTTTAATATAAGCCTTCTGATACCATCTAGTAGCCAAATTCGTAAAAATATAGGCAAAACGTTGTGACTTCCGAAATCGGAAGTCATAACGGTATATATGAAGTAACAACGTATTACGAGAATCTACTTTGGAAGTCACATGGATACATGTATCAATATATATATATATATATATATATATATATATATATATATATATATATATATATTGATGCACGTTAAGTTGTGACTTCCGGTATACAGAAGAGGCTGTCCGACTTCCACCTTTTCTACTAGGAATTATTTTTTAAAAATTGTGTATTTGGTAAAAGGGGGGCTTATAAAATGGGTCTACCTATTGAGGGGAAAGGATTTACCAAAATAAATTTTGTATATATATACGTATATACCGAAGCGTACAGCATACGTTATGGCTTCCATATATAGGGTAGTTCAAGGTGTGTTGTGACTTCCAGCGGTGTTGTCATATTTTGGAAGTCACAACGACTCGTCTGCTGATTTACCTCTTACTTTAAGCGTAATGTGTGATCTTTTGAAACTTTTACTGTGAATACAGTTGTGAATGCAGTTCTTTGTTTTACAGTTGTCTATTTAAATTAAAAGATTGATATTCTTTTGATTAAACAGGTTTACAACAAAAAATACATTTCGGAATATTTGACGAAACCATATGACTAGGGGGTTTTTGGGGTCGCTGGTCACGAATCCGGGGTCCGCTGACCTCTATCACGTCAGGTAATGGTCATCTCAAGGTCAAATCAAGATAAACCGACAGTCGCTCTGAAAAAGTATATTAGGGGGTTTTTGTGGTCGCTGATGACGAATTTTGTGTCCGCTGACCTCTATCACGTCTAGCTCAAGGTCATTTCGAGGTCAAATCAAGATAAATCGACACGATCGCTCTGAAAAAGTATATTAGGTGGTTTTTGGGGTCGCTGATCACAAAACTGGGGTCCGTTGAGCTCAACCGCGACAGGTAAAGGTCATTTCAAGGTCAAATCAGTTTTGTGGACTTGTCCTGATTTGGCCTTGAAATGACCTTTACCTTACGTGGTAGAGCTCAACGGACCGCAGTTTTCATGATCAGTGACTCCAAAACCCCTATATTTTCAGAGCGATTGTGTCGATTTATATTGATTTGACCTTGAACTAGACGTGATAGAGGTCAGCAGACTCCTGATTCGTCATCAGCGACACCAAAAACGCCCTAATATACTTTCTCAGAGCGACTGTCGATTTATCTTGATTTGACCTTGAAATGACCTTGAAATGACCTTTACCTGGCGTGAAAGAGGTGAGCGGACCCCGGATTCGTGATCAGCCACCCCAAAAACCCCTTTGTAATATGGTTTCTTCAAATAGGTCGAAATTTAGTTTTTTTTTGTAAACCTGTGTTATTTATGATATGATTGATATTTATTTTACAAATACTAATATTTTATTATTGCTGCAAAATGGATTTTTTGGAATTAATTAAAAAAGTGTTATTAGTAAGTAATTTATTTATGAAAATTATATCAAATATTTTAATAAATAAATTTGAACTTATAGGAAATTTTAGTATTTATTATTTGTCTTGATTAAATTTTGAATTTTAGATTTTATTACAGGCACCGTCCTTTTAATTTTTGATGGACCAATAATAATGTGTAATAAGAAAATTAAATGGCTAAATACACCAGGTGGGGTTGAGCCGCTAAAAAGCTATCTAGATCCATCTTTTTAGAGCAGATTAGTCCCAGTCTGCTACTCGATACTATTGACTGTGCTTCTCCATTTCTTTCTATCCTCTGTCTTTTTCTGCTAGTCTCTAATTCCTGCCCTATATAAATTTTCCTTTACTTCCTGTAACCATTTATTCTAGTTCCTCCGCGTCTCCTTCTAACTCCGGGTTTCCATTGTAAAATTGAGTTTATAGTTGTTACGCTACCTGCTCTCCATATATGCCCCAACCATCTAACACTGTGCTGAAATCTGAAAATCTGGAATAATATCTACCCGGGTCGAAACATTTTTTTTAATATATGAAAATAGTTATTTATGAAACAGTTCGTGAAGTATGCTTTTTACGAATGCACGTGATGTTTAGAGCACGAGCGACAACGGAGCGAGTGCTATACATCGCGTAAGTTCGCAAAAAGTACTTCACGCACAGTTTCATACAATATTTTATCTACGATAAACAAATAAAATAACTGTAACTCTTCATCACTGGAATTCATTCCTATTCTACAATTTTTAGAACTTATTTAAACATTCCAATTTCTTTCAAACCACAAAACTGTCAATTTTTTTTTGTAATTTATTGCTCATTATGTCATCACCATGACAACGCGAAAGTTAAGGATATTTGATTATATGAAAGTGTGTCAAAAACAGTGCGAAAAAGTAAATCCCGTTTAAAATACATTGTTACTTCACGCACACGTTATCCATTAAATAGATCGATGCAGATCGGCCTTATATCGGATACTCTACTATTAGTCCGTTCGCTGACGGTAAAATATTGCAAAACCCATAAATTTAAAAAAACCGCTTAGATTGACATGAAATTTGGCATTCACATAGGTAACATGTCAAAGAAGCACATTGATATTGTGCCGATGTGTGCTTTTGACATGGGGGTGACTTTTACCTCGTCTCGGGATGAAAAAATATACGTTCAAAATAAGTCCGGAAATGGATTAACTGACTAATTCTAGGCAACTTTTGTTCTATAGCATTTTTTCACTTAGTTACTTTACGAGTTACTTGCGAGTAAATATGTTTATTTTTCAACAAAAAAAAACATTTTTTAACGGTTTTTTGGCAATTAACTCAAAAAGTAAGTATTTTATCGAAAAAACCATTCTTAGGAAAAATATAGCCCATAAAAAAGTAAAAAAATGGTGTGCTTATGAATGAGATCCCTAGACCCAGTAAGAGAAGAGTTGTAACTAATGAAAAATAGGTTCATACACGCCAAATTCCAAATTGAATATTTCAACGTGAACTGTCAAAAACTAAAGCACTTTTTGGGGAACACTCATTACAACTTTTTTGTAGTGTTTAAAAAAAGGTTAAAACAGTTTTAGCATTAATATTGTCAAAATTATAGGCCTATAACACTGATCTCAAATATAGGCAAAATATTTGAAAAAATAATTAAAATAAGACTTACAAATTTTTTAAAAAAATTTAATATACTATCTGAATGTCAATATGGGTTTCAAGAGGGAAAATCAACGGAAGATGCAATCTGTACTCTAACAGCTAACATCTACAAAGCTCTTGATAATGCAAAACCATCTCTTTGTATATTTGTCGATTTAGCAAAGGCATTTGATACGGTTTCACATAAAATACTGCTGAATAAACTTCAAAAATATGGTATAAGAGGACTTGCATATAACATCCTAGAAAGTTATCTGCTAAATAGACAACAACATGTTTCTATAGATGGAGAAATCGGTAAAGGAAGAATTATATCTTACGGAGTACCACAGGGAACAGTCTTGGGGCCAATTCTCTTCAATATTTATATTAATGATCTATTTAGACTGAATATCACAGGTAAGATAATAAGTTTTGCAGATGACACAGCTATTTTCTATGATGCAAATACATGGAATAACTTAAAACAAAAAGCTGAAACAGATTTTGCTACAATTCAAAAGTGGTTTCAGTTTAATAAACTTACCTTAAATGTAGAAAAAACAAAATATATGCCATTTACATCATATGTTAATAACCTTCCAAATCTTGGCCCGTTAAAAATTGATGCAAAAAATGAAATTCCACATACATACGAAATTAAATATCTAGGTATAATAATTGATAAGCATTTACGATGGAACACCCAAGCAAATAATATAGTAAATAAATTAAGAGGACTCTTATCAAGATTTAAATTTTTAAAACAATTTTTAGGAATAACTCATTAACGAATTATTTATTATGCACTTATACAATCTCAACTCACATATGGTCTTTTAGGATGGGGTGGAATACGCAATAATTACTTACATTCTATAAATATTATTCAGAAATGGATAATTAGAATTATATACGGGAAAAATTTAAGATATTCTAGTGAGCTGTTATATAACGAAAGTAAATTTTTAACTGTACGTAAATTATTCTGCTATAAAGCCCTTATACATATACATGAAAAAAAGATAATATTAAATTTTAACAGTCATGCCCATCAAACTAGATATATAAAACATAATGCAATTCTACCAAAATGTAATAAATCCATCCTCCAAAGATATGTTGGTTACATAGGGCCCAAATTGTACAATTTACTACCGGATAATTTAAAACAATTTAAAAATTATAAAAAACATAGGTATAAATATGAAATTAAACAATGGATTGGGAGCAAATCAACAAAATTTTGCGAAGAACTTATTAATGGACAATTCTAATAAATAAACTTAAGTATGAAATAAATATCGAAAATAAAGTTTACATCTATAGAGATTTTTATTATCAACTGCAACATTCCTTGAATTGATGGACACATTTATATCACAAATTACATATAGTAAAATTAGTATATTTTTATTTTTTTCTTATTTAATGTTAGAGTTTTTAGTATTTTTATAAATTCCCATATAACTGTGTACATTTATACAATTGTTAAATATTTTTTGTTTTTGTTTATATTGTAAGTTAATATATTATATTTTTAAGTCTCACGCACAAGGGGTGCTACTTTTGTATGTATATTAATAATATATATACAAGGTAGCTCAACTTCAGTGAGTTATTTATGTTTATTTAGGTAGTACTCATTATGCTTTTTATTTTTTGTAAATCTTTATTGTTATTCCTAAATAAAAAAAATATTATTATTATTAAATTAAGGAAGTTACGCTCAAAATGAAGATCCTTTTTTTTTTTTAAATTATAAAATTCACCCCCTAATTAGCATCCGAAATGAAATTAATAGTCACCACTTCAGAAGTTGATTTACTCGTGTATGTATTGTTTATAAATATGATCTGTAAGCTTCATCGGTTCAAAATGCTTATTTTAAGGGGATATAATTGAAAGGGATTGAACTAGTCACTAACCAACTGTGTAAGCCAATTTTGAACAGCCATATCTTAACCAATATTTGTCTCAAAGGAAAACACATAATCCTAAATATTCAGAAAAGCAAAACCTACATTTTTTACTATTCGTAATTTTTAGTATCACTAATAAATTTTATGTCATTTTGAAACAACATTTTTTTCTGCAAAAAATTTTATTTTAAAACCAATTTTTTTCAAAAATTAGCCCTTTGAGCCGATCATATAAGATATACAGATCATATAAATATTACATAAGTTAAGTAACTTGTGAAGCGGTAAGTATTAATTTCATATGAGATTCCAATTAAGGGGTGCTTTTTCGAATTTTTTAACAAAAATAGGACCTACTTTATTTTGAGCGTATCTTGCTTAATTTTGATGCTAGAAAGTTTTTTAGAAAACATAAAAAATATTTTTTTAAAACTTTAAAAAAGTTGTAATAAGTTGTCTCAGAACAGTGCATAATTTTTTGGTTGCTATCATTTTTTGGTTATTTCACATGAAATTATTCGTTTTTAAATTTGACGAATATGAACCTGTTTCCTGTTTTACATTAGCTACAACTTTGCTTCTACTGATTCTAAAAAGTTCATACGTACATCAATTTTGTTACTTTATAAGCTATATTTTTAATGTTTTTCCCGATAACATACTTACTTTTTGAGTTATTGGCAAAAAAAACCGTATAAAAGTGTTTTTTTGATGATAAATTGCCATATTGACTCGCAAATAACTCAAAAAGTATTAACTTAGTGAAAAAATTCTATATAACAAAAGTTGCTTAGAATTAGTCAGTTTATCCATTTCCGAACTTATTTTGAACGTATATTTTTCACCTCCGAGAAGAGGAGAAACTCGCCCCCAGGGCAAAGTTTTCTTTTCACTTTTTTCTTTGACATGTGACCTATGTGTATGCTAAATTTCACGTCAATCTGTTCTTTAAAATTTGGAGCAAAAACCGTTAAACCTCTTAAAGGAATATCCCGGTTTAAGGAATAGAAATTTGCGGTCCGGAAACGTTTCTACTAGCGACCAATGATCGGTTATTAGAATATCCCGGTTATAGGAATACTTTTGATTGGCACGAAGGCTATTCCAATAAGCGGGTTCGAATGTATTTCGGTAAGATCGTAAAAAACGAATCAGAATATTTTTCCTATCGACTAAGATACAACCTGGACTAGGTAAAATAAAATACCTACTTTCAATACACCAATAATCATTGCGTTTTTTATAAATGTATAAAAGCATAATATTTTAGTGCATATTTCAATTATTCAACTGTTTTTTGCATAATTTAAGGTTTTTTTAAGTGCATATTTCCCGAGCTCTATTAATTTGATGTATTTCTCCACGAGTTTACAGCAAAAATCTTGATAATTACAATTGTTTTGTTTGTATAATAATTATTGTTTTATCATACAGTCAAGTCGTCCTTGAATCCCAAACATTTTTAAAAGAAAATAAAATTTTTATTGGATATGTTCAAGCAGACATTTCCGTTCAAGCAGAATTTTTAGTCACAACAGATCAATGTCAAATATTATTAGAACAACGCTACGGTGTCACGTTTCTTTTAATGACCGACACACATATTATATTTTAATTACGGATCCCACATTTTGCTAAACAGTTAAGAATGTAGTAGAAACATCAAACTTAAGAAACATATTTTTATTGCCTACTGCTGATAAATTAAACAGTATCAAATGTATGTAGTTTTGTATTCTAAAATATTTGGAAAAAATACCTATGTATTTTTTTTCATTCACACATCATTTTAAGGGAGTGTCCGTTGAAGAGTACAGGTTCAATATTATCGGCAAATGAGTTTTGTCTTAAATACCGTCCGTATAGAGGAGGTGTTCGTTAAGGAGATAGGCGCAAAATCTTGGTAAAATGCTAATTAAATGCACTAATTTTTTTCGAATTCTGAGAAAACTAATAAGTATTTTTGAAAAATTTAAACGCAGAATGGAATATTACATTATTACCGAGGGCCGAAAGTCCCTGAAAACTTATATAATGTTTATTTTAATAAGATAACGGGATAAAAAAACAAGAGAAAAGTTGGTGTGATTTTTAATTTCGAATATTTCATTATCAAGAAACTTTTTGTTTATTCCAGGGACTTTCGGTCCTCCGCAATAATAATCTTTCATTCTGGGTGTAAGTTTTAAAAAGTATTTATTAGTTTTCTCAGAATTCGTAAAAAATGAATGCATTTAAATAGCATTGGACCGAGATTTTGCGCCTACCCCCTTAAGAGAGAGTTTACTGTATTTCATATTATTACTAGAATTTATTACTTTAAACTGTTTATCGCTCTTGATTCATTTTTTCGTGTATTTAATTCTAATCAATTGTAATTGTACATTCAATTTTTTTGTATATTTTTACACGTTTTATTACTTTCGAAATAACAATAACTATAAAATCGATTTTTCAGCCTACTTGGGTCAAAAAAATACGCAATTTTCGGAAATTTCGTTAAATGAGAACATTTACCTACATTTCTTGTATTTAAGCTTTTAATAAGATTTTTAAAAATAATTTAGATTATTTAATAGATACATTCACCGGCACGAAAAACGGGCACCCCAAAAAATGGGTCATTTTTGATGGCTCGTATCTCCTAAACCTATTCTCCGATTTAAGTATTGCTTTAATATGTTATAGCCTTATTCTTTAACTATATCGCTGTAATAACATTGTTTCTAGACAGGTAAATTATCATTGTATACTGGGCGTACCAATCAAACTGTTTTTTTTTTCGATTTTCACAACACCCTGTGGAATATTCTAGCCTTTATACAATATTGAAATTAAAACCCAACTATAGCCCCAGGTTTTCTTAACGTTCTGTTTGTTATTCATTCGCTTATGTTGGATAATAAAAAAGTTAGGGACTTTAACAACTAAACATGTTCTTTATCAATACATGGTGTTTCTAAATAAGTGTGACAAACTTTAAGGGGTAATTCTGCATGAAAAAATAATTATCGTTTACTTGATAAAGCTATGTCCGCAAATGCTTGCAAATATAAAATTCTTTTGCCAAACGATCATTATTTTTTCATGCAGAAATTAACCCTTAAAGTTTGTCGCACTTATATTTAGAAACACCTGTATCGATAAAGAACATGGCTAGTTGTTAAAGTCCTTAACTTTTTTATTATCCAATGTAAGCGAATGAATAAAAAAACAGAATGTTAATAAAACCTGGAGCTACAGTTAGGCTTTAATTTAAATATTTTATAAAGGCTAGAATATTCCACAGGGTGTTGTGAAAATTGAGAAAAAAACCCAGTTTGATTGGTACACCCGGTATACAATGAAAATTTACCTGTCTATCAACAATATTATCATAGCTATATTGTTAACGAATAAGTCTATAACATATTAAAAAAATTACTTAAATCGGACAACAGGTTTGGGAGATACGAGACATCAATAATTACCCATTTTTTTGGGGTGCCCGTTTTTCGTGCCGGTGAGTGTAGATTAAATTAGAAGTTCATTGTAAAAAAGGAAGTAAACAAAAACACGAGAAAAATGAATTTATATAAGTAAATAGGTAAGTAAATATTATAGATTAAAATAAGTACAGAAAATATATAATTATAGAGATATATAATCACTTATTGTACCTTCATTTAAGGCTAACTTTAAAAGTAAAACAGATCTGCTATTATTCATGTTTAAAAACAAAAGGCACACAAAACACTAAGTACGATTAGGACCGCGAATCTACAACAGATAAATGTCTGGAAACCGTTACACAAGGTTGCCAAAAAACGGAAGTCACACCGAGCGGTGTGGTATACGGAAGACGCTACGCGTTGTGTACATAACCTGTATAGTAGCACGGGAGCGACACTAGCGCTGGTGATATACCGTCGAACTAAAATCTGATCTTATGAGTATGTTAGATACGATATGACTTCCAGCGAAATTTTTAATATAAGCCTTCTGATACCATCTAGTAGCCAAATTCGTAAAAATATAGGCAAAACGTTGTGACTTCCAAAATCGGAAGTCATAACGGTATATATGAAGTAACAACGTATTACGAGAATCTACTTTGGAAGTCACATGGATACATGTATCAATATATATATATATATATATATATATATATATATATATATATACAGGGTGCTTCATCTTATTCGCCTCGGTCTCTGTACGGAAAACCACTTGATATTTTAAAAAAATTTCTTCACAGAAATATACAGGACCTTTAATACTACAACCTAAAAATAATGTGAATTATACAGGGTGTTCCAAAAAAGAGTGGTATATCAAAGTTATATTTTTTCTTATGGAATGTCCTATATCTGATGACATTATTAAATTGACCTTAAAAAATAAGCTATACTTTCATAAGGGTTCCCTATACCTAAATACAGGGTGTTTTGAATTATTTCGATTTTTATAAAAATGTAAGGTTTTAGAGAAAAATAAATATCTACGAATCTAAGAAGCAGTAACAAATTCTTTCTTGGATCTTAATAATAGACTATTTAGCATACTTAAACAGATGCTTATTGCAACAAAATTTCTTACAGGGTGGTCAAAATATGAGATTGTTCTATTAACAAATTCAAGCTGTAATAACTTATTTATTTTAAATGGAACACCCTGTATCTTACTAGTCTATCGCGTAGAAAATTTAATTAGCTTTCAATTTGTATTAGGGTTTCCTATACCTATCTTTTTACAGGGTGGTCAAAATATTAGATTGTTCTATTAACAAATTCAAGCTGTAATAACTTACTTATTTTAAATGGAACACTCTGTATCTTACTAGTCTATCGCGCAGAAAATTTACTTAGCTTTCAATTCTTATTAGGGTTTCCTATACCTATCTTTTTACAGGGTGGTCAAAATATTAGATTGTTCTATTAACAAATTTAAGCTGTAATAACTTACTTATTTTAAATGGAACACATCCGATTATGGATTTGCAGATTGAGAACATTTTGATTACTCAGAAATATCCTCATCTTCAAAAAAAAAACTACTCTCGATGGCTCTATTCTTAATCGAATTTCTCATCTCGGATTTAGGTCTTTAGTAGATCTTCCTTTAACATTCTACTTTTTCTTGTATTCAATAACTTGCTTCTTCATTCGTACCTATTGATTGATACCTCTATGGGAGATTGCCATTCATATCACATAGTGATCCTTTGGACTTAATTGATCGTGGAGGTGATTATTCCTGAAGCCGAACTGATTTTTTGAAGATTTTTTCTTATAATATCAAGTCTCTTAACAATCGCTCCCAAACAGTTTTGATATTATTGGTAATACTAGGATACGGTAGCATTGTCCAATACGAGGAGACTGTATTTAGTGATTTTTTATCTTTGGGGGCATTATGACTTTAGCCTTCAGGCTTCATTTTTTTTTAATTATTTCTGTTATGAGATTATATTTTGGCGTTTTTTGGATTGATGTTTTTCTGGATTTCTTTAGCTACTTAGTTGGGAGTTAGCTGGCCTGATGTTTAATTATAGCTTCATAACTTTACGGATTTTGGTCTAATTGGAAAATCTTCTCTAGGTGCGTAGCGAACATGTTTTTTTTCTGCGTCTTGTCTTACTTTATATAGAGAGATGTTTGTTTATTTTGGGGCGGTTGCCTCTATGGAAGATTGTTACTCTATCTCTTGCTCGTTCGACCGATACTTTTTCTACCACTTGATGATTTGCCCCTTGCTATTTTAACAACTTTTGCTTCCTTCATTATATTCATCTGATTATGTCATTCTTTTTTCTATTTAGTGTCTACTCGTTTATACCCAGTACGTTACATTTTGTTCTAATCACGTCACTCCTAGCATCATCTTGGCGTGCTGTACTCGATCAAAATTCCATTATAAAGAATAGAATATCGAGTATGTCATTTAAAATAAGAACACTCTGTGCGATTAAATGATAATAATGTGAATTTTATTAATGAAACTATCTTGACTAAGATATTTAAGTATATTGGCGGTGTTGATGATGTGTTGTACATAACCACGACATAGGTATTTAATTCTAATTTTTAAAGCTTACAAATTAGGAAATCTTTAAATATTTAAAAAATGAAGGGAGATAGGTATAGGAAACCCTAATAAGAATTGAAAGCTAAGTAAATTTTATACGCAATAGACTAGTAAGATACAGGGTGTTCCATTTAAAATAAGTAAGTTATTACAGCTTGAATTTGTTAATAGAACAATCTAATATTTTGACCACCCTGTAAAAAATAGGTATAGAAAACCCTAATACAAATTGAAAGCTAAGTAAATTTTCTACGCGATGGACTAGTAAGATACAGGGTGTTCCATTTAAAATAAGTAAGTTATTACAGCTTGAATTTGTTAATAGAACAATCTCATATTTTGACCACCCTGTAAGAAATTTTGTTGCAATAAGCATCTGTTTAAGTATGCTAAATAGTCTGTTATTAAGATCCAAGAAATAATTTGTTACTGCTTCTTAGATTCGTAAATATTTATTTTTTTCTATAACCTTACATTTTTATAAAAATCGAAATAAATCAAAACACCCTGTATTTAGGTATAGGGAACCCTTATGAAAGTATAGCTTATTTTTTAAGGTTAATTCAATAATGTCATCAGATATAGGGCATTCCATAAGAAAAAATATAACTTTGATATACCACTCTTTCTTGGAGCACCCTGTATAATTCACATAATTTTTAGATTGTAGTATTAAAGGCCGTGTATATTTCTGTCAAGAAATTTTTTTAAAATATCAAGTGGTTTTCCGTACAGAGACCGAGGCGAATAAGATGAACCACCCTGTATATATATATATATATATATATATATATATATATATATATATGTTACACTTGAAGTTTCCGCGGGAGCTATATGTGCTTTCTGTTGCTTTCCGGGTTTGACTCCGCGTTGAATAATTTTGGTTTTGAGAAAAACCATTATTTTGACGACGTTTCGGCAAGATCTCACTTGCCATTGTCAAGTCAGGTGGTTCCGCTTCTCGCTGCTGCTTGAAGTAAACTGAATTCTTACTCACGATACCGTCACTTATGTAGTTGATCCTGATGCTGCTGCTTGCCCTGCGCGAACTCGTGCTCTTGTTATTGGTCCGGTGTAGGTTGCAGTCGTCGGAGGGATGTTACGCGTGGATGTTGCGGCCTGATTTATTTTGGTCTTTTTCTTCAGTACCGTTTTCCATGTTGTAGGAAGCCGTTGCGCATCATCTCTTTGGTTTAAGCCGTTGGGATTTCTTTCAATTTCTATCGATTCTCTGATTTCCCGTTTTCTTTTTACTTCGATGTTAGCTAACATCGTTGTTTGGTTCAGGTTTATTGTGTGTCCTGTATTTGCGACATGTTGAGCCAGGGATGACGTGGTTTCTCCCCGTTCGATAGCATTTCGGTGTTCTTCTCGTCTTACCTGGATTCTTCGGTTGGTCTGTCCAATATACGACTTTCCACAATCCCCACACGGAATCTCGTATACACCTTGGCTTTCTAACGATATTTTGGTCTTTGGTGTTGGTAAAATAGTTGAGATCTTTCTGTCCGTATTAAATATCGTTTCTATGTTGTGTTTTCTCAGCACTCTCCCTATTTTCTCTGTCGTACCCTTCACATATGGCAGAATGGTTTTGCCGATCGGTTTATTGTCTTCTGTAGGGTCCTTATCTCTTCTTCGAGCATTTTGAGCTTTTTCGATGTTGTATGTTGAGAAGCCGTTTTTTCTTAACGCTGTTTTCACGTTATGCATTTCTTCATTTTGATGTTCTTGGTCTGTCAGTCTTTCGGATCTTGTAATCAAGGTTTTGATGACTGAATGCAATTGTGCAGGATGGTGGTGTGAAGCAGCATTTAGATATCTATCGGTATGTGTCGGTTTCCGATACAAAGTATGGCCTATGTGTCCGTCTTGTTTCTTTATTATTAACACATCTAAGAATGGAATTTGATCGTTTTCTTCCAGTTCCATGGTAAACTGGATTTTATGGTGGATATTGTTGATGTGTTCTAAAAAAGCCTTTAGTTTTTCTTCTCCGTGGGTCCAGATGATAAAAGTGTCATCCACATATCTAAGCCACAGTTTGGGTTTGTATTCAGCTGTTTCTATTGCCCGCTGTTCTATTTCCTTCATAAACAAGTTCGCTATTACTGGTGACAGTGGGGAACCCATCGGTGCTCCCTCAACTTGTTTATATCTTTGTTCCTTATAGATGAAATAAGTGTTATTCACTTATAACATTCGTGAAAAGTGAGACAACATCGAAGCTGACTAGCAAATGTCCCGGCTCAAGAGTCACACCTTTTATACGCTCGATGAAGTGGCTCGCGTTCTTGACGTAAGAATCCGCTTCTTCCGCGTATGGTTGCAGCTGTTGGGCCAGAAATTTCGCCAGCGGTTGTAAGGGAGATCCGATGGAGCTCAAAATTGGTCGCAGTGGTAATCCTGCCTTGTGTACCTTGGGTAGGCCGTAAAATTTTGGGCATCTAGATGACTTCTCTCTAGGTATGAGATGGACCTGTTGTTCTTTATTGATATTTGAGGCTTTGATCTTGGCTTTTGTTATTTTCTCTAGATAGGTTGTCGGGTCTGACGAGATGCTTTGATATGTTGTATCATTTAAGATGTCGTTTATTTTTGTTTCGTAGTCTTGAATATTCATCACTACCGTAGAGTTGCCTTTGTCAGCTGGAAGCACGATGATTTCTTTGTTGTTCTTCAAATTATGTAAGGCTTCTTTCTCTTCCCGTGTTAAATTTCTTTTTGGTGGTTTAGCTGTTCTTAATATTTTTGATACGTCCTAGCGTATGATCTCGGCTGTTTCTGCTGGGAGATTAGTAATTGTAGTCTCTACCTCAGTAATGATGTTTTCTACGGGAATGTATGTAGGTGCAACAGCAAAATTGAAACCTTTTGCAAGAACACTATTCGTCGCTTCATCCAGTGTCAGATTTGAAAAGTTATATACTAAATTGTTTGTTTCTATTTGTGGATTTTCTTTCTTTTTTGGCCGCTGTTGTAGTAACAAATTTTCAAACTTTTTAATTTGTTTGGTCTTAGTGAGATCAGCATCAGTTTCTGCTCGAAAGTTTGTCAGTTGTTCAAAGAAATTCCATAATGTTGGATGTATTGTGTTACTTCATAAGCAAAAAGTATCCAATATCACCGGATACACTAAACCTTACCAAACACTGTTTAAATAACACTTATTTCATCTATAAGGAACAAAGATATAAACAAGTTGAGGGAGCACCGATGGGTTCCCCACTGTCACCAGTAATAGCGAACTTGTTTATGAAGGAAATAGAACAGCGGGCAATAGAAACAGCTGAATACAAACCCAAACTGTGGCTTAGATACGTGGATGACACTTTTATCATCTGGACCCACGGAGAAGAAAAACTAAAGGCTTTTTTAGAACACATCAACAATATCCACCATAAAATCCAGTTTACCATGGAACTGGAAGAAAACGATCAAATTCCATTCTTAGATGTGTTAATAATAAAGAAACAAGACGGACACATAGGCCATACAGTGTATCGGAAACCGACACATACCGATAGATATCTAAATGCTGCTTCACACCACCATCCTGCACAATTGCATTCAGTCATCAAAACCTTGATTACAAGATCCGAAAGACTGACAGACCAAGAACATCAAAATGAAGAAATGCATAACGTGAAAACAGCGTTAAGAAAAAACGGCTTCTCAACATACAACATCGAAAAAGCTCAAAATGCTCGAAGAAGAGATAAGGACCCTACAGAAGACAATAAACCGATCGGCAAAACCATTCTGCCATATGTGAAGGGTACGACAGAGAAAATAGGGAGAGTGCTGAGAAAACACAACATAGAAACGATATTTAATACGGACAGAAAGATCTCAACTATTTTACCAACACCAAAGACCAAAATATCGTTAGAAAGCCAAGGTGTATACGAGATTCCGTGTGGGGATTGTGGAAAGTCGTATATTGGACAGACCAACCGAAGAATCCAGGTAAGACGAGAAGAACACCGAAATGCTATCGAACGGGGAGAAACCACGTCATCCCTGGCTCAACATGTCGCAAATACAGGACACACAATAAACCTGAACCAAACAACGATGTTAGCTAACATCGAAGTAAAAAGAAAACGGGAAATCAGAGAATCGATAGAAATTGAAAGAAATCCCAACGGCTTAAACCAAAGAGATGACGCGCAACGGCTTCCTACAACATGGAAAACGGTACTGAAGAAAAAGACCAAAATAAATCAGGCCGCAACATCCACGCGTAACATCCCTCCGACGACTGCAACCTACACCGGACCAATAACAAGAGCACGAGTTCGCGCAGGGCAAGCAGCAGCATCAGGATCAACTACATAAGTGACGGTATCGTGAGTAAGAATTCAGTTTACTTCAAGCAGCAGCGAGAAGCGGAACCACCTGACTTGACAATGGCAAGTGAGATCTTGCCGAAACGTCGTCAAAATAATGGTTTTTCTCAAAACCAAAATTATTCAACGCGGAATCAAACCCGGAAAACAACAGAAAGCACATATAGCTCCCGCGGAAACTTCAAGCATATATATATATATATATATATATATATATATATATATATATATATATATATATATATATATATATATATATATATATATATATATATATATATATATAGCGTGTCTACTTAAGTTGGAAACAGTGAACTTCGTTCAAGAGTAAAGTACCTTTATTTCTCTCAACATCGAAAATTCTTATTACGAAAAGTTGTTTGGAATTAAAAACTACGATGAAATATGCAATTATATGCTTCTAATTGAAAAACATATTTTCCAAATTTTTCTCAAATTTGTGGATACTTAACTTCGTTCTTATTTATTACACATATGATAACTCTTTTATTATTACTTTTACGAAAAAAAAAAGTATTCTCTATAAAAAGCTTAGAAAAAAGTATTCTCTATAAAAAGCTTAGGTCCTAAGACCTAAGATGCAACCATCAGATATCACATTTTATAATATTTGTAGGAGGTATGTCAAAAAATATGAATTTGACTCAGGAGTAAAGTACCTTTATTTTTCACAATATTGAAAATTGTTATTACAAAAAGTTGTTTATATAATATTCAATTGCATCTTTCTAATTGAAATATTGTGAAATATAAAGGTACTATACTCATGAGCGAAATTCATATTTTTTGACACACCTCGTATAAAATTAATAAAAGTTGATATATTATGGTTGTATCTTACATTTTAGACCATGCTGAGCTGTTTATGAAGAATAACTTTTTTCGTAAAATGAATAATAAAGGGTATTCATAAATGTGAGAAAAATTTGTAAATTTTTTTTTCATTTAGGTGCATGTAATTGCATATTTTTTAATTTTAGTTTTTAATTCCAAACAACTTTTCATAATAAGAACTTTCGATATTCAGAGAAATAAAGGTACCTTACCATTACACGAAATTCATATTTTTTGGCGTACCTCGTATAATATTGATAAAATTTGATATACGATGATTGAATCTTCGGTTTTAGAGCATGTAGAACTTTTATGAAGAATAACTTTTTTTCGTAAAATTAATAATAAAGAAGTTTCCCATATGTTCCCAACTTAAGTAGACACTGAATACAGGGTGTCAAAGTTAAACTTTTATTTTATTTATTCTTGAATATTTCGTTACAGGCATGGGATAACAACATGAAATTTGGTAAGCGGGGTTTTTTCGGATGAGAAATCTAAATTACCACCAAAAATGATGTATTACCCAGAGGGTGCCACATACGTCTTTCAACGCTCATTTAATACGTTTAATTTTTTATCCCCCAGTCTACATACTTTTTTAATCAAAATTTTTATTCTCTTAATATTTTTACTTAAAAAAGGTATTCTACATTCATCTAACTAAACTCAACTTTTTTCGAGATAAACGCATTTTAAATCTGCGATACAACATAATTTTTTGCATAATGTCATTGTAATTAGACCAGAAAAATAAACTTGAAACCATAATAATTGTCAGAATTCTCATATTTATGTCATTGGATCGCAAATTCCATTTGAAGAGATTTGCGATACATTTTTGTAAATTTTTATGGTTTTAAGTTATTTTTCGGGTGTAACTACAATGATATTATGCAAAAAATTATGTCGCCTCGCAGATTTAAAAAGCGTTTATCTCGAAAACGGTTGAATTTAGCAAGATGAATGTACTGTATCTTTTTTAGGTAAAAATATTAAGAGAATAAAAGTTGATTCAAAAAGTATGTAGAGTGGGTAATAAAAAAAATTTAACCTATTATATGAGCGCTTAAAGGTTTATGTGGCGCCCTCTGGGTAATACATTATTTTTGGTGGCGAATTTAGATTTCTCGTCCCAAAAAACCTTCGCTTACCAAATTTCGTGTTATTATCCCATGCCTGTTAGGAAATATTCAAGAATCAATCAAATAAAATTTTAACTTTAACACCCTGTATACCCGCCATACGTCTTTGGTATGTATAATTGGTATATACCAATAATAGGTTTGTTCCAACACAACGAGAAACCGTACATGTAACGATCACCGTCCTGCGCAATACCATGGAACATATATTATTTCGTTCCCATGGAACGTTAATTATATAGTAACGTGATCGTTACATGACGGTTCTTCGTTGTGTTGGAACAAACCTAATATATGATGTACATAGATATATTAATATTATACGACATATGACTAGTGCCCTAAACAAATGAGAAGCGATAAATAAATAGCCCTATTCGGCACATCCGTCAATTTTTCATTTTCTTGAAGTTTTAAAACAATTTTTAACAGACACTTATATAATATATAATGGATCTATTATAAGATTTGATTTTGTAAAATGTATAGCATATTTTTATACACGTTAAAGTACTCGTTGTATGTACATTATTAGTAATATAGTTAATATTTTTTGTATATTGTTGGGTATTTTTATTTTCTCTATACTTTTCCAAACTTAAACTTAACTTAATACTTAACCAAAAGAACTCATAGAACAATATCACATAAGAGAAGCAACATTTTAATTTTATTTCTGTATTAAAAATCCCAACGATGGCATGATACTAATTCATAATTTTACGGGGACGAGTTCATGAATCTATTTTTATTTACCTACTATTCTCGGGGAGGAATTGATGTATGTTTTTTTAGGTAGGAGATTAACTAATTTAGTAATTTTAATCTCAGGGACGAGTTAATGCACGTCTACAATGCAGACCATCTGAAATAATACTTACTATTGTTCAGCTTGTCCAGAAGCAGTTCCTTGAGAGCCTTTAATAACTTCTTTAGCTCTCCTATCTCTTTTCTTTCTATAGCCGGTCCTCTCATATTTAGGTAACCAACGTTCTGGATCTGGTGCAACCAGTGCATCATAGTTTTTGGGTAACTTTCCTTTACGTTTTTTGTGTTTTCTCGTTTTCTTTTGACTTTCATCTCGAGGCGTACTATAAATAAAATAGTTATGTTGAAAAACTGAAGTATCAAATTATAAAATTAACTTAAAATTGATTTCTTTAAACGATTTATACATATACGGAAAAAGTTTATCGTTATAACGTCTACACACGCTTTGACAAAACCACCTGACTGTCGGGGCTGAGAACGTTGGGTCTGACTGTTGGAGCGTGTGTACAGTGGGTGATCATATTTTTAGAGCCACATCAGAAAATTTTACTTTTGTTTAATAATGGTATGTAAGTTTTTTCTTTATACGGTCCACGTTGTCTTTGAAACTTTAGAAATGGATGCTACGTTTCTGTTGGAGTGATTAGTATTCAATATTAAAGTTTTTATTTCTGCTATTTTCCTTGGTGAGATGTCTTTGGATTTCCCATGATGTTCTGGTACTAGTGTAACGAACGCGCAATTTTTACTAAATTCACAAAAAATAGTATAGGCCTGTCAGAATATTACTAGAGAGCAATGAAAACTCGCAAAGTTTATTAGAACTCTAAACACCAAGAATACGAAATAATAGGCACACGAGTTGCAAGCTAGGCTGGGCAGCACTGACAAACAATGGCATCTGAGTCACGCATTGCCACACATGCGTGTTGTCACTACTGTTAGAGCATTTATTGCACTTTCATAAACTGTAACAAGACAGCCAAATGCAAATAAATCCATTAATATATGATACAGCTCAATTATATACCATTCCTCTAAACTAAAACATTGAATTTTACTAGGTGGCTCTAATAATATGATCACCCACTGTAGGTTTGTCGCACGACAAAAATGAGTAACCCTGACAGTCAGGCTGACGGATTTGGTCGGGTGGTCTTGCTATTCCAACATCCTGACCGTCCGGGCCAAAATATATTATGTCAGGACGCGTGTAGCGTTATTGGCCTGACCTCTGACTCCAACAAGCATGAATAATTGTTCATAAGCTAGACGGGTGGCTTTTGTAAAGCAGTGGACACAAATTACGTGTTAACTATGCTAAGGTCTATGGTCTATAATAAAGAGTACATAATTTACTACTTGGTGCTGTATATTTTAACATGTTGCATTTTTTTAACTCCAATTAAGATATTTAAAAATACGGCTTATACACTTACGGCTTTAAAAATAGGTTTAGAAAAAATGTAAGTAAGATCACAATTTTACAAATACCATTTACCATATTCGTAATACGTTGTTTATTTCGTTCTTTCCGTATGCGTTACCATACAAATGCACAAGTTTAAATAAATAGTTCTTTATTTGATGAATAAAAGTTATTCGACCAATAAAATTGACACATCTAGGTTTCACCAACGTCAAATAATACCTATTTTATTTATTAATCAAATAAATATTTACTCTTCGAATAAATTGATAAGTTAATCTCGTTTTAAATATCTATAACAAAGAAAATTCGTCAGTTTAACTTTAAATTATCAAAATTGTATTGAAACACAATAAAAATATAATGAATAATAAATTTTATTCGACGAATAACTATTCATTGATTTATTTATCGTTGGTGAAACCGGCCCTAAAACATAATACCGGGTGTCCACTTATATTTTCCCCCATTTTAACTGCCTATAACTTCTAAACGGTTCAAGATAGAAATATGCGGTTTTCGCTGAAATGTTTTATTTTAGTAAAAGTTTTGTCTGAATGGATTGAATTTTTTATATCGCTTTCAAATACGAAATAAAAAATGGCGGATTTTTGAAAAAAAACTTTGTTGACTTTTTTTTAATGGAACACCCAGTATATTTTTTTGTAAATTGAAAGAAAAGTCATTCACCTATCCAGCGATATAAAGTTTTTAAAAATCGGTTGTTAAATCACTGAGTAATTAATTTTTAAAATGAGAGGTGCAACGTGGATATCCCATACCTAAATAACATAACTGAGCAAAATGATATTATGTTACGTGATTTCCACATTGCATCTCTCATTTTAAAAATTAATTGCTCAGTCATTTGGCAACCGATTTTAAAAGATTTTATATCGCTGGATAGGTAAATGACCGTTTTTTCAAGACACAAAAAAATATACTGGGTGTTTTAATAAAGAACAACGTTTTTTTTTTCAAAAATCCGCCATTTTTATTTAAAAGCGATATAAAAAATGGTCATTTACCTAAAAACTTGAAGAAACGGTCATTTATCTATCCAGCGATATAAAATTTTTTAAAATCGGTTCTCAAGTGACTGAGCAATTAATTTTTAAAATGAGAGATGCAATGTGGAAATCACAAAACTTGCTTAGTTATGTTATTTAGGTATGTGATATCCACGTTGCACCTCTCATTTTAAAAATTAATTACTCAGTGATTTGACAACCGATCTTGAAAAACTTTATATCGCTGGATAGGTGAATGACCGTTCTTTCAATTTACAAAAAAATATACTGGGTGTTCCATTAAAAAAAAGTCAACAAAGTTTTTTCAAAAATCCGCCATTTTTTATTTCGTATTTGAAAGCGATATAAAAAATTCCATCCATTCAGACAAAACTTTTACTAAAATAAAACATTTCAGTGAAAACCGCATATTTCTATCTTGAGCCGTTTAGAAGTTATAGGCAGTTAAAATGGGGGAAAATATAAGTGGACACCCGGTATATAGGGTGAGGCAGATAACTGGCCTATTAGAAATATCTCGAGAACTAAAGGCAACAGAATCATGAAAATTGGAATAAAGGGGCTTTGAAGGATGATCTATTAAATGAAAATATTTTCATCTCTTTGAAACTTCCGGTTATACCGGAAGTTGCTTATAATTTCGTTTTTTTAAATGGGACACCCTGTATATTTTTACATTTTTGGATTCTCTTCGATGTCTTCTTTCTTAAAATATGAGGTTTTGTAATATTATACAGGGTATTTTAAAAGATAATTACGTTTTTTTATTAATTTCGTAGCAATATTCACACCCTGTAGAATTGTAGTAGTTTGACATCTAAAACTCTACTTACGTTCAAATGATTTTTAATATACTCTACTATTGTTAAGAATCATTAGTATAGCCAAATTTTTAATTTTAGTATACAGGGTTGGTCGAAACTCGGAACAAGTATTTTCTGAGTTTTCTTAAATGGAACACCCTGTATTTTTGTATTGTAGTGAAATGATATTTTACAGTACTTTTTTATTTCTTAAGCATTCCCTATACCTAACTGCTTTAATTTGTGAGTTATTGGTGATTCAAACTAAACATTAATTGCAACAAAAAATACGTAAAATTTTACTAGGTTGGCCGTGAAAATACTCAATCCCAAATAATTTTTCAGAAATAAATACATATTAATCCAGACTGGTCCTTAAAATTACCAATAATGGTTTAGCTATCAAAATACCTACGTAGTTAAGATTGTTGGTGCGATTAACAATTAAGCACAAATTAAAGCAGTTAGGTATAGGGAATGCTTAAGAAATAAAAAATACCATAAAATATCATTTCATTACAATACTAAAATACAGGGTGTTCCATTTAAGAAAACTTAGAAAATACTCATTCCGAGTTTCGACCAACCCTGTATACTAAAATTAAAAATTTAGCTATACTAATGATTCTTAACAATAGTAGAGTATATTAAAAATCATTTGAACGTAATTAGAGTTTTAGATGTCAAACTACTACAATTCTACAGGGTGTTAATTTTGCTACGAAATTAATAAAAAAACGTAATTATCTTTTAAAATACCCTGTATAATATTACAAAACCTCATATTTTAAGAAAGAAGACATCGAAGAGAATCCAAAAATGTAAAAATATACAGGGTGTCCCATTAAAAAAAACGAAGTTATAAGCAACTTCCGGTATAACCGGAAGTTGCAAAGAGATGAAAATATTTTCATTTAATAGATCATGCTTCAAAATCCCTTTATTCCAATTTTCATGATTCTGTTGCCTTTAGTTCTCGAGATATTTCTAATAGGCCCTTTATTTGCCTCACCCTGTATACAGGGTGTTTGGTAAAGAATTGGCCATAGCTTAACCTCAGGTTGCTGAGGTTAAAATAGGCCGATTTAAGCTAACTTACCTTAGTACAAAGTTTATAATAACCGAGATACAGGGTGTCAAAGTTAAACTTTGTTTTATTTAATATTGAATATTTCCTGACAGGCATGAGATATCAACACGAAATTTGGTTTGTGGGGGTTTTTTTGGGACAAGAAAACTAAATTCCCTACCAAAAATTATGTGTTGCCCAGAGGGCGCCACATACGCCTTTCAGCACTCACTTAATACGTTCAATTTTTTTTATCCGTCACTCCGTATAATTTTGACATTAGAATTTTTATTCCCCTATTAGTTTTACTTAAAAAAGGTATACCTTTTTCATCTCCCTAAACTCAACCGTTTTCGAGATAAACGCATTTTAAATCTGCGGTGCAACATAATTTTTAGCATAATATCATTGTATTTACACCAGAAAAATAACTTAAAACCATAAAATTATCCAAAAATGTACAGCAAATGTCTTCAAATGGAATTTGAGATGCAATTACATAAATTTGAGAACTGGCACAATTATTATAGTTTTAAGTTATTTTTCGGGTGTAACTACAATTATATTATGCTAAAAATGATGGTGTATCGCAGATTTAAAATGCGTTTATCTCGAAAACGGTTGAGTTTAGGGAGATGAAAGAAGTATACCTTTTGTAAGTAAAACTAATAGGAGAATAAACATTTTAATGTCAAAATTATACAGAGTGAGGGATAAAAAAATTGAACGTAATAAATGAGCGCTGAAAGGCGTATGTGGCGCCCTCTGGGCAATACATAATTTTTGGTAGGGAATTTAGTTTTCTCGACCCAAAAAACCCCCACATACCAAATTTCATGTTGTTATCTCATACCTGTCAGGAAATATTCAATAATAAATAAAAAAAAGTTTAACTTTGACACCCTGTATCTCGTTAATTATAAACTTTGTACTAAGGTAAGTTAGCTTAAATAGGCCTATTTTAACCTCAGAAACCTGAGGTTAAGCTATGGCCCATTCTTTACCAAACACCCTGTATATTGGTATGTGAAATAAAAAATTGCACCTAGGCTGCAATTAAAAAAAAAATGGAAAAATGCGCTGGGCAGTTGCGCATACGGTTTGTAGCGTGTCCATTATTGCAATATAGTAAAAGTAGAAACGCACCTTATAAAATTTAATGATCTATTTATACGCAAATGACGTGTTAACTATGAGAATTTACTACTTGGAGCTGTATAGTTTAAAACGTTGCACTTTTTGTACTCCCAATTATATGACGGTAGAAATTAAAAAAATACGGCTTATACATATGATGTTTAGACAAAATGTAAGTAAAATAATAATTAAGTATACGTTTTGTCGGATAGTTTGGTCAGGAAGTGTGTAGAGTTGACCCCGACAAGAATGGTCGGAGAATTCTGTCGTGTCAGGAGGTTTGGTCAGAGTGTGTGTAGACAGATAATAACATTATGTCTCCACTTAATAGAGAGAGATAAAAATTATATTTCCTCCTAGTCTGCCGATTGAAACGCGATTGTTTCCGATCGAACCTAACACTGCTTAAAATATAGCCCTGCATTGCCAGGTGTACGATAATTATTATCGTTTATGATAATTTTAACGATGTCCGTAACGTACATATCTTGTGCAACATACACAAACGTAGAAAATAAAAACAAACATTTCTCGGATGCTTAATTTCAAAAATATTAATAAAATTAAAATGAATGGAAGAATTTTATTGAGAAATTTTTTACCTATTTTAATAATGGGTTTTACCACAATTGTTGTTAATAAATTTTTCCAACGCGATAAAGTACAGGGTGTCCCAAAATGAATTTACGGTTTTAAAGAAATAAAACAAACATTCAAATCATTGTAGAACGATTTTAATACACTCGTTAGACACGTTAGAAATGCGGATTTATTGTTGAAACGAAACACCGTTTAAATGCTGGCCGTCTTCTTCGTAGCAGGCCGTTAATCTAAAGCGCAAGCTGCTCCAAACTCGCTGGCACATCTGAATGGGTATGTCCCGTATAGCATTGATAATGCGGTCTTTCAGTTGCTGGATGGTTTCTGGTACTGGATTGGTGTAGAGTGTAGACGATACTCTTTAGGTACCCCCATAGCAATAAATATAAGGGAGTCAGGTCTGGGATCGTGGAGAAAACGGAATATCTCCATTAATGGAAATAACCGTGCCAGGAAACAGGTATGGTATGTTTAACAGTAAATGGTTGAGTTCAATTAGTTACCACTATAAACATCCTGGATTAACCGATAATAGTATAAAAGGCCCAGTTTCAGGTAAAATTTATTTCAGGCTTTATTATGGGAGTACCGTCTATTGAGTATTAATTGTCAAAAGACCAACTCTGTCTACCTCGGTTGCTTATCGCTCCGGGTGGGTCTTAACAATGGGCCAGGTAATAATATTTACGACCGCACTAATTGAACTCAACCATTTACTGTTGAACAAAACAACTGCGTTGATCGACATTGCTGTAGTATGTGCCGTGGCACCACCTTGTTGAAACCACATTCCGTTGACATCATAGCCAGGGAACTGTAGCAAGGATTGGCGTAAACATTTTTGAATCATGGTGATGTAGCGGGCGCTGTTCACAGTAACCGTATGTGCTACAGCTACACCATCTTCAAAAACGTACGGCCCGATTATGTCCAAGGCGGACATGACACACCATACAGTCACTTTTTTGGAGCGTAATTGTCGTTGATGTTTTTGCCGCGGATTATCTTGGGCTTAATATCGGCAATTGTGCCTGTTCACATATCCATTAAGATGGAAATGTGCTTCATAACTAAAAATAATGTTTTCGATACCACTTTCATTCAAAAAATTGTTCATCATTGTCTCAGCAAAAGTTTTCCGTTTTAAATGGTCGTCCGGCTTCAAAAATTGACAAAGCTTAATTTTATAGGGGTGAAAGTTTAAGTCCATCCGCAATATTCGTTGAACTAGCGCGCGTCAATTGCAATGACTGCACATGTTTACGAACCAACCGCCTGGGATGGCGATTTACAGCGCGCTGTACCTTGTCAATATTGTCTGGCGTTCTCGTGGTTCTGGGTCTACCAGCTGGTGTGTGATTTATGACAGAAGCTGTTGCTCGGAATATTTTCACCCAATTGTTCACCAAAGCTGCCGACGATGCATAGGCTAAACGTCTGATATTGACTTGTGCACAAAACGTCGACGCGCCACGGTATAAAAATCGTTCGACTTAAAGAACGATTCAAGCATAAATGCCCGTTGCTCTGTTGGCCACGACAGAGGCCGATTGGCACGATTGGCAATTTTTTAGTAAAAAATCGACCTGTTTCAGCATTTTCACAAAATCCCACGAATGTTACCAAATATCAGGATGGACTCCTTGTAAGTGGCCAACGCCGTATGTAGATTATGTTAACTACTTTTGAAAGTTGTTATATACTCATGGACAAAAATATCGAATATTTTGGAATTTTTCAAATGTTTTGTAGTCATTATTATTTCAAAATAATTTTAGATCTCTGATGTTACTCATATAGTAGGATGATGTACTCAATTGGTTGGAAATCTTTTGACGTTTATTCAGCGTTTAGTGTTATTCGTGCATTTTATCATAAAAAATCTTCTTCGCGTAAAGGAAAAACCATAGTGATTCGGTTATTTTTAGTTTATTTATTAAGTTTAATTAAATATTGTTTTGATTTAACTACGTTTAAACAAAGTATGCCACCAATTCGACACTGCGATGAAGCCCAAGAAGCACAGATTGTAATTTTGTGCGAAGAGGGTATACACAAAATGATGTCGCACGAAGTCTCAATCTACATTTTCGAATACTTAAAAAGGTACCGCGAGACAGGAAATTTTGTACGAAGGCTTGGTCAAGGACGCCCAAGGTTAACAATCGCAATAATCGTTTGTTGGTTCTTAATTCTTCACGAAATCGCTCATTGACATCGATGCACCTCAGAAACGGGCTACTAAATGTTAGACAAGTTAATGTGAGTTCAAAAACAGTTAGACGAAGATTTAAAGAAGCAAACTTAAAGCCTAGACACATATTCAGTAGAATATTCACTGGACACTTGGACAATGGAAACAATTGGAAAAAATGTTTTTTTCACTGATGAGACCAGAATCCTATTATGGAAGCCATATGGTCGAAACCACGTCACAACAGAGTTGGAGAACGATTCGCCACCTGTAATCTCGCCCAGACCGTTAGTTTTGGAGCTGGTAGCATAATGCTTTGGGGAAATATTAGTTTGGATGGGCGCACCACACTTGGGATTGGACCAATGGCTAGTGACTTACGTTCAAAACATCGTGAAAGATCATGTTTTGCCATATGTTGGTTACATTAGATATGACAGATTCATGTTAATGCACGATAATGCTCGAACCAGTGGCGGCCGGTCAGGGTCGGCAGTGCCGACCCACATATTTATAGATATTATAGATTTTTTTAATATTCAATTTAACCAGAGTTCATGTCATTTTTTGTATCTATGAAATTAAAAAAAACTGTCATATAATACAGACTAAATTTTATTCATGGTTTTTAAAAGGATTCGGCCAATCCGAGCGTTAAGTAATTCCTGCGCATAAGAGACTTTTCAAAAAATGAATGATCCGAGCCATTCATCTGACTGTTCGGCTAGCCGACCCCAGCTCATCCGTAACTTGACGATTTACACGTAAAACTCAACGAAAATTATAAGTCGATGGGCAACCAAACATACATTTCTCCCTAGGCATTAAGCAGCAGGTACGGCACATTTAAATCTTCCGGTTTCATTTGGAAGCATCAGCAGAAATTGTAAAAAATAATCACGCCGTTTTACGTCTTTAATTGATATTGTAATTTTTTTTAAGTTGTCAGGAATTATCATTTATTTATAGATATATAATATCGTATAATCGTTATATCATATAATTATCGATAACTAATAAAATTGTTTAATAAATACGATTTGAATTTTCTAATTTACTTTCTGATTCTAAGATATTTAGCGGCATGCCTAAAACAGTACAGAATAAACTAATATAATCAATTAGTTACATTTGGAATAACGTTATTGGACCTGAGATTCTTTAAAACATTTTTTGCTTTTGGCTAGAAGTAGATGAAACTTCGGATTATCATGTCATTTACAATAATTATCAACTGTTGTCCGATACGCGTTACGTGGTAATATTTATGAGATGTTTTTAGTTTTACAGACGTGAGTAAAACCAATAAGGCAGAATATGTTTTTGGTGTTTTAAAGAACAGATTAAAATTTTTTGATATCAAAAATAAATTGGTAGGGCAAACTTGGGCAAACTTACGACGGCGCTGCCGTGATGTCTGGTAAGTTGAACGGTCTCCCAGGCAAAAGTTAAAACTATTGCACCACAAGCTTTATTTACTCACTGTCATGGGAATAGAATGAATTCAGTTTTGCAGGATAGATACGTGTAAAAAAATTAAAGAATATCGTCTTTTCTTTCCAGTTTAGCTCGCCCAAACGGATTACTGTTTTAGAACAATTTGTTTCGAAAAAAATGCAAACAGTTTGTCAGACGCGAAGAAATTTTAAACCTCGGTTAGTTTCCACTGTAGCACATTTTCGTGAACAGCTTTTGGAAGTTTTTTTAATTTATTATCAAAGGCGACGATTTTGAAAGTTGTGATGTGATATCTTGATCCGTGAAGCAATCGGTTTGAGAACTTTATTAAATGATTACTCTTTTAATATTCTTTTAAATATTTTTAAGAAAGTGTTTGCCCAAACCGATTTGATATTCATTGTTGTTCAAAATCAGTCAACTGACATTTTTTATTCCAAAGATAGAATAAGAAAATCTGGTGCAAAATTTTAAAGATTTTCGTAATGATAGTAGTTTCCAATATATACGCAGTGACGATTTGGGTTCGCTTGATATTTCCGAACCCCCCCCCCCCCCAAAAAAGACACAGGCATGATACATATCTCGAAAAACGAGTATATTTTGAAATTTTGGATACCTACTAGTTGGGAAGTTACCTTCGCCAAAGAATTTTCAAGATATTTATTATTACAAATTACTTAAAAATTACGCTGATCCAAATATGTATTTTCAGAAAGTTGGATAAGTTACAACATATGTGTAATTTTATATAGTAAGTACTGCAATTCATTACAACAAACTGATCATCAATTCCATTATTATCACCAACTTCTGCTTTAAATGAACGGGATTTCTCTTGTCTCAAAGGAATCAAAACATATTGTCGAAACACCATGAAACAAGAAAGAATGTCAAGTAAACCAAACAAAAAAATCTCCTATGATGATTTAAGCCTTTTAATTAGATGGTATACCTATACGAGGAGACAAAAAGACCTTGCCGACCCTGTCTCTAAGGCCACGAGCCGCCACTGCTCGAACCACATGCCGCAGCCATAGTGAGTAATTATCTTGATGAGGTCCAAATTCGAAGATTTGATTGGCCACCATTTAGCTCGAATAAAGCACATGTGGGATCAGCTAAAACGCCGCATACGACAAAGAAATCCCGTTCCAAATACTATAGAGCAGCTTCGGCTTGCTGCACAGGATGAATGGAATGTAATTCTCCAAGGATATGTCCAAAATTTACTTGCAAGCAGTAATAAGAGCTAGAGGGGAATACTCGTTATTGATCATGCGCTTGTTTAAGTTAAAAAGACTTGTTTAAGCAATTTAAATTAGCATTTAAGTTTAAAATAAAATAACCTTATTTACCTAACATTAAGCATTATTATTTTCGCAATTTTCTCAGCATAAAAACTTAAAAATTGTTCATTAAACATCGTTAAAATAAACTCTTCGCAAAAAACGACTTGATTGACCAGAAGTTATTTTCAAAAAAATTAGAAAATTCCAAAATATTCATTATTTTTGTCTACGAGTGTATGCGGGATAATGATAGCTGTAAAAGTTGTACATAAAAATATAATTGTCATACCTTGGTAACGACTCCTGTTTAGATGAAGGACTCTTTTTGTTAAAGCTGATTGTAGGAAGAGCAGTTGCTTCCAAAGCATCTAAATCTACTTCTTTTGCCAATTCTTCTGTAGGTGTTAACTGTGCTGCAAGTTTTACAGCTTTGGGCTCATTAAACTAAAAAAAAACAAGTTAGTTTAGAATAGGAAACATTCTACGACATACAGTATATTCAAAATCAAGACGCACTGGAAATAAACAGATTCACGCTAAGACACGTAAGAAGCCATAGGCGTGCGGTTTTGCTTTCCTATTGAATTATTAAAACAATATGTACAATTACATATTTGTTTACTATGAATGCCGAAGATAAAATATGCAATGTTAGTATTATTTTCAAGAAAATTCAATTCAGTAGACGATAATATTTACTGTTATAATTAAAAATAAGCTTCTTTACTGTTAAATGGAAAAAGAAACGTATGATTTGACAAAAATAATAAAGCAATAATTGCAGTAGGTAGTGTTAAACGATTAATTTCACAATATTAGGCAGTAGTACATATTATTATGTTTGAGTTTTTATTTGAATATCAATAAAACTCACGTGATCCACATTACGAATGTTACCAGAAATTTTGTTTAAATCCCATTTTATATAAATTTCGTAATTTTGAATACAGATATAACGTAATTTAAAATGTTTTCATAAACGAAAATTTTATATTAAAAAAATATTGCACTCGGGGGATTGCCGACAGAAGTGAAAACTTCTTAAATTGCGTTGAAATTAAAGTATTGATTTGAGATAATGCTACGAAGTGCCCTTTTCGTTGTCGCCTTGTTTGTTTTATCTATCTTAACATATTCGTTATATCCTCCCCTTTCATTTGCTATGTCGCATGTGAGAATTCGAGTTGTTTATTTTGTACTCGCCAGAGACTTCTTTAAGTCAATAAATAAAAATTTGTCTTATAGTAAATCTATTTTAACCATAATGCTTGATGATATCTCGTATGTAACTATACGTTCATTAACGAAGATGCTGTGTAGTGCTCTTTTGAAAGTCGCCTTGTCAGTGCTTCAAAAAACGAACAAAAAAAAATGCCATTTCGATATCAAAACGAAAGAAATTATTTTAAATATTTGTAATGTGAAATAGAAGAAAATCATACACTAACAATAGATGAGTCGGTAATAAGAGTTGTACATTAGCCAGATGTGTGCAGGCGAAGTATTTGACAGGTTTCAGGTTGTGTACAGAACCGCGTCGAAGAAAGCGGATATTCAAGATTGGCCACGATCAAAAAATATAAGTTTTAACAATTCACTTCTAAAAGTCGAGACTTTTAACTATTGTGAATAAACATAAAAAAGAATACACTAAGTATATTGTAGTTGAAATGACTAAAGAAAAAAATCAAATAGTATTGAGGCTTCCGCCATACCATTGTGAGCTCAATCCAATTGAGTTAATTTGGTCATACTTAAAAAATTAAATTGCAGAGTTGAATACTACTTTTAAATTTTCATTTATGAAAAATACACTAAACGCAAAAATATCGCATAATTTTTGAAACAGAAAAAAGTTTAAAAATAATTTTTAATTTTTAGCAGAATGTTATACATAATACCCGTCTATCGTCTTCTTTAGGTGTCTATAAACCCATAACATTTCAAGTTGAAGCGTGTTTTTGCCGAAAAAAAAAAACAAGAAACAAAACGTTGTTAAAGCAGAATATTTATTTTGGACATTGGTGTTCGAGAATTTGATCTGTGCACTATGTCTGCTTGAGTTTTCAATGAAGAGGTGCGTTCTTACAAAAAATGAGTAATATAACTTCACAACAAGCAGCCCAAATTGTAGGTTTAATTGGAGATGGCCGATCGCAGCAATTTCTTGCTGAAGTTATGGGAATCCACCAATCCAACGTTTCAAGAGTTTTAAGAAGGTATAGAGAAAGTGGAGGATACACAAAAAGACCAGTTCCAGGACTTTCTAGGTGCACGATCCCAGCAGATGAACGTTATTTACAATCAACTATTTTTAATGGGAATAAGCCACAATTTTACCAAAAAAATGATTTTATTAACGTTTCGAAGCCCAAATCGGGTTTCGTTGTCAAAATACAAAATACTAGTATTAGTATATAGTAGTAAAAATATATAGTACAAAAAAATAGTAGTAGTATTTTGTATATTGACAACGAAACCCTATTTGGGCTTCGAAACGTTAATAAAATCATTTTTTTGGTAAAATTGTGGCTTATTCCCATTAAAAATAGTTGATTATAAAAATGCCACAAGGAAATAGCTTCAGAACAACATTAACGTTATTTACATCTGCAGACTTTACGTACACATCATGTTACAGCTAGAAAACCGCAAAATGATCTTTCCACAGCCCGCGGCCCGTAATGTTCGGTTCGTAAAGTGCCAATTCGGTTAGAAACAGATTAAGGGAATTTGGAATCAGAGTCAGAATGACTGCTACTGCTCCACTGTTAACGAGGGTATACCGTATGTCACGTTTAAGTTTTGCACCAGAACATGTCGATTGGGATATTAACGACTGGACTAATATTATTTTTACTGAGGGGTCAAGATGTTCACTTTGTGGATCCGACAGTGCAAAGTATCCATCGGATCCAAAAAGTGCAAATTTTGACTCATCAATAAAAAGAATATTAGTCCAGTCGTTCATATCCCAATCGACATGTTCAGGTGAAATACTTAAACGAAACATACGGTGTACCCTCGTTAACAGTGGAGCAGTAGCAGTCATTCTGACTCTGATTCCAAATTCCCTTAATTTGTTTCTAACCGAATTGGCACTTTACGAACCGAACATTACGGGCCACAGGCTGTGGAAAGATCATTTTGCAGTTGTCAAGCTGTAACATGATGTGTACGCAAAGTCTGCAGATGTAAATAACGTTCATCTGCTGGGTTCGTGCACCTGGAAAGTCCTGGAACTGGTCTTTTTGTGTATCCTCCACTTTCTCTATACCTTCTTAAAGCTCTTGAAACGCTGGATTGGTGGATTCCCATAACTTCAGCAAGATATTGCTGCGATCGGCCATCTTCAATTAAACCTACAATTTGAGTTGCTTGTTCTGACATTATATTACTCACTTTTTGTAAGAACGCACCTCCTCATTGAAAATTCAAGCAGACATAGTGCACAGATCAAATTCTCGAACATAAATGCCCAAAATAAATATTCTGCTTCAACAACGTTTTGTTTCTTGTTTTTTTTTGCAAAAACACGCTTCGACTTGAAATGTTACGGGTTTGTAGACACCTAAAGAAGACGATAGAGGGGTATTAAAACATTCTGCTAAAAATTAAAAATTATTTTTAAACTTTTTTTCTGTTTCAAAAATTATGTGACATCTTTTATGATTAGTGTATTTTTAATGAAGGAATCGCGAGTATTACACCTACAAAATGGCAAAAATTTATACAGCATGTTCAGCAGAAAGTCGAACAAAAGATGTGGGATCTTGACAATATCATTGAGACTGAAGTTGAACGACTGATAATTAACGTAGTTAGTGATAGCAGTGCGCCAGACACTGATTCTGAGTCAAATATCATTTTCCTTAAAAAACGAATGGGGTGCGATAAGGAGCTCAGTTCACCACTAGCAACCCCGTTTCAACCGGAATCTCTTAGATAATTAAGACATTTAACTTTAAAACATTTTACACATTTAATTTAATTTAATTAATTCAAAGCATTACAATAACGAATTCACATTATTTTGTTGTTGGAAAACATCATTCTAACATTTAGTACCTAACATTTTTAATACATTTAGTACATTCTAACTTGATTCATAGCATCATACTTGATGTTAGTACATTCTAACATTTAGTACATTTAGTACTAACATCAAGTACCTACAATTCCCTGGCAAACGCCATAGCTAAAACATTAACACCAAAAAAAAAGTGGTCCAACTAAGTTATTATAAATTCTTACGCGTACAATGGCTACTAAATGATAGGGTATGCTGTTATTTTGCTACAAGGTCTGTTTATACAAGTTTATGACGTAGATGTACTTACATTGTACATACATTGTTAAAATCATGATTTGGGAGTGTTCCTCGTAACATTCATACTGTTGATAACATGTCTTGGTTTGTTTATTCCTAGTGCATCTTTATCGTGTGGTTAGTTTAGATATTTTACCTGTGCATAGCCCAATATTAACTGAGCTATTAATCTTAAATCGTTTTTATTAGTTTTTAGTAATTCCTCCAAACTGTTTGCTGCTACTTGTGGTAAACCCTTTTTGATATGGAATTCAGCTGCTTGCCTCCATAACTGTGAGAGATTTACACCCTTAACCTGGAATTTAAGATATTTTTATTGATTAAGAATGGGAATGTAAAGTGAGAGTCGTGCAATAATTTCACTCGTATAACTGATTCTTATTCGAGTTGAAACGTCTTCTAAAATGATAAAACGTTTAATCATACTATTTACTCATTCGAAAGCCACATAAAAGTTTACTTTACTCCTCTTGTTTTAAAAGTTTCTTTAAAACAAGAAGATTAAAAAATAATCAAATAGATAATTAAAGTTTTCATCATTTAGTCCAAGATTAGCATCTGCAGTTTTTACTGGAAATAAAGAGTATCCTAAAATTATTTGATTGATTTTTCATAACTAAAGAAAGATAAGTATGCGATTTTTCAGATTGACGACGTTATCAGAGTCAAGGCCTAAAGCTTACGAGCCGTGAAATGAGAAAATTGGCAACATTGGAGGTAGTCCGATAGTAGACCATTTTTACTGTTTTTACGTGGAGGAGGTATGCTATTTGTTTGTTTTTATTATATTATTCTGCGACTATTCATTTGTCAGCGCGGAAAACTGCGTGACTTCTTAAAGGTCGCAGAGTGTCATTACTGTTTGATATACAGGGTGTTTGGTAAAGAATGGGCCATAGCTTAACCTTAGATTCCTAAGGTTAAAATAGGTCGATTTAAGCTAGTACAAAAGTTGATAATAACCGAAATACAGGGTGTCAAAGTTAAATTTTTAATTTATTTATTTTTGAATATTTCCTGACAGGCATGGGACAACGACACGAAATTTGGTAAGTGGTGCTGGTATTGTACACCCTACTAAATTACAGTAGAGCGTCGATAATCCGAACCCTAGTAATCCAAACGTTCGCTAATCGGAACGCAAAAAAAATTTAAAATTAAAAAATATGATCGCGGACCGAATTTTTGGATTTAATATGACAATATGGGCAAAATATGACCGCGGATTTTTGTTTTGTTGGTGCAGAAATACATACAATATATTTGTTCATTATGCAGGTGTTTTATTCCTTGTAACTAAAACGTATGTACATATGTACTATGTTTACGAGCTTTGTATGTATTTTGAACAGATGTTTGATAATCCGAACAATTTGATAAGCCGAACTACCCCTGTACCAATTAGTTCGGATTATCGACGCTCTACTGTATGTTAAACAAACGTTTCTGGTTACTACCAGAGGCGTACGAAAGGGGAACGTGAATGGTTGACCCTTCCCAAATTCTACGCCACTGGCGGAATTTCTATTTTAGTGCAATTTTTTTATTCTTCAATACATTATGCAAATAACATACTCTTCACATTCGTAACGATAAAGCCATTAGTTTTCGAGATATTTGAAACTAAATACGAAGGAGCATAATACATTAAGGGGGGGTATGGTTTGAAATATTTAATTTTTTTATTATTTCAAATAAAAGTGCATACTTTCAAGAATAGTCTCTGAAAATTTCAAAATAATCGGAGTAAAATTACCAGAGATACAGGGTGCTGAATATCCCTACCTTCGACTCGCGTTGCCGCGGCTTCGCGCCAGCACGCTTGAGCGTAGTGAGAAACGTTAAACAACTGTTCGCCTTCTCTTTTGTAGATTACTCCGCAATTCAAAAAACATATTCCAATGTTCATCACTTTATGATTTGGCAGACAAATCAGAAGATGAAGATGCAGTTGTCAAAACTTTAAACGCATTTTTCTCAAAACTGCTTTTTCAAATGCGGTGGATATTGTAACTGAAAAACTACTTGACCGATCTACCTGAAATTTTGCATAGATTTTCTTTAGACATTTCGTGAGGTAACAACGTCGAGATATTTTTCGTTTTGTGCTTATTTTTTGTTCAACAATATTAAATCTGTTGGTTTTCACAAAATTTTTATCAAAAATTTCGTATTTTTGACTTCTGAGTGATACCAAAAATTCAAAAATCATTAAAAATAAAAAAACTCGACGTTGTTACCTCGTGAAACTCATAAGCTAATTAAATATTTTTGAATTTTTTGTTTCGTATGATCCAGTGATGAGTTCTGATGTCCACCGCAAAATCCATTTTTTTTGAGCTGCCTGCCAAAATTTGTCGCCAATGGCTTATTTTTCAATATTTTGGATTGAATTTTTTCTTAAATATTCTTTGAATTGTTCTTAATATGTTTATTTAATTTAAAAATAAAATAATTCTACCATGGCTTCGAAAAAAAATCACAAAAATGTGCTCGATATGTTGATTTCAAACCATACCCCCCCCCTTAATCAAAATAAGTGTGCCTTTTCATTTTTAACTTCAAATATCTCGAAAACTAATGACTTTATCGTTACGAATGAAGAGTATATTATTTGCATAGAAAGTTTTCGAGAATCTAAAAATTATGCTAAAATAGCAGTTTCATCATTGGCGTAGAATTTGGGAAGAGTCAACCATTCACTTTCCCCTGTCGTACGCCTCTGGTATTAACCAGAAACGATTATTTAACATAATTTAGTAGGGTGTACAGTACTTACACTTTCTGCCAAGTATCATAAGGATATGTCAAATAGTTTTATAGTACCGGGCACACATAGTTATTAAAGTTTTAAATAAAGAATAAATTATAAAAGAAACATTAATACTTTAAAATAATTTGACATATCCATGTCATACTTGGCAGAAAGTGTAGTCACTGTACACCCTAATAAATTATGTTAAATAATCGTTTCTGGCTACTACCAGAGGCGTACGACAGGGGAAAGTGAATGGTTGACCCTTCCCAAATTCTACGCCAATGATGAAACTGCTATTTTAGCATAATTTTTAGATTCTACAATACTTTCTATGCAAATAACATACTGTTCATTCGCAACGATAGTCATTAGTTTTCGAGATATTTGAAGTTAAAAATGAAAAGGCACACTTATTTTGATTAATGTATTATGCTCCTTCACTTTTAACTTTAAATATCTCGAAAACTAATGGCTTTGTCGTTACGAATGAAGAATATGTTATTTACATAGAAAGTATTGGAAAATCAAAAAATTGCACTAAAATAGCAATTCCGCCAGTGGCGTAGAATTTGGGAAGGGTCAACCATTCACATTCCCCCGTCGTACGCCTCTGGTAGTAGCCAGAAACGTTTGTTTAACATAATTTTGTAGGGTGTACAGTAGCAGCATCACTTACCAAATTTCGTGTAGTTGTCCCATGCCTGTCAGGAAATATTCAAAAATAATAAAAAAAAAAAGTTTAACTTTGACAACCTGTATTTCGGTTATTATCAACTTTTGTACTAAGGTAAGTTAGCAGTAGCATAAACTTGTCAGTTCCTTATGTGTTTTATTTTATTTGTTGTAAGTATGTTCAATTTGCAATTTATATAAATTTTGCAATAAACTGTTTTTGTCTTGGCTTTTATATCTTATATTATACTGTACATATATTGACGATTTATCTAATTTTAGTAAATTGTAGTTGCTACTTGTTATTGATATTATGTTTTCTTTTGACTGTATGTAAGCTTTGTCCATAAAATTGTAAAAATTTTCAGTGACAATAAAGCATATTTCTATTCTATTCTATTCTAAATCGACCTATTTTAACCTCAGGAATCTAAGGTTAAGCTATGGCCCATTCTTTATCAAACACCCTGTATATCAAACAGTAATGACACTCTGCGACCTTGAAGAAGTCACTCAGTTTTTCCGCGCTGACAAATGAATAATCGCAGAACTCACTGCTCTTCAGCATACTTTCAATCTTGAAGGTTTGACTAGTATTTCAGGTGCGTAGTAGCACAGTTGCTGCTCTTTTAACCTTGTACATTCGTTTTAATATGTTGCCTCTTGAAGCTAATGGAACTACTGAGATCATTCAAAGATTTGATAATTTATTTGACCTATTTAATTCGTCTAATATTTCTAACTGTGAGCCCTACAATAGGGCTTTTAGTGCTTCTGATTACCAGAAAGATTTTTCATTGGGTCAGTCCCACTACTGTTTGTTTTTAATACTGTTACACTACATTGTACCAAATTGCAAATCAAATTATGCAGCTACTTTAAAGGACGAAAATACCCAAAGTACATTCTCTTTTCCCAAAAACTATCACCTTCGTAATCAGTGGGTTAGATCTATTAACCGTGAAAATTTTACAGTAACTTTTAGTTCAGCGGTATGTAAAAAACCTTTGATTCAACAGACATTATTGAAAGTGAGTCATTTATTGATAAAGGAAAGAAAGAGAACGTAATCTCAAGGTTTTTTGAAAATCAACCTTCATATTTATCTAACCCAAAAACCACCAACAAGAAAAATTCGTGAAACTAGGCGAGCTGAAATAAGTCTCCAGGAAAAAATAATATAAAGGAATTTGAAAACGAAGACTTTATCGTGGCTTTCAAGCAACTTGTACTGCTATTGAAAGGGTTGAGTTAAAAAAGGGATACTAGAATTCAATAAAGTGCTAGTTGATTAGAAAAATATTAAAAGCCTATTTTCTTTTTTAAAAATAACGTAACCTGTATGCTCTTGTATTAGTTTTTAATACTTACAGTATACACCTATTATTTGTATTTAATATTTTGTAATTTTTATAAATGTGTTACATAAGGGTACTTTAGTAGACTATTTTGAACGATTTTTTTTTATTTAATAAAATTTGTATAGCAAAAATGTTCTTCGTTTATTTATTATTTTGCTGTGTCACAGTATTAAAAACAAAGAGTAGTGTCACTCTCGTCGGCGCCTTTGAAGCTTTTGAAGTCTCGTTTTGTAGAGGCAGCCATCTTACCTGTCATCTGACGCGAAAAGTTACAACCGGACTGGCTCAATGAAAAATCTTTCTGGTAATCAGAATTACTAACAGCCCTATTGTAGGGCTTAGGGTTAGAAATATTAAACAAATTAAATAAGTCAAATAAATTATCAAATCTTTGAATGATCTCAGTAGTTCTAACAGCTTCGAGAGGCAACATATTAAAACGAATGTACAAGATTAAACCAGCAGCAACTGTGCTACTACGCACATGAGTTGCTAGTCAAACCTTTGAAAGTATGCAGAAGCGCATTGAGTTCTGTGACTTTTCGCCGCAATCTGTCTGCGCGGAGAAAATGCGAAACTTCAAGGTCGCAGAATGTCATTACTGCTTGTTATATAATTATATATACTAGGGCTGTGCGAACAATCGGACTACTTCCAACAGATGATGCGATGTTGCGATTCTTATTTCACGGCTTGTAAACTTTAGGTGGCTGTTTCCTCGATTTAGAGAATTCTCTAATTTTGATCCACATAAGAAAGCGTCAGTTGAGACGTTTAAGTTTGGTTTGCCATATATTGGATATTCCAATGGAACACATACTATAAGTGAAGGACCCTGAACGCTATATGTTAACTGAAATTTTAGAGGAAAATACATGTAAGAAAATCATACACATAAAAAAATCATACAAAACTTACATTATTTTTTTTGTAGAACTCTACAGTTTTTTCAAATACTTTAAGTGCGACATCTTCTTTTCCTATGCCTAAATACAGGGTAGTTAGAGCTCCTACTATACCTGGTTTGTATCTTGCTTCTCCAAGATTTTCTAATATTTGACAGGCTTCCGCTTTTTCGCCCTACAAATACAACATTATGTATTACAATTATTTAAGACAATAAGAAACGAAACACATTCACTCGTAAGCAGAATAAAAAGTAATCACTGGGAACGTTTTTCGAAAAAAAAATGGAACATGATTTTTGTGGTCTGCAAAAGAAACATGGCGATTTATAAGAGGTCAAAGAACGGAGGTAAAGGGACTAATAGAATACATAGAAAAGGATACATGGATTGACTATCTAAAAAAGCTCTATGCAAGAGAAGAACAAATGACGCTAGAGCCGGAAACACCAGAAATTACCAGAAATGAAGATGTTAATATAAGTACACAGCAAGTTCGAAAAACACTTGAAAAGCTGAAGAACAGAAAAGCTGCAAGTAAGGACGGAATACCAAACGAATTACTGAAATCGTGAAGCAGCAATGTCAGAACAATTGACAACATTAATTATTAACAAAATTTATAAAACACAATAAAATGCCGGAAGACTGGAGAACGAGCGAACTAATTCCACTATTCAAATAAGGAGATAAAAAGCAGCCAGGAAACTACAGAGGTATTAACTTGTTAAATACTACCCTAAAACTTACAACTAAAATTCTACAAGAACTAATGAATCAGAGAATAAGTTTAGCAGATGAACAACAGGGCTTTCGTACTGGAATATCGTGAACAGAACAGATGCAATATTCGTCATAAAGCAAATTACTAAGAAATCACTAGAGTATAATAGACCAATCATTTATATGTGATTGACTTGAAGAAAGCAAATGACAGAGTAGACTCAAGGATGTAATTCATCTTCTGTATAATAGAGAAGTCCCCCTTGATATCATAAAACTATTGAAAACATCTATTAAAACAACAAAATGGAAGTCAGAATAGATGGACAACTTACAGAACCTATAAACATAGGCAGCGGAATAAGACAGGGAGACTCATTGAGTCCTATGCTCTTCAATTTAATCATGGATGAAATCATCAAAAGCGTCAACAAAGAAAGACGATACAGAATGGGAAACAAAAAAGTAAAAATACTGTTACACAGAAGATTTAACATAAGAGCAAAAGAATTTAATATGACAATTTCATCTCAGAAAACTAAAACAACAGTAATCAGTAAAGAACCAATCAAACGTAAAATAGAAATTGATGGCATCAGTATTGGACAAGTAATGGAAATAAAATCCTTGGAATTACACTGTACTGCTATAGAGACCTCGACAAAGAAGTGAGAGATCAAGTACAAAAAGCAAATATACTGAAAGGATGCCTTAATAACATTATATGGCGAAAGCGACATGTTAACTCTGAGATAAAGTCAAGAATTTATAAAGCCAGTATAAGACCAATAATGACATATACACCAAAAACAAGACCCGACACAGCCACAACACAAAGACTATTGGAAACGGCAGAGATGAGAGTACTGAGAAGAATTACAGGAAATACGCTGAGAGATCGAAAGAGGTGGAAGACATTAGAAGACAATGTAACGTACAGTGTATAAACGAATGGACATTAAATAGAAAAAAGAATGGAATAACCACATAAGCAGAATGGGGGAGACACGAATGGTCAAAATAGCAAGAGATAAATCACCAATTGGTAGAAGTAACGGCCGACCGCGCAAAAGATGGAGACCACCTTGCATAGAGGTATCAATCCGCCAATGAATAAGCAGGACTTATAAAGAGGAAGAAGAAGATATACAATTATTATCTCAATGCAGCCTAAAATATTAACTTAACTCACTTGCATTAGGTAGATTTGGGCAATACTCAAGTTTATGTATAGATTATCATCCTTAGTTTTGATCTTGTTAAGTAAATCAATAGCATCTTTAGATTTATCAGCCTTTATCAGATTAAGAGCCCGAATGGTAGCAGTTTGGAGTTGTAATTCAGGCCATCTTTCATCAATGAGCTTACATGCTTTTTCACATTGATCAGTCTGGTTAATATAATAATTTAAAATGGCGTTATTGAGAGCTATTAGTTTCCTTTGCTTCGATGGCAATTTAAAAACCAATCCATCATTGAGAGCCACTTTCATTTTCTTTTTGGAATCAAATAAATTTTGGTCTTTGTTGATACAAGCAATATTATTACTAGCTACAGCCATTAATGCAATATCATCAAGTTTTAATTTTAAATTTCCAGTATAAAGCAGTTGGCTTTCCTTAGTTCTTCCTTGTTTTTGGTAAACATAGGCTAACTGTATTCTAAAATATGAACAAAACTTAATTACATATAAATATATAATTATACATACATTTAATGATGATCAATATATAATTAGTGACAATAGATGCACTATCTACATATGAATGAAGACAGTAATTTTGTTCAGCAACCAGTTTTGTACTAGTTATCATATAAAATAGGCCGGTTGAGAAAGGAGCAGGGTGTGGGATGGTTAGCGGATGGGTATTAGTGGCCATAGGCGTAAACAGGGGGGTTTTGGGGGTTATAACCCCCCCATTGGGATGTACTTTGAGCTCTATACGCTTAACGAGCAGTGCCTATCTCGGCCCAAGAAACAGGTAGGTCTTTTAAAAATGTTCCAAGTCGGCGCAAAGATTAAAACTACCCGATATAAAATATACCCAGCTCGGTTCATGGGATATTAATTGTTACTATCAAATAATTTTACATCTCAATGGAAAAAATACATCTATAGAATAACTTTATTAAATAGATATATAATTATATATAGTCCAATAAAAATAAAAGCTTATATCAAAAATTATAATAATTTGATAATATTTTAACATATTCAAGTTGCGATAACATATTATGGTTGTTGTATTCATTAACTATTGTATTAATAAAATCACGGCGCTTTTTTGAATGTATATTTATAAATTTCTGGGGTGTATTTATACTGTTACACTTAACAAACATGATTATGATTATTGTTTATACTAGTTGTAATTCGATTCTTATTTTCTCCAATTGTTTTGACGAATGCTTTGCAATTATCAGTAGTAATTGCACAAGAGCTCTGAAATTATTGAATTTTTCCCCAGTGACACTTTGACAGTTTTAATTTCACGAGCCGAAGGCGAGTGAAATTATGTCAAAGTGTCACGAGAGCAAAAATTCTATATTAATTTCAGAGGTCGAGTGCAATTTGTTGCGATTATTTCATAAATAAAACTGTTCAAAACCAAAATTTTATTGTAATTTATTTATGTAAGTACCATTAAACACACAGTTTTTATAAATATTTGACGATTGAAAGTCATCACTTTTATAATTTTTAAAACATTAAAATTGTCATTAATGTCACTGAATGTATTTTTTCGTAGCAACGAAGGGCATCTGACGTAATATACTTAACGACGGGAGATTATCAAAAATTATCGATTTAATTCAGATTTCTGTAGCTTTCTATTGGTCAGAATCTCCTATGAATGAAATAATCCTTTACACATCTCCACTTTGTTTCACCTGAAGCTAATTTTCGTTTTTGTTCTTTAAATTTATAACGTTCACACACTAATAACAATTTTCCTCTTTGACTAAACATTTCATTTATACTGGGCTTTAAAATGTCATTTGGATTGAAAGTCATCACTTTTATCATTTTTAAAACATTAAAATTGTCATTAATGTCACTGAATGTATTTTTTCGTAGCAACGAAGGGCATCTGACGTAATATACTTAACGACGGGAGATTATCAAAAATTATCGATTTAATTCAGATTTCTGTAGCTTTCTATTGGTCAGAATCTCCTATGAATGAAATAATCCTTTACACATCTCCACTTTGTTTCACCTGAAGCTAATTTTCGTTTTTGTTCTTTAAATTTATAACGTTCACACACTAATAACAATTTTCCTCTTTGACTAAACATTTCATTTATACTGGGCTTTAAAATGTCATTTGGATTTTGCCTGGATACTGAACTAGTAGTTAATTGAAAGATAAATTAATTCCACTACGAGTTGTCGACCGAAAACATGCTTTTTAAAACATAGTATACAAAAACAGTGACATTAGTGTATCTTCAACTAGAAATGGGGTACTAATATCTACCCGTTCGAGCCGACTTGGGGGGGGGGGGGTTTAAATGTACCTGGGGTACCATAAAGGATTATAGTGAGCCGAGATGGGAATACCCCCGCTTAACACCATAGCCCTCAGAGACCTTCCAGTAGTTGTAACCCCCCCTTTCAGGTAGTTGAAACCCCCCCTTAGGATCATCCTGGTTACGCCTATGTTAGTGGCAGTAGCTATACTGTCATATATATACTTTCAGACAGTATAACAAGGCGCCGCAATCATCCCCAATTGCGACGCCTTCTATCTTTCATCTGATTGTAACATAACCTGACGAATTTGAAGGCTTTCGTGCCCTCACTGCCATCTTCTGTGTCTACGGCACAAATCATAGTCACAACTGGTCTACGACAAAAATCAAAGGACATTTTAAACTAAAAACTCCGAGTACAATCAGCATGACCCGTTCCCCTACCCCTTTCCATATTCCTCTCCCCAACCCCCACTCCCACATTATTTCCCTAGACCCCACTCCCACAGGAGACAACCTGGTCCTAAATCTGATGGGAGTAAACCAACAGTAAAAAATCCGGAAGTCAAAGTGTGGGACACCGTGCCGATGACTGGATGGCTGCACCAAACGCGGTCCTGAACGGTTCCCTTGGGGAGCTGGCGACATCCCATTGTACGTAGCCTTACTGCCGCATGCGGGGCCCTGCGGTAGCCGACTTCTATTTCCCTAGCTACTCATGGGAATGATATGTCTAAATCTACTACAAGTAAAAGAACCGGGGGCGACTCGCCCGGAAAAGCGGGAAGAGCAGACCAAGGCAAAGCAGGTAGGGCGAGACTGAACTCACTCACTGATTTTTGTTATAGACTTGAGTCTTTGCAATTGATGGGGGCTAAACGGACGCTTAGCACCTCGGATATGGTATATAAGAAGAGGGAGTGTCCGGAATAATTCATTTTTACGGAATGCCTGATGATGCAGGAAAAATTCACCCGGGACCTCTGTAGGTTAGTTACAGAGGTGCCAAACACTCATAAAGCAATTAATCTCACGTTACAGAAGAACACAAATAATATGAAAAATTAGTTTTATTACGGTGGTCGGGCTCCAGAAAATGTGTGAGGTGATATTCCGAAATACCAAGGTCACAATAAACATCTATACCACTGCAACGAGGAAGGACCGCCCCACATATGGTATGATTGTGTCCAAGAAAGACACATCATACAAAGATTTATTAAGCTCGGTCAAAACGGCGGTTAAGACCACGGGACCCACAGAGTCAATCAGGACACTGCGTAGCACCAAGGACGGTAAGCTCCTTATCACAATGGATAAGGACCAGGCCGCCCTAAAACAGATTAGAGACGCTCTGGCCCACAAAGGTAGTGGGTTACGCACCCTTCAGCTTGGTGAATAAAATAAGACAGTAACCGTCCATGTAAAAGGCATGTCGGAGGACACTAGTAAAGAGGAGCTTAAAGAAGCCCTCGAGGTTTACACTGGTCGATGGCAAGAACCGAATAGAATCAAAGAGGTGAGGCCATTTAGGGGTAACACCCTAGCGGCTACAGTCATCCTCACCAAACAGGCGGCTGATTCTATTCTCCAGAGAGAGACAGTAAAGGTGGGCATCGTCCGATGCCAGGTTGAGAAACGTATCCGGGTCCCCAGGTGCAATAGATGCTGGGCCTTCGACCACGCTCAGGATGTGTGTGTCGGCCCCGATAGGACCGGTATCGGTACTTGCTATGGCTGCGGGGCAACCAGGCACGATACGGAGTCCTGTCGGGTTGCGGCAAGATGCGTCTTGTGCGATGAGGTGCACAGGTGTGGCAGTATGGCCTGTCCTAAATTCAAAGATGCCCTGAGGATGGCCAGGCAGGCCGAAAAGCCACAATTTAAAAAACAAGATATCCCGATGCCGGGTAATAAATCTGACATCCGTAACTGATGATATGAAAACCGTCTCCCTCGCTGATACGCCCAATGTCGGAGTAGATGTGGAAATGGAACCTTCCACATCGTTCTCCAGCCCCACACACACCGCGACCCAGAATCAAGAACTGGATGATGCTGCTGAAATAGCACCGCCCTCGTCAGATATAGCCGGTCTAGTATAAGTCGATACTATCCACCGATCCTTTAACCTTAAACTAAGACAAGGGTAAGACTCTGCAATGACATCGCTAGGAAAAAAAGACTTAAAATACTCCAGGTGAACATCGGGAGGGCCAAAATGGCACACCATATGATTTATACTAAAGCCCTCGAAATTGGAGCTGATTTACTGGTTGTCCCCGAGGCAAATAAAAACATGACTAAGAACCAAGGCTGGATTGCCGACTTTGATGATGTTGCCATATACCCCGTAAAAAAGAACGTGTGCATCAGCAAAATCGTAAAGAAAGAGGGTCATGTAATGATCAAAATAGATAACTTGGAAATCATTGCCTGCTATATCTCCCCTAACATAACTAGGGAGCGCTACCAACAACAGGACGAAAGTATCATAAAACGCCTCAACAACACAGAGACTTTATTGTGGCTGGCGATATAAACGCCAAATCGATCACATGGGGGTCTCCTAGAAACTACAACAGAGGGGAGATGTAGAACGATTGGATACTTTCAGAAGACCTAGTAGTGCTCAATAATGGCAAACCGACGTTTGTTAGAGGCGAAACACGAAGTCATATTGATGTGACCCTTGCCAGGAAGTTGATGGGTTGGGATGTGTTGGAGGACAACCTCTACACGCATCATAGATACATCGTATTCGAAACTGGAACTAAGGTCACGAAGATAGGAAGGAAAAGAATTCAGACCTTCAACATAGACGCTTTAAGACCGAAATAAGCAATCTACAAGAAGGATGATACTACTGACTTTCAAAGTCTCCGACGGACTATTGTCATCGCACATACTCTTAGTAGAACGCGTGAGAATATTACGTATACAGTCCCATACTGGTGGAACGACGAGATTAAGTCTAAAAGAGCCGAATGTTTTAGGTGCAGACGAACAACACAGAGGTATAGGACCCAGAAAAATATCGACGATTATAAGCGTTCTAAGAAAGAACTGGGCAGAGAAATCAAAAGGGATAAGCGTAATTGTTGGCAAAATCTATGCACAGTGCTAGAAAATGATGTATGGGGAGAAGCATACAGAATCACCATAAAAACTTTGAGGTCAGAAACCCCGTACAGCCTCTGTTCACAAAAAAGGAATGAAATAGCGAACATACTTTTTCCCACAATGCCCTGTCAAAAATTCGCCCAAGTCAACGTTACTGTTTGACCCGACAACTTCTCGGCGGAGGAAATAGCAGAAGCAGCAAGTAATATAAAAGTAGGTAAAGCAGCTGGTCCAGATGGTGTGCCTCCAGAAGCTATTAATGTCATCATAGGAAAATATCCTGAAATGATCAGGAGGATTTTCAACAATCTCCTCCATAGGCAAGAGTTTCCCGACCAGATTAAACAAACCAGATTAACACTTATTTTGAAACCGGGAAAAGACCCCGATATAGCCAACTCATACAGGCCAATCTGCCTCTTGGATTGCCTGGGAAAATTCTATGAATATCTAATAAAGAATCGCCTGGAGGAGGATCTGCAAAGAAACAGAAGTATTTCTGATAGACAGTACGGATTTAGAAGATCCAGATCCATAATAGACGCGGTAAACGCAATAACTGACACGGTCAAAGAGACGAGGAAAAGATGGGCCATTCTCGTGATGTTCGATGTGAAAAATGCAGTTAATTCAGCCAATTGGGGTCACATCGTCAAAGCTCTGGAAAAGTCAAGAGTGTCAGAATATTTAGTAAATATAATTAAGAACTACCTTAATGAAAGGTATGTCCAGATGGCGAAGCCTAAAGACCTGCAAACCACAGCAGGAATACCGCAAGGATCCGTACTGGGACCAACGTTATGGAATGTTCTGTATAATGGGGTTCTGGAAATTACCTATGGAAGTAAAGTCAAAGCTATTGCGTATGCAGATGATCTAGCGCTGCTGATTCAGACTGAAATGAAGTGGGACTTAGAAGACATAGTGAATAAAAGTTGTAGGAAAATATATGACTGGATGAGGCAACAAGATTTCGAATTGGCTACACATAAAACAGAAATGTGATTTTAAAAGGCCCAAGAAAACGACCCAATCTAACTTTCATGGTAGGTAGTACAAGAATAGAGCCGACAAATTGTGCTAAATACTTGGGCATACACCTGGATACAGGTCTTAGATATACCAAACATCTGAGTAAAATAGTCCAGAAAGCAGAAGGAAGGACTACTGCATTATCAAAGATCATGCCAAATATCGGCGGACCATATAGCGGTCACGCTACTAATTAAATGAATTCAAGTAAAATTGGGTTAATATTACCCCTCCGTGAGACGCCCATGATCGAATTAGAACGTCTTTTTACCAGAAGAGGGCTTCCGTGTCCACGTAGTCGATGTGATCGATTTTTGATACCGGCAGCAGGCAGTAGGTCAGATAGCTCGCCGTTGATACGTAGTGGTCTTTTATACTTGTGGACGAATCTGGGAAAAATATGGCATAGAAGTTAAATATTCTACATAAACATCATTTAACAAACAACAGAAAAGTTACCAGTAAATCTCTAGAGGGTATTTGAGAAGCTGATTGATATAAGATAATATAAATATATAGGTACTACGTGGAATTTGCCGTGAGGGAGTTAGTTTCACTACGTATCATATCCCAGGTAATATAATTAAATTATTTATTCTTATAACATCGCTTTTGGAATACATACAGGGTGAGGCAGATAACTGGCCTATTAGAAATATCTCGAGAACTAAAGGCAACAGTATCATGAAAATTTGAATAAAGGGGTTTTGAAGGATGATCTATTAAATGAAAATATTTTCATCTCTTTGCAACTTCCGGTTATACCGGAAGTTGCTTATAACTTCGGTTTTTTAAATGGGACACCCTGTATATTTTTACATTATTGGATTCTCTTCGATGTTTTCTTTCTTACAATATGAGGATTTGTAATGTTATACAGGGTATTTTAAAAGATAATTACGTTTTTTATTAATTTCGTAGCAATGTTCACACCCTGTAGAATTGTAGTAGTTTGACAACTAAAACTCTACTTACGTTCAAATGATTTTTAATATAGTCTGCTATTGCTAAGAATCATTAGTATAGCTAAATCTTTAATTTTAGTATACAGGGTTGGTCGAAACTCGGAATGAGTATTTTCTGAGTTTTCTTAAATGGAACACCCTGTATTTTAGTATTGTAATGAAATGATATTTTATGGTACTTTTTTATTTCTTAAGCATTCCCTATACCTAACTGCTTTAATTTGTACTTAATTGTTAATCGCACCAACAATCTTAACTACGTAGGTATTTTGATAGCTAAACCGTTACTGGTAATTTTAAGGATCAGTCTGGATTATTATGTAATTATTTCTGAAAAATTATTTGTGATTGAATATTTTCACGGCCAACCTAATAAAATTTTACGTATTTTTTGTTGCAATTAATGTTTAGCTTGAATCACCAATAACTCACAAATTAAAGCAGTTAGGTATAGGGAATACTTATAAAATAAAAAAGTACTATGAAATATCATTTCATTACAATACTAAAATTCAGGGTGTTCTATTTAAGAAAACTCAGAAAATATTCATTCCGAGTTTCGACCAACCCTGTATACTAAAATTTCAAAATTAGCCATACTAATGATTCTTAACAATAATAGACTATATTAAAAATCACTTGAACGTAAGCAGAGTTTTTAATGTCAAACTATTACAATTATACAGGGTGTGAATGTTGCTACGAAATTAATAAAAAAAAACAAATATCTTTTAAAATACCCTGTATAATATTACAAAATCTCATATTTTAAGAAAGAAGATATTGAGGAGAATCCAAAAATGTAAAAATATACAGGGTGTCCCATTTAAAAAAACCAAGTTATAAGCAACTTCCGGTATAACCGGAAGTTGCAAAGAGATGAAAATATTTTCATTTAATAGATCATCCCTCAAAACTTCTTTATTCCAATTTTCATGATTCTGTTACCTTTAGTTCTCGAGATATTTCTAATAGGCCAGTTATCTGCCTCACCCTATATACATCATTTTTTTTGTGTCACCAAAAATAGTAAAATCGTAGTTTCATGTCCTTCTATCATTTAACTTCCATTTTTTGTATGACATAGCCGGTAGTTTTTGTATCATTTCTTAAGTACAATAAAAAGTGCTAGCTTTGGGAAATGGTACAGACGTGCAAGCGCGAAAATATCTTAAAGTGACACTGACTAAATTGACAAGTTTGACAAGGCATAACCTAATGTTATGCTGTTATAACACTAATATTTATTAGCACTATTACCTAATGTTTATTGACAGTAATGTTCTGTTTGGGTCCAGTGGGGGTGGATGTAAGCTGTCGCAATTATTATACGGAGAGGGCCTAAATTTCTCAAATGTTTATTTTAGGTTCGTCTACATTCTATAGTTGTTGTTACATGCTATAGCCACATTTTGTTTTTGGAATGGTTTGGATAGCAATAGGATAACTCGTACACCATTATCCAACCTTACAGTCACCAGCATATCAGCCGTTTTTGCTTTCTTCCCAACAGACTTCCAAATACGCGGATTTTGGTAGCGCCTTGAAGGAACACCCTTATAGGACTTTCTTGTGGAAACATCTGTTGGATAAGTTAAGCTTGTTTTTTATCTATATAAATATACTGATTCTTGCCCTCATGTATTTAGAACCCATGTAAGCTTTTATATGCATATAATAAGTACCTACACTACATATAGTTTTTTGTAATCAATAAGGGAGCTTTGATTAACAAGCTGATATTTTAAACAGAACAAACCAGGTAATGGTAAATAATAATAAAGTAAATTAATCTAAAATTTTGTTAAGGGAAGGGGTCATTATTTGTAGAGGTTTTAAATAAAGTGAAAAAGTTTTATGTTAAGAATTTTCAAATAATATTTGTATAAAGACCATCTGACCGTACTCATTTCTCTCGATAGCTTTGTATATCTCCCAGTGTATGTGCGTAAGTATAGTATTTACACACAGACCTGGCATTTAGTTAGTTTGCACACCTGTCAGTCCTATTGATTATTGGATTACGTAACTAACCTTAGTGTTAAGACCCTTAAGCTTTCTCACGGACCTTGATTTTGTTTATAGTACCTTTTGGCTTTGCGCAGTAGCAGTGATATTTTATTTGTTAGTGGCTGTCAGGTCGTATTAACACCATCCACTGCTACTGTTAATCAGTTTTATATAGATATGTCAAGTATTGATACAGAATATAATGTTGTTGAAATAAATAAGAATATATTTGTTGTTAGTATTTTTTGCTTTTATTTCAGTTCCTACTAACAGTAAATATAGCAGGACAAGGTAATTATTGAATTTTTTATTTCAGGAAATTATATCAAGTGTCATTTATTTAGTTTATTTCTTGTCGTTCGTTACTTCAAAAACCTCGAGCAAATTTCTCGTACTTTTGTCTCGAGTTGGCGCACATATTCTTCTTCTTTACTTATCGTACTTTTCATATCCTGTTATTTCCAGTGGTCTCATCTAGTCGCATTGACTTTTGTATTAAAAAGGTCTCATTTTCTCCCTTGTTTATATCATATTATCCAATATCTTCGGTTTCATATTTCAAAGCCAATATTCAGTGTAATAAAGTTAGCCCGAATCCCCACTTGAGAGTTTGTGTCTCTCCGTCAGTTTTAATTGGTTCCTCTGAGCTAAGTCGTTCTTCAGTAGTATCTTCCAACACTTTCTTCCAGTTTTTCCCTATTTCTTCAGTTTCCTCTTCAAAATCCCAATACCCAGAGTATTGGGTTACAACCAAGCAGTCATAAAAGAAGAATGTACCTTCAGGTAGTGCATTCTACTCTTCTGTATGGTACCCCCATATGGTACGAAGTTTTGAGAATGACAAAGTATAAAAACATGTTAGAAAAATCGCAAAGAAAACCCCTCTTGAGACTAACAAGTGCGTACCGGACTACCTCGACAATTGCCCTTCAGGCCATATCAGGTACGCTCCCCATTCACCTCCTAGCCAAATAATGTTATTGTATGCAAATGATTATGGGGCCACTTGTCCCACATAAAGTCTGAGGTAAGAAGACAGATGTACCAAGAATGGCAAGGTGAATGGGAGGCACAAATTGAAAAGGCTCAATGACCAAACGGCTCATTCCAGATGTGGTGGCCTGGTCTGCATGTAACTATATAAGATTAAATTACTACTTTACACAGTTCCTCACCGGCCATGGTTCCTTTAGATCGTATACGTATGTTGTCAAAACAGTAGATGACCAATGTTCAGAATGCAACGTCAGAGACGACGCTCAACACTGCATATTTGCCTGCAGGCTCTTTGAAAGAGAGGGACTGATTCTAACAAGGTTAGGAGAAATCTCCATCGATAACATTATGGAAAAATCTTTGCAAAGCAAAGATAACTTTAATTAAGTGATCGATCTGATAACCGGAATTAAGAAGAAAAAGGAGACGCTTGAGAGAGCGAGACAGGATCAAGGTGGATAGACTTATACTAGATTGATGTATACAGGGTGAGTCACCTCTAACGGGACGGAAGATTACAGCGAAATGGTAAAAGATTTGAAAAAAAATTAAAATTAGTAGTGTGTAAGTTGATAAAATCTACATTTTAAAATTATTTTGAAATATACAGGGTGTCCCAATAAATGACGGCGTATCAAAGTTATATTTTTTCTTATGGAACACCCTATATTTTATTGCATTTTTTAATTGTCCGCAAAAAATAAGGTATAGTTTCATAAGGCTTCCCTATACCTACAGGGTGGGGCATTAGTGTGACAAAGTCCAATTACTCGTTTGTCGTAAGAGATACGAAAAAAAGTTATTTAGGTAAACGTTGGGGCACACATAGTACCATAATTTAAAAATATTTTCAAATATACAGGGGCGTCCGTATTGACAGGGTGACACAAACCTTTGTTTTTTTTTTAAATGGAACACTGTATATTTTTACTATTTTGGATTCTCCTCAATGTTTACTTTCTCAAAATATATGGATTTGTAATATTATACCAGGTAGTTTAAAAGTTAATTACGTTTTTTTGTTAATTTCGTAGCAATATCTACACCATGTAGAATTGTAATGATTTGACATCAATTTTTATTTTATGTTCAAACGATTTCTAATATAGTCTACTATTGTTAAACATTAACAGTATAGCGAAATGTTAAACTTTAGTATACAGGGTTGGTCGAAACTCGGAATGAGTATTTTCTGAGTTTTCTTAAATGGAACACCCTGTATTTTAGTATTTTAATAAAATGATATTTTATGGTACTTTTTACTTCTTAAGCATTCCCTATACCTAAGTGCTTAAATTTGTAAGTTATTCGTGATTCTTTAAGCCAAACATTAATTGCAACAAAAATTACGTCAAATTTTATTAGGTGGCCGTGAAAATATTAAAATCAAAAATAATTTTTCGAAAAAAACTACATAATAATCTAGCCTGATTCTTAATTTATTAATATTGGATGACATATCCAAATACATTCGTAGTTAAGGTTGTTGGTGCTTAAAATATTAATCAAGCATGCAAAATTCTCCCTAGTTGGCTATGACACAAAATTTGCTTAAAAATTTGACATTATACTATTTATGTAGTTCCAGTTGATTTGTTACCATTACTAATAATAATTTTTCTAATGAGGAACTGATTAAAATGGCTTTGTGCTAGGAGAGTATAACAAAAATGAGCTATGTACTTGCAATAAAAATTTATCATCAGCAATTCCCTCATAGACGACAACCAAAAAGAGAAACTTTTGAAAGTATACTAAAACGGTTTCAACGGACTAGATACTTAGATTGTAAGAATGGTTGTACTAATATGCAGATCCTCAGTGACACTAAGGATTACATTTAGTTCCTGTTTTCCTCACTTACAATAGTTTTTGTTCGATTAGATTTATCATAATCTAAGTGTCCAGTCCGTTGAAACCGTTCTAGTATATTTTTAAACGTTGCTCTTCTTAGTTGTCGTCTATCAGGGAATTTCTGATGAAAAATTCTTATTGCTAGTAGCACATTTTTGTTATACTCCACTAGCACAAAAATCTTATTAATCAGTTCCTCATTAGAAAAAATCATATTAGTAATGGTAACAAAGCAAGTGGAACTATAAAAATGGCATAATGTCAAATTTTTAAGGAAATTTGGTGTCATAGCCGACTAGGTAGAATATTGTATGTTCTTATTAATATTTTGCGCACCAACAATCTTAACTACGAATTTATTTGAATACCTCATCCAATATTAATAAATTAAGAATCAGGCTAGATTATGATGTATTCTTTTCGAAAAATTATTTTTGATTGAATATTTTCACGGCCACCTAATAAAATTTCACGTAATTTTCCTTGCAATTAATGTTTGGCTTAAAGAATCACGAATAACTTACAAATTAAAGCACTTAGGTATAGGGAATGCTCAAGAAATAAAAAAGTACCATAAAATATCATTTCAATAAAATACTAAAATACAGGGTGTTCCATTTAAGAAAACTCAGAAAATACTCATTCCGAGTTTCGACCAACCCTGTATACTAAAGTTTAACATTTCGCTATATTGTTAATGTTTAACAATAGCAGACTATATTAAAAATCGTTCGAATATAAAATAAAAATCTGATGTCAAATCACTACAATTCTACAGGGTGTTAATATTGCTACGAAATTAACAAAAAAACGTAATTATCGTTTAAACTACCTCGTATAATATTACAAAACCTGTATTTTAAGAATGGAAACATCGAGGAAAATCCAAAAATGTGAAAATATACAGGGTGTTCCATTTAGAAAAACATAAGTTTGAGTCACCCTGTCAATACGCACGCCCCTGTATATTCGAAAATATTTTTAAATTATGGTCCTATCAGTGCCCCAACTTTTACCTAAATAACTTTTTTTCGTATCTCTTACGATAAACGAGTAACTGAACTTTGTCACACTAATGCCCCACCCTGTATGTACAGAGTGTTCTGAGTTATGGTGACTTTTCTTAAAATGTAAAGTTTTAAAAGAAGGCTTATTCTCAAGTTATTTAAGAAATTATGAAAAAAATACTTTTACATCTAAATAGTTGGATATTGGTTGAATGTATTCCATAATTAATTATTACACAATTATTTACAGGGTGTTCAAAATTTACAGTTTCATTATTGGATTATTCAATGTGTCATATGATGCTTATTTTAAATGGAACACCATGTATATTAATACACCATTATACTAAACGGAGTCACCTCTTTCGAATGGTATATGGATGTCCTATACCTAGGTCTAATAGTTTTTGCGTAATTTACAATTATTTAAATTCTTAATATGTAAATCGAGTTTAAAACAAAAGATGTATCTCATTGTATGCCATCGTCATTTTACGACAGTACGGTCTGGTAATTATCAAAAATATAAACATCCGTGTATAAAATTCAAATTTAATTGTTCCTAAAAATGAATAATCTACGAAAAAGTAGACATGGTACTTACTTTGCATTGGGGAGTGTTTGCAAAATTGTATCTTACCTTCTTAAGTTTACGCTCAAAAGTATCCTGATAGAAGACACCCAAAAAAGGACGTTTTTGAGAGATTTCAATGGATTCCGTGCTACTGGTAATGCTGCATACGGAAAGTTCAATAAAAATAAACCAGTTATTTGTGATGACGTCAAGGAGCTTGATGTCCTGCTTTCTGTTACGGAAAACCCAAATACTAGTAAAGAAAAAATTTCGGGTGAATTGTAAATCAGTCAAACGACTGTTAGAATACTTAAGAGAAACCATTATTATCCGTATAAAACTCAACTACACCAGTATTAGACCAAACAGGATTATGATAAATATTTAACTTATCGTTTATGGACTTTAGACTTTATAGAAGATCCTGATTTTTTTAATGTCTTGTATACAGACCAATATACCTACTTTTCATAATAATGGTCTAGTAAATAGACATAATTTTCATTTCATTATGATACAGTAAACAAACATTTATTTCGTACTGTTTAAAAATCGAGAGTGACTATAAATATTATTTTTAAAATCAATTTACCGTTTAAGAAAATTGTAAATTACGCAAAAACTATCACTCCTAGTTATAGAACATCCCTATACCATTCGAAAGAGGAACCTGTGCTTAGTACAATAATTAATTAATATACATGGTGTTTTATTTAAAATAAGCATTATGACACATTAAATAATCCAATAATGAAACTGTAAATTTTGAACACCCTGTAAATAAATGTGTAATAATCAATCACGGAATACATTAATTATAAAATAAAAACCAGACCATACTGTCATAAGGTGACAATGTCATACAATGCCATTAATTAACTACATCTTTTGTTTTAAAATCGATTTACAGATTAAGAATTTAAATAATTGTAAATTACGCAAAAACTATGAGACCTAGGTATAGGACATCCATATACCATTCGAAAGAGGTAAAATTGTTTAGTATATTTATTTATTAATATACATGGTGTTCCATTTAAAATAAGAATCATATGACGCATTGAATAATCTAATAATGAAACTGAAACTGTAAATTTTGAACACCCTGTAATGTGTAATAATTAATCATGAAATACATTCAACCAATATCCAAATACTTAAATATAAAAGTAACTTTTTTTATAATTTCTTAAATAACTTGAGAATAAGCCTTCTTTTAAAACTTTACATTTTAAGAAAAGTCAACATAACTCAGAACACTCCGTACATAGGTATAGGGAAGCCTTATGAAACTATACCTTATTTTTTGCGGACAATTAAAAAATGCAATAAAATGTAGGGTGTTCCATAAGAAAAAATATAACTTTGATACGCCGCCATTTATTGGGACACCCTGTATATTTCAAAATAATTTTAAAATGTAGATTTTATCAAATTACAAACTATTAATTTCAAATTTTTTTCAAATCTTTTACCATTTCGTTGTAATCTTCAGTCCCGTTAGTGGTGACTCACCCTGTATATATGTATGTATGTGTATATGTGTTTGTGTGTACTATGTATGTTTGAATGTGTGTATGTTTAAATATGTGTATATTTCTAAGCACGACATCATTATAGATAATTATTTGCCTGTTGTATACATTGTTTTCTTTTCTCTTTTTTAAAAAGTTATATGAGCCATATTAGGCACTCGAAGTTACATCCGCCAAGGAATTTGTACTGTGTCCACCGGGGGAGAATGGGTTGGACTTTAGTTGGTAGGCAGTTAGCTAGAGGGTGCCCGTAGGCGGTGGCGCTCAAAATCCCGACAGCCAAAATCCCGACGGCCAAAACACCGACATGCCAGAATCCCGACACGCCAGAATCCCGACAGGCCAAAATCCAGACAGGCCAAAATCCCGACATGCAACAATCCTCGCATAAGTAAAAATTCCGACCACTACACTTTGAATATTTATTGTTTCTACCCCTATTGTTGAACTACCCCTTTTAATTTATTGTTTCCTTTTCAAATGCAATACCAAATCATATTATAGAGTATTGAAATTGAAAAATTATTACTTACTAATAAGTAAGGGTACTAATTATTATGTATTTTAAAAGAAAAAATTATTTAAACTCTTCATTTTATAATATAAAAGCTATACTGAAATGGAAGGTTGTAAGTGACATGATAATATCTATTATATGAAAGTAAACTTGAATTCAGGATTTGATTATACATATATCATTGGACTATATATTGGCAAAAAAAATAATTTAATTCATATATCCATGTTAGAAATTTTATGTAGAAAATTAGTTCATATTAAATGGTAAATACTTTTGTTTAGTAACAAAAAATAAAAAACAGATGACCATAAACAAAAAACAAGAAATAAATGTAATTATATGTTAAAAAGAAACTTATCAAACCTGTCGGGATTCTGGCCTGTCGGGATTTTGGCCTGTCGGGATTTTGGCCGTCGGAATTGTGGCTGTCGGGATTTTGGGGTAGACCCGCCCGTAGACAGGACTTCTTAGGGGGAAATGCATGAGGGTAAGCTCTTCCCCTGTGAATCCAACACACGCTTAGCCATCCTTAAGGGGACACGGGTAGGTAGGTACGGTATTTAGAATATTTACCACCTCCTCAAAAAAACATAGGAGACCACGCGAGCAGTCAGTAGAGGAAGGTCATAAAAACGATGGCTAGACGACATCAAAGCAAAGGTGGGGAGAAACTGGCACTAAATAGCACAAAATAGAAGGGTGGAGAACTCATGATGAGGCCTTTGCCTAGGAGTGGATGCAAACGGACTGAAGAAGAAGAGAAGCTATTACTAAGTGGCTTCTGTCATTAAATATGAAGCAACGTCCTAGTTGACATATGTTAATTAATGACACTAGCAAATCCTACTAGTGATGGGATGGGTGAAACCCAAATAGAAGAGTGTGGTTCTCCCAGGTATGGGGTTGGGCATAATATCCCGACACCATAAAAAAATTGTTACGAGAATTCAGGGAGAAGTTTCCGGACTGAAATCTAGACGACGACTTGAAGTGAAAAAGGAACAACGATTTAGGGTGATTCACGTAGAATGTAAGATCACTTTTCAGGCCAGGGGCCTTATAGACTCTTATTAACTTATTAAGACTCAGTAAAAGATTTAACGGAAGGGGAGGAAGAAAACAACGATAGACGTTCAAACAGTGCTCCGCAATCCCCACTACCAGAAGAAACCGACGCGACGGTGTGGAGCCCACACACCCATTACTAACAACTACTTGGAAAGAAATGTCTAAACCAGAAGGTAAGGCTGACATAAAAGCGACACCAACTATTTCGAAAAACATAACTAAGCCTTATACTCGTCTTCAAGATCAAAGAATACGAAATAATTCAACTTCTCTGTCCAGGAAATAATTACATATAGGTACTTACTGCTAGTAATAACATTGTAATTTGTAAAACAGGTTTGCCCTTTGTTATCGTTGTTTAAATATACTCTTTAAATATCGTATCTATAGATTATATATTGTTAATTTTAATATTTTTTTATATATTATTATCTTATATTATATTTAATAGTTTGTAATCCATTATAATGGATCAATTTATAAGAGATGTAGATTTTGAGCCTTTTGATAGTGCAACTAAATGAGTTTATCAAACCGGAAAATAATCAAATTAACTTAAAAATTATTCACCAAAATATAAGAAGCATAACAAAAAACATTGATGAGTTTAGCACAGTGTTAAGTCAACTAAATTCAGATTTTGATTTGATAGTACTAACTGAAACTTTTAAACTATGTGATGTACAATATTACGGTAATAATGAATACATATTCTTGTATAGTGATTCAAACTTCAATAGGAATGACGGGGGGGCAGTATATATAAAGAAAACCATTACATTTTCGCATAAAAAGGTAATGATTGGGCATTCTCAAGCAATCGAATTACTTATTCAAAAAGAACATAATAACAAAATCTTAGTTACTTGTCTTTATCGTTCACCATCTGGTGATGTGGAAGAATTCCTTCAATATTTAAAACAATATTTAGAACAACAAAAACAAGAACGGGTAGAGAATCATATACTACTCGGGGACATTAATATTAATGATACAACTAACGAACATGCTTACGAATATCTTAACTTGATGTATGAATACCAATTTGAATCTATGGTCAACAAATATACAAGAATACAAGGAAAATCTAAAAGTTGCATTGATCATATTTTTTTAAAAGCACAGGGAATTCATAAACAATCTAAGGCAGCAGTCGTGGAAACTTGCGTTACTGATCATAAAGCGACTGTTATTTGTTTACCACTTAACCTAAAAAATAGTTATAAAAAACTAGTCAGAGAACAACACGTAATCAATTACAAAGAACTAAAAAAGACTTAGAAAGTTATGATTGGTGCGAATATAATGCCTCTAAAAATGTTAATGTTAAATGCAACCTATTATGTGAAATTCTAAATAAACTTATAGAAAAAAAAACAGTTATATAAAAACACAAAAGACGGGAAATGAAGCGTCAAAGTTGGATAACTGCAGGACTGGTTAAATCCATAAACACAAAAAATCTTTTGTATCGTAAACATGTCAAAGATCTTGACAATGTTAATAAAAAAAAATTAGTATTTAAATTATAGAAAACACCCAAATATATTAATAAAAAATGCTAAGAAAAATTACTTTAGAAATAAAATGAGAAAAACAAGAATGTTTCTAAAAACTTGTGGAATATTGTTAAAACTTTGACAGGTAACTGAAAAAAATATTATAGAAATAGTTATACAAGAAGGAACTACTGTAACAGATGTTGAATGAAGCTATCTCTAATTCTTTTGCTCGTTATTTTACAGCAATTGAAGAATCTTATGCCAAAAAATAATACCACCGACATCGTATTTCCATAAATATAACAACGTGATGCATTCAATGTATTTAAGACCCGTCTCTGAAAGCGAAATTGAGGGAATTATTAAAACACTTAAAAAGAACAAATCACCCGGTATTGACAACATTAGAACAGAAACAATAAGAACTATGGATAAACAAATCACCAAACCGTTGATGGATTTAATAAATTTAATATTTAAAACTGGTGAATGCCCAGACAAATTTAAAGAAACGGTAGTAATTCCTATACACAAGAAAGGAGATAAACTAAGTTTGTCAAACTACAGACCAATTTCATTAATTACTATTTTAACAAAAATCTTTGAAAAATGTCTTAAAATCAGATTAACATATTTTCTTGATAAACACAACATATTATCGTCTTCTCAGTTTGGAGTCCGTGAAGAATTATAGAACTCACCAATGAAATATATAATCGAATTGACAATAGCCAACCTACTGCTTGTGTGTTTCTAGATCTCGCAAAAGCTTTCGATACTGTAAGCCATCCAAAACTACTAGAGGCACTAGAAAATAGTGGAATACGCGGAACTGCTTAAAATCTACTGAAATCTTACTTGGACAATAGACAACAAATTGTTAGGATAAATAATATCAATAATAACAAACTTCACTTAAGATGCGGTGCGCCTCAAGGTACAGTATTAGGGCCACTATTATTCAATATCCACGTCAACGATTTATATAACCTCAATACTGAGGGGAAGATAATCAGTTTTGACGATGACACTGCAATTTTATATAGCGCAGACAGTTGGGAACATTTAAGGGATAAAATTAATGTAGATATGCATAAACTAATCAAATGGTTTAATTATAAAGGTTTAACAATTAATTATGAAAAAACCTTTTTTGTTCCGTTTTGCAGTTACAAAGTATCACTACCTTCTTATAGTGCTATAACAATTAAAAACACGAAAGGAAATATAATTATTAAATCAAGTAACAATATAAAATATCTTGGAGTAAAAATCGACTCTCATTTAAGATGGGATGCCCACATAGATCAAATAACAAAGTGTTTGAGAGCCTTGGTTCCAAAGTTCAAATTTCTCAAATCTAAAATAGATTTAAAATATTTAAAAATATTATATTATGCACTAGTTGAATCTAGAATTAGATATGGAATACTTGGGTGGGGCGGTGTACAAAAAACTGTACATTTAAAGAAAGTCGACATCTTACAAAAAAAATATTGAAAATAATAATTAACAAAAAAATGACATACCCGTCTCATTTATTATTCTGTGATACTAACGTAATGGATACGAGGCAACTTTATATGTATTCCCTGGTATTATACACATACAACCATAAACATATCCTGCATACATTACCTCATCACTATGAGACTCGTACTAAAACCAACCAACACGTGCAATTGGGAAATATTAAAAAATCAATAGGACAAAGATCTGTCATGTATCTTGCTCCAAAAGTATTTAATCACTTGCCCAACATATTACAAGATATATATATTAATACTCTTAATTCACTAAGTATGGTAAAATCTATAGTCAAAAAGTATGTATTGAACCTTGATCGTAATATTGTACATAAATTATTTGATCTGACTTAACAAGTGAACAAAATTAAAAAAATTTAAAAACGAATGTTTGCAATAGAGTGGTTTGTTAAATTTACCCAGTTCCTTTATGTATAATATAAAAAAAAATTAAAGAAAATAAACAAATACATGTAAGATAATAGAATGTTTGTAGCTAGGCATTTGGTATACACATACTATATTTAAAAACTAAATATTGTCACACACTATCCCCGTGTTCGACCAACGGGTTTTAAAGGGTAGTGAGTAAATGTTTCTTTATTTTCCAGGATAAACATGTAAAATTAAAAAGTAGAATGTATAATGTAAAACGTAGAATATAAAATTAAAATGTATGTATTTAATTCTTGTACTGTGAAATTAATAAACATTATCCAGATTTAGCCATACGGCGCACACTCCATTTAAGGGGAAAATTGACTCATCCCAGATACCTACGGTATCAAAAGGATTGAGCTCTGGTGGGACTCTTTCCGTGTTATCGAGACCTAGGTGACTTGGTATGCAGGTGTATCTCCCAAAAATTTTCGTACACATCTGGCCGTTGCGAGTAGTACAGCTTTCTGCATGGTCTTGTAAAGATGTTCATTTAGACCCAGCCTTTTTATGCTTTCGAGGAGGTTCTTCGGAATGACTCCAGTAGTAGACATAACAATAGGTATCGTCTGGGTACTTTGCATTCTCCATTGTCTTCGTATTTGAATTTCCAGATCTCTGTACTTGGCGATATTTTCAGTAAATTTACTACGTAGATTATTGTTGTTAGGTATCGCCACATCAATTAGTGTTGTTTGTCTTGTTAATTTATTGACTAATACGAGATCTGGTCTATTATGCGCCACTGTTTGGTCTGTGAGCACAGTGCGGTCCCAGTATAGCTTGTAGTTGCCATCCTCAAGCATACTCTCAGGGACGTATTGATAATATGGGAGATGGTCGGTTTGGAGAAGTCCCAGCTTGATAGCTATCTCCTGATGAAGGATTTTTCCCACTGCGTCATGCCGTTCCTTGTATTCAGTTGCAGCAAATGCCTGGCAGCCCTGGTAATTTCTGGTTGGTATAACCTGATCCTGAAAGGCCAGTAATGAACCCTCAGTTTCAGGGAACATCTTTCCTGATGTCAACCAATAGTTCGACGCTGTATTGTCGACATAGTCTTGGCTGACCTTATTGGGATGTCGCCCTTTGCTGAGGTTTACCCATCCAGGTGCGCATTTTTTCGTCTTTAGTGAGGTGGTTTATGCGCATTTCTGGTTCCCTCAGTTTGATCGGTGTTGTGTCATCTACTGCGCAGATAGCGCGATGTAGAGTAGATGTCTCAGCTTGCATCTGAAAATAAGTTCTTAAATTAGCAATTTGTTTATCTAATTGCTCACCTATATCCATAAGTCCTCTTCCTCCTAGATTCCGTGGTAATGTCGTTTTTTCTACTGCACTTTTAGGATGGTGTTTTTGTGCCTTTATGAGGTGCGTTCTTACTTTTCGCTGAAGATTTTCTGTGGCCGTTTTTGTCCACTTAACAATGCCAAATGAGTAGCTAAGCGAGGAACATGCGTAGGTGTTTAGTGCCTTAAACAAATTTCTACTGTTAAGGTGTGAGCGAAGCAGCTGTTTTACCCTTCGTATAAACTCAGTAGTTATCTCTGTTTTCATTTGTTTATGGTCAATTTTCCGCGCTTGCTTTACTCCAAGATATTTATACATATCGTTTTCACCCATGGCCTCGATGTTCTGGCCATTTTGCATATCGAATCCTCCGGGCTGTACTTTTCCTCTGATTATATTTAAAACACGGCACTTGTCTAGTCCGAAGTGCATACTAATGTCATTTGAAAATGATTCTACAGTACTTAGCATCTCATCTAGTTGGTTTCGAGTGGAAGCCATTAATTTCAAATCATCCATATACAACAGATGATTAAGCTTCGCCACCACATTGTTATTTTTTATGCTAAAACCTGCGTCAGTGGAGTTCAATAGCTGAGATAGTGGGTTCATAGCGAGACAGAACCACAGTGGACTTAAGGAATCTCCTAGGAACAGGCCCCGGCCGATTCGATATTTTCAGTTTCGATGTTATTTTCACCAGGTATTTGAAGGTGAATTCTTGTCTTCCACTCTGTCATTATATGCTGTAAAAAGTCAATATATTATCATCGCCTTTATATATTCTCAATATATCTAAAAGCCATTCATGCGTCACTAGGCCAAAGGCCTTCTTGTAATCAATAAAGGCAGTAAATAAGTTCTTCTTTTGGAATATGCTTGATTATAAATGACTGAGTCGATGATAAGTTGTTCTTTGCAACCCATGGAACCCTTAGCGCATCCTTTCTGTTGAGGCTCTATGATATTGTTCAGTGCACAGTGTTAGTAGATATGCCGGGCTATACAGGATGTGACCAATTTATACAAAGTTGGAAGACAAGTAATTGGGCGGTATTTGGCTGGATCTTGGGTGTTATTTTGATCCTTCGGTATTAAATAAGTGGTTCCCTGAGTTAGAAATAAAGGTGTTTCCTGCGGATTAGAAATTACATTATTAATTAGTGTTGATAAGCAATCATGAACACTCCAAAACTTCTTAAGCCAGAAGTTTTGAACTCCGTCTGGTCCAGGAGATTTCCAGTTATGAAGCTCTTTGATGATATTTGAGACTTCTTCAGTGGTGAAGGGTTCGTAGAAAGTAGTAATGTAGTGTTGGCAGTTCTGTGTCGTATCTTCTATCCATCCAGCACTGTTATTAAGAGTAGCTGGTGTGAAACTCATGAATTTCTTCTTGGCTTGGGTAAGACTTATCGAGATTTTCTACGGTGGAATTGAGTTTTCGATAGAAGGCTTTCTCAGCAGTCTCAAAAAGGGCATTGTCGGATTTTCGGTTGTTACTCACTTTGTACCTTCTTAGTCGTCCTGAATAAACGGAGAGTTTTTGTTGTAATGTATCCAGGCACTGTTGGGCTGTGTTGTTTTCTGGATCATATCTTGAGTGTCTAGCAGTACTCAGTATTATTTCATTTATTTATTTATTTATTTATTAACGGTTTCACCATTGTTCAAAAAAGTAATACAATGAATTATTTATTTATTTATTATTTATTGACGGACCGAAGTCTATTAGTACATGATACAATTAAAATGTCACACAAATTATAAAAAGAATTCAAAATAAGAATTAGTGCTAGTAGGTACAAAATTGGTAAATACATAATAAACAACAACAAAAAAATAAAATTACTTGCTCTCATTTAACAATTGAGAGCTAGTCCTATAATATAAAGTAAAGTAAAAAATCTAAATATCTAAAACATCTAAAACATTTTGCAATTGACAAATCAGTCTTGAAATTAGAACATTAAGTTAAATATAAATGTAATTGTGTGGAAAACGCAGTAAAGTCGTTCATAAAGAAATCAATATGCGGAGATAATGTATTTGCTAATTTAATAGTTTTACAGAGATAGGAACTTGAACCATAGTTTGTACGGTTAATGACCTCGTGGAAGGTGGTCACAGAACGGGTGGTCCTTGAAGGTACATGTAGATCAATTTTATTTAAGAGTGAGATACAAAATGTATGACCATGAATTAAGTTATATAAGAAGCAAAGATCTTTATGTTGACGACGACCAGTAGCGTACTGATAGATCAACGGGCCCTGGTTCCAGTTGGAATGCGGGAATGAAAACACACATTGTATATCAAAAGTTTTTAATAAAAATGAAATATAAATCAACATATAAAAACTCAAGCTAATTTAAAACAGTAAAATAATATTAATCCTATCGTTTTTCATACTGACATGACTGATCACTTTATTCCAGCCGTTTTTATACCTAAATAATGAAACTCAAAAATTTTCTACATCTAAGGCCTGGATCCCGCGTCCCAAAAAAAGTTTATTAACAGCAAGCTGAAAATTTGTTAATAGCTTAACGGTGTCTATTCGGACAAACTTTGATATATGGGAACACTGGAACAGGATCCCATATTCCCACAATTAAAACTTCCCCGGTTCCAGTGTTCCCGTACATCAAAGTTTGTTCGACTAGACACCGTTAAGCTATTAACAAATTTTCAGCTTGCTATTAATCAACTTTTTCTGGTTCGCAGGATCTAGGCCTGTCCAGTCATAATTAAAAACCTGAATATCGGAAAACAGCTTTTAAAAAATGAACATTAGATGCAATTTATATCAACAAAATAGATTCTCAAATTGCACATAATATATCACATTATAATACATTTATAAATAAGTTAAATAATTAGAAACAAACCTCTAAGAGTAGGGACATAAAGCGCTTTTATTTAAAAATAGCATAAATATAACCTCGGATAACGGTGGGGTTGATATATTTAATCAAACGACGAGATTTTCTTAAAAGGAAATTCATAAAGCAATTTTCGCCAACACTTAGGGATAGGTGCAAATTTCGGCTCCAATGTATTTTAAATTCCTTTTTTTCGAATCCTAAGAAAACTAATAGGTATTTTTTTAAAATTTAAACGCAGAATGAAAGATTACGTTATTACCGACGGCCGAAAGTCCCTGACAACTTCTATAATGTTTATTAAGTTAAAGGGGTGAAAATAAAAGGAGAAAATTGAGTGTGATTTTTAATTTCAAATATCTCATTCAAAAGAAACTTTTTATTTATTCTACTTTCAGCCCTCGGTAATAAGCTGGCGGTAATAAGATAGCCGGTGGTATTCAATAGACGCCGTACAGCGTGTATTGGAGACCACAGCCTTAAGCCACCGTTTGTTAGAACAGTGAGCGACGCACAACTCACAGTCAGTCGAACGCCGCGCACGTCAGTCCAAATCAAAGGAATGGCTTCTGTATGTTAACGGATTGTTAGGTTCTGCTTAGTTGCGTGCTCTAAAGACCGACAGCAGTGTACGTCGACGGAGTGCGCTGGAATCAACTGTGGTTTGATTTGGACGCAAACGTTCAGCTGAACTCACACTGTACAACATAGTGGTACACTAATTTTATTCAAACAAAAATAAGTTTACATGATTTGACATATTTTTAATTGCACAAAGTAAATGAAAAAGTCACTTGTATTAAATTGATATTATAAGTATTTAATTCGTATTTAGATTAACTGGTATTATTACTATTATTTATTAAACGGAGGCATGCATTATAATAAAACAATGTTGGTACAAAATAAAGTGTATCGTTATTATTCAACACATGACACAATTTTGTCTTGTCATTCTACAGATCCCTGATCACTATTATTAAAGTATGCTTTGAATATCTCATTTTTTAATATTATATTTTCGTATTTTTAAATATGTACATATTTCTCTGTAAATTGACCTGTTTTCAGGTCAATACTTTAGGTAAATATTCAAAGAGAAAAGCAGGTTGCCTTTTTTAACAAAAAGTACTATAAACCTTTCAGTAGTGCCTTTCAAAGACACCATATGCTCCACCGAAACCGAACATCTAATATTTTTATTACTATTGTATTAGACAATTTATTACTCCTGGCTCCTTGCGCCAGGCTAGGTCTTTTTTCTTCGAAACCATTTTGGTCAATGCAATGGTAATATAAAATATAAATGGTCAATAACTTTCACATAAGAAATTTCTGACATTTCAGTCTAAAAAGTCAATGTCTAAAAACAGAAATTTCTCATTAATGAGCGAATTAAAAATGAGACGAGAGGAACGAACCGCTTTGATTGAAAACTTGTTAAAAAGTCGGAAACATCATCGACATTGCCTTAAAAATCAGGTGATCCTTCTATACACATGTTTTTGAAAGTGTTGCTTCCACAGTATCGAAATTTCCTACGATTGAAAAGGCAAGAATAAAAGCTGAAGTAATGAATATTGTTTCGCGATATGAAATTGAGCTGGCTGCAAATGAATTAGGTACATGAATTGGTTCCTATTATACAACAAATAATTCTTGTGACGAAAATTTTTTGGAACCCAATATAAGATCTCAGAGCTTGCATTCGTTTGTATTTTCGCCAGAATCAATTAATAGCAATCTAGAAATAATGTAAGACACATTTATGGTATACTTTACATTTTTTGAGGTGTTTTCTTTTTTGTATTTAAACACAGTATTTTTATTTTTTCTCTAAATAAAAACAACTTATTTCAAAGTTATGCTTAATTTTTCTTCTGCAGGAATCGGATGTTGTCTTCTGTTGTAGGGTTTTTTAATAATATCATCCCTTATAAATTGTAATACAGTTTCAGATAAATCCCTGAAAAGTCTAAAATATTCTCGAAATTTTTCCTCGTTCTGAAACAATCTTCTTTCGACTGTTAATTTAAACGCACCTTCTGTATTACGACATGAAAAAATTTCGTTTACATTTTTATTTCTTTTATTTAAATTTAATATTATCAACTCTTCTTCCTCATCCTCTTTTCTTCCTCATCCAGGAGTAATAAAATTATTGCCTAGATTTTGCCAGAATTCATTTTTCTACGTACACCCTCCGTGAGAACAAACGTCAAACTCAAACTATTTTGAGAGCGACAGAATATGCTAACAATCCGACTCACTCAAATCTGCCGTGCGTCGAGTACAACAGATTCTACTGTACGTGTATGTCGTGCGTCGTTCACTGTTCTAACAAACCATGGCTTTAGATTGTGGTCTTAGCTCTTAGATATTTCAAACTGTAACTGTATGATTAAACTTAATAACTGCAGTGACTGCTTCCACGCATGAAGGGCGAAAGTTCTGATACGTACCTATAAGTTCGGTTGTCCTCATTTTTGTCTATATTTAGAATTTAATTTCAGTTATTTTATAAGAATTACCTAAAAGTAGGTAACGGACCGTTCAAGTATTACGTAAAGCAGGTTGGGGGAGGGGGGGGGGGTCAAAAACCTTCAAAAATTGCGTTACGCAATAGTTAAACTCCCATAAGAGTGCGTTACGTAGGGGGAGGGGGTTAAAAATCTTCAAAAATCGCGTTACGTAATACTTGAACGCTCCCTAAAAGCTGAAGAATTAAGACGCTATAAATACGAACAAAAGGAGCATCGAGCGTCTAATTTATTGTCTTGGGATTATTTTTACAACCCCCCCGGGGGCCTGATTCTAATTCATTTCGACAGTCGCAATTTCATTTCGACACCGCCATGACAGCCGCAGAGTATAGCGATTCTTATTAATTTCGATATTAGTTACAACTGGGGATATTAACCTTATCATTTGCACATACCATTATATTTGCACATAACGTACAATTTGCACATACATTACCAATTGCATATATTAGTAATATGGGGTATGACAAGTACGCAGAAAGTGTGTTATTTTATTTATAAACAAATTAGCACTCCTAAATCTTCTTTTTTTTTCAGTTAGTGCATGCTCTGTAACTCCTAAGATTTTTCCTTTGAGCCAAAAACACTCAAATAAAAATTCACCGTAATTTAGTTCTGCACAAAGTTATTTTTTTTCCGATTTCCTTCAACAAAAATTTTACTCAGAAAATCCGAGGTTTCCCAAAAAATCTGCAATTTTCAATTAAAATTTTAGAGAAGTACCTAATTATTTATCAATAATTAAATAATTGATGACATGAAAAATTTATTATAGTAGATTATACAGAGGGGCTAAATTATGGAATAGATTCATTCTTTAAAACGGACGATTTTGGAGCAAAATCCCGATAGAGGTCGATTTTTATTTTTAAATTACAATTTTTTGGCATATATTTCATACTAGTGACGTCATCCATCTGAGCGTGATGACATAATCGATAATTTTGTTAATGGGAATAGGGGTCGTGTGGTAGGTCATTTAAAAGGGCGTTCAATTCTCTATTCAGTAATACACTGCGCGTCATAGAAAACGGGCACCCTAAAAAATGGGTAATTTTTGAGGTCGCGTATCTCCAAAACCTGTTGTCCGATTTAAGTGATTTTTTGAATATGTTATAACCTTATTCTTTGTCAATATCCATGTAATAATATTTTTGCTAAACATGTAAATTTTCATTGTATACCGGGTGTACAAATCAAACTGTTTTTTTCTCAAAGTTCGCAACATCCTGTGGAATAACCTAGCATTTATAAAATACTTAAATTAAAACTTAACTATAGCCTCAGGTTTTCTTAACATTCTCTTTTTTGATTCATTCGCTTGTGTTGGATAATACAAAAGTTATGTACTTTAACAACTAGTCATGTTCTTCATCAGTATAGGTTGTTTGTAAATAAGTGCGACAAACTTTAAGGGGCAATTTTGCATGATAGAATAATGACCGTTTGCTTTATAAACTTATGTCCGCAAATGCTTCCTTTATGAGATACAGGATGTTGAACTTTTTTTACAAACTGACGATTTATTTTATTGCCCTAAAACCGGTTGAGATATGCAAATGAAATTTGGTAGGTTTTAAGAGATAGTTATTGCGAATTTTTTGACTTGCTACTAAGAATTTCATATTCACTATTGGCGTGCATACTGTTAATATGATCGATCATGTTATCTGTATGCACGCCAATGGTGAATATAAAATTTTTAATTGTATGTCAAAAAATTCGCAATAACTATCTGTTAAAACCTACCAAATTTCATTTGCATATCTCAACCGGTTTTTGGGTAATAAAGTAAATCGTCAGTTTGTAAAAAATTATTCAACATCCCGTATCTCGGAAAAGAAGCATTTGCGGACATACAATTATAAAGCAAACTGTCATTATTTTTTAATGCAGAACTACCCTTTAAAGTTTCTTGCACTTGTTTAGAAACACCCTGTACTGAAAAAGAACATGGCTAGTTTTTAAAGTACCTAACTTTTGTATTATCGAACGTAAGCGAATGAATCAAAAAACAGAATGTTAAGAAAACCTAAGGCTATAGTTGGGTTTTAATTTCAGTATTTTATAAATGCTAGGTTATTCCACAGGGTGTTGCGAACTTTGAGAAAAAAACACAGTTTGATTCGTACACCCGGTATACAATGAAAATTTACCTGTTTAGCAAAAATATTATTACAGAGATATTGACAAAGAATAAGGCTATAACATATTCAAAAAATCACTTAAATAGGACAACAGGTTTAGGAGATACGCCACCTGAAAAATCAACCATTTTTTAGGGTGTCCGTTTTCTATGACGCGCAGTTTATAAACATTAATATCATTAGGTATTTATACAGGGTTGCCAAAAAAAATTTTTTGAATTAAATTAATTGGCGCAAAAAGAAGAATGTCTGTAATTTATTTAACTCAAAATACATTGTACTGCTGTCAGAAAATAGAAAAAAAGGTTTATTTCACAAATAAACATTTCTTTTCGCTTAAATTAAATCACAAACAGCCTCCCTCCTACCTATTGGCAGTTTGAACATTTAATTTAAGCTAAAAGCAATGTTTATTTGCAAAATAAACATTTTTTTCTATTTTCTGACAGCAATAGAATGTATTTTGAGTTAAATAAATTACATGCATTGTTCTTCTTGCGTCAATTGATTTAATTCAAAAATTTTTTTGGCCTCCCTGTATAAATAATGATATTAATGTTTATAATAGGGCTTTTCATCGATTGTCATTTGTTTCGAGCTCCTGTCATATGTTGAATAATCTGTGTATAATATTAATATTTACGGATTATACGAAATATGACAGAAGCTCGAAATAAATGACTGTGAATGAAAAGCCCTATACTGAATAGAGAACTGAACGCCTTTGTAAATGAGCTACAACACGAACCCCTATTCCTTTTTAAAAAATAATCGATTACGTCATCACGCTCGGATGGATGACGTCACTAGTTTGAAATATATGCCAAAAAAATTTAATTTAAAAATTAAAAATCGACCTGTTTCGGGATTTTTCTCTAAAATCGTCCATTTTAGAGAAAATGAATTTATTCCATAATTTAGCCCCTCTCTGTATATCAGGAGACCGGCGACAATCTAACCAATAGTTTAGCAATAATTAAAATGTTAATTAAAAAATTTCGGTCGAAATAATAACCAGAAAGATTATGATACACCAGAATAACTATGATTTTCGTATAAAAAAGCACTATACCTATTCAACGTACCTTACAGGATTGAAATTGGACCATTTGAGCGGTCTCAGGAATGTTATAAAGAAACATTTTTTTGGCTTATAAACAAATAGAACCCCTCAGAAAATATTAGATTAAATTAAATTAAGTTAACGCTGTTGAAAAGGGCACGGCTTCTGTGCCCTTTTCGAAGAAAAAAAAAATTGAATTGCGAGGAGTGATTCCAGGTATAAACGGGCAAATTTGACCGGCATTTGCGACAGAGTTATAAACAACAGGATTTTAATCTTTGAACCATTAGATACCTTTTAATTCCGGTAATCTTTGTACATACAAATTTTCATATCTTCTAATTATAGATAAGTAATTACTTCTCTCAAATTTTAGTTGAAAATTAAAGATTTTGTTTGGAAAACCCGAATTTTCCGAGGAAAATTTCCGTCGAAGGAAATTGGAATAAATTATCAATGTGCAGAATTAAATTACTGTCAATTTTTATACGAGTGTTTTGGTTTAAAGTTAAAATTTTCGGAGTTATAGAGCAATAATTAAAAAAAAGATTTCGGAGCTCTAATTTGTTTATAAACAAAATAGCACACTTTCTGTGGACTTTGCACAGCTATATTACTAATATAGGAAATCTTAAGATTTGATTTCAGCATGTCCAGCAATAAAATAGCTGGTAATTAATTTTCCTTGTTTTTTACTAATTTTCCCAGATTATTACCTTACATCTTTCATTGAGTTGATGATTCATGTTATTGTGGACATTCTCAATTATTATATTTCTAATTTAATACTATTCTATCTAATTCCTCAAAACAAGCAAATTTCAATTAAACTCAGCCATATTAATACCTTTTGCTTTAGTTTTCCTTGCAAGAAATAAACAAAACACATCTAAACTAAACTCGCTTTTGGCCATTCATTCATCTCCGTGTCAAATAATTTCGACATCGAAATTATAATATCAACCACTTTTTTGGAGTCGGTATTAATTTCGATAGTCGCTATTTCGTGACGTCATTTCGTTAGTTCAACTAAAATCCACAAGGTTTGCACAGTCGCATTTCGACGTCGCCATATTGAAAGCGACTTGTTTAGTGTCGAAATTTGATTTAAAATCAGGGCCCGGATAAAACGTACATTGAATATCTCAAATTCCAAATTTCTACAACTTTGTAGTTTACAACAACTATTCATGGATCGTGCTGATATAAATACAAGTGTTTGGGTTAGTAGGTACAGGCGGTTATTCTTTAAACAAGTGTTGAAAGCAGGGTTTCGGCTTAAGCAGGTAAAAAGAGTACACAACCTGACAAAAGCGTTCCCTATGTTTCTTAATACATTTTGTTTTCAAATTCTTTGATAAATAGGTATTATTCGTTTTTATTTATAATTACCTACACAAAAATTAAAATTTATTAAGCAGTTACATTTCCTAGTGTGTACTTGTGTAGTTCAAAATGTCCCCATCAAATTATAAAAAAAAAGAAACAAAAAGCGTATTAGAGCGGGCCCCGGGCCCTGGTTCCGCGGAACCATGCTCAGTACGCCACTGACGACGACTCTGTAATGAGTCAAGTCGAATAGTTTGCAGTAAAGACTCATAACTTTGACCAGTGAGATGCATCTTATAAGCATAATAACATAAGAATTTACGCTGAACTTGTTCGATTTTATTAATGTGGCAATTATATTGAGGTGACCAAACACATGATGCATAATCTAAGTGCGGTCTAACCAAAGAACAATAAAGGAGTTTTAAAGAACGACCAGTCGTAAAGTCATAGCTACATCTTTTAACAAAGCCAAGCATCTTTAATGACTTAGAAACCATGCTATTAATGTGTAGGTTGAAATTCAAGTTAGTGTCAAGAATAACACCCAGATCTGTAACTGAGTCAACTAATTGTAACGTAGTGTCCCGTATATAGTAAGAATTATTCTCAAAGTTTCTCAGTCGAGTAAAAGTTATAGCATGGCATTTGTTGGCATTTAAGCCCATACCATTAAGTGAGCACCATTCCACAAGACCATTAAGATCTGATTGCAAATTGTAGCGATCCAAATCAGAGGTAATTATGTGAAATTATGTGCATTCAGGTGTCTTGGTGAATTGTCCTCAAGGTTCACATGCATTGTACTTAGCTGAGTTTTATGGGTACTTGAATTTTTTCCAGATGATTAATATTCCAAATGAAAGAAATGTGTTTTTAGACTTAATATTTACAAATGTTTGTGATTTACAAGTAGCAAAAGCCTCAGATCCGATTTTTAAAAATAGTTATCATCACATAAGTTACACTTACAATATTAGTTTGTGTGAACATCGAGGTAAGTCATTAGAATATACTGAATTTTATCATGATTTTGTAAATGCAGACTATGAAGGTCTCAATAACTATCTTTCAATGATACATTGGGAAGACCATTTGAATTTGTCAAATGTTGATGATGCTTTAACAGAATTTTACAACATACTTAATATGTCACTATCATTGTTTGTACCGGTGAAAAGATTTAAAACTTCTAGTTATCCAAAATGGTTTGATGCCAACTTGCGTTATTTAGTTGTACAGAAAAAAAATTGCTCATAAAAATTATTTAGCTTCCTGTAATCAAGAGGATTATGTGATTTTTTCAGAACTTAGGAGATTGTGTAAGGATCTATCAAATCAATGTTATAACACTTATCTGAATCAAGTAAATCATAATTTATGCAGTAATCCTAAGTACTTTTGGCAGTTTGTAAACAGTAAGAGAGCATCAAATGATTTACCAAACAGTATGTACTATGGTAATGCTATAGCAACAAACGGACAACAGATTGCAAACTGTTTCCGTCAATTTTTTTCAACAGTTTATTCGCCACAATCAAATATTAATAACTTGGAAGTAAAGGGAAACAACAATCTTTTTATACCTAATTTTTCAATATCAGTGAAAGATATTTTCAACAACATTTTATCCCTACCCAATAAGTTAAGCAGTGGTCCAGATGGTATTCCCGATTACTTTCTAAAGAACTGTATATATTCACTAACTAATCCTTTATATCTTCTTTTTGAGTCATCATTAAAGACATCAGTTTTCCCAACTTTATGGAAGCACTCTTATATCTGTCCAATTTTTAAATCAGGTAATAAACAAGACATAACAAATTATCGAAGCGTTTGTAAACAATCCTCTATACCAAAACATTTTGATAGACTATTGCACGATCAATTAAAATTTTATTGTAAAGAGCGTCTAATACACAACATGGATTTTCTCAGAATAAATCAACGGTAACAAATTTAGTACTCTTTGAACAAAAAATATTAAACGCGTTGGAGAATAAAAGTCAGATGGATACTATTTATACTGACTTCTCCAAGGCATTTGACAGAGTAGATCATAACATGTTATTGGGAAAATTAAATGCTTTTGGCTTCAGTCATCAATCCTTACAATGGTTCAATAGCTTTTTAAGAGATCGCACACAGCAGGTGAGAGTAGGTTGTTTTAATTCAAATATAATTCATGTGACATCAGGAGTATCCCAAGGAGCTCACTGTTCACCTTTGTTATTTAATATATTTGTGAACGATATATCAGAGTGTTTTAGAAATTGCGATTTCCTGATGTTTGCAGATGATTTGAAATTATTTAAATCCGTAGATTCAAATGTTGATGTAACATTAATTCAAGAAGATTTAGACCGGTTGAGTATTTGGTGTGAGAATAATATTTTGCATTTAAATGTTGCTAAATGCTGTTATATAAGCTTTTATAGAGGTAATAAAAAATATGATACTTCTTACACAATTAATGAAAATGAATTGTCTTATGTTAAAACAATAAAAGACTTAGGAGTCACATTTGATGAGCAGTTGCGTTTTGTGCAACATATAAATGGTGTAACAGTAAATGCATCAAAATCTTTGGGCTTTATCATTCGCAACTGTCTGAGACTATCTGTAGGGGCTTTAAGAACGGTATATTATGCTTTGGTTGTATCTAAAGTGGAATATGCATCTATTGTATGGTCTCCACAATACCAAGCTCATTCTACTACGTTGGAGAGATTGCAGAATAAATTTTTGAGATATTGTGCATACAAATTAAACATACGCATTACTAATCATGATTATACCTATATTTTAAAAACACTCAACATGAATTTATTAAAAACTCGACGAGATAACTCTGATTTGGTATTTGTGTTTAAATTAATAAATGGTTTAATTTGTTGTTCTGAACTTCTCCAATCTATTAATTTATATGTTCCCTCCAGAAGTCTCAGACATGTTGATTTGTTTTATATACCTTTTCATCGGACAAACTATGGTATGTATGCATTCGCCCATTGAGCGAACACTAAAAATTATAAACGAGAATAACTTGGAAATGTTTGGTGTCTCCTTGGCTGGTTTTAAGAATCGGATTAAAAGAGCTTGACAGGTACTTTTTGTTTATTTGAACTGATTTATGTAATAGATGTAATATGTGTAATGGATAACTATTAATATTTCGTTTTTGTTTAATAAGTATGTAATTAAGATTTATTTTACTCTAGTTTAGTAGATATTACAGAGATTGATTTTATACTGTATGTGTTGTAATGGGGGTAATCCCGTAAATAAATAAATAAATCAATAAATAAATAAATAATTTAAGGTCATCAGCAAATAGAAGAAACTGAGCTAAATTGAAACTTTTATTTATGTCATTTATAAATAAATTAATAATACAATGTTTTTACATACAATGAATTATAATGCAATGAATTATAAAGCCTAAAAAGTCATCAGCTCTCCTGATGACTTTTCTACTTCTTACACCTCGTATATATTCGGTGACTTGACCAATATCCCTACTCAGTACAGTAGAACCTCGATTATCCGTCAGGGCACCGGACCAAGGGTATGACGGATAATCGAAAAGATGGTCAACAGAACATTAAAAAAAGTTAAAAATTGATAATACAACTCTCAAATTTTATTTGTATGTTTTGTTTTATAATATAAGAGGAATTTGTGTTCGTGTTAATATTGTCGAATTTGGTTTAAAATATTTTGAAATCTTTGTTTGCTTTACTGATGATTAACATTTTACAAGGGCTGAATTTCTTAATCGGCGTAAGATCATGCAATCTACTTTATTGAATTCTTCTTGCCGAGAATACCACTCGATGAATGGGTGCATGTGCGATGCAGCTTCTCTAGCATCTTTAATCAAATCTTTGTCAGTTGCAAAAGCATCATCGACATCGTCACTGTCAAATTCCAATTTTGTGTCAGCTTCTGAACCTGTTTCGTCAGCCTCTGTTTTGCCATTTCAACGATTTCATCAACTGTCAGCAATCGATAGCCGTTTGCGTCCTCATCACAAATTAACCTTTCGTTTATGTCATCTTTAGGCAACGAAAACAAAACAGTTGATTCAGCCATAACTTCATTTTATGGTTTTACCGCATTGTACATTTCAGGGAATTTCGTTAGACTAGTCTCGAACTCTAAAAAATGAATTGATGACTAGAATTTTTTCTTACCGAAGGACTTCCGTTGTTAGTACCCCGTCGTGTTCTGATCTTAATGCCCATTACATTAGCAATTGCTGTTGCTGCACAGTAGATTAGCATGTGCAAATATTCTAATGTGTGGGCTTCTATGACATAATTGGGTAGGACTTCAGTGTTCACAATTTGTAACTTACAAGAGTTTATTCGTGGTAGCGGTGGTCTGCTAAGTGGGTTTGTTCCATTAAACTCCTGTACTGCATGTGCCATTTCGGTTACCAGGTTATCACGTAACCATTGTTTTCTTGCTCTGTATTCTCAGGTTGAGCTTCTTGTATGGCAAGCTCAGCAATCTGCTCATGAACTTCAACAGGGATTTGATCTTCAATTACTACATTGTTATGAATCTCCCGTTCGACTTCGCTTCTGATGGTATTGCGTCTAGTCTCTGGGATAAGGTTGTTTCTTATAATTACCGGTATTGGTCTGATACTCGTTGCTACGATACTTGAATATCTGGGTACGTCCTGCAAAATTCGGCATACAGCTGTTGTCAGTAGCCGATTGTTTCTTGAGCGAGGTTTGTCACCTTGTAGTAGAAGCGCAAAATGTTTTCATTAATGGACACAGTCCATTTCATGCGCTGCCTCGGTCGTCCCGGTTGAGTGAGTGCCAGCTGATGTTCCAGCGCAGCACCTTCGGCAGGTGGAGCTCTTGTTGTTTCGCTCGCTTGTGGTTGTGGTTGGGCTGTAGCTGATTGTATGACAGGGGCCCGCCTCCTCAACACCCTGCCACCGACTTCCCGCATGCTGTCACGTCCAGCGCCGGCTCCAGACGTGCCCTGGCGATCCCCAGGCAGCGATCCTAAAACATAAACCATAATTCTCCATATTAATGGGTGTGCATTTTATACCTACTGCCAGGTGTCAGTTTTTGTTCCACTGCAAGTATCCCTGCTACTCTCTGGGTATTGGTGCTACGAATACCCAGAAAGCATCCCCCATTCGCAGTTGGCCGCGCCTGATAGAAGAACTGACAAAAAACTCCCACAGGAGAGATTATTATTATTATTATTATAGCTGCCACCCAGCAGAACAAAAATTACGAACAGGCATCATAGTCAATAAAAGAGTAAAGTACCTTAGATTTCCAACCTATCAACAACATTGTGCAAAATAGTAATTAAAGATAATATATTATTTAAGTATTCAATAATAACTGCTCATGTACCGGAGATGCTGGATTAGGGTGCACCTACATTGGATCCGTATTTCTCCGATCCGACGTCAGATTAAAAAACAAACTCATAGTATTAAAAGGCTGCACCTACACTGGATCCGTATTTCTCCGATCCGATATCTGCCAACGTCGAACTGAATTGCTTCTCCTATCAATCGTCCGATATCAGATCGGGCTTCGGAGCAAGACACATAAGCGATGTGATAGACAGATGTGTAAGGTGCGAGGCAAACAAACCCAGACCACTACTTCATGCAAAAAAAACAAGAGTGTTCTAATGCAGACTTTCAAATAACAATCTTAAAAAACCCTGAGACAGCTAAAAGATTTGCGGTAAGTCTCAAAGGTAAGCTAGAGGACTGTACAGATGGTATAGTGAAGATATTAATAACTATTGAAGGGAGGGTATATTGGAAGAGGTATCAACTGAAATGATCGGAAGAAACGAGCGTGAAAAAAAAATTAACATTGGTACAATGAGGAATGTGCACAAGCAATGCAAAGAAAAAATGGAGCATTAATACAAAAGTAAGTATAATTAAGAAAAATACATTTAATGCTCTTAATATTTACCAAAATATTCACTCAATGCACTAAAGCAGCGGTGCTCAAACGGTCGATCACAATCGACCAGTCGATCGCCAAAGTTTTTGAAGTCGATCACGATTCACAGAACGAATACACATGGGAAAGGTGGAGACTGCGCTAACTTGTGGATAATATGAAGTGCCATGCACTTCATGAAGTGCATTAACATCCATGTAAAATTAAGATGAAAAACATCTTTAATTACAACTCTCTGTAGTTATAACCTTTTATCAAATAGAAATGTGAAATAAAGTATTTTATTTTCAAATTTTTTTGCTAATAGCAGTCGATCGCTGGACGCTTGCAGTTTATGTGGTAGATCCCATGCAGTGTAAGTCTGAGCACCACTGCACTAAAGGCTTAAGTAAATGTTTAATTTTTAATGTGTTTCCAAACCTGATAAGCGCCAATTCAATGTCAATTTCCTCTTCGGTAGTTTCATCTTCCTCCAACATCTCTCTACACATCTTTTCACACTGCTTGAGTTTCTTTTCAGCCTCTAAATAGTTTTCATATTCAATTAATAAACATGCTTTGTTATAACACTGTTCATAAGTGTTCTCAACAAATTCGTTAATTGTATCCATCTAAAACGAGAAAGATCTTTTTTAGAAAGGAAATTTTTAAAAACTACAGAGGGAAAATTATTCTTTTAGAACTAAATTAGTTGTTAGGTTAACTGGAGACCCATCTACCCAAAAAGCCTAACAAATATAATCCCAAAAAACAGAACCAACAGGAATATTAAAGTAATTTGCACATATTATGTAATATATAACCAGCAGATAAATATTTAAAAAATCAATATAATAAATGTGGTACATACCGCATTTTCATTCTTCAGATGAACCATTGCAGCACTCAAATTGGTGTACCGTTCATCATCATAATCATCATCATGCATATTTTTAATGATGTCTCTGTATATAGAGACAGAATTATCATATTGTTCAAGTCTGTACAAAATCTGAGCTTTCAATTCCTTGCAACGGAAATCCAGTTCATTCTCACTTAATTCAATTGTTTTTAAAGCTTCTTCTGGTTTATTAACACGATAGTAACTATAAGCTTTTTCAAATATTACTTCCCTGGAAAAATTTAACATAATATGATTAACTAAATAATAAATATTAACCTTTTATGAAAAAAAGGTGGAGAGATAAATCAACAAAGGACCAAAATTGCTTAAAAAAACAATCATAAACCACAGACTCATAAACTTACTGTAAAAATTGTGGATTTTTGTTCATCAAAGAAATGGCTTCCTCAAAACGTGATAGGTGAATAAGACACACCATTTTACACTGGAAAGCTAAAAATTCATGTGGAGCCACACCCAGAACTAAAACAAAAAGTATATATTTCCATATGCAACCATTGAGTGCTATAACACTATAATCTAAAAATGCAAATTATTTATTCTTAAGTCTATCTGTTTGCAACTGGCAATTCATTACAAATGTAAATCTTCAAATAGAGGTTAATGGTTTGTTCCGTTTTACACTTATTTTTGTTTGTACAAATACGTTTGTATGTCGACACTCAAATATAAGCCTACCAATTCATCCAAAACCTATTTTATATGTAACCGTCGCCCAGAGCGTGCGAATGTCTCCTGTGAGACACATTATATCATTACAGTTCCGACTTCGAAGAAGAAAGGTTGTGTGTAACTGGTATCCATTCAGTTGCTAACTGTGTTGAATACGTTTAATAAAAAGTGTAACCAATAAACTCTCATTTTTTTCCATGGTTCCTGTCAAGGCCATAAACCATTATCAATCAACTTACCATCTGCAAAGAATCATTTATTTCTCTAGAAGGCTATCAGCAATGTGCTTGCAAAGTAAACATGTAAAACGGATAAAAATGGAAAGTTGTGTAATTCCAAGTGCCATAGTGATGATGATATCCAACCTCTGATTGGGAGACACCACTTAAAGAAGAGTTGAAGATAAAACCATCAACTGAATTCGGCTGTTCCATAGATGATATTTGTTCCAAAGTTGTTTTGGTTTTAATACCCATGATCGCACTCACTAAAGATGGCATTTTCTTTGCTTAATTTTCGATAATTCTTTTATTAAATGATCACATATTAACTTTTAAAAGCACTACTTCATTCAACATTATCTTTCAAGTGTGTTGAACAGTTCACTTTTCAGATACCGTGTAGATAGCATTGCTTTCATTTTTGCCCCATTCAACCAAAGTGATTCAATTTGGTTGAACCCCTGTAATTTCGCCATTACCTCTTGAGGTGTTGTGGTGAGGATTGAATGAATTATGAGATGGTACAAAGCAATTTTATTACTCTACTGCTAGTGTGACATGATTTTTTATTGAGTAATAGACTATGATGAAAAATCTTGCATTATGGTTCCATTTTTCATACTGATAAAACTGATTTTGATAATGATTTGATCTAAATTTTTTATATTGTTTCAGTTTATTAAAATATTTGACATATTTATGTAGGTACTTTATAAAAAATCTACATTATTTAGTAAGTAATTTACCGTTAAGACTAAAATTAAGGTACTCACTTTTATTTGATGTTTTCAAAGACCTTTCGTATTCCCCATTTTGATTAAATTTATTTAACTCTGCATATAATGATGTTATTGTTTTGTCTTTTATAGTTTTTTCTGCCATTCTTTGTATTTTAGAACTTTAAAATTAGTACAATATGTAAATCAAACTTAAAAAAGTAACACGTTACACATTACCTCTGTCACATTGCCACAATAGGGCTTTTCATCGACTGTCATTTGTTTCGAGCTTCTGTCATATGTTGTATAATCTGTGTATAATATTAATATGCACGGATTACGACATATGACAGAAGCTCGAAACAAACGACTGTAAAGGCTCTATGACACTATGCATTTTCTTGTATCATTTCTAATATCGTTTCTGATATGTCAAAAAAATGTATAGTGTCATACACAGATACAAGAAACGATATCAGAAACGATACAAGAATTTGTGTCAGGCACAGATTCTTGTACAATAAAGTCGGATTTATAGTTTGACGTAGCGTAGACGTAGACGTAACGTAGACGCACTGGAAAAGATCAACACCGAATTTTGTGTACTCCTGTTTATAAATGAACGCAAGCGCCTGACGGAACATAAGAGAAACGTAACATAACGGAAGAGATGACCAACTTTCATCTTTTACAGTGCGTTTCTTACGTCTGGCCAATCAAAATTAAGAATTTTGTTCTATCAGCTGTCACCCAAAGTGGACACGCCCTCATCAATTTTGTAAAGATAAAGTTGTTTATCAACATATTTGAATTTTGTTAATTATTTGAATACAATGGATGTTAAGTTATTAATTTAATAAAAATATATCATAGAGTCATTTCAATATTTCAGATAAATATGAGTTGTTTATTAGCCTAATTCGGGGTTATATACACATATTATACGATAGGTAAATCCAATAAACATTTTAAAGATAAGAAATGAAACAAAATAGTTGGAAATCCCACGGCATGCGGCACCAAGGAGCATATCTTCGTTTATTTCCTAATCCATGTAACACACAAAACAGATAAATATTATCATAATAATAAATAGTAGTATAAGTATAAATAAATAAACACAAAGTTTGTTTATTACTGTTCGCATAATTTATAGGCTATGTTGTTGAATCAGAATTAAGTCATTGGGTGCATTCAGCAGACGCAATCGCTAACTAATCGATTAGTGATTTTCTGCTGAATGCCACATAAATTGTGGCATTCAGCATGTAAATCACAAATCGATTACTAATCGATTAGTTAGCGATTGCGTCTGCTGAATGCACCCATTGTTTACTCTTTCTACTCATGCGCAAAAATTCCGCTACGTCGAACTATAAATTGACATAATATTTTCTTACGTTTCCAGTCCGTTTCTTACGTCTCCGTTGCGTCTACGTCTACGCTACGTCAAACTATAAATCCAACTTAATAACTGCGCCAATTTCTGCGCAAACTCGCAAAGAGCAAAAACGTAAAACCTGCTGGTAAAACTTCTAAATGTCATAATGGCGGCTGAAAATGAGATCATATGATTCATATGATTTATGTCTTGATGAATTTATTTGTGTTTTGTAGGTATTATTTATAAATATTTTATTGATACTTAATATAGCGTTTGGTATGGACTACTGTTCTACTAATAACCATATATTTAGAATAACTTTGGGTTTCATATTGCATAATTTTTTAATAGAGGAAAATACAGAAAATACAATGGATCAAACTGAAGATAATTATAATGCAAATATTTTAACACAAATATAAAAAAAATAAAAAACAAATAATCAACAGTCAACGTATAAATTCTAGTTATTAGAGAGTTATCAAGTAACTCTATGAGAATACGGTAACGTTATAAATAACATGTAAAGTATACAGTAAAATAGCGTTACCGTATTCTCCTAGGGTTACTTGATAACTCTCCATTAGAGAGTTATTAGAGAGATATCGAAACCCCATTTAACATCGTCCTTTAATAAAAGATCCTTTATTTTGACATATACGCAAGCGCAGTATCACATCCTTTATTTTTGTCCTGTAATAAAATACAGGCCGCCTGTATTTAAGGAAAAATAAAGGACAAAAATCTTTTAATAAAGGATCTTGTATTTTGACGTAACGTGTCAAAAATGTGACATATTTGTCAAATTATGTGAAGAAACAAGAAAAGAAAGTCGTCTAACTTCACTTCTATTTATGTTTTTATCACATCTGGATATTTTTGATCTAAGTTGAAGTTTTATTTATTAAAAAGAACTCCTAAATAAAGGAATAACAGTTTATTCTCAGATATAGATTATTAATGTTTTGACCCAAATCAATATAAAAAAGAATATTTAAGACCATTGAGTTATTAGAAAAAGTTTGTAAACAGGAATTTAAATATAATTTTTGTAAATAATTTTAGTGTTTAATAATTAGGTACAATAATCAGACATAGAATTTCTTTACAACTCATTTAAACTCCAGACATTTTTGTATAGAAATAAATATTTTTATTACAGATATATAAGATGTACCTACCTAATTTCAATTAATTTGAATGCACAAGTATCATACTTGAGACATTGTGGAAAAGTTTAGGATTTGTTCAAATTCTGCATTCAAAGGTAGAGTTCAATTCAACAGATATATAACATAAATGGTATTAAAATATAAACGGGTTCATACAATAAAACAAAGATTTAAGTGGTTTAAGTATTTATTTTTGAAATTTTTTATCCTTGATGTATTAGAATCTATATCGTTTTGAACCAAAAGTATTACACTTTCGTGCCATCAGCTTTTGTTTATTTAAATATACTGTCAAAATAATTCATCCACCATAAAGCTAATTCATCTATTATTTTTGTCCTTTAAAACACAGTTTTGGGCTATGTCGGCTCCATCTTTGTTGCCGAGCCACAAATCTTCGAGGGTACAAGGATAGTTTCTGCATGTAAGAAGATGTTCCATATTCTGTATTTTTCCATAGTCACAGTTCACATCAGCTTGGTCTATTTTCCTCCATTTTATAATGTTTAATTTTACTGGAGCGACCCCTGGTCTTATCCTATTTATAGTTTTCCATGTTTTAAAGTCTAGGTCTAGAGATTGTCTGGTTCATTGAACCTAGGGAAGAGGAAAATACTCATCCTGCACTGTTCCAAGGAAGCTTTTCCTGGATTTTAGTCGCTTTTGTGGCGTTCAAGCTTTGTATAGGGCATTCCACTCATCCACAATCTGTTTAATTTTCTATATGTGCTCTGCAACGCATCTGTGTATCAACGGTTCTACAAAACCCGTTAAAACAAATTGTTCATACATTTTTGCTAGTTGTGGAAGTCCTTTTAACGGAAAGTGATATAACATATTTTAAAGGATACGTAAAATCAAACATTAATATGTATTTATAAATTTATTAAAAAACTGCTAATAATAAAATACTTAACATCAGACACCAATATTAAACTATATATATACTACACCTATTTATTTATAACTTTACTAGCAAACTGCAGTCCAATAAAAATAAAATTATCAACATTAACCATTTAAACTTGCCTTAAATTGCGAATAATTTTACCACAAACAAACACACACAAAATGTAGTTGCACTAGATTTGCTCCTGTTTGAAAATGTACTGCCACAGCATGTTCGATTTGGCGAATGGATTTAGTGTCGGCAGTCATAAATATAAACCCAAATAAACAACAAAGCTTGTTCGATTAAATCGCACCACCTTCATATTTGTTAGTGCAAATTTCAATGAAACTGTAAAACTAGTAAAACTGAACAAGCTCATATTATTCTTTAAATATAACTTGCATCTTATTTCACATATTAATATTGGAAATCTTCTCTTCAAAATACAAAATGTTCTTTCAATAACAGCTCTTGAAGCAATTTGTGATTAATTACACAGCACTTCAACTGCTCCCTAACAGATACATTGTCCATAAATTCTCCATTTCGTATACCCATAATATGCAAAAGTATTTAACAACTCCTTAACTCCCTTATAACATAGTATTTCTAATTTCACTTTCATGTTGTACTATGGTTTAAGTATTATGGGTTATGTTGTTCTTTAAATGACAAAATAATTAAATTCAACGTTTTACTCTTTTCAATGATCTTATTCTTAATTGTCTTGTTCTTACTCTTATTTTAATTTTTATCTCTATAATAAGGTCTTATTCACTCTTCTATGGTCTTATTTATACGAGATTACGATTACAAATAGAATTTTATTTATAGGTTATAAGGTTATTTTTATATTTACAAAAATATTTAATGTCATTTGTCAAAATAAAAGATCCCTTAAAACTGCTTTTCGATAACTCTCATTACACATGTCCTGTATTTGTCCTTTATTAAAAGATCCTGTAATAAAGGAACTTTTAACTCCGAGTTTCGATATCTCTCTGCCAACGTCTTTTAAGTCGACCTGTAATAAAAGATCCTTTATTTTGACATATAAGCATGCGCAGTATTGCGTCTTTTATTTTTGTCTTTTAATAAAATACAGGCCGCCTGTATTTAAGGAAAATTAGAGGACACCTTTATTTTAATAAAAGTTCCTTTATTTTGACATAACGTGTCAAAAATGTGAAGAAAGGTGTAACTTCACTTGTATTTTGAATTTATCTTGTCGCTTCTTTGGATTGATAATTTATGTATTGTGGGATTGATATTTGATTAAACTTTCATCATTAAAGTTGTATGTTGGGTTTTATTTATTAAAAACAACTCTAAGTAATATTCTGAGATATAGATTATTGATGTTTTGACCCAAACGAATATAGAAAAGAACATTTTATTGAAGCTTGAGTTATTACAAGAAGTTGTAAAAAGGAATATTACGTAAATAATTTTAAATTGTTACTAATTACAATGATCAGACTTAAAATATCAGTAACTCATTTATTAAACTCAATATATTTTACATTTTTCTATAGAAATAAATAATTATTGAAGATATAAGAGATTGAAGATAAAAGATCAATAAATTTTAATGAAAGTTAGGATTTGTTAAAATTCTAGATTCAAAATAGAGTTCTATTCAACAGATATATAACAACAGGTTAACAAAATAAAACAAAGGTTCAAGTATTTATTTTTGAAAATTTAATCTTTTATAGATTAGAATCTATAAAGTTTTTAATCAAAAGTATTAATACACTTTCATTTTCATGCCATCTTCTTCTTTTGGTTCTTATCCGTTTCGAATGTTGGAAATCATATAGCAATCGTAACCTTGCTAGCTGCGATTCGAAACAGTTCCATTGATATATTCTCCCTCTACCAGGTCTTCGCTTACCTTTGACTGTACCTTGCAATATGTACTGCAGCAGGGAGTAACGGTGCTGATTTATCATATGTGTCCCAGATACTGCAGTTTTATGCGTTTAATGGTAAACACAATCTCCAATTCCTTCTTCATTCCTCCTTGTTCGTGATCCATTTCATGCCATCAGTATTTGTTTATTTAAACATTGCCAAAAAAATTAATAAAAACCAGCATAAAGCTTAATTCTTCTATTATCTTTTTGTATATCGGGAAGTTTATCTGACAGATTAGAGGTCTTTTCATTTTCAGATAACTAATTATTGGGAAGTTTATATAACAGTATCCTTAGTATCTGTCTTTTCAGCTCCGGATAACTAGTTAACGGGAAGTTTTTCTCTGTCAGATATCTATTAGTATCTAATCTGTCAGATAAACTTCCTGATAACTAGTTATCCAGAGGTGAAAAGAAAGAAAGAGAGGGCCATAATGGATAAAAGATCAAACGCCAATAGCATGTATGTACATATTTATAAATTTATTATTTAAAACCTGCTAATGATCATAAAATACTTAAAATCAGTCACCAATATAATATTTATATTTATTTATAAATTTATTAACAAACTGCAGTCCAATAAAAATAAAATTAGTTTAAGCGCTAGCTTTAAATGTCGAACAATAATTTTAAACAAACACACACACAATTTAGTCGCATTAGATTATGTAAAACTGAACAAGCTGATATTATTCTTTGAATAAAAGGTAACTTGCATCTCATTACATATGGTAAAATGGGAAATCTCTTCACAATACCAAATGTTCTTTCAATAACAACTCTTGAAGGGATTTGTGATGGATTATAAAAACACAACTTGTCTGAAAATTCTGGAATGGTGTCATTCGGTAGTTGTAGTTGAGGAATGGATATCCACTATTCCCTAATAATATATTCTCCAGAAATTCCCCATTACATATACCCATAATGCAAAAGTATTTAAAAACTCCTAAAATAGTATTTCCAATTTATTGCACTTCCATATTATTGAACGATGAGTATTATGGGATATATTATGTTGTTCTCTAAACATCTTTAAATGACAAAATAATTAAATTTAACGTTTTACTCTTCAATTATCTTATTTTAATTTATATCGACAAATGGAATTTTATAGGTTATTTTTATATTTACAAAAATATTTCATGTCATTTGTCAAAATAAAAGATTCTTTAACTGCGTTTGCAATACCACTCTTTTAGACCCGTCCTGTATTTGTCCTTTATTAAAGTATCCTGTAATAAAGGATCCTTTATTTGCCGGTGGCAATAACTCTCTATTATAACATTAAAATATTTGTTTTTAAAAGTTTATAAATTTTATAAAATCCTTAAAATCAGCTGTAGACGCAGTACTACCATAGGAGCGGCTAAAGATACAGTGCGGCTCCCTAATTTGCGCATGCGTCAAAATATTTACAACGTTGTCATGTTGTTTACACATTGACATCGCCGGGAAATTCAAAATGCTAGCTCGTAGCAAGGAATCTTTTATTTTGACAAATGACATAATAATATTTTTGTTATGTAAATGTAAATATAAAAATAACCCATAAAAATAAAATTCTATTTTGTTTTACCTGTACTTGTAAGGGTATTAAGAAAATATATATTATAAGATCATTGAAAAGAGTAAAACGTTGAATTTAATTATTTTGTCAGATAAAGAACAACATAACCATCATACAATATGGAACTGCTATAGGTTTAGAAGTTTTTAAATACTTTTGCATATTATGATGGGTATATAAAATGGAGAATTATGGACAAATGACACCATTGCAGAATCTTCAGACAGTACTTGAAGTGCTGTATAATCAATCACAAATTGCCTCAAGAATTGTTATTGAAAGAATATTTGGTATTTTATGAAGAAAAGATTCCCAATATTAATATGTGAAATGAGATGCAAGTTACCTTTTGTTTGAAGAATAATATCGGCTTGTATACTTTTATATTGCAGTTGTTAATAGAGAAAACATTGAAATACTGGAAAAGGAGGATGCTGTTAGTTAATCAAACAAGCTGTGGCAGTACCTACATTTTCAACCAGGAGCAAATCTAGTGCAACTAAATTTTGTGTGTGTTTGTTTTAGAGGATTATTCTCCATTTAACTCAAGCCTAAATGGTTCCCACATAACAATTTCATGTTCTTGGTAGATTCGATATTCAATATTCGATAAAGGTTTATTCCAAGACTAAACTTTTATGAATATTCTAAGTAACTATGTACCTACATGAATGTGTTCAGTATATTTGGTTCGAGGATATTCTTTGAAGTATATGCAAAAAACATGAAATTTAGAATGTTTTTATAGTATATACCTACTATGCTTCTACTACACACATACTAAAAAGAATATATTGCGACAAATGTTGGTAGTATAATATGCTTCGAACATGATCAAAAGATCATTGTAATGTAGTATAATGTTGATAATTTTATTTTTATTGGACTGCAGTTTGTTAATAAATTTATAAATAAATAGGTATATTATATTGGTGACTGATTTAAGTATTTTATTATTATTGGCAGTTTATTAATAAATTTATAAATACATACATGATATTGGTGTTTGATTTTGAGTATCCTTTAAAATTTATTTTATATCTCATTCTGTTAAAAGGACTTCCACAACTAGCAAAAATGTATGAACAAAGAAGTTACAGTAGAGCGTCGATTATCCGAACTAATTGGGGGACATGGGCGTTCGGAAAACCAATTTGTTCGGATAATCAAACTATATTGAGATTGTCATACATATTTATCCACAAGTGAATGAAAACCATATTTATATAACTATATTTGTTTATACTTTGATAATGACAAATAGCAATTAAACAAAAAAAGTGCAGTCTTTGCAACAACATATTTTTGGATACAAAATTGAAGATTTTTAAGCGTTAATTACTAACGCTTGCTCAGTACTCGAGTGCGGGGCGCAGAAGTCGGGAGTTCAGATAACCGGTCGTTCGGATAATCGACGCTCTACTGTATTTTAAAGGACAAAAATAATAATAGAAAAATTAGCTTTATGGTGTCTTTTTTATTAATTTTTTTGACAGTATGTTTAAATAAACAAATGCTGATGACACGAAAATGAAAGTGTAATACATACTTTTGGTTGAAAACTTTATAGATTATGGGCCGGTACTTTCTGCACCGGTTAAATCTCGGTTAGCTAGAAAAGTACCTCTTTGGGCCTCTTGCGTTGTAATATCATGTATAATCATAATATCATCATCATTGGCTCCACAACTCATGGTAAGTCTTGTGACCTGTTCCAGAATCAGCTTCCTATCCCTCACCTTGGTTTTCCAATTTCGCACTCCTATCATATGTGTTTATGTCTATGTTATGCATATGTATATTTCTGTCCTGATTAAACCCGGTTAGCTAATGGCGGTTTAACCGGGACATAAAGTACCGGCCCTATATCTAATATAATAAAAGATTAAAATTCCAAAAACCTTTGTTTTATTGTATTAACCTGTATTGTATTAACCTGTTTATATTGTTAATATCATAGGTATATTATGTTACATCTGTTGAATTGAACTGTACTTTCGAATCCCGAATTTTAACAAATCCTAAACTTTTCCACAATTTCTCAAGCATATATTTGTGCATTCAAATTAATTGAAATTACATCTTATACAGGGTGTCTGCGTAACTTGGAACCGTATGGGACACTTTTTTAATATCAATTTTACGAAAAAAAAAGTCATTCTTTATAAAGTGCTCTGCATAGTCTAAAACCTAAGATGCAATCATCAGATATCAAATTTTGTCAACAGTATACGAGGTATGTCAAAAAATATGAATTTCGCTCAATAGGGCTTTTCATTCACAGTCATTTGTTTCGAGCTTTTGTCATGTGTCATATAATATTAATATATCTACGTCGTACGTTATTGGTATTTCCAATGATACAAACTGAAGACGTATGACGTAGATATATTAATATTATGTGACACATGACAGAAGCTCGAAACAAATGACAATCGATGAAAAGCCCTATAGCAAACTACCTTTGTATTTCAAAATATCAAAAATTTTTATTATGAAGTTATTTGTAATTAAAAACCATATTCAAATATGCAATAACAGCCTTCTACTTGAAAAAAAAAATCTGAAATTTTCCTAAATTACTGATTTCGAACATCATTTTTATTTATTAGACATGTAGACATAACTCTTTTATTAATAATTTTAGGAAAAAAAGTTATTCTTCATAAAAATCTGTGCATGGTCTAAACCTCAAGATGCAACCATCAGTTATCCAAGTTTCTTAATTTTATACGAGGTGTGTCAAATAATATGAATTTAGAAATTCATATTATTTGACACACCTTGTATAAAATAACAAACTTGGATAACTGATGGTTGCATCTTGAGGTTTAGACCATGCACAGATTTTTATGAAGAATAACTTTTTTCCTAAAATTATTAATAAAAGAGTTATTACATGTCAAATAGATAAAAATGATGTTCGGAATCTGTAATTTAGGAAAATTTCAGAAATTTTTTTTTCAAGTAGAAGGCTGTTATATTACCTATTTGAATATGGTTTTTAATTACAAATAACTTTTTATAATAAAATTTTTTAATATTTTGAAATATAAAGATAGTTTGCTCTTGAGCGAAATTCATATTTTTTGACACTGTTGACAAAATTTGATATCTGATGATTGCATCTTAGGTTTTAGACTATGCAGAGCACTTTATAAAGAATGACTTTTTTTCGTAAAATTGATATTAAAAAAGTTTCCCATATGGTTCCAAGTTACGCAGAGACCCTGTATATCTATACCTACTAAAATTATTTTTTATTTCTACACAAAAATGTCTAAATTAATTATAAAGAATGTCTATGTGATTTTTGTAATTAACAGTTTAAAATTATGTAGCTTCAATAAATGTCCTTTTTTCATATTGATTTGGGTCAAACCATGAATAATCTGTATCTTAGAATAAACTTTTATTTAGGAGTCCTTTTTAATGAATAAAACAGGACATGACATACACATACAACTTAGATCCAAAATATAAAATAAAAAATATCCAACAAGAACAAACAACCAAAGCTGTGACAAATATACAAAATACAAGTGAAGTTAGACGCGTTTCTTGTTCTCAACGTAATTTGTCCTTCAAACTATCTCGGAACCGGCAACGTTGGAGTTGAGGACACGCATGCGCAAATTAGGGAGCCGCACTGTATCTTTAGCCGCACCTGCAGCGGGACTCCGTGCACTTTCGTTTCAAGCGATGCGATCGCATTTATGCAAATTAGCAGAGTATAGACGTAGTAGAAGAGGTGTTCCCAAATTCCCAACAGACTACTAAATTCCACACGGACGTAAGCAGTGATTGGTCGTTATCATCTGATTTTGACATAGATAGACATATGGATTTGGATGAATTTTTGTGGTTATGTAAGTATATTTTTTGTCTGTCTGATTGACACTTTCTTGTTTTTGAAAAATTTGTTCAAGAATGGAAATATGAAGACGTGGAAAGATATGCAGAAAGTTGAGACAAGTTATGTAAGGTCTAGAACAGTTCACACAAAGAAACAAGATGATTTATACTATGAGTATAGTTTTTAATCAATTTCATGCTATGAGTGTAACAGAAATAACATAATAATATGCAAGGAGTATAGATGCTAGGAGAGTATATTATATTCATTGATGTGGTAAGTCCTTTATTAGTTGCAATAATTAAAACTTATAGGTACTTGTCTATCTTTAGGATATAAGCCCAACTATAAAATAATTAGGACAGAGAAACCTGTTCCATTCATTGTCCCTCCAGACTGATTTGCAAACTGTGAGATCAAGGACAGCTTTCTATCAGTTATGTATTGGAAAACACATGCTGAACCATGCATCTGTAAAAACTACAAGAAAAAAATGGTTGTAGAGAAATTAATGAGGTGCCACCCAATAAAATTTCATGAGATTCAAGAATGTGAAGATACATGAGCAATTTCAGGTAGGGATCCTATTAAATTACATAATGTAACTTTAACACAGGTATATGAAAGTGAGTGTAAGGCAGTGGTCTCCAATAAACACTGTACACGGCCTAAGGCATCTATTGGATACCACCAGTTAAGTCGGTGGCTACTACAAATTACTCTGTAATTTGAATTTGTTTTAGAATTACTCTTTTCTGTAACTCTTTTCGGTTGTAAGATAGTTTTCTGTCCTTCAAAGTTTATTAAAAGAACGAAAATGAACAATTTTCCTACAGCGTGACATACGCAGCCTACAACATCTATTGGAGACAACAGCCTTACACATTGTTTTGTAGAGTTTGTAACATTTTTTGTATTCCCTGTTACCAGTGCAACTGTAAAGTATATGAGCTGAAAAATACCTTATGAATAATACTAACTCTGTTTTAGATGATGCTGCAAGGTGTTTGGGAGAAAATAAAAAGAGAAACTGAGTAAACATTGAATTTGATATTAAGATAGTTTTTTAGCTCACAAATGTTTTTTGTTTTGTATCTGTATTAAATTTTTATTATACAGTAGGTACTTAGCACCCCAATTATCCGTGCTCCTCGTGATCGGAAGTGGCACGGATAATTGAAAAGCACAGATGATCCAATCATTAATTTCTTATACAGTGAGCACGTAAAGGTTGGAATAAATTCATTTTCTCGAGAATGGATGACTTTTGAAAAAAATCCCAAAACAGGTCAATTTTTAATTTTAAATTACGACTTTTTGGCATATATATAATACTAGTGACGTCACCCATCTGGGCGTGATGACGTCATCGATGATTTTTTTAAATGAGACTAGTAGTCGTGTGATAGCTCATTTGAAAGGTAATTCAATTCTCTATTCAGTAATATAAACATTAACATAATTATTTATACAGGGTGTCCAAAAAATTTTTTTTGTATTAAATTTATTGACATAAAAAGAAGAATGTATGTAATTTATTTATTTCAAAATACATTTTACTGCTCGCAGAAAACAGGAAAAAATGTATATTTGAAAAATAATCATTGCTTTTTGCTTAAATTAAATGTTCAAATTGTCACGAGGCTGGTGGGTACCTGCTTTAATATTGAATTTAAGCCAAAAACAATATTTATTTGCCAAAAACACATTTTTTCCTGTTTTATGATAGCAGTAAAATGTATTTTGAATTAAATAAATTACACTCATTCTTCTTTTTATGTCAATAAATTTAATTCAAAAAAATTTTTTTTGGGCACCCTGTATAAATAATTATGTTAATGTTTATATTACTGAATAAAGAATTGAATTACCTTTCAAATGAGCTATCACACGACCCCTATTCTCATTTAAAAAAAACATCGATGACGTCATCACGCCCAGATGGGTGACGTAACTAGTATGACATATATGCCAAAAAGTCTTAATTTAAAAATAAAAATTGACCTGTTTCGGGATTTTTTCCCAAAATCGTCCGTTCTTGAGAAAATGAATTTATTCCAACCTTTACGTGCTCACTGTATATGATTCATATAAGAATATTTCATAAGAATTTCTTATGCATGATATGTACTTACCTATCATAAAAAAATAACAGAAAAAATAAATCTTTCATTATGAGTCTCCTTTTCTGCATATAGAGTTTCTGTCGAGTGATTAAAGTGATGCTATTTTGATAAAACCTTAAAAATTCAATTTGAGTAATAGAAAATCATAGCACGGATAATCCGCAGCCCGGATAATCTGCACACGGATCGGGGTTCTACTGTAGTTGTATAGGCTAATTTACAAGAATGTTAGTTTGTTTTTATAGATTTTACTTGATTCATAAATATTGTGAAATTTCTTATAAGATTATATTTACATATATACGCATACTTAATTTAGGTCTGAATTTTAAAGAATTGTTAAGTAATGATGTTATTTTATAGACAACATTATAATATACTAGAGTTGTACTTTAAAAATCAAAATATTACTGGGTCCCAGGCGGGGTTTAGAGGGGTTTTACCTTCGCCATTGCACCAATAAGAGCCTCCCCTCCTTTGATTTCCGAGATTTTTAATAAAGAATAAAAAATTTTAAACATTAGGTATTTAGTGTTTTATTTAGTTTGCAATAGTTATTTTCAGTAAACATTTTTTATTATCGTATATTTATGGTGAAAACAATATTTAGTGTAAGGTTCTAGAAATTAAAGTCATTTTGAATTTATGCAAGGCAGGTCCACAACAGCAATTTTTATTTTAAGACAGCTAATGGAAAAACTTGAGAAAGAGAAAAAGAAAGACTCGCACATAGTATTTATTAATCGTGAGAAACATATGACAAAGTTACTGGAAACCTACTGGTACTAAGTAGGAAAGGAATACCGGCTGAATATGTGAGTGCTGCTAGACATGTATGAGATGGTAACGATCAGAGTTCAAGCAACGAAAACAGAATATTCTTTTAAATATGGTATTACAAATCCACATAGAGTAGTTAGCTGGGATAAACAAGAGCTCCACAAGATGATAGTTTTATGTATGTAGGATCGATATTACTGAGCAATGAGAAAGTACATGGAGATACTAGATACAAGTAATAGACCTGGATCCCGCGTATGAAAAAAAAGTTGATTATTAGCAAGCTGACAATTTGTTAATGGCTTAACGGTGTCGAGTCGGACAGCATGATTTGAGTTTCCACTAGACTTGTGTTATGGACGGATTTTACGGGCTGTGATTGGTCGTATTCAAATCAAGGACATTTAGGATTAGGAATCTCTCTCACTCGTTTGTTGCAGTTTTAGTTTTAAGGTTATAATACTTATACATATTTACATTTTAAATTTGTAAAGTTATAGTTCTTCTACAATAAATATTATAATACAAATGAATATCTTAATTTATAAATGTAAAGTTAATATTTTTCAGAGTATTTACGTACTTTGTATGCTGTTTTTTATTAAGTACTTATAGTTTTCTCGGATCTACATTCAGCAAAAATTATATAACTAGGGGGTAGTAATGTTATAAGAAAATTAAATAGTATAATTTATACTTATAAAAGAGATAATATTATATTTATTTGTGTCTTAAAAATGTATGATTAACTTTCAGACTTATTTGATCTGATGTACTAAATTGGCTCAGAGACTAACAAAGTATTAACATATAGTTAATAGAACTTAGTTTAAGGGTTGTAAGAACTTCAGAAGGAAATTTTAATACGAGAGTGGCCATTCCCCTGCCTAAACTGCAATACATATTTAATTTAATTAAATGAATTGCCATAAAATAGTCATACTAACTTTATGATGGAATTAATGGTAGGTATAGAGAAAAAAACAAATAGAACGTTTTTTAAATTGTTTATTAGTGAGCTGTTCTTTAGATCATACATAAGGTCGATCATAGACTATGCCACCATCTTATATGCATCTGCTAGCACCAATTTATTAAAGAAAATAAATGTAACGATCAATTGCTGAATTCAATTGATTGTTTGTCTAGGTGCCATGAGATCCACTCCTGTTGAAGCGTTATTTGGAGAAGCCATTGAATTACCACCACAGTTTAGAAGAACCTATCTGAGTGACAGATTCTTAATAAAAATTCTTCTTTCTCGAAACTCCTTATGCCCCTCAGGGGTGTCAGATCTTTTCATCCTCTATCCATCTCTTCCATTTCTTGCGGTCCTTTGCTAACTCTTTCATTTGTGTATGTGTTTTTCCTGCCCAATTTCTATAATCTGATCGATCCACCTTTTTCTTGTCCTCCATTTCCTTCTTTTACCATACCTTTTTGATTCCATCACCTGCTTTGGTAGTCTTCCCTGGTTCATTCGGTTAATGTGTCCATACCAATTTAATTTCTTTTTTGGATCTTCGTTATTATCGATTGCTATTTAGCCTTTGTCTAATATCCTCATTTCTTATTCTGTCCAATTTTGTTTTTCCTGCTATTTTTCTCAACTGCTTCATCTCCGCTGCGCTTATTGTACTGTCTATTTTTGCATTGTTTACCCATGTTTCACTTGCATAATTTTAAAGTTGATACATATATTGCATTGTATACCTTTAGTTTTATTTCTTCCTTTCCAAATATTGTTTTATTTAGTGCATAGTAGATCTTATTTGCTTTTTTCGCCCTGTATGAGATTTCTTTGTCTACCTTTCCATCCTCTGATATTATTACTCCCAGGTATTCAAACGTCGAGATTGTTTCCATTATTTCATTTTTGCGACTAAATAACGTTTGGTTTATTTCTTCCCTTTTCTTTTGGGTTACTATCATGGTCTTCGTTTTCTTTACATTTACCTCCATTTTCAAATTTTCTATTTCTTCCACCCATATATTCATTAATTTTTGCATTTTTTCTTTATCTGATATTATTTCTAGGTCATCTGCATATAGTAATCCTTCCATTTTCACTGGTACTAAATTCCTATACCCTATTGTTGACTGTTTGCCTTGACCTTCTTATAGCACTCTTCATTACTCGATCCATTACTAATATGAATGAAACTGTCCCCTTGTTTTATTCCTCTTAGATTTATTATTGGCAATCAGTTTCCGTTTATTTGTACTTTAGCCAGTACATTTCTATATACTTTTATATGTACTTTTTGCCAGGCTTATTATCTTTTGTGGGCTTTCCAGGTCTTCCATTACTGACCATATTATTTCTCTATTTATACAATCAAAAGCAGCTTTAATATCTATAATCGTAATATATAAGTGTTGTCTTTACAACACAAAAATTCCTACCCAACAATAGATATTAACTGCTCAAATCAACTTGATCTTTCACTAAAAAAAAAATAATTGTTGGAAATAATGGGAGTGTATACTAAACTCATAAAATTTTGTGGAATTTATTTCTATAAAATATTTTTATTTTGTACAATAAATACTTTTCTCATCTGTTATCAATACATTATAAAGGTTTAAATAAATAATTATTGATTGGTGTATGGTGTATGTTATGTTATTTATGCCTGTTTACTGTTAATAATAATATTGGCTATGAGTACTTAGTTATGTTTGGTTGTGTAGTCTTTTCCAGTTACATCTAGCAACCTAACTTCTCAAAAAAAATTACCAACGTCACTAGACAGTAGTTGTGTCTCAGATTAGCAAATAGACTTTACCTTTTCATACTTGATGGTTTCACTGTAATTATTAAGAATGCCTGACAGTTAACATGTTTAGATGACGGATTTTTTGTCTTTGATGAAGGCAAATTAGCCTGAGTATTGCGATGGCATCGATAGTCTTTCTGTAATAAAAAAAATCTATTTAATATCTTACAATATATGAATATATGTTTTGAACTTTAAATCAAAATGAACACAAAATTTGTTGCTTAGCAAAATACTTAAAAATTCTCTCCAATGTTAATTATTCATCCCTACAAAATATAAAACCCATAAAGTTAGAAAGTGAATATATTAACATCAATATTTACCTTGAAAACAAGCTTCATAGAATCATTTGGATAAGTTCTTAGAACTCTAAAATTTACTTTATTAATATTTTCATATTCTTTTTGACAATTTTGAGCATCTTCTTGTGTTGTTATATTAGCTCAAATCACTGCATTAAATGCGCCATCCTTTCCATTTATTTCGGAAAAATGAACCACCTTATACTCAAATGAGTCTGGGAGGAAGCTTTAAAAATTTACAAAATATAGGAAGCAAGCAGAAAGTAATTTGTTTTTTTTTTTTATAAATATTACTATGTATCTGTAAACGTTCCATAACTTTTGCTGGAAATAATATGGCTGTTTAAAAATGAATACAATAAACAAGTATAAACGTATAAAATAGTCTCAAAATCCAAGATTAATAACTAAAATATCAATATTTTTCTTTTGTATAACATAAACACACTGCATAAACAAAAACAAACGAGAAAACAGGATTACGTATTTCTTTTAAATGTCATCAAATGTCATTGATTTGAATACGACCAATCACAGCCCGTAAAATCCGTCCATAACACAAGTCTAGTGGAAACTCAAATCATGCAATCCGATGACGATGACTGCCAATCACAGCAAACGTCCATAGAGGTAAATTGACATAGAGAGAGTGTCATTCAAAGCGAAGTGACGACGCCATCTTTTTTCTTTGGATTAGTGCTGTTTCACTCTTACGCATATTAAGCTACGACAGTTGTCCTCCTCTTCCGTGCCTATATTCACACCTTAATGTCATCTTAGTTTCTCGGTACAATGTGCTAGAAAGAGATAGCGCAAACCAGTCGAAGAGATAATGGACTTCCTAAGTCTTGACGTCACAAAATTGGGAGGAGCTTATATTTGGCTCCAAACAATTTTGTTTGTAATGTTAAACACTCATAAGGAATTTTTAATTTATTGTTTACGTAGTTTGTGTGACAAAATAAGACTTTTCATTTAGGTATTTAGTTAAAGAAACGTGCCAATTAAGAGATTTTTATTCGTTTTGGCTCAGGTGAGTTAATTTAATGCAATGATTAGAACGTAAACAGTGTTGAGGTTATGTTTATTTTCAATCACTAAGGAATAAAAACCACCTGAGCAAAAACGAATAAAAATCTCTTAATTAATACGTTTCTTTAACAAAATACGTAAATGAAGTCTTATTTTGCCACACAAAGCACATAAATGAAAAATGTCTTATGACCATTTAACCTTACAATCAAAATTGTTTGGAGCCAATATAAGCTCCTCCCAATTTTGTGACATTTGTGACGTCAGACTTAGGCTGTCCATTGTCGTCAGGACGCGCGGAGTGAAGGCTCACTCTATGTTAATATATACCTATGCAAACGTCCGTGTTGAGTTTAGTCACGTTTAGTGTGGTCTCTTCTAGAACCGTCTATATTCCTTAAAGACCGCTTTACAGCTTGCAAGAAAACTTGCTGCAATTTCTTGCATGCAAGACTTTCATGCAAGTCTATTGCATGGTCTTTTACAGCTTGCAACCCGGCTTGCATGCAATTTGAAAGTTTTACCCTTAACCTAACTTATAAACTTTTGTTTTTATTTAATTACTTTATTGCTGTTTATTTAACTTGGTAAATTTCGAAATGCCAGGACTATCAGAAATAACCAAATATAAAAGGAAAAAGGCGGTAGCAGCAACTTTAAGTATTATTATTGCTGCAGCCAGCCTTTTAGTCACTAATTTAGAACGCCGAGATCGGAGATGGTGAGTAAGATCTTAGTTGAACAAGAAGAGGGGTAATAATGTATCTCCAACAGAAGAATTTATCCAAGTAGATGATGAAAATGACACCAATTTTCTAGGAATGAATGTACATTTTAATAAATCCTTGGGAAAAATTGAACAATTACAAAGAAATCTATATTTCGAAATACTATTTCTGCGAAACACAAATTAATTATTATCCTAAGGTACTTAGCTAGAGGAGAGAGAGCTTCCGTAACTTAATATACAATTTACAATAATTATAGAATCTCAGAAAGTGCCATTTCAATTCATCCATTTCCATCTTTGATATATTTCACAAACAGAAAACAGCTGATCGGCATGTATTCGTGAATCCGTGTCGTCAATGACATTTGATATTGTGGAAAAATCAAATTCCCCTAGACTTGCATGAAAACTTGCAGAAAAAATGGCACCAAACCGATTATCGCGCAATTGCAAAGGGCGCTTTACAGCTTGCAATTCTACCTGCAAGACGCAAGAAAGTTGCCTAAAGGCATGCGCAGTATGTCGTCAGTTGATTATTGCATGCAACTTCTTGCAACTGCGCGATAATCGGTTTGGTGCCATTTTTTCTGCAAGTTTTCATGCAAGTCTAGGGGAATTTGATTTTTCCACAATATCAAATGTCATTGACGACACGGATTCACGAATACATGCCGATCAGCTGTTTTCTGTTTGTGAAATATATCAAGGATGGAAATGAATGAATAATGAAATGGCACTTTCTGAGATTCTATAATTATTTTAAATTGTATATTAAGCTACGGAAGCTCTCTCTCCTCTAGCTAAGTACCTTAGAATAATAATTAATTTGTGTTCCGCAGAAATAGTATTTCGAAATATAGATTTCTTTGTAATTGTTCAATTTTTCCCAAGGGTTTATTAAAATGTACATTCATTCCTAGAAATTAGAGTCATTTTCATCATCTACTTGGATAAATTCTTCTGTTGGAGATACATTATTACCCCTCTTCTTGTTCAACTAAGATCTTACTCACCATCTCCGATCTCGGCGTTCTAAATTAGTGACTAAAAGGCTGGCTGCAGCAATAATAATACTTAAAGTTGCTGCTACCGCCTTTTTCCTTTTATATTTGGTTATTTCTGATAGTCTTGGCATTTCGAAATTTACCAAGTTAAATAAACAGCAATAAAGTAATTAAAAAAAACAAAAGTTTATAAGTTAGGTTAAGGGTAAAACTTTCAAATTGCATGCAAGCCGGGTTGCAAGCTGTAAAAGACCATGCAATAGACTTGTATGAAAGTCTTGCATGCAAGAAATTGCAGCAAGTTTTCTTGCAAGCTGTAAAGCGGTCTCAAGGAGTTGCATGCAATAATCAACTGACGACATACTGCGCATGCCTTTAGGCAACTTTCTTGCGTCTTGCAGGTAGAATTGCAAGCTGTAAAGCGCCCTTAAGGGTCGTTTAAACACAGCGATAAATCAAACAACTTATCAAGGTCAATCGAGTTGTTGCAACTTATCATTGTGTGTAAACGGTGCATCGCACAACTTATCAAAGTTGGAGTTGGGTTGAAGGTGGTATCGCATTGAATCGCAGCGTCTAAACAGTGTTTCAACTTGTCATCACAACTAGTTGCTGTGACTTATCGTTGTGTTTAAACGACGCTTTAGAATACGATCGACTCAGGCGTTCGACTCAGGCGATAATGCACGTAGTCCCAATACTGATTCTAATTCATTTCGACAGTCGCAATTTCATTTCGACACCGCCATGACAGCAAATGGGGATATTAACCTTATCATGTTGAGACTGCTCAGAATTTGGGTTGGCGCTTCGGTTTCTTGGATTTTGTTGATAGTCTGGGAAAATTATCGAAATAATAGTACCATTTTTGGGAAAAATTATTTACCAGCTATTTTATTGCTAAAATCGAATCTTAAGATTGCATATATTAGTAATATGGGGTATGACAAGTCCGCAGAAAGTGTGTTATTTTATTTATAAACAAATTAGCACTCCTAAATCTTCTTTTTTTTTTCAATTAGTGGTCTGTAACTCCTATAATTTTTCCTTTGAGCCAAAAACACTCAAATAAAAATTCACCGTAATTTAGTTCTGCACAAAGTTATTTTTTTTCCGATTTCCTTCAACAAAAATTTTACTCAGAAAATCCGAGTTTTCCCAAAAAATCTGCCATTTTCAATTAAAATTTTAGGGAAGTACCTAATTATTTATCAATAATTAAATAATTGAAGACATGAAAGATTTATTATAGTAGATTATACGCAGAGGGGCTAAATTATGGAATAAATTCATTTCTTTAAAACGGACGATTTTGGAGCAAAATCCCGAAAGAGGTCGATTTTTATTTTTAAATTACAATTTTTTGGCATATATTTCATACTAGTGACGTCATCCATCTGAGCGTGATGACGTAATCGATAATTTTGTTAATGGGAATAGGGGTCGTGTGGTAAGTCATTTGAAAGGGCGTTTAATTCTCTATTCAGTAATATAAACATTAATATCATTAGGTATTTATACAGGGTTGCCAAAAAAAAAATTTGAATTAAATTAATTGGCGCAAAAAGAAGAATGTATGTAATTTATTTAACTCAAAATACATTGTACTGCTGTCAGAAAATAGAAAAAAAGGTTTATTTCACAAATAAACATTTCTTTTCGCTTAAATTAAATCACAAACAGCCTCCCTCCTACCTATTGGCAGTTTGAACTTTTAATTTAAGCTAAAAGCAATGTTTATTTGCAAAATAAACATTTTTTTCTATTTTCTGACAGCAATAGAATGTATTTTGAGTTAAATAAATTACATGCATTCTTCTTCTTGCGTCAATTAATTTAATTCAAAATTATTTTTTGGCCTCCCTGTATAAATATTGATATTAATGTTTATAATACTAAATAGAGAATTGAACGCCTTTGTAAATGAGCTACAACACGAACCCATATTCCTATTTAAAAAAATAATTACGTCATCACGCTCGGATGGATGACGTCACTAGTTTGAAATATATGCCAAGAAATTTAATTTAAAAATAAAAATCGACCTGTTTCGGGATTTTTCTCTAAAATCGTCCATTTTAGAGAAATGAATTTATTCCATAATTTAGCCCCTCTCTGTATATCAGGAGACCGGCGACAATCTAACCAATAGTTTAGCAATAATTAAAATGTTAATTAAAAAATTTCGGTCGAAATAATAACCAGAAAGATTATGATACACCAGAATAACTATGATTTTCATATAAAAAAGCACTATACCTATTCAACGTACCTTACAGGATTGAAATTGGACCATTTGAGCGGTCTCAGGAATGTTATAAAGAAACAATTTTTTGGCTTATAAACAAATAGAACCCCTCAGAAAATATTAGATTAAATTAAATTAAGTTAACGCTGTTCAAAAGAGCACGGCTTCTGTGTCCTTTTCGAAGAAAAACAAATTGAATTGCGAGGAGTGATTCCAGGTATAACCGGTCAAATTTGACCGGCATTTGCGACAGAGTTATAAACAACAGGATTTTAATCTTTGAACCATTAGATACCTTTTAATTCCGGTCCTCTTTGTACATACAAATTTTCATATCTTCAAGACACTCATAACAAAAAAGATTTATGTCACTGTCACCAAATTATTTAATTATTGATAAATAATTACTTCCCTCAAATTTTAGTTGAAAATTAAAGATTTTGTTTGGAAAACCCGAATTTTCCGAAGAAAATTTCCGTCGAAGGAAATTGGAATAAATTATCAATGTGCAGAATTAAATTACTGTCAATTTTTATGTGAGTGTTTTGGTTTAAAGTTAAAATTTTCGGAGTTATAGACCAATAATAAAAAAAAAAGATTTCGGAGCGCTAATTTGTTTATAAACAAAATAGCACACTTTCTGTGGACTTTGCACAGCTATATTACTAATATAGGAAATCTTAAGATTTGATTTCAGCATGTCCAGCAATAAAATAGCTGGTAATTAATTTTCCTTGTTTTTTACTAATTTTCCCAGATTATTACCTCACATCTTTCATTGAGTTGATGATTCATGTTGTGGACATTCTCAATTATTATATTTCTAATTTAATACTATTCTATCTAATTCCTCAAAACAAGCAAATTTCAATTAAACCCAGCTATATTATAATACCTTTTGATTTAGTTTTCCTTGCAAGAAATAAACAAAACACATCTAAACTAAACCTAACCTCGCTTTTGGCCATTCATTCATCTCCGTGTCAAATAATTTCGACAGTCGCCATATTGAAAGCGACTTGTTTTTGGTCGAAATTTGATTTAAGGCTAATTTTCACAGATCCGATATCCGAAGACACGAAATACGAAATTTTTTCGTACGATTATATTTGATTGTCGTATCCGAAATTTTTTGACATTTGTGTAATATGTCTGATTATTCCATGGATTGATATTTGATACAAATGTTTGCTGTTGGATATTGAACAGGAACAGATAGATAGTTTTATTTCGATTTTATTCTTATTATTGTTTGGATCATCATGGATTCGTCAAATTATCTGTTTGAAGAGGGTAACCATCACATCCATTTATAATTAACTGTTTTTAATGGGAAATAAGCCACAATTTTACTAAAAAATAAAATCTTTTTTTTATAAAAATTGTGGCTTATTTCTCATTAAAAATAGTTAATTACAAAAATGCCGCAGGAAAATAGTTTCAGAACAACATCCATTTATAATTACGATTTTGTTGTTCCATTTCAATATATCAAAAACATAAACACTTCACAAAAGTAAGGTTATCAAGACGTTCAAGATAGAATGTCAACAGTGTCAAAATTCATCCGATTTTCGTGCAAAAGTTAAAATAATTTTAACTTCTTCCGATGACTTTTTAATTTCGTACGAAAACCCATCTGTCACTTTTCAGCCAATGAAATTCTCTGAAATTTCTATCGTATCATCGTACTGTCGGACATCGGATCTGTGAAAATCCACCTTTAGAATCAGGGCCCAGATGTTCAGGATGTGACGTCACTAACTGTCACTTTGTGTCACTAACTGTCAAGTTTGATCAAATTATTTGATGGTGAGACGGGGCCTTAAAGGCCGCGTCTCACCATCAAATAATTTGATCAAACAGTTTGAGCAAACTTGACGTACTTGAGGAAGTACGTCAAAGTGACGTCACAATTGCAGTTTGTTGAAATTCTAAAAATCGGTGTTCTCACGATCAGTCTATGGTCTATGTAGTTTGATCAGTGATGTGGGAGTTCCCAAATCACTGAGTTTGATCAAATTTTCTGTATTAAGAGTTGTCTAACTTGTTTGAACTTAATCTAATCCACAATGAAAATTGAAAATGAAATGAAAAGGCTGGAGTGAGGAGTGCTGAAGGGAGTTGTGACTTTACTTTGTTGTCAAGTACTAAGTATAGGGCACCTATTACCACTGTTCGGGCATATCAGGCAGAAAAAATAGAAAAGAAAGAATATAGGCTAGACCTGGACTTTTTCCATGAAATGAAAGCCCTAATAAAAACTAAATTGTGTACAAGAAGACATTGGGAAAACGTCTCTAGTTTGTATCATTGGTTGCGTTCATCAAACAGAGAGCTTGGAATCGGATTGCAATCGGATTGGAAGCTCTTTTACTAGTGAACGGTGCGCTGAATTAATCGGATTGGAAGCGCTCGCCATTTTATTCAGCCTTAAATTTGTTATTGTGCTGTGATAGCTGAATCCCGCCAACTTTAAAATTAAGTTCAAAGTAAAATGGATAATTTAATTAAAATTGAATATAAATACAATAATTATTGTATGTAATTTATTGTAAATATTTGTAGTTCTTATTTTAGTATTATTAATATGTATCCTATATATAGTTATTATCTAAATTAAGTTAGAAATATTTGTGTTTTTTTATTTATATAGTTACTAGAAATATTAACACAATATCTGTATAGTAGGTACCTACCTCATTTATTTTCCAACAATCCAGTTTTTGATTGATTCACAAATCTTATAAAAATTGGTATTGATTGCATACCAACTATTTGTAATTAATATTTACCTACAATAAAATTAAATTTAATATAGGTAGGTAGGTACCTATACAATAATACTCCATATTAGTTATTTTCAATAATATTTCCAATTTTTTATTCTTCTTCACCCACCGTTATGTTATTAATTTCTTTATTTAGCATACCTACTCAATATTGCATTTATCCAGAACATTATTGCCTTCTATATTATAAAATTGTGTAAAACACAATGTTCGTTAATCGAATATTTTCTGTATCAAATTTTAATCCTCTAAATTTGCATTTTATTAGTTCAAACCTTTCTACAGCTGACCGAATCTTTAATTTATTATCAAAATTTTTTTGTTCTTGTAGTAAACGTTTATTATTCTGGTAAGATTTCATTAAGTTAAGTATCTAGATATGCCGAATTTTGAATGAGATTTATATTCGCTGGTAAAATGGAATCTGCTCGAGTTAAATAGTTAATAGGCCTGGATCCTGCATACCAAAAGAAAGTTTATTAATAGCAAGCTGAAAATTTGTTATTAGCTTAACAGTGTCTAGTCGGACAAACTTTGATGTTTTAATTTAAAACAAACACTGGAACGGGAAGTTTTAATTGTTGAACAGGTTACAGGTTTCGAACGTCAGACTACAAAAACGTCTCATGTGTTGTGTCGGACAGAACTTCCAATTGATTTGCTACTCTTTCATTAGCATGCAAAATTAGACTGCTATTTATCACCAATATAATTCCTATCCTCTGACATGTTCTACGTGTCGGAATTATTAAAATGCCCAACATAGAGAGAGACATACTTTATTGATACAATGTACCAAAAGGCCATCGACCAAAGTCTTTCAGCCAACTGCCCAACATATTTTTCGGACAAAAATTTTTTCATATATTATAATATACAAAGTTTGCTATTGAATAAACTTAAAAACAACCTGCTAGTTTTCACAATCATAAACTTGTCAGGATGGCACGTTCCACAATTAAGGCTTCCCCTGCTCCAGTGTTTCTATACATCAAAGTGTGTCCAACTAGACACCGTTAAGCTATTAACAAATTTGAGCTTGCTATTAATCAACTTTTTTTTGGTATGCGGGATCCAGGCCTAGGTACGAAATTTTTAAAAGTAGATGTTTTAAAAAAAATTTAATTATACAGTTTAAACAGCTTTTTCAAAACTATTTACAATCATATTATTTGTTGTCATTTCATGGAATTAGGCATAATCCAAATTTAATATAAGTACTATGAAAAAAGAACTAGAGGGAGATATAATCTATTTTTTAATACGATTCTTTGATAACAACCAACTAACTCTTGAGATAAACTGGGAATGCAGTAGACATCCCTTTATGATGCTCATACAGAATCACATTTCCAAGCAATCTTACATTACAAAGTTGTTGCTGGCATCCTATAAAGGGAAAAAATAATTATTTTGCATGGTTACGTTATCTTGAAGCTGTATTCGATAAAAAATTCTGAAACGAGAAAGCTCACTTTAATACTTATCCGGGCAAGACATTTTACTTCCATATAAAAGACATGGCATTTCGGGCCTATTGAGCCCCACTTGCCCGGATAAGGGTTAAAACAGTAAAAGAAAACGCAGCAGCATATACTGTTGGTTGGGAGCACTCTGAAGACCACCATGTGTTCGTTGTTCTCTGATAATACCATCAATACAGATAGAATTATTTCTACGAGTATGGCTATGTCCAACGAAATAAGGATTGAGAGACCTTTTAAATGCTCTCAGTGAAACAAATGCAATTTTAGAGCCACAACCAAATACTAGGAACGCTAAGGAAGAAATTCCTCTTATTAAAAAAAGAATGGAGGGACAATTCTTGTTAACAAATTCTGCTTAACAATGGAGGAGGAAGATATATGAAAGGTTGTGTTATATATACAATACATTTAGTTTTTATCTAAGCATGAAAATAAATATTATGACCACATTTGTACTACATTTATTTTCAAACAAACCAGTTTTTTATTGATTCACAAAAATTTTTTATTGATTACGATTTACAATTAACCCATTCGCAGATACGACTAATATGCATGTACTTACAAAGGGAAATTACTGTCTGCATATGAAGATGTGTCCACAAATGTGTTAATACAATATTTACAATAAAATTATATTATAGAATATTTACAATAAAATTAAACTCAATATACACATTGATATTCAAGATTAGTTATTTCCAATTTTTTGTAATTCTATATTATTTGGGTGAAAATCTTATGTCCAGAGCTCTTTGGCAAACCAAACGTATCCCCAGCAACAAATTCTCTGGTTTACTTAGCATCCACATCATAAACATTAATTTTTTCCAATAGAATTATTCTGTTTTCAAATTGGTGGATATGACCAATACAATTAAATAGTTCCTGGAAATATAACAATATAATATACATGATGTTATTAATTTGTTATACAATTTTACCTGGAAAGTAGTTCTGGACATATGAAAATGTTCTCTAAATTGGATATTGAATTATGGTTTATTAATATTTAATTTCATCTCATCCTTCTGGAATAATTTGAGGTAGGTACATCTGCTAAATGTATAACGGCATTTGCTAATTTCGTCCCCAAACAAAAGTTCTTCAAGAATATTATCCATTTTAGTTTAGACAGTTTCAGTTTTATTTAAAAACAAAACTGTCTAGGTTATAAATTATATTTTTTTTTTTATTTATTTATTGCTTATTTACAATCTACTTCAATACAGTAATAAGTAAATATAATGTATGTTGTTGGCTTGTGGCAGGTGTCATCCATTGACGACTCTCTGGAATTTACCTAGCAGCTAGGTCTTCTGGCCAAAGTCTTTTCAGACGTCTGTCAACCAGTGGGGGGTTGAATAATTCATCTATGAGATGGTTTGGATGGTCTGCGCTGCGATTCATGTACCTTCTGGAGTGGTCAGCAATCACATCATTGATGAAGGGGATGTTGAGGTCTGCATGAAGGGTTTGGTTTGACACATACCATGGGGCTTTAGCTAACATACGAATAGTTTTTGACTGGAATGTCTGTAGTATTTTGGTGTTGGATGGTTTGCTACAGCCCCACAGCTCGATTCCGTATGTCCACACTGGTTTGAGTATTGTTTTATAGATGGTCAGTTTGTTTTCTAATGAAAGTTGCGATCTTCTGTTGATTAGCCAGCTCATATTTTTAACTTTTAGGTCGAGGTGTCGTCGTTTGGCTGCAATATGTGATTTCCAAGTAAGTTTTTCGTCTAGATGAAGGCCCAGGTACTTTACTTCTGTTTTTATTGGTATAGGTGAATTATTTAGGTGTAGTTGTGGACATCTAATTCTTCGATTTGTGAAATTTACTTGACAAGACTTGTTTGTGTTGACGTTTATTTTCCAGCATTTAAGCCAGTCTTCTAGTTCATTGAGATGATTTTGCAATTTGTTAAATGCTAATATTTCGTTGATGTCTGATGCTAGTATACCAGTGTCATCCGCAAATGTTGCCATTAGTGTATTTTCGCTAATAGGAATATCAGCAGTGAAGATTTGGTAAAGGAATGGGCCAAGTACACTGCCTTGAGGTACTCCGGATTTTATTTGGTGGTAGTTGGATAGAGTACCTTCGTATTTAACTTGGAAGTATCTGTCGGACAAGTATGATTTAAGGAGGAGGTAGATTTGGTCAGTTAGCTGAGTTTTTATTTTAAAGAGAAGACCCTCGTGCCACACCCTATCAAATGCTTGCTGTATATCGAGAAATGCTGATAGACATATTTGTTTCCCTTCTAGGCTCTCTTTTATTTTGTTGACTAATCTATGGCACTGTTGTATGGTTGAGTGATTTGAGCGAAAACCAAACTGATGATCTGGGATAAGGTTTTCTATAGGTATTATTGTTTCTATTCTGTTAAGGATTAACCTTTCGAATACTTTTGATAAAGTCGGAAGGAGACTTATTGGTCTGTACGAACTGGCTTCAGTTAGAGGTTTACCAGGTTTAGGTATCATTATAATTTGTGCATACTTCCATTGCACTGGAAAATAACATAGTCTCAGGAGGCTATTAAAAATAATGGTTATTAAGACGACACCTTTTCTTGGGAGTTTTTTTAAGATTTCGCCAGTTATGAGGTCAAATCCTGGAGCTTTATGAGGGTATAAATTATATAAACAAAGAATAAAAACATAAACAAATGGAACACAGAACACTCTCAATCGAATGTCAAACGTCAGTCGTTCACTAGTAAAAAAACTGTCAGCGTTTCAGCGCAAATTAATCGGATTGCACTCGGATTATTCTGGTGAACGCGACCATTGTTATATACCAATAACATATGACGTAGATATATTAATATTATGTAACACACGACAGAAGCTCGAAACAAATGACTGTGAATGAAAAGCCCTATAGGGCTTTTCATAGATTGCTATTTGTTTCGAGCTTCTGTCATGTGTCACATAATATTAATATATCTACGTCATACGTCTCTAGTTTGTATCAATTATATACCAATAACGTATGACGTAAATATATTAATATTATGTAACACATGACAGAAGCTCGAAACATATGACTGTGAATGAAAAGCCCTATACTGAAAAAAGTAATACTTTTGAAAAATTTAAACGTAGAATGAAAGACTAAATTATTACCGAGGGCTGAAAGTCCCTCAGAATAAATAAAAAGTTTCTTTTGAATGAGATCTTTGAAAATAAAAATCACACTAAATTGTCTCTTAGTTTTTCACCCCTGTAACTTTTTTCTCAGAATTCGAAAAAATAAATCCTATTTAAATATAGTATTGGAACCGAAATTTTGCGACCTATGTGAACCTATCTATCATAAATCAATAATTCAAAAAGTTTGCTTTCGTCACATCCCCTAATTCCTAATCCTGTTTTATTTTGAGTGGGTATAAAAGTTCAACATACTAAAATACTGTTATTTGTTTTAATCTTTCTATGTAAGCCATGCATAATATTGTGTAATTAATAAAAATAGAAAATTTAACTAAACCTACGAGCAATATTATTTAATTATGTAGTTTTATATAGTTTCTTCTGGCCTACGCGATACGCCACTGGCACTCGTGTTTGGTTCTAACTTGGTTTTGGCTTCAGTTTCGTTCTCGTTGCGGTCACTCCAGGGAAAGGGTAAAAAATTTTCCATACTCTAAGACATTTATGTGTTATTATTTAAAACTCTAAATAATTTATGTTAGTCTTTTAACAAAAATGAAGCTCAAAAAACTACACTTGTTTACAGTGCAAATGATTTTTTAATGGCAAGAGGGATTTAGGATTTCATTTGCAGGAAAAACATGGGCAACCTACCCAGTTGGTAAAATTGCAATTCAAAAACTCTTTAGGTAAGTATGGGTTACCTCCGCATTATTATTTATTTTTTAAGTATTAAGGTTGATATCAAAGGTAGTTTTATGTAGGTAGATACTAGATACAAGTAAGCTAAAAGTAGTATAACTTCCCATATAATCACCTGTTATGTTTTTGTAGATTTTACTGTCTGGATGGCACAGGAAGAGAAACAAAATAATGTTCTGTACTGCAGTCACAGGAGTACATAGTAGAGATATAATAAAAAAGCTGTTCAACATCACCGGACACCATTTAATTTTTAGAAAATGAAAAGGCTTGAGGTTGAATGCGATCTGTAGTATTGCTACATAATGAATGTGTTTAGATATGGTATTTTTTATTGAATAATCTATACAGGCCCAACTAAATGAATGTATACATATATTGCAGAAAGTGCATTTAATGGAGCAGCAAGTTTTTTTTGTGTTTCAATGAGGTATTCAGTTTTTTCTTTTAGTATATACACATTATCTTGTAAAATAGCAAGCTAATACAGTTCGATATCTAGACATTATAGAGCTTTCAACAGGTTTACCTTTTTTAAGCTTTATAATTCTTTTGACTTTTATTTCTTAAATAAACAATAACAACCGATTTTTCAATGGCCATATTATTGGTATTAATTCCATAACCCTTCCTATAACAATAGTCCCATTGTTGGAAGTTATTGCAGTAGTTCTACTGGAAATACTTACCAAAGTTGTATGTATCTGCATCATTCATCAGAAATTTCATTAAGATTTACTTGCCATGCCCTCTCTATGTACCAGGGACATAACAGTCTAGTAGGAACAGAAAACATTATGTTCAGGCATTGTAAAAAGTGTTATGTTATGTCTGACATGAAAATATTTGACTATATAATACCAGAATGCTCATGTATTTTTTCAAAAAAAGTGGGTAAATAAAAGTATCTTTTCTATTTGAACATAAGAAAACAATGGGAAATTCATACTGTCATAAGTTCAAAGTGATAGGAAATGAGCCCATGAGTTCCATAAATTGCGATTTACCAAACTTAATTAATATTTCCTTTTGCACAGCATTCATGGAAATACTTAAGACAAAAATCATTATTGTTAAATTCGGGATGATTATCAATTAGTATGCCCTGTTGGTTGTAAAATAATATTGGACATGAGCCAGTCTGTAAGCATTCAATTACCCATAAATGAACACTGGTTGCGCCTACATCCATCTTTCAAATCAATGTCATAAGAGTGTTTAATGTTCGTGTTATCTTGTCTTGTAAGTAAATCAACTCTCAATAATATTTAAAAAATGGACTAGTGGTAACATTTTTGTTTTAAATTATATTGTGTATATGCAAATATTTTACTTACATTTTTGAATATGCCCATAATGTGTTTTAAAATAATAAATGTTACTGCACAACAATCAGTTTGAATATTTTTAGATATGTACTAGTATTTGATTAGTACACGAAATGCAGCAGACATGTTCTCTCTTCTATCTTAAGAGCTGATTTAATCTCTACTTGTATCTGTAAAGTTTATCATTTTTCCCATAGCCAATTTTAACACTCCCGGTTCTTCAACGTTTATATCCAAACCTGTTACGATCACATTATCATATTTCTCTTCTCGTTCTCTAGGTAATCTAGTCTAGTAATTAATTCTCGAACTGTCTTGTTTGTATTAAATATCTTAATTATGTACTTATTTTATTTTTATAATGAAAATTAATAAATTAACCATATGCAGCACAGCAAACAAATGTTTTCGGAAATATATTTATAAGAATTTAATTGCCTCTTTTTTGTATAGGTACGACATATTAAGTAAAAACTATTACATTTATTAATATAATATTTATTATTATACATAAGTAAAAACTATTTTTATAGCTAGGAATTACTTTATTAAATGGTCTGTTCATAAATTTTGTTACTATATTTTTTAATTCTGATTATAACAATAATAACTTTTTAGTTTAGATTTAGGTCAAAGTGTGTAATGTCATGTTTTATGTATTTTTTAACCCTAACACATTTGTATGTAGCAAATCATATTTGTTATTCTTATCTTATTTTAATTATATTCATTTAAGTTTTGATTTAATGAAATAAACCTATCAGTCAAAAAACTGTTGTTTAGTTGTGTACACCCAAAAACTAGCTTGATGTAATACAGACGTCAATTGAATATGACATAAATCCACGTCATAAAGACGTCTTTCTATGGTCAAAATGTCAGCCTAAAGACGTCATTTATTATGTCTTATGTCACAAAATTACCACAATAAAACGTTAAATATAAAATTGCTCAATTTAATGTCATTCAAGTTCGATGTGATGTATAGGGTTTTTCATCAACAGTCATTTGTTTCGAGCTTCTGTCAGATTTCATATAATCCGTGTATAATATTAATATACACAGATTATACGAAATGTGACAGAAGCCCGAAACAAGTACAATCGATGAAAAGTCCAATAGGGCTTTTCATTCACAGTCATTTGTTTCGAGCTTCTGTCATGTGTCACATAATATTAATATATCTAGGACATATGTTATTGGTATATACAATAATACAAACCAAAGACGTATGACGTAGATATATTAATATTATGTGACACATGACAGCAGCTCGAAACAAATGACAATCGATGAAAAGCCCTATTGATGGCAAATTGGTTATTAAACCTGACATTTCGGTCATGTTTATGTCACCGATCAATTAAGACTAAAAAAACACCTCATTTAGACGTTACTCTGTTTGCTGGTCAGTTAGATGATTTGAAATACATGGATTACTGAATTTTAAAAAAGTTAATAAAAGGTAAACTATGGAAGCACTGGGTAAAGAAGAAAGATGCATTAAATATAATAAAAAAAGACAACCTATGACAATAAAACATTAACATCAAAATTGTTAGCCTTTATTCTGCTCATACTTAACATAATCTTCCTAGTTGAAGTCCACATACTGTGTAATAAAACTTAAAGCCACTTTGTGGGCGTTTTTGGCATATTTTAATAATTGTCTTTAATAGTAAAATGTATTAACAAAATAGATATAAAATTATTATTATTAACACATTCATGAACACGCTTCGCCTGTAGCCACGTCTTCTTATACTGCTACCTATATCTTCTTATTCTTACTTGCTTTGGCTTTCAATATAAACCACAATAATACCACCATTAATTTTTAAGTATATTATATATGTACCTATATTATGTAAGAAAATAGAATTTACCTAATAACTCACCTCATCCCCAGGTAAAGTAAAGGTGCTACACCACTTAAATGTTTTTTCATTTTTATTTATTTTGTAACTTTAGCCAGAAGATATATGATGGGAATTATTCATACAGTACATATTAATACTATTAAAACTAATACCTATTAATATTCTAAATAATTATTTAATACTAAAATAAAGAAAAATGTCTATCTATACTACATTAATTGAGACAACATTTTCACTTTTCTTTTCGCAGGATCCTTGGGATTTTAAAGCTCTTCTCTATCTTGTTTTGTACAATAATTGTTTGAGAATGGCATACATACATAATAAGATGTTTCATGTTCTTGTACTCCTGTGACTGAATATTATTTTGTTTCTCTTCCTGTGACATCCACACAGTAAAATCTACAAAAACATAACAGGTGATTACATGGGAAGTTATACCAGTCTATATTCATTGGTTATACTACTTTTAGCTTACTTGTATCTAGTATCTACCTACATAAAACTACCTTTGATATCAACCTTAATACTTAAAAAATAAATAATAATGCGGAGGTAACCCATACTTACCTAAAGAGTTTTTGAATTGAAATTTTACCAACTGGGTAGGTTGCCCATGTTTTTCCTGCAAATTAAATCGTAAATCCCTATTATTGCCATTAATTTGCACTGTAAACAAGTATATCTCTTTTGAGTTTAATTTTTTTCAAAAGACTAACATAACGAGTTTTAAATTATAACATAGCATATTTTAGTACATTACTTGGTTCAATTTATTTACATTGTACATTTTTTGTACATAATCAAATCACCTGTAAAGTAAGGTTAAGATTCGGAATCAAAAAAATACAACTGTCAAATTTTAAACCAACTGACATTAGATATTTTAAAATTCCCGCTAAAAGAAAAGAAGTAAATCTGGCAACAGTGCGGTTGCGTGCTGGATATTTAGGGCCGGTACTTTATGTCCCGGTTAAACCTCGGTTAGCTAACCGGGGTTTAATCGGGACAGAAAAGTACCTCATAGAGCCTCTTGCGTTGTAATAAAAGCAATTATAATTATTATTATAATTATTTATGAATATAATAATAAGTATAATTGCGTTTATGTCTATGTTATGCATATATTTCTGTCCCGATTAAACCCCGGTTAACTAACCGGCTGTTAACGGAGACATAAAGTACCGGCCCTCCTTAATCTCTCCCAGCAAACGACGGCACTGTTGCCAGATTTACCTTTTTCCTTTTAGCGGGAATTTTAAAATTAGTCTAATGCCACTTTGGTTTTAAAAGAGAGTTCTGTATTCTTAAATTTATAACCTTACTTTTACAAGTAATTAGGATTATTTTATTTACATGTAAATATTGAAACAAGTATTGTACTGTGTCATAATTTAAAACTCATGTTGCAGTATTTTGAAAAAAAAATGAAGCTCAAAAGAAATATAAACTGCGCGTCATAGAAAACGGCCACCCTAAAAAATGGGTCATTTTTGATGTCGCGTATCTCCTAAACCTGTTGTCCGATTTAAATGATTTTTTGAATATGTTATAGCCCTATTCTTTGTCAATATTTTTGTCAATATTTTTGCAAAACAGGTAAATTTTCATTGTATACCAGGTGTACGAATCAAACTGTGTTTTTTTCTCAAAGTTCGCAACACCCTGTGGATTATTCTAGCATCTATAAAATACTAAAATTAAAATTCAACTATAGCCTCAGGTTTTCTTAACATTCTGTTTTTTGATTCATTCGCTTATGTTGGATAATACAAAAGTTATGTACTTTAACAACTAGCCATGTTTTTCATCAGTACAGGGTTTTATAAGTCTAAAGTGTTTTAGGGACTAAATAAGTTCGACAAACTTTAAGGGGTAATTCTGCATTAAAAATTAATCTCTCCCAGCAAACGACGGCACTGTTGCCAGATTTACCTTTTTCCTTTTAGCGGGAATTTTAAAATTAGTCTAATGCCACTTTGGTTTTAAAAGAGAGTTCTGTATTCTTAAATTTATAACCTTACTTTTACAAGTAATTAGGATTATTTTATTTACATGTAAATATTGAAACAAGTATTGTACTGTGTCATAATTTAAAACTCATGTTGCAGTATTTTGAAAAAAAAATGAAGCTCAAAAGAAATATAAACTGCGCGTCATAGAAAACGGCCACCCTAAAAAATGGGTCATTTTTGATGTCGCGTATCTCCTAAACCTGTTGTCCGATTTAAATGATTTTTTGAATATGTTATAGCCCTATTCTTTGTCAATATTTTTGTCAATATTTTTGCAAAACAGGTAAATTTTCATTGTATACCAGGTGTACGAATCAAACTGTGTTTTTTTCTCAAAGTTCGCAACACCCTGTGGATTATTCTAGCATCTATAAAATACTAAAATTAAAATTCAACTATAGCCTCAGGTTTTCTTAACATTCTGTTTTTTGATTCATTCGCTTATGTTGGATAATACAAAAGTTATGTACTTTAACAACTAGCCATGTTTTTCATCAGTACAGGGTTTTATAAGTCTAAAGTGTTTTAGGGACTAAATAAGTTCGACAAACTTTAAGGGGTAATTCTGCATTAAAAATAATGACAGTTTGCTTTATAATCATATATCCGCAAAAGCTTCGTGTCCGAGATACGGGATGTTAAATTTTTTCTTACAAACTGAGATTTATTTATTGCTTTAAAACCGGTTGAGATATGCAAATGAAATTTGGTAGATTTTAAGAGATGGTTATTGCGCATTTTTTGACATTCAACTAAGAATTTTATATTCACTATTGGAGCGCATACGGGTAATATGACCGATCATATTATTCGTATGTACGCCAATGGTGAATAAAAAATTCTTAATTGTATATCAAAAAATGTTCAAAAATTACGTCTTAAAACCCACCAAATTTCATTTGCATATCTCAACCGGTTTTAGGGCAATAAATAAATCGTCAGTTTTTAAGAAAAAATTCAACATCCTGTATGTCGGAAACGAAGCATTTGCGGACATATGTCTATAAAGCAACCGGTCATTATGTTTTCATGCAGAATTACCCCTTAGAGTTTGCCGTAGTTCTTTAGAAACACCCTGTACTGATAAAGAGCATGCCTATGTTACGCGATTGACTCTACTATTTTATTTATTTATATCTTTAGGCACTAAGTTTAATTTTAAATTAAGGAAGACTTACTTATATTATTTTATTTACATCACTTATTTATTTTAATAATTACAAATAACACCAACTAACACATCTAATTTATTTACAACTCAAATTTATGATTTAATTAACTAAACATACTTCCGATAACTAATAAATACATTTCACTAAATCCGAATCGAATACAATTATATCACGCGTCGCGGCTCGTTTATTGACTGAATGCCCTCTGCTTAAAAATCCTCCGCTTATATAGATACGGCTCTGCTTCGAGAACATTTCGAATGCCTGAGACATGTCTCCGCCTATCATCGGGGAAACTTCTGGATTAGCGGAGACATTACTCGTCGATGACGTGTCGCTGTTGTTTGTTGACTACTAGGGGCAGGGCCGGCCTCAGTTAGAAATTCGTCACATTGCCCCCTCCTTAAAAGATGGTTCCTCCTGGAACCTTGTCAGGACTGGAACTGGATGCTGGTATCGGCAACTGGACCCTCTTTTACAACTCCCAGTTGTATAAAAGTGACAGGGGACGGTCTTCTCTCCGCACCAGTAACTATGCGGATTGCAACAGACTAACACCTGGACCTCGGTGTCTTGGAAAATTTCTTCTACCATATTTCGGATAACTCTCCAGTCTAATTGGCTGCATTCTAACTTTGGTATGGCTAACTTTTGCACGTCGGACTCCAACACGTGCTCTCTCAATTGAATTAATGCATCCCATACCTCTTGGTAGGTAGGTTGGTCACGGACAGTGTCTTTTGTTACCAGATAGAATAGGTAACGTGATGCATCTTGGAGTTTCAATGCTTTGCCAGGAGCTGGCAGTTGGCATTGAAGTTCTGCAACTCGACCAAACTTCCTTCGGAAGGCGGATGCCAACCCTCGTGCGTCTTTGATACTGGCCGGGATGGTATGGGCCATCGAATAGTCATCGGGAAGAGCGAGAAGATCTCGCTTTTCTTCAGTGGTAACACCATGTCTTGCTTTACCGGTACCTCCGTAGGCACCCATGAACTCTTCAAAGGTAAGGTCAGGTATTCCTCGAATTTGGTTGACTTCCACTTCTTCATCTACGTCGTGGTCTCCCTCGTACGGCGCCAACCGGTTATGGTGGACTATCATCGGCTTTCCCCTAGGAATCTTGCTTATTCGGTAGATAACGTCATTGATATTCTTGACAATGAGGTACGGACCCTCCCAGAACTGCTGCAACTTGGGAGAACAACCTGTTCGCTTCTTTGGATTATAAAGCCAGACTTTGTCGTTCTCCTTAAAACATCCCTTCTCGGCTTGGGTATCGTATCGTTTCTTCATGCGGTCGCTAGCGATCTGAAGGTTAGACCGGACCAACTCATGTATATCGTCCATTCTTCTTCGTAATTCATTCACGTAATCCTCACCAGCAACATCTTCTCCAGGTCGACATCCAAACTCTAGATCACAGGGTAGACGCATCTCACGTCCAAACAGGACTTTTGCTGGTGTTTGGCCAGTTGATTCATTAACAGCAGATCTATAGGCCATTGCGAAGAACGGAAGGTACTGGTCCCAGTCTCGTTGATGATTGGACACCATCTTTGTCAAATACTTGCCGACTGTCCTATTCATACGCTCCACCATTCCATCCGATTGCGGGTGATAGGCCGTGGTCCTTGTCTTCTTCATGCCTAGTTTATCACAGATTCCTTGAAATAGATCGCTCTCAAAGTTCCTTCCTTGGTCACTATGGATCTCCAGAGGTACTCCAAATCGGCTGATGCAGTCTTTGATTAACACATCTGCAATAGTGGCGGCCTTCTGGTCTGGAATTGCGTAGATCTCCACCCACTTCGTGAAGTAATCCATTATCACCAACATGTATTTGCATCCATTGTCACTTTCTGGAAATGGCCCGCCAATATCCAAAGCTATTCTTTCAAACGGACTTCCAACATTGTACTGTCTCATAGGAGCCTTTCTTTTCCGGTAGGGTCCGTTACTTGTAGCACAGGTAGTACATTTCTTACACCAGTCCTTCACATCGTCAGAACTATTCATCCAATAAAATCGTTCCCGAATTCTCTGAAGGGTCTTCTTTACACCAAAATGCCCTCCTGATGGACTGTCGTGTAACTGACGGAGTACTTCGGCTACTCTGCTCTTTGGAATCACCATCTGTGTTCTCCTCACTGAACCATCATCATTTTCTATTACTCGTTTAAGCAAGCTGTCTTCCAAGATAAATGAGTCCCACTGGGCCCAATACGTCTTAACTACTGAGCTTAGGCTTGATATTTCTTGCCAAGATGGTCGACGATTTTCTTCTTTCCATTTTCGAATCTTCTGTAAAACTGGATCTTTTTCTTGTTCTTCCTTGATCTTGGTAGGCGTCCACTCGTCGTTGACCACTGTTGTTCTTAGTACTGCTGCTTCCTTCGACTCTGTTTTGTTGCAATGGGAACATTCTGCTGGACACGGTCTTCTAGATAGAGAATCAGCGTTCCTGTGGCTAACTCCGGCTCGATGCTCGATCTTAAAATCATATTCTTGAAGTCGTTCAATCCATCTGGCTATCTGACCCTCTGGATTCTTAAACTGCATTAACCATTTAAGGGCGGCATGGTCGGTTCGGATTAGAAACTTCCTTCCGTAGAGGTATTGATAGAAGTGTTCCACTGATTTTACTACTGCTAGAAGTTCTCTTCTCGTGACGCAATAATTTCGTTCAGGTTTTGAAAGCACTTTACTAAAATATCCAAGGACTCGTTCCTGTCCTCCGTGGATCTGCGACAGCACTCCTCCAATTCCCACATTACTTGCATCCGTATCTAAGATGAACTCTCCTTCTGGCAGTGGATACCCTAATATTGGCGCTGTAATTAAATGCCTCTTCAAAGTTTCAAAGGCTGTTTGGCAGTCTCTATCCCAGCAATAATCCCTTGCTTCCCCTGTAAGTCGCGTTAATGGCTTAGCGATATCTGCAAACTTCTTAATGAACCTCCGGTAGTAAGTACATAGTCCCAGAAAACTTCTCACTTGATGTTTATCAGTTGGTTCAGGCCATTCCTTAATGGAATCGATTTTTCCTTTGTCCACGGCCACTCCTTCTTTGCTGACTATATGGCCTAGATAATTGACTTTACTTTGAAATAGCTGGCATTTCTTGGGGTTCAACATTAACTGGGCAGCTTTAAGTCGATTAAAAACGTCTTCTAAATTCTTCAGGTGGTCTTCAAACGTCTCCCCCAAAACGATTATGTCGTCTAAATACACCAGGCACGTCTTCCAAGATAACCCTCTCAACACATTTTCCATAAGCCTCTCAAATGTCGCAGGAGCATTACAGAGTCCGAACAGCATAACGTTGAATTCCCATAATCCAGATCCTGTCGTAAAGGCCGTCTTCTCCTTGTCCACTGGATCCATTTCTACCTGCCAATATCCAGACTTCAAGTCCAACGTAGAAAACAATTTACTTCCAGCCAATGTGTCCAACGTGTCGTCGATCCGAGGCAGAGGATAACTATCTTTCTTGGTAACATTGTTCAACAAACGGTAGTCCACACAGAACCTCGTAGTTCCATCTTTCTTCTTGACCAGGACCACCGGAGAGACCCATGGGCTCGTAGAAGATTCTATCACCCCGTCTTTCTTCATTTCTTGAACAATCCTTTCGGCTTCCTCTCTCTTTGCCTGTGGTAATCGTCGAGCTGTTTGACGAATTGGCCTAGCGGTACCAGTGTCAATTTTATGTTTGACAACTGTCGTTCTTCCTGTCTTTCCTCCTTTCGGTACGAATATGCCACGATATTGCCTAAGAAATTCCCTTAATTTTCTTTTTTCCATTTGATTTAGAGACTGGCCTGCAACTGCAACCATTTGGTCGAACTTGTCGTTGGAATTATCTGATGTTGTCGTCTGACGGATTATGGACGTCACGGGTACACAAGTTCCTATTTTTGTCTCCTTCTTGATGGTCACTGGGTAGTCATTGACATTAATCAATCTCACGGGAATTTCTTTAGCAGAAGTAACCAATTCCTTTCCAATTATGATTCCTCGGCCAACCTCCTCGTCGTGGTTCCATGGCTCCATCATAACAGGTGTTCCTTCTTCAACAATTCCCTGTAGCCGCGCTACGATGATCGTTTCACTCCTCGCAGGCACAACTGTATCTTCTCTAATAGCTGCTAGCATAGTGCTGTCATCATGTGGATGGAGAAATACCTCCTCGTTGCCAACTTTGATTACCCTATTCTTAAAATCCAATTTAAATCCATGCAAATTCATTACGTCCATTCCTAATATAACATCTTCTTCGATGTCTGCAACTATGACAGTATGGACGAACTTTTCTGCTCCAATCCCTAATTGTATCTGGATTTCTCCATGGGTGTTGGCGTTTTCACCTGTGGCAGTCCGCAGTCGCAACCTCGTTGGTAAGAGTTTCTTACGGCTGTTTAAAACTGACGGTCGTATAATGGTCCTGGTCGCTCCGGTATCCACCAACAATGTATACTTTTTACCATTTATTTCTCCATCTACATATACACTATCTTCACGACATTTCAAAGAAGCTATTAGTATTAGATGGTCTTTAGAGTAGTTCTGAGTCGAGGCTGCCCCCCTAGGGTCTGTGCGTTCTCTTATTTCCTGCTGGTGAGTTTCTTGATTTGCGTTCTTCCTTAAACTCCGTGCGTGCCCCTTTTCACCACAATTGCAGCAATTCATGGTCTTCGTTTTCTTCGATGTAAAGCCTTTCACCATATTTACCAGCTGGTCAAGTTTGTCTTCATCCTCTTCTTTCACAGTTCGAACTGCACTGTACTCACCAGAGGCCTGCGTAGCTGATTCGAACTCGAGGGCCGTGGACAATACATCGACCCGCGTCTTGTGACGAGCTAATCGCAGTGTTCTCTGCATTTCAAAATCACGAAGACCATCGGTAAATGTTTGAACAGCCAACATTTCCATCATGTCTTCGGGAGCTGTTGGATAAGCAAATCGCACTAGCCTGGCAATAAGTAGCTCATATTCTTGAAGAGCTTCATCTTTCTTTTGTCGTCGATTTTTAAGCCACGCCTGATAGACATACTCCAAATGTTCCTGCCCATAGCGCATGTTTAGTCTCTTCATAAGTTGTTCATAATCATTAGTTTCCTCTACTGCTACGGTCTCAAGTACATCTAAAGCCTCTCCTCGAAGAGCAATAACCAGGTTTACAGCTTTGTCTTTTTCAGACCATCCGTTCGCTCTTGCACCTGCTTCGAACTGTTTCACATAACTGTTCCAGGAAGACTTTCCGTCGAAAGTTGGAATTTTGACTCGAGCAGAACTTACACTGCCTTCAGTTATGGGCCGTGGCTCCGATTTGTATTTGGGCCTATCCTCTTCTATCTTCTTTTCCATCTCCTTGATCTTTACTTCAGAAGCAGAGACTTGGTTTTGTAGCAACGACACTAGTCCATAGAGTTTGGTCACACAGCAGGAAACTTTCGAAATTAATGAAACCAAAGCAGCATGCTTGTCCTCGAATAAATAGGCTTCTGGATCTTGACCCTCTTCCTGAAGAGCGTTCTTTAGACGTTCGACCAGATCAGCCTTTTTACCAGTAGAACTCAGATCCCTTTCTTCCAATTCAAGTCTCAGGTCTGCAATTTTTAGCTTACACAAGGTAGACATGATCACACACTTTATTTATTACGATTTATATTAATTTATTTTTAAAGGTTCCACACTGTATTTAAACCGAAAATTTACGTTGATATTTATTTCAAGTATCCTCACTTCTGCACCATTTTGTTACGCGATTGACTCTACTATTTTATTTATTTATATCTTTAGGCACTAAGTTTAATTTTAAATAAAGGAAGACTTACTTATATTATTTTATTTACATCACTTATTTATTTTAATAATTACAAATAACACCAACTAACACATCTAATTTATTTACAACTCAAATTTATGATTTAATTAACTAAACATACTTCCGATAACTAATAAATACATTTCACTAAATCCGAATCGAATACAATTATATCACGCGTCGCGGCTCGTTTATTGACTGACTGCCCTCTGCTTAAAAATCCTCCGCTTATATAGATACGGCTCTGCTTCGAGAACATTTCGAATGCCTGAGACATGTCTCCGCCTATCATCGGGGAAACTTCTGGATTAGCGGAGACATTACTCGTCGATGACGTGTCGCTGTTGTTTGTTGACTACTAGGGGCAGGGCCGGCCTCAGTTAGAAATTCGTCACACCTAGTTGTTAAAGTACATAACTTTTGTATTATCCATCATAAATAAATGAATCAAAAAACAGAATGTTAAGAAAACCTGAGGCTATAGTTAGGTTTTAATTTCAGTATTTTATAAATGCTAGAATATGCCACAGGGTGTTGCGAACTTTGAGAAAAAAACACAGTTTGATTCGTACACCCGGTATATAATGAAAATTTACCTGTTTTGCAAAAATATTAATAAAGTGCTATTGACAAAGAACAGGGCTATAACATATTCAAAAAATCACTTAAATCGGACAACAGGTTTAGGAGATACGCGACATCAAAAATGACCCATTTTTTAGGGTGCCCGTTTTCTATGACGCGCAGTTTACTTATACAGTACAAATGATTTTTTAATGGGAATGGAAATTTACGATTTCAAAGGTGAAAATGTGTTGGGATAGTATAGATGGACACTTTTATTTTAGTATTAAGTGGTTACATAATTATTCAGAATATTAATAAAATTACTAGTAATTTGAATTAGTTTTAATATGTATTATAATTATAATAGTATTAATCCTCATCATGTATCTGGCTAAATAGCTAAGCGCTAAAGCCGCAAAATAAAAAAAATTGAAAAAAACATTCTTAGTGGCCTAGCACCTTTACTTTGCATGGGGCGAGGCGAGTTAATAAATTCTATTTTCTTATTGCAGTCATTTTGTGACGGCTTAAGAAGTTACATTAATGATGTCTTTAGGCTGTGAAATTTTAACCGTAGAAAGACATCTTTATGACTTGTATTTACATGATATAGGGCTTTTCACTCAGTCACTTGTTTCGAGCTTTTGTCATGTGTTGTCTAATATTAATATATCTATGGCATATGTTGATATTGCCAATGATACAAACCAAAGACATATGACGTAGATATATTAATATTATGTGACACTTGACCGAAGCTCGAAGCAAATGACAATCGATGAAAAGCCCTATTCAATAGGGCATTTCATTCACAGTCATTTGTTTCGAGCTTCTGTCGTGTGTCACATAATATTAATATATCTACGTCGTACGTTATTGGTATATACCAATGATACAAACCAAAGACGTATGACTTAGCGTAGATACATTAATATTATGTGACTCATGACAGAAGCTCGAAACAAATGACAATCGATGAAAAGCCCTATTGGCGTCTGCATATCAGGATCCGGTAATACTATATTATTTATCTATGATCAGGATATTGCTGGGTGTACACAAGTAAACAACACTTTTTTGATTAAAAGGTTTATTTCATTAAATCAAAACTTACATGGATACAATTTAAATAAGATATTTTTTCTATTTAAGGCAATATAATATAAGATATATATTTTAGTATAACTCTCCTACATTAACAAGCTTTAACACATTCAGTGGCCATGACGTATGGGTAGCATCACGAAGGTTTTACGGAAGGTACTGACGACACATAAGTTATGTGAGTAGTACTGTGTAACTAAATAAATGATTTAAGTATGTGGTACCAGCCAAGTGGAACTTGTTCGAGATGGGCACCAAACATGTTAATCTGGTCATGCACAGAGACTTATACTATAATATGTTATATCTCATATTGCTCACTATTGTAATGAGTGAGCCTGCATACACGAACTATAATATATTATTATGGTTCTGTGTATGCAGGCTCACTCATTACTACTGTAGTGAACAATATGAGATGTAATATTATGAGATATACCTATTATATTATTATGGTATAGCTCTCCATGAGTGCCAAGTTTTAAACTTAACTGATAACAACTAATGGATACCCTTTTATCCAAAATTTTATGAAAATTTTGAATGGTCATATTGGTATTAATTCCACAACCCCTTCCTATAACAATAGGCCCATTGTTGGATGTTATTGCAGTAGTTCTACTGGAAATACTTACTAAAATTGTATGTATCTACATCACTTAGAAGTCTACCCAAAAAGCTATTAATACTCTCTAAACCATCATTAATACATCTTGTATACATAATAGTATTTTTTTCAGAATCAGATATTTTATTAAGATTTACTTACCATGCCCTATCTATGTGCCAGGCACTTAACAGTCTATTAGGAGCAATACCCATTACATTTGACGAGGCATTGTAAAAGGTGTCGCTTATGCCTGATATGAAAACATTTGACTATACATATAATACCAACACAGACATGTATTTAAAAAAATTGGTAAATTAAAGTAGGTATCTTTTCTATTTGAAAATAAGAAAGCAGTACAAAATCCATTCCCAAATTCATCTTTTACTAATACTGTCAATAAGTTCAAAGTCATAGGAATTGAGCCCATGAGTTCCATCGATTGCTATAAAGGATTTACCAAACTTAATTAACATTTCCTTTTGGCACAGTATTAAGGAAATAAGACAAAAATCATAAATGTTAAATTCAGAATGAATATCCATTAGTATGCCCTGTTGTTTGTAAAATAATATTGGACATGAGTCTGTAAGCATTCAACCCAAAAATAAACACTGGTTGCATCATCATTGTACATATACCCATCTTTCAAATCAATGCCATAAGAGAGTTTAATGTTTGTGATATCTTTTCTTGTAAGTAAATCAATTCTTTTTAATTCGCCTCCTATGCTATTATGCTATCCTGAACAGTCTGAAGTTTACTAAATAAGTAAAATATAGGTATAGGAGAATCAAACACACTAGTTTGAAATTGTAAACTGTAGTAAATATTCATGAGTAATATTTAAAAAGTGGTTTAGTGACCTCATAACTTAAAAATTTGTATAAAATGAGTTACTTCGGTTTTCGCTTTAGAATAAGTGTATCAGCACCTATTAAACAGCTTTTAGAGCTGGGAAAGCCTTTTGGAAGCCTTCCGGAAACTTTCCCAGCTGTAATCGCTGTTTAATAGCTGCCGATACACTTATTCTAAAGCGAAAACTGAAGTAACTCATGTTATAAAAATTTTTCAGTTACGAAGTCCTGCCTTTCCGCCGTCGATATGCAAATATTTTACTTACATTTTTGAAGAAAGTCTCAAAATAAACTTTGAAGAGATATTTATCTGATTTTGGTATTTATGTAAGTGCTCTATATCATCCTCATGCCCGTAATGTCTTTTAAAATAGTTTCAATATTTTTAGATACTATTATTCGACTAGTACACCAAATAAACATTTTGCAGGATCCTTGGGATTTTAAAGCTCTTTCTCTATCTTGTTTTGTAAAATAATTTTTTGAGGATCACATACATATACATTCATAATAATGTAACGTGACTATTGTAATTACTTATAATTACAATAAAACTAGCGGTTCGTATTTATTTACGACTTTATTATTTATTTATACAAGTTTACTTTACAAACTTTAGCTTAAGACTAAACTGTATTTACAAATATGCTCGTATTTATACCCAGTTGTTATTCTGGAACAATCGACGCCCATCTCTAGCTATCAGCGTGTTCCGCCTACGGATCGTACGTTCGAGAAGTCCCTCCTCCTTTCCGCCGAGGCCTAGATCATTCGATGACGTCATTCTCGAGGTGTTTACTGTTATACGGCGGTCGTCCAAGATTTCTCTTTTGTTACACTGCTCCCCTCTTAAGATCTGAGCGTCCCGATCAGCAACTCTAGATGAAGGCCCAGGATGGCGGAATCTACACGACTCTCCAGCTCTGCATACACCCTTCAAGAAGAAATAGCAGTCTACTGTCTTTGAAGGGTATGACATCTTCGGGTTCATGCAACACACAGTAATTCGTACGCCAGTTTCTCTGAAGATCACTTCAAGCATGCTTCTCACAATCTTCCAATCCAGACTTTCTACTGCATGGCCTATTTTTGGTATAGCCAAATCTTTGATGTCATAATTACACACGATTTTATTCAAATTAGTTAGAGCACGCCATATGTTCTCGTAGCTTGGCGTGTCCGTATAAGACTTCCTGGTCACTATATACAGCAAAGATCGAGGACCATCTTCCAATCGCAATACTCTTCCAATTTTAGGTTGTTGATTCCTTAACTCGTCCAGGCGGCCGAACTTTCTATTGAATACGGACGAGATTCCTTTAGTCATCTCGAGGTCTTGATCAACACAGTGGGCTAGAGAGACGTTTTCTGGAACACTAAACAGATCTTGCTGAACTTCTGTGGTCACGCCGAATCTAGCACTCTTTCTTTCTGCGTAATTTGACATAAATTCCTTAAAACTTGGCTGTGGTGCATCTTTCATCTCCTGTTGGAGGACTCGGGCTTCCTCTGTTTCATTTGAGCCAGCATATGGTGCAAGACGATTTATGTGAATAACTTTTGGTTTACCGTTTGGTAACTTCTTAATTATGTATATTACGTCATTTATTTTCTTCTTAACTTCATACGGACTTTCCCATTGTCTTTGCAGTTTAGGACACAGGCCTCGACGACGTTGTGGATTATAAAGCCAGACAAGATCACCTACTTCGAAGCTTCCATTCTTGCAGCGAGAATCATATTGATCTTTCATTCTGTCACTGGCTATCTGGATGTGTTGTCGGGCAAGTTCATGAATGTTGTTCATTCGTAACTTCAGGCGGTCTACGTATTCTTCGCCTGCAACATATTCCTCGGAAGGTCTGCAGCCAAACTCTAGGTCGCAGGGCAACCGAACTTCACGACCCAACATCAGGCAGGTTGGTGTTTGACCTGTAGTTTCATTAACGGCCGAGCGGTAGGCCATCAGGAATAAATGAATGTGTTGGTCCCAATCTCGCTGATGTTCAGATACAACTTTGGACAAGTGTTTACCCATCGTTCGGTTCATCCTCTCGACCATTCCATCTGATTGAGGATGCAGGGGTGTTGTTCTGGTCTTACTGGCACCAATCAATTTACAAACGTTTTGGAAAAGAGCTGACTCAAAGTTTCGCCCTTGGTCGGAGTGGATCTCCAAGGGAACACCAAATCGGCTGAAGAATTCTTTAACAAGTATCTCTGCAACGGTAGCAGCTTCTTGATTCGGTAATGCATAGGCCTCGGTCCATTTCGTAAAATAGTCCATGGCTACCAGAATGTATTTATTTCCAGCATCGGTTTCAGTAGAAGAGTAGACACTTCAGGACACTTTGACCTTTGAACCCTAGCGATACAACATCGCGCGTGACTACAGCAGACCGCGTGACTCCGGCGTGGGTGACGTCAGTGGAGTAACTTGTCGGGACTTGTCGGGTGACGTCAGTGGGGTAACTTGTCGGGACTTGTTGGGTGACGTCATTGGGGAGCTTGTCGGGTGACGTTAGTGGGCCACAACTCCGATTAATTATTTTAATTATATTTTAAGTCATTATAATAGTCTAAGTATGTCAATAACCATTAATATTAAACAATAGCTATTTGTATAACAAGGGAGGAAAGTGCTACTTTTCCTCCCGAGAATGAAGTTTACTGCCCGACGCGTAGCGGAGGGCAGTAAACATTCGAGGGAGGAAAAGGCACTTTACTCCCATGTTATACATATGGTTTTTCCACCTTCCTCAAATAACAAGTAATTTTTTCATTTTTACTTAATTTATTTATTAAAACTTATTAAAACTTATTAAAACCAACAAAATTTATTAAAACTAAAACTAACAAGTAGGTACAATATAACTGTCAACTGTCAAATATAAGTCAAATTATTAATGTAAACATTGTTAAATCAAAATAACAATTTAATGTTTTTATCATTCTGCAAAATACAGGGTGTTTTATAAATAAACGTTAAAATGTATAGATACTTACGTAATAGAAAATAGATATTGTACAGGGCGTCAATAAGTTATATTTCATGAATGAAATACCATGACGTCACTTTTACTTTTCCTCCCTAGGGAGGAAAAATATTTTCCTCCCTAGGGAGGAAAAGTACAACTTTGCTCCCTACAATCAGGTCCGGAAAAGTATACTTTCGGTAGAGGTAGGTGGAAAAAAATTTTTCCTTAGGAGGGAATTGAACCAAGTACTAACACGATAGTAACTAGATACACATTCCGCGAACCCACGCAAACGCTTGCTAGACACTGGTAATATAAGGTATAAAAAAAACAAATAGATAGGTAAAAATTGTAAAGAAAATTACTACATACTTAAATGTATTATAAAATTAATATATTCCTAAATTTTAGAAGAAACATTCGTAAATAGGTACATTTATACAAAACACAAAAGCATGTAGGTACCTACACATAGGTATTACTGTATATGCAGAAGGAGCAGCTGCTATAACAGGACAAAGGGATATCTTCTAAGCAGCTCAATGTACATGCAAGATATCGCTTGAAAACTTATTGCGAATAGATGAAAAATCAAACACATCATACCGCAGGTCATCCTCACATTATGACCAAACCACCGAACGTGTCTAAGTATAGGTACCTACACGGCTCTCGTCTCTCACACAGATACACACAGATGACCTACAATATTCCTATGTAATTATGGGTATTAACCAGCGAATTCTTACAGTATGACCAAACCAACAAACATCCACTATAATATTAAAAGGCAATATACAATATTCTTTTTGTGATTTAATTAATGAGCATGAACCAGTCTTACAGTATGGCCAAACAATAAAAACGTATCTTACTCGATAAAGATATCAGCTGAACGATCAGTGCTCAACATGGATCTTATATGAACGATCACTACTATACATAGGTCTCCATTGAACGCGCACCACTATTATTCTGTATATGCCTATCATTTGTATGAAAATTACTAAATCGAGAGGGTATTGTGAGCTGCATACTTTATTTTATCTACGACAATTCAGATAATATTCTCTACTGAACGTACATTACTATACTCCGCTATTATTCTGTATATGCCTATCATTTTTATGAATATTACTGAAGTATAGTGATTTGCATACTATATTTTATCTACGGCAAGTGGGTAATATTATGTTTTTACAGGTTGATATTGAACATCTTCGATAAGAAAGATATGTTGGTCATAGACGGTTCTTCGATAGCTATCAGGCAACAATTTTCCCCTGATCATGTTTATAAAACATACGGAATGCACTGTATATACTAACCCAAGCTGACAACATACTTTGCAGATATGGATCACGATCAGCTTATAGGTTTATGTACGATTCCCTTCGTAAAGGTACATAGGCGTGCATCCGCGCGGGATAAAAGTCGACCATCCTTTTTATACTCCAAAGAGGAGGACCATCAAATATTTAACGTTAAATAGTGAGAAAGAAAAATAAAATTATATATAGTTTATGTGCGTAGAATATAAACGGTAATACAGGGTAATAACGAAAAAAAAAATATGTTAATGTACAAAAACGATATCCAACAGCATCGTCCTAAAGAAAAGGGACGTCATAAAGCTTATACCATCTAAATAGCTTAATTTAGCGAGACATCGCTGTTGACATTTACGTGACAGTCGACTGTCATGTAAATGACACGTCCTGTGTTACACGACAATTTAAAACATTGAGTTGACAGACCAATACTTGACGGTAGCGGCAAAGAAGAAGTTGACATGAAAAACGAAAAGAAGAAGAATTGACAGCAACATGACAAACGAAAAGGAGAAGAAGAAGTGACAAACGAAAAGAAGAAGTGACAAATCGAAAAGAAGATGACGAAGAATTGACAAACCGTAAAAAAGAAGAAGAATTGGCAGTTAATATTGAACGTTGACAGACCGCAAAGAAGAAGAAGTAAACGTGACAAACGAAAAAAAGAAGAAATGACAATGGCTCAGCACAATGAAGAAGTGACAAATCGAAAAAAGAAGAAGAAGAATTGACAGAAACATGACAAACGAAAAGAAGAAGAAGGATTGACAAACGAAAAGAAGAAGAAGGCTCAACACAATGAAGAATAATTTAAAAATCGAAAAGAAGAAGAATTGACAACATGATAAACGAAAAGAAGAAAAAGAATTGACGGCAACATGACAAACGTAAAGAAGAAGAAGTGACAATAGCTCAGCACAATGAAGAATAATTGACAAATCGAAAAGAAGAAGAAGAATTGATAACAACATAACAAACGAAAAGAAGAAGATGAAGAAGAAGAACTGACAGACCGAAAAGAAGAAGAAGTGACAATGGCTCGACACAAAAAAAGAAGAAGAAATTAAATACGATTTAATTAATTATAAAAAGTTACATTTCACATCTAATACTAGTATTAAATAGAATTTCATTAGTCACACAAAACGAATGTGTCAGCGGTCGTAAGGCACATTCCTCATCTCATATTACACCTGTAACATTATATTGCAATAGTAAGAATGTAGGGCAATGACCGCAAAAAAGCAACGATTATATTTTTTGCAACATCGCCAGAAACACCTTGCAAATTTCAATAGCGGAAATTAAAACTGCAAATTCTAGAAATAATATTCACATGTCGTTTAATTTATGTCGCATTTAATCTGATGGTGCAAAATTAGCAAGAATGTATAATATGACAATGATGCATTAAAACCGCAAGTTCGAACAAAAAAGCATCGATTATATTTTTAGTATACGATTTTCATCATTATGACATAACATTGTAGACGAACGAAACGAACAGGGAAATCAGTGTAGAGCGAGCACATCTTAAATAAGGTAAATGATTCTTATTTCTGCAATTCTTTTTTAGTAAATATGTAGTGATAAATATAATTTTATTTCTTTTAACATTTCCATTTAACATTTATTAAGATAATAGCATTTGATTTTTACGGTCTATTTCTAAATTCGGCGTTGCACCTATCCGCATATTGTTGATTGATTTTACGTTTTATTTAAAAAATAATAGCTTTAATGACACATTTCTAAAGTACTCCTTCTTTTATCGTTTCCTTGTTATGCAAATAAATGAGAGAGGTTGTTGCTATCCACAAAAGGATAATAATATTTTATTTTATGGTTTATTTTTTGTTTCTAATTTAATCTAAATGTATTTTTATGTGTTGTTTTTTTTTTTATAAATTGTATGTTTCATTTGTCCTTATATTTTTGATCGATTTTACGTTTTATTTAAAAAATTATAGCTTTTTATCCGTAATACTTCTTCTGTTTAGCAATATACTATCAATCACAGCTAATATTTATTTTTTAATAGCGTGATAATAATAATGTTGCATTTGTACACGTCCCAGCATATTTTTTTACTTTATAAAAATATATTGACCATCCTACTAATGCATTGGGTTAGTAAATAACACTATGCGTTTTTTATTATTTTTCTAACAATAAAACACGAAAACGTTTGTTTTCTATACTTCCACAAAATTTATTATATCTAAGTGACTACAGCTGTTTCGGCGGAGTGCCTTTCTCAAGTAATATAGTTTACAATGTGTTTGCCTTTTTAATCTTCAACTGAAGAGGTTGAGGAGTGGGGAGCTGTTTGTCTCGAGTTGGTCATTCAGAATTATATCTGTATTTTTCAGTTTATTAATTTCCATAGATTCTAAAAAAGATAGCTTAAGGCCTTTATTTTGAATATGTAGAATTTGAAACTCTTCATTGAAAGAATGATTATGATCTAGAAGGTGAAGTGCGTATGTAGAAGTATCTGTTTTTCTATTGTTGAATGCCCTTTTGTGTTCTGCTATCCGTTTGTCAAAAGTTCTGCCAGTTTGACCGATGTACGTTTTCGGACAGTCACCACAAGTTAGTTTGTACACACCACTCTGTAGTTGCTTTCTCTTTCGGCTTTTATTGTTCTTAATATATTTGCTTAAGTTGTTGTTAGTTCTGAAAGCTGGTGTTATTCCTTTCTTTTTTATGTATCTGGCTATTGTTGTTGTTATCTTGCCAGTATATGTGAGAGAGCAGAAGGTACTGGGTTCTTTCTGTGGTGGTGGATACACTAATTTCAGGGCTTTTTTATGGAGTTTTTGGTTTAAAATTTTGTTAACTGTTTGTTCGTTATAGCCGTTGTTTACTGCTATTTGTTTAATGATGTTTAGTTCTATTTCGAAGTTATTTTTTGTCATGGGAATTTCTGTCAGTCTATGTATCATGCTATGGTAGGCTGCTAATTTGTGTTGTGTAGGATGGGATGATGAATTGTGTATAGTTGTGTCAGTATGGGTAGGTTTATGATATATGGAGAACTCATGTTTGTTGTGTAGTCTGGAAATCGTTACATCTAGAAAGTTTATAGAGTTATTCTGTTCTGTTTCTACTGTAAACTCAATATTATTATGAAGTGAATTAATATATGATAGAAATTGGTCAAGTTGTCTGTTAGTTCCTGTAAAGCATACTAGTATATCATCCACGTATCTCCACCAATATAAGAACTGTTTAAATACGGGATGTTTAGAAATTGTTGTTTCAAGTTGGTTCATAAATATATCTGATAGCAATGGGCTTAGAGGATTACCCATAATAAGTCCTGCACTGTTGTTTGTGTATATTTGAATATTGAATTCAAAATAGTCTTGATTTATGCAAATTTCAAGAAGGTGTAAAATTTCAGATGCAATGATCGGATTTGTACTATTATGGTCTAAAAGATTCTTAACTAAAACAAAAGTTTCTGTAGGAGTAAACTATATTACTTGAGAAAGGCACTCCACCGAAACAGCTGTAGTCACTTAGATATAATAAATTTTGTGGAAGTATAGAAAACAAACGTTTTCGTGTTTTATTGTTAGATAAAATGAACTTCCATCAAGTAACGGTCGAATCCATCAATTTATTATTTTTATTTAAATTATTTCATACGAGTACATTGTTAAAGTTAGTAATAATTAAAAAACTAGCCAATTTATTTTAACATTTTCATCCATGGATCTAACGGAATAACGGTTAAATGAAGGTGTCTCGTATTCTATGTCTGTGCGCTATTTAAATTGTTGGCAGATTATTCATTACTATTACGACGTTTTTTCTAATTTTTCTATGCATTTTCAAAACGACTTCGACGACGTGTTTGCTCATTTTTAAACAAAGGTTTGATGGTTTTATTACATTTATCCCGGAATGCTTGATATGTCAAATATCCTGGAGAAACTCTATGAATACCTGTGACCTCTTATATTTTTTATAGTTGAGGCTGTCCTTTGTCGTAAAGTCTTGAGGATTCTTATAAAATAGTAAATTGTTTAGCCCACAAGTAATTTTGTGCTTGTTATCGTTAATCAGTACATTTTTAAGAGCAAATTTGATGTTTTTGCCCATTATCCTTTTATCAGTTTTCCAAACACACTGTGGACCTTAAGCTCTATCAATATCTGGGAATAATACCAATATTTTAGAAGGTGTACATCTTCTTCTTCATCTGTGCTCTCATCACCCTTCCATTTTTATATCTTCACCGCTTTTACGCATAAACATTCCTTTTTTCATCGTAAATTTTATTTAATGAGATAGAAGTTCTTTTTCATCAGCTTGCATTTTCCGAGAACTTTGTACTTTTCTCTCACTATTGCCGTACGTTTGTTTACCTGAACCGCTCTACTGAAGACATGTTAACAAATGAATTCTCACATGAATGACTTTGAATCTTTGTATATTTATACTTCTGTGCCCTTCTGTTAGTGTGTCTCTGATGACGTCTGAACGTCTCAGGTAATCTTTGTGGGCGTCTGTGCCTTTTGTTAGCGTGTCTCTGATGACGTCTGTACGTCTCTGGTACACTTCTATGGTCGTCTGTGCCTTCTGTTAGCGTGTCTCTGATCACGTCATATTTAACGCCAAATGTCATGTCCTGTGTCAAACGACACGTCCTGCGTCGAATGTAACGTCATTCACGTCACGTCTTTCACGTCATATTTCACGACAAATGTCAAGTCATTAACGTAACGTCATTCACGTCACATCATTCACGTCACGTCACACACGTCACGTCATTCATGTCACGTCATTCGCGTCACATCATTCACGTCACGTCACTCATGTCACGTCATACACGTCACGTCATACACGTCACGTCATTCACGTAACGTCATTCACGTCACGTTATTCACGTCACATCATTCACGTCACATCATTCACGTCACGCCAAATGTCAAGTCCTGCGTCAAACGAAACGTCCTGCGTCGAATGTAACGTCATTCACGTCACGTCTTTCACGTCATATTTCACGACAAATGTCACGTCATTCACGTAACGTCATTCACGTCACATCATTCACGTCACATTATTCACGTCACGTCACACACGTCACATCATTCACGTCACTCACGTCACGTCATTCGCGTCACTTCATTCACGTCACGTCATACACGTCACGTCATACACGTCACGTCATTCACGTAACGTCAATCACGTCACGTCCTTCACGTCACATCATTCACGTCACATCATTCACGTCACGCCAAATTTTAACGTCCTGAGTCAAACAAAGCGTCCTGCGTCGAATGTAACGTCATTTACGTCAAGTCGACTTTTATTTAAAAAATAATAGCTTTAATGACACATTTCTAAAGTACTCCTTCTTTTATCGTTTCCTTGTTATGCAAATAAATGAGAGAGGTTGTTGCTATCCACAAAAGGATAATAATATTTTATTTTATGGTTTATTTTTTGTTTCTAATTTAATCTAAATGTATTTTTATGTGTTGTTTTTTTTTATAAATTGTATGTTTCATTTGTCCTTATATTTTTGATCGATTTTACGTTTTATTTAAAAAATTATAGCTTTTTATCCGTAATACTTCTTCTGTTTAGCAATATACTATCAATCACAGCTAATATTTATTTTTTAATAGCGTGATAATAATAATGTTGCATTTGTACACGTCCCAGCATATTTTTTTACTTTATAAAAATATATTGACCATCCTACTAATGCATTGGGTTAGTAAATAACACTATGCGTTTTTTATTATTTTTATTTAAATTATTTCATACGAGTACATTGTTAAAGTTAGTAATAATTAAAAAACTAGCCAATTTATTTTAACATTTTCATCCATGGATCTAACGGAATAACGGTTAAATGAAGGTGTCTCGTATTCTATGTCTGTGCGCTATTTAAATTGTTGGCAGATTATTCATTACTATTACGACGTTTTTTCTAATTTTTCTATGCATTTTCAAAACGACTTCGACGACGTGTTTGCTCATTTTTAAACAAAGGTTTGATGGTTTTATTACATTTATCCCGGAATGCTTGATATGTCAAATATCCTGGAGAAACTCTATGAATACCTGTGACCTCTTATATTTTTTATAGTTGAGGCTGTCCTTTGTCGTAAAGTCTTGAGGATTCTTATAAAATAGTAAATTGTTTAGCCCACAAGTAATTTTGTGCTTGTTATCGTTAATCAGTACATTTTTAAGAGCAAATTTGATGTTTTTTGCCCATTATCCTTTTATCAGTTTTCCAAACACACTGTGGACCTTAAGCTCTATCAATATCTGGGAATAATACCAATATTTTAGAAGGTGTACATCTTCTTCTTCATCTGTGCTCTCATCACCCTTCCATTTTTATATCTTCACCGCTTTTACGCATAAACATTCCTTTTTTCATCGTAAATTTTATTTAATGAGATAGAAGTTCTTTTTCATCAGCTTGCATTTTCCGAGAACTTTGTACTTTTCTCTCACTATTGCCGCACGTTTGTTTACCTGAACCGCTCTACTGAAGACATGTTAACAAATGAATTCTCACATGAATGACTTTGAATCTTTGTATATTTATACTTCTGTGCCCTTCTGTTAGTGTGTCTCTGATGACGTCTGAACGTCTCAGGTAATCTTTGTGGGCGTCTGTGCCTTTTGTTAGCGTGTCTCTGATGACGTCTGTACGTCTCTGGTACACTTCTATGGTCGTCTGTGCCTTCTGTTAGCGTGTCTCTGATCACGTCATATTTAACGCCAAATGTCATGTCCTGTGTCAAACGACACGTCCTGCGTCGAATGTAACGTCATTCACGTCACGTCTTTCACGTCATATTTCACGACAAATGTCAAGTCATTAACGTAACGTCATTCACGTCACATCATTCACGTCACATCATTCACGTCACATCATTCACGTCACGTCACACACGTCACGTCATTCATGTCACGTCATTCGCGTCACATCATTCACGTCACGTCACTCATGTCACGTCATACACGTCACATCATACACGTCACGTCATTCACGTAACGTCATTCACGTCACATCATTCACGTCACATTATTCACGTCACGTCACACACGTCACATCATTCACGTCATTCACGTCACGTCATACACGTCACGTCATACACGTCACGTCATTCACGTCACGTCATTCACGTAACGTCATTCACGTCACGTTCTTCACGTCACATCATTCACGTCACATCATTCACGTCACGCCAAATGTTAACGTCCTGCGTCAAACGAAACGTCCTGCGTCGAATGTAATGTCATTTACGTCAAGTCGACTTGACGTAAATGACGTTACATTCGACGCAGGACGCTTTGTTTGACTCAGGACGTTAACATTTGGCGTGACGTGAATGATGTGACGTGAATGATGTGACATGAAGGACGTGACGTGATTGACGTTACGTGAATGGCGTGACGTGTATGACGTGACGTGTATGACGTGACGTGAATGACGTGACGCGAATGACGTGACGTGAGTGACGTGAATGATGTGACGTGTGTGACGTGACGTGAATAATGTGACGTGAATGATGTGACGTGAATGACGTTACGTGAATGACGTGACATTTGTCGTGAAATATGACGTGAAAGACGTGACGTGAATGACGTTACATTCGACACAGGACGTTTCGTTTGACGCAGGACTTGACATTTGGCGTGACGTGAATGATGTGACGTGAATGATGTGACGTGAATAACGTGACGTGAATGACGTTACGTGAATGACGTGACGTGTATGACGTGACATGAGTGACGTGACGTGAATGATGTGACGCGAATGACGTGACATGAATGACGTGACGTGTGTGACGTGACGTGAATGATGTGACGTGAATGATGTGACGTGAATGACGTTACGTTAATGACTTGACATTTGTCGTGAAATATGACGTGAAAGACGTGACGTGAATGACGTTACATTCGACGCAGGACGTGTCGTTTGACACAGGACATGACATTTGGCGTTAAATATGACGTGATCAGAGACACGCTAACAGAAGGCACAGACGACCATAGAAGTGTACCAGAGACGTACAGACGTCATCAGAGACACGCTAACAAAAGGCACAGACGCCCACAAAGATTACCTGAGACGTTCAGACGTCATCAGAGACACACTAACAGAAGGGCACAGAAGTATAAATATACAAAGATTCAAAGTCATTCATGTGAGAATTCATTTGTTAACATGTCTTCAGTAGAGCGGTTCAGGTAAACAAACGTGCGGCAATAGTGAGAGAAAAGTACAAAGTTCTCGGAAAATGCAAGCTGATGAAAAAGAACTTCTATCTCATTAAATAAAATTTACGATGAAAAAAGGAATGTTTATGCGTAAAAGCGGTGAAGATATAAAAATGGAAGGGTGATGAGAGCGCAGATGAAGAAGAAGATGTACACCTTCTAAAATATTGGTATTATTCCCAGATATTGATAGAGCTTAAGGTCCACAGTGTGTTTGGAAAACTGATAAAAGGATAATGGGCAAAAAACATCAAATTTGCTCTTAAAAATGTACTGATTAACGATAACAAGCACAAAATTACTTGTGGGCTAAACAATTTACTATTTTATAAGAATCCTCAAGACTTTACGACAAAGGACAGCCTCAACTATAAAAAATATAAGAGGTCACAGGTATTCATAGAGTTTCTCCAGGATATTTGACATATCAAGCATTCCGGGATAAATGTAATAAAACCATCAAACCTTTGTTTAAAAATGAGCAAACACGTCGTCGAAGTCGTTTTGAAAATGCATAGAAAAATTAGAAAAAACGTCGTAATAGTAATGAATAATCTGCCAACAATTTAAATAGCGCACAGACATAGAATACGAGACACCTTCATTTAACCGTTATTCCGTTAGATCCATGGATGAAAATGTTAAAATAAATTGGCTAGTTTTTTAATTATTACTAACTTTAACAATGTACTCGTATGAAATAATTTAAATAAAAATAATAAAAAACGCATAGTGTTATTTACTAACCCAATGCATTAGTAGGATGGTCAATATATTTTTATAAAGTAAAAAAATATGCTGGGACGTGTACAAATGCAACATTATTATTATCACGCTATTAAAAAATAAATATTAGCTGTGATTGATAGTATATTGCTAAACAGAAGAAGTATTACGGATAAAAAGCTATAATTTTTTAAATAAAACGTAAAATCGATCAAAAATATAAGGACAAATGAAACATACAATTTATAAAAAAAAACAACACATAAAAATACATTTAGATTAAATTAGAAACAAAAAATAAACCATAAAATAAAATATTATTATCCTTTTGTGGATAGCAACAACCTCTCTCATTTATTTGCATAACAAGGAAACGATAAAAGAAGGAGTACTTTAGAAATGTGTCATTAAAGCTATTATTTTTTAAATAAAAGTCGACTTGACGTAAATGACGTTACATTCGACGCAGGACGCTTTGTTTGACTCAGGACGTTAAAATTTGGCGTGACGTGAATGATGTGACGTGAATGATGTGACGTGAAGGACGTGACGTGATTGACGTTACGTGAATGACGTGACGTGTATGATGTGACGTGTATGACGTGACGTGAATGACGTGACGCGAATGACGTGACGTGAGTGACGTGAATGATGTGACGTGTGTGACGTGACGTGAATAATGTGACGTGAATGATGTGACGTGAATGACGTTACGTGAATGACGTGACATTTGTCGTGAAATATGACGTGAAAGACGTGACGTGAATGACGTTACATTCGACGCAGGACGTTTCGTTTGACGCAGGACTTGACATTTGGCGTGACGTGAATGATGTGACGTGAATGATGTGACGTGAATAACGTGACGTGAATGACGTTACGTGAATGACGTGACGTGTATGACGTGACGTGTATGACGTGACATGAGTGACGTGACGTGAATGATGTGACGCGAATGACGTGACATGAATGACGTGACGTGTGTGACGTAACGTGAATGATGTGACGTGAATGACGTTACGTTAATGACTTGACATTTGTCGTGAAATATGACGTGAAAGACGTGACGTGAATGACGTTACATTCGACGCAGGACGTGTCGTTTGACACAGGACATGACATTTGGCGTTAAATATGACGTGATCAGAGACACGCTAACAGAAGGCACAGACGACCATAGAAGTGTACCAGAGACGTACAGACGTCATCAGAGACACGCTAACAAAAGGCACAGACGCCCACAAAGATTACCTGAGACGTTCAGACGTCATCAGAGACACACTAACAGAAGGGCACAGAAGTATAAATATACAAAGATTCAAAGTCATTCATGTGAGAATTCATTTGTTAACATGTCTTCAGTAGAGCGGTTCAGGTAAACAAACGTACGGCAATAGTGAGAGAAAAGTACAAAGTTCTCGGAAAATGCAAGCTGATGAAAAAGAACTTCTATCTCATTAAATAAAATTTACGATGAAAAAAGGAATGTTTATGCGTAAAAGCGGTGAAGATATAAAAATGGAAGGGTGATGAGAGCACAGATGAAGAAGAAGATGTACACCTTCTAAAATATTGGTATTATTCCCAGATATTGATAGAGCTTAAGGTCCACAGTGTGTTTGGAAAACTGATAAAAGGATAATGGGCAAAAACATCAAATTTGCTCTTAAAAATGTACTGATTAACGATAACAAGCACAAAATTACTTGTGGGCTAAACAATTTACTATTTTATAAGAATCCTCAAGACTTTACGACAAAGGACAGCCTCAACTATAAAAAATATAAGAGGTCACAGGTATTCATAGAGTTTCTCCAGGATATTTGACATATCAAGCATTCCGGGATAAATGTAATAAAACCATCAAACCTTTGTTTAAAAATGAGCAAACACGTCGTCGAAGTCGTTTTGAAAATGCATAGAAAAATTAGAAAAAACGTCGTAATAGTAATGAATAATCTGCCAACAATTTAAATAGCGCACAGACATAGAATACGAGACACCTTCATTTAACTGTTATTCCGTTAGATCCATGGATGAAAATGTTAAAATAAATTGGCTAGTTTTTTAATTATTACTAACTTTAACAATGTACTCGTATGAAATAATTTAAATAAAAATAATAAATTGATGGATTCGACCGTTACTTGATGGAAGTTCATTTTATCTAACAATAAAACACGAAAACGTTTGTTTTCTATACTTCCACAAAATTTATTATATCTAAGTGACTACAGCTGTTTCGGCGGATTGCCTTTCTCAAGTAATATAGTTTACAATGTGTTTGCCTTTTTAATCTTCAACTGAAGAGGTTGAGGAGTGGGGAGCTGTTTGTCTCGAGTTGGTCATTCAGAATTATATCTGTATTTTTCAGTTTATTAATTTCCATAGATTCTAAAAAAGATAGCTTAAGGCCTTTATTTTGAATATGTAGAATTTGAAACTCTTCATTGAAAGAATGATTATGATCTAGAAGGTGAAGTGCGTATGTAGAAGTGTCTGTTTTTCTATTGTTGAATGCCCTTTTGTGTTCTGCTATCCGTTTGTCAAAAGTTCTGCCAGTTTGACCGATGTACGTTTTCGGACAGTCACCACAAGTTAGTTTGTACACACCACTCTGTAGTTGCTTTCTCTTTCGGCTTTTATTGTTCTTAATATATTTGCTTAAGTTGTTGTTAGTTCTGAAAGCTGGTGTTATTCCTTTCTTTTTTATGTATCTGGCTATTGTTGTTGTTATCTTGCCAGTATATGTGAGAGAGCAGAAGGTACTGGGTTCTTTCTGTGGTGGTGGATACACTAATTTCAGGGCTTTCTTATGGAGTTTTTGGTTTAAAATTTTGTTAACTGTTTGTTCGTTATAGCCGTTGTTTACTGCTATTTGTTTAATGATGTTTAGTTCTATTTCGAAGTTATTTTTTGTCATGGGAATTTCTGTCAGTCTATGTATCATGCTATGGTAGGCTGCTAATTTGTGTTGTGTAGGATGGGATGATGAATTGTGTATAGTTGTGTCAGTATGGGTAGGTTTATGATATATGGAGAACTCATGTTTGTTGTGTAGTCTGGAAATCGTTACATCTAGAAAGTTTATAGAGTTATTCTGTTCTGTTTCTACTGTAAACTCAATATTATTATGAAATGAATTAATATATGATAGAAATTGGTCAAGTTGTCTGTTAGTTCCTGTAAAGCATACTAGTATATCATCCACGTATCTCCACCAATATAAGAACTGTTTAAATACGGGATGTTTAGAAATTGTTGTTTCAAGTTGGTTCATAAATATATCTGATAGCAATGGGCTTAGAGGATTACCCATAATAAGTCCTGCACTGTTGTTTGTGTATATTTGATTATTGAATTCAAAATAGTCTTGATTTATGCAAATTTCAAGAAGGTGTAAAATTTCAGATGCAATGATCGGATTTGTACTATTATGGTCTAAAAGATTCTTAACTAAAACAAAACTCCTACAGAAACTTTTGTTTTAGTTAAGAATCTTTTAGACCATAATAGTACAAATCCGATCATTGCATCTGAAATTTTACACCTTCTTGAAATTTGCATAAATCAAGACTATTTTGAATTCAATAATCAAATATACACAAACAACAGTGCAGGACTTATTATGGGTAATCCTATAAGCCCATTGCTATCAGATATATTTATGAACCAACTTGAAACAACAATTTCTAAACATCCCGTATTTAAACAGTTCTTATATTGGTGGAGATACGTGGGTGATATACTAGTATGCTTTACAGGAACTAACAGACAACTTGACCAATTTCTATCATATATTAATTCACTTCATAATAATATTGAGTTTACAGTAGAAACAGAACAGAATAACTCTATAAACTTTCTAGATGTAACGATTTCCAGACTACACAACAAACATGAGTTCTCCATATATCATAAACCTACCCATACTGACACAACTATACACAATTCATCATCCCATCCTACACAACACAAATTAGCAGCCTACCATAGCATGATACATAGACTGACAGAAATTCCCATGACAAAAAATAACTTCGAAATAGAACTAAACATCATTAAACAAATAGCAGTAAACAACGGCTATAACGAACAAACAGTTAACAAAATTTTAAACCAAAAACTCCATAAGAAAGCCCTGAAATTAGTGTATCCACCACCACAGAAAGAACCCAGTACCTTCTGCTCTCTCACATATACTGGCAAGATAACAACAACAATAGCCAGATACATAAAAAAGAAAGGAATAACACCAGCTTTCAGAACTAACAACAACTTAAGCAAATATATTAAGAACAATAAAAGCCGAAAGAGAAAGCAACTACAGAGTGGTGTGTACAAACTAACTTGTGGTGACTGTCCGAAAACGTACATCGGTCAAACTGGCAGAACTTTTGACAAACGGATAGCAGAACACAAAAGGGCATTCAACAATAGAAAAACAGACACTTCTACATACGCACTTCACCTTCTAGATCATAATCATTCTTTCAATGAAGAGTTTCAAATTCTACATATTCAAAATAAAGGCCTTAAGCTATCTTTTTTAGAATCTATGGAAATTAATAAACTGAAAAATACAGATATAATTCTGAATGACCAACTCGAGACAAACAGCTCCCCACTCCTCAACCTCTTCAGTTGAAGATTAAAAAGGCAAACACATTGTAAACTATATTACTTGAGAAAGGCACTCCGCCGAAACAGCTGTAGTCACTTAGATATAATAAATTTTGTGGAAGTATAGAAAACAAACGTTTTCGTGTTTTATTGTTAGAAAAATAATAAAAAACGCATAGTGTTATTTACTAACCCAATGCATTAGTAGGATGGTCAATATATTTTTATAAAGTAAAAAAATATGCTGGGACGTGTACAAATGCAACATTATTATTATCACGCTATTAAAAAATAAATATTAGCTGTGATTGATAGTATATTGCTAAACAGAAGAAGTATTACGGATAAAAAGCTATAATTTTTTAAATAAAACGTAAAATCGATCAAAAATATAAGGACAAATGAAACATACAATTTATAAAAAAAAAACAACACATAAAAATACATTTAGATTAAATTAGAGACAAAAAATAAACCATAAAATAAAATATTATTATCCTTTTGTGGATAGCAACAACCTCTCTCATTTATTTGCATAACAAGGAAACGATAAAAGAAGGAGTACTTTAGAAATGTGTCATTAAAGCTATTATTTTTTAAATAAAACGTAAAATCAATCAACAATATGCGGATAGGTGCAACGCCGAATTTAGAAATAGACCGTAAAAATCAAATGCTATTATCTTAATAAATGTTAAATGGAAATGTTAAAAGAAATAAAATTATATTTATCACTACATATTTACTAAAAAAGAATTGCAGAAATAAGAATCATTTACCTTATTTAAGATGTGCTCGCTCTACACTGATTTCCCTGTTCGTTTCGTTCGTCTACAATGTTATGTCATAATGATGAAAATCGTATACTAAAAATATAATCGATGCTTTTTTGTTCGAACTTGCGGTTTTAATGCATCATTGTCATATTATACATTCTTGCTAATTTTGCACCATCAGATTAAATGCGACATAAATTAAACGACATGTGAATATTATTTCTAGAATTTGCAGTTTTAATTTCCGCTATTGAAATTTGCAAGGTGTTTCTGGCGATGTTGCAAAAAATATAATCGTTGCTTTTTTGCGGTCATTGCCCTACATTCTTACTATTGCAATATAATGTTACAGGTGTAATATGAGATGAGGAATGTGCCTTACGACCGCTGACACATTCGTTTTGTGTGACTAATGAAATTCTATTTAATACTAGTATTAGATGTGAAATGTAACTTTTTATAATTAATTAAATCGTATTTAATTTCTTCTTCTTTTTTTGTGTCGAGCCATTGTCACTTCTTCTTCTTTTCGGTCTGTCAGTTCTTCTTCTTCTTCTTCTTCTTTTCGTTTGTTATGTTGTTATCAATTCTTCTTCTTCTTTTCGATTTGTCAATTATTCTTCATTGTGCTGAGCTATTGTCACTTCTTCTTCTTTACGTTTGTCATGTTGCCGTCAATTCTTTTTCTTCTTTTCGTTTATCATGTTGTCAATTCTTCTTCTTTTCGATTTTTAAATTATTCTTCATTGTGTTGAGCCTTCTTCTTCTTTTCGTTTGTCAATCCTTCTTCTTCTTTTCGTTTGTCATGTTTCTGTCAATTCTTCTTCTTCTTTTTTCGATTTGTCACTTCTTCATTGTGCTGAGCCATTGTCATTTCTTCTTTTTTTCGTTTGTCACGTTTACTTCTTCTTCTTTGCGGTCTGTCAACGTTCAATATTAACTGCCAATTCTTCTTCTTTTTTACGGTTTGTCAATTCTTCGTCATCTTCTTTTCGATTTGTCACTTCTTCTTTTCGTTTGTCACTTCTTCTTCTCCTTTTCGTTTGTCATGTTGCTGTCAATTCTTCTTCTTTTCGTTTTTCATGTCAACTTCTTCTTTGCCGCTACCGTCAAGTATTGGTCTGTCAACTCAATGTTTTAAATTGTCGTGTAACACAGGACGTGTCATTTACATGACAGTCGACTGTCACGTAAATGTCAACAGCGATGTCTCGCTAAATTAAGCTATTTAGATGGTATAAGCTTTATGACGTCCCTTTTCTTTAGGACGATGCTGTTGGATATCGTTTTTGTACATTAACATATTTTTTTTTCGTTATTACCCTGTATTACCGTTTATATTCTACGCACATAAACTATATATAATTTTATTTTTCTTTCTCACTATTTAACGTTAAATATTTGATGGTCCTCCTCTTTGGAGTATAAAAAGGATGGTCGACTTTTATCCCGCGCGGATGCACGCCTATGTACCTTTACGAAGGGAATCGTACATAAACCTATAAGCTGATCGTGATCCATATCTGCAAAGTATGTTGTCAGCTTGGGTTAGTATATACAGTGCATTCCGTATGTTTTATAAACATGATCAGGGGAAAATTGTTGCCTGATAGCTATCGAAGAACCGTCTATGACCAACATATCTTTCTTATCGAAGATGTTCAATATCAACCTGTAAAAACATAATATTACCCACTTGCCGTAGATAAAATATAGTATGCAAATCACTATACTTCAGTAATATTCATAAAAATGATAGGCATATACAGAATAATAGCGGAGTATAGTAATGTACGTTCAGTAGAGAATATTATCTGAATTGTCGTAGATAAAATAAAGTATGCAGCTCACAATACCCTCTCGATTTAGTAATTTTCATACAAATGATAGGCATATACAGAATAATAGTGGTGCGCGTTCAATGGAGACCTATGTATAGTAGTGATCGTTCATATAAGATCCATGTTGAGCACTGATCGTTCAGCTGATATCTTTATCGAGTAAGATACGTTTTTATTGTTTGGCCATACTGTAAGACTGGTTCATGCTCATTAATTAAATCACAAAAAGAATATTGTATATTGCCTTTTAATATTATAGTGGATGTTTGTTGGTTTGGTCATACTGTAAGAATTCGCTGGTTAATACCCATAATTACATAGGAATATTGTAGGTCATCTGTGTGTATCTGTGTGAGAGACGAGAGCCGTGTAGGTACCTATACTTAGACACGTTCGGTGGTTTGGTCATAATGTGAGGATGACCTGCGGTATGATGTGTTTGATTTTTCATCTATTCGCAATAAGTTTTCAAGCGATATCTTGCATGTACATTGAGCTGCTTAGAAGATATCCCTTTGTCCTGTTATAGCAGCTGCTCCTTCTGCATATACAGTAATACCTATGTGTAGGTACCTACATGCTTTTGTGTTTTGTATAAATGTACCTATTTACGAATGTTTCTTCTAAAATTTAGGAATATATTAATTTTATAATACATTTAAGTATGTAGTAATTTTCTTTACAATTTTTACCTATCTATTTGTTTTTTTTATACTTTATATTACCAGTGTTTAGCAAGCGTTTGCGTGGGTTCGCGGAATGTGTATCTAGTTACTATCGTGTTAGTACTTGGTTCAATTCCCTCCTAAGGAAAAATTTTTTGTTTAATATTAATGGTTATTGACATACTTAGACTATTATAATGACTTAAAATATAATTAAAATAATTAATCGGAGTTGTGGCCCACTAACGTCACCCGACAAGCTCCCCAATGACGTCACCCAACAAGTCCCGACAAGTTACCCCACTGACGTCACCCGACAAGTCCCGACAAGTTACTCCACTGACGTCACCCACGCCGGAGTCACGCGGTCTGCTGTAGTCACGCGCGATGTTGTATCGCTAGGGTTCAAAGGTCAAAGTGTCCTGAAGTGTCTACTCTTCTACTGGTTTCTGGAAATGGACCTGCAATGTCGATTGCTATTCTTTCCATAGGACTTCCAACATTGTACTGTCTCATGGGTGCTCTCTTTTTACCAACTGGACCATTACCGGATGCACACAGTTCACATTTCCGGCACCATCTTCTTACATCATCTTTACAGTTCACCCAATAGAACCGTTCTCGAACCTTTTGCAGAGTCTTCGTAATACCAAAGTGTCCACCTGATGTACCGTCATGCAACTGACGCAATACTTCTGACACTTTACTTTTAGGTACAATCAACTGCAGCTTAGATTCTGTACCATCATCGTTCTCAAAGGTTCTGTACAGAAGATCATCTTTTAGTACCAGGCAATTCCATTGGCTCCAGTAGGCCTTGACTTCTGGACTACATGCACTAATGTTCTGCCAACTAGGTCTTTCACCTTGCTGCATCCAATCCAATACTCTTTTTATACATGGATCATCTTCTTGGGCGTTTTGTAACTGTTGGGGCTGCCATTGCTCATTAACTACGGTGGTTCGTCTCACGGGGCAAAATCGTTCCTCTAATTTGGCACAGTGATTACAATTTGCACTGCATGGTCGTCTCGAAAGGGCATCAGCATTTGAATGAACTCTTCCGGCCCTGTGTTCTATCTCATAATCATATTCTTGCAGTCGTTCTAACCATCTTGCCATCTGGCCCTCTGGATTACGGAATTGTATGAGCCATTTTAGAGCAGCGTGATCTGTTCGAAGAAGGAACTTTCTGCCGTACAAGTATTTATGGAAATGTTCGCAAGCCTTCACTACACCCAGCAGTTCTCTTCTGGTAACGCAATAGTTTCTTTCTGGTTTCGACAGGACTTTGCTGAAATAAGCGATGACTTTTTCCTGTCCATCCTGGATTTGTGAGAGAACAGCTCCTATGGCACTGTTGCTAGCATCGGTATCCAAAACAAATTTTCCTGCCTGTCCCGGGTAGCTTAATATCGGTGCACTGATCAGAGCCCTTTGTAGTTGTTCGAAAGCTTTTTGACACTCCTCACTCCATGTATATTCTTTGCCCTCCTCCGTCAACTTTGTTAGGGGCTTGGAGATATTGGCAAATCCTTTGACAAATCGTCGGTAATATGTACATAGGCCAAGGAAACTTCTAATTTCATGTTTATCTTTTGGTACTGGCCAATCTTTAATTGCTTCAATCTTTTCAGGATCAGCTGTTACACCATTACTCGATACAATATGTCCCAAATACTTAACTTCTCGTCGAAACATGTGACATTTCTTCGGACTTAACTTCAAGTTCGCTGCCCTCAATCGTTGAAAGACTTCTATTAGATTCTTGGCATGTTCATCAAAGGACCTTCCAACCACAATTACATCATCCAAGTAAACCAGGCATGGGGGTGTAGCGTTGGATCGCCTCCACGTGGTGCACCCTGGGTAACGCCAAATGATCCATCCTCCCAATCCTAAGGTGTAACACCATCGTGCCAACGGGATGCATGGTACAGGGAGTAAAGTGTATCTGAAGCGATGCCCTAGAGAGATGGCGAACTCTAGGGGAATATAGCCTTGGTGCGGTAAGGGCGCACTGCCGTACTCGACATTTATTTCGACCCTACTCGTGGGAACAATCGTGGAACCAAAGAGAAACATTAAACAAGCGGAGAGGGACTCAGAAATGGGCGACCTCTCCGAAGAAACAAGAATGGAAGCTGCGGGAGCAGCAGACCATATAGAACACACGGACAAGGGAGCTGTGGAAACAGCAGACCATGCCGAGGAGAGAGGTATTGAAGCTGACCAGCTAGAGACAAGCCTCGAGAAACTAAGTCTCGGGACAAAAAAGCTATCTGGGGCTCAAAAACGGAGGCTTAAGAAAGCCGAAAAAATAGCTGCTGGGACGTGGGTTAAAGAGAACCCACATAAGACCAAAGGCCAAAAGGGGAAAAGTGACCAGACCACGGGAGTGAAAAGGACCCGGTCTGACAACTCGACCCCAACAAAAAACCCCGAGGCCAAAAGACCGAAGGGAATTACGAAACAAGCAGCTAACAACGCGACCAGGAGCGGTAATACGCAGACTGGCACAGTTGCTAGCGCTAAAGAGGTAAGGGGCAGTAAAACGCAGACTGGCACTTACGGCGAAGTGACAGACAAACTGAGGATGGCGGTGGTAGACAGACGTCATCCTGAGGTAAAACTGAACCAGGAACAAGCAGAACTGGTTCGAACAAAACTGGAAGAGGCAGTGGATAAGGCACCCGGCGGAAGTCAGAATCCACTGCAGTTCCTAAGAACTACATTCAGCGCGGGGATTCTGTGGATCCACTGCGCGAATGAGCCTACCAAATCTTGGCTGGAGGGGACGGTACGAGAGCTTCGGGATCTCTGGGAGTCGGCGGATTTGAAGTTGATCGAATCCAAGGACTTGAGAAGACCGATTGTGCTTGTGCACGTGCCTGAGACCGGCATAAGCGAAAAAGTGTTCAGGAGTCGCTTGGGCAAGCAGAATGCAGGGCTCAATACGACAGACTGGACACTGAAAAGCCAGAAGGTCGAGGGGCAAGGAGAAATCCTTGCGTACTCGATCGACAAGGTCTCCTTTAGGGCTTTGAAGCAGACCCAACTCAAGGCCTTTTATAGGATGGGAAGGGTAGCATTCAAGATCGTGCGGGAGACAGATGGAGATGACAAAGGTGAGAGTGATCCAAGCCAACCTTCAACACAGTAAGGCAGCTTCGGCAGAACTTGCTGTGGCGATGGAAAGGTTTGATGTTGCTCTCATCCAAGAACCCTGGGTAAACCAGGGTAAAATAAAAGGTCTCTCAGGAATAAGTGGAGAACTTATTTACAGTAGATCCGCTGAAGTACCAAGAACCTGCATAATAGCTAAAAGCAACATTAAGGTACTGTCGTTAACTAATTTCTGTTCTAGGGATCTAACAGCAGTAATACTAAAAGTTACAGAGGGAGGTAGGATGAAGGAGATAATACTCGGATCAGCCTATCTGCCCTATGATGATGCTAACCCACCACCACCAAGGGAATTGGAGGAGCTGATGAGATACTGCAGAGGCAAAGGATCACAGATAATCATCGGTTGTGACTCCAACTCACATCACATCAGCTGGGGGAGCACCGGAAGCAACGAAAGAGGTGAGCACTTACTACAATTTATTATGGAATATAATTTAGACATACTAAATGTAGGCAACAAACCTACCTTTGTGACTGCTAATAGGAAGGAGGTTATCTATATAACGATGGCGACTGCATTTGCAAGCAGCATCGTTAGGAACTGGCATGTGTCTGATGAGGCGAGTTTCTCAGACCACAGACACATATACTTTGAAATAACGGGCTATGAGCACGAAACAGAGACTTATCGAAACCCCAGGAAAACTGATTGGGAAGCGTATCAAGAAGACCTGACATATAGTTTTCGTGGGGCTATAAAGAGGATAAGGAACACAATAGAGCTAGATATGGCTACTGAACAATTTCAGGATATAGTCATAGAAGCATATAAAGATAACTGTCCCGTAACAGTGAGGAGCTCCAACAGGAAAGTGCCCTGGTGGAACAATGAACTTGCTAAAAGAAGGAGAGATGCGAGAAAAGAATTCAATTCTGCCAAGAGATCAGGCGAGTGGAGCGAATATCGCAAAGCTCTGACTGAATATAACAAGGCTCTACGGAAAGCCAAAAGAGAATCATGGGGGAAGCACTGCGAGGAGATAGAACAGACTGCAGTAGTGGCTAGACTACAAAAGGTTCTCTCGAAAGAACCTAAGAGCAATATCGCCACGCTCCAAATGGAGTCAGGCGATTACACACAGACCAGTGAAGAGACGCTGAGGGAACTCTTCAATGTTCACTTCCCTGGGTCGGTCACCAGAATGATGACACCAGAAGTTCTACAGCAAGAAGGACCAGTTACCATGAAATATGGAAATAGGGGAAGCTGGAGAGCTGCAAAAGAGATGGTGACACCAGACAAAATAAAATGGGCAGTAAGTTCATTTAAACCATATAAATCACCGGGAACGGACGGGATTTATCCTGTACTTTTGCAAAAAGGTACAGAAGCAATGTACAAGCAAATGTGTACAATACTTCGTGCAAGTATTGCGCTGGGGTATGTACCGGTTGCTTGGAGGTCGACAAGGGTAGCATTCATACCTAAGCCTGGTAAGGGTGGACGTATGACTGCGAAGTCCCTTAGACCAATAAGTCTGATGTCCTTTGTACTAAAGACATTGGAAAAACTGGTAGATAGACATATTAGGGATGGAATATTGGTTGAAAGACCAATAGAACAAGACCAATATGCATATAGGCCAGGTGTATCAACAGAAACAGCACTGCACCATCTAGTACGGAGGGTGGAGTATGTTCTGGAAAACAAAGAGGTGATGTTGGGAGCCTTTCTCGACATAGAGGGAGCCTTCAACAACACCTCATTCGATGCAATCACAAAGGCTATCCGGCTGAAAGGAGTGGATGAAATAAGCTGCAGGTGGATAGAATGCATGCTTAAAAGCCGCGTGGTATATTCGACACTGATGGGCGAGACCATGTCAGCACGGGTTGCCAGAGGATGCCCACAGGGAGGTGTATTATCTCCGTTAGTGTGGAATCTGGTTATGGACGGACTGATTGGAACGCTCAACAGGAAAAAATATAATGTCCTGGGCTATGCAGATGATTTTGTCATTCTGGCTCAGGGCAAGTTCAATACAACTGTCAGGGATAACATGTAACAGGCCCTGAATGTAGTATCAAAATGGACAAGTGAAGTAAGATTGTCCGTAAGCCCTCACAAATCCAAAATAGTAGCCTTCACCAGAAGGACAAAATTAGAGGGAATAGGACCTGTGAATCTCATGGGGATCTCTCTAAAGGTGGAGAGGGAGGTAAAATATCTCGGAGTCATAATAGACTCAAGGCTTACCTGGAATCAACACCTGGAACGAATAACCAAAAGAGCGATGGCCACTTTAATGGTGACCAGACGCACACATGGCAGAACATGGGGACTTAAACCGGACATGATGTATTGGATATACAACATGATGGTAAAGCCCACAATAACGTATGCAGCATTGGTCTGGTGGCCAAAGGTGCAACAGAGAAATGCTATAGAGAAGTTAGGCAAGATACAAAGGCTTGTCTGTCTCAGCATAACAGGAGCAATGAGAGGCACACCAACTGCAGCAATGGAAGCCTTACTAGACCTTCCTCCCTTACACATCACAGTGAAGGGCGAGGCAAGGATGGGGTTACATAGACTGCAGGGTAATCAAAGCAAAATTGCAGTGGGCAAAGGACACTGCAGCATCAATGATATATGCGGGGATCCAATATGGGAGATGATAACAGACCATTGTATCCCCAAATATAAAATGGAAATACCTTTTCAGGTGGAAATACACTCCAGAGAGGTATGGGAAGATCCTGGCAGACATCTGAAGTATGAGGGCCACACCTGGTATACAGATGGGTCCAAGACAGAAGATGGTTCGGGATCAGGAGTATATAGTGAGGATAGGAACTATAACGGTTCCATCTCACTAGGAGAATATACCTCTGTATTTCAGGCGGAGGTATATGCAATCCTGCACTGTGCACGGATAAACAGATTGAGGACTTATACTAATAAGAGAATCAATATCTGTTCAGACAGCCAAGCGGCCTTGAGGGCTTTAAAGAACCCAAGGATAACCTCAAGGCTTGTGTGGGAATGCCGCGAAGAACTTGACACCCTGGCGGAACATAATGAGGTAAAACTCATTTGGGTGCCTGGACATCAAGGGATCGCTGGTAATGAAAAAGCTGACGAACTTGCTCGACGAGGATCAGCAACAGGATACTTCGGTCCAGAACCGGCACTGGGAGTGCCCAAAAGCACAATCAGAGACCGATTAAGAGGCTGGATACGAAGACAGCACAAAGAATACTGGGAAGAAATTCCCACGCAAAAGCATGCGAAGAGATTTATACCTCAGACATGCGCAAAAAGAGCTGAAGAACTGTTCAAAATGAACAGGAATCAGCTCAAAATTATTACAGGTTTCTTAACTGGACACTTTCCAGTAAAAGGACACCTACACACGATAGGACTATATAACGGAGATCTCAGCTGCAGACTATGCAATAGAGAGACCGAGACAGTCAGACATTTATTGTGCGATTGCGAGGCGCTGGATCGTAAGAGACAAGCAATATATGGAGACTGCAAACCAAGTCTGACAGTGTATGGCACTAACCCAATGGACCTTTACAGGCTAGTAAAGGGCACTGCTTTATTGGATTGGGTGTCATGAGAACAAATGGAAGGAAGCACAATAAGCTGAAAAGCTGCAGTGCCACCGGGGTGCATGCACGGACGGCTTCCGGAAGAAAAAAAAAAAAAAAAAAACCAGGCATGTTTTCCATGTTAGACCTCTTAAAACTGCCTCCATTAATATTTCAAATGTGGCAGGGGCATTACATAAACCAAACGGCATAGCCGTAAACTGCCAAAGCCCTGATCCTATCGAAAATGCGGTTTTCTCCCGATCGGCTGGCTCCATGTCTACTTGCCAATATCCACTTTTTAAATCGAGTGTGGAAAACCAACGAGAACCGGAGAGAGTATCCAATGTATCGTCTATTCTGGGCAAAGGATAACTATCTTTTTTTGTTACCGCATTGAGCTGGCGGTAGTCGATACAAAAACGCGTTGAACCATCTTTCTTCTTTACCAGAACTACTGGTGATGTCCATGGACTGTTCGATGGTTCAATTACCCCTTGTTTGTCCATATCCTTGATAATCTCTTCGGCTTCATCTCTTTTCGCAAATGGAAGTCGTCTAGGCCGTTGTCTGATTGGCTGAGCGTCTCCGGTATTTATTTTATGCGTTACTATGCTTGTTTTTCCCTTATCCTTCGTGTCAATAGCAAAAACATCTTGATACTCTATCAGCATAGATGTCACTTTTTCCGTTCGTTCATGATCAAGATCTTGGCATCTTTCAATGATCATCTCAACAAGCTCCTTTGGATACTTCGCCTTTGATGATTTCTCATTGGTATTCACAGAGCAAATTGAAGCCACGGGAACACACTGCCCGATCAAAGCTCCTCTACTTAACTTGATAGCAGTTTCCCTTAAATTCATAACTCTTACAGGGATCACATCTCGAACTTTTACCAAAGTTTTCGCCGTTAGGAACTCGACATTATCCACATCTTCGACCATCCTTAAACTTCCCTCTCGGCAGTGTCCATCAAGCATGGTCATCAGAATTTTCTCACTATTACCGGGTATGGTTACGTCGCATGTAGTAAGTAAGCGGATGACATCTTCTTTGTCGTCGTGAAAGGGCAACTCTTCACCATTGATCTTGAGAACTCCATTTTGAACATCCAATATTGCCCCCACTTTCCTTAGTACGTCCATCCCTAATATGAATTCGTCGGAGATCTCGGCAATTAATACTTGATGTTCAACTGTGGTCTGGCCAATGGATACTGACATATTAGCCTCGCCATATGTATTAATTAGCTCACCAGTCGCTGTTCTAAGCTTTACTGTTGCAGGTGATAATTTATTATGGTCTCGTACTACATCTGGACGTGCGATAGTTCTCGTTGCACCTGTATCCACCAAAAATGATCTACATCTATTACTGATACGACCTTCGATGTATAAGTTGTGGATTCCACCGGAGGACGTAAGGTTGACAGTTACTATGGGGGCTCTAGTTCTCGAGGTCGGCAGTTGCCCCTTGGTGTCGACCCGCTCTAGTTTTCCGACGGCTGTACGATCTTCTTACAATTACGACGAATGTGGCCTACGTCTCCACAATTCCAACATCTAGGCTCGCGTCTCTTTGGCATCTGATTACTTAATACTCTCCGTATCATTTCCTCCAGACGTTCATCGTTGTGTTCGTCACTTTCTTCAATGGTTCTTACTCTATGGCCTCGTGAAGTTTGACTAGCCGTTTCGTGTTCCAATGCAATAGCAAGTGCTTCATCTAAAACTTTCGGCCTTGCTAGTCGTAAAGCTTTCTGTAGTTCATTATCTTTCAGCCAATTGACGAAGGCATCTACTGCAATTTCTTCTAAAACGCTGTCTGGCACCTCTGGATAAGCCAACCGCACCACACGAGCCACATCTGCTTCAAATTCTTGCAGATTCTCACTTGCTCGTTGACTTCTACTTCGCAGTTGTGCTTTGTATACTTGTTGTAGATGGGCATCTCCATAGCGTTTTTCTAGACGAGTGAACAAGGTCTGGTAACAATTTTCTTGACCCTTGGGAATTGACCTTAATATATCTGCAGCATCACCTCGTAAAGCAGCAGTCAAGGAAACAGCCTTTTCCTGTTCGGTCCAATGATTGGCGGTCGCAATAGCTTCGAATTGTCTAAGGTATATGGACCAAGAGGACTTTCCATCAAATGGTGGTAATTTGAATCTCATATTATGCGACATTTCGTCTCTCGGTAGTTCATCTTTCACTACAGGATCTAAAGCTACTGCATTAACTGACGGTTGCACTTTTGTGTCGGTTATCATGCTCTCTAATTCTTTGATCTTCTCTTCTACGGCCAAAACTACTGCATTAACTGAAGGTAGAACTTTCGTATTGGTTACCATAGTCTCTAGTTGTTTGATCTTCTCTTCTAACATTTCTTTATTGTCGTCTACACTTTTCTGTATCTTATCGAATGTTCTAGAAACTTCTTCAAATTCCTCATTGTTCTGTTTACAAACTTCTTCAAGTTTTTCGTTGTTTTGCCTACAGACCTCTTTAAAAGTTTCATCAATCTTTTGAGAAACACTTTCGAATTTCTCATTGTTTTGACTACATACGTCTTTAATTATTTGAGAAGTCTCATCGAATCTTTTAAGCAACATTTTCGAATTTCTCGTCGCTTTTTCTACTAACTTCTTCAAGTTTCTCGTCGCTTCTTCTAGAAGTTTCATCGATCGTTTCAGAAACAGTTTTTAATTTCGATAAGATTACTTGTTCTGCTGACTGGAAGTGGAACGTCTTTGGGTCTTCTCCGTTCTTCGTGAGGACATCCTCGAGTCGTGCTTGTAGGACTATCTTGAGCCCACTGCTGTCCAGATCCCGTTCCTCTAGCTGTTCACGGAGCTGTTTTACTGTAAGTTCTTGTAGCAACATCTTTGGTCGGCACACACGTACTTTCCAAAATGTCTTTTAACAGTCTTTCCGAATACCGAACAATCAACGCACTTTAACTATTCCCGACGAATAAAGTCCAAAAGTATTTTAAAGTCTTTCCGAATACCGAACAATTAACGCACTCCGGTTATTCCCGACGAATAAAGTTCAAAAGTCTTTTAAAGTCTCTCTGTAATTCACTTATTTATATCGCACTAAGTTAACCGAACACCGACACCAACTGTAACGTGACTATTGTAATTACTTATAATTACAATAAAACTAGCGGTTCGTATTTATTTACGACTTTATTATTTATTTATACAAGTTTACTTTACAAACTTTAGCTTAAGACTAAACTGTATTTACAAATATGCTCGTATTTATACCCAGTTGTTATTCTGGAACAATCGACGCCCATCTCTAGCTATCAGCGTGTTCCGCCTACGGATCGTACGTTCGAGAAGTCCCTCCTCCTTTCCGCCGAGGCCTAGATCATTCGATGACGTCATTCTCGAGGTGTTTACTGTTATACGGCGGTCGTCCAAGATTTCTCTTTTGTTACAATAAGATGTTTCATGTTCTTGTTCTCTTCCTGTGCCATCCATACAGTGCAAATCTAAAAAAAACAACATAACAGGTGATTACATGGGCAGTTATACTACTTACAGCTTACTTTGTATCTAATATATTATCTAGTATTACTCTATTAGTATCTACCTACATAAAACTATCTTTGAAATCTAAATTTTTGATATCAACATCAACCTTAATACTTAAAAAATAAATAATAATGTGGAAGTTACACGTACCTACCTAAAAGTTTTTGAATTGCAATTTTATCAACTGGAAAAGACTGCAACATAATGAGTTTGAAATTATGACACAGCACAATATTTATTGTTTCAATTTACATGTAAATAAAATAATAATAATAATCCTAATCACTTGTAAAAGTAAGGTTAAGATTTTTGACTTGAGAAAACAGAACTGTCAAATTTAAAACCAAACTGCTATAAAATTTTAAAATTCCCGCTAAAAGGAATCTGGCAACATTGCCGTCGTTTGCTGGACATTTATTGGAATCCCTAATTGTAAATGGGGAGAGATTAGGGCCGGTACTTTATGTCTCCGTTAACAGCCCGTTAGTTAACCGGGGTTTAATCGGGACAGAAATATATGCATAACATAGACATAAACGCAATTATACTTGGGCCGGTACTTTATGTCCCGGTTAAACCTCGGTTAGCTAACCGGGGTTTAATCGGGACAGACAAGTACCTCATAGGGCCTCTTGCGTTGTAATAAAAGCAATTATAATTATTATTATAATTATTTATGAATATAATAATAAGTATAATTGCGTTTATGTCTATGTTATGCATATATTTCTGTCCCGATTAAACCCCGGTTAACTAACGGGCTGTTAACGGAGACATAAAGTACCGGCCCATTCTCTCCCCATTTACAATTAGGGATTCCAATGAACTGTCAGTGGTGGCCGGTGGATGGCTAAACTGACATGGCCATAGACATAGATAAGGGGGGTGGCCATCGCGTATCTAATGTTTACATTAAATATTGACAAATTTGTAAAGAATATTCTGTTTGGTTTTGTTTTTTTGTTAATTGTGTAGCGAACTCTGTGAAATTGTGATAGCAAATTAAATATGAAGTGGTTTAATAATGGATACGCCTATGGATGACAGTTTTGCCATCCAGCAGCCATATTATATCACGTGATTTGGAATGCCTAATTAGGCATTCCAAATCACGTGATATAATATGGCTGCTGGATGGCGAAACTGTCATCCATAGGCGTATCCAATGTTTAAACCACTTCATATTTAATTTGCTATCACAATTTCACAAATTTCGCTACACAATTAACAAAAAAAACAAAACCAAACAGGATATTCTTTACAAATTTGTCAATATTCAATGTAAACATTAGATACGCCATGACCACCCCCCTTAACTGTGTCTATGGCCATGTCAGTTTAGCCATCCACCGACCACCACTGACAGTTCATTGGAATCCCTAATAGATTACATATTTATAATATATAGATTATACAATAACATAACATAACCAAAATATTTTTTAAATACACTGGGACTGCAGACTGCACATAAATAGAAAAGTAATATGTAAATGTAAAGAATAGGTAGAAAAGTAAACAGGTATGTTGATATTGTAGAATTACTAGTAATAATATTAATATAACAGAATAGTAGAATTACTGACTTGTTCAGGTAGATCAGCAGAAAATAATTATATTAGATAATAAATTTCTCATTTGCAAATAAATAAACCAGAGACATGAATGCCCAAGAGGCACAAGTGAGCCTTGTCTGGGTCTTAAACAGACACATTAGCTTGTAAAATCTTAACAGCTATTAAATAACAAAATATTTTTTAAGGTTCCCAAAAAGGCAGTTGCATCAATTTGAAAATTTGAGATATAAGTACTAGCAGTTGACATAAGAAGAAAAAAATATTTTTTAGCCTCAAACCAATGATATTGAACTTTACTAAAAAAAGTATGTACATATATTCAGGTAATCTAATCCTTTCTGAATATTCAACAAACAAATTATCGGAAAATTGTGCTTTCTAAATATTTGTTATAAAATTTACAAAAAGTGTTGCAAAAGTGTCAGTACCTAGTTGACACAACAAAGTGAAAAAAAATTAGTAGTTGACACATCCAAGGGCTAGTAATGGGCACTCAAATATGTAATACGAACTTTATTAACGCATTCACTGCCGACCATACCACTGTGGTGTGATTTGTGTACAACAATGTTTTTAACAGGTTGATTGCCAACTACTCCTGTTGGAGTGTGGCAGCCTCCTTCGATGATACCAGCTACTCCGATCAGAGTATAGATCACATAACCGAAGTAAGGCTCACTGAGTAGCTGGCATTACTGAAGGAGGCTGTTTTGTCTGTCGGCAATCAATCTGTTAAGTAGTTGGCATCCGAGGTTCTATTCAAATTTTACAACAGCAGGAAATGTGTGAATAATATGTAATTATAGTATAATAAAATATTTCAAGCTTACCATCTACATCCACTGAGTCTGGAAACTGATATTTTATTCTTTCTCCTGAAATGAGGAGGTTAGAGGTTAGGGCATCCTTTTTATGATTTGATGAAATGTTATTACGCTGACATCTTTATCAATAATTCTAAATGCAGTTTAACTGTCATCACAATAATTCATACCAACAACTTCAGCTTCAATTCAATTATTGAAAACTTTCTGTATTACACATGCAAACTTATATTTTTTTTCTTTCCAGGGAATTGTGCAAGTACACAATCTCCTCCATATGATTTATATGATCAACATATTCTTCATTACTGTAATCAATTTATAAATGTAATTGATTTTAATGTTCCCTCTAGATAGGGTTACCATATGTCCGGACAGTCCGGATTTGAAAGACATGTCCAGATTGGCGTCCGGATATGAGAAATGTCCGGATTTTTTCTTTACTAAAAAAATGGAAAACATTTGGCCCAACGGTGGGAAATTTCATTCTGCGCAACACCTAGTTAAGTTGGTCGCACTGCTTGTCAACAGCGTACTAGCACGAGGAGACAATAATCGGTTGATAGTTAGTTGAGTTAGTGTAATGACTACTGTGTAATTGACAGTCTATTAATGTTTTACTTGCGTGTAATGACTTGTGATGACATAAGTTACTAGCGTTTAGTTTGGGAATTTAGTGTTTATAACTTTTTAAAATGCTGAAGTATATAAATGTGTTTCTACATATTTTTCAGATATTGATGTAGGTTATTTACATTTAGTTATATTAATAGTTTAGTTTAGTGTACCTATAAACTTTGTAAGATGCCAAAGGGTAAATCTGTTTTTACTGACAAACTTAAAGAAGAATACAAGTTTCTTAGACAGTGCCAAAACAGTAATAACCATGTTAGATGTTTTGACATGCAATTCTGAATTTTCTGTGGAGCATCCAGGACGATACGACTTGGCTTTGTTTGATGCCTTGAAGTCGTATTTCCTGTCAATTGAAAACTGCCCTACATTGTTACTTGCATTTTTTAGTCTTCTTTAGAAGTCTTCACATGTTTTAAACGTCAATTCTTAAACTTGAGTCAGATTACATGACTGCTACAGAAGCGGCACAAGTATATTATGAAGAATTAGTTGACAAATATATATATATATATATATATATATATATATATATATATATATATATATATATTTATGCACAGATATCAAAGTGAGGTCCTGACATTACGCGCACTTAGTGAGGACCGGTAGAAAACGTAGACATAATCGTTTCAACTCTTCATAGTGACCTTGACAAGTAAATAGCAATTAAAAAATGACGAGTATACACAAAAAAAATTACGTATGTGTGCCCTGTATGGTTCAAGTATATTGCCACCCAAGTGAGGCCATTATACGCAGCTATTAAAGTGAGATTGTATATACTTTTTCGTTATGCGCACAAAATGAGGACAACTTTACGTGTATATTTCCTTACAGCTCATCAAGTGAGGACCATACAGTGTTGTCGATAAATATGAGATTAATCGTTTCTACTGCCTTTTTCTGTATAACACAGTAAGAATTATTATTGTTTCGATGTTCCAGTCACTTGTAGTTATAAGAAGGATGTGGACTCTTTGTTCTTGCTCGTACTGTTTGTTAATTTTATAACATTTTAGTACCTCAGCATTAAATCACGGTAGCCTTATCGGACACTAGCGTTAATAAAGAAATAGTTTTATATTTTTTAATAATTTACGTTAAAGATGGATAGGAAAGCAAGAATTTTGAAAATAGCGTTAGTTGAGAACAATAATAATCAAAATGGAGGATACAGTGATAGTTCAGTTATGTGAAATTTATATTGAACTTAATATATAAATATAAAAGCCCGACTTTTGATCTAAGGGGAACACAGTTTTTACGGTACATACATATCTGTCATTTGTCAACCCCCTCCCTTCCATTTCCCCCACCCCTTATTTTTAAATAGGGAAGAGGGGCGTGTGCTAGCTCATTTGAAAGGATATTCAATTCTCTATCCAGTATTATTAACATTGACATAATTATCTATACAGAGTGTATTTTAGTATAGGTACTGTTGCCCCTGTCGATTTTCATTTTGAAATGACAATTTTCCAACCTTAATTTTAGTATACAAGATGATTTACTTAATTTAATTAAACTTAATGTACCTTTTTTACTGACTTAATTTTACAGTTATTCCACTAGATGGCAAATACAGTGAATATGTGCATATGTTTTATTTCGAATAATCATTTTAAAATAGTTTTAGTTTTCTATTTTCTCTGAAAATTGTTGCAAGCTTCTTGTTCTTATACTTAAAATCATGTCACCACAAATTTATACGAGACTGCATATTAAGAGTATAGAAAGTATTATAATATATGACATACATGCTTTTTTCCATTTATTGAAGATATTTCACCTTATCCTGAAACAATGCAATGTGACCAAGTGTCCTCAACTAAAAAAATATATCCCACTATTTTGATATTAAATGTATAGTTTGTACTATAAACCGTATTGAAATAGATTGCAACATGTGTGTGTGGTTGGGATATTGACTGCGAAACCTAAGGCTTCATTCGCCTAATCATATTTACCTTTGATTCTTATAACAATAAATAAAATTGATTAACATTTTATATCAATATTATTAGTGTTTTTAAACAATATCAGTATGATCTATCAGTATGATAAAGTCAAGATAAACAATACTATAATAGAAAGCTTTGAGGTCAAACAAGGACTGCGACAGGGTGATCCATTATCGTCTATAATGTTTAGCATATTACTAGAAAAGGTTATACAGGAAGCAAACATTAATAGAACAGGTCTGATCTACCACAAAAAACATCAGTGCTTGGCATTCGCAGACGATTTGGTAATCTTGGCTAGGAGCAAAATAGAACTTATAGAAACACTCATGAAACTCGAGGAGAGGGCAGCAACCAAAGGATTGTATATAAATCAAGCAAAAACAAAGTATATGGAATGGACAAATAAGCAATTCGTTCGGGGGCAATACATAACAATGACAACAGCGAAGGGAACACAGTATAAATTCGAAGAAGTTGAGAGATTTGAGTACTTAGGAACTGTCTTCACAAGAGATCCTAACTGTGAAGAAAAAATACAAAAGAGAATTATGTCGGGCAACCGCGCTATATTTGCTTTTAATGGGTTGTTAAGAAGTAAACATATATCACGAAGAGCAAAACTAAGAACTTACAAGACCGTAATAAGGCCGATAGTAACGTATGCTTCTGAAACATGGGTCACAACAAAAAAACATCAAGAGTTGTTATTAGTTTGGGAGAGGAAAATACTGCGCAAAATCTTCGGTGGGAAAAACTTAAATGGACAATGGGTAAGAAGAACAAATAAGGAACTAACTGAGCTCTATCAAGATCCTAACATACTAGCAGTAATTAAGGCGCAAAGACTTAGATGGTTGGGCCATGTGCAGAGGATGATTCCATCTAGAATTCCCAGAATGGTACTATCTAGTGCATTGGCAGGGAAAAGACGAAGAGGAAGACCGAGGTCACGATGGAGTAATGGAGTTAGAGAAGATATGAGAAGAATTAACTTAAGGAACTGGGAAACAAAAGCGACTGACAAAAGGGAGTGGAAAAGAAGCAGTACATCAAGCCATGGGCCTACTAGGCTCGTAGTGCTTACATATTATAATATCAGTTTTCTAATATTATCCAGTTCCATATCCAGTTCCGAATCCAGTGGTTATATTTCTTCCGTATTGTTTAGTTTCGCTTCCAGTGATTGTATTTTTTTCTTGTTTTTTTTTTAAATATTTATTTATTATTTTATTACTATATTTTTTTATTGTGCTCATAATAGATTGCAACATTGTCTACAGACATGAATGCAGTAACAATAAATAAAAAAATCGGAGATCCACACCCCGGATTTGAAATCGAAACCTCTGCTTTACGAATCCGAGATCCGAGGTCTACCCACTAGGTCACTAGGCTATCGCTCTTAGACAATATTTTTTCCTGAAACGGGGAACTTTTAAAGCCGGGTCTAGACTATGTAACAAAACATGCTAATAACAAAGTTGTACAACAAATTTGTTGTACAACTTTGTTATGTAACTTGTTATAATATAGCATGAGTATCCAGACTATATAACAAAAAACAAAACAACAACATGCGCATACATTTTGCAGCATTTTAGATGGATAGCTGGTAGGTTAGGTAGTATATAAAATTGCGTCATATAAGTATGGAGGATCTCTTCATAGCAACAGCAGCTTGTGTAATATTGTGGAGGCGACACCGGCGTGTTAAATTAATATTTTGGATGTGTCCTTCATTAGCAGCTCGAGCAAAATATAGGTAGTGGTACAGCTCTTTTAGCTGATCTGGAAAGAGATAACATAGACCCATCGACAGGAGACGTTAAATGTGATGGCAGTTTTAAAAACTTCTTAAGAATAGAAAGTTCTGATTTTGAATTTCTTATAAATGAAATCGGCCATAAAATAGGCAGGAAAGACATTTGGAGATGCAATTCCAGTAAGAGAAAGATTAACAGTTATATTATTAGCAAAGTATATTTTTTAACCTTTTTACTCATTGTTTCAGAGAGGAAGTATAACATTTCTGTAAAATTTAATTCCTCAGTATTATCGTCTTCACCTGTTCATGATTGAGTGTCACTGTCTGTTTGAATTGGTGTAGCTGGAGAAGTAGCGGATGTAGGTGTAGTAGACGGAATAGAAAGGCTCAGATATATTGTATGATTGAGTGCCTGTTTGAGTAGCTGATGAAGCAGTCTGCATCTGTGTAGCGAATGAAGTGAATGTTACAGGTTTTATGTCTGAACACTCTGCTCTGTAGAGAATAGTATTTATGTCAAATTTAGAGTTGATTTGCACCGATTTGCTGTTAAGGTTCCGCGTACTGCTTTTCTTTTGTTGGCTTGAGTTATAGGCGTACGTGCATTAGTTTTAACTACAGTTTCTGTATCTATTTTCACTTCTATTTCAGTCTATTCATCGTGTTTTTTATTTGTTTTTTAAATCAATAAATGTAGCTCATCCCATAGCAGTCCCATAATACTCGTTACTTACGAAATAGCTCAATTAAATGAGTAGTCAGTTCTTTCGACAATTTCATCGCGTAAATAACCCTACGTGAAAAGAGCAAAGAAAAATCTAGCACAATCACTCCAGAATGAACAAGGCGATATGACTCCAACGGTTGCTGCTCGCGTAGGTACTATGCCAGAGAAATGTTTCAATAACATGTTTTTAGGTGTAGATCAGTCGCGGTGCGGTTTTATAACTTTCTTTGATGTTTACCGACATCTGTTGGATAACATAAAACATGCTATATAACCAGAAAAATGTTATACAACACTGTGTTTTAAAACTTGTTTATTTAAAATTTTGTAACAAGTTACAAAACTTTGTTATTTAACATGTTTTGTTACATAGTCTGGACCCGGCTTAACGGTAACTTCTTATAGGTAATACACTACAATTTCTGAATATTTTTTCTGAAATCTATCGAATGGTACCAAACACGACCCCCACGGAGGTGGGGGGGGGGTTACTTTAAAATCTTAAATAGGAACTCCTTTTTTTATTTCAGATTTGGATTCTTTGCGTAAAAATAAGCAACTTTTATTCGAAACGTTTTTTCTAATTACGGATAGGTGGCGCTATAATCGGAGAAAACGGGTGTTGGAAATGGAAAATTAAATTAAAATATGGAAAGTCCCCACTAAAATGGAAAATTTTACTTAACTTTTTTGGTTTTAGAACCTAATAATCACAACCCAATAGGTCCTCAAAGCGCTCGAGTGACTGCACATTTAGCATACTTTGCTCCCCTACTATATATGTATTATAAATAATATGCGAAGTAATTATTAACCCAAACAACCATAATTCAACTTTTATTTACTAATAAAGAACTGGACGAAAGTGTCACATCAGCTTTTATGAAACGCATGAATATTTCCATAAAAAGGTAAGTGATCTGCTTGAAATCGATATTCCCAAAATCATCTAAAAATTGTTTATACTTGAGTACTTTGAGACTTGTATGAAATGTGAATACCGAAATACGATTAGGAATCTCCATTATGTAATTTTTAAATAATACATAATTCTTAGGAAATGAAAGGTATTATACAAACGTGTTAAAAAATACTACCTACTGAAATTTTTTGATGGCAATAAATGATGAATTGGTTTATCGAATTTATTTTTAAGGTGATACAGTAGCGATCAACAGGTAGCCAAAACGCATTCCAAGATTGAGGCTGTAATTTTGAATATTTTTTCGAGATATTTGGCACACGTATTTGTAATATAATAAAGAATGGCGGTACAGAGCCCAATTTGAAAAATATATTAATATGTGGAAATTACTCTGTAAATAAATACAATATTAAAAAAACGAGTCTGTACCGCCATTAAGAAGAACAAAAAAATACACTTTCTTCAAATAAACTTTTTTATCAGATGCCTAGATTTTGTGTCATTTTGGAACTACAAATGAAATAAAAAATTTTAGTAGTTCCAAAATGACACAAAATCTAGGCATCGGATAAAAAAGTTTATTTGAAGAAAATGTATTTTTTTGTTCTTCTTAGTGGCGGTACAGGCTCGTTTTTTTAATATTGTATTTAATTACAGAGTAATTTCCACATATTAATATATTTTTTAAATTGGGCTCTGTACCGCCATTCTTTATTATATTACGAATACGTGTGCCACATATCTCGAAAAAATATTCAAAATTACAGCCGCAATCTTGGAACGCGTTTTCGCTACCTGTTGATCGCTACTGTTTCCTCTTAAGTAAAATATGTCATTTGGATATTTTTTTAAACTCGATAGATCCTAGGGACATGTCGGTAGATCGGTAGGATCATCACTTTTGGGAGTTTTGGGAATATCCCAATTGACAACGCAATATACACCGATGCCGTCTACAACGAGCGACGAATCAGAGATGCCAGATTGGGGTACTTTCGCCCATTTTTAGGGTAATTTGAAAGCACATGGGAAAATTTTTATAGGTTGAATTGGTTGGGGAATTTTTCGGGAGGAAAATTGAGCAAACTGAATTGCAATATAAATGTATGTAACATATAACATTATATTAACATTATAACCTATCGAGTATTTGCTTCTGATTAAAAAAACCGAAAAATGGTTTTTGGAACAACCGCTTTTTTTGACCAGTTATAACCGTCAGGTTAAACCGTAAGTAAAAAACCGGTATAACCGAAAACCGGTTTTTTGTTCAACAACCACCATCCCTACCTTGGTTGTTACAAATACAGTTCGCTGGAATAAGTTTTACCCCCCTTATTAACTTATTTATTTTTAGCACATAAGAAAAACGCTCGGATAGGTCGATTTTTAAAATAATCATGGTATATTATAGCGTCAATGTTTCGAACTTTACGCGATCCCTCTTCTTCAGGTGACAGGCACAACTTTGATTTTTTTAAATAGGAAAGTAAGTACATCATGTGACACCTCATTTAAAGGCTTTTTTCTACAACCGTGTTAAAAATGCAATTTTTAGAACTCCATACGTGCGTTAAAAATGCTACTTTAAGGCAGGGCCGGATTTAGGGTTCTGAGCGCACCTGGCAAAATAAAATTTGGCGCCCCTTCATATAAGAATATACAAATTTACTGCAAATATAAAAAAATAGGAAAAAATCAAAATTTTACCATAAAGAACTATGTAAAAATATATTTATTTAAAAAATAGTGGTTTTAGGGTTCTGAGCGCCCCTGGCAAAATAAAATTTGGCGCCCCTTCATATAAGAATATACAAATTTACTGCAAATATAAAAAAATAGGAAAAAATCAAAATTTTACCATAAAGAACTATGTAAAAATATATTTATTTAAAAAATAGTGGTTTTAGGGTTCTGAGCGCCCCTGGCAAAATAAAATTTGGCGCCCCTTCATATAAGAATATACAAATTTACTGCAAATATAAAAAAATAGGAAAAAATCAAAATTTTACCATAAAGAACTATGTAAAAATATATTTATTTAAAAAATAGTGGTTTTAGGGTTCTGAGCGCACCTGGCAAAATAAAATTTGGCGCCCCTTCATATAAGAATATACAAATTTACTGCAAATATAAAAAATAGGAAAAAATCAAAATTTTACCATAAAGAACTATGTAAAAATATATTTATTTAAAAAATAGTGGTTTTAGGGTTCTGAGCGCCCCTGGCAAAATAAAATTTGGCGCCCCTTCATATAAGAATATACAAATTTACTGCAAATATAAAAAAATAGGAAAAAATCAAAATTTTACCATAAAGAACTATGTAAAAATATATTTATTTAAAAAATAGTGGTTTTAGGGTTCTGAGCGCCCCTGGCAAAATAAAATTTGGCGCCCCTTCATATAAGAATATACAAATTTACTGCAAATATAAAAAAATAGGAAAAAATCAAAATTTTACCATAAAGAACTATGTAAAAATATATTTATTTAAAAAATAGTGGTTTTAGGGTTCTGAGCGCCCCTGGCAAAATAAAATTTGGCGCCCCTTCATATAAGAATATACAAATTTACTGCAAATATAAAAAAATAGGAAAAAATCAAAATTTTACCATAAAGAACTATGTAAAAATATATTTATTTAAAAAATAGTGGTTTTAGGGTTCTGAGCGCCCCTGGCAAAATAAAATTTGGCGCTCCTTCATATAAGAATATACAAATTTACTGCAAATATAAAAAAATAGGAAAAAATCAAAATTTTACCATAAAGAACTATGTAAAAATATATTTATTTAAAAAATAGTAGGATAGTTATTACTTATAACTTATCCAACATAGGGCATAGCATAGCGAGCACATTTCAAGTTCAAGCGACGAAGAAGCGAGGTAAAAGATAAATGCACATTATCAACAACCAGTAAAAAATGTGTATAAATAACTATTTAGATGGAAAATAAGCCACAATTAAATTGAAAAAAAATAATTTTATTATCGTTTCGACGCCCAAATCGGGTGTCGTTGTCAAAATACAAAATACTACTAAATTAAACAAAAATGTTGTTGCTTAGCAAAAAATTCGTCTAATAATTTATTTAATCTGACTCATTTATATCATTTAATGTGTATAAATCTTCTACAAGACCAAAAAACATGTTGATTGTTCGCAAGATATAGCTGCATCCCCAATAACTAAATTGAGGGAGTGGCATCCACTTAGCATAAAATAGCATGCGGATATTCTTTGCAAACGCGAGCTTGTACATCTTTATTTTTTCTCTTCCTTTTAGAGCCGTTGTGATATCTTTGGCCTTACAATCATCTATGCAAATTCAAATAAAATCATTCATTATTTTTTTTTATTATCTCATGAGCTTTTTATTATCTCTATGACTCGATACCTATAGAACCAAGCTATGGTTTTAGGTATCGAGTTACTAGGACAAACAATATGCTGCATACTAAAATTAAACCCGGTACTGTGGGATAAGAACATCAGTATAAAAACAAAAAGAAGAATATAATATAACACCATGACAAAAAGTATTCTGAATAATGGGTGTGAAAATTGAATAAAAAATACGAAAACCAAATGCAAAATAAGAGCAACAGAGATCGAATACCTAAGTAGAAGCTGTAGAAGGGATAGAATAAATAACATAGAGATTAAGAAAATAATGGTAATGAATTCAAGGGATAATAGACAACATAGGACAAAAGAGATTAACCTGGTACGGATATGGCAGAAGAGCAGACCAAAATCGTTGATAAACAGAATAACAGATTGGAGCCCGATAGGAAGAAGGAAGAGAGACAGACCCCGAAAATCTTTTAGAGATAAAATGGACGAAGCAATATTAGAAAAGAAACCTGCAGGACTGGAAAAACAGAAAGAACTGAAAATAACGGTCAAGTGAAATAATACAGGAAAAACTATGGAAATCCAGGGTGGTCAAGAAAAAACAGGATGTTTCTAAATAAATGCGACAAACTTTAACAGTTAATTCTATATGAAAAAATAATGACAGTTTGCTCTATAAGCGTATGTCAGCAAATACTTCGTTTCCGAGATATGGGGTGTTGACATTTTTCTTACAAACTGACGATTTCTTTATTGTTCTAAAACCGGTTCAGATATGCAAATGAAATTTGATGTGTTTTAAGAGGTAATTATTGCGCATTTTTTGACATAAAATTAATAATTTTATATCTACTGTTGAAATGATGTGAATTTTTTTAAACAAAAACATAGTATGCCACTGAGATATTTCAAATAACAAATCATTTTGGAATTACTCGTTCAATTTATGATATATACAAAAATCTATTATTCCTTTTTTTCATACGTCGTTCGTGCCGTTTTTATGCAAAAAGTGAAACATCTTAACGCGTACAAAGTATTCGAAATAAATTTCTATATATTCATATTATGAAAAAGAACTTGTCAATTCTAATTCATATAGATATACCTGGTTTGTTTTTTTTTATTTCAAATTACACACCCACGGACACACGACAATGTTGATAAAGCAAAGTTTACAGAACAGGAAGACAAAACTATTTAACCATTGAGGCTATAATGACAAGCAGCAGTATAATAATATCACTGACTATTCATAAATTTGTTGATACTTCGTAAATCTGATCTTCGTGTATTTTAAGTATGTATGTATAACATTGTAATACCATAAAAGTGATAGGTATTACCTGACAAATGACCTTTAAAAGCCATAACAATTTTTAGGTTGCATTATTTTTATTAGAGAATTTTTGTGAGCTAGAAATAGTTTTCTTATTGTTACAATTATTTAATATTAATTGTCTTAGGAGTAATATTAGCCCAAATATAATCTATAAAGTCCAAAAAAATAGTGAATGTAAAAAATATTATATTTTTTTTTTGTTTAGCTAATGCCTCGGCAACTAATGGCCATTGGCATGGTAGGTACGGTAATTTTGAACAGTTAGGTACCTAGTTTCATGTGTAAGTAGTGTGTGTGTTGAGTAAGTGGCTTGTTACTTTGCAATGTCGACGTCATTGTCTTTGCAAAGAGACGCTAATTGTATCCGAACGTCTGCGGTCCCTCCGGTAAGAACCGATCCCACGAGGACAGAAACTATTCATTTATTAATTTATAATAAATGAAAAATTTCCGACCCTGGTGAGATTCGAACCCACAACCTTTCGGATTTTTTCGATCCAAAGGCAGGCGCTCTTACCTCTGAGCCACGGATAGGGGCAAATATTATATTTATATATCAGCGTCTCTCAAAATTTGGCGCCCCCAAATTCTGGCGCTCCGGGCGGTCGCCCGGCTCGCCCGCCCCTTTATCCGGCGCTGCTTTAAGGCACTAGTGCTTTATAGTATATTGTGCAACAAGTGCAGAAAGGTACTAATTTCTCACGAGTTTGAAAAGTTGCGGTACGAGCGCAAGCGAGTGCCGCAATTCAAACGAGTGAGAAATTACCTTTCTGCACGTGTTTCACACTATACTTTTTCTACAAGCACAGTTTTTCCTAAAAATAAAAATCACAATTTCCAAACGACGATTATTTATAATAGGTACCTATGTGATAAATTTTAAACTGTATTTAATTAATACCTACTAATCAATTTAAATTCCTTATAATTAAATAAATTGCACAGAAATCAGTTAAAAAATTAATGCACTGCCTTAATTTGTTTAAATTTAAACAATTATTACACATTATTGACGTTATATTTTTATGCAGTCACGGATTTACACAAAACCTACTTCATTCGACGTCTCTTGCACAGGTTGCTAAATCCTTATTGGTTATTTGATAATTATAAAATGTTTAATAAGAATAAAATTGTAAAATAAAACAGTTGTAACATCCATAATTTAGTTTATATGCTATAGTTAAATATAATAATTGTCTTATAGGTTATATATTTGTCTAAAGTTTAACCACGGATGTAAACAGAATATAACGTTACTCAGAATGCGGTAGTCCACGGATGTAAACAGAATATAACGTTACTCAGAATGAGGTAGTCAACTGTGCAGAAAAGAACTTTGCGGCACAGAAACGTCATTTTGCGGCACAGAAACGTCACTTTTCTGCACACTAATGTCAAATATCTTATATTGTGAGAAAATATCAAGTTTGCTAACATAAAACCGTGCAGAAAAGTGCACTTTGAATAGTGGTTGTAGAAAAAAATTTTTATGGCACTGCAATTCGTATTGATCGTATAGGCAATTTTGATGTAATATCAAAAAAATATAAAAATGGAATGTCAGTCAAGTTCAAGTAAAAGTTTTTGTAGATATTGTCCTGTAATTACGTTTGTAGAAAAAATATTGCATGATATGCGTGTTAAAAAGTGCATTTTTAAGGCACTCATGTGAATTGCAGAACTCGCTGTCGCTCATTCTGCAAACTTTCACATGCGTGCCTTAAACGTGTACTTTTAACACTTATATCATAAATAACTATTGAAATACTGATTACAAAAATTTATAGTATTTTAAGCCTTTCTGAGAGCATATGCGCAAAAATTTCGCTCGAATTATTTTTAAATGCGTTCATTTTTTTCGAATACTGAGAAAACCTTAAGTATTTTTAAAACATTTAAACGCAGAAAGAAATATTACTGTATTATCCATGGTCGAAAGTCCTTGAGAACTTCTATAATATTTATTTTAATAAGTCACTGGAGTGAAAAAAAATAGTCTGATTTTTAATTTTAAATATATATTACAAAAGAAACTTTGTATTCATTATAAGGGACTTTCTGCCCTCGGGAATAATGTAGTCTTCTATTTTGCGTTTAAATTTTTTAAAAATACCTATTAGTTATCTCAGGATTCGAAAAAAATAAATGCGTTTAAAAAGAACTCGACCGAAATTTTGTGCCTACTCTCTCAAAAAGGATTAAAGTATTAAACATTTTTGTACTGTTTGAATTTATGCGACGATTGACGATCCACTGTTTTAAAAATTGGTTGAACAGATGTTGCCAGTTGTATGGTCCTCACTATGTGTATCGTAAGTTATTCAACAGGGCATAGAATATACATGGTTAGAAAATATACGCCAAAGTCAGCGCCTCTATGCGGAAAATCTCTGAACTAAAAATTAATGTGGACCATACAAAGTGAGGTCCCACTTTTTTTTGTAAAAAAACAGTGTTTGCTATCAGTACATGTCTACGAAAAAGTCTTACATTGATTGACTAAGTGAGGTCCGTATACTGGACCTCACTTTGTACAGGACCTCACTTCAACCGCAGTTTCTTTTGATATGTGGCTCACTTCATACGCTGGGAGTAAATATATATATATATATATATATATATATATATATATATATATATATATATATATATATATATATATATATATATATATATATATATATACATCCTACTATCAATTTGGCATCGATACATTATCCATTTACCATCGATTTGGCATCGTCTTGCAAAGTGGCATCTGTATATCGATGCCACTTTACACTACCTTAATAACTTTATTCCTGTACTTGCTACCAGAAGTCTAATCAGCTCGGTAGTTAGAGATTTGATTTCTTGATGTTACTTTAATATATCAGCTTTCCTTGTTTACCTCTTACTAAGTTATATAAGTTTATTCCATAAAATGTTTGAGTCCAAAATGATCGTACAGTGAAAATATTATATACATTTAGTTCAGTGTTTTACCGTTTTGTCGCTGCCGTTATATACATGAAAACGTATATCCCACTTTCATTATCAATCATTTTGGCATCAGAAATTTGGCATCACTGTTGAATACAATATTATTCACAACGAAAAATAGACAATTTGAGAATGTATATATTATTTTCATAAAGAAATCAGTCTGGCATCATGTTTTATTGTTTTCACCCAATTTTGAAAAAATGTGAAAACTTTGTATTATCCACGTCCGTCTGTCCGTCTGTCTGTAACCACAACTCCTCCGTCAATATACCAGCTAGAATGACAAATGAGGTATCAAATGAAAGCTGATAATCCAAGGATGGTACTAAAGGTGAGATATTTGACCTTGGCGGTCTGTCCGTCGGTCTTTACGACCGCGAATATAACTCCTCCATCATTATACCAGGTAGAATGACAAATGAGGTGTCAAATGAAAGCATATAATCCAAGGATGGTACTAACGGTGAGATATTTGACCTAGGCTGTCTTTCCGTCGGTCCCTCCGACCGCAAATATAACTCCTCCGTCATTATACCAGGTAGAATGACAAATGAGGTGTCAAAAGAAAGCTTATAATACAAGGATGGTACTAAAGGTGAGATATTTGACTTAGGCGGTCTGTGACTCGGTCCCTCCGACCGCGAATATAACTTATCCGTCATTATACCAGGTAGAATGACAAATGAGGTGTCAAATGAAAGCTGATAATCCTAGGATGGTACTAAAGGTGAGATATTTGACCTAGGCTGTCTTTCCGTCGGTCCCTCCGACCGCGAATATAACTCCTCCGTCATTATACCAGGTAAAATGACAAATGAGGTGTCAAAAGAAAGCTTATAATACAAGGATGGTACTAAAGGTGATATATTTAACTTAGGCGATCTGTGCGCCGGTCCCTCCGACCGCCAATATAACTCCTCCATCATTATACCAGGTAGAATGACAAATGAGGTGTCAAATGAAAGCTTATATTCCAAGGATGGTAATAAAGGTGAGATATTTGACTTAGGCTGTCTTTCCGACGGTCCGTACGACCGGGAATATAACTCCTCCGTCATTATACCATGTAGAATGAGAAATGAGGTGTCAAATGAAGGCTGATATTCCAAGGATGGTACTAAAGGTGAGATATTTGACCTACATGGTCTGTCCGTCGGTCCGTCCGACCGCGAGTATAACTCCTCAATCATTATACCAGGTAGAATGATAAATGAGGTGTCAAATGAAAGCTTATAATCCAAGGATGGTACTAAAGGTGAGATATTTGGCCTAGGCAATCTTTCTGTCGGTCCGTACGACCGCGAATATAACTTCTCCGTCATTATACCAGGTAGAATGACAAATGAGGTGTCAAATGAAAGCTTATATTCCAAGGATGGTACTAAAGGTGAGATATTTGACCCAGGCTGTCTTTCCGTCGGTCCGTACGACCGCGCATATAACCCCTCCGTCGTTATACCAGGTAGAATGACAAATGAGGTGTCAAATGAAAGCTGATAATCCAATGATAGTACTGCAGGTGAGCGATTTGACCTAGGCTGTCTTTCCGCCGGTCCGTACGACCGCGACTATAACTTCTGCGTCTTTATACCAAGTAGAATGACAAATGAGGTGTCAAATGAAAGCTGATAATCCAATGATGGTACTACAGGTGAGCGATTTGACCTAAGCTGTCTTTCCGCCGGTCCGTACGACCGCGACTATAACTTCTGCGTCTTTATACCAAGTAGAATGATAAATAAGGTGTCAAATGAAAGCTTATAATCCAAGGATGGTACTAAAAGTGAGATATTTGGCCTAGACAATCTTTCTGTCGGTCCGTACGACCGCGAATATATCTTATCCGTCATTATACCAGGTAGAATGACAAATAAGGTGTCAAATGTAAGCTGGTAATACAAGGATGGTACTAAAGGTGAGATATTTGACCTAGGCGGTCTGTCGGTGGGTCCGTCCGACCGCGAATGTAACTCCTCTATCATTATACCAGCTATAATAATAAATGAGGTGTCAAATGAAAGCTTATAATCCAAGGATGGTACTAAAGGTGAGATATTTGAGCTGGGTACTCTTTCTGTCGGTCCGTACGACCGCCAATATAACTCCTCCGCCATTATACCGGGTAGAATGACAAATGAGGTGTCAAATAAAAGCTTGTGGGTGAAAACCTAGGACTTACGAAGTCCAATTTAAAAATAGGGCATATCAGAGATATGCCTTAGACATCATAGAAGACAATGACACAGAAAAATCAAACAAGCAATATGTCAAAAGGGCCTTAGTTATGTATCTTCGGTCCTGTTGGTCCAATCGTGATGTATAGCACCTCAAATGATAGGATTTGACAAACAGAATACAATGAGAGAAAAATCAAATACAACCTCATGTCAAAAGGGCCTTAGTCGCGTATCTTCGGTCCTATAAGACCAATCGTGACGTACGGCATCTCAAATAATAGGACTTGACAAATAAAATACAATGACACAGAAAAATCAAATACAGCAACAAGTCAAAAGGGCCCTAGTTATGTATATCTAGTCCTATTGGTCCAATTGTGACGTACAGCAGCTCAAATGGTAGGGTTTAATGAACAGAATACAATGACACAGAAAAATCAAATACAGCAATATGTCAAAAGGGCCTTATTTACGTATCTTCGCTCCTATTGGTCCAATCGTGGCGTACAGCACCTAAAATAACTGGATTTGACTAATATAATACAATGACGTATGAAAATCAATTACAGTATCATGTCAAAAGGGCCTTAGTCTTGTATCTACGGTTCTATTGGTTCAATCGTGACGTACAGCGTCTGAAATGATGGGATTTAACTGGCAGAATAAGATGGTGTAGACAAATGAAAATGACGGCATGTAATAACACTTTAAAATTGTAGAAATAAAATGGATTAACACACATGGTATGACATATTAGGTGAGAGTATTTAACAAATAGAATACGATTACATACGTCCAGTTTTTGACAAGCGACTTCTCTACATATGATAAACGCGAAAGGGCCCCAACGTTCACTGCTCGACATAGGCCTCCCGTTCACTGCATATACCCACTGCTTTCTGACGCTGTGACTTGAGAGGATAGGATTTAACGAATAGAACGACAAAGAAGACTAAACAAGGCAGCTCACGGGAAAAACACAACTGTCCGTTTTATACTCTACAGGGAAGCATCAAATATTCAACGTAAGAATATATTAGAGTATAACGGTATGATAAATCTTTTTCTTCTTTTTTTCATTTAGTGCATTCCGTACGTTTTTTAAACATAATCAGGAGAAGTTGTTGAATTTCTGAAGTCTATAAAAGAATTTCTTAACAAACCTTTTTTTAATTGTGTTATGGATTATTTTTAAGAATGTGTTTAAAAGGCAGTTCGCAGGCTTATTGTTCAATGGTCTTATCACTTTCAAGCGCCTGTCTTTTTTGTAGGACTATTAATTGTTACTTGTGATTTCAACCATTCTAGCGGGGCAATGCCTTTTCTATAACTGAAATGAATATTGTTATCCATTTAATTTTTTTCCTCAATTAATTGAATGCCTCCTACTGGTGTTTGGTCTAAGCTTACCGCTTTTCCCCATTTAAGCTAAACTGCTCGTCAAAAGTTAGGGATATAGAAAATTATGCTCATTTTCGTAGCTAATTTTTTCGAGAACAGATTAACGGATTCCACTATTTTTTTTAATATTTTAGATTTTTCTTTAGTATTTACACAGTTGTGCAAAGGTTTACACAAACTTCTTGTTTGTACTTATACCGAGTGGTAGGTATAAGTACAGAAAAGAAGTTTGAGTAAACCTCTTGATAGGTATTAGTTACGTATCTTCACTCCCATTGGTCCCAACGTGTCGTACGGCGGCTCAAATCATTGGAATCAGCCAACAGAATACAATGACTAGGGAGCGGATTTATATGCGTTCAATTTTGATGAAATATTCGCATATATATGCGGTAAAAAATTACGAAATATGCGCAAGATATGCACAAAAATTCAAAAAATGCGCATTTCGGGAAACCACAAATTTTCTGTCTTATTTAGTAATCTTATTTATTATTTTTCAAATAAAATCATTTTTTATATATGCAATTTATTCACAGTTTTTACAAAAACTGCTACCAATAGTTACCTATTTAAAATAAAACAACAATATCACTATAAATATATCTTCGATTATAATTCACTACAATGTGTTTTTCCAAATTCTTTACGAGGAAACATATTCTTTGATCAGACAAAATATTTTTATAACTTGAAAAACTCCTTTCAACATCGATAATTGGTGCGTATTTAAAATAACTTGTTAATTTCCGTTAGAAAATCGTAAAACTTTGGCTAAAGGTGTAAATTCTCTTAACAATAGAGGATTTAAAAAATCACCAGAATTATAGGTAGGTACCTACCCTAATAGCACAAGGACGCCCAATGGACGTCCTTCACGGACTTTAGGGACGTCCATTGGACGTCCGTTTTCGTCCGAGGAACGTCCTTTATACGTCCTATTTTGGCCCAAATGTCGCGCTACCGAACGTCTATTGGACGTCCATCTAATGTCCGAGGGGACATATATTGGATCTTAATCGGACGTAAATTGGACCTTAATCGGACGTCCTAGGGGACGTAAATTGGACCCTAATCGGACGTAAATTGGACCTTAATCGGACGTAAATTGAACCTTAATCGGACGTAAATTGGACCTTAATCGGACGTAAATTGAACCTTAATCGGACGTAAATTGGACTTTAATCGGACGTAAATTGGACCTTAATCGGACGTAAATGGGACCTTAATTGGACGTAAATTGGACCTTAATCGGAGTAAATTGGATCTTAATCGGACGTCTTAGGGGACGTGAATTGGACCTTAACAGGACGTCCAATTTTGGTCCAAATTCCACGTTGCCAAACGCCCAATGGAGGTCCACCTAACGTCCGAAGGGACGTTCGGTGGACGTCAATTGGGCCTTCATAGGACGTCCCAGTTTGGTCCAATGTATTGCTGCCGATCATCCATCTAACGTCCTGGGAGGACGTTCGGTGGACGTCTAGAGACGATATTTATACCTGTGGAGAATGTATTGTGGGAAATAAAAAATATATTTTTTAAGGAACTTATATTACATCTTATATTAATTTACAATTATTGGATATTAGATTATTTACATTAAATTATAATTACATTTCTCCAAGAAATTAACGCACCACCTTAAAAATGGGCCATTTTTGATGTCTCGAATTTCCTAAAGCCATTGTCCCATCTAAGTGATTTTTTTAATAATATTATAGCCTAGGCTATATGGGCTACCTCCATAAGCTTGTCATGCACGGGGAGCTATACTGTAATAATATTATATCACATCGCTGAGGGAACTCTACATTACATATACTTTTCGAATCAAAACTTTTATTCTCTTAATATTATTACTTAAAAAATATATACTACATTCGTCTCGCTAAACTCGAAAAATAACTTATAAACCATAAAAATCTCCGAAAATATAAATGACATAAATGAGAATTGGCACAATTATTATTATGGTTTTAAGTTGATTTTTCGGATTTAACTACAATATTATGCAAAAAATTATGTTATATCGCATATTTAAAATGGGTTTATCTCGAAAACAGTTATATTAAGTTTAGCGAGATGATTGTAGTACACTTTTTTTAAGTAAAAATATTAAGAGAATAAAAGTAGACTGGTACGCAGTCTGATTTTTGCATAAGAGTTTAATGAAATGGTAACAAATCAATTGGAAGTTCTGTCCGACAAAATACATGGAACGTTTTCGGTAGTCTGATGTTCCAAGTTTTTAACCTGTTCCACAATTAAAACTTCCCCGGTTCCAGTATTTCCGTACATCAAAGTTTGTCCGACTAGACACCGTGAAGCTATTAACAAATTTTCAGCTTGCTGTTAATCAACTTTTTTTATTACGCGGGATCCAGGTCTATAAATGAATACAATAAATAAGTAGGTAGGTACATATTATACACTTATTTATACGAGTACAATTAATAGTAGAGCTGGTTTTTGGGATGTTACAAGCAGCATTTGCATTTCCACAGAGATACTTATGACAGAAATAATAAAATACCGAGACGGACTATTATTATAATAATTTACAATAGGACCCGACGGCCGACGCTATAGGGACAGGTAAAATTTATGACTGAACAATGCACCGAGCATCGATACAAGCAATATGTACCGGTCGAAGGTTATTTTTTATTGTGCCAAATGGACGTATATAGTACCTACCTTTAAAAATCGAATACACAAATTAAAAGATATTTAACAACCATAAAGATTTGTCAAACTCTATCACCGACTTCATGAAAACAAGTATTACTACATTCTTTGATGGTTTTTGCTGTAAATTTTAAAGGATTGACATGAAATTTGGCATACGCATAGCTAACATGCCAAAGAAAAAAAGTGATATTGTGCCAATGTGTGCTATTGCCCTGGGGTGAGTTTCACTCTTTCTCTGGGGTGAAAAACGTTCAAAATAAGTCCGGACTTCGATAAACTGATTAATATTAAGCAACCTTTATTCCATACTTACAAAGTATGTGTACTTACAAATTAGTATGTGAATTTGGGGGGTGAGTTTCACCCCGAGGAGGGGTGATATACAAAATATAGATAGATACACAAAAGATATACAAAAATGTTTCAAAACATCGAAAAAATGTGGTAAAATGCAAATATACATATCATATTATGATAAAATTGCGATTTTGGCGATTTGCCTTTTTGGATAGAATGATGATGATGTTGATTAGGATAAAACTGCGAAGAATTTTTTTATCGAAATATAGTAAAAAATATGAAAAATATACCAAAAAGCTTGAAAAAATATGTAAGTATGTAAGGAAAAACATAAATAATTAAATAAACTTTTGACAACACAACACAAAAGTTTGAAACACTCACTATTTGGATTGGTTGTCCTGGCTTGTGATTTTCTTCTTTGCAGATGACGCTCACGGATCGATGTCAATGTCCAACGGACGTCCGAGCACGGACGTCCAATGGACGTCCAAAGGACGTTCATATTTATTCAACACGTAAGTACGTCCAACGTCGGACGTCCGAAGGACGTTCATTTATAGTCCATCCGCATTAGGACTAAAACTGGACCTATTTTGGGCACACGTACGCTCAACTTCAAAAAGATGCTCTCAATATTCATCTGTAGTAAGGATACATTGATAAAAATTATATTTTTGCTTATTAGAATTAACCACCAAACTTCTATCATCTTGGTAACGGGAATAATAAAACATTATAAAGTCCACTTTACATCAACAATAATTGAACAAGAAATTGACGACAAGTTATTCAAGGTCAAATTTGGCTTATACAAAACACAATTCTACTTCCAATTTTGCCGTGAATAAACAGAAAATAAAGAAATTTGACAAAATAAAACATATCCAATTGTTCTATTTCATCAAATTCCTTCATTTTCTTTTACAAATCATACATTTTGTACTCGTCAAATTTGGCCTTGAATAACTTAGTCAATTTCTTGTTCAATTTATTGTTGATGTAGAGTGGACATAACGAATAATTTACCGATCAGATTTTCACACTTTACATAAAAACAAAAACATGTATTAGATATTAAACTACATATACAGTTTTGAATTAAATATGATTTATAATCTTTTCCATTTAAACTATTTTATTAACATAATTAAGTTAATATTTTATTAAATAATTTTGCTGTTTAATCCCCTTATTGGTAGAATATGTCCAATATGGACGATTGGAAAAGGTCCGTATTTCGTCCGAGTACGGACGTCCAAAGGACGTTCATATTTATTCCACCCGAAGGACGTCCAACACCGGACGTCCGAAGGACGTACATATTTAGTCCACCCGAAGGACGTCCAACGCCGGACGTCCAAAGGACGTACATATTTAGTCCACCTGAAGGACGTCCAACGCCGGACGTCCAAAGGACGTACATATTTAGTACACCCGAAGTACGTCCAGCGTCGGACGTCCAAAGGACGTCCGTTTATGGTCCATGGACGTTAGGACCAAAAATTGACCTATTTTGGACGTCCAAAGGACGTCGTGTGCTATTAGGGTATTAAATATAACAAAAGTATATAAAATTCGGATTTCCGGGTAAAACATCCTTCGTCATTTTAACATCCTACAATCATTTCATAACGGCGGCGTATTATCCTATAAGTACTTTGTGTAGAGATCGTTTATTTTCTAAGAAAAAATGAAAGGCGGTTAATGAGCTGTCTCTCTTGGTTCTCGAATTAATACAGACCACAGCCTGTGCGTGGAAATATTTTGTCGAATTAAAAAATTTAAATTTTGTTTTGGACTAATGAAATAAAACATTTTAGTAGTTCCAAAATGACACAAAATCTAGGCATCGGATAAAAAAGTTTATTTGAAGAAAGTGTATTTTTTTGTTCTTCTTAATGGCGGTACAGGCTCGTTTTTTTAATATTGTATTTAATTACAGAATAATTTTCAAATATTACCTAATATATTTTTCAAATTGGGCTCTGTACCGCCATTCTTTATTATATTACGGATACGTGTGCCAAATATCTTGAAAAAATATTCAAAATTACAGCCGCAATCTTGGAACGCGTTTTGGCTACCTGTTGATCGCTACTGTATCACCTTAAACAATTTTTTAAACAAATTCACAAAAATAATTTTTTCATTACGAACGATTTTTTAGATAAGTTGGGTTATTCTGAGCAAAAAAGGTATCTTGAGATTTTTCTCTAAAATTGATTTTTGTCGAGTTATATGGCCATTTTCGCATTTTTCAGGTTTTAAATCGCGTATAACTCGACAATAATCAATTTTAGAGAAAATTGACAAGAGACCTTTTTTGTTCAGAATGTCCAAAATTATCTAAAAAAAAATTGTTCAAAGTGAAAAAATTATTTTTGTGGATTTGTTTAAAAAATTGTTTAAACAATTTTTCGACCACGGCACCTTGTGAATATGTTATAAGGACCTCTTTTTGAGTAAGTTTGTGCAAAAAAATCGAATCGGAATAATTTCACTAACAGGGGCGACGATAAATCCGGGACTCTAGCGCTAATTATTAATAATTAAAAATAACAGCTTTGTAATAAAATAATGACAAAAATCTCTTAAGGACCTTGAAGCAAGGGTTTGAAACTTGATCTGCTCACTTTTTAATTTCATAATAATAACTTTAAATCGAGTTATTAAGACTTAAAAATGGCCATTTTCGCATTTTTCAAATTTTTAATCACATATAACTCGACAATAATCAATTTTAAACAAAAATGGCAAGACACCTTTTTTGCCCAGAATGACACAAGTTATCTAAAAAAAATTGTTCGAAATGAAAAAATTGTTTTTGTGAATTTGTTTCAAAAAAATTTTTTAAACAATTTTTCGACCAATGCACCGCCCGGCACCCTTTGGATATGTTATAAGGACCTCTTTTTGAGTAAGTTTGTGCAAAAAAATCGAATCGGAATAATTTCGCTAGCGGGGGCGACGATACTGCCCGGTCTACTTTTGATGCTGATGGTGATAGAATAGATACTTTTTATATAACAAAAATAAAACTTTTTTTAAACTCTTTAAAAAATTTGTGGCGGGTTTTCCCCGAAAAGTGCGTTATTTTTTGGACATTTTACGTTGAACTAGTCGATTTGGAATTTGACGAATAAGAACCAACTTTTGATTAGCTCCAACTCTGTTTTTATTGTGTGTCCAGACTTCATACATACATCATTTTTTTTACTGTTTTATAAGCTTTATATTTGCTAGGAATAGTTTTTCGATCAAATACTTACTTTTTGATTTATTTGCGAAAAACCATCTAAAAACAAAAGTTACAAGGAATTTAATTAGTTTATCCTATATGGATTACGGACTTATTTGGACCTATATTTTTTCACACTCGAGAAGGGGGTGGTACTCATCCCCAGAAAAAAAGCACACACTGGCACTCTGATGTTCATTTCGCGAAATATCGCAGGGTTCGTATTTAAAATGTTTAATTTACTCCTCACCCCTTTCCGTGGGGGTTCGTTTTTGGTATCATTCGATAGACTTTTGAAAAATATTGAACACGCATTTTTTAGTTTTTCGATCTGACGTTCATTTCGCGAAATATTCGCTTTTTTGTGAAACTTTGTGACTCGCCCATCATTTCTTCAGATTTGGGAACACTTAATAATCGGAGGGGGCCAAGTCAGGAGAGTAAGCCGCATGAGAAAGTAATTAGAACCCCAACTCGAATTTTTGCTACTGTCACAACGCTCTTGTGAGTCGATGTATTGTCTTAGGTCTTGAGAACACTTTTTTCTTCTGCTTATGGAGTCGTTTTTCATTCATCACATACCGGAACTCACCACATAAATTTTGAAGACCCTGACATCAAAACTGTATTAAATTATATGTGATCTAAGTAAGTTAATGAAAAGTCAGAATAGATAGAGTAGAACACTTATAAAAAAAATTGTAACAAGCAATTGGACATCGTAAGTTCTAATTTTTCACAAAAAGTGACCGGAAGTTGAACCGGCAGTCGATATTTGAACCCTTCGTGTAACTTTTTGTCAGCTGATATGACGGATGAATTTTGTTCACCTACAGATATGGACGAACAGACAGGCATGAAACCGGAAGTATGTATTTGTTCTGGTCTTTCTTAGTCGTGTTGACCAATAGTTTGTACTATTTCGACGAATTTAAAACAGTACTTTCGGTTGCAACTCTGGAACAGGCAGTCCGAGGTCAAACTTCTCACATGTAATATCATATTTTGGTTATAGGCTTTCATTTGACACCTTATTTGTCATTCTTTCTGTCCTACTAATAGACGAGTTGTGTTTATTGACGGACAGACATGGATAATTCTAGGTTTTCACATTTAATGATAAAAACAATAATTATACAATTCAGTTAACCTGACTATATCATTGTGATAATGACTTCTTATCTAAAAGTGACAACGGCAATAATTGCCGTTGTAATAATTATTATTCCATTCACTCACGATAAAATATCGCAAAACCTCCAGATTTTAAAGAACCGCTTGGATTGACATAAAATTTGGCACACACGTAGCTAAAATGCCAAAGAAAAAAGTGAGATTATGCCGATATGTTCTCTTGTCCTGGATGTGACTTTCACCCCTTCTTGGAGGTGAAAAAACATACGTGCAAAATAAGTCCGGAAGTGGATAAACTGACTAATTCTAATTCTAAGCAAATTTTGTTCTATAAAAGTTTTAGGTCAATACTTTTCGAGGTATGTGCGAGTGAATATGTTTATTTTTCATAGAAAAACACGTTTTGGACGGATTTTCGCAAATAACTCAAAAAGTAAGTATGTACATATTTTATCGAAGAAAATATTCCTAGCAATAATATAGCTTATGAAAAAGAGGTGTCAGTATAAGGTCTGTAGACCCAGTAGAAGCAGGGTTGCAGCTAATGAAAAATAGGTTCTTATTCGTCAAATACCAAATCGAATATTTCAACGTAAAATAACCAAAAAAATAAAGCACTTTTCGGGAAACACTCATCATAACTCTTTTAAAGTGTTTAAAAAAAAATTTTTTTGGTGTTTTTAAAACAGTTTCTAGCGTGAAAAGTAAGCAAGTTACGCTGAAAATAAAATCGTTCCCTTTTTTTTGGCAAAAGAAAGTCATGAAAATTAATTGTTACCGCTTCACACGTTACTTTAGATAAATGTATTGTTTATACAGGGTGTCTCCGAAAATAGTGCGTTCCTTTAAGGTGTGGATATAATACACAATTTAGAACAAAAAGGTGTTGTAACATTTTTTCCTAAAGTTAACCGTTTCAACAAAAATTACGTTGTTCTCCATAAGAGTAAATTTTTATTTTCATAAATTTATATGACCTGGCAACATGGCGTAGAAGAACCTGTGACTGTGAAATTTAATCTAATGGGACCCCTTGTTTATTTACTAATTGAGTATGAATTTGCATATCAAAATGTATTTTCGTTTTTTGGTCAAACGGCTGAATTTAGAATAAAATGTTATAAGACTTTTTTGCTCTACATTGTGCTTTCTATCTATACCTTTAAGGAACGCACTATTTTCGGGGAAACCCTGTATATGATCTGTAAGTTGCATTGGTTCAAAATGCTTATTTTTGAAAGGGGTTTTGTTGAAAGGCCTCGAACGAATCACTAGTCACGAGTATGTATATGCAAATTTTGAACAGCCATATCTTAACCAATTTTTGTCTTCCAGAAAATCAAAAAATTCCAAATATTTAAAAAAGCAACACCTACATTTTTTACTCTTTAAGATATTTGGTATCACTAATAATTTTTAAGTTATTTTGACAAAAGTCTTTTTTCAAAATTAAAGATTTAAAAAAATTTACTTTAAAACCAAATTTTTCCACAAATAAGCACTTTGAACTGATGAAACTTACAAACACAAACAATACATAAAGTTACTTGTGAAGTGGTAACGATTAATTCCATTTGGGCTGTTAATTAGAGGGAGTTTTTAGAATATTTTTAACCAAAAAAAAAGGAACAACTGTATTTTGAGCGTAACCTGCTTACTCTTGCTGCTGGAAACTTAAAAAAAAAAATAAAAATAAACGTTTTCTTAAACACTTTAAGAAAGTTGTAATAAGTTTTCCCAGAAAAGTGTTTCATTTTTTTTATTTCACGTTAAAATATTCGATTTGGAATTTGAGATATAAGAGCTTATTTTTCACTATAGTCTGTTTTTAAACAAGAGGAGTCATTCAAATTTCCCGCGCCGTACACCTTGTTTGTAATTGGTACAACCTCAGGCAATTTTACTCATATCAAATTTTGACACTATTGGCATTTCATAGGTTAGTTTATTTATTTTATCAGCAATTTTTGTATTTTCTGCGTTCTTCCTTTTATTTTTAGATTTTTAGTCAAGATTACCGTCAAAGGCCGATATGATCAACCAAAAAAGAAGATTTATCTGATGATATTTCTAGTGACTTTCTTGGGTGTGAATCTGCCATTTAGTTTACCTACTCCTCTTGGTTTTAAAACAAAGCTTAGCAATAACTCTGCTTCTACTGGGTCTACAGACCTGACACATATACCATTTTTTCACTTTTTTATAAGCTATATTTACTATTTGCTAATTTTTTTTCAATAAAGTACCTACTTTTTGAGTTATTTGCGAAAAACCGTATAAAAACGTTTTTTTTTTTGTTGAAAAATGAACATATTCACTCGCAAATATCTCTAAAAGTATTGACTTAGTGAAAAACGCTATAAAATAGAAGTTGCTTAGAATTAGTCAGTTTATCCAATTCCGGACTTATTTGAACGTATTTGTTTTCATACCCTATAACCGACGAAACTCACCTCCAGATCAAAAGCACATATCGGCACAATATCACTTTTTTTCTTTAACATATTAGCTATAGGTACGTGTCCCAAATTTTATGTCAAACCAAGCGTTTCTTCAAAATTCTGACCAAAAACCCTAAGTAAATTAAACGAAAATATAAAATGAATTTTTCAAACAAATATTTTAAGTCGGTATGAGAAATTTTAATTTAACAGATGAAATCAAATAAACACAATTCAACTCGTAAAATATTTAGACCCTTGCTTGGTAATCCAGCTGAACAGGTAAAGAACCTACCTTTTATGTAGTTTATAATCTGAGAGGATGGAATATTTTACCAAAATATTCCATCCTCTAAGTTTACAATAGACCTTTTCTACCTGTCCTCAAAAGATCGGTATTTTTAACTCGTGGCAACGTCGAAAAGCGGCAAAATGATGGGAAATACACATTTTTATGTGGTGGAAGTCAAAATGGTTATGAAGTGTAAAAATTTTTGTATATAATTTAAATTTTTAAAATTAAAATTTTAGAAAACTGAGAACGATACAGGGCGTTAAAAAATCCGCTCAACAAACATACACGAATTAAAATTCGAAAATGATAGTATTTCTTGGTGATGCCAAATGACTGCAACATGAAAAGATGACATAATGATAGCGGGATGTATATATATATATATATATATATATATATATATATATATATATATATATATATATATATATATAAATTCCTTTGAACCACACCTATAATACAGTCCACAAAATATGTAAGTATTTTAATAATTTCGCATATGTACCGGGTGTCCCAATAAGAATGGCTCTCGGCCATATCTCAGGAACCGTTTATAATACAGCGTTGAGAAAAAAATATTTATAACAAAAGTTGCCTCGGTAAAAGCCTGGAAATTATTTTCATAATTGTAGGTTCACCGCTAGAGGGCGTAATTGAATATCAAAAATTTAAAAATCAAAATTTTACAAAATTTACCTAATTAAAGGGCACTGGAAATCCAATCACTGTATTCTTCATAAAATTCTGCGCATAGTTGATTTCACAAGTTTAAGTCTACCTTTGCAAATAAGAGGTGGGGGTGAGTGGGAACCTTCTTATGAAAAAATGGCTGTCCGCTTTTGCTAAATCGAATTTTGCATACTTCGTCTTGTTGAAAACAGCTCTTTTTCGTCAATGTAATTGTCTTATTGTCCAAATAGCCTAATAAGTAATATGCAAGCTAGGAGGCGTTATTTAATTATTTTCAGAAATCTAGTTTTCTTTGGAAAATATTAAATACAAGTATTCATTTTAATCCTGTATTACGAAATTAAACCAAATTAGCAACATAATACCGAAAACCGCATGTCGATACCTTTTTTCTATCTCGAGATATCTTAAGAAATGTATAAATTTTAAACATAACTGTTACTGTCACCGGTAAACGAGGTTAAGGAAAAGTAGTGTGCCATGGAAAAATCAAATAAACATTTTTTAGATGTAAACGTATATAATTAATTAAAACAACAATGAGACAAACAACACTATAAAATATAACAAAGAAATAAAAGCAACTACTTATTTAGTCTTAGTGACTGCCTAAACGTTCAAATTGTTGCCCATCATTTTCGATGCAAGTATTTATTCTTTCAAGAGTAGATTGAATAGCAACAGATTTAACTGTTTTAGACTTTTATTTATAGGGACGGATTAAAGACCTTGTTTTTGCCGCTAGGCCCACTACTCGAGAAAACATGATCTAGAATCTAGAGAATACGAAACGCCATTCAAAGCATTGCGAAAGCAGAAATTGAGGCTGCTGTTCAATCTACTCTTGAAAGAGCAAATGTTTGCATCGAAAATGATGAGCAACAATTTGAACATTTAGGTCGTCACTAATTAAGTATTTGGTTGCTTTTATTTCTTTGTTATATTTTATACTTTATAGTGTTGCCTGTCTTATTGTTGTTTTAATTAATTATATACGTTTACATCTGGAAAATGTTTCTTTGTTTTTCCATAGCACACTACTTTTCCTTATTTTCGTTTACCGGTGACATTAACAGTTGTTTAAAATTTACACGTTTTTGAAGATATTCTCGAGAAGAAAAAAGGTATCGACATGAGGTTTTCGGTATTATGTTGCTAATTTGGTCTAATTTTGTAATACAGGATTAAAAATGAATTCCTATATTTAATATTTTCCAAAGAAAACTAGATTTCTGAAAATAATTAAATAACGCCTCCTAGCTTGCATATTACTTATTACGCTATTTGGACAATAAGACAATTACATTGACGAAAAACAGCTATTTTCAATAAGACCAAATATGCAAAATTCTATTTAGCACAACCGGACTTACAGCCATTTTTTGAAGTTATACTTCTTTAGGCGCGATTGAGATTGAGGGTGAATTTATATTGATCTGCGCGCATGCGCACACCGACAGTTTGGTATTAGTCTTTATACGAGCTCTGATTGGGTGTTGAAATGATCTGTCAATAATTGTTCAATATGGAGGTTATCGGTAAACAAAAATGTTGTATAATATATTAGTTTTTATTGTTGTGAGGACAGAAATAAAATCAAATTTATAATTATAGTGACTTTTTAAATAGTTTTGAAAAGCCACAGGTACATAATTCTAAATGTTTCAGTTGTATTCCAATAAAAAATTATCTTCATACCTATTTGGAAAATGTAAAAAAAATAATGTACTTACCTAGTACTTGCTATGCTATACCCCTAGTAGGCAATGCTTTAATTTACATAATCTGATTACGAACAAACTTTCTACTAATTTTCATCTAATGTATCGTTTTCTTACTCTATATATTGTTGTATTTTAATTCGACAATAATCAAACTAATAAAAATTCATATAAACGAAATGTCAAAAAGTTGTTCAGTTTGTGTATATTCCCACATGACGTATACGCGAAGGTGGTGCAGTTTGAAATCACTTCCACTCTCGTACGGCGGGATACACGGGAAGTAGGTTCAAGCCCAATGCAAGTTATCATTTTTTTATTTTTTTTATAGATTTTATGATTTTAAGTATATTATTATATAATTTTTTTCAGAAAATACGTATGTAATTAAAATTTTTGGCAACAATTATTGTTCAGAAATCATTTGTGGCATTTTTCAATGTGTTTGTGTGTGTTTTATTCTTTTATTTTTTTAATTTTTGGTATTGTTTTAATAAAAATTTTTGGAAAGTAGTCGAGAAACTGTTTAAAGTATATTGATTTCGTTGAAATCATATAATAGAAGTATAACTTCTTACGTGCGTACAAAGTACACACATCCTTTTTTATAAGAAAGTTCCCACTCACCCCTCCTCTTATTTGTAAAGGTAGACTTAAACTTGTCAAATCAAATATGCGCAGAATTTTATGAAGAATACAGTGATTGGATTTCCAGTGCCCTTTCATTAGGTAAATTTTGTAAAATTTAGATTTTTAAATTTTTGATATTCAATTACGCCCTCTAGCGGTGGACCTACAATTATGAAAATAATTTCCAGGCTTTTCCCGAGGCAACTTTTGTTATAAATATTTTTTCTCAAAGCTGTACTATAAACGGTTCCTGAGATATGGCCGAGAGCCATTCTTATTGGGACACCCTGTACATGCCTTAATGCGTGCTACGCCATACGACTTTCTAGATGTACTGTATATTTACTCTCATTTTTCGCAATTCAAATTTTTTTGCAATCAAACAAACGCTTAACGTCAATTAATATCAATCAGAAACTAAAAATCCATTCTAGATAAAGAATAGTTACTGCTAACTTGCATTAAACACTTATTTTGTCATATTTCTCTCACTTAAACGACTTAGATAGATAAACCCCATCGTTTTACGTTACTCACTAAAAACTGACAGGTCTAATGATAAATTATAGTCCCGAAACCGATCCATTACCAAGGATAAATCCGTTCGGATAAAATTCTACAAATATTGTTTTTAAATTTATCGATTTCAGATTAGTAAGGATGGTCGAATATACCGGAGAAAATGAGCATCACAACTTCAGAAAACTGTTTTGAAAAAGTTTGAATGTTGAAAAGAAAATTCCAATTACAGCTAGTTAAGAAGTTATATCAAAAGAAACTGAGGACTTTTTATTTGAAAGGTTGTTATTTACTTATTTGCCGGTATTTTCCGACTTGTGTATTCAAACTTTATACTTAAGTGATTAAAAATAAGCAATAAGATGTTTATTTAATAAAACATTGCTCCCAGGGGCATTGAACAGTTGTTTCTCATCCTAAATTAACACTTTTTGAATACTTATAGCGAGATAAATATATGTCACTACAGTGTTTTTATTAGTTAGAAAGTACTCAGGAGAATTGAAGACACAGGCAGTTCTGCTTTTTCAAATGCCGTGTTTCTTCCAAAGATTCGCAATAATTTTGGCTGGTAATTCTTGACGATCTTCCATCTTTTTCAACATATACAGTGCTTTAATGCAGTGCCGGTTTATCCACTGGGCGCTTGGGGCGGGCGCCCAGAGGCCCGGGCACCGGAGGTGCAAGAAGGGGCCCGTTCTTTTAATTATAAAAAAATAAAATCGCTAAATAATTTACATATTCTCCGAAAAAATCTCATACGCAGATACGACAATACACTGCAAACGCCTTATGGTTCTATTGTTACATCTCTTCACGCCTATACACAGTGTCGTAGCCTAGCCCCACAGGGGCCCCGTGTCAGTGTTTGTGGCGGGGCCCTTTTCTAAAAACTACAGAAAGTTGTCAGATTTCGCCATGTCATTGATTAAAAACTACCCAGGTAGTGGGTAAAAACTGTGTAGGTTATTAATCAATGGCCATGTCTCGAATTGTATCCAAAATAATCGCACAAACGGAGTGTCTTTAGTTTCTAATAATTTAATTTTGAATTGTGGGGCTTAAATAATAATTTATCTCACTTTTCGGCTTTAAAATAAGTCCTTTTAAAATAGTTAAACGAAAGACAAAAATAGATATACATAAATCTAATTTATAGATAAAGAATAGATTATTCTCGAAAATGCCAATACCCAAACAATAGGTACACACTCTTTCAAACATTCAAAAGTAAAGCGATTACAAAAATTGCAGTTTGACATTATACAGTGGCCTCTAAGGCTAGCACTCCACTTGCGATTTGTAGTCGCAGCGACAAAACAATCGCTGTCGCAGAAAATCTAGAGTCTAGAAAATTAGTCGCTGTTTTCAGAATCGCGAATTGAATGCTACAAGGATGTAACATCAGCTTTTAGATGTTTTTTTATCTAGAGATAAAGAAGAAGAAGTCAAGACGTCAATTAATACTTTATGCGAGAAACATAAAAACGATGTTGATGAAACCAAAGAGAACTTGCATAATGAAATTTACCATTTCGTAACATTATGCCAAAATTTGAATAAACATCATACAATCTATGAAAAATTTGATTCTTCCAGGATGTAAAAGCAACTTTTCCCAATATTTTAACTTTACTGCAAATTTGTTTGACGATACCAATTTCTAATGCGTCAGGCGAGCGGTCTTTTTCGGCTTTAAAAAGAATAAAAACATATTTAAGGTCAAATTTGGGCCAAGAAAACCTAGACGCATTATCACTATTGTATATAAAGAATGAAGAACTGGAGAAACTGAATTTTGATAATATTATATGGCAGTTTGCGAATGCCAAGTCAAGAAAAAAAGTGATCTAATTTTTGTCTTTATGTATTTTTTAGAATGATTTTAACTTGTCATGTGTTGTTTTGTGGAACTTTCTGTTTTTTATTTATGTTTTTAAATGTATTTTTTGGATTATTTTTTACGTTTGCTATTCTTCTTGCTTGTTTAAAAAATATATTTTATGGATTTTACAATAAACCTTTATTAGTATAGTATAGTTGATCCAAAAGATGGCATAACCCAGACATCCAAAGTGAAAGTTATCTTCCAACACCAAATTGTTCTACATGGTCCACACAATGTCCAGAAAAAAGTCACACCATTTTGAGCGTCGGGTTTGGGGAGGAGAGGGGGGAGAAATCGGTAAATTCGTAGTTTTTTAAGTTTTTCGCCAATATTTCTAAAACTGTGTGGTTTAGCATGAACAACCCCTATACAAAATTGTTCTACATTAAATTTGAAATAAAAAAGGCCCTATGCATAATCTTTCTAAAATGAATGGTTTCAAAGTTACGGAGGTAGTATAGTATAACTGGTCCAAAAAAAGGCCTAACCCAAACATCCAAAGTAGAAGTTTTTCTCCAACACCAAAATGTTCTATATGGTCCACATACTGTTCAGTAAAAAGTTACACCATTTTGAGCGCCGGTTTGGGAGGGAGATGGGAGAGAAGCCGGTAAATTAGTAGTTTTTTTAAGTTTTTCGTCAATATTTCTAAAACTATGCCTTAGCGTAAACAATGTTATATACAAAAATGTTCTACATGAAATTTAAAACAAAAAATGTTCTATACATAATTGTTATAAAATCAACGGTTCCAGAGTTACGGAGGGTGAAAAGTCGAGGTTTTCGATACTTTTTATATTTTTTGGGCAATATTTATGATTTAACTATACCAAAAACCCAGACATCCAAAGTGAAAGTTATCCTCCAACACCAAATTGTTCTATATGGTCCACATAATGTTCAGAAAAAAGTCACACCATTTTGAGCGTCGGGTTTGGGGGGGAGAGGGGGGAGAAATCGGTAAATATAAAAAGTATCAAAAACCTCCATATTTCACCCTCCGTAACTCTGGAACCGTTGATTTTATAACAATTATGTATTGAACCTTTTTTGTTTTAAATCTTATGTAGAACATTTTTCTATAGAACATTCCTTATGCTAAAGCATAGTTTTAGGAATATTGACGAAAAACTTAAAAAAACTACTAATTTACCGACTTCTGCCCCCATCTCCCCCCCAAACCGGACGCTCAAAATGGTGTAACTTTTTACTGAACAATATGTGGACCATATAGAACAATTTGGTGTTGAAGGAAAACTTTTACTTTGGATGTCTGGGTTAGGCCTTTTTTTGGACCAATTATACTATACTACCTCCGTAACTTTGGAACCGTTCATTTTAGAAGGGTTATGCATAGGGTCTTTTTTATTTCAAATTTAATGTAGAACAATTTTGTGTAGAAGGTTGTTCATGCTAAACCGCTAAGTTTTAGAAATATTGACGAAAAACGTAAAAAACTAAAAATGGTGTGACTTTTTTCTGAACATTATGTGGACCATATAGAACAATTTGGTGTTGGAGGGTAACTTTCACTTTGGATGTCTGGGTTTGGGTCTAACTATACCATACTATATAGTTAATGCATGTGTTTTCTTGTTAAAAAACTGACAACGAATAGCAATGAAGGGGGCCCCTAAACCTCCAGCGCACAGGGCCCGAAGTTAGGTTAAACCGGCACTGCTTTAATGTCTTTCTTTGTTATTTCAGGACCTTTATATCTGTCCATAGGTTGAAGGTAATTTTTTATTTAATAATCTTGTTAGTACAGCTATTTGACAAAAATTTTCCATATGTTTTAGTTTTTCTTCTATTCTATAGCTGTCAATATTTTGCCATACGTGTGTCGTTTAGTGCATTGGATCAAATAATTAGTTTCGTCAGGACAGTAAAATTAACTATGGATAACACAGCAAAAACGAAATAGCATGGCTAAATAGGATTATGACAAGGAGACCCACTATCAACGACTCCTTTTAATCTTACACTGGAAGGAATAATCAGAAAAAAAGCAAAATAAATATTCAGGAAAAAATGGCCATCAATGCATAGCATTTGCAGATGATCTAACACTATTAACGACAAGTAAGACAGAAATGAAAAGTTTTGTGAACGATATAATAAAAGAGCAAAAAAAATTAAAGCTTGCAATAAATAAAGGAAATACAAAATACATGATAACGTAATGGGAGAAATATATAAAGAAATAGAAGACAATTTCTCATTGGACATACAAGAAGAAACAGATGCATGTTCAAAAGAGTTTTAGAATTTACTTACCTGGGTGTAAAATTAAATGAAAAGGAACATGATGAAGAGGAGGTAAAGGCAAGAATAGCAAAAGAAAATAAAACGTATGGACCATTGCGACCATTAAAGAAATTTAAATATATCTCCAGAAGAACAAAAATTAGAATCTACAAAACAATTATCAGGCCTACAGCTATATAAGCATGCAAAACACGGGTGCTTTAAAAATCAGTAATAGACCTTTTTGAAAGATGGGAAAGGAAAATAAAAAGGGCAACATACGTAGGTGTGAAAATAGGTGATCACTGGAGAAGAAACGATAATAGAGAACTTAAAAAACTATACAGGGTGTCCCGAAAAGATTGATCATAAATTATACCACACATTCTGGGGTCAAAATAGTTCGATTGAACCTAACTTACCTTAGTACAAATGTGCTTATAAAAAAAGTTACAGCCGTTTGAAGTTACAAAATGAAAATCGATTTATTTCAATATATCGAAAACTATTAGAGATTTTTTATTGAAAATGGATATGTATCATTCATATGGCAGGAACATCCTAAAACAAAATTATAGTGAAGTTTGTCCACCCCATAAAAATTTTATGTGGGTTTTGTTCCCTTAAACCCCCCAAACTTTTGTGTGCGTTCCAATTAATTCATTATTGTGACACCATTAGTTAAACACAACGTTTTTAAAACTTTTTTGCTTCCTGGTATTTTTTCGATAAGCCAGTTTTTATCGAGATGCGGCTTCTTTTTAATATATTTACATAAAAATTTTATGGGGGTTTTATTCCTTTAAACCCCCCAAATGTTTGTGTATGTTCCAATTAAACTATTATTGTGGTACCATTAGTTAAACACAGTGTTTTTAAAACTTTTTTGCCTCTAATTCTTTTTTTGACAAGTCACCTTTTATCGAGATGTGGCTTCTTTTTTAAAATATACCTAAAAATGTAAATTATAAATAAATTTTCAGATTATTAACAGGTCTCTATAATCGTACTTAACCATTTACAAATATGTGGTGAATTCGACAAATATTCAAAATATATCGATAAGCACTGGCTTATCGAAAAAGTACTAAGTATCAAATAAGTTTTAAAAACATTGTGTTTAACTCATGGTGCCACAATAATAATTTAGTTCGAACGTACACAAAAGTTTGGGGGGGTTTAAAGGAACAAAACCCCCATAAAATTTTTATGAGGTGCACAAATGTCACTTTAATTTTTTTTTAAGATGCTGCTGCCATAAGAATGCCACATGTCCATTTTTAATAAAAAATCTCTAAGATTTTTCGATATATATGAAAAAAAAATCGATTTTCATTTTGTAACTTCAAAGGGCTGTAACTTTTTTTGTGTGCACTATTGTATACAGGTAAGTGAAGTTCAATCAACCTATTTTTGACCCCAGAATCTGTGGTATAATTTATGACCAATCTTCTCGGGACACCCTGTATAAAGATCCAAAAATAACAATGATAGTCACAGAGAATACAATATTTAGGACACATTGAAAGAATGGAAAACAAAAGAATGCCGAATATGGTACAATCAGGAAAACCAATACAAAAAAGAAAAAAGGTACACCAAGAAAAAAAATGGAAGGACAGATAATATATGAAGACTTCCAAAGAAATAGTGAGAATTGGAATGAAAAAGCATTGGATAGAAATCAATGGAATGAGGTGGTTAAGAAAAGTATGGAAAGACTATGAGAAATATTAACTGTATTTCGGGTAATATGACCCGTATGCGCACCAATGGAGAACATAAAATTCTTAATTGCATGTCAAAAAATGCGCAATAAGTATTTCTTATATAATCTATCTAATATATCTAATTCTTTTTTTGACAAGTCACCTTTTATCGAGATGTGGCTTCTTTTTTAAAATATACCTAAAAATGTAAATTATAAATAAATTTTCAGATTATTAACAGGTCTCTATAATCGTACTTAACCATTTACAAATATGTGGTGAATTCGACAAATATTCAAAATATATCGATAAGCACTGGCTTATCGAAAAAGTACTAAGTATCAAATAAGTTTTAAAAACATTGTGTTTAACTCATGGTGCCACAATAATAATTTAGTTCGAACGTACACAAAAGTTTGGGGGGGTTTATAGGAACAAAACCCCCATAAAATTTTTATGAGGTGCACAAATGTCACTTTAATTTTTTTTAAGATGCTGCTGCCATAAGAATGCCACATGTCCATTTTTAATAAAAAATCTCTAAGATTTTTCGATATATATGAAAAAAAATCGATTTTCATTTTGTAACTTCAAAGGGCTGTAACTTTGTTTGTGTGCACTATTGTATACAGGTAAGTGAAGTTCAATCAACCTATTTTTGACCCCAGAATCTGTGGTATAATTTATGACCAATCTTCTCGGGACACCCTGTATAAAGATCCAAAAATAACAATGATAATCACAGAGAATACAATATGTAGGACACATTGAAAGAATGGAAAACAAAAGAATGCCGAATATGGTACAATCAGGAAAACCAATACAAAAAAGAAAAAAGGTACACCAAGAAAAAAAATGGAAGGACAGATAATATATGAAGACTTCCAAAGAAATAGTGAGAATTGGAATGAAAAAGCATTGGATAGAAATCAATGGAATGAGGTGGTTAAGAAAAGTATGGAAAGACTATGAGAAATATTAACTGTATTTCGGGTAATATGACCCGTATGCGCACCAATGGAGAACATAAAATTCTTAATTGCATGTCAAAAAATGCGCAATAAGTATTTCTTAAAACATACCAAATTTCATTTGCATATCTCAACCTGTTTTAGAGCAGTAAATAAATCGTCAGTTGGTAAGAAAAAATTCAACATCCTGTATCTCGAAAACGGAGCATTTGCGGACATATGTTTATAAAGCAAACGGTCATTATTTTTTCATGCCGAATTACCCCTTAAAGTTTGTAGATACCACTGATTTAGAAACACCCTGTATTGATGAAGAATATGACTATTAGTTGTTAAAGTAACTAACTTTTTTAAACGCTTTTATTTAGTTCAATAGTTTGCTTCAAATTTTTAGACGTTAATTTGACTGCCTTTTCTTCAATGAAAATGAATGAAAATTTGCAGACATATGCATTCGCGGGAACAATACACGAATAGTCAATAAAAACATTTTTTTATGTTTATTAATTGTTTAAATAAAAAAAGATTTTAATGGAAAATTCTTAAATTCTCTTGTTTTTTACAATGTAGAAACTGAAACTTTTACGGATTGTAGCTAATGATATGAACTATACATAATTTCACTTTTTACGTTAATTGTTTACGTTATGCTTCATAAATGAACAATAATGTTTCAAATTTTGAAAGCTTATATTTGTTTATATAAAAGTCGGCGCTTATTCGTGTCAAATTTCAATACGATCCGAAACAAAAGTTCATCCAAAACTCGAATTCAAAAAATTCGTGTTTTTATCGTAGTCTTAGAAAAACCACCGTAGAGACATTTTGTGCTACAATTAACATTAGCATTCATTTTGGAGTATTAATTAAACGCTTTTCTTTAATTCAATCGTTTGGGTCAAATCTTTGGACGTTAATTTGACTGCTTTTTCTTCAATGCAAATGACTAAAAATTTGCAGACATATGCATTCGGATATGGAAACCATATACGAATAGTCAATAAAAAGAATTTTATGTTAATTAATTGTTTAAATAATAAAAACGATTTTAACGGAAAATGCTTAAATTCTCTTGTTTTTTACAATGAAGAAACTTGAAACTTTTACAGATTGTAGCTAATTATATGAACTATACATAATTTCACTTTTTACGTTAATTATTTACGTTATGCTTCATTAATAAACAATAAAATTTCAAATTTTTTGCCGATTCCGGCTACTTTTTATGTTTGTACATCATATGTTTTATACATATTTTAATAAACATGACGATATATTTTAATGTTTGAAAAGTGTAAGACTAAAAAGTAAAAAATAAAAAAATATGAAAATATGTTTTTAAGAAACGGTTTTCTTTTAAAATATTTAAAAATCAACCAAAAAGCAAAAATAAAAAAATTTGAAAAAATCTAACACATTCGTTACAGAAAAGCGTGGGGCGAAAACCGTTTACAGTGGAACCTCGATTATTCGTCAGGGCACCGGACCAAGGGTATGACGGATAATCGAAAAGACGGATAACAGAACATTAAAAAAAAATTAAAAGTTCATAGTACAACTCTCAAATTTTATTTGTGTTTTGTTTGACAATATAAGAAGGATTTGTGTACGTGCAATCGAATCAATTTGGTTCAAAATATTCTAAAATCTTTGTTTGTTTTATTGTTGCTTCACATTTTGCAACGGCTGAATTTCTTAATCGGCATAAGATCATGCAATATATTTTATTGGTTTCTTATTCATTGCTTCATTGATAATACCACTCGATTGTTGCATGTGCGATGCAGCTTCTCTAGCTTCTTTACTCAAATCTTGCTTTTTCTCCAGCTTCAATTTTTGTCATTTGCAATAGTATCATCGACATCGCCTTCATCAGTCTGTGTCAGCTGAATCTGTTTCGTCCGCCTCTAATGAAGTTTCAATTATTTCTTCATCTGTCAGCAATCGATATCTGTTTGCATCCTCGTCATAGATTAACCATTCGTTTGGCTTATCGCAATGCTCAAACAAAATGAATTGATGACTCAGTTTTTGCTTATGTAGTCAATAAAACTTATGTACGGACCCTGACGGTTAACAGAGGTGACGGTTAATGGAGAGACGGATAATCGAGGTTCCACTGTATTCGATGAAGACACGCCACGCTTTTCTTTGGCGAATGTGTTAGATTTTTTCAATTTTTTAAATCTTTGCTTTTTAGTTGATTTTTTTATAATATTTTTAATTTTAGTCACTCGTAACTAAAGAAAAACGTTTCTTAAGAACATTTTTTCATATTTTTTTATTATTATCCAACATAAGCTAATGAATGAAAAAAACAGAATGTTAAGAAAACCTGAGGCTACAGTTGATAGTTTGATTGGTCCACCCGGTATACAATGAAAATTTACCTGTTTAGCAACAATATTATTACAGCGATAAATTGGAGACATCAAAAATGATCAATTTTGTGGTCCCCCCGTTTTCTCTGACGTGCAGTGTATATCACAAAAAAATAAAAAGTACATCCCTTACAAGCCTATTTCTTTATTAACTCAAAAAAGGTCGAAAAAATCAATAAATTATATTCCACGATCACAAAAGGCTGCCGAGATATTTAAAATGTCGGAAAAATAACCCTTATTAATCTAATCTCACTTTTCACTCTGAATCCGTAAAATAACAATTTTACTTAATTAAACACACTTACTTTCTGGATTGTTATCTTTGCTTGAGTGCGAAAATTCCTTAGAGTCCCTATTAGAACAAGAATTTTACATTTAGGTCACTTTTTTCTTTGCAGACGTTTCAGTGTTTCACGAATTTGCTTGATAATATTTGTCAGCCGGCTCGAATGAAAGGGAATCGAAACGAAATTGCCAATAATAAAGTGTAATTAAAAGATCCGGGAAAACAATGATCAAATATGTATACGTCTTTTTTGACAACTGAAATCGTGATAAAAAATAACAATTCTCTCTTTCGCTCCATTGCCTTTCCTCCTTATAGAGTATTGGGCGCTCTTGCGTTTCTTAGCAAAAGCTGAAAGATGGCTGATTGGCTTGATCAGTGCATCCTCTTGTGTTTTATTCTTTCGAAATTTCCTCTACAAGTATTTTCCATTCCTCTTTATTTCTCGTTCTCTGTTTGACCTCTCTATATCAGGCCAATTCTTTCATGATCTCTTGTTACAGTTCTTCTCAGCTATTATCGGGTCTTCCTCTTCTTCTTCTTCTTCCGTCTGGTAGTAGTTTCTTTCTGTCTTCAAGATTCGGCGCTATACAATAATATACTCTTAATACAGCTATTAAATATTTTGATTTCGGTTAATTTTGATATATCGCGTGTGGTCCAGGTTTTCCTTAAGAAGTGTATAAAATCGACTCAGTTCAAACTTCGATCGCCGATAGTGAAACACCAAATTAAAGATGAACCTTTATTTATGAACTACACTCTAACTCGGGAGCCTTAAAAATCTACTAATCGACGGAGTCTTACTGTCTTACTTGTATGAATGATAAACGGATAATGAATGATGATGAGACTACATGTTATCTCTGTGAAATGATTCGAATGAATGATTATTATTGTATGCTTTTCTGGTGGCAATATTTTTCTGGGTCAACCCACGCGCTGAGTATATTTACAAAGTATTGAAGAACAAAGAAATTATATTAGTCATCACTACTAATGTGCCATAGCCGAAATTATTGTTTATGATTTGTAATAATTAACTAAATTAGGAGCCCTCACATGTTTAAATATAATAACAAATTGTGTTAATGTGATATACGGGGTGATAAAAAGATTGTTTAATATCGGATATGAAATATTGAATATTGAATGTTTGAGATTTAACAAGGAGTTGCTATGCATATTGTGCCTTTCCTATTCTTTTTTCAACATCTGATGTACTACCCCCTTTTTTCCATTATTGATATCAAATATGTAAAGTTATCTACTTCCTCCATTTGTCTTTCATTTATTTCAATTTCAGTTTCTTGGTTGTTGTTTTTTAAGACTTTCGTTTTTTTCTGTATTTATCTTCAGGCTCATTACGTAGACAGATGTCTGAGAACTCGAAGTCCTCTAACCGGTTATGCAAGTTCCACCTAATACCTATTTGTTTTTATCGCTTACTTTCTTCATGCTCCAATCCATTGTTATTAAAGATAATATCGGTAACATTACGCATCCATGTTTAACTCCTGTTTTTACAATAAATTACTTTTAATGGGAAATAAGTCACAATTCTACCAAAAAATGATTTTATTAACGTTTCGACGCCTAAATCGGGTTTCGTTGTCAAAATACAAAATACTACTAAAATAAACAAAAATGTTGTTGCTAAGTAAAAAAATTCTTCTAATAATTTATTTACTCTGACTCATTTATATTGGCAATTCAGACGTATATTATACATTTTATAATCGAATGAACTATCTTTTAGTAAAGTCGTCCCAGGAACGCAACTCATAAATATTGGCGATATCATTTTAAAGTCTTCTACTTTAAAATTTATAATATACGTCTGAATTGCCAATATAAATGAGTCAGATTAAATAAATTATTAGAAGAATTTTTTTACTTAGCAACAACCTTTTTGTTTATTTTAGTAGTATTTTGTATTTTGACAACGAAACCCGATTTGGGCTTCGAAACGTTAATAAAATCATTTTTTGGTAAAATTGTGGCTTATTTCCCATTAAAAGTAATTTATTATAAAAATGCCACAAGAAAATAGCTTCAGAACAACATCCTGTTTATACCTAAATCTTCTACTATTTCTCCCGCATGTTCCAGTTTGGCTCTATATCACTTGCAGAATGGTCTGATCAGGGTAATGTGTACTTCATCGGTAGTCCATATAGTTTTAGAATCTTCTACACTTATTCTCTGTTTATACTATCGAAGACCTTTTCAAAGTCAATAAACATTATATTTATATCTTTTTGCCATTACTAGCTTGTTCCAAGATAATGTAGACTTATTGCTCTTATGTGTACTCGTACATCGTTCACGTAGATGTGTCAGTTTTATTGGTCTTCTTCTTCTTTTTGACTAGACATGACTCTCTGTTTTTTCAATGTGCCTCTGTTTTCGTGGTCTTCCCACTGATCGTCTTACTATTGGGGAACCGTCTCTCGCTGTCCTGACTACCCTATTTGTTGTCATTCGGCTTATGTGGTCATTCCATTCTATTCTTCTGTTTCTTACCCAGTTATTAATGTTATCCACCTTGCATCTCCGTCGTATATCAGCACTTCTAGCTTTGTCCCATAGAGTCTTACCATCGATTTTTCGAAGGGTTTTCATCTCCGCTGTTTCGAGCAATCTTTTTGTCCTCTCTGTATCGGGTCGTGTTTCTGCCGCGTTTTATTGGTCGAATAACTTTATTCATCGAATAGATTACTATTCGTCGTTGGTGAAACCCGTCATTAGCCATTGTAATTTCCTTACTTTCAATAATTTACTGAATATGAATGCCAGTAAGTCTTTACTATTTATATTTTTAATTTAATTTAATTCTTAATAAGACTCTAACTTTGAGATTGCTGAAAAACCCCGTAGCTCGTGATCGGAATAGAAAACAACCCCTATCGATGGGTGGTAACCAGTAATTTATCGTGGATGCACCATTCCTAATCCAGTCTGGTAACGTTGAACACCGAGACCTAATCCGAGGTGAAGGTTATCGCACACTGTCCTCATTCATCCTAACGACCGGCAAAGACGCGACAGAGACTGCATTGCATTTCACTACTCCACAAGTTGCCTCCTGTATTCCAGGAAGTTCCAGAGACGCGCAAACTTTCGACTAACGATTTTTTTATACGAGAGATTACATATATTCGGTTTGGTGGAAATGGGAATAGAATAATAGCAAGAGATGATAATATTCCAAGTTCTTGTATCATTAGTAAAAGTAGTATGTGTATATAAAATATTTTTTCTGTCAAAAATAGACAATGTCATTTTAAAAATGGCAATATTATGTATCATCATTGCTACTAAGGCCTAGCGCATAGAGTTATATATTAGCATAGAGAGAGTGTCATTCAGAGCGAAGTGACGACACCATCTTTTTTATTTGGATTAGTACTGTTTCACTCTTACGCATAGTAAAGCTGCTACGGTTGTCCTCCTCTTCCGTGCCTATATTCACACTGAATGTCATCATAGATTATTCGATATAATGTGTTAGAAAGAGATGCAGCAAACCAGTCCATGAGATCTTGTCGTCAGGAAGCGCGGAAGGTAGGCTCCCTCTATGTTAATATATACCTCTATGGCCTAGCGCATACATACAACTGTTAATCTTCTTCTTCTTCTTTTTCTTTAGTATGACTGTCTCTTTTTCAATGTGCCTCTAGTAAGTTATCATTCCATCGTTTTCATTTTCCCACTGATCATCTTCCTATTGGGGAACCGCCTCTCGCCGTCCTTACTATTATGTTTGTTGTCATTCGGCTTATGTGGTCATTCCATTCTACTCTTCTGTTTTTTACCCAGTTATTAATGTTGCTTACCTTGCATCTCCGTCCTATATTTAAACTTCTAGCTCTATCCCATAGTGTCTTACCATCTTGAAACAACAAAACTGAAGAACTTAGAAAAAAAACCCCAAAAACAAAATTTCTTAGAAGAGTGAGCAAATGTATGTGGCAATGGGAGGGGCACATATCTCGACAGTCTTCGAATAGGTAGATGCAGCGTAGGCTATGTTAAAGTAATAACGAAATCCAAAGAAGTGAGGAAAGTCCTTTGAAGTAATGGCGAGACGATATCAAAAGGGTCACGGGAAAAATAGACACACACAGAACACTAAACAGCAGTGGCGGCTCGTGGCCTTGGAAACAGGGTCGGCAAGGTTTTTTTGTCTCCTCATATAGGTATACCATCAAACTAAAAGGCTTAAATTATCATAGGAGATTTTGTTGTTTTTTGTTTTTTTATTTGATGTACATTCTGATGACATTCTCTCTTGTTTCATGGTGTTTCGACAATACGTGTTGATTCTTTTGAGACAAGATAAATCCCGTTTATTTGAGGCAGAAATTGGTGGTAGTGGTGATAAGAAAATTGATGAACAGTTTGTTATAATGAATTGCAGTACATTACTACATATAATTATACATACATATTTTGTAACTTATCCCACTTCCTGAAAATATTTGGATCGGCATAATTTTTAAGTACCTAACTTGTTATAATAAATATCTTGGAAATTCTTTGGCGAAGGTAACTTTTAAATTTTGAATCGTCAAAGAGGTCAAAAATTTGCAAATCTTCAAAATTCGAAAAACGAGTATCTATTTGCATATATTAGTAGGTATCCAAAAATTCAAGATATACCTACTCGTTTTTCGAGAGATGTATCATGTTGTTGTCTTTTTTGGTATGGTTGTGAAATATCAAGCGAATCCAAAATGTCACTGGGTATATATTGGAAACTACTATCATTACGAAAATCTCTGAGATTTTGCACCAGCTTTCGTATTCTATTTTTTGAATAAATAATGTCAGTTGACTGATTTTGAACAATAATGAATATCTTGGGCAAACTCTGTTTTAAAAATATTTAAAAGAATATTAAAAGAGTAACTATTTAATAAAGTTCTCAAACCGATTGCTTCACGGATCGAGGTATCGCCAATTTCAAAATCGTCGCCTTTGATAATAAAATCAAAAACTTCCAAAAGCTGTTCACGAAAATCTGCTACAGATACTAAAACTACCAGAGATAATCTGCTTAGATAAAACTAATCGAGATTTAAAATTTCATCGCGTCTGACAAACTGTTCGCTTTTTTTTTCGAAACAAATTTGTTCTAAAGCAGTAATCCGTTTAGGTGAGCTAAACTGGCAAGAAAAGACGATATTCTTTATTTTTTTACACGTATCATGCAAAACTAAATTCATTATATGCGCATAATAGTGAGTAAATAAAGCTTGTGATGCAATATGTAGTTTTAACTTTTGACTGGAGACCATTCAATTCACCACACATTCTAATCTGTTCTTTAAAACACCAAAAATATATTCTGCCTTATTGCTTTTACTCACGTCTCTAAAACCTAAAAACCTCTCATAAATATTACCACGTAACGCGTATCGAACAACAATAATTGATAATTGTGAATGACATGATAATCAGAAGTTTCATCTACTTCCAGCGAAAAGCAAATGGTTTTCTAAATCTCAGATTCAATAACGTTATTTAAAATATAACTATTTGATTAGGTATATGTATTAGTTCATTCTGTGTTACGAATACACCTCGAATCAGAAAGTAAATATTTCTAAAACAATTTCATTATTTTCTCTATAATCACTTTGATTTTTAACAAATGCTTCGATCCATCATATCCACTAAATGATAATTCCTGACAACTTAAAAAAAATTACAATATCAATTAAACGACGTAAAACGGCGTGAATATTTTTGACAATTTCTGCCGATGCGATCTGGCGATGCCAAATGAAACACCGACCGGCAGATTTAAATATGCCGTACCTGCCTACGGAGAGAATGTATGTTCGCTTGCTTATCGACTTGCTATTTCGTTGAGTTTTACGCGTAAATCGTCAAGCTACGGAGTGCTACGGATGAGTTAGGTACGGCTAGCCGAAAATTCAGATGAATGGCTCGGATCATTCATTTTTTGAGAAGTCTGTTATGCGCAGGAATGACTTAACGCTCGGATTGATCAAATCCTTTAAAAACCATGAATAAAATTTAGTCTGTATTATCCGACAGATTTTTTTTACTTCACAGATACAAATATTAAAAAAATCTATCTATATAAATGTGTGGGTCGGCACTGCTGACCCTGCCGACCCTGACCGGCCGCCACTGCTAAACAGAAAGATTTGTAAATAATTATAATAAATCTTTATTGAGAAGGGAATGAATGAAGGCTGAGATGGAAGAGAAGAGAAATACACTCCGGGTATGACAATTATTTAACATTTTTGTGAGACTTCCTTCAGTTAGTCTAAACCTAAAGTAATAATAAATACAGGGTGAGGCAGATAAACGGTCTATTAGAAATATCTCGTGAACTAAAGGAAACAGAATCATGAAAATTGGAATGAAGGGGTTTTGAAGAGTGACCTATTTAATGAAATTATTTTCATCTATTTGTTACTTCCGGTTATACCGGAAGTTGCTTATAACTTCGTTTTTTTTAATGAGACACACAGTATATTTTTACATTTTTGAATTCTCCTTAATGTCTTTTTTTCTTAAAATATGAGGTTTTGTAATATTATACAGAGATGTTTTAAAGATAATTACGTTTTTTTATTAATTTCGTAGCAACTTTCACGCCCAGTAGAATTGTAGTAGTTTGATATCAAAAACACTATTTACAGTTGAGTCCACGATTCTTTACTCGTGCGTCATTAATACCTGGCGAGATAAAACACATACTTTTTATCTAGCATCATTCTCTTCCACGCATGAAACTAAAGACAAACCAGCTACCGCCTGTTATTAAGTAAAAACACATGTTATTTTTATGAACGCTCTAGACTCTAGACTCAGTACATTGAAAAGAGATAGGTACAAAAAAAGAATATTGGGGATGATTGCATATGTTAAGTACGATTTTTGAAGTTTCTGGTTTGTTTACTTTTATGGCTGTCAGTCTATTGAACTTTTTGCTTTTTTTTTTGTAGAATTTTTGCATTTTGAAGTTTTTTATATTACACAAACAGTTGTTTTCACAACTAGTTTTATATTGGAGTTTTAACTTTTATGGTAAGTGTATTTTATTTTACCATTAATTTTCACAACATACAAAACTAACCTCATTCACACGGTTAAGGAATGATTGTGTTTAAGTTTCCGCCAAAGTTAATAAAATGACAAAAAGAAAATATGTTATTGAATGTTTTTATAAATTGTTTATTTATTTATTAATCACTAATGATATTAAAAGAATTTATTAAGCTACTTCAAATGTAGCTGTAATTCTGTACCAAAATTTTAAATTAAAACTTACATTTGACATTCTATATATTTGGTAACGTCAAATTTTATAACATAACACGTGATCGAAGCAGTAGCCACTTTCTGTCACTTGCTGTTGCGTTTAGTAAATTTGCGAATTATTTCGTATGCTTTAAATGATGACGCACTGGTAAATAATCCTGAACTCAACTGTATGTGCAAATGATTTTCAATATAGTACTATTGTTAAGAATTGTTAGTATAGCTAAATTTTTAATCTTAGTATACAGGGGTTGGTCGAAACTCGTATTGAGTATTCTTAAATGGAACACCCTCTATTTTAGTATTGTAATGAAATGATATTTTATGGTACTTTTTCTATTTCTTAAGCATTCCCTATACCTAACTGCTTTAATTTGTGAGTTATCGCTGATTCAAGCCAAACATTAATTACAACAAAAAATACGTTAAATTTTATTAGGTTGGCCGTGAAAATATTCAATCACAAATAATTTTTCGGAAATAAATACATATTAATCTAGACTAATCCTTAAAATTACCAATAATGGTTGAGCTATCAAAATACCTACGTAGTTAAGATTGTTGGTGCGATTAACAATTAAGCACAAATTAAAGCAGTTATTTATAGGGAATGCTTAAGAAATAAAAAAAGTACCATAAAATATTTGTGTTCCATTTAAGAAAACTCAGAAAATACTCATTCCGAGTTTCGACCAACCCTGTATACTAAAATTAAAAATTTAGCTATACTACCAACTAATAACAATAGTAGACTATATTAAAAATCATTTGAACATAAACAGAGTTTTTGATGTCAAACTACTACAATTATACGGGGTCTGAAAGTTGCTACGAAATTAATAAAAACCCGTAATTTTCTTTGAAACTACCCTGTATAATATTTCAAATCCTCATATTTTAAGAAAGAAGACATCGAGGAGAATCTGAAAATGTAAAAATATACAGGGTATCCCATTTAAAAAAACGAAGTTATAAGCAACTTCCGGTATAACCGGAAGTAGCAAATATACGAAAATATTTTCATTAACTAGATCACTCTTCAAAACCCCTTCATTCCAATTTTCATGAATCTGTTGCCTTTAGTTCTGTAATAAAGAAACCTATAATAATCGCACGCTGTAGCCCATAAAAGTTCTTAAAAATAAGTTAAGACCAGTTAATTGGAATGTTCAGGTATTAAAATATTATTCGCTTGAATAATATTGTGCTGATTTTATGATGATGACATTATAAACAAACTTGTTCACAAATCGCAAAGTAAATAATATTGATTAATTATTTAAATATAACTACTAATGGTTGCTGTGTATTTAACATTGTTTTTTAATATGACATTCTGTATATCGTGATTTTCCACATGGATTCCCGTCCAGGGGTTTCTAGTGTTTCGTACTTGTCATTTCTGAGACGCATGTGGAATGTATGCCAACGGGACCTTCCCAACTCGCCCTCCCAATTCCCCGTCATAACCTGAAGCGAGCTCGAAATGATGAGGACGCGTTTTTTAATATCCTGAACGTCAGCGATGCTGCTTTGTTATTAGCCTGCTGAGATCCTTCTTCTTTTGTAGTAGTGACAAGTCTTTGATTATGTTGCGGTGGTATGGTATAACGATCCGTCGGTGTTTCATGCACGTTATTTCATTCGTTTTGTGCTCCCCATCCCCACACAGATCTTCAATTTCTATATCGTATCATCTGTGCTGCTAATGTGTACAGTTTGTCTCGATTATTCCCCCGACTGTGCTGAGTTGGCAAAGTGATTCGAATAAATCCCCTATTTATCTTGCATTTAGCTTCTTTGAATTGTTGTCTCAACTAAATAAATTAAATTAAACAACGTTAACTAAATAAATAGCATTAGTAGGGTCAAATTAGAGTAGTGTGAGAATATACCAGAATAAAGAATGTCATCAATAGAACCTTCCTTAAGATATTTCTTTTTTTTATGTACTTATATACATAGTACTTATATACATATATATACATATTATGTACTTATAGATATTAAATTTTGTTTACTATATTAATATTTTTAAGGAATTTAACTATATTTTCTGTCGTGGTAAAAATATATCCACAATGACGACCCATATACAGCAAGCCATTTACAAACTAGAGAACTGTTTGAATACTATTGGCCTAGAATTTTTACCCACTAAAACGAAAGCAATGATCTTCAGTAAAACACCAAAGAAACACATAAATCCACCGAAACTCTACCTAAAAAATTTACCAATAAAGTATTCAGAATCGATTAACTTTTTGGGAGTTAAACTGGATAGCCGACTATCTTGGCAAGACCACATCCACTCTCTCCGTCTGTCAGTTCAAAACGGCCTTAACTTAATGAAAAGTATCTCTCATAAACAATGGGGTGACGATTTCCAAACTCTTATGACTGTATACAAAACTAAATTCGTTCAAAACTAGATTATGCTGCTGTTGCCTACAACTCAGCCAAAGGTCACTATTGAAAGTGCTAGACATTGCACTGAAGCACACTACACAAGCTCAGTTGAGGGAATGTATGTTGAATCAGGCGAACCATCCTTTCAACTCAGGAGAGAATACCTTAGCCTCATGTATGCCTCAAGAGTATCAACTAACCCAGAGGTACCTGTTCATAAAAACACATTTACAGATAGATTTCCATCGACATTTAATTGTGGGAAAAGATTTGATCCTTCGTTTTATCATCGAGTGAGAGCAACGTTACAAAGTTTAGACACAATAATTTCACCCACTTACAATATTTTTAAAGTCAGCCAACACATGATACCATGGACAATTGCTCTCCCTGCTTGTAACACAAACCTATCTGCATTATAAGAAATGTGACACACCAGAAAAAATCTTCAATCAGAAATTATTAGAGATATTAAATGGTTTTAATGATCACATCCATATTTTTACCGAAGCATCCAGATCTGCAAATGGAGTAGGAGCGGCTTTCACAACAGATAACTATAACAGTTCCTACCAGCTCCCTCCCCAAACCTCCATATTCTCAGCTGAACTCTTTGCTATCCTCCAGTCATTAACGTTTATTAACACACATGACATCAAATTCTCAATAATCATTAGCGATTCCCTAAGTGCATTAACAGCCTTAAAGCAAGTATACCCCAAACATTCTGTCCTGCTTTTAATTAAGGCGGAACTCTTGGTATGCCAACAAAATCAAAGATTAGTTCAGTTCCTCTGGGTACCTTCACATTGCGAGATAAGTGGAAATAATAAAGCTGACGCTGACACATTAGCAAAAAATGCGAGTGAGAATCCGTTAACAAACATCAGAACTACTTGCGTTCATACTGATCTAAAGCAATATTTTAAGAACAAGATCATGACAAAATGGCAGACAAATTGGAACAAATCAAACTCTACATTAAGAACAATCAAACAAAGTGTATTGCCGTCGAAACTTCCTACTAAGAGAAGAGACCAAGTGCTCTTGTCCAGATTGCAACTTGGTCATACGAAGATCACCCACGACTTTATATTAAAGAAAGAAGCCCCTCCGATGTGTTATGTGTGTGATAGTGAACTAACAGTGCTACATATAATAATGGACTGTCCCCTCTACGTTATAAAACGACATCAACAGTTACCAACTACATTTAAAGATTGTTTAAGTGAAAATAATTCATCTAATACTCTCAATTTTTTACGTACTATAGGACTCATTAACCAAATTTAATATAAACTTTGTAATTTGATGTCAATACAGTAGGACTGGATCCCGCGTATGAAAAAAAAGTTGATTAATAGCAAGCTGAAAATTTATAAATAGCTTAAGGGTGTCTAGTAGGATAAACTTTGATATATGGGAACACTGGAACAGGGGCAGTTTTAATTGTGGAACAAGTTGAAAATTTGGAACGGTCAGAACACGAAAACGGCACATTTATTTTGTCCGACAGAATAGACTTAAACTCTTCGAACAGAGAATAAACTCTCATGCAAAAATAATACTGCTATTTATCACCTGTCATAATTCCTGTCATATGACATATTCTACATGTTCCACTCATTAAAACGCCCATTTGGTGATAAATAGCAGTCTGATTTTTGCATGAGAATTTAATCTCTGTTCGGAGAGTTTAAGTCTGTTCTGTCGGACAAAAGACATGTGCCGTTTTCGTGGTCTGACCGTTCCAAATTTTTAACCTGTTTCACAATTAAAACTTCCCCTGTTCCAGTGTTCCCATATATCAAAGTTTGTCCTACTAGACACCCTTAAGCTATTAACAAATTTTCAGCTTGCTATTAATCAACTTTTTTTTCATACGCGGGATCCAGACCTACAGTTCATTGCTAATAACCCTTTGTGGTTAAAGCAAATTGTCAATAAAAAAAACTATATTTTCATTTTTAAAATTTTCTGCTAATATTTCATTTGTTGAACCGATGATGTGGTTGATCTGTCCAACCAACTGGTATCTTGGGCACTCTGCAAGGGCATGCCTAACATAAATGGAACATCACAATTGTCACATAAACTGGGACTAGTGTAACCAAATATTAAATGTCCATTGTACCCGATAGAGACACCTCTAAACATAATTAAAACGGTAGAAAATATCTACCAGAACAACACAATAAAAGTAAAAGCAGAAGAACAACTAACTGACCCAATTGAAGCTGGTAATAGGATAAGATCGAGGGATTCTCTGATTCCTCTATTGTTCAACCTGATCATGGATGAAATAATTAAAAAGTAAGAACTAAGAAAGCAAATTTTTGGCAGGATAAACAAAACTGGAGATTGAAGTGCGGGAAGCAGCCAGAGGTGTAGAGCCCCCGCTATATATTAGAACTAAGAAAGGATACCAAATGGGAAAAACAACCTAAAATAATCTGATAAAGGATAAAGGCAGTTTTTGTTTTTATTTGATTCAGAGTTGGACCACCATCTCCATATAGCTATTTCAGCATCTATGCATCCTCAGTGAAGCTATGCTGTCACAACTCTAAACCAAATATCAACAAAACTGCCTATTTAAGGGAAACCATCGCGATGCAATAATTCCACCTTTTGAGATGCAAAATAGCGACATCTCTTGTAATACGAGGAAGTCGAAAAGCCCTAGATAAAAAGTTTACTACTTCTATACAATTAGAATAATTGAAATAAAAATAATAAACAATATTTTAAATCCAAGACTTTTCGTTAAGGAACTGCTTTCTGGCTGCATCCTGTATCTCCGGCTTCTACAATATATAAGCACAAGAGACGACGAATATAGAACGAAGCAATTAAAGGACACTTTGGCCACGTATTTACTCTCTTTTCGTCTAGGAAAAGGACCGAAAGACAGTTTCAGGTCAGAAAATAATCTGCTATGCAGACGATGCAATAAAACATTAACAATATATGCTACAACAATTTAATATAACCACCAGCAAATTTAACATGTTAATTCCCCAAAAAAGATCAAATGCATGGTAATAACACTATCTAGCTCATTCTCTATCTAGCTAAGGCATCGCACTATCTAACTACAGAAAGGCTCTGAAACATTCAACGGAAAGCTCAAAACAGATGTGGAAGATAGACAGAGAAATAAAGCAAACAGAAATTCAGAATTTCTGAATGGAACAATATGGAGAAATAAAAAAAGAATGTGTGTGTACTTTGTACGCACGTAAGAAGTTATAATTCTATTATATGATTTCAACGAAACAATATACTTTAAACAGTTTATTTCTATTTTATTTAAATATTAAACTAATTTTAATACTTACTACTTTTCAAAAAATTTTATTAAAACAATACCCAAAAATTTTAAAAATAAAAGAATAAAACACACACAAACACATTGAAAAATGCCACAAAAATTATTGTTGGAAAATTTTTAACTAAATACGTATTTTCTGAAAAAATTATGTAATATACATATACTTATAATCATAAAATGTAAAAAAAATAAAAGTTTGTATTGGGGATTGAACCCGCTTACATTGGCGCGCATAGTTTTAAAATTCAAGCATCTTGAGATTTTGGCTACGGAGACATATGCATCATGTTGGAAGATAGACCAACTAAATGTTTTAAACTTTTGACAGTTCTGGATTTAACCAAATTAGTTTGATTTTTGTGGAATTGAAATATTAAAATACATCAAAACATAGAGTAAGAAAACCACATTAGATGAATATTGGTAGAAATTTTGTTGGTTATCAAATTATGTAAATCAAAGCATTACATACTAGGTAGTTTATTTTACATGTTCCAAATAGGTAGGTACCTATGTAATTTTTTATTGCGATACTGAAACATTTACAATTACGTACTTACCTGTTGCTTTTAAAAACTATTCAAAAAGTCACTACAATTATAATCTTGCTTTTTTCTCTGCTCTCACAACAATAAAAACTAATATACACAACATTTGTTTACCCATAACCGACATATTGAACAATTATTGACAGGCCATTGTAATTAGCCAATCAGAGCACGTTTAACGTTTCTGCTGCGTCCAGGAACAAGACTTTTGATAAATTCGCGCACATATAAATTTACTTCCAACGCACCTAAAGAAGTATAACTTCAAAAAAATAGAGTAGTAATGATGGCAGATAATGAGCACTGTAATTTGTTAAATCTTGCCCAAGTATACATTCTCTCTCAGAGGATCATCATGGGTATTTCGTCAGAGAGGAAGATAACCCAGAATGTCGTAGATATTTGCTTAAAATTAACGATAAAACTAACAAATAACACACTGGACAAATGACAAATAGATTAAAATTTAAATATTGCTACATTATTCGTTGGAGGTAGAGTAATAAATGTGACATTCAATACTGTTGGCGTTGACTCTGAGGCCCTCTTTAGATCACTAACCACTCCATTTTGTGATCGCTGGATATGATCAAAGAACTTTAAAATTATTAAGTAAACGGTACTAGAGAGACGTTGATTGGGTTTCATTTCATCTAGGACCGAGATATTTGTGCGGTGGACCGTCCATGAAATTCGAAGCAGTCGTCTTCATGTTCACATTTCAAAAGCGTCTATTCGTTGTCTATCTGATTCTTGGACTGCCCATATCTCACATGCATAGTAAAATATGGAAATGACCAAAGTTGAAACGACTCTCTTCTTTATTGTCATAGTAATGTGACGATTTAGAAGGATGTGCCGGTGGAGTAACAGCAGCTCGTAGGAAAATCTCCAATTTAAGATTTGCTGATGACACTACACTTATAGCAGCAAATTAGCAAAAAATGTTTGATCTCCTGCGAAAAGTTGAGTACGAAAGCAATAAAGTTGGTCTGAAAATCAATAAAGCTAAGACAAAAATAATGGTGGTCGACAGATGCGACACTATTCAACTGACTAACATGTTGCAGGAATACCAGATAGTAAACACCTTTGTCTATCTCGGGTCTAGTACAACTAACGATGGTAACTGTGAAGCAGAAGTTCGAAGACGTATTGGTATGGCAAAAATGCGATGAGTCGCCTAACTAAAGTTTAGAAAGACAGATCTATCATATATTTGTTTCAGTGGCCAAACTTCACTGGTATATGTGATTACACTTTTAAGTATGGTATTGTATATGAGCTGTTTGTCCGTTTTAGATATTGTTTGGTACCACAGAATGCCGTTCATCATTGATATGGCTTTTCTATTCTGTATGTTTCTGTCTTTTATAGCAGCATCGAGTTTTCCATCTTAAGTTATTTTCATACCCAGGTACTGGTATTCATCACAGTGTTTAATGTCTACCCCATCGTCTAATGTAATGGACTGCTTTGTCCCTCCAATACACATGGCTTCAGTTTTCTTAATGTTGACTTTGAGACCCATTTTTGTTATATCCTTCTATTAGCTTCCGCGTCATGTAACTCAAGTTATCATGATCCTGAGCAATCAGAATTTGGTCATCAGCGAAACATAAAGTGTATGGTGTTGTCTCATCATTGAGAGGAATTGCCATGCCATTACTTTTTCTTTTCCACAGTTTGAGTGCTTGTTCCAGATAAATTTTAAATACGACATACAGCAACCCTGCTTCAATCCTTTCGTGACCTTAAATCCCTCAGACATCCTTGATCCAGTTTAAATTTTTGCAGCCGTTCCAATATACAGACTTTGGACTGCTTTGACAAGATCATGTTTAATGTTGGTTTGATGTAGGATTAACCATAGTTATAGTTTGCTGAGGGGCACACTGTCATATGATTTTTGTAAGTCTACGTACACCAGGCCAACTTCTTTATTGTCCGTCTGATTTTTCTCAATAATTTAAATGTGGATATTCTCTAATTTAGCAAAATGAGTGCAATTTTTATAAACTAATCGTTTCAGTTTTTTTTAAGTGCTCATTACTTTACTTAAGCTTTCGAATCGTACAAATCACTCCTCAGTTTTAAAAAGTTATAAAATCAACAAATTGCTATGCGAATACGTTCTTTGTGCGAATATTTAGACATTATTTTTATACTTGAATAACACGTGTGGCAGACGTCCTGAAATAACACGAAATAGCCTGGCACTCGCTTTTTCAGATTTGTTCATATCCACAGGGAGAAAGTTACGCACAATAGATAAATCTAAGCAGTGTTTAACAAGGAAATCAAAAGGAAACGTCGAACAACAGAACAGAAACGGACCAACTGACGGACAGGCAGACATCAGAACAACAAGACCCATCAGTGGAAAACCGTTATCTTTGACAAGCATGATCTCTACCTTATCGACCGTGGCACGGCGTCCATTCAAACGCGTAATTCAATAAGACGGTGGCTATTGTACCGGTGACGGGTCGAAATAACACCTTGGGGAGAACGATTGTGTTTGCGAACGACGAGGAAAATTGAGAAAATCATCTAATAAATGCAAATTTAGTTACTTGATTATCTCGTCGTTAAACGCAAACGAGTATTTGCCATTTGGGTAATTGATTTTTTTCTTTAAATATAATTATATTAATATATAATACAGGGTGTAGGTAACAAAAATACAGGTCATAAATTAAGTCACATATTCTGGGACCAAAAATAGTTCGATTGAACCTAACTTACTTTAGTACAAATATTCACAAAAAAAAGTTACAGCCCTTTGAAGTTACAAAATGAAAATCGATTTTTTCTGCTATATCGAAAACTATTAGAGATTTTTTAATGAAAATAGACATGTGGCATTCTTATGGTAGGATCATCTTAAAAAGATATTATAGTGAAATTTGTGCACCCCATAAAAATTTTGTAGGTGTTTTGTTCCCTTAAACCCCCCAAACTTTTATGTAGGTTCCAATTAAATTATTATTGTGATACCATTAGTTAAACACAACGTTTTTAAAACTTTTTTGCCTTTTAGTATTTTTTCAATAAACCAGTTTTAATCGAGTTGCGGCTTCTTTTTTAATATGTTTACATAAAAATTTTATGGGGGTATTGTTCCCTTGGACCCCCCAAATGTTTGTGTACGTTCCAATTAAACTATTATTACGGTACCATTAGTTAAACACAGTGTTTTTAAAACTTTTTTGCCTCTTAGTATTTTTCCGATAAGGCACCCTTTATCGAGATGTGGCTTCTTTTTTAATATGGTTCAAAATATACCTCAAACTGTAATTTATAAATAAATCATATATTATATTATCAGGGCTCGTAATCATTATTATCAGGGCTCGTAAACAATATACAAAAATATGTGGTGGATTTGACAAATATTTAAAATATCTCGATAAAAACTAGCTTTTCGAAAAAGTACTAAGTGGCAAAAAGTTTTAAAAACATTGTGTTTAACTAATGGTACCACAATAATAATTTAATTGGAACGTTCACAAAAGTTTGGGGGGGGGGGTTTAAGGCAACAAAATCTCCATAAAATTTTTATGGGGTGCACAAATTTCACTACAATTTTTTTTAAGATGTTCCTGTCATAATAATGCCACATGTCCATTTTCAATAAGACACCTCAAATAGTTTGCAATATATTGGAAAAAATTGATTTTTATTTTGTAACTTCAAAGGGCTATAACTTTTTTATGTGCACATTTGTACTAAGGTAAGTTAGTTCAATCGAACTATTTTTGGTCCCAGAATATGTGATTTAATTTATGACCTCTATTTTTATTACACCCTGTATATTATACTATTTTAGTTTAGTATGGGAATAAACCACAATTTACGTTTGAAATTAAATTTATTTGACGTTTCGATTTCCCCTTATACAGTGTGGAAGGGACTTATGGAATAAAATTATTTTTGTCTTTGTTTCAAAAAATTATAAGAAACACTGAGACCCGGCGATTTTTAACTAAAATGTGCAATTAATTTAAATCTACAGGGTAATTCATACAAGTATAACAGAGTCCATAATCTTTAGTTTGAATGGAGCACCCTGTATATTTTTATATTTTTGAAAGCTGCTTAAAATAACCTGATTTCAACGATCTATATCATGTAGGGTGTATTATGAATAATACAGGGTGAAATTTTGAAATTGTAAAGTGTGGAAACCACTTATGGAATAAAATTGTTTGTGTCCTTATTTTAGAAAATTATAATAAATAGTGAGACACGTCATCTTTTAAATTCAAATGGACGCTTTACAAACTAGTCCAGAAAGCCACTGCGCATCCGCTAGGAAAAATATTCTAATTCGGATTTTTTGCACAAGCTTACTCAAAAAGGACCCCTTTTAACAAATTTGCATGTTGCCAGGACCAAAAGTTGGTCAAACATTTTTTAAACGTTTTTTTTTTGTTTTTTCCCGAAATTATTTTTTTTGCATGCAACAATTTTTTTTTATTTTTTTTGGATCATTCCAAACAGAAAAGGTCTTTAGTGACTTTTCTCTAAAGTTAATAGTTTTTGACATATAAGCGATTAAAAATTGAAAAATTGCCAAATCGGCCATGTTTAACCCTCAAAAACTATGTGAAAAACTGAAAATTTGAATGTTTCCAAAGTAAGTAGATATTCTTTAAACATCGATTGATGAAATTCCGAAGAGTTTTTTGCAATACAATATTCAAAACTCCTTTGTTTTTTAGTTGCCAATCAGGCGTGCGCGACACTATTTTCCACCGTTGCATGTGTATGCAGCATGGTGCAAATGAAAGAAATAAATTAGTTATTTCGTAAACCGGCGACTTTAAAGAAAAATCCCGAAACAGGTCGATTTTTATTTTTAAATTATGATATTGTGGCTGTGGCATATATGGTATACTAGTGACGTTATCCATCTGGGCGTGATGACGTAATCGATGATTTTTTTAAATGAGAATAGGGGTCATGTGACAGCTCATTTGTAAGGTTTTTCAATTCTCTATTCAGTAATATAAACATTTACATAATTACTTATACAGAATGTCCAAAAAATTTTTATTAAATTAAATTATTTGACAAATTGACAAAAAATTAAATTATTGGATAGCCTGTATAAATAATTATGTAAATGTTTATATTACTGAATAGATAATTGAAGAACCTTTCAAATGAGCTAGCACACGACCCCTATTCTCATTTAAAAAAATCATCGATTACGTCATCACGCCCAGATGGATGACGTCACTAGTATACTATATATGTCACAATATCATAACTTAAAAATAAAAATCGACTGGTTTCGGGATTTTTCCTTAAAGTCGCCGGTTTACGAAATAACTAATTTATTTCTTTCATTTGCACTTAACTGTATACACATGCAACGGTGGAAAATAGTGTCGCGAACGCTTGATTAGCAATTAAAAAACAAAGGAGTTTTGAATATTGTATTGCAAAAAACTCTTCGGCATTTCATCAATCGATGTTTAAAGAATATCTACTTACCGTGGCAACATTCAAATTTTCAGTTTTTCACATAGTTTTTGAGGGTTAAAAATGGCCGATTTGGCAATTTTTCAATTTTTAATCGCTTATATGTCAAAAACTATCAACTTTAGAGAAACGTCATTAAATACCTTTTCTGTTTGGAATGATCCAGAAAACCTAAAAAAAATTTGTTTCATGCAAAAAAAAAAATAATTTTAGGAAAAAAACAAAAAAAAAACGTTTAAAAAATTTTTTACCAACTTTTGGTCCTGGCAACATGCAAATTTGTTAAAAGGGGTCCTTTTTGAGTAAGATTTTGCAAAAAATCCGAATTAGAATATTTTTCCTAGCGGATGCGCAGTGGCTTTCTGGACTAAACATAAATTTAAATATACAGGGTGATTCACGCAAGTAGAGCATAGTCCATGATCTTTAGTTTTAATGGATCACCCTGTATATTTTTATGTTCTTAGAAGCTACTTCACAACCTTATCTCAAAAAAGTGTATTATGTAGGGTCCATTATGAATAATACAAGGTGAAATTTTTGAAATAATTTATAAATTCCGTCAAGATATTAAATACAAAACCCAATAGATTTATACTTAGTTTAGAAAATGTACCTATGTCTTTATTTAGCTAATTTTTAAAATAATACCATTATTTAAAGTATGATAAATTATTAATTTCAAAATTTTATGTAGGTATTTAATATCTTGACGGAAATACATAATTTTAAAATTTCACCTTGTATTATTCATAATAAGCCCTATATATGTAATTCACTTTTTTGATGTGAGGTTGTTTAGCAGATTCTAAAAACATAAAAATATACAGGGTGTTTCATTAAAATTAAAAATCATGGACTATGCTAGACTTGTGTGAATCTTCTTCTTCTTTAGGTGCCGTGTCTGTATTCAGACGTTGGCCGTCATCATGTTTACAATTTCCTGAAATCTCTCTCTATCGGCTGCTGCGCGAAATAATTCTTCTACTGTGCAGCCACACCATTGTCTAATATTACGCAGCCATGAAAGTTTCTTTCGACCAATCCATCTCTTTCCCTCCACTTTTCCTTGTATTATAAGGCGAAGCAGATGGTATTTAGGTCCTCTAATTATATGGCCGAAGTATTCTGTTTTTCTCCTCTTTATGATGCTTATGAGCAGACGTTCCGAATTCATCATTTGAAGAACATCTTCATTGGAAGTGTGTGAAACCCACGATATCTTTAGGATTCGTCGATAGCACCACAATTCGAATGCTTCTATTTTGTTTAGCATTGTGGTTTTTAACGTCCATGTCTCACAACCATACAATAGGATAGACCACACATAACATTTCAGCACCTTCTTTCGAATATTCATCGACAGGTTTCTATTACATAAAACTGGTTTCCAGGTCATAAAAACCTTCCGTGATATTTCGATCCTAGTTATTATCTCTTCATCAGAGTCACAATTTACATTTAACCAGCTGCCAAGTTACTTGAAATGATTTACCCGTTCTAACTCCTCTCCATCAAGAGAAAGCTGACCTTGATCTATATTAATCTTTCCAACTACCATCCACTTTGTTTTTGAAATGTTGATTTTAAGGCCTCTCCGATAGCTTGCTTCACTGACTAGATTTAGTAATGTCTGAAGATCTTGTAAATTTTCAGCAAGAATGGCTGTATCGTCAGCGTATCTAATATTGTTGATTACTTCTCCGCCTAGCCTTACTCCCTCTTGTCTGTCATCCAAAGCCTCCCTAAAGATTTCTTCAGAGTACAGATTAAAAAGGGTGGGTGATAAAACACAACCTTGTCGTACTCCACGTTTTATCGGCAGTTTTTTAGTACGACTGTCTCCAATTTGGATAGAGGCTACTTGATTGTAATATAAGTATTTCAGCAGTCTTATATCGTAGTGGTCAAGTCCTGCTGCCTGCAGGCAATCGAAAAGTGTATCATGTTGTACTCGGTCGAATGCCTTCTCGAAGTCGATGAAACAAACATAAACGTTCTTTCGGAATTCACAACTTTTTTGTAATAGAACGTGCATACAAAATAGTGCTTCTCTAGTTCCTAGACCATTTCTAAATCCAAATTGCTTATTACCCATTCTAGTTTCGCACAGAAGGAATACTCGGTTTTGTATAATACGTAAAAGTATCTTAAGTGTGTGACTCATCAAACATGTGTGAATCACATGCTGTTAAATTAATGTTTAAACAGTGCATATTTGAATTTAAAAGTTGGCATATTCTATCGTTTTTTATAATTTTCTTAAATAAGGACACAAACAATTGAGGCCCTTAGAACACAAGGGGTATAAGTGAAATATAATATAAGTTTTGAGAAAACTTTAAATTTAAAAAATCTAGGTAGTTACTATTTGGCATGTTTGCAATGACATTGTCATTTTTGATCATTTTATTGTTAGTTTATGTAGAAAGTTTGAAGCCACCATGATTTCTATGTGTTTGGGAGTCCATTTTTGTATGTACAATCTGTTTTTCTAAAATTGTCACTTATACCCCTTGTGTTCTAAGGGCCTCAATTTTATTCTATAAGTGGTATGCACACACTATAATTTCAAAATTTCACCCTGTATTATTCATAATACACCATACATAATATGGTTCGTTGAAATCAGGTTGTTAAGCAGCTTTTGAAAATATAAAAATATATAGGGTGTTCCATTAAAAATAATGCTTATGGACTATGCTAGGTTTGCGTGAATCACCCTGTACATTCAAATTTAAGCTTAAAAAGCGTATATTTATATTTAAAAATATACGGGTCTTAGTATTTTTTAAAAGTTTTTAAAACAAAGACAGATTTCTTCTTTCCGATGTTTCGTCCACTTCATATCTGAAAGATCTTCGAGGCTTGCCTCTCTTCCTTCTTCTTATCGAGTATACTCTATTATTCGGTTTATCCAACGTTTTTTGTCTGCTCTTCTGACATTCCGTTCCGTAACAAGTTAATCTACTCTGTGTACACGTGAATATAATCCAAGTGTACTTCTTATTTGCAGTTATTTCTGGTGTTTACGGTTCTAGCGTCACTTATTTTTCCTCTGCATAGAGCTTTTTAGGTAATCAATCCATGTAACCTTTTCTACATTTTGATTCTATTAGTTCCTCTTTTCTTTGACCTCTTATAAAGCGTCATATTTCCTTTTGCAGAAAGTATTCATGTCTTATTTCTTAACTACTTTATGTGTTACTATAATATTTATTTCTACTAGTTTTGTGTGTATCTAAAAATGACTGGTAAATTGTTCATAAAGATATCTATCACATTAATCTTTACAGACGTAGATTTGATAGAAGACCTAAGAAAACACTACAAAATCCAATGATTACGATAAAAACGATTCAATCAAAATGCAAAAAAAAATATCAAATGCAGCACATGTCGTTCATATAGAAAACAGTTGAACAGAAAAACAATTTATGAACGAAGACTTGCATCATGTAAGATATTAAAAAAAAAAAAGATTTGGACTTAAATCTATAAAATCGACACAGGACATAGGAAAACAGAATCAGGTCATTAAACTAATTATAACTTGAGAAGATGACATTCTCTAAACAAATAGATTAAATTAATTCCATGTACAATGTTATGTCTCCTAGGAGAGGGTATGTAAAGAAAATCAATATTCAATATTTAATAATTCACCAGTATCTTGCTAAATACAAATTGACCTAAATTATATATCATTGAGTAGATCAATCAGAAAGTAACCATACCAAGGCTGTAATTTCCCAGAGAGAGATCCCCCTGAGAGCATAGTAGTGGCAGCACAAATCGCACCATATGATGAGTTACTGGTGGTACATCAAACCAACCACTGGCACCTAATAGATCAGATCTATCTTGAAAATCTCTATAAGACCATGCAAAAATCTTACAAAGTCCAGATGCGTACGAAAAAATATTGCGAGATACTTATAAATACCAGATCTCTTATGGTTCCGTAACACAAAGAATCCCTCGAGAGTCCAATTTTTTTATTGATCTACTTAATATTACGTCGGACATTGGACTAAACGTTGGACCATAATAAAATGAGAACAAAGAAAGTTAAATAGCTGTAATAACAAAAGATAAAAATGTAAAGATGTACGAAAGGTATCACAAATATCTTACCTTTTGTCAGGGGCCTTGTGAACACAAGTCAAACTTCACTACATGTTGGCACATATTCCTCTTTATAGAAAAAATAAAAATAAAAAGGGAAATAGCGTTATTTTGTCTCTGTGTGGTCAAAATTAGACGGAAACTTTAGGATAACACATAACGGTATATTTTCGGTACTTCTTTTGAGGGATTATTTTCTATATTTGCAAACAAAAAGCCACCGACAGCTTTAGTCAAAACAACGGTAAATTTACCTAACTAACGATTGTTTAGTGTAGAGCAGCGGTTCTCAATCTGTGGTACATGTACCACTGGTGGTACATATCATTATTTGCGGTGGTACACAAAACACAAAAAAAAATTAAAATTGTAGTACTTAGTAGGTCTTGATAATATAATATAAAAATATAGGGGGTACCAAAAATAATAAAAAGAACTGTAGGTGGTACACGACTCAAAAAGTTTGAGAACTGCTGGTGTAGAGGTTAATACATCAACACGAATACCTCTCTGATGAGAATTTATTTTAAATCAAGTAGTTCTGCAATGAATTTGTACAAATATCCCGCAATAATGAAATGCGAATTGATGTATTAATTGTAAATAATGTATTTACTTATTTAATTAAATTTTCCTGTGAATTATGGTGTACTATTATCTAATCTAGTTGTAACTGGCAATAAAGCTGTATATTTTAAATTTATATAAAAATTGAATATCTGAATATTTTATATGCATTTTGTGTGTAGCACAAATTGCTAAATTATTTTAAAACAGCTCTATTTGTCGAGTTACAAAATACATTTTTTTAAGGTGATACAGTAGCGATCAACAGGTAGCCAAAACGCGTTCCAAGATTGCGGCTGTAATTTTGAATATTTTTTCGAGATATTTGGCACACGTATTCGTAATATAATAAAGAATGGCGGTACAGAGCCCAATTTGAAAAATATATTAATATGTGGAAATTACTCTGTAATTAAATACAATATTAAAAAACGAGCCTGTACCGCCATTAAGAAGAACAAAAAATACACTTTCTTCAAATAAACTTTTTTATCCGATGCCTAGATTTTGTGTCATTTTGGAACTACTAATGAAATAAAAAATTTTAGTAGTTCCAAAATGACACAAAATCTAGGCATCGGATAAAAAAGTTTATTTGAAGAAAGTGTATTTTTTTGTTCTTCTTAATGGCGGTACAGGCTCGTTTTTTTAATATTTTATTTAATTACAGAGTAATTTTCACATATTAATATATTTTTCAAATTGGGCTCTGTACCGCCATTCTTTATTATATTACGAATACGTGTGCCAAATATCTCGAAAAAATATTCAAAATTACAGCCGCAATCTTGGAACGCGTTTTCGCTACCTGTTGATCGCTACTGTTTCCTCTTAAAACCTTGCTCAGAAAAGGTCAATAACTAATAAAAGCGAAAAATGTAAGTTCTTGTTCTACCTTTAGATGTCGAGGGGGATTCTAGCCTTTGATAAATTTTCTCCATTCTTTCTTGTTGTTCGCGATTTGTGTTGCTTCATGCCAAGATTTGCCCTTATTTTGTAATATCTCTGATATGTAGCTGTTCCACTCTTTTATTGCTCTGCCTCTTCTGTTTTTTCCTATTGGTTTAGCTTCCCATACTATTCTTGCCCGCTATCGTTCTTCCGAGGTATTTCATCTCTGCGGCTTGTGTCCTACTCTGGTGTCTTCTGTTTAAGATCCAGTGTCCTGATGGATGTGTGAATAATATTTTGGATTCTCATCCACAATATAAGAAGAAAGCCTTTTTATTTTAACTGCGTATTTTCTATACATACAACTTTAAGTATACAACTTACGTTATCTTTGGTAAAATGTATAGTGGAAAAATCACGAATATCCTGGACATCCTAAAAGAGAACAATAAAACATCCAATGTTTGCTTTCCATTACTCAAAACTAAAGAGCAAATAGAGGAAAAGGTAATACGGAAAGACACATATCGGTAGTCCTAATATACAAGTGTAACACGTGGTGAACAGCATTCGGGTGTAAAGGTATCGATCTTTAAAGTACATATATGGTTTCGGCGATAGAACTGGACCCAATCGTTACTTTTCATGATTCGGTTCTCCAATATTCACTCCTGCTATTGCGTCAGGTAGAAAGCTAAAGTTTGAACCTAGAACAGACTACCAACATTTTTCCATGAAACCCCACGAATAATATTTTAATAAACGTAACTACAATCTGAAATATGTTAATTAACTATAAGAGTTACATCTGTCATATATCTGTTTAAAAATATAGTAATTAATAGTAAATTATGATTGAACTCTACCTTTTATATTGACTGCTTCTGTTCTTTTCAGCGTGCTGGATTGTTGAATCACGTAGTGGGACCACTTCGAATTACACTGGGGGCGATACTGGTATATAGCAGGTTCAAGACTGACCAATACATTGGTCCACATCAATTTGGAATCAGCTTGTTTTTATTTATGTTTATAAGGACTAAACCAAATAGTCGAGAAAATGAAGCATTTTGGATAGCAATTTTTTCGTCCAGCATGGATTTACTTGAAATTTTCACAGAAGGTAGGGAATAGTTCAAGGATCATTTTCTATATCATGCTGCTGTACGCTAAAACCTTGGGGGTAGCTGCCATCCCATCTCTGGGGTGGGAATTTTTTATTACATTTTAACCATGTAAATCGATGTAAAGAGTTATTTTAAGAAAAAAATGTTTTTTACATTTTCTTCATAAAACTAATATTTTTGGAGTTATTCGTGGTAACAGTTTTTCGACGGAAAAATCGACTTTTTTAGAGAGTTTTTTGAGAATAACTCGAAAAATATGCATTTAATCAAAAAAACTGTAGATATCAAAATTGTATCTTTTAGTAACACAAACGAAACTGTTTTTCTATAATATTTTTACGACCAATACAAACCGAGATACGGTATGTTAAAGGTTAGCTTTTTTCGTCAAATGCATAATTTGAAATAATCAAAGCCAAATAACGGGAAAACTTTGCATTTTTCCAGGAAAACGTACATGATGTTTTTTCAAGCATACAATAAGATCTTTCAAAAAAAATAATAATAAGTTTCTAGCATAAAAATTGAGCAACTTATGATCAAAAAAAGTCGGTACCTATTTTTCTCTACGAAAAAAACAGTGAAAACAACCCCCTAACTACCCTTGTAACTGAAAATTGGTCTTCGCCTTTCCGTAATTCTTTTTATATTTATATTATCAATACACCCAAGAAGTTTGACCTATTTAAAAGGCCTAATTTTAGAAAAATTGGAGTTTAAAGAAAAATTGATTTTTTGCAATTTTGCATTTTTTATCATTTTCTTCAAAATATCTCCGAAAATACTGGAGATACGAAAAAAATGATAGATTACTAAATTGTAGCTTTTTTAATAGCTAAAATTTCCTTATGCATATATGTATTTTCATTACAGTGAACAGTTAGCGAGATATATCTGTTTAAAACATCTATTTACGAGCAAACATCCCCTTATTCGAGCCCTTTAAACCCACCTCAATTAAAAATTAAGGGATCCTACGAAATTTAATTTACACAGTCTTATTACTCTTCAAAAATCCTATAAAACTGTTATTGAAAAAACTTTTTATCGCCCAAAATGAAGGAGCTATGTTTATAAAACTAATTTTTTTTTCGAAAAATTCGAATAGCCCCTTATAGAGGATTTTCAATGTATGTACCTATATAATACCAAAGAGCCGGTTCGTATACTGGATGACTAAAAAATTATTTGTATGTGTATTTTTCTATATTTGTAAATTCGTATTTTTGTGTAAATAAATGTTTTTGTAATTCTTTAATTCTACTTTTTTTTCTGTATAGATCTATTAAGTTGTCTACTTATAAAAATTGTAATGTTATTAAGGGTGGTTTTTAAGGGTTGAAATATTATGATATTATATCCTAAAGCATAAAACAATCATTATTTAACCAGTCAAAACCAAATTTTACCTATACTAAAGTTTACAATGTTTTTATATAATTTTTGACAATAGGGTAGTTTACACCCCTAAAAATAATCAATGTCCTTGAGCATGATATAGAATATGAAGTACAGGATAAGATGCTCCTAACCCCAAATTTTTATGTAAATTGATGCAAGCCGAAACTATTCTTTTAGGATAAGTAAACTTTTCATATATAGCTCCAACAAGGGTGGTTTTAAGGGTTGAAATATTGTGATATTTTATCTTAAAGCACATAACAATCATTATGTAACTAATAAGAAGCAAATGTTGACAATATTAAAGTTTAAAATGTTATTTTATAATTTTTTACAATTAGGGGTGGTTTTCACCCTTAAAAACCAAAAGCGTACAACGGCTCAATATAGAAAATAAACTAGAGGGTGAAATGAGCCTAATCCCAAATTTTTGTACAAATCGATGCTGGACGAAAAAATTGCGAGGTTTTGCCATTTTTCCAGCTTCATTTCCTCGACTAAAAGGAATAAGTTTGCCGGCTCACGACCCTCTCTTTTTTCGTGCTTCAGGAGTGGGATTAATTTCCTTAGCCAATTTAGTCTCAGAGCTTACTATAAGTTAATATTACCTTGTCTGTGGTTTTCCCCATTTATTTTTTCCAGGTATGTTGTTCATTTTTGTATCCTCTTCATCATTTTTTTACTACAGGCGCTATCTTTCGATTGTGTTCTTTTTATTCCATTCCTCATGTCTTGTTCATTGTGATATTGGAGCTGGAATCCATGGGTTAAATGCTGATTTATAAGCTGTAGTAAATTCAAGGAAATTCAAGGTCATGTAGAATATCTAAATGAAGGAAGGAATAAGACAAATCGTCGGAGCCAATAAGGCAATTATAGAAGGTGTAGAAAAATAAGAGTGGGAATAGAATGGACACTCTAGAAGCTAAACAAAATTCCAAGACCTGCTTGCCTCAGCATAACAGATGCTATGAGAACCGCTTCAACTGCTGCAATCAAAACACTTTTGAACTTTTCTCCTTTGCATATATCATAGTAAAGAGAGAGGCGAAAATGGGTTTATATAGACAGCACGAAAACCTAGGCAATTATGCACATAAGTGGGGACATAGCAACATCATGAATATAAGTGGGAATTACATATGAGAGATGAAATAGATCACATGGCCATAAAGAGAAGTATCTATTCTTAAATGGCTCCCAGATATAGATCAAAATCCCTTTCCCGGTGAACCAACAACAAGAGAGGCATGGAATGACTCCAGAATACATCCAAAATCTGGTGGTCACAATTGGTACACAGATGGGTCAAAAACGGAGGATGGTTCAGGAGCAGTATTATACTTACAGTGGTACAGTGGTAGAACAACCTCAGTTCAGTCCCACTGGGAAAGTACACATCTGGATTCCAGGTAGATATTTGCGCAATCCTGCATTATACAAAGATAAACAATATGAGAGATTATGCAAATAAGTGGACCAATATCTACACAATCCGTCAGGCAGACTTAAAAGCTCTTGCCAATTCAAGCAACGGTGTAAAACTTGTTCGAGTTGACGGCAAGGTGCTGGATCGTAAAAGAGAAGCAATATGTGGAGACTGGACACCAAGTCCAATCTGACACCTACCCAAAAGACCTGTATAAACTGGTGAAGGGTAAAAATATTTTAGAATTTTGGAATGTGTGCCGTAAAAGAATATGGAAGGTACGCAAAGTAAACTTTAAGGACACAGTTTCACCGGAGAATGCGTTCAGGTGGCTTCCAAATGAAACAAAAGGATGGACACCCAGCCCGATCAGAAAAAAAAGTTAACGAAAGCTGCCTGAAATTCAGAGAGGAGAAATTAAGGAAGTCCCAAAACAAGCTGAGGAACTTAAATTTAATATTTAGTGAACCATTTGAAAAATACATCTATCTGGGCTACGAAATAGAAATAGGTAGAGACAACCAAACATGCGAATTATCTAGAAGAATAGCTTTAGGATGGACAGCTTATGGCAAACTAAGAGACATGTTCAAGGAAGACATCCCAATAAAGCTAAAAATAAAAGCATTTAACAAGTGCGTACTTCCGGTGATCACTTATGGAGCTGAAACACTGACATTGACTAAAGCATCAATAAGAAAATTACAAGTAGCACAACGAAAAATGGAAAGATCCATGCTTGGCCTAACTTTAAGAGACAGAATACGAAATGATGAGATACGGCGATGAACTGGAGTGGTAGACATCATAAAACACATTACGAAGTTGAAGTGGAAATAGTCAGGACACGTCGCAAGACAGAGAGACAACAGATGGACAAACAAGATTTAAGAGTGGCGGCCAAGGGCATTCAAGCGAAGTCGTGGAAGACCAGCTACCAGATAGACGGACGACATTAAAAGAATAGCAACAAACTGGATTGCAGCTGCGCAGGACAGAGAAGTGTGGAGATATCTTGAGGAGCCCTACCTCCGACAGTGGACAAAGTACCCTGCACAAACCTTATGGAAATTAGGTCTCAGTGGATTTCGTTCATACTTTGGGAAACTACTCTTTGAAGCATCCTGATAAAAAGTTCTCATGGGCACAAATCAATCGTATGAGGGATTTTCAAGATATAGAGACACAAACTCGGAAAATTATAGGATTTACTGGGTATTCCAATTCACCTTAGTTACTGGTTATCTGGCAACATGTAGAAGTTTGGATCAAGGAAACGTACTAGTAGTCTAGGATTTTTCTATGGCCATCCAATGGCGTCCATTACTTTGACCTTGACCTTCAACTTTTCGAGGGTTTTCGGCATTGGCCCTCCGATTGACCTCCGGAGAACGTGGTGGCCACGGCCACTGCAAGGGACGTCATCTAGAGTTTCGATGGTTTTCGGCATTTAAATGATGCAAATGAATTACTGGAGGGTTTTTTGAGGTCTCTAAACACGAATATGCCACCAGAACTGACTCCCGGACTCCACCTGGTTTCCAAGGTCAATGAAAGGGGATCTTGGAGTTTCGAGGGTCTTTGGTACTACATTAATTCAAACGCAGTAGTGATAGGTTTTTGGGGTTGCTGAACACGATTACGTGATCAGCACAGACCCAGGAGAACCTGGTGCCTAAGACAGGTTATCTTCTGGAGTTTCAGAAGAATCAAATGGAGGAATCAAATGGAGGAATCAAATGGATTACTCTTAGGTTTTTAACTCCAAAAGATAACCTGTCTTAGGCACCTGGTTCTCCTGAGTCTGTGCTGATCACGTATTCGTGTTCAGCAACCTATAACTAATCCGTTTGCATTAATATAGTACCAAAGACCCTCGAAACTCCAGGAGCGCCTTTCATTGACCTTGGAAACCAGGTCCTCAGAGAGTCGGTTCTGGAGTCATATCCGTATTTAGCGACTTCAAAAAACCCTCCAGTAATTCACTTGCATCAATTAAATGCCGAAAACCATCGAAACTCTAGAAGATGACGTCCCTTGGAGTGTCCATTGCATATTCGTGTTTAGCGATCCCAAAAACCCATGAGTAATCTGCTTCTATCAATTTAATGCCCAAAACCCTCGAAACTCTAGAAGATGACGTCCGTTGAAGGTCAAGGTCAAAGTAAAGGTCGCCATTGGATAGCCAGGAAAAAATCCTAGACTACTAGTACTTTTCCTTTCAAACTTCTACATGTTGTCAGATAACCAGTAACTTAGGGAATTGGAATACCCAGTAAATCTTATAATTTTCCGAGTTTGTGCCGCTGTATCTTGAAAATCCTTCATACGATTGAGTTGTGCCCATGAGAACTTTTTATCAGGATGTTTCAAAGAGTATTTTCCCAAAGTATGAACGAAATCCACTGGGATCTAATTTCCATAAGGTTTGTGCGGTGTACTTTGGCTGTGTGATGAATGATGATGATTCGATTCATAATATCGGTACAATTTCTATGAACAGATTCGTTTAAGTCTGACTCATCTCTAATCTTTAGTCTCGGTAAGGCCGAGACTTGGTATTGGAAAGCACCTATGTATATGTAGCAAAAAACAAATGGCAAATAACACAGCGGACGTCTTAGATTGCCCGCTCTTTTCAATATTAGTTCGGGATGTTTTTGAATTCGAAACAGGGGAGGGAGGCGAGTGCCAAGGCAGGTTTGAAAAACTAATAATTCTGGATAACATGAGCCTAGCGCTTGAGAAGTGGATTTGGCTACGAAAATAGTATCATTTATATTGAACCATACGTTCAATTACTTCTGTCTGTGACAATCAATTTCACCCTCTTTAAGAAACAAATATTTTCTATTTCAATCAAGTATTCCATTGGATATACTGGTAAACAACTACACTTCTCCAAGAAATTAACGCACCACCTTAAAAATTGGTCATTTTTAATGTCTCGAACTTCCTAAACCTGTTGTCCAATTAAAGTAATTTTTTAACCTGCTATATCTTTATTCTTTAATAATATCGCTGTAATAATATTATTGCCAGACAGATAAATTGTCATTGTACATATACCGGGTGTAAAATACCAATCAATCTGTCATTTTTTTCTCAAATTTCGCGGCACCCTGTGGAATACCCCAGCATTTATAAAATACAATAAAACCTCGATATAACGGACTAATTGAGGGGACGGGATGTCCGTTAAAGCCGAAAGTCCGTTGTATAGAAATAGGTTTAAAATCGATCAAATTTTTTTTTAATTATGTAGGTACTTATCTACTGTATTTAGTAGTGTACAAATCTGTAAGTTAAAAAAGGAATAAAGGTTTGTTCGCTACTTTTTTACTTTTCTACTTCATCTAAAAACTTTATGCAATATACTATGTGGTTGACAAAATTATTCACTGATTCATGGGTTGAATAAGCGATGTATTTTTTGGCAAAACATACAATTAAGGTTGCCATCTTCTGAATTTGGCATACTTTCAGGGGGATTAGCAGGAGCTTTGTCCAAAATCAATAAACATTTCACCTCTTAAGCGGTATTACCAGTTTTTTCTCTTGAAATTTTTTCTATAGTTGGGTTTTAATTTCAGTATTTTATAGAGTCACGCGAAATTTGAGAAAAAATCACATTTTGATTGGTACCTACACCCGGTATACAATGACAATTTACCTGTCTAGCAACAATATTATTAGAGAGATATTGCTAATGAATAAGGCTAAACATATTAAAAAAATCACTTAAATCGGACAACAGGTTTAGGAAATTCGAGACATCAAAAATAACCCATTTTTAAGGTAATACGTTAATTAGTTGAAGAAGTGTATTTTATCGTTACAATAAAACACTAAAAACTTGTTTCTTCAGCTTTGCAGAAAAAAATCGTAAAAACTTTCATAAAAACATAAATTACCGCAGTAGTTAATAAAAAAATATGAAAAAAATATTTTTAAGAAAAGCTTTTCTTTAGTTACGAGTGACTAAAATTAAACATATAAAAAAATCAACTAAAAAGCAAAAAATAAAAAAAATTTAAAAAATCTAACACATTCGTCAAAGAAAAGCGTGGCGCGTCTTCATCGAATAAACGGTTTTCGCACACGCTTTTCTTTAATGAATGTGTTAGATTTTTTCAATTTTTTTTATTTTTTGCTTTTTAGTTGATTTTTTTATATGTTTAATTTTAGTCACTCGTAACTAAAGAAAAGCGTGTCTTAAAAATATGTTTTTCATATTTTTTTATTTTTTACTTTTTAGTCTTACACCTTTCAAATATTAAAATATATCGTCATGTTTATTAAAATATGTATAAAACATATGATGTACAAACATGAAAAGTAGTCGGAATCGGCAAACAATTTGAAACTTTATTGTTTATTTATGAAGCATAACGTAAACAATTAACGTAAAAAGTGAAATTATGTATAGTTCATATAATTAGCTACAATCTGTAAAATTTTCAAGTGTCTTCATTGTAAAAAACAAGAGAATTTAAGCACTTTCCGTTAAAATCGTTTTTTTATTTAAACAATTAATAAACAAAAAATTTTTTTTATTGACTATTCGTGTATTGTTCCCGCGAATGCATATGTCTGCAAATTTTTAGTCATTTGCAATGAAGAAAAGACAGTCAAATTAACGTCGAAAGATTTGACCCAAACGATTGAACTAAAGAAAAGCGTTTAATTAATTAATACGACAAAACGAATTCTAATGTTAATTGTAGCAAAAAACGTGTCTACTTGGTTGAAGTTTTCTTTCGTATCGTATTGAAAGTTGACACGAATAAACGCCGATTTATATATAAACAAATATATGAGCGTTCAAAATTTGAAACTTTATTGTTTATTTATGAAGCATAACGTAAACAATTAACGTAAAAAGTGAAAATATGTATAGTTCATATCATTAGCTACAATCCGTAAAAGTTTCAAGTTTCTACATTGTAAAAAACAAGAGAATTTAAGCATTTTCCATTAAAATCGTTTTTATTTTATTTAAACAATTAATAAACATAAAAAAAATTTTATTGACTATTCGTGTATTGTTCCCGCGAATGCATATGTCTGCAAATTTTCATTCATTTGCATTGAAGAAAAGTCAGTCAAAGTCAGACAGTTCGTGAAGTATGCTTTTTGGGAACGCACGCGATATTTAGAGAACGAGCGACAGCGGAGCGAGTGCTATACATCGCGTAAGTTCGCAAAAAGTACTTCACGCACAGTTTCATACAATATTTTATCTACTCTACCACAAACAAATAAAAAAACTGTAACTCTTCGTTACTGGAATTCATTTCTATTCTACAATTTTTAGAACTTTGACATTTAAAAATTTTAACTTCTTTCAAACCACAAAACTGTCAAAACTGTTGTCGTAATTTATTGCTCATTATGTCACCACCATGACAACGCGAAAGTTAAGGATATTTGACTATATGAAAGTGTGTTAAAAACAGTGCGAAAAAGTAAGTCCCATTTAAAATATATTGTTACTTCACGTACACTTTAAACACTTCACGCACTGCTATCTATAATGACAGTTTTCACAAACTAAAAACTTACACATAATATGACATAGAGTAGATAAAGTAAATTTTGTGCAAAAATTACAAATTTTTAATTATTTAAACACTAATCCCCTGATATGGATCATATACATATTTTTTTGAAAATATCTTTTGTTTTGACCTAAATCTTGATATTTTTTTTTAGGCCGTACCTTGCATTTCTTAGAGGAGTCAATTCTATTTATTTAATGTGTAGGGGGGATCAGTAGAAGCTTAAGTTCAAGTTTTTGGGGTCGCCATCCTTGTTCCCGGTCGCCATCTTGGAAATGGGGTGCAAATGGGTTTCGCGCTATATCTCGTAAAATACCAACCCTACGGAAAATCTAATTAAACATAAAATTTAAATCTTCCACAATTTTGTTTCTATTACTTTTTATCGTCAAGTGACCAACAAAAAAGGTATAACCAAAAATATGTAAATTTTTTTTAACAAGTTTCCTTTTGGATGTTTTAACTTTTTTTCAGTTCATTTTAAAATAAAATAACATTATAGCAATTTTGTAGAGGGTTTTTCAGCGAACAATTTCCACTATAAAGTTGTTTAATTCTATTTCTTTATATAGGTTTTACAGCGCTGCAAACTTGACCAGATTCTCGAATGCTCATAGGGATACAATAAAAACAAAAGTTAGGCTTACTTTTCTATCTACTGTTATATTTCTATTTGATATGAAAATTAAATTTTGATAATTATAAACAGAATTCAATTTAATATAAAATATTTTCAATTTTCTCAACCACGGGCATATAAATTTAGAACAACCTGTATACAACAAATTGTTATGTTTAATTTTAAGAAGTGATTAGACGAAGCTTACGAAACTCGGGACAATGCGCTTAGAATAAACAAAGTGAATGGCGCGTACCATTATCGTTGTTCGCGGAAGGTTCGATCATTAGCCTATGCTAAATAAGACTGAGTTGAAAAAGATAATAGGTCATTATCGTTGTTCGCGGAAGGTTCGATCATTAGCTTATGCTAAATAAGACTCAGTGGAAGTAGATAATAGGTCATTAAATTTTGTAAATAGTAGAAAGTAATTTTAGAATGGGAATTAACTATTTTTTTTGGAAATCCATTAAGCATATTTAGAAAGATTAAAAATTGGTTTTGAGATACTGCGAATGAGAGTTGGTGGTGGAAGGTTGATTTGTGAATCTGGAAGGGATATTTAGAAAGTAGGTGAATGACTGAAAATAGAGAGCAGAATGTTTTGAGCTGTCGAGAAGTGAAGTCCAGTAGTAGACGGTAGTGTACGGAGAGTGAGAAAGCCGGTGTAGTTCCGTGAGTGTGGAGTATCTATCGTGGAACGAGAGGTAGGCTAGGTTGAGAGTAAAAGAACCTCCTTGAGCCAAGAGTGTCCCGGTAGCTGATTGCAGTTTCGAAAAAGGTAGAATACAGCATCACGACAGAAGCAGGAACGAGAGCTATACGAGCTAGTTTTCAAAGGAGAACATTACTGAAAGCCAGGACGAGGTTTTGATCGCAGCCAAGGATAGCAGGAAACGGGTCTTGTGTGAAGACATTCTCAGTTCACCAGAAAAAGGTCAGTCTCATTTGTTTGGACATGAATGTATGGGTTTTTCGTATTAAATACCACATTATAAATTGAAGAACATAATCAATAATATCAGAAAAGCTTCATCAAACTTAAATAGAAATTGTTGCTAATAGATCCTAATAGTTAAATGTTAATAAAAACTTTCAATTGAAAACCAAAAGGAAATAAGATTCCCATTTGTAAATGTTATGTTTAAGAATAATAAGATCTAGCAAATATTAAGCAGTGATTGCCATTTAAATAAAATAAACAATATTTTGATTATAATTGTAACCCATATGTGTGTATTATTTTACTCTTTTCTTTCCTATCCCGATTAGGAACCATTGAGAAATATTTAGAAGCCACGAGAGTAAGTAATTAATTTTATAATTCGCCCTGAGATTGAAAACATATTGATATGTGATCTGGTAAATTAATTAGATTATGATTAATGCATTGATTAAATTAAATGACATATAAGAATATTATCTCATATCAATAATCAAGATCACATCAACTGTCGTCCAACGTGGAAAGCATTGTAAAGTATTTCTAGTGGCAAATTTGAAGGATAGAAAGAGTAAAGCCGGTATTTGAAAATTTATATGCCTGTGGTAAAAAGTGAGATACTTACATTTGATAACATAAAATTTTAGATCTCTTTAGGTACAAATTTAACATAACTGATTTAATATTTTATTTTTACGATATTTACATTTGATATATTTATTGACAATTTATAATATTTGGGTGAGAAAAAGTCGTCTTGGTAACATACTAGTAAAATTTCATATTTGGCGGGGATAGTACTTCTTGAAAACAAATGTCTGTGACAAGAAGCCAAAGCAAAGACAACAAAAAACAAAAAGGACATTCAGACCAAGAAGATATTTTAGACACGACAATCATGGCATCAGAACAGCAAGAATTATCAGGAATAGATAAACTATTACAACTGATGCCACTCCAGTCACAAAAAATGGATGAAGCAAAAAGGACAATGGATAAAAATCAGGAAGAAACATCAAAGAAAATGGATGAAACACAACAAAAAATGGATAAAACACAACAAAAAATAGATGAAACACAACAAAAATTGGATCAAAAAATGGATGAAACACAACAAAAAATGGATGAAGCAAAAAGGACAATGGATAAAAATCAGGAGGAAACAAAACTAGCAATGGATGAAGCATCAAAGAAAATGGATAAAGTGGATCAAAAAATGGATGAAACACAACAAAAATTGGATCAAAAAATGGATGAAACACAACAAAAAATGAAACAAGCAATAGAAGAGAACAACAAGAAAATGGAGGAACGCATAGAAAAGTATGAAGTGAAAATTAAAGATCACATGCAAGAACAAGAAATGAAAATTCAAAATAAAATGAAGGAGTTAACGAATTGCCAGAAAAAGGAAATAGAAAATTTGGAAAACAAGTTTGAAAACGCTATTAAAGCAGACAGAGAAGAAGTGGAAAAAAAGATTGCGGAAATCAATATTCAACAAAATGTCGGAGAAAGAAGAGAAATGGTTATACATAGCACAGATGACGTGAAGATAAGGTTTGGCGGGGATGTAAGAAGATTACACCCAGTGCCGTTCATAAATAGCCTGAAAAAGAAAATACAGCACATTGGAAATTTCGAAACAGCAAAAGAAACTATCAGAAACCATCTCAAATATGAAGCAAGCCTATGGTTCGATAGTAAAGAAGAAGAATTCGGCAATTGGCAACAATTTGAACAAAAATTTTTGAATTATTTCTGGGGAAAAGTCCAACAATTGGAAATTAACAAGGAATTGCAAAATGGGAAATACAATGATAGGATGGGGGTATCAGAAAGGACATATGCTTTACAAATTTACAATAATGCAAAGCATTTACAATATAATTACTCGTCGGAACAATTAGTCGAACTGATTGCAAGACATTTCGAGGAAACGCTGGAAGACCATATCACATTGCAAAATTACAAAGACATAGATAGTTTATGCCAATTCCTACAAATAAGAGAATCACGTCTAAGAGAAAGAAAATCAAGAAGGTCGCGAGAAGATTACAGGCCCCGAGAGACACAGGATTACAGAGAGAGAAATCAAAATAGGAGAGACTATACAAGACGAGATTTTAATCCCAGAAGGGAAAACGAAAATAGAGACAACGGAAGAGGAAATTATGAACAAAGAAATAGGCAATGAGTTGAGGCACAGGAACTCGGAAAAGATCCGAGGAATTTATAATATTCACGATGTATACAAATATCACGAATAAAAGACAGATACATGAAGTAGATAGTAAGTTAGGATATAAGACGTAGATTAAAGTAAGGAAATATACAGGGAGTTGGTTTTGCCTTGAGAAAATTTATTTAAAAATGCAGATAAATTTTATCGAATACAAGGCGGGGATTTGTTATATTTCTATTTGATATGAAAATTAAATTTTGATAATTATAAACAGAATTCAATTTAATATAAAATATTTTCAATTTTCTCAACCACGGGCATATAAATTTAGAACAACCTGTATACAACAAATTGTTATGTTTAATTTTAAGAAGTGATTAGACGAAGCTTACGAAACTCGGGACAATGCGCTTAGAATAAACAAAGTGAATGGCGCGTACCATTATCGTTGTTCGCGGAAGGTTCGATCATTAGCCTATGCTAAATAAGACTGAGTTGAAAAAGATAATAGGTCATTATCGTTGTTCGCGGAAGGTTCGATCATTAGCTTATGCTAAATAAGACTCAGTGGAAGTAGATAATAGGTCATTAAATTTTGTAAATAGTAGAAAGTAATTTTAGAATGGGAATTAACTATTTTTTTTGGAAATCCATTAAGCATATTTAGAAAGATTAAAAATTGGTTTTGAGATACTGCGAATGAGAGTTGGTGGTGGAAGGTTGATTTGTGAATCTGGAAGGGATATTTAGAAAGTAGGTGAATGACTGAAAATAGAGAGCAGAATGTTTTGAGCTGTCGAGAAGTGAAGTCCAGTAGTAGACGGTAGTGTACGGAGAGTGAGAAAGCCGGTGTAGTTCCGTGAGTGTGGAGTATCTATCGTGGAACGAGAGGTAGGCCAGGTTGAGAGTAAAAGAACCTCCTTGAGCCAAGAGTGTCCCGGTAGCTGATTGCAGTTTCGAAAAAGGTAGAATACAGCATCACGACAGAAGCAGGAACGAGAGCTATACGAGCTAGTTTTCAAAGGAGAACATTACTGAAAGCCAGGACGAGGTTTTGATCGCAGCCAAGGATAGCAGGAAACGGGTCTTGTGTGAAGACATTCTCAGTTCACCAGAAAAAGGTCAGTCTCATTTGTTTGGACATGAATGTATGGGTTTTTCGTATTAAATACCACATTATAAATTGAAGAACATAATCAATAATATCAGAAAAGCTTCATCAAACTTAAATAGAAATTGTTGCTAATAGATCCTAATAGTTAAATGTTAATAAAAACTTTCAATTGAAAACCAAAAGGAAATAAGATTCCCATTTGTAAATGTTATGTTTAAGAATAATAAGATCTAGCAAATATTAAGCAGTGATTGCCATTTAAATAAAATAAACAATATTTTGATTATAATTGTAACCCATATGTGTGTATTATTTTACTCTTTTCTTTCCTATCCCGATTAGGAACCATTGAGAAATATTTAGAAGCCACGAGAGTAAGTAATTAATTTTATAATTCGCCCTGAGATTGAAAACATATTGATATGTGATCTGGTAAATTAATTAGATTATGATTAATGCATTGATTAAATTAAATGACATATAAGAATATTATCTCATATCAATAATCAAGATCGCATCACTACATATATTTTTTATTGATACAATTTATTATGATTTTAACATTCCTATAACCTTTAACATTCAGAAGAAGAATGACGCAACCGCAAAATGCAAAATTCTTAAGCAGAGCAAAAAAACGATTTTTGATAACAAAATCATAAAGTATGATAAAAATTAGCCATTCACCACACCGTGGTCAGGATCTCGAGATATAAGCGTTTTTTGGGGTGTGCCGCTTGTATATGAAGTAACATAACTTTGTTCCTATTATATATTTTGACTTAAAATTTTCCAAAAACTTCTTCATGAACTGTATTTTATTGTTATGTTGGTTAAAATTATAAACTAAAAAGTTTGTCACTCAACCTTTTTAAGTAAACATGAAACTAACGAAATATGATGACAAAATGTTAATAAATTAACAACTCCTTTTTTAATGTGTTTAAATATTTTGGACGAATTTCATTGTTATCTACATACTTCAAAGATGACACAGTAAATTTTTTAAAAGGAAATATTTACAGCGACCAAAGGTACAGCGAGGTAAATTTGAAAAATCATCAAAATTGATTTTTGGCATTTTTGTATAAAATTTATTTTTTTAACATATTCCACCAACTCTAGATAAAAATAAATTTCATATTCGGATTCAGCGACCTCTAAAACATAAAAATAGACCAAAATTGATCATTCACCTTAAATTTGATTTTCGTGGTTGGCATAACGGTTAATACCGCTCGTCTAATATATAGATAGAAAAGCATTATTTTTCTACGACAATTCGAGAATCTGGTCAAGTTCGGATCGCTGTAAAACCTAGATAATAAATAAAATTAAACAACTTTATAGTGAAAATTGTTTATTGAAAAATCCTCTACAAAATCGCTATGATGTTATTTGATTGTGAAATGAACTTAAAAAAAGTTATAACCTCCAAAAGGAAATTTCTTACAAAATTTTCTCTTATTTTTGTTTATAACTTTTTTGTTGGTCACTTTACGATAAGAAGTAATAGATATAAAATTGTAGAAAATTTAATTTGCTTCATTTTATGTAAAACTAAATTTTCTGTAGAGTATCTAGTTTACGAGATACAGCGCGAAAGCCCTTTGCACCACTTTTTCCAAGATGGCGGCCGGGGGACAAGGGCCTCAACCCCAAAAACTTGAACTTAAGCTTCTACTGAACCCCCTACACATTAAAAAAATAAAATTGACTCCTCTAAGAAATGCACACTAAATGTAACATTTCAATGGACTACTACGGAATTACATTTTGATTTACAGGTATTTAAACCAGCGCATTTATCACAAAATAAATCGATTTTTAAGTACATCACCTAGAAACTTACAACTGTTTCATTATGTTTCGGATGAACATCATTTTCATTATGTTCAAGTCAAAAAAAGTCTACTATAGAAAAATGGGTGGAAATGCATAGTTGCATTTTAAAGGGTATAAAATGCATCCAAAAATGCATAAACATGTCAAAAGAGGTGTATTAAGGGCCAGCTTTTGTCACTCGGAACTTTTTGGGGTCGGTGAAGACGAATACGCCTATAGCGGTACGCTTTAAGTACTCATTCTCTTTGCCTTATCCCTATGCGGGGTCGGCTTCCCTAATTGCATTTCTCCACACAATTCTATCTTGGGTCATATCAATGTTAATCCCCTTTACCAACATGTCCTGCCTTATCGCCTCACCCCAGGTCTTCTTTGGTCTTCCTCTCCTACTCCTTCCAGCAATCTGTACTTCAGCTATTCTTCGTATTGGGTGATTAACGTCTCGACGTTGAACATGACCAAATCATCTTAACCTATGCTCTTTCATTTTGGCATCAATTGGTGCCACACCCAGACTTCCCCTAATATACTCATTTCTAATTTTATCCTTCTTTGTCACTCCGCTCATCCATCTAAGCATTCTCATTTCCGCCACATGCATTCGTTGTTCCTCTTTCTTTTTCACTACCCAACATTCAGTTCCGTACATCATAGCCGGTCTTATGGCTGTTTTATAGAATTTTCCCTTCAGCTTCATCGGAATTTTTCTGTCACACAGCACACCACTCGTTTCTTTCCACGTCATCCATCCAGCCCTAATTCTACTGCATGCATCTCCATCTATTTCTCCATTACTCTGTAATAACGATCCTAGGTACTTAAAACTATTGCTTTTCACAATCATTTCACCATCCAAAGATGCCATTTTATTTGTAGTAGATCCATCTTTAAATGAACATTCCAAATACTCTGTTTTTGTCCTACTAAGTTTTAAACCTTTTTCCTCCAGAGCTTGTCTCCACTGTTCCAGTTTTTGTTCTAAGTCTCTTTCACTATTTCCTACTAACACGACATCATCAGCATACATTAAGCACCATGGAATGTTACCCTGTAGTTCGCTGTTATCTGGTCCAAAACTAATGAGAATAAATACGGACTAAGCACAGAGCCTTGGTGCAATCCTACTTTCACATGTTTATCAGTCTCTCCCACACCTGTCCTAACACTAGTCGTTACTCCCTCATACATATCCCTCACAATTTTTACATATTCACCAGGGACTACTTTCTTATTGAGTGCCCACCACAGAATCTCTCGAGGAACTCTATCATATGCTTTCTCAAGATCAATGAATACCATATGAGCGTTTGTTTCTTTACTCCTGTATTTTTCCATCAACTGCCTTATAATGAAAATTGCATCTGTTGTTGATCTACCCTGCATAAAGCCAAATTGATTCTCGGATATTTCGGTCTCTTCACGTATCCGTCTATCAATTACTCTTTCCCATATTTTCATGGTGTGGCTAAGCAGTTTTATAGCTCTGTAGTTTGTACATTGTTGTATATCTCCCTTGTTTTTGTAAACAGGTACCAGTATACTGCTTCTCCATTCATCTGGCATTTGTCCGACTTCCATAATTCTATTAAATAGACATGCTAGCCACCTTGTTCTTGTCTCTCCCAATGCTCTCCATAGTTCCCCAGGAATATCATCTGGTCCTACCGCTTTTCCTATCTTTATTTTTTGAAGCGCTTGAGCCACTTCCTCGTTGGTTATTTTAGTGACCATTGCTGCTACTGTCTCCGTTGACTCTACAGGCTGTCTGTCAAATTCTTCATTTAATAAGCTGTCAAAGTACTTTTTCCATCTCTTTTTAACATCCCTTTCGTGAACTAGTATTTTATTATTTTCATCTCGGATACATCTAATCTGATTAAAATCTTTTGCTTTCTTTGCTCTCTGTTTGGCTATTTTATATATCTTCGTTTCGCCTTCCCTGGTATCCAGTTGATCGTATAGGTTTGAATACGCTTCTGCTTTGGCTTTTGCTACTGCTACTTTCGCTTCCTTTTTCGCCAGCATATAGTTTTGAAGATCTGTGTCGGATCTGGTTTCTTGCCACTTTTTATATAATTTTCTCTTCTCTTTTATTTTTCCTTGTACTTCGTTTGACCACCACCAAGTCTCTTTATCCTCAAACTTTTTTCCTGACCTTTTCCCAAGTATTTCAATAGCATTCTCTCTAATACTACTGGCCATTTTTCTCCAAATTGTATTAGGGCTTCCTTTCATGTTCCAACATATTTTTTCTACTATTCTTCTCCTGAATAGTCCTTCTTTCTCATCTTTCAGCAGCCACCACTTGATTTTTTGTGGTCCTCTCCGATATTTTTGTTTAGTTTCGCTTTTTACTTCGATGTCCAGAACAAGGAGCTTATGTTGTTGGCTTACTGTCTCACTAACTATTACCTTGCAGTCCTTGCATTCACGTATGTCTTCTTTCCTTATCATGAAGTAGTCTATTTGGGATTGATGTTCTCCACTTTTGTGGGTAATAAGTTGAGTTTCTCTCTTTTTAAGGAATGTGTTAACAATCGCCATATCCAATGCTGTTGCTAATTCAAGCATGTCATCTCCAGCTTCATTTCTAGTTCCAAAGCCTAATCCCCCATGTATTGTTTCATATCCTGTCTTGGTTTGGCCCACATGTGCATTGAAATCACCTCCTATTATAACTTTCTCCTCTGCTGGAATATCACTCAGTACGTCTCCTAATTGATCATAGAAAGCTCTTCTTTCATTCTCACCCAGACCTGTTTGGGAAGCATACACGCACACAACATTCAATACCTCTTTATCAATTAAAAATTTCACTGACATCATTCTATCACTCGTTCTTACAACTTCTACTAGGTTATCTTTCATTTCACTATCAGCAATTATACCAACTCCATTTCTAGTGTTACTACTCCCTACATACCACAATTTATATCCTTCACCTAGTTCTTTCGCCCTTTGTCCTTTCCACCTAGTTTCTTGAATACAAGCAATTTGAACTCTTCTTCGTTTGATCGCATCCACTAACTCCAGACTCTTACCTGTAAGACTACCAAGATTCCACGACCCTATCCTGATTTTTCTAACCTGCAATTGTGTTCCCCCTGAGATAGTCCTCACCCGGAAATCCGAACGGAGGCTCATTTTACTTCCGGCACATTTTACCTCAGGAGATTTCAGTTAAGTTTTTATATCATTGGTACGCTTTAATTACTATTTTTGCTAATTTTATTTTCTTAGTTTTTAATAACTTTTCTCAAAACGAAATAATATGGGTCATATAAATTCACATGTAAAATACAAACCAGATGCTAAGAGGGACACAGTTTTACAAAACGGAATGTATCCTTAACCATATGTTTTTGGTGTGTTCAGTTTATAACAAACTGAATTCCCCATAAATTAATTACCTTATCAGACCTTATGTCAATAACTCACAATTGGACATGCATTCGAAAACGTAAAACTGCAGAAATGTTTCAACCTTTAAACGCCAGATCTAAATAACTTATTGCCCATCTGGTCAGAGGGTAGAAAGACAAACAGATTAGCGTCTGTGGTTTCTTTTCAGCCACTCAGTCAGTCGGTCACAACACCCCAGAGACATTGCCGCTCGCTGGGCCGAAAACAATAACAAACCCTCTTACGCGATGTATAAGCAAAACTCTTTTTGTTACCCAAATAAATAAATATATTACTGATCGTTGTTACACTTATTTTTTATTAATTCCGTCAACCACACCACCGGAATACGCCATTAAAATTGACCATCGGAGCACCTAGTGACCAGGTACACTGCTAAGGCACGTCATCTGGGCTTCGACGGTTTTCGGCACTAAATTGATGCAAACAGATTACTTGAGTGTTTTTTGAGGTTGCTGAACACGAATATGCTATCAGAACCAACACCCCGTACCCATAGTATCCAAAAACCCTCCAAACTCCAGAAGATAATATGCCTTAGCAGTGACCTTAACTTAACACCAGGTGGTCAGGTAAAACCGCCTAGTAGTCTATGTGTATTACTGTGTTTCAATTTATCAATCAAAGATAGAATAAAAATTTTAATTTTTTTTAATATAACGCGGGCACATAAATTTGATCCACCCTGTATATTGATTTGTAACTATTTATTATAAGTAGTTTTTAAGAAGTGATTTATCATTAGTAAGTTTTTTTCCCTGAAAAATAGAACAAATTAGGGGAGAAAGTGATGAATAGACAATAATTGTTCAGGGTATTTGGAGATTATAACGGTGTTTTGTTATGCACGAAGCCAGTAGCCATAGTAATTAGTTCTTAGGAAATTAATGTAAAGAAAGTTTGGAATTTTAAATATGTTTGTTTAATGATAGGAATATTTAGATAATTTCCGGAAGGTCGTAAGTTTGGGTAGGAATATTTTTGAGAGAATGACTGTTTGTTTTCAAATAAAAAGAAGAAGGTGGGAAGATAAATGTTTCTGATTGGCTAGGCACCTTGGAATGGGGAAAGTTTTGTTTTGAATGTTGAGATAGTTTTGAAAAGAGGAACTCATTATGTGATTGGCATTGCTGAAGAGCAGTCAACTTTTTCGTGGATAGTTAGATAGCAAGTACCAGTGGGTGTTTTGATAGTGGAGAATAGAGCTGAAAAGTGGAACGAGAGACAGATCAAATTGAGACGAAATACCTCTTTGATTCTGTATTATTGTGAGAAGGATAGGAGAGAATTTTTGGAGTTTGTGTTTTGTTGGAGAATTGGTGCTGGTATGCTGATAGATTTGAAGCTTGAGAACGGAGAGGGCTTTGATGGGTAGCCTAACATAGTCAACGAGGGAGAGCTGTTTTGGGTCAAGAGAAGACATCAGAGTGAGTGAAGCAAAAGGTCAGTCAATTTATGTGAAAGATATTTTTATATTCGTAAACTAAAATTTTGAGTAAAAGCATATGAATTAAGATTCCAATATTTCAAAAAGTAAATAGGAAGTATAGGTAATTTGCGAATACCTAAATTTGTTTGTTTAGCTTGTTTTATCAAAGTCATCGGGAACAAACCGATAAATTGTTTTTTTAACTAGAATAAATTTAAGTGGTAAAAATTTCATTCGGACAGCTGTGTCCACAGGTTTTAAATTTGATCGATTTTTAGAGTATTGATTTTGATAATAAAATTATGTATGCTTATTTTATATTTCTATTTAATTCCTTTTCCTAATATTTTTTCCCGATTAGAACCAACTAAGAGATACTGAAACCACGAGAGAAGATAAGTATAACTAAGATAATTTAGATATTTTTTGTATTATAAAAAGGCACCCTGAGATTTTTTATTAATTTTTTTTGTATGATTTGCGACAATTGGATAAGTGATTAAATAATTAATTGGAGTAATCAAATAAAGATTAAGTGATATTAAAGTAATAAAAAGTAGATCATAACAGTATGTATTCTGTGCGAAAAACCTTCGAAACTCCAGAAGATGACGTCCTTAGCAATGACCTTGGGCACCAGGTGGTCCAGGAGTCGTTCTGATGGTATATCCGTTTTCAACAATCCCAAAACCCCCCGAGAAATCTGTTTGCATCAATTGAATGCCGAAAAGCTTGGAAACCCCAGAAGATGACGTGCCTTAGCAATGATCCTAGGTACCAGGTGCTCCGGGGATTGGTTCTGATGGAGTAATCGTGTTCAGCGACTCTAAAAACCCCCCGAGTAACAAAATATGTCCCTTAATACACTTATTTTGACGTGTTTATACACTTTTGAAAATGCACAATTAATTGTGCATTTCCACCTATTTTTCTGTAGTAGACATTTTTTCTGGCATCATCCTTAACACAATGCAAAAAGTTGTAAGTCGATAAGAGCTGTATTTAAAAATCTTTTATTCTGGTGTTTTTAGTGCTAAATGCCCTGGTCTTTAATGTAATTGTAATTTTATTTCATCAAGCTACTAATATAAAATAAAAGCAAGTGATACATCACTGTATACGCGATGAGTAAAAGAGTTTTTGTGAAATGAAATCATCTTTTATCAACTGATTCTATATTTCAGTTTATTTTTGACTACGGTGTTGGTTGTTTCGTATTTCGTACTTAAGAGTTAACAACGTTTTGTGCCGTTAAAAATTTTAGACTATTTGTGCATATCAACAGGTAAACACGTTTACAATATCCGGGACAAACATCTTACGTAATCATTTAAGAGACTTCTACATATAATAATATTATTATAAAAATACCTAATCCATTTCAATGCTTATAAATGTAATAAAAGTGTACATATATTGCGGTTGCGGGGTATATATCAATGAATGTGACGATTTATCGTAGTGCTGTGCTGAACATAGGTCTTCCTGTGGAGTTCTTAGGATGTGTAATGGAGTTCTCAGGATGTGTAGCCGTGTTGCGGTTTTAATAATAATTCTTCAAGCGAATTGGTAAGTATTTTGCAAAATGTGTTTTATAGTGTCAATTTATAGAAAAATGCTTTTTATGTCGTTGATGTATTTAGGGCCGGTTGTTCGAACGCTAATCAACAATGATCACTATCAAATATTTAATTACTGTCACCAAAACTGTCAATGTCAACTTTTATTGGGTTGCTGAAAACATAATTGATTAAAATTATGAGATTAGTTAATCAATTAACATAACAATTATTAACATAATTGATTAAGTAATTTCATATTATGTTTTCAGGAACCCAAACAAAGTTGACATTGACAGTTGGTGACAGTAATTAAATATTTGATAGTGATCATTGTTGATTAGCTTTCGAACAACCGGCCCTTAATGCGTCAATTAGTTGTCGTTCATTTAGAAGTTATTCCTTTTATTCCATTCGCTCACGGTAAAATATTAAAAAATATCTTTATTTTAAAGAACTGCTTGGATCGACATGAAATTTGGTATACATTAGCATGTCATAGAAAATAAGTGGTAGCGTGCCGATATGTGCTTTGGCCCTGGGGGTGAGAAAACATACGTTCAAGAAAAGTCTGGAAATGGATAAATAACTAATTCTGAGCAACTTTTCTTCTATCGAGTTTTTTCACAAGTCAATATCTTTCGAGTTATATGCGAGTATTTTATGTTCATTTTTCAACAAAAAAAAAAACCTTTTTGACGGATTTTCGCAACTAACTGAAAAAATAAGTATTTTATCGAAAAAAAATATTCTTAGAAAAAATATAGCTTATAAAAAAATGAAAAAAATGGTGTATGTATAAAGTCTGTACACCTAGCAGAAACAGAGTTATAGTTAATGAAAAGGTTCTTATTCGTCAAATTCCAAATCCCATATTTCAAAGAAAATAACCAAAAAATGAAGCACTTTTCGGGGAAACACTATCACAACTTTTTTAAAGTGTTTAAAAAAAACTTTAAACTTTAAATTCTATCGAAAAAAATATTCTTAGAAAAAATATAGCTTATAAAAAAGTGAAAAAAATGGTGTATGTATAAAGTCTGTACACCTAGTAGAAACAGAGTTATAGTTAATGAAAAGGTTCTTATTCGTCAAATTCCAAATCCCATATTTCAAAGAAAATAATCAAAAAATGAAGCACTTTTCGGGGAAACACTATCACAACTTTTTTAAAGTGTTTAAAAAAATTTAAACTTTAAAAAAAATTTATTATCTAGCATTAAAAGGAAGCAAGGTACGTTAAAAATAATGTTGGTCTATTTTTTTTGTAAAAAAAACACTAATACTAATGCATAAGGATGCTGAAATAGTTGCTATATGGAGATGGTAGTCCAACTCTGAATCGAATATAAACAAAACCTGCCTTGAACCCTTTTTTATCTTTTTACTAATACTAATTTGGGGTAAAAAAAACTAATTAGAGTATGAAAATCTCACCCTAATTAGTATCCCAAATGAAATGAATAGTTACCGCTTCATAAACATGGCTCGATAGAAACCTTTGAAAACCCAGATCCTTTCTGTGGCAGCACTAGCGATGCTACGAAAAACAAGGTTCAGAAATGGCTGATAACGGCTGATAATGAATCGTCAAAAGAAATAGAGAGCCCCCTTATGGGCAAATTCAGACAAAAAAAAATGTGTGTGTACTTTGTACGCACGTAAGAAGTTATACTTCTATTATATGATTTAAACGAAATTAATATACTTTTTATTTATATTTTGTTTAAATATTAAACTAATTTATACTTACTACTTCTCAAACATTTTTATTAGAACAGTGCCAAAAATTAAAATAATAAAAGAATAAAACACACACAAACACATTAAACAAGCCACAAATGATGTCTGAACATTAATTGTCGAAATTTTTTTTAACTAAATACGTATTTTCTGGAAATACAATTATATAATAAATATACTTACAATCATAAAATGTATTAAAAAAAACAAAAAAGAAAGTTTCTATTGGGACTCGAACCAGCGCTGATAAGTAGAGACTGGAAAATATGCACTAAAAAATGTCTAAAATATGCATGCAATATGCATTTTAAAACAAGCTGAATATGCACAATTAACATGCAAATATGCATTTATATATGCACTTATTTTTATATGAATAATTTTATGGTTTACGTTAAATACATAAATAAATAAAAAATAATAAAAATAAATAAATAGGTTTGAATTTAAACCAAATTGTATTATTATTTCTTAATATATTTTTTTAACTTCAGGTTTTGTGACAAATAAAACGGCAAAATATTTTATTTTGACCACAAGATAAATAAGAGTACAATAAAATAAATGTACATATTTTTATTGTTACAATATTGATTCATATTTTCTAAACTAATATTATAAAAAGAGTACAATAAAACAAATTTACATATTTTTATTGTTACAATAAATAATCATATATTGATTCATATTTTCTAAACTAATATTATGTCTTCTATCTGTTAATATTTGTTTATAGGCAGAAAAAGATCTCTCAACGTCACAAGATGTAATTGGGGCATATTTAAACTTTGCTATTAGAGACGGATCCATATTAATATTTTCATCGAAGTTTCCAAAATTGATTATATTATTTATTGAACGCAATAAAGTGAAACCCTCATTTTTGTTTAAAACGTCATCAAGTTTATCTTTAATTTTTACTCCAATTTCCCCATTCAGATTTGTTATTTTCTGTTTAACCGAATCAACAATAGACATACTATTGTGAAGACATAAATTTTGAGCCTCTAATTTTGTAATTGAACTTTCAATGATATCGAAATTCGATTTTATATACAACAATTGATTTTTAATAGACTTTTCTTTAAAAATATTTTGACAGTTATCAATAGCGGTACAAGTCGGATCAAAACTTGAAATAACGCTTTTGATGTCGTCGTAGTGTTCAGATAAAAATATAGCACTTTTAAGCCAAGTTCCCCATCTGGTTAATACTGGTTCTGGTGGTAAAGGAATATCGGGAAGCATCTCCCTATATACCTGTACACGTAGTGGTGCTTTCAGAAATACTTTTTTTACATTATTTATTAAGGTGTTTACATTGGGAAATTCAATTCTAACTTTCTCTGCAACTCTGTTTAGGCCGTGCGCCAAACATGTACAGTGAATTAAATTAGGGAAAAAGATTTTAAGATTGGATGCAGCTTTCATCATATATGAGGCGGCATCACTAAGCATTAATAATATTTTTTCAAATGGTACTTGATCAGGTAAAAAAAAATTTGTTAGGGATTCGTTAACAAATCTAGCTATTGTAGCATAGTTTGTTTTTTCCAAACATTTTACACTAATTAAGTATGAGTTTTTAAAATCGCCAGAGTCGTTAAGAACTCCAACAATTAGATTCGCAATTTGTCGACCCTTTGTATCCGTTGTTTCGTCGACGGAAATCCAAAGATAATCGGCTTTTAACTGATTTTTAATACTCGTCATCACATCTTTGTAACATGCACTGACATATTTTTTCCGAAGAGTTGAAGAACTTGGTATTTGAGCTGGTTTATCTTTAATCTTGCAATAAGTTTTTAAAAAGTTTTGACACGATTTATGTTCTAACTTGTGCAGAGGGATATTGCAGTTCAAAAAAAAATGGCATAAATCCTTTGCAAAGGTTTCTTGCCCAACTGACGTATTCTGAATCTGCAAACTGTTCTGTAGAATCTGCTGGCGAGGTTTATTATCATTTTTTGATAGCTTAGTTTGGTGAAGTGAAGTTTTTATGTGTTGAACTACTTGGAATTTCTTTTGACATGGAATCTGGAATATAATGATAATGATGTTTTAGATGTTTTCGTAAATAGATACCTACATTAAAATGATCAAACTTTTTAAACCTCCCCCAATTTTTTTTTATTTCTCAAAGTGAAATTGAAATCGTCAAACAATAAAGTACAGTCAGTGTACCGTAGTATACAGGGTGGGCCACTCTCAACACCTCGCTCTGTATAAGCCAAACCGTTGCGAACTTTAAAAAACAGTTTTTGAAGAAATGGGACGGTTTGTCATTTTAGAATAGACAGACACATAGATGTGCAAAGAAGTTTGATAAGTTTAAAAATCTATTGAAGTGGAGAACTTACCTTTTTATCACAAATGGTGCAAAACATACTTTCACTGTCGATAACTTTTAGATGATTGTTACTTCCAATCCAACTTCTGAGAAGACTTGATTTTTCCCTTGCTACTTTAGGCATTTTCACAATAATAATAAAATGATTTTTTTACACAGTATAGTCAATAACTTGCAATCACAAAAGTTGAATAATCGGCGATTGATTTAAGACTAACCATTCATAAAATAAAATAATCTATCCTACCCTTAAAACAGTGTTGCCAACTCGACCAATATAGTATTTGCCAAACCTCACAAGAATGATGGAATGATCAGTTCAACAGTAGGTATTCCATTATCAACTAATAAAAAATCCCTATAGCAAGCATAACCCAGTACAGATAAATTATTTGTTTTAAAAAATGCTGAAACATGATCCTGTAGTTAATAGTAATCTCATGGTCCACAGACATAAGTACTAATATAAACATTATTGAAGGCGAAGGGATTTGCTGATGTAGGTGTGTATGTGTGAATGGTTAAACATTTTTTGTTAGGAATCAGATTTGACTCACTGATATCAGTTTCAAGTTCCTGTGAGAGAGTTCCTAAGTTGTTTTAGTAATTGTAAGGCCAACATAAAAATTTGTTCTGAATTAGAAGATTTTCGATTTTTACTAAATAATTTTTATATTATTTAATATGCTAGAAAATATGCTATATGCTAAACAAGAAATAAATAAGCTAAACAACACAAAAATATGCCAAATCTAGCATAAAATAAGCTAAATTGGCAACGCTGCCTTAAAATTTCGTTTTGGTTGGTTTTCCCAGAATAATTCATAGTTGGCCGACACCAGCAGAAAGTACAGGTAATATTTGTAATGTTATTCAAAATATAATCGGTATTTACTTAGGTAATTTGTAAATTCTGAGAAGTCTATAAATCTTAAATATCCGGATAATGATACCTGCAGCTATAAATAACGCCCATTATGTTTATGGGTACAACAACAAAGGAGCTTAACAGCAAAATATTTACTTTCACATTTTATTTTAATGGATGTTGATGTTACTAATATATACCTTATTTTTAAATGGGGTAGAGTAAATTCCCATCAAAATATGCATTTATATGCTCTTAAATCTCCAAATATGCAAGGCATATGCATTTATGAAAAACATGAGAAATATGCAGCATATATATGCATATGCATTTTGCATATAATCCAGTCTTTACTGATAAGAGCGGTTGGTATTGGAATTCATTCGCCTTCTCCGCTTAGCCACGGACACTATGTGTCATTATTTACGAAGATCGACTAACTAAACGGATTAAACTTGTGATATTTTGATTTTTTGAAAATTGATCAAATTATTTTAATTTTGAATTGAAATGATTTAGAATTGAAAAAATACAACAAAACATAGAGTAAAAAAAACAATATATTAGGTGAATATTGATAGAAATTTTGATGGTAATCAAATTATATAAATAAAAGTATTACATACTATGTATTTTGGCAGATCAAATAGGTAGGTTTACTGTTTGTTTTGTTTACCTGTTGCTTTTAAAAACTATTTAAAAGTCACTACAATATTATAAACTTTTTTGTTTCTGTCCTCACAACAATAAAACTAATATATTATACATTTGTTTACCTTTACCTTTACCTCCAAACCACAGCTGCCATATCGGATAATTTTTGACATGTCATTTGAACATCCAATCAGAACAAAGTTATCATGCGCATGCGCCGGGCTGATAGGTTCTAACATATAAAAAAATCACCCTCTATCGCCGGTAAAGAAGTATAACTTCAAAAATAGTCAAGAATATTGATAAAACTCTCTCGAAGAGTTTGATGAACCTCAATAAACGAGATATCAAAACGGTCACTGAAATGGTGACTGGACATTGCCGTTTAAGAAGTCACCTATACAAACTAGGTACTGGCTAATTGGCTCGGCCGAGGCCATCAAATTCACAGAAAAAAAACTAGGTAAGGTGAATGAACCATGGCGCAGAAAGTGCGAAATGGAAGACGAAACTGCCATACACATACTCTGCCATTGCAATGTGCTAAGTGATGTAAGGAAGGAATTCACTGGCCAACTGAGGTTTGAACCAGAAGACATCCTATAAGAAAACTGTTGGCCATCGTTGAGGCCACAGAACTTATTAGGGGGCGTTCAAGTATTACGTAACGCAACTTGGGGGGAGGGGAGTCTTGTAAAACGTTACGGCACGTTACATGGGGGGAGGGGGGTTCTAACAGCGCGTTACGTAACATTCTTTTTTAACTTATATGAAAAAAACTACGGCATTTCTTTTATGTTTTACATAGACCCCTGAATTGTATATGTTTCGCCCTCACGCTCCGCTCATGTTCCGGCAACACAATAGTACCTATTCAAGTGAAAAAATCTTAAAATTTGTAACACAGATGAAGCACAGTAACATGTGTTTGCAATAATTAGCTGGACCTTTCTCCACAACAAAAGATAAAAAGATACAGATGGGATTTAAGAGGTTGCAGAGTGAACTACATGTTCATAAATCATGTATGTTTTCTGAAATCGTTTTCTGCAGTAGGTATTCATTAATGTTTTAAATACGCAAATTTTCAAATTATTTAAAAATGTCTTTAAATAAAAAGCATTAAATACAAAACCCACTATATTGATACCTACTTAGTTTAGAAAATTGATAGATATTTAAAAAAAATAATACCTTTATTTAAAGTGTGATTCCTGAATTATTAATTTCAAAGTTTTATGTGATTAATATCTTAACGAAAATTATACATAATTTCAAAATTTCACCTTGCATTATTCATAATAGACCCTACGTAATACACATTTTTGAGATGAGGTTGTTAAGCAGCTTATAAAAACAAAAATAAACAGGGTGTTTAATTAAAATTAAAGATAATGGACTATGCTAGACTTGAGTGAATCACCCTGTATATTCAAATTTATGTTTAAATAGTCCATAGTTGAATTTAAAAGTTGACGTATCCTAGCGTTTTTATAATTTTCTAAAATAATGACACATGACAAAAGAATTTTATTCCATAAGTAGTTTCCATACATTATAATTTTAAATGATCACCCGGTATTATTCATAAAGACCATGAAATCAGATTGTTAAGCAGCTTTTAACAATATAAAAATATACAGGGTGTTAAAAATAAAGCTTATGGACTACCGTAGGCTTGCATGAATCACCCTGTACATTTAAATTTATGTTTAAAAAGCACACATTTTTATATATGAAAATCTACGGGTCTCAGCGTTTTTTTTCTACGAGCGTGCAAAAATGTCTACTTTCGCGCACGCATTTTAGTTTAGAAAGTTTCACTTTTCCGCACGCGTGTTACTTTTCCTCACGCGTGTTACTTTTCCGCACCCGGTTTTTACTTTTCCGCACGCGTGTTAATTTAGATATGTTAATATGGCCTTAAAGTAATTATAATACATGCAATAAACTAATATTTAGATATTATTTACTAATTTATTTCAAATATATCTTATTGTGTTCCTGTTTAAATGAAATTAATGCGACAATTCGATGAAATAAAATTATTTTGACATAATATTCGAAAGTCAAATCGGTAGACAATAACAGTCGTTTTGAATCATCGTCATGGAAACCAAGATCGTCGTCATGCTAACTAATTATATTGAAAGTTTGGTTTTGACAACCTTGTCAAAGAATTAATTTGTGTATGCATTTTCAGTAGTAATTGTACAAGAGCTCTGAAATTATTGAATTTTTCCCGAGTGACACTTTGACAGTTTGAATTTCACGAGCCGAAGGCGAGTGAAATTATGTCAAAGTGTCACGAGAGCAAAAATTCTATATTAATTTCAGAGGTCGAGTGCAATTTGTTGCGATTATTTCATGAATAAAACTGTTCAAAACCAAAATTTTATTGTAATTTATTTATGTAAGTACCATTAAACACACAGTTTTTATAAATATTTGACGATTGAAAGTCATCACTTTTATAATTTTTAAAACATTAATTGCCATTAATGTCACTGAATGTATTTTTTCGTAGCAATGAAGAGCATCTGACGTAATATACTTAACGACGGGAGATTATCAAAAATAATCGATTTAATTCAGATTTATGTAGCTTTCTATTGGTCAGAATCTCCTATGAATGAAATAATCATATTAATTAAATTAATTGATTAAGATTTGGTAATTTTTTAAAGACTCTTAGAAAAAATATTGTTCGTAACTCTTGCAGAAAGTCTCTTTTCCGCACTCGACTGCTTGCTGAACTCCCGCTTCGCGTCGTTCGGCAAACTGCAGTCGCGTGCGGAAAAGAATGACTTTCTGCACTTGTTACGAAAATAACTATTAAAATTGATTAAAACAGGGACAGAAATAATTTTATTCCATAAGTGCCTTCTTATATATACAGGGTGTTTCAGAAAAAGGTAACACGATCTCTAAGATAGGTAAAAAACTGAAAAATAATTGGGGTTTACTTAGTATAAAATTTTTGTAACGGCATGCGTTTTACGATACAGGGCGTTAAAGAACAAAAAGTTTTACACATTTTTTTTACTATTTTTCCGAAACTACTTACAACATCGTATATTATTAGTTATACAAAAATTTTTACTAAGCAAAATAAAATGTTGAAATAATAAATAGGTATGTTATTTTATTTTAAGTTTTTATTAAAAAAGATAAAATAGAAGAATGCATGAGAAGAACAATAAAGGATGAAGCCAAAAATGTATGTAAGGATGGGGCCAAGCAGGGAAAATGTAAATGTAAAATTAGTAGTAAAAGATTATTATTGTAAGTTTTGGACATATTTCATGTCATGGGACATGAAATTACGATTATCAGGGATAACCAGACACATGAACTAAAAAGAAGAATCGTTCTTGGGTGGGCAGCATTTGAAGAACTGAGAGAAACTTTTAAAAGTGAGTTGCCCACATGCCTAAAGAGTAAGGTATTTGATCAGTGCGTCCTCCCAGTCTTGACGTACGGATCAAAAACACTTACCTTACCTAAAGCCTCGGCTACCAAACTAAGAGTAACGCAGAGAAGAATGGAGCGGTCAATGTTAGGAATAACTCTGCAAGACAAAATCAAAAACGAAGAAATCAGGGAAAGAACAAAGGTGACTGACGTCATCGACAGGATAGTCAGGTTGAAGTGGAGATGGGCAGGACACATAGCTAGAATGACAGATGGGCGATGGACAAAAAGGTTATTGGAATGGAGGCCAAGAGAAGCGTCGGTCGACCGCCTGCAAGATGGACAGACGACGTAAGAAAGCTAAATAAAAACTGGATGAGAGCGGCGCAGGAGAGACGTGGTTGGAAACGAGGGGAGAAGGCCTATGTTTTTGTAAGTTTTTATTATTACCTCAAATGCGATTAAAATAATAACAAAGTTCTTTACCGAGTTTCCGGTACTTTTCGCAACCTAGTTTTCCATTTAGGTTCAAATGGTCACTTGGGTGTTACGTAACGTTTAGGTAGGGGGAGGGGGTACATAAAAACGTTACGGTGCGTTACATGGGGGGAGGGGTCATCAAAAATTGCGTTACGTAATACCTGAACGCTCACTTAGAGTTTAAGGAAAAAAGTGTCGTAGACGAGACTAACGAGTCTCACCTGAATTAAGATGAAGAAGAAGAACCCACCATGAGTTATTCTGCTGATAAAAACCTTTATTATTACAAGTTTTTCAATTTCCATTTTTTTTATTCTAGTTTTTAATTTAAAAAAAAATTGATCATCGTCTTTTCCTTCCATCCTCTATATATGCAATGTTTCGTTATATGTTTCCAAATTTCTCTTTCTTTGAGTATGGTAGATTTATACAAATACAGTATGTCCCTGTAAGTTGTATCCATATGGAAAACTTTTTTATTATTAATTTTACGAAAAAAAGTTATTCTTTATAAAAATCTCTGCATGATCCAAAACCTGAGATTTAACCATCAAATATCAAATTTTTTGAATATTATACGAGGTATGTCAAAAAGTTTCAATTTCACTCAAGAGTAAAGTAGCTTTATTTTTCACAATATTGAAAATTGCTATTATGAAAAGTTGTTTCGAATTAAAAACTGTATTCTAGTATGCAATTACATCCTTCTAATTGAAATTTTTTTTTTTTTGAAAAATTATGGATAACTAACATTATTTTCAGTTATTTTAATTCAAATACCTCTTTTATTATTAATTTTGCGGAAAAAAGTGATTCTTAATAAAAAGTTCTGCATGGTCGAAAATCTAAAATACAACCATCTTTTGTCAAATTTTATCAATTTTATACGAGGTATGTCAAAAAATATGAATTTCGCTCAAGAGTAAAATACGTTTATTTTTCACAATATCGAAAATTGTTATAATGAAAAGTTATTTAGAATTAAAAACTATGTTTCAGTATGTAATTACATCCTTCTAATTGAAATATTCTGAACTATAAAGGTACTTGACTTTTGACCTAAATTTATTTTTTGACATACCTCGTATAAAACTGATAAAATTTGATATAAGATGGTTGTATTTTAAGTTTTAGACCATCCAGAACTTTTTATTAAGAATCACTTTTTTTCGTAGAATTAATAATAAAAGATTTATCAGAATTGAAATAACTGAAAAAATAATGAGATCCATAATGTAATTGCATATTAGAATATAGTTTTTAATTCCAAACAACTTTTCATAATAGCAATTTCCAATATTACGAAAAATAAAGCTACTTTACTCTTGAGTGAAATTCAAACTTTTTGACATACCTCGTATAATATTCAAAAAATTTGATATTTGATGGTTAAATCTTAGGCTTTGGACCATGCAGAGCTTTTTATAAAGAATAACTTTTTTTCGTAAAATTAATAATAAAAAAGTTTTCCATATGGATACAACTTACAGGGACATACTGTATAAATATTCAATAATTTCGTAAATACACAAACATCAAATTCCAATAAATTTTCATTTAATTCTATACGCCAATCATAACACATTTCATAATATATTATAACCGAGAACTGGCAAATTCCCGCAAACTTCCATTCATGGGAATCCTCCAAATCCTGGATAAAAAGTGCATCTGTCCGGCAATCAGAAGTGAGGTAATGAAAGTTTAAAGGTACATCGAAAATGCTTTCATTCCTGCCATTCTATATCGACTGGCATTCATCTAACGCTGCGTTGCCATGGCGACCAGCAGCACTCACGTTCGGTACAGTCAACCACAAAACTCACTTGCCTCAGTTAAAACTGTTACCACACTTTTACTTTTGAGATTTACTGCAAAATTATGACTAGATGAGTTTTCTTTTGTTGGTTAACGTGACGCCGTAAATCGATACTATGATAAATTAAAGGATTACGCTACAATGGACGTTTGAGTGTGTGGTAATATAGATTTCTGGAAAAATAACGCATTTATTTAAGTTTAATATTTGCAATAATAAGTAGAAAATTAAGGTGAAGTGGGATAGATGACATACCATAATTTGTCAAATTTTTTTTAAAAGTTTATTCTCAAAAGAACTGACTATGTCATTTTCAACATTCAACTGAAACATAAGCATGCTGAATAAGCAACCCGTGTGTGACTAAAAGAACACACTTTGAGATTTTAAACGAATCACTATTCTACTTCACATGGCGATCCTGCGCTCTTTGTTAAGTAACTGAAAATTATACTAAATGCATCTCAACCTAAAACGTCTATTTCTATGATTAGAAAATTCCGGTATAATAGCGAACCGCCTAGACGATGTCGTGGCTTCTAAATGACGGCGAGGTGGGTCAGGACTGGCCTTAATTCGAAATTCGTAACATTGCGCCCTCTTTGAAGAGATGGTTCCTGCTGGAACCTTGTCGGAACTCAACCTTTATGCCTGTATCGATAGCTAGACCCTCCTTTACAACTTCCAGTTATATAAATGTAGCAAGGGATTGTTTTCGCTCCACACCAGTAATTATGCGGATTGCACCCGACTAGTACCTGGACTTCGGTGTCTTTAAATATTTCTTCCACGATATTTCAGACAACCCTCCAATCTAATTGGCGGCATTCTAGCTTTGGCATGGCTAACTTTTCCATGTTGGACTCCAACACGTGCTCTCTCAATTGAATTAATGCATCCATACATCTTGGTAGGTAGGTTGGTCATAGGCAGCGTCTTTTTTCGCCAGATAGAAAAGGTAACGTGATGCATCTTGGAGTTTCAAAGCTTTGTCAGGAGCTGGCAGTTGGCATTGAAGTTCTGTAACTCGACCAAACTTCCTGCGAAAGGCGGATGTCAACTCTCGTGCGTCTTTAATACCGGCCGGGATAGTAAGGCCATGTGTTGCTTTACCGGTACCTCCATAGACCCCCATACATTCTTCAAACGTGAGATCAGGTACTTCTCGGACTTGGTTTACTTCCATTTCTTCAACTTCAAACTATATAGAATATATCAGGCACCAGATAGCGTAACGTAAATACATAAAGATAGGACGTCTGACGTGAGTAGGGCATGTAATACGGATGAAACAACCAGATTAAAAGACGCTCCTTGGTAGACCCATTGGTTAATGAAAAATAGGAAGACCCAAACCAATGTTCCTTGATAATATACAAGGCTCAATGAAGACATGAGCAATATGGGAGTATGTGCTTGTCATGGCGACTAGCAGCACTCACGTTCGGTACAGTCGACCACAAAACTCACTTGTCTCAGTTAAAACTGTTACCACACTTTTACTTTTGAGATTTACTGCAAAATTATGACTAGATGAGTTTTCTTTTGTTGGTTAACGTGACGCCGTAAATCGATACTATGATAAATTAAAGGATTACGCTACAATTGAAGTTTCAGTGTATGGTAAGAGAGATTTCTGGAAAAATAACGCGTTTCTGTATTTTAAAGCGTTTGTATAACGCATTTCAAAATTTGCAATAAATATAATTCAACAATAATTGCAAATAAATCGCAACCATAATTTATAAATTTCTTTTTTAAACGAATGAATTATTTATCTAAAAATAAAATAAAAATTCCATTTTTATTCAGTTGCAATGCGAAGGCAAAACAATCTTATTTTTCACTTAGAATACGGAGCGCAATCCAGCACTCTGAATCGACGATTTTCGACTCTTTTTGGAGTCATCATCGGAGAGGCGTAGGCCTGCTGCTCTCTGCTCGAAGTGACAAAACCACGAAAGCTTATCCCCGCATTGCAACTGACGTTAAGGGAGTAAGTGACTAGCGTCATCTGGCCACTGAAAGGCAAAGTTTTCAACCTAATATAAACATTAATAATATTGAAAAATATTAAAAATATTAATAAAAGATTTTTAATTGGAAACTTATTGGTCCATTTCCCTGGTAACACCTCCATGGCAATTATTTAACTGTTTATTCTCAAAAGCACTGACTATGTCATTTTGAGAAATGACAAGATTAGCTTAAATGTATTTTCATGGTCTTACAACATTCTATTTTTTATCAAAATTTTTTTACAATTAGTACGTTCTTTCACAGTAAAATATTGAAAAACCTCTAAATTTTAAAGAACTGCTTGGATTGGCATGAAATTTGGCATACATATAGCTAATAAGTCAAAGAAAAAAAGTAATATTGTGCCGATGTGTGCTTTTGCCCTAGGGGTGAGTTTCAACCTCTTTTGGGGGTGAAAAATATATGTTCGAAATAAGTCCGGAAATGGATAAAATGCCTAATTCTAAGCAACTTTTGTTCTATAAAGTTTTTCCACCAAGTTAATACTTTTCGAATTATTTGCGAGTGAATATGTTAATTTTTCTTCAAAATAACCACGTTTTCAGACGGTCTTTTGCAAATAACTAAAAAAGTAAGTATTTGGTCGAAAAAAAGTTCTTATCAAAAATATAGCACGTAAAAAAGTGAAAAACCTGGTGTGTATATTAGGTCACTATATCTAGTAGAAGCAGAGTTATAGCTAATGAAAAATAGGTTCATATTCGTCAAATTCCAAATCGTATATTTTAACGTGCCATAACCAAAAAACGAAGCACTTTTTTGGGGAAAACTCATTTAAACTTTTTGAAAGTGTTTAAAAAAATGCTTATTGTTGTTTTTTAAAAAAATTCTTAGCATCAAAAGTAAACAAGTTACGCTCAAAATAAAGTTGGTCCCTTTTTTTTTGGTAAGAAATCGGGAAAATCACCCCCCTAACTAGTATTTCAAATGAACTTAATTGTTATCACTTCACAAGTTTTTTACTCGCGTATGTATTGATCATACGATCTGTAAGTTTCAACGGTTTAAAGTCCTTATTTTTGAAAGAGCTGTAGTTAAAAGGGCTTGAACGAGTCACTTATCACGAGTGTATGCAAATTTAGAAACACCGAATCTTGACCAATTTTGGTCTTACAGGAAAACAAAAATTACAAAATATTCAGAAAAGTAAAGCAGACTTTTTTTATTGTTTGAGACTTTTGGTATCTTTGACAATTTTTAAGTTATTTTGAAAAAAAAAGAACTTTTTTCAAAATTAAAATTTTTAAAATTTTACTTTAAAACCAAATTTTTTCAAAAATAAGCACTTTGAATCGATGAAACTTACAGATCATATAAACACAACATAGGTAAAGTAACTTGTGAAGCGGTAACGATTATTTTCACTTAAGTTGCTAATTAGGGGGTGATCTTCCTGATTTTTTTTGCCAAAACAAAAGGGACCAACTTTAATTTGAGCGTAACTTGCTTACATTTGATGCTAGAAATTTTTTTTATAAAAACAAAAATAAAGATTTTTTTAAACACTTTAAAAAAGTTGTAATGTGTTTTCCCCAATAATGCTTGATTATTTGGATATTTCACATTGAATTATTCTATTTGGAATTTTTCGAATATGAACCTATTTTTCATTAGCTATAACTCTGCTTTTGCTAGATATAGGGACCTAATATATACACCATTTTTTTTCACTTTTTTATAGGCTATAGTTTTGCTAGGAATATTTTTTTCGACAAAATGCTTACGTTTTGAGTTATTTGTGAAAAACCGTCTAAAAACGTTGTTATTTTGTTGAAAAATGAACATATTCACTTGCATATAACTCGAAAAGTATTGATTTGGTGAAAAAACTCTATAGAACAAAAGTTGCTTAAAATTAGTCAGTTTATTCAGTTCGGAACTTATCTTGAACATATATTTTTTCAACCCCGAGATGGGGTGAAAGTCACCTCCAGGGCAAAAGCACACATCGGCACCATATCCCTTTTTTTCTATGACATGTTAGCTATGCGTATGCCAAATTTCATGTCAATCCAAGCGGCTCTTTAAAATTTACAACAAAAACCGTGAAAGAATGGACTAAATGCCAAGACAAGTATACAAGATGATAGTCTCAAACAGTTTAGAAATGGCTGAGAACATAACTGAGTTCCAAGAAAAGAAATTATTAATATTTTATAACATGTATTAGAAAGAGTAATTAATAAATAATGTCAAATATTATTCAATATTCAACTGAAACATAAGGATCCTGAATAAGCAGCCCGTGTGTGACTGCAAGAACACACTTTGGTAGTTAAAAAGAATCACTATTATACTTCACATGGCGATCCTGCGCTCTTTGTCAAGTAGATCAAAATTATACTGAATACGTCTCAACCTAAAACGTTTATTTATGTAAAAATCCACAAGGAAGAACTTCCTGTAGTTGGCTGTATACCATTAATTACAAGTGAAATTTAATAAAAAATTTTCCTCTTGGTAAAAGGTATATTAGTTTAAAAAGCCCTAAAGGGCTGCAAACATATAAACAAGACGTTTTCGCTCTGTAACAAGAGCATCGTCAGTGTTACAAGAACATGGTGAGCCAACCAAAAAATACAAAGGTCAAAGCCTTTAAAAAAACAGACAAAAGTCTTATATAAATGAATACATCGAAAAATCCAAAGGATGGATAAAATATGTTGCCCTAGGGCCGTATCCTTGGGAATTTTATCCATCCTTTGGATTTTTCGATGCATTCATTTATATAAGACTTTTGTCTGTTTTTTGAAAGGCTTTGACCTTTGTATTTTTTGGTTTGCTCACCATGTTCTTGTAACACTGATGATGCTCTTGTTACAGAGCGAAAACGTTTTGTTTATATGTTTGTAGCCCTTTAGGGCTTTTTAAACTAATATACCTTTTACCAAGAGGAAATTTTTTTATTAAATTTCACTTGTTTATTTATATAATTTGTTTCCGTTATCTAAAAAATTTCGGTATAATAGCGAACCGCCTAGACGAAGTAGTGGCTTCTCAATGACGGCGAGGCGGGTCAGGACCGGCCTCAATTCGAAATTCGTAATATTGCGCCCTCCTTAAGAGATGGTTCCTCCTGGAACCTTGTCGGAACTCGAACTGGATGCCTGTATCGGTAACTGGACCCTTTTTTACAACTCCCAGTTGTATAAATGTGGCAAGGGATGGTTTTCGCTCCACACCAGTAATTATGCGGATTGCACCCGACTAGTACCTGGACTTCGGTGTCTTTAAATATTTCTTCCACGATATTTCAGACAACCCTCCAATCTAATTGGCGGCATTCTAGCTTTGGCATGGCTAACTTTTCCATGTTGGACTCCAACACGTGCTCTCTCAATTGAATTAATGCATCCATACATCTTGGTAGGTAGGTTGGTCATAGGCAGCGTCTTTTGTCGCCAGATAGAAAAGGTAACGTGATGCATCTTGGAGTTTCAAAGCTTTGCCAGGAGCTGGCAGTTGGCATTGAAGTTCTGTAACTCGACCAAACTTCCTGCGAAAGGCGGATGTCAACTCTCGTGCGTCTTTAATACCGGCCGGGATAGTAAGGCCATGTGTTGCTTTACCGGTACCTCCATAGACCCCCATAAATTCTTCAAACGTGAGATCAGGTACTTCTCGGACTTGGTTTACTTCCATTTCTTCATCTTTACTTCAACTTCAAACTATATAGAATATATCAGGCACCAGATAGCGTAACGTAAATACATAAAGTTAGGACGTCTGAGGTGGGTAGGGCATGTAATACGGATGAAACAACCAGGTTGAAAGACGCTCCTTGGTAGACCCATTGGTTAATGAAAAATAGGAAGACCCAAACCAATGTTCCTTGATAATTTACAAGGCTCAATGAAGACATGAGCAATATGGGAGTATGTGCTTGTCATGGCGACTAGCAGCACTCACGTTCGGTACAGTCGACCACAAAACTCACTTGCCTCAGTTAAAACTGTTACGACACTTTTACTTTTGAGATTTACTGCAAAATTATGACTAGATGAGTTTTCTTTTGTTGGTTAACGTGACGCCGAAAATCGATACTATGATAAATTAAAGGATTACGCTACAATAGACGTTTGAGTGTATGGTAATAGAGACTTCTAGAAAAATTACTTATTTCTATATTTTAAACTTTAATCAGGGATGAAAAATTAACTTTAATTAATTAAATCAGTACAAGATTATCTTAATGTTGTTCTGAAGCTATTTTCTTGTGGCATTTTTATAATCAAGTATATTCAAATGGGAAATAAGCCACAATTTTACCTAAAAATGATTTTATTAACGTTTCGACGCCCAAGTCGGGTGTCGTTGTCAAAATACAAAATAATACTAAATAAATAAAATGTTGCTTAGTAAAAAATTCTTCTAATAATTTATTTAATCTGACTCATTTATATCGGCAATTCAGATACGTATTATACATTTTAAAGTAGACGACTTTAAAATGATATTGCCAATATTGATGAGTTGCGTTCCTGGGACGACTTTACTAAAAGATAGTTCATTCGATTACATGAAATCAATCCCAACTCAAGAATATCCGCCACAAAAAATCATAGCATGTGATCTGTCTTTAAAAAGACAACCAAATGCAACGGTGGCACTGAAATTCTCGCGTTAGAGATTCCATAGTAAATCACGAGGGAAAACCAGGAAAAACCTCGTGATACTATCCCGACATCGTAAGTATTTGGGTTTACATTTAGTTTACTCTCAAAACTAATACCAAATGCTGACTTGATATTTTAAATTTTAAATAATACTAAAATACTAAATATGTACTAACTCGATATGTTCCTGATTTACTAATTGTGGTATTTTCTTTCTATTGACTTCCTCCTTTAATATGGGTAACCACATCCTACTGCATTCTACCGAGGAATTTGCGACACAATTGGTTTCATTTAGCATAATTAGAGCCGCTTCTTTGATTTTTCTCTTTTTACTATCTGCTTCTTTTAGGACTATACTTGAATCTCTCCACTGAACTCTATGTTCATTATCCCATGCGTGTTGACATATTTGAGATCTATCAAATTCTCTATTTTTTATATAAGACTGATGTTCATTTACTCTAACGTCTAATGGTCTTGACGTTTCACCTATATAAAATTGTTCGCATTCACAAGGTATTTTATAAATACAATTCTTTGTTCTTTCTTGTTCACTGTTAGGTTTAGTTTTAGATAGAATATATCTCAATGTGTTTGTTGTTTTGAATGTTGTTGATATGTTGAATTTATTTCCTATTGTTTTAAGTTTCTCGGATAGTCCTTTTACATATGGTATTGATATTTTCCTCGTATTATTTCTTGTGAATATTGTAGGATCCCGTTCTAAGTTGTTCTGTTCCATTCGATCCAATCTTGACAATTCCTTATTTATAAACGATATGGGATAATCATTTTTTAATAAAACAGATGTTAACAATTGTTTTTCTTCTAAAAATGAATTTTCGTTAGAACAAGTAATTTTGGCTCTCTCATATAAGGATTTAATGATTCCTTTTTAACGTTGATGTTATGATTTGATTTGTAATTGAGATATCTGTTAATGTGTGTTGGTTTTCTATACACTTGAGTCTCATATCCAGTATCCTTCTTTGAGACCAAAACATCTAGGAAAGGTAGGGTGTTATTGTATTCCTTTTCAATGGAAAAGGAATACAATAACACCCTACCTTTCCTAGATGTTTTGGTCTCAAAGAAGGATACTGGATATGAGACTCAAGTGTATAGAAAATCAAATCATAACATCAACGTTAAAAAGGGAATCATTAAATCCTTATATGAGAGAGCCAAAATTACTTGTTCTAACGAAAATTCATTTTTAGAAGAAAAACAATTGTTAACATCTGTTTTATTAAAAAATGATTATCCCATATCGTTTATAAATAAGGAATTGTCAAGATTGGATCGAATGGAACAGAACAACTTAGAACGGGATCCTACAATATTCACAAGAAATAATACGAGGAAAATATCAATACCATATGTAAAAGGACTATCCGAGAAACTTAAAACAATAGGAAATAAATTCAACATATCAACAACATTCAAAACAACAAACACATTGAGATCTATTCTATCTAAAACTAAACCTAACAGTGAACAAGAAAGAACAAAGAATTGTATTTATAAAATACCTTGTGAATGCGAACAATTTTATATAGGTGAAACGTCAAGACCATTAGACGTTAGAGTAAATGAACATCAGTCTTATATAAAAAATAGAGAATTTGATAGATCTCAAATATGTCAACACGCATGGGATAATGAACATAGAGTTCAGTGGAGAGATTCAAGTATAGTCCTAAAAGAAGCAGATAGTAAAAAGAGAAAAATCAAAGAAGCGGCTCTAATTATGCTAAATGAAACCAATTGTGTCGCAAATTCCTCGGTAGAATGCAGTAGGATGTGGTTACCCATATTAAAGGAGGAAGTCAATAGAAAGAAAATACCACAATTAGTAAATCAGGAACATATCGAGTTAGTACATATTTAGTATTTTAGTATTATTTAAAATTTAAAATATCAAGTCAGCATTTGGTATTAGTTTTGAGAGTAAACTAAATGTAAACCCAAATACTTACGATGTCGGGATAGTATCACGAGGTTTTTCCTGGTTTTCCCTCGTGATTTACTATGGAATCTCTAACGCGAGAATTTCAGTGCCACCGTTGCATTTGGTTGTCTTTTTAAAGACAGATCACATGCTATGATTTTTTGTGGCGGATATTCTTGAGTTGGGATTGATTTCATGTAATCGAATGAACTATCTTTTAGTAAAGTCGTCCCAGGAACGCAACTCATCAATATTGGCAATATCATTTTAAAGTCGTCTACTTTAAAATTTATAATACATATCTGAATTGCCGATATAAATGAGTCAGATTAAATAAATTATTAGAAGAATTTTTTACTAAGCAACAACATTTTATTTATTTAGTATTATTTTGTATTTTGACAACGACACCCGACTTGGGCGTCGAAACGTTAATAAAATCATTTTTAGGTAAAATTGTGGCTTATTTCCCATTTGAATATACAAGATTATCTTAAGTAGACTTACTTGGTCTTACAACATGCTGTTTTTTATCAAACATTTTTTTACAATTCCAAGAGAAGTCATTACACAAAATAGTCTCAATAGGTTAAGGAATGGCCAAGAGTATAACTGTGGTGTAAAGAGAGAAATTATTAATATTAGAAAAAATGAATTTTTAATTTCGTTGCAAAACGAAAATACAGCCGCACCATATTTTAGTCCAATTAGAGAGTGCAGCAAGCACCTCTACCGGTTTCGAAACTTATTAGTCTCTCATCAGGAGGCATATTAGAATAAATTGGAGTTTCGATCAGTAAGGATGTTTCATTCTTCCGTAGCTACTTAACATTGAAAAGAACCTTCACCACTGTTCTACCTCACATGTCGATCCTACGCTCTTAGTTAAGAGTTATTGTAAATTATTAAGGATGCAGTTTAAGTAGAAATTAAGTAAAGTAGAAATTAAATATGAAATAAGAAAATCTTAAGGAAATAAGAATAAGAGAAACTTAGCTTAAAACAAATTAAACACATTCACAAAAGAAACATGAGTCTTGATACATATGTATAGAAAAAAGAATAGTAAGAAAGTAGTGATTAGAAAAAAAAAAGGAAATTACAATTAAATCTTTTCACTACATTCTCAATATATTCTCTTTTTATTCTCTTTGCTGATTGACTGATCAGCGATTGTTTTTCTGTCTACCGTATTTCTTTCTGCTATGGCTTTTTCTAATGTTCCATCGTGCGAAGATATCTAGATATCTGTGGTTCCACCTAGATATCTGCACCGAGAGAACAATTTCTTTTCTCCTAAAACACCGATTTCTTTGAGCAATATTTCTTAAAAGTTAACATATCCTATTAACTTAAACACACCGGTTCACATATAAAGAAACGAGTTTTTTAAACACTACTCAATAATTTCTTACAGATAATTTCTTCAATACTAAGAAATGCATTAATGGTTACATTTAATTTTCTTATCCTAAAGTTTTTATTTCTTAAATCGAAAACTACAAATATTTTGCAGTATAAGAAATATAATGTTAAGTTAATCCATATTTATATTTGTGAACAAGAAATTTTCTTGCAATCAAATAAATATTTTAAACCACAAGAAATAATTCTTCCGAAATACCCTCTGTAGTAACTGTGGTTATAAAATAAAAACTTCGTCATTAATGCCGAAATGTTACTTGCAAAGAGATTTTCTTCCACAAAAGAATTGCGCAGATTAACTATTTATGATTTAGTCGTCAGTGTTTGTCAAGATGGCGTGATATGTTCATATAGATGGATGTTGGATTTATTGGTGTTCTTTAAAAATTAACGGATATTTTGAAGGTACGTACATATATAGGTATTAAATAAAAGTAAATTGAGTAATTTAAGATGTAATAATAATATTGTTGCGTATCCGAATGGTTAAAAAAGAAACATAATAGTACCTTTATATGCTTTTTAGGTATAATGATGGACGAGTCTGAAATAAAGGAGCTTATTATTCTAACTGGGAAATATGCCACAATTTAAAGCTGGGACAGAATGATATAATATATAGCTTCAGAACAATATTAAGAAAGGAGTTATTAACCAACTGCGGGGCCTTCCAGAAATGGTAGAACTTCATACATGTAAGTACCTTTTTAAAAATGTGTATACTTATGTATCAACTATAATAGGTTTCTTGAATGTATCGTCTTCTATAAAAATATACAATACAACGCTATATCAAACATGGCGGTTGCAACGCTGAGGATGTTTTCTGTTAATTTATTTGAGATAAAGAAATCAGTTAGTCTAAAAGAAATATATGTTTATGGTTAAGAAATGTTATTGCCGAAAACCGTGAATTAATTAATATGTATTAAATGACTTAGATGTAAACTAATAATACTTTCCCGTAATAAAATTTCTTAATGATTAGGTATGCTGTCTCTTTCAGATTATAAGAAAATTACATATTATTATGTCTGCTTCAATGTTTTACATTGGTTGTTTTTTCCCTCTTGTTTTAGCTAAACAATGTTTATTGTGTGACTTAATATTATACAGATAAATAATCAATATTTCATTAACAAAAAGAAAAAAATAAACAAAGATGTGTAGGTTAAATAATGCCATATTTCAACTAAATATGATTGATTATTATTAGTATTAATAGTTCTTATATGGGGCCGTGTATTTGTTTTTTTTTGTATTTCCTAAATTTGTCAAAATAAATATCTATAGATATCTTTATAAAAAAAATTTTATTAAAGTAAGTTTACTCTTTCTACATAACGATTTTGTTTTAGTGAATTGCTGATATACAAAGCGCTATTAACAAAAGAAGGAAAATTTGAGGAAGTTGGATTTGCCTCTCCATCCTTTTATTGTTGTGTGGAAGCCAGTGGTTTTAAGAGTGGAGAAAATATTTGTATGTAATAATAACGTTTTATATCTTGTTTTATTAATAAATAATGATTTTACCTTAACACAATGATTTATTTCGCCGTATGTAATATCACTTTATTTTCAAGAAATATTAACTTAACTCTAAATATACGTTTATCTCTGCGAAATATATTTCTTAACATTAAATACATTAATTATTAATAGTAAAATAATAATATTCCTTACTAAGAAATATTATTGCCCAGAAAGAATAGTTTTTTAATGTGTAGAAAATATATTTTTCCGCAAATCGCCAGGAAATTTTGACATTCCTGTCAAAATTTCTTGAAGAAAAAGTCAGGACTTCCTTACTGTAAGGAAATGTCATTTCCTTACTGTAAGGAAATGATATTTCCGTACAGTTGTTAGTGTTCTACATAAATGATAGAAAACATAGTAACCATAGTAACCCAAGTAATTTTATTAGGAATTTCAAAGCACCATTTATTTGGGAATAAAATTATCGCGTTTTTTTAAATCAATCAATATCTGTCGAATTTTAAACGATTTGCGGAAAAATAGTATGTTTACCTCGTAGGAAAAGCCACATTCCTGGACTCTGTGTTGCTAAGTCTCGGCTTGCGCCTCGACTTAGCAATCTTCACAGTCGTCCAGGAATGTTAAGCTTTTCCTACCCGGTAAACAATGTACTATTTATGACAAATAAAATTAATTAACATCAAGTGTAATTTCTTTCTGATAAATCGGTTTGAAGTTTGCCAGAAAGTGATAGTTCAATCATGTTTAAGATATATTTCTTTGGCTATAGTGGAATTTATTTGAAATATTTTAGAAAATTATATCTTACATACAAAGATATATTTCTTAGGCAATATGCCAAGTCGATCTTTCTTAAATATTAATAAAGTTTCTTTATGTCAAGAATTTTTTTCTCTCGGTGTGTAGTCTTAGCAGTGCTTTATCGTGCTAGGAGTCGTCTAATATGAGATATTTTTGTCGTTCTCCAATGCATAAGTATTCTGTTTCCTTTTTATTGACTTCTAGACCCCATACATCATACCTTTCAATTAATTTTTGGGCCATATAGTTTAAATTGTCATAATCTTGATCCGCTATTACCTGATCGGTCGCCAAAATTGAGCGTACATTACCTTAGTGTTGATGGGTGTTATTTCAATTGTTCTACATTTTTGTTGCCATCGTTTTAAAGCACTTTCGAGGTATATTTTAAATAAAGTGGGGAAAAGGCAACATTCTTGCTTCAATCCCTTTAATGTTACAAATCCTAGTGTTATTTGTGTCCCTGTTTTTACTTTTAGTGTGATTCGTAAGAAATCCTGCTTGGCATTCTTCAAAACCTTCTCATAATATATTATATTCATAGATTACGGTACAGGTTACAGGTATTCCTCGGCAATTTTCACAATAATTGTTCTTTCGCTTGGATTTATGCATTCTTAAAATAGTGGCCGAAGATGTTCGTATAATTTGTTCATTCCATACTTAAACAATTTCCGGTTATGTCCTCTAGTCTATGGGCTTTGTTTCTCTTCAGTTGTTTACATACATTTTTAATTTATTCTGTTGCTCATCTTAATGGCAATTGTGCTATTCAATTCTATATTGATTTTGGTTCCCATAAACTTGAAATTCGACTCTATTCTCTACTCTTCTATTCCTAGTCTTTAGGTTTTATGCTCTGTATTATGTCGTTATTATTTTCCCTTAATTTTTTTATCAATTTCCAGTTTTCTGTGCATCTGGTTCCTTCTAGATAAGTATTTATTCTTTGGCAGTTTCTTTACCAAGACCAGTTCTTCTTTTTAGAAATTTTTCTTCGTATGTCTGCTCTCTTTTTTTACAAAACAGAATAAAAACGTTTTCCACCAGAAACGTTTTTGTAAAAACTTGAACCATAACATACTATTCATATTTTTTATGTTTTTGCTTTGAAGAGTTGATCCAATATATTCTAAAGTGTTAAAGTTCAGTTTGTTGCTTTCAGTTTTACAATGGTTTTACGTAATCTCTAATATTAAATGGTTTGTGGACCTCGCGCCATAGCTACGAAAACCCGCATGTTTTGGAAACGTATGTATGTAAATTCTCGTGAATTAATAATACGAACTCCATAATGTACACACAAGGCAAAGGAAGTATTTTATATTTAATAAATAAATTCTTACAAGGAGTGACTCGTCCGTTTTTTGTACATTCTCTAAATAAAAAACTTTATGAGCTGGGTAGTACTATTACCCCAAAGCGTGATACCGTATGTTATATTACTATGAATGAGGTCATGATGGAGGCTTACAAACATTTTACTTTCTCCGATGTATTCGGTTTTCTTATTTGCCTTAAAATAATAGTTGTTGAAATAGTTTTAAACATAGCATCGGCATGATCAATCCAGAACAATTTTGAGTAGAGAATGATGCACAAATGATGCAGACTGAGATTTCTTTGCACATTATTTATTAGAACTAAATCAACTATTATTTTCTTCATTTCTCTCATCATGAGAGCTGCATAGCTTTGTCTGCATAGCTGTTACAGAAATTGTTTTTCCATTATTTTCAATCAAAATTTAATGTATATTTTATAATCAATGAACTATATCAGTTAGCACATACCTCTTGTATGAATAATCACATCATTTCAGTATTTGTCAATGAATTTAATTCCAAAATTATTTTTTTGGTCACCCTGTATAACTAATAATAATATAGAGTTTATTTAAAGCAAAAAAATTGTACAATACAAAAGATATTTAATAATATATAAATAAACCCAGTTTCTCACAGAAGTTGTGAGCCACATGGACTACAACTTGTACGTGAGGTTTGGATTTTTTTTGTTCTGTTTAACACTGTTCTAAGTACAAATTCTAAAAATTTTTACAACAATTTTACAACTTTACAATAGAAATATGAAAACTTTTGACAAATTAAAATTAAAATTGGTAGAAAAAAAGAATTATTTATCGTAACATTTCAGTTCCTTATTTTTTACTTTTTACAACATACAACCATTACAAATTTCAACAATTTTACAACTTTAAAATATAAATATGGAATCTTTTGACAGATTAAAACTAGTAAAACACAAAATTATTTATCTAACGTTTCAGATGTTAGTTTCTAATTATTTATCTAACATTTCAATGATGTTAGTGTTTATATTACTGAATAGAGAATTGAATAACTTTTCAAATAAGCTACCACAGGACCCCTATTCTCATTAAAAAAATCATCGATTACGTCATCCGGTCATCATAATAGGACAAGCGGTGTAAGTCAGTGTGCTATGGCCGTAAAATTGATACCAACATGAATTATTTTGACAGATTTTACAAATGATGTTAAGATTGCTTTTTAATACGTTGACGGACAATGCGTCAAATGTATAAACAAGTGTTGTGATACTTTATGTATTTTGCAAAGTTGAATAGGGAAAAGGCAAAGTCTATAGACGTTGTGTCACATGACATCAATGGAAATTAAACGTCTATAGGCGTTCTGTCCATCAACGTGTTAATCTGCTTTTCATCATATTTTAATACTTATTAACCTATTGCCGACGAAGACAAATCCAAATATGTATACAAAAATTATAATAAATATATCAACTAATAACACCAATATATTTTTTTCACTTTATTTGCACTGATGCATACGTAATTTGAAAGATTTAGCAAGTAACTTCCGACTGTCGGTGAGCTCCTACTTCATACTGTCGTTATTATAAAAATTCACTCTCAACGTGTTTGCCAATCGCGCCTAAAGGAGTATAACTTCAATAAAAATCGACCTGCCTCGGGATTTTTCTCCAACGTGACCTATTCTCGAAAAATTATTTTACTCCATAATTTTGAACCTCTCTGTATATATCTATATAGTTGGACTTCTTCAACTTCAAATTTCGTCCACGGCACACTTGAACCGAACATTCGACTTTCCTCTACCTCCAAAACTTAAAACACAATTCAAACTACTCGAAACTTCTGTTGACAACGAATTTGTAAAAATAATGTCGTTGGGTATATTCAACGTTGAGAACGTTGGTGGGGCCATTAAAGTTTTTCTAATAATTTGGAGCTCAACTTTACATTGAACACCCGAAAGTTGGAAAACATAACATGGAAAAGTTGGTCAATAGGGAGTTTACCTATATGTTTGGGAGAATTTTTCGAAGGTGAGGTTACTTGAGTTTTATACAGGATGAGGCAATAGTGACTGTGGGAAGTGTTTATCTATTGTTATAGGAAATATAAAAAAAATGTTTAAAACAGTTATAGGCAACTTTATACTTACATTGGATGTAATTTTACTAAGGTGAACCAAAGGTTACCAGGGTGAACCATGATCGCGAAATTTTCTACTACATATATTTGTTAATCTATAATCTACCCAAATTATCTCTCTCCCATGACGTTACAGCTCAAGTAAAGCCCTGGGTTCTCCCAGTATTCGCCTAAAAGCATCTCTTTCCATGGCTGCTCTTCTCCAGTTATCCAACTTCAATATCTCTAACATCGGTTCTCACCTCGTATATACACCTCTCTTTCTTGGTCTCTATCGTTTTAAGTCATCACTTTTTTTTAATGGGGATGAGGTGGTAAATATTCTAAAGACCTTACCACACCTGAATCCCGTTAATGATGCCCTGGCGTGTTGGATTCAGAGTGGAAGGGTCCATTCGCACTCAGTCCTTCTAGAGGAGTCGTGCTTATATCTGCACCTAGAGCTCCCTGCCTACCAACTAAAGTTCACTTCCTCATCCGGACTACTCTGCAGTAGGTCCTCTCCAAACCGGTGCATCACATGAATAGCCCGTCTTCACCTTGGTGTATGGTGTTTGCACTTACCCTATTCAACATGATGCACTCGAATATACAGTGATCAGCCATGTCATCAACTCCACAGTCTGTGCGGTTTCCATCCACTACCTTCCCTCTCGTTTCTAGGTAGGCCCTGAAGGAGTGCCTAGTTTGGAATTAATACTTTCATCCAGGCCACCCTATGCGCGCTTGTCCACTCTTCCTGCCACTCTGTTACGCTGCTCCTAGCAACTGTTTTCTTCTGATCATTTTCTTCTGTTTTCCTTCTCCATAATTTGGATGGCCGCACATACACAATAACATTGGATGGCCGCAATAACACACCCGCGATTACTTGTATGGCCACCGTTGATTTAACATTGTTTTTCTTTGTTGAGATAGTAGTGTTCTTTGGTACCGCGTAGACCACAATAGTGTGGACTACTTACATTCAAATTTTATGTTTGACAGTCCCTGGTTCTCCCAGGTTGGGCATAACCATCTGTTCTGGGCATCTCCAGGACAAAAATTATATGATCTCCGGCGTTCGGACTCCTGAGGATCATAGCTTCAGTTTTCTCGTCAGCCAGCATAAGGTCTTGTTTCTGAACCAATTCTTCGCTTTGTTGAGGCTCGGTTCCCTCTATGTCTGACTGACCAGTTTGTGTTGTACTCCGCCAGCACCACAAGGTTATCCACATATGCTGCTGATAGAGAAATATCCCCAAGTTGCCCAGTAGTGTGACGATAATTTTTCAGTTAGCACTATTAAAAGCATTTCTTAAATCGAGAAACAAAGCTGCTATCCATCTGCTTCTACATATGTATATCTCCCTCTTGATCCTGCTTATGTCGTCTACCGAATATTTTTCTTTTCTGAATCCATACTGGCGGTCGGATATCCCACCTTTCTCCATTATCTCTCTCTTCAGCATTCTCTTCGTAAGAATCTCGAAGATCTTGTCTAAGTTAACAGGCATATAGGTCTGTACGCCCTAGGCTCCTCTAATTCCATTCCGGGTTTCGGGATAAGTATGAGATGTAATATTTTCAGATCTCCTGGGAGCTCTTGTATTTTTACCAGGTTGTTCATATTATCCTGTGCCCATTGCACTTTATCCTCATGTCCTCAATGATGATTTTTATTATCTCGGGTGCTATCCTATCAGGTCCGGGTGCTCCTTCCAGACACTAGCCTGAATTTCATGGAACAAAGCTAAGTAGGCAAATAATAGTTGTAAGAAAATTCTTTAGAATGATACACAAATGTACTAGGATAAAAACAGGCTAAAGGGTTCATTGGGACATTCAGCCAAATTTACAGTCGACTTACTGACCCACACTCGAAAGACTAGAAAGGTGATTGTGGGACTGTTGATTAGACACTGTAGGCTCAATAAGCATTTAAGACGTATAGGCTTGATGAAAGAGAATACTTGTCGGTCCTATCTAGAAAAAGAGGAAACCACTCTACACGTCCTATGTCAGTATGAAGGCCTCACAAGGCTGCAGTATCTAGGAGTAGGATACCAAAAACAAAAGGTATCAGTGTATATGAAAGGACCCAGAAATGCAATAAAATAGAACAAGAGAAAGAACCGGTAAAATATGTATGGACAATGTAGGGTACGAGTTAGGTAGAAAACCATAAACATAAGACCGTGCAAAAGAAACTGGTCAAAATTCACAAAGGGTTGTAACGCCAGGAGAAGAAGAAAAAAACAAGTTATGAACAAAAATGAACACAAAACATTTGTCTTACCCTTAAAAATTGCATAGAATTTGAATAGCTGCCATATATTACCCTAAATCAGGAAATCCTGAATAAGATGCCCTAATATTCTTCTAACCCACCTCGACGGCCCTTCCACACATTCATCCGAAATATGCGAACAATCTCGCAACATTCTGACTATTATTTGCCGCATTATCGCTATACCCATGCCCAGACTGCTAAGATTAAACTATTTTGTTGGTTAACAAAACACGTAGAACGACGCTAGAGACAAGCAAGCGTCGAGCAGTGCTGCCAAAAACAGACAATAAACAATTAAGCGCAGCCAGTGACGTCCGGAGGGATAATGAGGGGGACCGATGCCGTCCGGTATGGGAAGGCCATATTGGCATTTATTTAAGACTTAATTTCAAATCACGCGGTCCATTACTTTTAGCATTTCAAATAAATAGAGATATTAAGATAAACAACTAAACACAGGTTTTTCACGTAAATCTAAAAAATATCTTAAAACAGAAAACTAAACTATAACAAAGGGTAACCCCTTTCCCTTTGTCTAAAAAGAGGTTAAGATAGGCAAAATGCCCCAATCCCAGAATTTCGATTTTTCTTTTTTTTTACATTCTATGTGATTAAAAAATAAGAGTCAATTTCAGCCGGCCAGCCCCCTCTTCATGTACCTTCCAACAAAAACATCATTTTTTCGTTTTTATTTTTTTTTGCGGGTTGCAATCAATTTGAAAATTTAAAAAAATTCACACCCATAGTTGATACTTCTACAAAACATTTCTATTTTTTATAGACCCGTAGGAGTGTACCTAACCTCAAAATGCATTTATTTTTTCGAATAATACTTTCTTTTTGGAGATGGCTGCAGGTAAAATTTTTAAAATATTTTTTTGTAGTCTATAATTTATAATAAACGAATCCTTTATAATATTTGTAAATAGGACGAAATTTGTAAATAGAGACGTTTAAACCCCAAAAAATTGTTTGTTTGATGTTTAAAGAGTGTACAGGATTATCAGCATTAAAAATAAGAGCAAGACATATTCATTTAATTTTTAAATGTCTTAGAAAACAAACATCACGTTTGTTGTTAAATAATTAGGTAACACAGATTTCTCAACACAAGTAGGTACACTAGTTTTCAATAACGCTTCGTCAGCTATTGGTTATTGTTAATATTTCATGGCCGAGCTGTGTCAGCATTCAAAGCAACAACATTTTACAAGTTTATTTATACGTACAGAGAAAGCATCGTGGATCATTCTATTTCATTCTTTTATCAATTCGTATTCGTGATTCAGATACATCATTAGAAAGTTTTACCTCAAGCCCACCAACTCGTTACAGATATATTTAGAAGTGATCAATAAATATAGTATGAACAAATAGTGTTTTACCAAAGCAACCCTCTCCTCAGGGTAACTACCCCGTAAAATAAGGAGTTCTATTATAAGAGTTTTTGCGAGTTTTTGTGCGGTTTTTGAGATCTATACAACCTGAATGAATGCGTCTCCAATTCATATTAATAAATATATACAAAAGAATATTTTTAGGCATTGAAGAAGCAAATACAAGCATCATTTATACAAAAAACAGTTTTTCAAGGGTTAGTCGGTGGTTTTCACTGGATTACCGATTTTTTACCTTTCTACAACATTAAACAGCATGTTTTTAAAAATTTTATAATATGGGACAATATATTACTCATATTCAGAGAAACTAGTGCACTAAAAAACTAAAACTAAAACACTTCAAAACTCGGTTTTAAATTGTTCAAATTTACTTACTTGATTTTTCCTTATTTTATCACATTTAAATACTATTATACCTACAAATAATTTGACTACAAAATATGAGGAATTTTTCAAAAAATTTTGTAAGATGTTCTGCTGGCTTGATGATTGTTTGTTTTTTGCCTAATATCTTAAATCCTAAAAATGTATGTAATATAATAATTGAGAGATAATGTGTATTTGTGTAATTTGAACTATACGATAATAAAAATCACGCATGGCAGAGCGACGTTCATTTTTCTGAATTATCGGAAACAATAGTCACCTGTAGTAGTATTCCTTTATTTATTTCAATCAAACTGCCTTAGCCTTGTTTAAAAAAGACTAAAAGACTATTTAAAAAATTCTTTTTTCAACAATGGTCTTAGTCTTCACTGTTCTAAAATAACATAACATCGTTCCAATTGTGACTGTATTGTATGTAGTACAGTCTTGTATTTTTCGCTTCCGTTTGCTTAGGTTTGTGTTTACGTGTTTTTAGTAATCTAGATGTGTATTGTGCATATATATTTCATGTTATTTCAATTATAACGGAGTTTATCTGTAATATACCGTATTTTATTAATTTTTGCCATATTCTTTGGCTAACCCGGATTTTCGATAACCCGGATCGGCCGCTGTCCCGATTAATCCGAGTTATCAAGGTTCCACTGTATTTTAGGTTCATAATACAAATAACTTTTAGGCTTTGCTGTTGATATGTTGTGATTTTACTTTAAATCTAATAATTTCTTACTGTTCCTTGAAATAACTTAAATCTAAGCTATCGTCTTCTTGGATCATTTCAGCTAAATAAGATGTTGCCTGGTGTAGTTGGTACGAGCTTTAAGAATATTTTGTTAAGAATTTATTTGTTTTAATATTTTCTTGCGTTTCAATGTCATAAATGACGGAAAAATCCAGTAAAAATTTCCAAAAACATTTGAAAGCCTGGTTTTTCACATAAGATGAGGGTACATACACTAGACACTAAGCCTCAAAATTAACGCACCACCTTAAAAATGGGACATTTTTCATATCTCGTATTTCCTAAATCTGTTGTCCGATTTTAGTGATTTTTTTTTATGTGTGATAGCTTTATTCTTCAAGAATATCAACGTCATAATATTGTTGCTGAAAAGATAAGTGTCATTAGGGTCTAGGACGTTTCATCGCCGCCGTTTCGATGCCGCCAGTTCGATGCCGATGCCGGCCGATTCATCGCCAGTCAATTAATCGCTATCTGATATATTTCCGAATTTTCGACAGTTACAATTATTAGTTATTTTTAGTATTAATTAGGAATTCTAGGAAATGCGAGATATGACGGCGATGAAATGGACTGGCGATGAACCGGCGGCATCGAAACGGCCGGCGATGAACCGGCGGCATCGAAACGTCCCATTCCGGTGTCATTATAGACCGGGTGTAATAATGATAGTATGTTTTGTCCTCAAAGTTTGGAACACCCTGTGGAATATTCTAGGGTATATTAAATATTGAAATTAAAACTCAACTGTAGCCTTCTTCTTCTAAAAGTGCCTATCTTCTGGATATGTTGGCGACCACATTGACCCATCTTATTCTATTTACGGCAGCTCGAAATAGACCAGTTGACGTTAGACCAGTCCACTTCCTAAGATTGGCCAGGCAGGATATACGTCTACGTCCAGGGCCTCTCCTGCCCTCAATCTTGCCTTGTAGAATCAACTGCAGCAGTCGGTATTTTTCATTACGCATAATGTGGCCGAAGTAAGCCAATTTTCTGTTCTTTACGGTGTTAATTATTTCTTTGCCTTTTCCTAGCCTCTGGAGAATAGTTATATTAGTTGTGTGGTGTATATATGAGACCCTCAACATACGTTGGTAGCACCACATTTCAAACGCCTCTAACCGTTTTATGGCATCTTCTGTCAGGCTCCAGCTTTCAACTCCGTATAGGAGGACACTAAAGACGTAACATCTAAGAATTCTTATGCGTATATTGATACTTAAAGACAAGTTGCAGAGAATTTTCTTAAGACTGTTAAAAGAGCTTCTGGCTTTTTCAATACGAGCTTTTATTTCGTAGCTATGATCCCAAGTATCCTTAATGTTGCAGCCCAGGTAGCATATTTTCTGTACTCTCTCTAGAGGTGTACTGTTTACTGTAATTTGGGCGTTTATGTTGGTGTTTTTACTAATGATCATTATTTTTGTCTTCTTACAGTTTAGTTTTAGGCCGTATTTGTTACATGCTTCTACAACATTATCCATGATCCTTTGGAGCCCCTGCGCACTATCCGCCAGCAGTACTGTATCGTCTGCATATCTAATATTATTTATAAGTTGTCCATTTACTGCAATGCCATCTTCTGATTCGTCCAAGGCCTCTCTAAAGATGTTTTCAGAGTATATGTTAAATAATGTTGGTGACAGTATGCAACCCTGTCTGACTCCTTTTTCAACCGTGAAGATTTCGGACAGTTTATTTTCGAATCGAACTGTTGCTTTTTGTTGGAGATATAAATTTGAAACGAGTCTTATATCCTTACCATCGAGTCCTGATGTTTTTAGGATATCGATTAGTTTTCCATGTGGGACTTTATCAAATGCCTTCTCGAAATCTATGAAACATGCATACACATCGCAATTGACATCCCTGGCTCTCTGTATTAGAACTTGCAAGCTGAAAAGTGCTTTCCTCGTTCCGAGTCCTGATCTGAATCCAAATTGAACTTCACTCAGCTGTTCTTCTAATTTGGTCTATATGCGCGAGTGAATGATAGTAAGGAGTACTTTAAGTACATGGCTCATCAAACTAATTAATCTATGTTCTTCACATTTTCTAGCGTTGGCTTTTTTGGGAAGTGGAACGAATATTGATAGTAGCCAGTCTTTTGGTAAGTAACCAGTCTCGTATATGTTGTTGAATAACTTCGTAAGAGCTGTAATTTGCTGTGCCTCTAATAGCTTTAAAATTTCACCATGCACCTCATCAGGTTCTGGTGATTTCCCATCTTTAATCCGCTTAATGGCCATAGTTACTTCTTCGTTTGTTATTTCTGGGCCATAGGGATTGTCTATTTCATACGGACTTCGTGCAGGATCTTCGAATAATTCTTGCATATATTCTTTCCATCTTCTTAATTTATCTTCAATTGTAGTCAAAATTTGACCTTCGACGTCTACGACTATGCCTATATTGCGTTGTTTTCTGATGTTCTGTACTTCTTTAATCTTTTTGTGCATATGAAAATCGTCATGTTTGCGTTGTAGTGTTTCAATTTCTGTACATTTCTCCATCAGCCATGCTTCTTTTGCCCCTTTTATTTCTCTTAGTATACTCTTATGCAACTTTTTGTATTCATTGTCATTTCTACCTTTTAATTTCCTTCGCTCTTCCATCATCTGCAATATTTTATCTGTCATCCATTCTTGCTTCTTTTCTCTTTTTGATTTAAGATATTCATGCGAAAGTGTGTTGATAGATGTCTTCATTTCGTTCCATTGTTCTTCTACGCCACTAGGAGCGTCTTCAACTATTCTCGCAAAATTCTTATTAATCTCTGTTTTTACTTTTTCCTGGATGCTATTTTCTTTCAGTAGTTTTATATCTATCTTGGGTCTTATTTTCTTTTGAATTATTTGGAGTCGTATGTTGATATTTGCAACTAACAGACTATGATCTGAGGAGACATCGGCGCCTGGATATGTTTTTGTTGAGGTGACAGAATTTCTAAACCTTTTGCTTATGTTAATAAAATCAATTTGGTTTCTTATGATTTTCCCTGGGGCATCACCGGGTGCTTTCCATGTATAAAGCCTTCTTGGATGTAATTTAAAGAATGTGTTCATTACAACCATATCCGTCTCTTGGCAGAATTGTATCAGTCTTTCTTCTCTTTCGTTTCTTGTGCCAAGACCATATGACCCCACAACATTCTCGACTGTACCTTGTCCTATTTTGGCGTTGAAATCGCCCATGATGATAGTTATCTCATGTTTTTTTGTCAGCTTTAGAGAGTTTTCTAGAGTCTGGTAGAAATTTTCTATTTCTTCTTCGGTTGATATTTATATTAGAGGGACTTGAATTAATCTTCAATAGCATAACTCTATCTGATATGGGCGTAAATCCTATTACTGCTTTGGCTATTTCCCTTTTTACTATCATCGCTACGCCATTTTTGTTTCTTGTTGTGTCATCTCCCGAATAATAGATATGGTGTTCACCTATAATTTGTATGCCAGAATTTGGCCATCGAACTTCACTGCATCCTAAAATATCTATGTTTAGGCGAGTCATTTCTTGAATAATATTTGCTGCCTTGCCTGCTTGATACATGCTTCGAATGTTCCATGTACCGATCTTTTTCACTTTTGGGACATTATTGGCTGACCGGGGGATTCTTAGCACCCTCTCCCCATTTAAGGGTTGCCCGGGACTGAGGGCCGTTTGTTTTGGGTTTTCAGCCATTGTGGTGTCCTGGGGATATCCTTATGGATCTTTAATGTGGTAGTCATCCCGTGGCTTTCCACATCTCAATGCCGTTGGCTAATTTAGCTCATCCGTCTTCGGAGTCAATTTCCCAGCTCCAGGGCAATGAAGTGCCCTACCAAATGTCGGTTCTTCCACCCGTAGCTGTTGACCAACAAATGGGAGATTACTTATACCGGTAATCGTTCGGTTAGTAGAGGGTGTAGTAGCAGGAAATATAGTGACCCGTCTGCCTTCGGAAACCTAATCGCCATTCGTCATTCTATATTGTAGCCTTAGGCTTTCTTAACATTCTACTTTTTGATTAATTCGCTTGTGTTGGATAATAAAAAAGTTAGATACTTTAACAACTACCAGTGTTTTTCATCAATACAGGCTGTTTCTAAATAAGTGCGACAAAATTTAAGGGGTAATTCTGCATGAAAATAATGACCGTTTGCTTTATAAACATATGTCCGCAAATGCTTCGTTTCAGAAATACGGGATGTTGAATTTGTTCGTACAATTTGACGATTTATTTATTGCTCTAAAACCGGTTGAGATATCCAATTGGAATTTGGTAGGTTTTAAGAGGTAGCTATTGCGCATTTTTTGGCATACAATTAAAAATTTTACCCTTTCCTTTTTATCCCTTTCCTGGATGTCAATGTTACTGACATTTGAAGTATTTCAACTTCCTTCTAAATCATTGACAGACTAAACGTAGTTCAATGTAGACCTAATAATAAAAAAATCTCTTAATTAATGGAGTAGAGCATCATGTACCTAGTACTAATCCGTTGGCATCCAATGTAAGCCAAATTGTAGATTAGATTTCACCAGGTAGTTAGAACATACATCTTGACCGGTGTTTGGCATTGTGGCTATTTAGCAAGGACAGAGAGTAAGTAATCGTAACCACACTTTTAAATTTTTAACATTCAAAATTTCACCCTTTTCAATTTTACTAAGTGAGATTACTTACTTTTAGGTTCACTGATGATGGACTGATAAGTCCGAAAACGTTTTGAACGTAATCCGTTTGGATTTTTAAAATTTTTTTAGAATTTTTATTAAATATACCAACTACACTAGGGAGTTTTACTTCATGTTAATTTTATTTAAAAATTTTATATTCAGCATTGGCGTGCATACGGGTAATATGACCGTATAATATTACCCGTATGCACGCCATTGGTGAATATAAAGTTCTTAATTGTATGCCAAAAAATGCTCAATAACTACCTCTTAAAACCTACCAAATTTCATTTGCATATCTCAACCGGTTTTATAGCAATAAATTAATCGTCAGTTTGTAAGAAAAAATTCAACATCCCGTATCTCGGAAACGAAGCATTTGCGGACATATGTTTATAAAGCAAACGGTCATTATTTTTTCAAGAATTACCACTTAAAGTTTGTCGCACTTATTTAGAAACAGCATGTATTGATGAAGAACGTTGGTAGTTGTTAAAGTACCTAACTTTTTTATTATCCAACACAAGCGAATGAATCAAAAAGCAGAATGTTAAGAAAGAATAAGGCTACAGTTGCGTTTTATTTTCAATATTTTATATACGCTAGAATATTCCACAGGGTGTTCCAAACTTTGAGGAAAAAACACACTATCATTATTACACCCGGTATACAATGACACTTATATGTTTAGCAACAGTGTTATTACATCGATATTCTTGAAGAACAAAGCTATAACACGTAAAAAAATCACTAAAATCGGACAACAGGTTTAGGAAATACGAAACATCAAAAATGTGTCATTTTTAAGGTGGTACGTTAATTTTAATGCTTAGTGTATATTTCTCTACGGCTGTAAAATACACCATCTTATGTTTTTCAAGAACATACTTTGAGACGTGCCCTTCAATTGGCATAACGGCAGAAAAATCAAGCAAAATTACCCAAAAACACTTTAAAACCTGGTTTTTAGCATGTTTCAAGACATCTCTAGCTTTCTCTGAATATGTGAAATACACCGTCTCATGCGTCTCACCGCATTTTATAAAATTTCTGTTCAAAAAGTAAATAGACTAGCAGATTGCCTTAATAACACTTTATGGCGAAACCGACACTGAGATGAAGTCAAGAATTTATGAAGCCAATAATGACATATGCATCATAAAGACCCGGCACAGCTTCAACACAAAGACTACTAGAAACAGCAGAGATAAGACTACTGAGAAGAATTACAGAAAATACGCTGAGAGATCGAAAAAAGTGAAGACAGAAGAAAATGTAACGTAGAGTGTATAAACGAATGGACAAGATGGAGCAATAACCTTCCATAGAGATGTCAATCCTAATGAACAAGCAGAATTGGTTATTAAGAGGAAGAAGAGGAAGAATATATTGTACTCTTCAATTAATTTTCGAGCAATAATAGGCTATTGATTATATTCAAAATAAGATAGCTAAAAGGAACTACAACGTTAAGTTAACGGGGTTTTATTATTTCATATGATCAATGGACATCTATATATGAAAAAACCGCGGAGTGCTACCATTTAAAGGGGTGCGTTTTTGAGAAATGGGTGAATTAGTCCCTGGGCACAGGTTACATTAGGGTGAGTTCTATGCACTTTTGGTATAAACATACCTACATAAAAATTGTTCCTGGTTAAATTTCCTATCTAAATATCGCTTTTTAAAGTCAATGATACTTTTTTTTACAAAAATATATTCAAAAGAAAAAGCACAAAAAAAGCCAAAAGAAAGAAATTTTGTTTTTGTCCCATAACTTTTGTCCACGAGGATATAGGTACCTATAGACATTGCTTTACAGAAAAAAGGCCTACATATTTCTTCTTTAAAATATTGTGTAGTAGAGGTAATTAGGATTTATAGTTTTCGAAATATGATTTTTCAAAGTTCGCCACTCACAGCAATTTTGGACAATTTTCCTTGTAATTTCGCAAATATTGTTCTGTAACTTTTTTCCACGTAACTTTAGGTATATGAAATGGTACACGTAATAGAAATAGAAATCAATTAGCTTTAAAATGGTCTACTGACTAACGTTGTACGACTTTTTTTTTTAAAGAGATTATGGTTTTTCAAAGTTTTATACTTTTAACGATTTTTTATAATATAATATAAAAATAAAATTATATTATTATATGATATATTGTATATTATATAATATTATATTATATATAGTATATATAATATAATATTATATTATATAATATATAATACCTAATATAAAAAAAAATTATTTTTTACGATTATTTTTGAAATTTCTCATTATAACTTTTTTTCTTCTACATTTAGGTATATAATATATTATATAATAAAAAAGTTTATTTTGTTTACTTTAAAATTTTGTATTACAAAAAATTCGAGGATTATTTTTTAATAAGATATTATTTTTCAAAATGTAATAAGTACTTGCAACGCTTTTTGATTTTAGGATTATTTTTTAAATTTCTCATTATAACTTTTTTTTTCTTGTACATGAATATACTATATGTATATTGCTGAATAAAGAGGGCTTACTTTCTGTTCTTTAAAATGGTGTATCATCTATATTTAAATAATGGAAACCGAGTGATTCTTTGATATTTTTTTACCTGCATTATTTAAAATTATTTCTTTTACAAAAATTACATAAACATTAGTCTTAGAAAACATCAATTAGTTAAAATTATTTAAACGTTGACATTTAAAAAATTTCAAAATCAAAGTCCATCTCTTCGTTAGCATTAGCTTCAATATCTTCCTCTGACACTTCAGTTATCTTAGAGTCCCACAATTAGTACCCATGCACATGCACCCTTTGCAGAATATTGAAAAACTAATTCCTATCTTCCTACAACCGCAGTTTTTTGTACATCCTTTGGTACATTTACATGCTATTTTTTCAAGCAAAGCTTGTGGTGCAGGAGCTTTGACAGTAAATATTGGAATTAATCCATATTTTGAAGTTTGCCCGGCCGAGTCAAGTGGATCCAAAGTATTACCTATAAAAAATAAGATTCAATCATAACACACAATCACATAAAAAAGTTATAAGGAGAAATTTAAAAAATAATCCTAAAATCAAAAATCGTTGCAAGTACTTATTACATTTTGAAAAAGCATATCTTATTCAAAAATAATCCTAGAATTTTTTATAATACACCATTTTAAAGTAAACAGAATAAGCTTTCTTTTTTATTATATAATATATACCTAAATGTAGAAGAAAAAAGTTATAATGGGAAATTTAAAAAATAATCGTAAAAAATATAAAAACTTGTTAAAAGTATAAAATCCTGAAAAAGATAACCTCTTTAAAAGAAGTCGTACAACATTATACAGTAGAACATTTTAAAGGTAATTGATTTCTATTCCTCTTACATGTACCATTGCATATGCCTAAAGTTGCGTAGAAAAAAGTTACAGAAAAATATTTGCGAAATAACAAGGAAAATTGCCCAAAATTGCTGTGAGTGGCGAACTTTGAAAAATCATATTGCGAAAACTGTAAATCCTAGCGACCTCTACTAAGCATCATTTTAAAGAGAAAATATGTAAGTTTTTTTTCTGTGAAGCAATGTCTATACCTATATCCCCATGGACAAAAGTTATGGGACAAAAAACAAAATTTCTTTCTTTTGGGTTTCTTTGGGATTTTTCTTTTGAATATATTTTTGTAAAAAAAAGTATCTTTGACTTTAAAAAGTTATATTTAGATAGGAAATTTAACCAGGTACAATTTTTATGTAGACGTGTTTGTACCAAAAGTGCATAGAACTCACCCTAATGTAACCTGTGCCCAGGGACTAATTCACCCATTTCTCAAAAACGCACCCCTTTAAATGGTAGCACTCCGCTGTTTTTTCATATATAGAGATTCATTGACCATATGAAGTAATAAATCCCCGTTAACGTTGTAGTTCCTTTCTATAGTACATAATCAATAGCCTATAAAGTCTTACCAACACATCATAGTGTTAACTCTATAGGTCTGGATCCCGCGTATGAAAAAAAAGTTGATTAATAGCAAGCTGAAAATTTGTTAATAGCTTAAGGGTGTCTAGTCGGATAAACTTTGATATATGGGAACACTGGAACAGGGGCAGTTTTAATTGTAGAACAGGTTAAAAATTTGGAACGGTCAGAAAACGAAAACGGCATATTTAATTTGTCCGACAGAACAGACTTAAACTCTCCGAACAGAGATTAAACTCTCATGCAAAAATCAGACTGCTATTTATCACCTGTCGTAATTCCTGTCATTTGACATATTCTACATGTTCCACTCATTAAAACGCCCATTTGATGATAAATAGCAGTCTGATTTTTGCATGAGAGTTTAATCTCTGTTTGGAGAGTTTAAGTCTGTTCTGTCGGACAAAATAAATGTGCCGTTTTCGTGGTCTGACCGTTCCAAATTTTTAACCTGTTCTACAATTAAAACTGCCCCTGTTCCAGTGTTCCCATATATCAAAGTTTACCCGACTAGACACCATTAAGCTATTAACAAATTTTCAGCTTTCTATTAATCAACTTTTTTTTCATACGCGGGATCCAGACCTACTATGACTAAAGTCCGGATTATAAGCATGACAGAAAGGTCAAAATAAGCACTTATATGAGCAAAAAATGTCGCAGAAATAAGCAAATATTTTTTTATGAAATAAGCAAGGTTCAAGAAAAAAACCTTTAAGTACCTATACATGGAATTATATAAATATGAATAAAGGACAATAACATTAAATTACATTTATTTTTAATTATGTATCGTATTATTAACAATAATAAATAAACAATTACAAAAGTGTTAAACTATATTATTATAATAAAAAAATCGAAAAATAAATTAACATATTAATATATTTTTTATTCATGGCCATTAGCATAAAAACAATTAACAATAATATGTTTTTTAAAATTTTCTTGTAAAAAGCTATGTCTTCTATCTGTATACAGTCGGAAAAATGAAAGAATACCCATGAACGAACATATAAAACACGCTACATTTTCCTGTCACCGTGCCACAAAGAAAATTACCCAGCGCAAGTACATGTAATAATAATTATTACATGTACTTGCGCTGGCCAATTTTTGTATGGCAAGGTGACAGGAAAATACAACGTGTTTTATATGTTCGTTCATGGGTATTCTTTCATTTTTCCTACTGTACATATATTTATACCCAGAAAAAGTTTTTTCAACATCTACAGATGTGATAGGTGCGTATTTAAATTTAGACAAATGTACCGATACTGAATGAAAAGTATTTTACAACAATATAATAAATTTGGGCTGTCTGCAGACATTAGTTTATTACATGAACAAGTATAACGTGGGTTTTCCCGTTTATGGTTCTTTTCATGAGGATTTTTCAGTGCGTCACAAATGATAGAAAAAAAGGTAAGTCCGTGATAATATACATTTATAACATTTATTCTAACATGACATTTTAGTTAAATCTGACAGTTGTCAAATTTTATTTGCAATTGCGCATAAAAACAAATCAATTGTCTTTATTGCATTTATAAAATGGTATTTTCTTTGATTTGTATAGTCTTATAAATTGTACAGATTATATTCGTAGATATATTATATAATTAGAAAATAAATTTTTTTCTATTATAGCGCCATCTATCGACAACTAGAATAATCACCGAACTAGAATAATTACCAACGTAATCACCGACGTGCCTTTTTTCTGTCATATACAATTTAATGCGTTAGAAAGAAATCGAAAAACTGTGACGCACTGAAAAATGTTCATGAGAAAAAGCATATCTCCTAAGCCTAAGGAATTAAAATTATTATGGTTTGAATTATTAGAGTTTTATAGCTCTGTATACTTCATAGAATTTTGCTTAAGACAGGAAGTAATAGTTTATCATAAGAAGTAAAATAAACAGAGATAAGCAACATATCTTTAAAATAAACATTTTTACTAAAAATCCTAATTATAAGCAAAAAAGCAAAAAAAAGCAAAATGCTTATAATCCGGACTTTATCTATGACCCTACTCCGATATACTTCTTTAATAATCGTGTAGGAAGAAAGGATTAGTTTTATAATTTCAGCTGCAAATTTTTGTTTATTTTATTTTTCAGCTTGTAACTGTTAATGTTTAAAGTTGTTTCAAAAAAGTAAAACTCAAACTTTGTTAAAAAATAGAATCGACGTCCATGCTCCTAAATAAAACTGAATGAGCTATCTGCGGCCACCATTGAGGTCAAAGACTGTGGGTCAACTGGAATGCATTCCCGCATTTTTTACCAAGCACATTAATTGTAATCAACATTGTTTAGATGAAAGCGAAGTTAGGAGACAACACACAATAAAGGTGAAATTAGGGAGACAGTCCCCAATATACTGGATGTTTAATTCACAGTAAAATGTACAGACTGAGCGGTACACCATTAAATGTCTTTAGGTTTTATAAATCCTTTTTATATAACTACGTTTAGTTACAATCTAAAGTAATCTATTTTTGGCGCCCCTTAAGGTATTTTGGATCACGTTTTTTTATTCATTTTTTTTGTAGGTAGGTAGGTGCTTGAAATAAAGCAAGAAACTGAACTTTAGAAGTCATATTTATAGTCTATTCACTCACGGTAAAATATTACAAAACCTCCGAATTTTAAAGAACCGCTTGGATCGATATTAAATTTGGCATATACATCATAGCTAACATGTCAAAGAAAAAAGTGATATTGTGCCACAGTGTGCTTAGTGTGGGGTTGTTGAAAAATGAACATATTTATATTCACTCGCAAATAACTCGAAAAGTATTGACTTGGTGAAAAACTGTATAGAACCAAAGTTGTGTAGAATTAGTCATTTTATCCAATTACAATTTATTTTGAACGTATGTTTTTTACCCCCGAGAAGGAGTGAAACTCACCCCCAGGGGAAAAACAAACATCGACACAATATCACTTCTATTTCATTGACATGTTAGCTATGTGTATGCCAAATGTCATGTCAATATAATAGTGCAGTCACTGAAGGTGAATATGAGCTATTACCTCCGATTTCGTTGAACCTCCATCGATTTGCACGAAAATTGGTGAGTGGTTAGAGGATATCTCAAGGAACAAAGGTGACATGGTGCCAACTTGCGCTTTTACCCTGGGGGTGGATGCCACTCCTCCTCGGGGGTGAAAATTATTTTATAAAAAATAACCCCACAATTCGATAGAGCGACAAATTATAAGCAAAATTTGTTATATAAAGTTATTAAAATAAATCAAAACTTTTTGAGTTATTAAAGACCAAAGATTTTAATTTTTCGTGAGAAAAATGAAAAATAAAAATAAAAATAAAAAATCAAATAAATTCCTTACTAGAAAAACCTTTCAATGTTAACTGAAAGTGAGTTATGGGTAATTGAATGTATATTTCTTTCGTCGACTACCCAAATCTAGTATTCAAGCTTAAATACCGGGAAAATGATGCATTTTATAACATAAACTTATTAAACATTTGTCAAAGCTCATTGAAATATCTATCAAATAAGTGCTCGAACAAGTTGATAGCATTAAAGTTTATGCACCAAAAATGTTTCAAAATGTATCTTTTAAAAAATTTTCTAAAAAATGTTATGGTTTTTTTGTAAATACCTCCGTTCATCTAATAACTGGTTAAAATTTTATTCCAAGAGCTATTATAAAACGTCAAAATAGTCATTTATACCTCTTACTTTTTTAAAAATAAAAGGTTAAATGGCTCCGGTTACAAGGTTCTCGCAGCAAAATTGAAATTTTAAACGTTTCTATCTCGGTTATTTTTTACTCTACGAAAATAGCAAAATGGGTAAAGTATTTGTTACAGAAAAAACTAAAATTCAGTTATTTATCATTTTTTGCGTACCTATATTGAGTATTTTTGGAGTTATTATCAAAAGAAAATGAAAAATACGATAATTCTAAAAATTCTGATTTTTTTAAATTATACCTTTTTTCAAAAATATGCATTCTAAACCGGTTAAATTTGTTGAAATAATTAACTATGATAACATAAAGAAATTCTTGTGAGGATTACTACAAATTTTCATTTTTGCAGAAATGGCGTATGTTTAGTTTTTAACTTTTTCCTAAGAAAATCGAAAGGGTTCTCTTATTTTCATCATAACTTGCTTAATTTTGATGCTATTAACTTCTACTGAAGCTCATTTGATAGGTATTCCGAAGTACTTTGACAAGTGCTTAACAAGTATATTCTATAAAATGCATCGTTTTCCCGTTATGTAAGCTTGAATACTTAGATTTGAGTACTCGTCGAAAAAAATATACATTCAATTACCCATAACTCACTTTAAAATAACATTAGTTTAGTTCTTTAAGTAGGGAGTGTATTAAATTTTTTATTATCTTTAATTTTGGTAATAATAGCTTTTTTACAAAAGCTTATAGTTTTTGAGTAATACGTGAAAAACAGCTTTAAAACATGCATTTTTTTTAAGAAAAAATAAAATCTTTGATATTTAATAACTCAAAAAGTATTGATTTATGTTAATAACTTTATATAACAAATTTTGCTTAGAAGTTGGCCCTCTATCGATTTCTGGTATTATTTTTAATAAAAAAATTTCACCCCCGAGGAGGGGTGGCAACCACCCCCAGGGCAAGTTAACATCATGTCACCTTTGTTCCTTGAAGTATATTTTAACTACTTACCAATTTTCATGAAAATCGATGAAGCTTCAACGAAATCGGAGGTAAAAACCTTCAGTGACTCCACTATAAGCGGTTCGTTAAAATTCACAGCAAAAACCGTTAGTAAAATGGATTATTCTTTGTAGACTAAAATATCAAAATGAAACAAACAGAACAAAATAAATTAAAATGCCTGACTTCTGACATGTTCTAGCACATAACAATCAGCAGTAACTGTATGATATTATACTAATAAAATTTCATGTGTATTTATACCTTCTTCTTATTTAGGTACCGTATTCGTATTCAGAGCTTGGCCGTCATTATGTTTACAAGTTCCTGAAACCCTTCTCTATCGGCTGCTGCGCAAAATAATTCTTCTACAGTAGTTCCACACTATTGTCTAATATTACGCCACCATGAAAGTTTCTTTCGACAACTCTATCACTTTCCCTCACCTATTCCTTGTATTATAAGGCGAAGAAGATGGTATCTAGGTCCTCTAATTACATCGCCGAAGTATTCTGTTTTTCTCCTCTTTTTCTCCTATTTATACCAATCCTATTTATATTTCTCAGCTTTTATTTTAAAATTATTTTTGGTTTTTTTTGTTTGTTTTATTTTTGCAATTTTTGACCCCGGGTTTTGGCGCCCCTAAAGGATGGCGCCCGTGTGCATTGCACACTTTGCACATATGGTAAAAGCGGGGCCCTGTGAGGGAGAGACATTCAATGATGTCTCACCTTATTCTTTTTTGGTTTGTGTTCGAGCCATTTAAATATTGCATTAATTTTAGTTGTCTGTGTTTTACTAGTATTTATTTTGTTTTGATAATAATTAGTTTAGAGAAATTATGTCATGTCCAGCCGCGTTGCTTTGCTGAATATACAAAAACTTTGCGATACGCTGAGAACAGAAATTAACCGGTGGTGATTTGGGAAAGAGAGTTTAAATTAAGAAGTCGAAGACTAGACACTTACGGCGATCGTTGACATTCCGTGCCGGGTAATAAAAACACATTTTAGTTATTTTTACGTTATTAGATATACTAGAAATATATTGTTTTCGTCACTCATGTTTGTGCGACATTTTATACTTTAATTTAAAAGCTGATTTAGATAAATAGAGGTTTTTTGATAAAGAGACTTTTGTTTACTTTCGAGCCTGGGGTAGTTGTTGATAACGGGTAGTTTTAAACAGTGCCCACAGTTTAGTATTGAAGTAGGTCTTGGGGTCAGATTCTATCTAGTCTCCTTGGGGTAGGACCATTGCTGAATAATTCCGTTCCTAACTCATTTTGTTGGTCAATAGTAAGTTCATTTTGTGACTCCGTGGGTAGAAGGATTACTTCTTTGATGAAAGGAATCTGTAAGTTGTAGAGAAGTGTTTGATTACTTACGTACCATGGTACATCCACTATCGATCTTAGCCCTTTTCACTGAAATCTTTAGATGATATTCAGCGCCGTTGGCTTTGCATAGCCCCATAGATGTAGTCCATTGTACCAGATAGGTTTGGGTATGGCTTTGTATAGAAAAATTTTGTTTTGTATGTTGAGTTTTGATTTGCGTCCAAGGAGCTAATACATTTGCCGGAATTTTAAGTCGAGCTATCTTCTTTTGGGCTGGATATGTATATTATACGGCAGGTATACCTCTTGTCGCCCCTGCTTTTCAAAATTTACTCCGAAAGAATTTCCAAAAATGCACTTTCTGAAAAACAAGAAGAAATAATTGGGAACGGTGAAGTCATCAATAATTTGCGATATGCGGAAGACAGTACTCCTAGCTTCTACTCAAGATGATTTACAAACACTGGCTGATAGTGTCTTGGAGGGCTGTAGGGAAGCAGGTCTGGACCTAAACATACTGTTATGCTCTTTATTTCTCTCTGTTATGAGATTGATCAGCAAATTCTTACTTTGATTAATTATTTAATTTTTTTAATTATTACTTATGTAAAACAAAACCAAAATTAATTTAAATTGTCTAATAAATGTTATCCTCAGGGATATTTTAATTTTAATGCATTACCTGCGGTTTGTGACTTCGAGTATCTCTAGTTGCTTATAGGTCTGGATCCCGCGCATGAAAAAAAAGTTGTTTAAAAGCAAGCTGAAAATGTGTTAATAGTTTAAGGGTGTCTAGTCGGATAAACTTTGATATATGGGAACACTGGAACAGGATAAAATTTGTGGAACAGGTTAAAAATTTGGAACGGTCAGACCACGAAAACGTCACATTTATTTTGTCCGACAGAGCAGACTTAAACTCTCCGAACAGAGATTAAACTCTCATGCAAAAATCAGACTGCTATTTATCACCAAATGGACGTTTTAATGAATGGAACATGTAGAATATGTCAAATGACAGGAATTATGACAGGTGACAAATAGCAGTCTGATTTTTGCATGAGAGTTTAATCTCTGTTCGGAGAGTTTAAGTCTATTCTGTCGGACAAAATAAATGTGCCGTTTTCGTGGTGTGACCGTTCCAAATTTTTAACTTGTTCCACAATTAAAACTGCCCTTGTTCCAGTGTTCCCATATATCAAAGTTTATCCGACTAGACACTCTTAAGCTATTAACAAATTATCAGCTTGCTATTAATCAACTTTTTTTTCATACGCGGGATCCAGACCTATTACTTCATCCAGGGACAAAACAGGGAAGTTAAACACATTCGATGTCATATAAATGTTATGAATATTTTTTATTTATCCAATATACCATAAAAATAAGATTTAAAAATTATACTAAAATTCAATTAGGTTGCAACTCTTTCTCATCTAATAAATTAAGCTTTAATTCTGATATCTCCTTTGTTTTAACAAAAATTTTATTTAAATAATTTGTTAGACTATTTTTACAGAAAATACTAAAATTTATTTTTCTCTTTTGGAATTGATTACTTAATTCTTCTTTAAATTTTGGAATGACTAAATTATACTGTAGAACTGCTCAATACAAAAATAAACAAATATGGTGTAGATGTAAAACAACTCTCTCCGTTTCACAAAAATTCTGACTAACCTTTTGTTTCTTCTTTACTTCTTCTTCCTGGATTGCGTAGTCCTCGATTCTCCCACACGTGCTCCTAGGATATAGCGAAAGGTCCTTCTCGTCCAAACTGCTTCACCAACAAACAAACAACGGGACTCGCTCGAAATCTCTATTCAGTTTTCTCTCTGCTCGATATCTTGTGCAAATTGATATCCACCGGCTACTCGTTCTAGACAGAAAAACAGGAATCTCCTCGGACACAAGGAAAATTAACTTCTCAACTCGGTCAACGATTTCGTTTCACCACGATTCTGCTCGCAAAGGCCAATTTCACCACTTTACACCGACTTCTCACTTTTTAAAAACTGGACTGTAGTCTCCAGATATTCATTACACAGTGACCATTTTTTTCTCTCCTCAAAATCAGACTCAACACTTTCATCCCCACTATCTATCTTTCTCCGCCAATCACAAACATCCTCTCTACCCACTACATCCATATTTTCATTTCTTAAGAACCAATTTATTTTGTATACAACTTTTCCATTTTGTTAAATTCTAGGAGACACCAAATTATTTTCGTTGTTTCAAAATGCTAAACAAAAAGCCTTATATTCTAAACTCAATACATTTGCTTACTGCCTATCCTTCTAGGAAACATTTATAAAACGTCATTGTTGATTCCACAGCGAAATAAATGTACTTTCTAATTTTTACCGCACCATTGTTTGAGTCTGTTCCGAGACCCATTAATAAATCACCTAACGATTTCACTTTCCGCGAAAAAACTGTTTACTTACTAAATCATAATATTTACAATTTTTGGTCATATACACAGCGATGAAAATCTATGATCTCGTGGTCTCTGATATTTTATTTTCTAAATTTTTCCCATAAAATTATACAACAATACAGAAAACCAAAATACTCTTAAAAGTAAACAGCAGAATATAAAACCGTCTATGTATGTAAATGGTACCAAACTTGATCAAGTTGGTCAAATTGTTTACCTTGAATATCAGTTAAATTGTAACGCAGAGAGCCACGGTGAAATTACATTGAGAATTGAGTAGGAGAGAGCCACATTTACAAGAAAATTCTCGGTCTTACTTTATGGCGTCGAGTCTTGTACCTACTGTAAGTGATCTAAATCGCCTTGAGGCTTTCGAAATTTGGTGATATAGAAGATTTTTAAAAGATTATTTGGTAGAAAAGATTCGAAACTGCACAATACTAGAACGTCTCAGCAAGACTACTGAGATTATAAAAAGCATTAAGAAGAGAAAGCTGGCGTACTTGGAACATGTAATGAGAGATTCCAAATATAGGTTGCTACAAAACATAATGCAAAGGAAAATAACAAGCAAGAACAGTCCAGGATGGAGTACGACTTCATGGTTAAAGAACTTGCGAGATTGGTATGATGTTGATACAAGCATGATTGTAACCAAAGTTCTGAAAGAACATGGTAAATGACGAAGAAAAGCTTTCCTCATCGATTAAAAATGATTATATAGTACCAATTTAAAACAATTTTGTTCTGAAGCTTTTTCTTATGACATTTTAATATAATTTACTAGTTTCGATTTCCATTTGAAAATGATGAGTCTATGATCATCCTACCGGCAAATAAGAGTAATGCAACTATTGTAATGGTTAAAATTCAATCAGTATTTTGAGAAAAATATTCAAAACAACTTTTCTAGTTGTTTAAACTTCTTAAATGGATACTTTCATAATAAAATTAATGAAAAAGTTTTGAAATTCCAAGTTTTCTACCTTCTAACATAGTTTTGATGCAAATAACATCGCAGTAAAGCAGAGCGGAGTCGGTGGTTACGTTACCTCTTACGTGACTCTAAGCACATCTTAGCGTACGGATTGAGGTTTAAGTGTTTACAGTTACTTGATGAGTGGGAAGAAGTTACGCGAAGGTAGACATTTTACAATCAAGTGGAAACGGGAAACTGGTCTGGATAGTTCCTTTGATATGCAAATTGAGACGGGAATATATTTAAATAATTTTATATAGATACAATGAAAGGTTTTTGCAATATTATAGCAAAGAAGACAAATTTACAGTAATGATATATTACAACAAAAATGACCAACAAAAAATTCTTTTGCGAAATTTTTAATTAAGATATTTTGACAATGTTTCATGTCGATCGGACAGCTCACTGGGACTAGCGGCTGACCGCACTTCACTTCGCCGTGATGAATGCGAGTTCAAGCCCCAGCCAGGTCAACGGAAAACAAAAAAGGCTAACGCGTCAGTATAAAATTCTAATATGAATCTGACGCTTAGACTGGAATATGCGGGCGTCTGATCGGCCTATGAGGGAGCAGTACGGCAAGGGATAAGGGCTTGCGGCTCGATGACACTCCCCCATAGATCCCTACCGGAAGGGCGTATATCACTATTTCATTGAAACTGCGAAGGTCACTCAGATAGCAAATCAAGGAGAGTGGGTGTTAGTGCAAAGAGTAAACATCCATTTAAAATGCATTGTGCACGACATCGGTGGTTTTGAGAAATTGCCAGATAAAATCGTCGAATAGTTGTTTATTTACGAAGAATACATTTAATATTGTTTATAAATTTTTTTAATGTTGTAATATTTACAATATGTCCTTAACTAAGAACAATAGGTAAATTATTTGACAAAAATTGAAAATTTGACCTGTAGAGGGAGATCCAGTGATCACCCTCTTTACATAAATTAAATTAAAATAAGTTAAAATAAGTTTAGTTATCACAGATTATTCGAATCTTCTTCCTAGGTCCACTACTTTGAATCTCTTCAGGCGTCGTACATCATTGTGGTTATCAGTGAGGTTTCTGGATAACTCGTTTGGATGAGATTCTAGTCTCTTGGAATATTTTTTGTAATATTCTGTTATTACTGTTTTTGGTATCGCATAGTTTGGCACGTACCAAGGGGCATTCAGCATTGTTCTAAGGACTTTGTTCTGAAAAATATGCATGAAAAATAGGACACCAAGTGCACAACCCTGTGAAATTTTACACAATATTTTAAAATTTACTCACGAGAACGTAGAAGGAAATTTTACTGTAAAACAGGTAACTAATAAAAAACCGAAAATCTTTGGATCCCAATTGATCTGACAACATATCCAACGTTTTCGATCGGTCTGACCTTGTCAACTGTTGTTTCTGTCAACTTGTAACTACCTTCAAGGCTATTTAATTTTATTTGGAGCGGATCTAAACTTTTTGGAAAAAATCCTTTGTAAAAGGTATAAAATTTTATTAAAATACCTTTTTTTATACCTTTTACAAAGGATTTTTTCCAAATTTTGTGATTGATGGTATACAGCCAACTACAGGAAAAACATTCCTTTTCCTTGTGGATTTCGGATCTAAACAGTTCGTTTGTGGTGCTGTTAAACTATTTCCTGGATGCGAAACCTCTCTAAAATTTGTCATCCAGGACATTCTTCTACATTCCGGATTTTTTCATTCTTCAATCTTTCAATGTATTCTATTTTGTGAAGGTACATATTTTTGTCCCCTCATTAGACTTTTTTCTACATGTAATGATTCTGAAATAAGATTGTAATCCTTAGGCCTATCCAATCAATGAGCAATTTTTTCTAACCTAAATTAAGGGGATATGCGCAAACATTCGGCTGCAATGCTATTTAAATGCATTCATTTTTTTCGAATCCTGAGAAAACTAATAAGTATTTTTGAAAAATTTAAACCCAAAATGAAGAATTACATCATTATCGAGAATAAAAAGTCCCTAAAAACTTCTATAATGTTTATTTTAATAAGTTACAGGGGTGAAAAACAAGCGAAAATTGATTGTGATTTTTAATTTCAAATACACACACCGGCAAAATTAGCCGAACACCTTAAAAATGGGACATGTTTGATGCCTCGAATCTCCTAATCCTGTTGTCCGATTTGAGTGATTCTTTTAGTATGTTATAGCCTTATTAGTTAAGAATATCGGTGTAATAATATTGTTGGTAGACAGGTACATGTCATTTTATACCGGGTGTTACAATCGCACTGTGTTTTTTTCTTAAAGTTCGGAACACCCTGTGGAATATGATAGCATATATAAAATATTAAAATTAAAATTCGATTGTAGACTTAGGCTTTCTTAACATTTTCTTTTTTGATTCATTTGCTTATGTTGGAAAATAAAAAAGTTATGTGTTTTAACAACTAGAAATGCTTTTTATCAATAAATCATCATAGTAGGGGAGGAAAGTATGCTAAATTTGCAGTTACTCTAGCGTTATGGGGACCTATTGGATTGTAAAGAGTGGGTGCTAAAACCAAAAAAAGTTAAGTTAAGTTTTCCATAAAGTGTGGGACTCTCCATTTTTTAATTTAATTTTCCATTTCCACCAATCGTTTTTTTCCAATTGTAGGAAATATAGGCTGTATCTATCCATAATTGGAAAAAATGTTGCGAATAAAAGTTGCTTATTTTTACGTCAAGGATCCAAATCTGCAATAAAAATTGGGGACTCCTATTTTTTAGATTTTAAAGTAAACCCCCACCCCACCTCCGTTAGGGGTCGTGTTTGGTGCCATTCGGTAGATTTTTGAAAAATATTGAATAGGTGTATTTTGCTGTTTTACGATTTGATGTTCATTTCGCGAAATATCGCAGGGTTCGTATTTAAAATTTTTAATTACGGGGGTTACGAGCCCCCACGGAGGTGGGGTGGGGGATTTAATTTAAAATCTAAAAAATAGGAGCCCCCAATTTTTATTTTAGATTTGGATTCTTTACGTAAAAATAAGCAACTTTTATTCGAAACATTTTTTCGAATTATGGATAGATAGCGCTATAATCGGAGAAAAATGATTGTTTCAAATGGAAAATTAAATTAAAAAATGAAAAGTCCCCCACTTTATGGAAAACTTAATTTAACCTTTTTCTGATTTTAGCACATACTCTTCACAATCCAATAGGTCCCCATAACGCTCGAGTAACTGCAAATTTAGTATACTTTCCTCCCATAATATGAGGATTAATTGATGAAAAACATGTATAGTTGTTAACGCACATAACTTTTTTATTATCTTACATAAGTAAATGAATCAAAAAGGAAAATGTTAAGAAAGCCTAAGTCTACAATGGAGTATTAATTTTAATATTTTACATATGCTAGAATATTCCACAGGGTGTTTCAAACTTTAAGAAAAAAACACAGTATGCTTATTGCACCCGGTATAAAATGATATTTACCTGTCTAGCAACAATATTATTACAACGATATTCTTAAATAATAAGGCTATAACAAACTAAAAGAATCACTCAAATCATACCAGTAGTTTAGGAAATTCAAGACATCAAACATGTCCCATTTTTAAGGTGTTCGGCTAATTTTGCCGGTGTGTGTATGTATCTCATTCACAAGAAACTTTTTGTTTATTCTAAGGGACTTTCTACCCTCGATAATGATGTAATCTTTCATTCTGCGTTTAAATTTTTCAAAAATATTTATTAGTTTTTACAGGATTCGAAAAAAATGAACACCGTGTCCGTGGTGATATTTTCCAAATCGAACATTCGCTATCTTTGTCATACAATGCACTCAGTCGAACAGAATGTGGTGACAAGACAATGACAGTAAAACAGTTTGAATTTATGTGATTCTTAAGGCAAATTGAGATAAAGGAGTTTCAGAATTTGCATCCTTCCTTTGTGAATAATATTTGTGGACACGACATATACATGTATGTACCGGGTGTCAAAATAAGAATGGCTCTCGGCCATATCTCAGGAACCGTTTATAGAACAACTTTGAGAAAAAAATATTTATAACAAAAGTCGCCTCGGCAAAAGCCTTGAAATTATTTTCATAATTGTAGGTCCACCGCTAGAGGGCGCAATTGAATATCAAAAATTAAAAAATCAAAATTTTACAAAATTTACCTCATGAAAGGGCACTGGAAATCCAATCATCGTATTCTTCATAAAATTCTGCGCATATTTGATTACACAAGTTTAAGTTTACCTTTGCAAATAAGAGGTGGGTGTGAGTGGGACCCTTCTTATGAAAAAATGGCTGTAAGTCCGGTTCTGCTAAATCTAATTTTACATACTTGGTCTTGTTGAAAACAGCTCTTTTTCATCAATGTAAATGTCTTATTTTCAAAATAGCCTATTAAGTAACATGCAAGCTAGGTGGCGTTATTTAATTATTTACAGAAATCTAGTTATATTTGGAAAATATTAAATACAAGTATGCATTTTTAATCCTGTATTACAAAATTAGACCAAATTAGCAATATAATACCGAAAACCGCATGTCGATGCCTTTTTTCTGTCTCGAGATATCTTAAGAAACGTGTAAATTGTAAACCTAACCGTTACTGTCACCGGTAAACGAAGTTAAGGAAATGTAGTGTGCTGTGGAAAAAACCAAGAAATATTTTTCAGATCTCAACGTATATAACTAATTAAAACAACAATAAGACAAACAATACTATAAAATATAACAAAGAAATAAAAACAACTACTTAGTGACGACTTAAATGTTCAAATTATTGCCCATCATTTTTGATTCAAGCATACACTCTTTCAAGAGTAGATTGAACAGCAGTGTTAATTTCTGCTCTCTAAATGTTTTGAATGGAGTTTAGTATTATCTCGATCATTTTTTCCCTGGAGTAGGCCTAGTTGCAAAAACGAGGTTTATAATCCGTCCCCATACCTAAATAAAAGTGAAATACCAAACCGTCTCCACACCAAACAGTTAAATCTGGTGATAGTCAGATGATTGGACCCTTTCTTTTCGATAATGCTATTATTGGTGAACGCTATCTGATTTTTTTAAGGAATGAGTTGCCTCTTCTTTTGGAAGATGTACCGCTAGCAGTTCGTAGGTCCATTTTGTTTCAGCACGATTGTTGTCCCGCGCATTTTTCCAGAGTAGTAAGAGATTTTTTAGATCAGTCATTCGCTGATAGATGGATAGGACGTGGAAGCCTATTTTTTGGCTAGCCAGATCACCAGATTTAACTGTTTTAGACTTTTATTTATGTGGGCAAATTAAAGACCTTGTTTTTGCCGCTAGGCCCACTACTCGAGAAAACATGATCCAGAGAGTAGGAAACGCCATGCAAAGCATTGCGAGAGCAGAAATTGAGACTGCTGTTCAATATACTCTTAAAGAGTAAATACTTGCATCGTAAATTATATGGGCCATAATTTGAACATTAAAGTCCTCACTAAGTTGTTGTTTTTATTTCTTCGTTATATTTTATAGTATTGTTTGTCCTATTGTTGTTTTAATTAATACACGTTGCCATCTAAAAAATGTTTCTTTGTTTTTTCCACAGCACACTACCTTTCCTTAACTACGTTTATCGGTGACAGTCAGTTATGTTTAAAATTTACACGTTTGTTAAGATATCTCGAGAGAGAAAAAAGGTATCGACATGCGGTTTTCGGTATTATGTTGCTAATTTGATCCAATTTTGTAATACAGGATTAAAAATGTGTACTTTTATTTAATATTCTCCAAAGAAAACTAGATTTCCAAAAATAATTAAATAACGCCTACTAGCTGGCATATTACTTATTAGGCAATTTCGAAAATAAGACTCTTAAATTAACGAAAAAGAGCTGTTTTCAACAAGACCAAGTATGCAATATTTGATTAAGCAGAACCGGACTTACAGCCATTTTTTCATAAGCAGGTTCCCATTTACCCCACTTCTTATTTGCAAAGGTAGACTTAAACTTGTGAAATCAAATATGCCCAGAATTTTATGAAGAATGCGATGATTGGATTTCCAGTACCATTTCATTAGGCAAATTTTGTAAAATTTTGATTTTTTAATTTTTGATATTTAATTACGCCCTCTAGCGGTGAACCTACAATTATGAAAATAATTTCCAGGCTTTTCCCGAGGCAACTTTTGTTATAAATATTTTTTTCTCAAAGCTGTACTATAAATGGTTCCTGAGATATGGCCAAAAGCCATTCTTATTGGTACACCCGGTACATATAATTCGTATTTTCATATTATCTTCATTATTATACCTATTTTTTGACAAGTTTACTAAAATAAAATATATCCAAAAGTAAGAATATTCTATATCGAAGTCAAGCTCAAACTCTTCGCATTACTTCCAACGTTCCCTCAAATTTGAACTATACTTTGGGCTAATTAGCAAAATTCATGGAAAAGTTATTTACCAGCAATATTATTGCTAGAATCGAATTATAAGATCCTATATATTAATAATATAATATAATATAGGTATGCAAATCCGCAGATAGTGTGCTACTTTTTTTATAAACAAAATGGCGTCGACAAATCGTATTTTTTTCAATTATTGCTATATAACTTCTAAGTTCTATATTAAGATTTTAACTTTACAACAAAAACACCTTAATAAAAATTCACCACAATTAAATTATGCATAGAGATTTGTTTTTCACAATTTGCTCCGATGAAAATTTTCCTCGGAAAATGCGGGTTTTCCTAACAAAAACTCTAATTTTCAAATAAAGTTTTAGGTAAGTAATTATTAATCAATAATTAAATAACTTAGTGACATCAAATCTCTCTTGGTATATATTGTAATTCCAAAAGCCGGTGAAAATTAAACGAATATTTTAGCAACAATTCAATTGTTAATTAACAATTTACGATCGCAATAATAACCAAAATAATCATGATATATTGATCAAACTTATAAAGATTATAAAGTTGAGATGCTTATTTAATATTTTATCGACAAAATATAAATTTTTCTTTTTTTGCATAATCTTTAAATTTTGAAAAAAAAATAGTTATAATACGCTGGTCTAATTAGTAAAGTACAAAGAAAGGTTATTTACCAGCAATTTTATTGCTGGAATCAAATTATAAGATCCTATTTATTATTAATATAGGTATGCAAAGTCCGCAGAGAGTGTGCTACTTTTTTTATAAACAAAATGGCGCCGACAAATCGTACTTTTTTCAATTATTGCTCTATAACTCCGAAGATTTTAACTTTACACCAAAAACACTCAAATAAAAATTCACCCCAATTTAATTCTATATAGAGGCATGTTCTTCCCGATTTGCTCCGATGAAAATTTTCCACGGAAAATGTGGGTTTTCCCAACAAAATCTCGAATTTTCAAATATTTTTTTTGGGCCAGTAATTATTTATGAATAATTATATAGCTTGGTGAAATAAAAGCTTTCTTGGTATAGATTATAAATTCGGAAGCCGGTGAAAATGAAACGAATATTTTAGCAACAATTCAATTGTTAATTAACAATTTACAGTCGCAATAACAACCAAAATAATCATGAGACATTGATCAAACTTAGAAAGATTATAAAGGTGTGATGGCTATTTAATATTTTGTCGACAAAATATAATTTTTTCATTTTTTTGGATAATCTTTAAATGTTTAAAAAAAATTGTTATAAACAAATTAACATTTCTTAGAAATTGTTTATTATATTCTAATTTTAAAAAATACTTAAAATGCGTATGTCATAGGTCTTGAAAATGAATGCTTTAAAAAAATTTTTCAACCATTTGCAAAAAAGTTATGAAACAGCAAAGTAAATATACGTTTTCTCCGTTGTTTATAATTTGTTTTAATTGTTTCAAAGCTTAAAAGTGAGTCTATGGTACAATCCAATTACTCATAAAGAATGTCAAAAATTAGTGCAATGGTTATATTTTAATCAAAGATTAAAAATACTTTTTTTGTAATTTTTAGCGCAAAAGTAGGCCTGATACAGAGTCCGAGCTAAAATGTTCACTCGAAGCGACTGACACGCAGCATACATTATTTATTAAAAGTGTACGTCGCGCGGCCGATCGTCGCTCCGAGTGAAAATTTTAGCTACAGTACTGTATTACTCTACTTTCGCGCGTGTAAATTACAAAAAAAAATATTTATAATCTTTAATTAAAATATTACCATTAAACTGATAATCGATATTTTTTTGTAAATAATTAGCTTGTACTTTAAAGTCACTTCTACGCTTTGAAAGAATTTAAAAAAATTATAAATACCGTAGTAATCGTATGTTTATTTTGCTGTTTCATAACTTTTGTGCAAATGGCTGCAAAAAAGGTTTAAAGCATTCATTTTCAAGATATTTGAAATGCGCATTTTAGCTATTTTTTAAAATTATAATAAAATAAAAACTTTCTGAGAAACGTTAATTTGTTTATAACTATTTTTTTAAACATTTAAAGATTATGCAAAAAAATAAAAAAAATTATATTTTGTTGGCAAAATATTAAATAGGCATCTCATCTTTATAAGATTTCAAAGTTTGATCAGTGTATCATAATTATTTTGGTTATTATTGCGACCGTAAATTATTAATTAACAATTGAATTGTTGCTAAAATATTCATTTAATTTTCACCAGCTTCTGGAACTATAATCTAAACCAAGAAGGGTTTTAAGTCACCAAATGATTTAATTATTGGTAGATAATTACTTATCTAAAACTTTATTTGAAAATTAAAGATTTTGTTGGGAAAACCTGCATTTTCCGAGGAACATTTTCGTCGGAGCAGATTGGGAAAAACACGTCTCTATGCAGAATTTAATCACGGTGAAGTTTTATTTGAGTGTTTTTGTTCTAAAGTTAAAATCTTCGGAGTTATAAAGCAATAATTGAAAAAAACACGATTTTCGGGCGCCATTTTGTTTATAAAAAAAGTAGCACACTATCTGAGGACTTTGCATACCTATATTATTAATATATATAATCATAAGCTTCGATTTCAGCAATAAATTTGCTGGTAAATAACTTTTCCCAAAAATGGCCTATTCTCCGATAATCAACCCAGACTACTATTAGCACATCGTAGATCAGACTTTATTCAGTAATTAACAAAAAAGTGATATAATTCATTCCGATCCGTCGAAAAAAAGATAATTTAAAAACTTCCTTATTTAATATTAAATTTGAATTTCCGCCAAAAAAATGAGGAGCACGGACAAATTCAAAAAAGTTCATCTTCATGCATTTCCATCACCGTGATGTAAATCGAGAAGGCAAGAAATCAATGAGTAGCGGAAGAAAACACTTTCGGAAAACGTGTTCTCTAGATTATTCCAAATTTTATCAGAGCTTTCGCTAATTGCATTAATTTTGGAAATCGAAAACTGCCGAAGTGAATCTGCTGCTGTAGCTTATTAATTTCACGATTTAGGGGAAATTATAAAACTGTTCGGCGAGCCACTAATATTTTGATGAAAAAAAACAATAAAAAAGAGAATATTGTAACTCTTTCTTAGCACACTTTACCAGAAGTATGAAAGCACAAAAAGCAAAGAAAGCTGGATGAATATATATATATATATATATTGTTGTGATCTTGATTATTGATATGAGATAATATTTTTATATGTCATTTAATTTAATCAATGCATTAATAATAATCTAATTAATTTACCAGATCACATATCAATATGTTTTCAATCTCAGGGCTTTTTATAAAATTAATTACTTACATACGTGGCTTCTAAATATTTCTTAATGGTTCCTAATCGGGATAGGAAAGAAAAGAGTAAAATAATAACACATATGGGTTACAATTGTAATCAAAATATTGTTTATTTTATTTAAATGGCAATCACTGCTTAATATTTGCTATATCTTATTATTCTTAAACATAACATTTACACATGGGAATCTTATTTCCTTTTGATTTCCAATTGAAAGTTTTTATTAACATTTAACTATTATGATTTATTAGCAACAATTCTATTTAAGTTTGATGAAGCTTTTCTGATATTATTGATTATGTTTCTTCACTTTTAAATGTGGTATTTACTACGAAAAACCCATACATTCATGTCCAAACAAATGAGACTGACCTTTTTCTGGTGCACTGAGAATGTCTTCACACAAGACCCGTTTCCTGCTATCCTTGGCTGCAATCAAAACCTCGTCCTGGCTTCCAGTAATGTTCTCCTCTGAAACTAGCTCGTATAGCTCTCGTTTCCTGCTTCTGTCGTGATGCTGTGTTCTACCTTTTTCGAAACTGCAATCAGCTACCGGGAACTCTTGGCTCAAGGAGGTTCTTTTACTCTCAACCTGGCCTACCTCTCGTTCTACGATAGATAATCCACACTCACGGAACTACACCGGCTTTCTCACTCTCCGTACACTACCGTCTACTACTCGACTTCACTTCTCGACAGCTCAAAACATTCTGATCTCTATTTGTCATTCATTCCCCTACTTTCTAAATATCCCTTCCAGATTCACAAATCAAAATTCCACCACCAACTCTCATTCGCAGTATTCCTCAAAACCAATTTTTAAACTTTCTAAATATGCTTAATGGATTTCAAAGAAAATAGTTAATTCCCATTCTAAAATTACTTTCTACTATATACAAATTTTAATGACCTATTCTCTATTTCCACTTAGTCTTATTTAGCATCGGCTAATGATCGATCCTTCCGCGAACAACGATAATGACCTATTAACGATTTCACTTGAGTCTTATTTAATCACTTCTTAAAATTAAATATAACAATTTGTTGTATACAGGTTGTTCTAAATTTATATGCCCGTGGTTGAGAAAATTGAAAATATTTTATATTAAATTGAATTCTGTTTATAATTATCAAATTTTAATTTTCATATCAAATAGAAATATAACAAATCCCCGCCTTGTATTCGATAAAATTTATCTGCATTTTTAAATAAATTTTCTCGAGGGCAAAACCAACTCCCTGTATATTTCCTTACTTTAATCTACGTCTTATATCCTAACTTACTATCTACTTCATGTAATTCTGTCTTTTATTCGTGATATTTGTATACATCGTGAATATTATAAATTCCTCGGATCTTTTCCGAGTTCCTGTGCCTCAACTCATAACTATTTATCCCATTTTCATTATTCACGATATACGGGCCTTCGAAAACAGGCATCAACTTTGCGCAAATGCCCCCAGGAAGATTTGATACTCGTAATGCCCTCACGAGTACTTTTTCACCCTTTTGGAAAGTCACTGGTCTTCTTTTTCTATTTTGTTCCTGTCTTTGGATATATTTTTCGTTGCTTCGCCGTAATCTTCTCTGTACGGTTTCAATCACCTGGTGATATTCTTTTGGCTCTTGGTCTTCCCATGGCCTTATCGGCATTACACCCTTCATGATGTATTCTGGGGTCTCTTTTGTTACTGTGCTCGGAATTGTATTTAGATACCTTTCTATTTCCGCCATTTTCCTGTCCCAGTGGCGATGTTGACCATCTGTTGCAATGCGGAGAAATTTCGTCACTTCCTGTATGAATCGTTCCGAAGGATTACTCTGTGGATGCCTGATGCTGACAAAATTTGTCTCTATTCCTCGTTCTCGAAGTTGTCCCTTGAAACGATCATTTCGGAAATACGTTGCATTGTCCAGTAGAATCTTTTTTGGTGTTCCTACTATGGCTATAAAATTGTCGATTTTTCTTAATATTTCTTCCCCCTTTGTGGTGCGGCAACTATATAATTTTACGTATTTTGAAAACACATCCACCATTACCAGAATATGTTTGTTCCTTTTAGTGGTCATAATTAGATCGCTTAACATATCTATTGCTACAATGTCTAGTTTGTTTCGGGCTTCAATATTTTTGGCAACATTTTCGTTTTTGAAATTCCGACTCTTATTTTTTTGACATACATCGCACTTCTGGGTAATTTCCTTTGCAATGCGGTAATCCTGTCGGCTTATGTAATTTTCCCTAAAAACGAGCCAAACTTTTCTGCTACCGATATGCCCATTGTCCTCATGTAATTTCTTTATTATCTTTTCGGCCAATGTCTGTGTCACTAAATATAGTTCCTTTTTCTGGCCATTCGTTAACTCCTTTATTTTGATTTTGATTTCTTTAATCTCTAACTCCTGTTTCTCGCTCTTTTCTGCAATCTCTTCTATTTTTTTAACCATTTCCTTCTTAATACTCTCTATATTTCTGTTGTTTTCTTCTATGGCTTGTTTTGTTTCCTGTTGATTGTCATCCATTTTTTTCTGTGTTTCATCCATTTTTTGATCCACTTTATCCATTTTTTTTTGTGATTCATCCATTTTCTTTGATGTTTCTTCCTGATTTTTATCCATTGTCCTTTTTGCTTCATCCATTTTTTGTGACTGGAGTTGCATCAGTTGTAATAGTTTATCTATTCCTGATAATTCTTGCTGTTCTGATGCCATGATTGTCGTGTCTAAGATATCTTCTTGGTCTGAATGTTCTTTTTGTTTTTTGTTGTCTTTGCTTTGGCTTCTTGTCACAGACATTTGTTTTCAAGAAGTACTGTCCCCGCCAAATATGAAATTTTACTAGTATGTTACCAAGACGACTTTTTCTCACCCAAATATTATAAATTGTCAATAAATATATCAAATGTAAATATCGTAAAAATAAAATATTAAATCAGTTATGTAAAATTTGTACCTAAAGAGATCTAAAATTTTATGTTATCAAATGTAAGTATCTCACTTTTTACCACAGGCATATAAATTTTCAAATACCGGCTTTACTCTTTCTATCCTTCAAATTTGCCACTAGAAATACTTTACAATGCCCTCCACGTTGGACGACAGTTGTTGTGATCTTGATTATTGATATGAGATAATATTTTTATATGTCATTTAATTTAATCAATGCATTAATAATAATCTAATTAATTTACCAGATCACATATCAATATGTTTTCAATCTCAGGGCTTTTTATAAAATTAATTACTTACATACGTGGCTTCTAAATATTTCTTAATGGTTCCTAATCGGGATAGGAAAGAAAAGAGTAAAATAATAACACATATGGGTTACAATTGTAATCAAAATATTGTTTATTTTATTTAAATGGCAATCACTGCTTAATATTTGCTATATCTTATTATTCTTAAACATAACATTTACACATGGGAATCTTATTTCCTTTTGATTTCCAATTGAAAGTTTTTATTAACATTTAACTATTATGATTTATTAGCAACAATTCTATTTAAGTTTGATGAAGCTTTTCTGATATTATTGATTATGTTTCTTCACTTTTAAATGTGGTATTTACTACGAAAAACCCATACATTCATGTCCAAACAAATGAGACTGACCTTTTTCTGGTGCACTGAGAATGTCTTCACACAAGACCCGTTTCCTGCTATCCTTGGCTGCAATCAAAACCTCGTCCTGGCTTCCAGTAATGTTCTCCTCTGAAACTAGCTCGTATAGCTCTCGTTTCCTGCTTCTGTCGTGATGCTGTGTTCTACCTTTTTCGAAACTGCAATCAGCTACCGGGAACTCTTGGCTCAAGGAGGTTCTTTTACTCTCAACCTGGCCTACCTCTCGTTCTACGATAGATAATCCACACTCACGGAACTACACCGGCTTTCTCACTCTCCGTACACTACCGTCTACTACTCGACTTCACTTCTCGACAGCTCAAAACATTCTGATCTCTATTTGTCATTCATTCCCCTACTTTCTAAATATCCCTTCCAGATTCACAAATCAAAATTCCACCACCAACTCTCATTCGCAGTATTCCTCAAAACCAATTTTTAAACTTTCTAAATATGCTTAATGGATTTCAAAGAAAATAGTTAATTCCCATTCTAAAATTACTTTCTACTATATACAAATTTTAATGACCTATTCTCTATTTCCACTTAGTCTTATTTAGCATCGGCTAATGATCGATCCTTCCGCGAACAACGATAATGACCTATTAACGATTTCACTTGAGTCTTATTTAATCACTTCTTAAAATTAAATATAACAATTTGTTGTATACAGGTTGTTCTAAATTTATATGCCCGTGGTTGAGAAAATTGAAAATATTTTATATTAAATTGAATTCTGTTTATAATTATCAAATTTTAATTTTCATATCAAATAGAAATATAACAATATATAATATACAAGAATAAAAAACCGTTAAACGCCGTAAAAATGAGTGGCGAATACAATATTCCAGCTACAAAAGATCTGATATGAATATTACGTGGCGGGAAAATGTATTTTCATTTTCATGCAAAATAAAATTCTAGCTTTATTTAAAAAGATTTTTCCATAATATTTGATAAATTTGAAGTAAAACGCGCCACAAAAGAGTAATACAGTTTGATACAGTTTGAAATTTGAAGCTCTTTTGTGGCGCGTTTACTTCAAATTTAGCAAATATTATAAAAAAATATTTTTCTACAACCACTATTCAAAGTGCACTTTTCTGCACGGTTTTATGTTAGCAAACTTGGTATTTTCTCACAGTATAAGATATTTGACATTAGTGTGCAGAAAAGTGACGTTTCTGTGCCGCAAAGTGACGTTTCTGTGCCGCAAAGTTCTTTTCTGCACAGTTGACTACCTCATTCTGAGTAACGTTATATTCTGTTTACATCCGTGGACTACCGCATTCTGAGTAACGTTATATTCTGTTTACATCCGTGGTTAAACTTTAGACAAATATATAACCTATAAGACAATTATTATATTTAACTATAGCATAGAAACTAAAATATGGATGTTACAACTGTTTTATTTTACAATTTTATTCTTATTAAACATTTTATAATTATCAAATAACCAATAAGGATTTAGCAACCTGTGCAAGAGACGTCGAATGAAGTAGGTTTTGTGTAAATCCGTGACTGCATAAATATAATGTCAATAATGTGTAATAATTGTTTAAATTTAAACAAATTAAGGCAGTGCATTAATTTTTTAACTGATTTCTGTGCAATTTATTTAGGTATAAGGAATTTAAATTGATTAGTAGGTATTAATTAAATACAGTTTAAAATTTATCACATAGGTACCTATTATAATGAATCGTCGTTTGGAAATTGTGATTTTTATTTTTAGGAAAAACTGTGCTTGTAGAAAAAGTATAGTGTGAAACACGTGCAGAAAGGTAATTTCTCACTCGTTTGAATTGCGGCACTCGCTTGCGCTCGTACTGCAACTTTTCAAACTCGTGAGAAATTAGTACCTTTCTGCACTTGTTGCACAATATACTATTTTCTACGAGCGTGCAAAAATGTCTATTTTCGCGCACGCATTTTAGTTTAGAAAGTTTCACTTTTCCGCACGCGTGTTACTTTTCCGCACGCGGTTTTTACTTTTCCGCACGCGTGTTAATTTAGATATGTTAATATGGCCTTAAAGTAATTATAATACATGCAATAAACTAATATTTAGATATCATTTACTAATTTATTTCAAATATATCTTATTGTGTTCCTGTTTTAATGAAATTAACGTGACAATTCGATGAAATAAAATTATTTTGACATAATATTCGAAAGTCAAATCGGTAGACAATAACAGTCGCTTTGAATCATCGTCATGGAAACCAAGATCGTCGTCATGCTAACTAATTATATTGAAAGTTTGGTTTCGACATCCTTGTCAAAGAATTAATTTGTGTATGTATTTTCAGTAGTAATTGCACAAGAGTTCTAAAATTATTGAATTTTTGCCGAGTGTCACTTTGGCAGTTTTAATTTCACGAGCCGAAGGCGAGTGAAATTATGTCAAAGTGTCACGAGGGCAAAAATTCTATATTAATTTTAGAGTTCGAGTGCAATTTGTTGCGATTATTTCATGAATAAAACTGTTCAAAACCAAAATTTTATTGTAATTCATATATGTAAGTACCAATTAGTGAAATTAAACACACAGTTGTTATAAATATGTATTTGACGGTTGAAAGTCATCACTTTTATAATTTTTAAAACATTTGTCATTAATGTCACTGAATGTATTTTTTCGTAGCAACGAAGGGCATCTGACGTAATATGCTTAACGACGGGAGATTATCAAAAATTATCACCTTAATTTGCATGTCTGTAGCTTTCTATTGGTCAGAACCTCCTATGAATGAAATAATCCTATTAATTAAATTAATTGATTAAGATTTGGTAATTTTTTAAAAACTCTTAGAAAAAATATTGTTCCTAACTCTTGCAGAAATTCTCTTTTCCGCATTCGACTGCTTGCCGAACTCCCGCTTCGCGTCGTTCGGCAAACTGCAGTCGCGTGCGGAAAAGAATGACTTTCTGCACTTGTTAGGAAAATAACTATTTTAAATAAAGCTAGAATTTTATTTTGCATCAAATGAAAATACATTTTCGCGCCACGTAATATTCATATCAGATCTTTTGTAGCTGGAATATTGTATGCGCCAATCATTTTTACGGCGTTTAGCGGTTTTTTATCCTTGTATCAGGAGTTTTTCAAAGTTATTTATAAATTAGATGTATAAGTTGAAAGCAATGTTTCTCGATTACACGTTAAGCTTTGTAAATGGTCGGCTTTGTCGCATTATCTCCCAAATGATCTAGTGTCCATCGAATGTACACTAGATTTTTTCTATTGGAAACAGATCGAAAAAAATATTGGGATGGCCGGTAAATGAACTCGGATTGCCCGTTGTCAGATCAAATTTAGCGTCGTAACCACTACAACTACATAAACCATTTCGGGAATAATGGTTAATTTGATTATACTTTTGTAGCTTAATAACTTCTAAACGGCTTAACCGATTTTGATCTCTAAAAATGAGTTTGAAATGTATTGACAAGTAGTATCTGATGCATCTTAGGTCAAGTCACAGTATATAGAGGTTCCACAGTGAAAATTCCACTGTATAGTTTTGAAGAAAATGTGCATATATGGATCCTAAGGACTATGATTTGGTGCAGTAACCCTCCACGTTGTTCTACATTGAATTTATTATACATTACGTGTACTGTTTTTGCTCCAAACTGTGCGGAAGTGTTGTTGAAGGCAAGAAAAGTCCTAAACTTAATTTCGACAAAATTGGTCTTTGACCGGTGATTGCACAAAACCCTTCAACTCAACTGTTCTTATTTTATTTCGTTTCCTGTCTATTTGCTATTTCTCCATTGCCTAGGCACTTTTTTATTTCCGCTTTACCCCAGGCTGGAGATCGGAGTCTACATTCATAATTTTAGTATTCAATGATAAGTTTTGTTCTTTTCAACGAAAACTCTTCGTTTATAAATTGCAAAGTCTGTGCGTGAGTGCGTTGCCGCTCCTGAAATACTTAGAACAGATTTATCAATGGATTCTTATGTAGTTTTGTCTTCTGAATCCAAATCTGAAAACGGCATTTGATATGTCTAACCGTCTTCGAGACAATCGACCTCAAAATCTAAAATGTGACGTCACAATCCTTTTATTTTCTGCCGACACACTAAACGTCAGCTGAAATCGTTGCTAGTAAGTAGGCTAGTTTTTTAATCTGAATTTGTTAAACAAAGCATAGGATATTTACATTTGAGATTGACACTTCATCAATGTCAAACTAAATTTTAAATCAAGTATTAATAAAAAATAAATGACATTTGATAGTGAATTTAATTATTATAAAATAAATAAGATGTTCAAAAATACAATTTGAGTATATTTTGAAAGCAATAATTTATTAACAACTTTAAAAAGATTTATACGAGTATACGGCCTCCCCTTTAATGGGAGTACCTAATGATAAATGGACTGTTCCATTGAAATGAAAATTGTTATACACTGTGTCCGTAAAGTATGGAACAAATTCTTTTTTAGCTAAACAGAGCATTTTAAGAAATAATCCTGAAACACGTCGATTTTTGATTTTAATTTACCGTATTTTAAAATAATATTCTAATATACAGGGTGAATTACTTTCGAGTAATGACGTCACCGTCATTTGTTTTAAATGGAACACCCCCAATTTGTCTCAATTTTCGGATTACTCTAGCTGAGCTGATTCCAAAAATGTATCACATGTTGATTCAAATTGGTACAGGGTGGACAAAAATACAATAGCTTTGTGTGTGTTCATATAGTAACGCGTTAGTTAAATTAACAATATTATCAAAAATACTTATTGTATTTTTGATATTTTAATTAATTTTTGATTTTAATTAATTTTTGATATTGTTTAATTTAATATTTTAATTTAATATCAAAAATTAATTAAAATTTAATAGTATGAGCACACACAAAACTATTGTATTTTTGTCCATCCTGTACCAACTTGAATCAACATGTGATACATTTTTGGAATCAGCTCAGCTAAAGTAATCCGAAAATTGAGACAAAATGGGGGTGTTCCATTTAAAAAAAATGACGGTGACGTCATTACTCGAAAGTAATTCACCCTGTATATTAGAATATTATTTTAAAATACGGTAAATTAAAATCAAAAATCGACGTGTTTCAGGATTATTTCTTAAAATGCTCTGTTTAGCTAAAAAAGAATTTGTTCCATACTTTACGGACACAGTGTATAGTCGGTTCGCTAAAGTCAGACACAACTGGCTAGTGATTTTAGTAGGTATTTTTTTGTTTTTTGCATATTTTGTCAAAATTACCAATTATTTAGTAATTATTAACTATTTAGTATCATTTATTTTGCCAAATTGGCAAAATTACTGACTAAAGTCACTAGCCAGTTGTGTCTGAGTTTAGCGAACCGAATATGAAATGTTGTTTGGAATAAAAAATTATGGTCTGATATGTGAAATTAGGTACATCCTTCTAATGGAAAAAAAGATTTTTCTCAAAATATGAATACCAACAACATTTTCATTTATAACTCTTTTATTTTTAATTTAACGAAGAAAAGTTATTCTTCATAAAAAGCCCTTCATGGTCTAAGATTTATGATGCAACCATCATATATCAAATTTTATTGATTTTATACGAGGTATATAAAAATATGAATTTCGATCAAGAGTAAAGTACCTTTATAGATCACAAAATTTAAATTAGAATGATATAATTGCATATTAAAACATAATTTTTAATTCTAAACAACTTTTCATAATAGAAATTTTCCATATTATGAATTAAAATACGTAAATAAACAAAGTTTTCATTATGATAATGCTCGCATTTTCAGCTTATTATTAATATTTCCGTTGCATTAGAAATGTAGTTTTCCTGAGATTTATCTTTTCGTGATACTTCTTCACAAACTTTCAATAGGATATTTGTTAAGGGGGTCTTTAGTTATTCGATATCTGTTTGTTTTGTATCTACTACAGTCATTTTGTATCTGAATGGTTTCCTTGTACTTATTTTGATGCTTTGATGTCCTCTTCAAAAATATACATAATTTTAATGACTATTTTCTGCAAAAAGACAATTATTAATTAAGATAAAGGACAAAACCCACGAGCCAACAATTTAGTTTTCGAACAACATTATTATTACAAACATTAATAGCAGCATTCTTCTCTGTCGTTTTGAATCAGAAGCTGCGAAGGCCGAATTTATCAGTAATATCACCAAACAAGTGCTTATTACAAAAACATGATTAATCGCATAGTTTCTGTCCAAATTTTGGGCGAGATGTAAAATATATTGCTATGTAAAAAATTGTGGCAGGTGCGAAAAAGCAGCGAGTAGAGTGAATGTTTGCAAGGGCACAAATCGAACGACAAATAATAAATGCAAACAGAGTATTGATCTCTCTCCAGTTTTCTATCTTTCTCATCCGACTGTTATTTAATTAATGTTTTGTACAATGTGCCACGATGAATTTTTACGAACTGCCGATACGGGTTAAGCCTCGACCGTATTAGTACAGTGTATGAAGGTCAAAATCAACTATTACCTCCGATTTCGGTGAACCTCCATCGATTTTCATGAAAATTGGTGAGTGGTTAGAGAATAGTTCAAGAAACAACAGTGGTATCTTCTCTAGATCTTCCTCTATTTCTTTTCTTCTGTATCCTGGCTCCTCATATTTACTTTACCGGTATGTTGTCTTTCATTATTTTCATGTGTCACCACCAACTTAGTGTATTTCTTCAATATACTCAAGTACTGATTTTGTGTTTCTGTGTATATCTGTGTTTCTTATTCTGACTCTCATTGTCACTCCTCTACCTCTTCGAAAATATTTCATCTCAAGGCCTTGTATCTTACTCTTTAGTTTTCTTGTTAATATCCATGATTCGCAGCCATATGTAAGTACTGGTCTGTATTATATGGTTTTAAACACAATTAATTTGGTTTTCCTTGTAATTTCATTCTTGTTAAAGAAGTTATTTTTTATTGAATGGAATATTTTTTATGTTTTCCTAATTCTATCAATATCTGTTAAAAGAATATCCCGCTTTAAGGAATAGAAATTTGAGGTAAAGAAAAGTTTCTGCTAGCCACTAATGATCATTTATTAGACTATCCCGCTTATAGGAATACTGTTGCTTGGCACGAAGGCTATTCCAATAAGCGGGTTCGACTGTATTATAAAAAGAACATGAAATTTGCGAAAATTTAAAAAATTGATTTTTTTAAATCATATTTTTTTCAAAAATATGTATTTTAAACCGATCAAAATTTTTGAGGTGATTGCTTATGTTAAAGTAAAGAAAGTCTTATATAGGGATTATAAATCTTAATTTTTGTGGAAATGGCGTATGTTTCATTTTTCACTTTTTCCTGAATAATTCGAAAAGGTACTCTTATGTTCATCATAACTTGCTTAATTTTGATGGTATCGACTTCTGGAGCTTATTTGATAAGAAGTAATCCTGAGTACTTTAATAAGTGTTTAGTAACTATGTTTTATAAAATGTATTTAACGTTTTCCCGTTAATTAAGCTTAAATACTTAGATTTGAGAACTCGCGGAAATAAAATGTACATTTAATTACCTACAAACATTTGAATTAATATTAAAGGGTTTTTCAAGTAAGAAATTTATTCAATTTTTTATTAGCTTTAATTTTTGTACTTATAACTTTTTTGTAAAAGCTTATAGTTTTTGAGTTAAACCTCTTTAAAACATGAATTTTTTCACAAAAAATTATAATCTTTGATCTTTAATAACTAAAAAGTATGTATTGATTTATTTTAGTAACTTTAAACAACACATTTTTACTTAGAATTTGTCCCTCTGTATTTATGGGGTTATCTTATAATATACAGTGCTAGTCAAAAGTCCGTACCCCCCCTCGTATCTTTTGAACGGTTATACCTATAATAGTGAAATTTGGAGGGAGGAAATAAACGGACGTAGGGTTCTTAACTAGTCATGACAGGTGACGTAATAGTGAGAGATGACGTTACAGAGCCACTGTGACCGAAAATTTTAAATGGGACTTTATGGCAAGTGTTACCTCGTTTGAAAAGCATTGAAAATACCTATTCAGTCATACTAATTTTGTTTGAGTTTAAGCTAATTTTGATGTACAAATGAAATAAATATAAAATTGTAGTTTCGCATTTAATTAATAAAAATTCAAAATTCCGCCTATGATTACTTGTCAAACAGGTTGACCTTAACGTAAAATCTACTAGACAATTAAAAAACGTCAACTTTTTTGACAAAAGATCCATAGGCGGACATTTGAATTTTTATTAATTAAATTCGAAATTACAATATTATATTTATTTAATTTATTCACCAAAATCAAAATCAACTTAAATCCAAAAAAATTAGTATGACTGAATAGGTATTTTAAATACCGTTCAAACGAGGTATCACTTGCCATATGGTCCCATTTAAAATTATCGGTCACAGTGGCTCTCTAACGTCACCTGCCACTATTAAGTCACTTGTCATAACTAGTTAAGAAGCTTACGTCCGTTTATTTCCTTCCTCCATATTTATCTATTATAGGTATAACCGTTCAAAAGATACGAGGGGGGTACGGACTTTTGACTAGCACTGTATATAAAAATCAATTGCTGTTCGTTAGTCTCGCTAAAACTCGAGAATGGCTGGACCGATTTAGCTAATTTTAATGTTGAATTATTTGTGGAAGTTAAGGGAAGGTTTATACGGTTTCATATAGTCATTTTAGTAGCCACCAAAAATTTTACATCTATATGTATAAAATGCTCTTTTTACAGTGTTTGTTGCCATACTCCTCCGAAACTACTTGACCGATTTTTATGAAATTTGGTAGGTATATTCGGCGGGTCTGGGTGTAGGTTTTTATCTATATTTCATACCCGTACGTCACAAGGAGTGTTGCTGATGACGCCATAACTCTCATAATAATAAGGTGAAAAATACGAAATTAAGTAGATTGACTCCTTGCTAAATTCCGAGCAGAACCGTACTAATTTTTTTTCTCTACCGCAATCGGTGTCCGAAACACAATATCTTAAGCCGGAGAAATATTCTGAAGACAGAAGAAGAACGAGGAACAAATTTCATCGAAGAAAAGTGCAACTACTTAACTTTTGGACTTAAATTAATCAAAATATGAATTTTTTAATCTCTCGAAATTTTCAAAAAATATCTCTAAACCGAACTTTTCTGATGAACGGAAAGCAGGAGAAACTGAGCACACGAAAAGAACAACCAGCAAATTATAAAATGTTATTTAATTTTAATTGATTTTGTTTAATTTTATTTAATTTTATTTCATCTAAATATTTTATTTATTTTCGTTTATTTCATTTTATTTTGTTTTTTAATTCCATTTATTTATTTATTTATTTTGTTTCATTTTAATAAATTTTAATTTTATTTTTATTAGATTCTATTTACTTTTATTTAATTTTATTATTTTTTAAATTTATTTAATATTTTTATTTAATTTTATTTAATTTTAATTTTATTTTATTTTGATTAATCAACACCTATATAGTTGGACAACCCCGAACCCAATTATAAATACAGGGTTGTTTTGAATGTAGATAAAATAAAGCTGTTATATTCATTATAATATAAACAAAGTTAAGATTGTAGCTGTTGCACTCCAAACTTTATTTTGTTACTTCTAACTAAATTTTATTACTTCAAACATCATGTGTAATTAACTAAAAATAATAATAAAACCTCATTCACATCGAACATTTTTTGTTTATTAATTACGAATTTCTTTTGTTTATTTTAATAACTTTCTATAAGGCAGTTGATGAAAAAATACAGGAATAAAGAAACAAACGCTCATATGGTATTCATTGATCTTGAGAAAGCATATGATATAGTTCCTCGAGAGATTCTGTGGTGGGCACTCAATAAGAAAGGAGTCCCTGGTGAATATGTAAAGATTGTGAGGGATATGTATGAGGGAGTAACGACTAGTGTTAGGACAGGTGTGGGAGAGACTGATAAAGGACCTAGCCGGGTAGGATGATGAAAAGTACCCCCAACTCGATTCGAATTCCATATAGGTCACCGTTTAGCATATATAGTGAAACTAACTTTCTGAAATTTTTAGCCACCTAGGTGGTCATGTGACCCACCTAGAGCCTAATTAGGGTTTTTATGTTTTTATTTTTTATCTCAGCCGCATCGAGAACTAGCGAAAAACTTTAAATAAAAAAGTTGTAAGCTTTAAAAAGTTCTGTCCGAAAAAAATTTTGTTTTTAATTTTTGGCGGGAAATTTAAATTTTAGAACAATTTCAAAATTTTAGATGAGTATAAAAAAATAACTAAGACATTCGTTTTCACGAAAAAAATATATAACGTGTATTTTTGCATATTGTTTCACCCTGAATTTTTTCAAATTTTTAAAATTGGTGAAACGCACCTTTAAAAATAAAAAACCGCATTTTTTTTAGTTTTTTTTTTTCGTTTTTTGATACAATTTTATACATATTTTTCAAAAAAGGTAACACCGTCACTAGAGTAGGTAAAAAATGAAAAATAATTCAGGTTTGCTTAATAAAAATTTTTTGTAACGCCATCCATTTTCAAGATACAGGGCGTTGAAGAAAACAAAATTTTACACATTTTCTACGATTTTGCCGAAACCACTGGCAACATTGTAATAAAATTTGGCGAGTTTTAAGAGGTAGTTGTGCATTTTTTGGCATACAATTAAGAATTTTATATTTGTCATTGACGCGCATAGTGGTAATGGTCTGAACTTTTTAAAGAAAAAAGATAGTACGCCACTGACATATTTCAAATTTACAACCGTTTTTGAATTCCTCGTTTAATTTGTGACAAAAAATCTATCTTCCTATTTTTTCATACGACGCGCCATTTTTATTCAAAAAATAAAACATCTTAACCGTTACAAAGTATTCGAACTTCTATGAAATAAAATACAGTAAAACCTCGATATAACAGACTAATTGGGGGAACGGGGTGTCTGTTAAAGCCGAAAGTCCGTTATATAAAAATAGGTTTAAAATAAATCAAAAAACTTGATTTTGAAAATGTGCAAAACACAAACAAAATTTTATTTAATTGTCTTCGGACATTCGTCGTGAAGTGACGTTGTTTGATATCGACGCGCTTGCTTTCGGTAATCCAGATTCAAAGCAGGCCTGCTTTGAAAAAGAATCAAGCTTTGTTTGCATTTTTGATGTTTCCTTATTTTTTTATAATCAACTCTCTAAAATTACGAAATTGCGTATAATACAGTGAACTTCGTTATCTGACGAATAATCAAAATGTTATTAGATCGTAAAGATGCGATCTTACCTATGAAAACTTCATTTTTGGCAATGTTGTTTTGTCTTCTTTGCTATCTTCACAACCACCCTAATTTTTTAGGTTCATAACTTCATCTGCTATTTCACTTTCAGTCATGATATTATACCCAGGGTCAACTTCAGCTACTTCTAGCCATTGTAAAATATCTTTCTCAGCTACCTACTTCTTCTCCGGCATTATTATATATTGTCCTACAGAAATCAGGAATTTCCAACCCTTCTAAACCTATGTTTGCATCATTGCCATCAAACAAATTTTTCTTTTGCAAGGTACGCTGCCCTCTTGTATCTTCTGCATTATCTTCATCATGCAATACAACCATTATTTCGTCTAAAAACTTTCTGCGAGATATTCGTTTGGTTTCCAAAATTGTTCCCTGATCCATTGGATGCATAAGCTATGTTGTATTTTTGGCAAAAACATACAATTTAAGTTTGTAGGTAGGTGTCGCGTTTGGGGTCCACACGGACCCCGTTGGTATTCAATGTATCTTGGTATGTGACAGGTTAAGCATATACAATATTAATAGGACGTTTTTATATTTTTTTTAATTTTGACAATATTTTTTGTCCGTTATATCCGAAGTCCGTTAAATAGAGGTCCGTTATATCGAGGTTTTAATGTACTACTATTAGTAGTTTCTACATCTACATAAACTCGTACATCCATTATAAAAACTAATTCGAATACTTTGGAAGCGTTAAGATATTTTATTTTTGCAGCAAAACGGCGTTTCGTATGAAAAAATAGGAAGATAGATTTTTTGTCACAAATTGAATGAGGAATTCAAAAACGATTGTTAATTTGAAATATGTCAGTGGCGCACTATCTTTTTTCTTTAAAAAGTTCAGACCATTACCCTTATGCGCGCCAATGACAAATATAAAATTCTTAATTTTATGTCAAAAAATGCACAACAACTACCTCTTAAAACTCACCAAGTTTTATTACCATGTTGTCAGTAGTTTCGGCAAAATCGTAAATAATGTGTAAAATTTTGTTTCCTTCAACGCCCTGTATCTTGAAAATGAATGGCGTTACAAAAAATTTTTATTAAACAAACCCCAATTATTTTTCAGTTTTTTATCTACTTCAGTGACGGTGTTACCTTTTTTGAAAAATATGTATAAAATTATATTAAAAAACGAAAAAAAAACCAAAAAATGCGGTTTTTTATTTTTAAAGGAGCGTTTCACCAATTTTAAAAATTTGAAAAAATTCAGAGTGAAACATTATGTCAAAATACACGTTATATATTTTTTTCGTGAAAACAAATGTCTTAGTTATTTTTTTATACTCATTTAAAATTTTGAAATGGTTCTAAAATTTAAATTTCCCGCCAAAAATTAAAAACAAATTTTTTTTCGGACAGAACTTTTTAAAGCTAACAACTTTTTTATTTAAAGTTTTTCGATAGTTTTCGATGCGGCTGAGATAAAAAATAAAAACATAAAAACCCTAATTAGGCTGTAGGTGGCTCACATGGCCACCTAGGGGGCTAAAAATTTCAGAAAGTTAATTTCACTATATATGCTAAATAGTGACCTATATGGAATTCGAATCGAGTTGGGGGCACTTTTCATCATCTTACCCGGCTAGGCCCTTTCATGTGAAAGTAGGATTGCACCAAGGCTCTGGGCTTAGTCCGTATTTATTCTCATTAGTTTTGGACCAGATAACAGCGAAACTACAGGGTAACATTCCATGGTGCTTAATGTATGCTGATGATGTCGTGTTAGTAGGAAATAGTGAAAGAGACTTGGAACAAAAACTGGAACAGTGGAGACAAGCTCTGGAGGAAAAAGGTTTAAAACTTAGTAGGACAAAAACAGAGTATTTGGAATGTTCATTTAAAAATGGTGCTACTACAAATAGACCTGTATATTAGTATATTTATATAACCTGTGCATCTGTAAAAATATTAGTACATTTGGACGTTGAGAGGTGACTCAAATTTTTTTGCAGAAATTGCTTTAAAATAACTCAAATAATAATATTTGAGTTATCCTCCCACTCAAAATGGTCCGGAACATTGTTTAAATAATCAAAATGTCAAAAAATGAAGGAAAAATTCGATTTTTTTCTTCGTTTTTTGATTATAACTTTAAAAGTATTCATTGACGAGTAAAGTTTTACTGACATAAAAGCTGCGTAATTAAATTTCCAACATTATAGAATTCGCTAAAAATTTAAAAAATAGTCACCCTTGTTGCAAAATAGGAATGATTGCGAAAAAATTATACAAAAACAACTATTCGCATTTTAAGTTTTTCAACCATTTGTGCTAGACTTAGGACCTTCATATTTCACCCAGAAAAACTTTATGATACAGTAAAACAATACCGTAAATTTCATTAAGATCGCTTTAATAGATTTTGCAAAATAAATTTTGCAATCCAGCTTTCGCAAAAATAATTCATTTTTTCAAAATGTTACAGGACTGAAAACCAAGCAGATAGCAAGTTGAATTTTTTTTGCTTATAGAAGTGTACTGTATCTGTCATTTGCAATTTGCAAAATTAAAATCGATTAACTACCACGGCGTCAGGAATTTTTTTAAATAAACATTAATTATTGGTGCTACGCGCAGGACAGCGGATAGTTTGCTCTGATTGGGCATTCCAATGACCTTTGATAATGATTGATACATTTTAATTTTTATTAAATTTCGATATAAATAAATAAATTTGTCTATTACAAAATAAAAACATATACTCTATCCTTTGATATAACACTTTTTATAGCAAAAACTTTCTTTGTTCATATATTTTAACTTAGAGAATAAAAGTTTATTATTTTTAAACATATGCAATTGTTTAAACAATATTTCACAAACAATAATAAAATTAGTTTGATTTTTGTGGAATTTAAATATTAAAATACAACAAAATGTAGAGTAAGAAAATAATATATTAGATAAAGATTGGAAGAAATTTTGGTAGAAATCAACTTGTGTGAATCGAACACCGCTGTCCTGCGCGTAGCACCAAAAATTAATGTTTATTTAAAAAATTTCCTGACGCCGTGGTAATTAATCGATTTTAATTTTGCAAATTGCGAAAGGTACAGTACATTTCTATAAGCAAAAAAAAATTCAACTTGCTTTCTGCTTTATTTTAAGTCCTGCAACATTTAAAAAAATAAATTTCTTTTGCGAAAGCTGGATTGCAAAATTTATTTTGCAAAATCTATTAAACCGATTTTAATTAAATTTACAGTGATATTTTGATGAATATTTTGAAAATATGAAGGTCCTAAGTGTAGCATAAATGGTCGAAAAACGTAAAATGCGAATACTTGTTTTTGTATCGTCTTTTTCTCAATTATTGCTATTTTGCAACAAGGGTGACTATTTTTTTAATTTTTTACCAATTCTATGTTGTAGGAAATTTAATTGCCCAACTTTTATCTTAGCACAACTTTTCTCAGAAATGAATAGTTTTAAAGTTATAATCAAAAAACCAATAAAAAAATCGAATTTTTCCTTCATATTTTGATATTTTGATTATTTCAACAATGTTCCGGTCCATTTTGAGTGGGAGGATAACTCAAATATTATTATTTGAGTTATTTTTAAGCAATTTCTGCAAAAAAAATTGAGTCACCTCTCAACGTTCATCTCAAAACAGATGCGGCCTGGACTAAAATAAAATGGAATCTTTGGATGGTGAAATAATTGTGAAAAGCAATAGTTTTAAGTACCTAGGATCGGTATTACAGAGTAATGGAGAAATAGATTGAGATGCATGCAGCAGAATTAGGGCTGGATGGATGAAGTGGAAAGAAGCGAGTGGTGTGTTGTGTGACAGAAAAATTCCAATGAGGCTGAAGGGAAAATTCTATAAAACAGCCATGAGACCGGCTATGATGTACGGAACTGAATGTTGGGCAGTGAAAAAGAAAGAGGAACAACGAATGCATGTAGCGGAAATGAGAATGCTTAGATGGATGAGTGGAGTGACAAAGAATGATAAAATTAGAAATGAGTATATTAGGGGAAGTCTAGGTGTGGCACCAATTGATGCCAAAATGAGAGAGCATAGGTTTAGATGGTTTGGTCATGTTCAACGTCGAGACGTTAATCACCCAATACGAAGAATAGCTGAAGTGCAGATTCCTGGAAGGAGTAGGAGAGGAAGACCAAAGAAGACCTGGGGGGTGACGATAAGGCAGGACATGTTGGTAAAGGGGATTAACATTGATATGACCCAAGATAGAATTGTGTGGAGAAATGCAATTAGGGAAGCCGACCCCGCATAGGGATAAGGCAAAGATAATGATGATGATGATGATGATGACTTTAAGTTTATTGTATACAAAAATTTGTTTTTATCTATTGAGGCAGTACGAAGTCTGCCGGGTCAGCTAGTATTTAATAAAATAATTTTCACTCCGAGAAGAGGTGGCATCCACTCACAGAGTGAAATCGCAAGTTGGCACTATGTCACTGTTGTTTCTTGAGTTATCCTCTAACACTCTAACCACTCACCAATTTTCATGAAACTCGATGTTTCAACGAAGTCGGAGGTGAAATCCTTCAGTGACTGTACTATGTTGACGTCCATTTCGTGAGCCGTTCCATAGTGGCCGAACGGGAAAAATAGCTTCAATTGTTTTCTCCTATTACTTATTTATCGCTTTTGGAAATTCTGTCAGTTCTAAATGAAATCGATTTGCATAGTTCATTCATTAACTTCCTAGTTGCAGGATTATTTCAGAAACAAATGGCTAAATGATTTAGCTGTTTATATATTTCGAAGCTATTTGTTGAGGACGGCGTCAAAATTCCAGACGAGAATCGTAGTTAACGATTGAAAGTAAGTTATATATGCACTGATAAAGCACTTACAATCAATTTCTATCTAACCTAAACTAGGTGAAACAATTTGAGATTGTTCACAACAGGATTTATCGTTTTTTTTTTAATATGTACTCAAAATAATTTGTAAAAGGTATAATATTTAAAAGTTGACACTCAATTTTCAATATGTGAGGTTCATCCCTCTCACATCACATTCACGTGGGTTAGAGTCCTGTGTTGCCCTGGGTAATATCCAGGAATATTTGCAACATCCAACTATTTTAAACATAATATTATGTAGTATAATATAAGATCTTATAACTTTTAAAGGGTTTTTACCCATAACTTTTTGGTGGCTCACGCATGCATGCTATTGGCTTAACACTGATGATGGATTACTTGTTAATCCGAAAACGTTTTGTTTTGTGATGTAACCCTTATTAGGGTATATAACTTTAACAAAGGATCCTGTATTTTTTGTGATTTATGGTATACAGCCAACTACAGGGATTTTATTTTCCTCGTGGATGTTTCAAAATAATTTGACTTCTTTTGAAGATCCAAACTTTAATATTGCTTTATTCTGTTATTTTATCTTTTAATTTTCTAGTTATTTAGCTTCTAAAATACGGTTACTTTCTTATAACTTAAATTAAAAGGTATTACAAATAGCAAAAAGAATAGTGCTTGGAAATAAGTAAGTGTTACTATGGCTTGAGAAGAAAGGTGGTCTCAAAACTATCCAGAAAAATTAAAATGACCATATATAAAACTCTAATAAGACCAGTGCTAACATTTACATCTCTAATTCTACTTATTTAAGATAGAATCAATTGTACATAGGTTCTTCTTCTAATATCGAACCCACTAATGAAGGTTGCCTATAAGTACTGCACATTCGTCTCTGCTTTTCTTAAAAGCGTCTGTGTCTTTAACCCGGTCCAGTCGCGAATGTTTTTGCAGCTAGGACATTTGTCGTCTACCAGTATCCCTTTTCCTTCGATTTTACCCTTCATAATCAGCTGCAACAACTCGTACTTATCATTTCTAACTATGTGTCCCAAACATGCTATCTTTCTCCTTTTAATGGTGGTCAAAAGTTCTCTGTCTCTTCCTATTCTGGGCAATATTCATGCCTTCTCAATGTCGTTCATAATATGACCGTATTTTCAAAATTCTTCTAAAAAGCCACATCGCAAAAGCTTCCAGCTTTCTAATTAAGTCAACGTTAACAGTCTAAGCTTGCCGCACCATAAAAAAGAATAGAATGGATATGTATAACATTTTACCATGGGATATTGGATTTGCAGATGGAGTCTTTGGTTACTCAGAAATTTCCTCATCTTCAAAAAGCTGCTCTGGATTGTTCTATTCTTGATCGAATTTCTGATTTCGGATTTAGATCTTCAATTACATTTTTAAATTAAATCTTTTCAAGTACATTCTTTCACGGTTTTTGCTCTAAATTCTAAAGAACCGCTTGGATTGACATTAAATTTGGCATACGCATAGCTTACATGTCAAAGAAAAAAAGTGATATTGTGCCGATGTGTGCTTTTGCCCTGGGGGTGACTTTCACTCCCACTGGGGGGTGAAAAAATATATGTCCAAAATAATTCCGGAAATGGATAAACTGACTAATTTTAAGTAACTTTTGTTCTATAGAGCTTTTTCGCCAAGTCAACACTTTTCGAGTTATTTGCGAGTGAATACGTTCATTTTGCAACAAAATAACTACATTTTTAGACGGTTTTTCGCAAATAACTCAAAAAGTAAGTATTTTGTCCAAAAAAACGTTCCAAGCAAAAATATAGTCTGTAAAAAAGTAAAAACAAATGGTGTACGCGTTAGGTCTTTGGACCTCGTAGAACCAGAGTTATAGCCAATGAGAAATATATTCATATCCAAAAAATTAAGCACTTCTTATAACGCACAAATAAAGCACACTTTATTTTTGTTTTTATAAAAAGTTTCTAGCATTAAATTTAAGCAAGTTACACTCAAAATAAAGTTGGTCCCTTTTGTTTTGGCAAAAAAAACATCGGGAAGACCACCCCCTAATTAGCAACTTAAATGTAATTAACCGTACCGCTCCACAAATTATTTTACTTATGTTGTGTTTATATGATCTGTAAGTTTCATCGATTCAAAGTGCTTATTTTAAAAAAAAATTGGTTTTAAAGTAAAATTTTTAAAAAATTTAATTTTGAAAAATATGCTTTTTTCAAAATAACTTAAAAATTGTTAAAGATACCAAAAATCTCGAAAAACAAAGAAAAAGTCAGCATTGCTTTTCTGAATATCATGTATTTTTTCGTTTTTCTAGTAGACAAAAATTGATTAAGATTTGGTGTTTCGAAATTTGCATACATTCGTGATCAGTGACTCGTTCAACCCTTTTTAACTACAGCCCTTTCAAAAATAAGGACTTTGAACCGATGAAACTTACAGATCATATAAACAATACATACACGAGTCAAGAAACTTGTGAAGTCGTAACTATCAAGTTCATTTGAGATACTAATTAAGGGGCTATTTTCCCGATTTTTTTACCAAAAAAAAGGCACTAACTGTATTTTGGGCGTAACTTGTTTACTTTTGATGCTAGAAATTTTTTTATAAAACAAAAATGAAGCTTTTTTTAAACACTTTAAATAAGCTGTAATGAGCTTTCCCCGAAATTTGCTACATTTTTGGTTATTTCACGTTAAGGTATTCCATTTGTAATTTGACGAATATGAACCTATTTTTAATTAGCTATAACTCTGCTTCTACTAGGTATACAGACGTGACATATACACCATTTTTTTTAAATTTTTTACAGGCTATATTTTTGCTCAGAACGTTTTTTTGACAAAATACTTACTATGTGAGTTATTTGCGAAAAACCGTCTAAAAGCGTGGTTATTTTGTTGAAAAAATGAACATATTCACTGGCAAATAACTCGAAAAGTATTGACTTAGTGAAAAAACTCTATAGAACAAATGTTACTTAAAATTCGTCAGTTTATCCATTTCCGGACTTACTTTGGACGAATATTTTTTCACCCCCAACAGGGGGTGAAAACCACCCCCGGGGCAAAAGCACATATCGGCACAATATCACTTTTTTTCTTTGACTTGTTAGCTATGTGTATGCCAAATTTTATGTAAATCCAAGCGGTTCTTTAAAATTTAGAGGTTTTCCAATATTTTATCGTCAAAGAACGTACCTACTACATATAATCTAGACTCCGAAGTATTTCATTGTTCAATATCTTAATTTTTTATCTCGTACATAGCTAATGTCATTTTGAAATTGTTCTCAATAGAACAAGAAAAATGAATAAAAAACAGATACTCTTTCTTTGGCACATCGTTTTGCCCTTGACGTGTCTTTATATGTAAGATCCTATCTATTTCTAGAGTATAATTGATGTTTACAACTTTCAACTATATCATTATACGTTGAAAATATTATAATTACCTATTTGAAGCTCTGTCGGTAGAAAATCGTTCTATAAACAAACCAAAATTGTCTGATTAATTTCGTGCAATACGTCTCTTCGAATAAAATTGTTGTCGATAGACCCTCATACTACATTACCACATCGTTTTCTCCCCTTAACTCGTACGAATCGCCGTCCCCCTCCCCCTGCGGCCCTTATTTCAAGCTGAAAACGCTTCCTGCCGATCACTTCACCTAAATAACAGCAATATCTGTAATGATAGCCATTAAAGGAAGAGGCCAAAATGGCCTTTTGCTAATAGGAAAGACAGCCAGGAGTGGATAGCTTTCCGACACTAACATATCCTCGATACTGGATGTTCTTAATTGTGTCGATTTAGGAATAATCCGAGGAAAAGAAGAGATAACTTAATTTGGAAGATTAGATCAGTTTTATAGGCCGGTCACAACACATACGGATTACATTTAATGTCGTTCATATTGTAGGCTATTGATTATATTCAAAATAAGATAGCTAAAAGGAACTGCAACGTTAACGGGGTTTTATTATTTGATATGGTCAATGGACATCTATATATGAAAAAACCGCGGAGTGCTACCATTTAAAGGGGTGCGTTTTTGAGAAATGGGTGAATTAGTCCCTGGGCACAGGTTACATTAGGGTGAGTTCTATGCACTATTGGTACAAATACGTCCACATAAAAATTGTTCCTGGTTAAATTTCCTATCTAAATATAACTTTTTAAAGTGAAAGATACTTTTTTTACAAAAATATATTCAAAAGAAAAAGCACAAAGGAACCCAAAAGAAATAAATTTTGTTTTTTGTCCCATAACTTTTGTCCACGAGGATATAGGTATAGATATTGCTTCACAGAAAAAAAACTTACATATTTTCTCTTTAAAATGATGTGTGACGGTTATTAGGATTTACAGTTTTCGAAATATGATTTTTCAAAATTCGCCACTCACAGCAATTTTAGGCAATTTTCCTTGTTATTTCGCAAATATTGTTCTGTAACTTTTTTCTACGTAACTTTAGGTATATGCAATGGTACACGTAATAGGAATAAAAATCAATTACCTTTAAAATGGTCTACTGTATAACGTTGTACGACTTTTTTTAAAGAGATTATGGTTTTTCAAGGTTTTATAATTTTAACGATTTTTTTATAATATAATGTAAAAATAAAATAAAACTATTATATAATATATTATATATTATATAATACCTAATGTAAAAAAAATATTATTTTTTACATTTTTGACGATTATTTTTGAAATTTCTCATTATAACTTTTTTTTTCTTGTACATGAATATACTATCTATATACATATTCCGCAACAAAGAAGGCTTACTTTCTGTTCTTTAAAATGGTGTATCATCTATATTTAAATACATAATGGAAACCGAGTGATTCTTTGATATTTTTTACTTGTATTATTTAAAATTATTTCTTTTACAAAAATTACATAAACATTAGTCTTAAAAAACATCAATCGACTTAAAATTATTTAAACGTTGACATTTAAAAAATTTTCAAAATCAAAGTCCATCTCTTCGTTAGCATTAGTTTCAATATCTTCCTCTGACATCTTAGTTATCTTAGAGTTCCCACAATTAATACCCATGCACATGCTCCCTTTGCAGAATATTGAATAACTAATTCCTATCTTCCTACAACTGCAGTTTTTTGTACATCCTTTGGTACATTTACATGCTATTTTTCAAGCAAAGTTTGAGGTTCAGGAGCTTTAACAGTAAATATTGGAATTAATCCATATTTTGAAGTTTGCTCGGCAGAGTGAAGTGGATCCAAAGTGTTACCTATAAAAAGTAAGATTCAATCATAATACACAATTACATAAAAAAGTTATAAAGAGGAATTTAAAAAATAATCCTAAAATCAAAAATCGTTGCAAGTACCTACTTATTACAATTTGAAAAAGCATATCTTATTCAAAAATAACCCTAGAATTTTTTATAATACACTATTTTAAAGTAAACAGAATAAGCTTTCTTTTTTATTATATAATATATACCATATAGAAAAAAAGTTATAATGGGAAATTTAAAAAATAATCGTAAAAATATAAAAACTCGTTAAAAGTCTTGAAAAAGATAACTTTTTTAAAAGAAGTCGTACAACATTATACATTAGACCATTTTAAAGGTAATTGATTTATATTCCTCTTACATGTACCATTGCATATACCTAAAGTTACGTAGAAAAAAGTTACAGAACAATATTTGCGAAATAACAAGGAAAATTGCCCAAAATTGCTGTGAGTGGCGAAATTTGAAAAATCATATTTCAGAAACTGTAAATCCTAATGACCTCTACTAAACATCATTTTAAAGAGAAAATATGTAAGTTTTTTTTCTATGAAGCAATGTCTATAACTATATCCCCGTGGACAAAAGTTATGGGACAAAAAACAAAATTTCTTTCTTTTGGGTTTCTTTGTGCTTTTTCTTTTGAATATATTTTTGTAAAAAAAAGTATCTTTGACTTTAAAAAGTTATATTTAGATAGGAAATTTAACCAGGAACAATTTTTATGTAGACGTGTTTGTAGCAAAAGTGGATAGAACTCACCCTAATGTAACCTGTGCCCAGGGACTAATTCACCCATTTCTCAAAAACGCACCCCTTTAAATGGTAGCACTTCGCGGTTTTTTCATATATAGAGATTCATTGACCATATGAAATAATAAAACCCCGTTAACGTTGTAGTGCCTTTCTATAGTACATAATCAATAGCCTATTGATGAGACATAACAAAATTGTCAGATTACCTTAGATTTTACCGTTTTTAAATATATCCTGGCAATATTAAGGCATATTTTTTACTGAACAAAAAAGCCACATGTTTGAATTTTTATATTTTGGCTGTATGACCCTTATATTCATACCTTTACGTAGATGTGCCTATAAACTTATGAAGAAAGTTATTTATAAAAAATAATCATTTCTCTTAGTCCATTGAAATGTTACATTTAGGGCTGCATATGTTAGAGGAGTCAATTTTATTTTTTTAATGTATAGGGGGGTGAGTAGAAGCTTAAGTTTAAGTTTCTGGGGTCGACACCCTTGTCCCCCGGCCGCCATCTTGGAAAAAGGGATGCAAAGGGTTTTCGCGCTGTATCTCGTAAACTAGCAACCCTACAGAAAATTTCAGTGGCTAGTTCGGTGACTTTAAAATAGTAATAATAAAGGCAGTTTTTGTTTTTATTCGATTCAGAGTTGGACCACCATCTCCATATAGCTATTTCAGCATCCCATGCATCTTCAGTGAAGCTATGCAGTCATAACCCTGAAGCGAATATTAACAATCCTGCCTATTTAAGGGAAACCATCGCGATACAAGTGGTGACGACAGTTTGGAGAGATTAATTGTTTCTGGAAACGTTCCGGGGAGAAGATCAAGAGGACGATCACCAACTAGATGGTCTAACCAAATAAAGCATTCAGCTGGAAACTCATTCTGCGAAGCTCTTAGAGCAGCTGAAGATAGAGACCAATGGAGAAACATTGTTAGGAATATTAGAAGAGATCACGATCCTCAGTAATGGGGAAACGACAGGAGAGAGAGAGATCGCGATACAATGATTCCACCTTTTGAGACGCAATCTCGCGACATCAATCGTAATACGAGGAAAACAACGAAAAGCCCTAGATACAAAGTTTACTACTTTTTAAACAATTTTAATAATTGAAATAAAAATATAAGCACAAGAGACGACGAAAATAGGAGAAAGCAAATGAAGGACACTTTGGCCACGCATTTACCTTCTCTCCGTCTAGGAAAAGGACCGAAAGACAGTTTCTAAATACTCAAATCTGAGTAAAGATGAAAAATAATAAAGGCAGTTTTTGTTTTTATTCGATTCAGAGTTGGACCACCATCTCCATATAGCTATTTTAGCATCACATGCATCTTCAGTGAAGCTATGCAGTCACAATTCTGAAGCGAATATTAACAACCCTGCCTATTTAAGGGAAACCATCGCGATACAATGATTCCACCTTTTGAGACGCAATCTAGCGATATCTCTCGTAATACGAGGAAAACAACGAAAAGCCCTAGATACAAAGTTTACTACTTTTTAAACAATTAGAATAATTGAAATAAAAATATAATAAACAATATTTTAAATCCAAGACTTTTCGTTAATAAACTACTTTCTGGCTGCATCCTGTATCTCTGGCTTTTACAATATATAAGCACAAGAGACGACGAAAATAGGAGAAATCCAATAGAGGACACTTTGGCCACGCATTTACCTTCTCTCCGTCTAGGAAAAGGACCGAAAGACAGTTTCTAAATACTCAAATCTGAGTAAAGATGAAAAATAATAAAGGCAGTTTTTGTTTTTATTCGATTCAGAGTTGGACCACCATCTCCATATAGCTATTTCAGCATCCCATGCATCTTTAGTGAAACTATGCAGTCACAACTCTGAAGCGAATATTAACAACCCTGCCTATTTGAGGGAAACCATCGCGATACAACGATTCCACCTTTTGAGACGCAATCTCGCGACATCTCTCGTAATACGAGAAAAACAACGAAAAGCCCTAGATACAAAGTTTACTACTTTTTAAATAATTTTAATAATTGAAATAAAAATATAATAAACAATATTTTAAATCCAAGACTTTTCGTTAATAAACTGCTTTCTGGCTGCATCCTGTATCTCTGGCTTTTTCAATATATCAGCACAAGAGACGACGACAATAGGAGAAAGCAAATGGAGGACACTTTGGCCATGCATTTACCTTCTCTCCGTCTAGGAAAAGGACCGAAAGACAGTTTCTAAATATTCAAATCTGAGTAAAGATAAAAAATTATAAAGGCAGTTTTTGTTTTTATTTGATTCAGAGTTGGACCACCATCTCCATATAGCTATTTCAGCATCCCATGCATCTTCAGTGAAGCTATGCAGTCACAACTCTGAAACGAATATTAACAACCCTGCCTATTTAAGGGAAACCATCGCGATACAATGATTCCACCTTTTGAGACGCAATCTAACGACATCTCTCGTAATCAAGTATATTCAAATGGGAAATAAGCCACAATTTTACCTAAAAATGATTTTATTAACGTTTCGACGCCCAAGTCGGGTGTCGTTGTCAAAATACAAAATAATACTAAATAAACAAAAATGTTGTTGCTTAGTAAAAAATTCTTCTAATAATTTATTTAATCTGACTCATTTATATCGGTAATTCAGACATGTATTATACATTTTAAAGTAGACGACTTTAAAATGATATTGCCAATATTGATGAGTTGCTATGGAATCTCTAACGCGAGAATTTCATTGCCACCGTTGCATTTGGTTGTCTTTTTAAAGACAGATCACATGCCATGATTTTTTGTGGCGGATATTCTTGAGTTGGGATTGATTTCATGTAATCGAATGAACTATCTTTTAGTAAAGTCGTCCCAGGAACGCAACTCATCAATATTGGCAATATCATTTTAAAGTCGTCTACTTTAAAATGTATAATACGTGTCTGAATTACCGATATAAATGAGTCAGATTAAATAAATTATTAGAAGAATTTTTTACTAAGCAACAACATTTTTGTTTATTTAGTATTATTTTGTATTTTGACAACGACACACGACCTGGGCGTCGAAAAGTTAATAAAATCATTTTTAGGTAAAATTTTGGCTTATTTCCCATTTGAATATACTTGATTATAAAAATGCCACAAGAAAATAGTTTCAGAACAACATCTCTCGTAATACGAGGAAAACAATGAAAAGCCCTAGATACAAAGTTTACTACTTTTTAAACAATTAGAATAATTGAAATAAAAATATAATAAACAATATTTTAAATCCAAGACTTTTCGTTAATAAACTGCTTTCTGGCTGCATCCTGTATCTCTGGCTTTTACAATATATAAGCACAAGAGACGACGAAAATAGGAGAAATCCAATAGAGGACACTTTGGCCACGCATTTACCTTCTCTCCGTCTAGGAAAAGGACCGAAAGACAGTTTCTAAATACTCAAATCTGAGTAAAGATGAAAAATAATAAAGGCAGTTTTTGTTTTTATTCGATTCAGAGTTGGACCACCATCTCCATATAGCTATTTCAGCATCCCATGCATCTTCAGTGAAGCTATGCAGTCACAATTCTGAAGCGAATATTAAAAACCCTGCCTATTTAAGGGAAACCATCGCGACACAATGATTCCACCTTTTGAGACGCAATCTAGCGATATCACTCGTAATACGAGGAAAACAACGAAAAGCCCTAGATACAAAGTTAACTACTTTTTAAACAATTAGAATAATTGAAATAAAAATATAATAAACAATATTTTAAATCCAAGACTTTTCGTTAATAAACTGCTTTCTGGCTGCATCCTGTATCTCTGGCTTTTACAATATATAAGCGCAAGAGACGACGAAAATAGGAGACAGCAAATAGAGGACACTTTGGCCACGCAAGGTTCCATATAGCTATTTCAGCATCCCATGCATCTTCAGTGAAGCTATGAAGTCACAACTCTGAAGCGAATATTAACAACCCTGCCTATTTAAGGGAAACCATCGCGATACAATGATTCCACCTTTTGAGACGCAATCTAGCGACATCTCTCGTAATACGAGGAAAACAACGAAAAGCCCTAGATACAAAGTTTACTACTTTTTAAATAATTGAAATAAAAATATAATAAACAATATTTTAAATCCAACACTTTTCGTTATTAAACTACTATTTAAAACTATTTAAAATAGTACTTCTGGTTGCATTTCTAAAACTGGAAGTCCGAGATCAAATTTCTCATCTTTAATACCATCCTTGGGTTATAGGCTTTCATTCGACACCTCATTTGTCATTCTATCTGTATTAATAACGGAGAAGTTATATTCGCGGACGGACGGACAGACGGACAGACAGTCATGAAAACGAAAGCATATATTTGTTCTTGTCTTGTTAAGGCGCGTCGAATAATATATCACTTGTAGTATTCCGGTGACTTTAAAAAAGTCGTTCCGAATGTATTTCTGAAACCGGAAGTCCTACATCAAATTTCTCACCTTTAGTACCATCATTGGATTATAAGCTTTCAATTCAACACCTCATTTGTCATTCTACCTGGTATAATGACAGAGGAGTTGTGTTTACGGACAAACAGACGGACGTGGATAATTCAAAGTTTTCACATTTTTTCAAAATTAGGTGAAAACAATAAGCGCGTTCGACTGAACCAACCTTTAACTTTAAATATTTTTTTTTTATTTTACCTCCTATACTTTATCTATTAGATGAATTTTTGTAATTTAAATTCTAAATTAAAATTTAAAACCCCCAGCATTTCGTCCAATCCCGATTCAGGCCAAGCTGCCACTGGCTCTCCTCTTCCATGGCATAACCTTCCGGTTGTACGTGCCCGGTACACGAAAAGAACAAATGAATGTGTTCTAGTTGTCGGCTCCGTGCATATGAATTTTGAGAGAGTATTAATTTCCAAGATAATAGAACGCGCGGATTCGCATCTACAACCGTCCACTGCCTCACATCGCCCTGATATATTTAAATACATCCTAGTTCCCTTTTATTCCATACTAATACCTCACATAATATACACGAAAGTATTTAACGGATGCGTTAGAGGGTATTAAAAATAAAGCTGGCAAATGGATTTGTTTGGACACCGATCCATATGAAAAAGCTCGCTTTTTAATCGCTTTGTTAGATGCTGGATAGAAAAGTTTTCATATTTTCCAGACGTTATATTAAAAATATAAATGATTATTTTTTTCACCTGTCAAATTCTGACGTTTTTGCTTTTTCAGCCAATCACCACGCGTCGTTCTAGTTAATCATTGAGTGTAATACTGATAAAACAGCCTCTTCCTTGATAAAACAGTCTCTTCCCTGATAAAACTTAAGGTACCCTAAATTTCACATAATACGTACATACCTGTGTTTACTAACTTAATTTATGAACAGCCCTGGTACATAGATATTTTAAAAACACTAACCACGATATACTCAGATTTTCTACAGTTTTTATTTTCAAAATAAATATTTCTAAACTTTTCATAAACGTCAAACAGAACCGATGTGAACCGTACACAGAACACAGAACTAATTCTTCTATTTTGTTGCCGATTTCAACAAACCAGTGTTATCACATAAAAAGATTCGAATATTTACAACGTAATATTTTGAAACAATAGTTACTTTTAAAATACACATTATATTAGTAGAATTAGTAAAATAGTTCTAAAATTACATTCTCCTATTTTATTATTATTACAAAAACACGGGTGAATAATAAATAAATAAAATGTATTCACCTGGGGGTTAGGCAAAACCAATTACACCACTGCACTGTGGTGAACATAACTGGACATGCCACAGCTTCTTCGTTAAAACCTTATTTACAAGTTAATGAAGAACGTCATAAAAAAATTATTAATAAACTTAGAACAACTACTACAACTGAGTGCATTGCCAGTACATCAACTGCGACTGTAATTAATGATACTGAAAGTGACGACAGATTAGACGTTACGAACGACATTGGAAAATCTCTTATTAGTTATAAAAATTGTGTTTTTAATAATTGTTCATTTTCGATTTAAACAGTTTTTTATGTATTAACAATATAAAAAATAAATTGGTTCATTTTTAAATCATAAAATAATTTATCTATAACCTACTTAAGACATTGGTCCTAGTTGTCTTAAAAATATTTCACAGATGCCCGTATTTACTAATAATACATATTGGTTCACAAAATAATCTTTTCAAATACCACTCGTCCTCTAAATTTTGCTTGATAAATTTTTTCGTTTTCAGGCCATAATAATGAAAAGACCTTCTCCAAACGCAGTAAAAATTTATACTGAAATGATGGCATCTCCTGAGGTAAAATGTTCCGGAAGTAAAATGAGCCTCCGTTCGGATCTCCGGGTGAGGACTATCTCAGGGGGAACACCATTGCAGGTTAGAAAAATCAGGATAGGGTCTTGGAATCTTGGTAGTCTTACAGGTAAGAGTCTGGAGTTAGTGGATGCGCTCAAACGAAGAAGAGTTCAAATTGCTTGTATTCAAGAAACTAGGTGGAAAGGACAAAGGGCGAAAGAACTAGGTGAAGGATACAAATTGTGGTATGTAGGGAGTAGTAACACTAGAAATGGAGTTGGTATAATTGCTGATAGTGAAATGAAAGGTAACGTAGTAGAAGTTGTAAGAACGAGTGATAGAATGATGTCAGTGAAATTTGTAATTGATAAAGAGGTATTGAATGTTGTTTGTGTGTATGCTCCCCAAACAGGTCTGGGTGAGAATGAAAGAAGAGCTTTCTATGATCAATTAGGAGACGTACTGAGTGGTATTCCAGCAGAGGAGAAAGTTATAATAGGAGGTGATTTCAATGCACATGTGGGCCAAACCAAGACAGGATATGAAACAATACATGGGGGATTAGGCTTTGGAACTAGAAATGAAGCTGGAGATGACATGCTTGAATTAGCAACAGCATTGGATATGGCGATTGTTAACACATTCTTTAAAAAGAGAGAAACTCAACTTATTACCTACAAAAGTGGACAACATCAATCCCAAATAGACTACTTCATGATAAGGAAAGAAGACATACGTGAATGCAAGGACTGCAAGGTAATAGTGAGTGAGACAGTAAGCCAACAACATAAGCTGCTTGTTCTGGACATCGAAGTAAAAAGCGAAACTAAACAAAAATATCGGAGAGGACCACAAAAAATCAAATGGTGGTTGCTGAAAGATGAGAAAGAAGGTCTATTCAGGAGAAGAATAGTAGAAAAAATATGTTGGAACATGAAAGGAAGCCCTAATACAATTTGGAGAAAAATGGCCAGTAGTATTAGAGAGACTGCTATGGAAATACTTGGGAAAACGTCAGGAAAAAAGTTTGAGGATAAAGAGACTTGGTGGTGGTCAAACGAAGTACAAGGAAAAATAAAAGAGAAGAGAAAATTATATAAAAAGTGGCAAGAAACCAGATCCGACACAGATCTTCAAAACTATATGGTGGCGAAAAAGGAAGCGAAAGTAGCAGTAGCAAAAGCCAAAGCAGAAGCGTATTCACACCTATATGATCAACTTGATACCAGGGAAGGCGAAACGAAGATATATAAAATAGCCAAACAGAGAGCAAGGAAAGCAAAAGATTTTAATCAGATTAGATGTATCCGAGATGAAAATAATAAAATACTAGTTCACGAAAGGGAAGTCAAAAAGAGATGGAGAAAGTACTTTGACAGCTTATTAAATGAAGAATTTGACAGACAGCCTGTAGAGGCAACGGAGACAGTAGCAGCAATGGTCACCAAAATAACCAACGAGGAAGTGGCTCAAGCGCTTCAAAAAATAAAGAAAGGAAAAGCGGTAGGACCAGATGATATTCCTGGGGAAGTATGGAGAGCATTGGGAGAGACAGGAACAAGGTGGCTAGCAGGTCTATTTAATAGAATTATGGAAGTCGGACAAATGCCAGACGAATGGAGAAGCAGTATACTGGTACCTGTTTACAAAAACAAGGGAGATATACAACAATGTACAAACTACAGGGCTATAAAACTGCTTAGCCACACCATGAAAATATGGGAAAGAGTAATTGACAGACGGATACGTGAAGAGACCGAAATATCCGAGAATCAATTTGGCTTTATGCAGGGTAGATCAACAACAGATGCAATTTTCATTATAAGGCAGTTGATGGAAAAATACAGGAGTAAAGAAACAAACGCTCATATGGTATTCATTGATCTTGAGAAAGCATATGATAGAGTTCCTCGAGAGATTCTGTGGTGGGCACTCAATAAGAAAGGAGTCCCTGGTGAATATGTAAAGATTGTGAGGGATATGTATGAGGGAGTAACGACTAGTGTTAGGACAGGTGTGGGAGAGACTGATAAATTTCATGTGAAAGTAGGATTGCACCAAGGCTCTGTGCTTAGTCCGTATTTATTCTCATTAGTTTTGGACCAGATAACAGCGAAACTACAGGGTAACATTCCATGGTGCTTAATGTATGCTGATGATGTCGTGTTAGTAGGAAATAGTGAAAGAGACTTAGAACAAAAACTGGAACAGTGGAGACAAGCTCTGGAGGAAAAGGTTTAAAACTTAGTAGGACAAAAACAGAGTATTTGGAATGTTCATTTAAAGATGGAGCTACTACAAATAAAATGGTATCTTTGGATGGTGAAATGATTGTGAAAAGCAATAGTTTTAAGTACCTAGGATCGGTATTACAGAGTAATGGAGAAATAGATGGAGATGCATGCAGTAGAATTAGGGCTGGATGGATGAAGTGGAAAGAAGCGAGTGGTGTGTTGTGTGACAGAAAAATTCCAATGAAGCTGAAGGGAAAATTCTATAAAACAGCCATAAGACCGGCTATGATGTACGGAACTGAATGTTGGGCAGTGAAAAAGAAAGAGGAACAACGAATGCATGTGGCGGAAATGAGAATGCTTAGATGGATGAGTGGAGTGACAAAGAAGGATAAAATTAGAAATGAGTATATTAGGGGAACTCTAGGTGTGGCACCAATTGATGCCAAAATGAGAGAGCATAGGTTAAGATGGTTCGGTCATGTTCAACGTCGAGACGTTAATCACCCAATACGAAGAATAGCTGAAGTGCAGATTCCTGGAAGGAGTAGGAGAGGAAGACCAAAGAAGACCTGGGGGGAGGCGATAAGGCAGGACATGTTGGTAAAGGGGATTAACATTGATATGACCCAAAACAGAATTGTGTGGAGAAATGCAATTAGGGAAGCCGACCCCGCATAGGGATAAGGCAAAGAGAATGATGATGATAAATTTTTTCGTTTTCATACTTAAACTTCTTTATTTAGGGTAAAATCACTCAAACAAACCGAAATGGATAAAATCACTCGTCCTTCGGACTCGTGATTTTATCATTCGGTTTGTTTTCGTAATTTTACCAAATAAAGAAGTTTTCGTGAAAACAAAAAAGTTTATCGATAAAATTTAGAGGACTCGTGGTATTACCTTTGATTAATTCGTCCATTGAAACGTTACATTTTTTAGGCCATATCTTGCATTTGTTAGAGGAGTCAATTTTATTTTTTTAATGTGTAGGAGGATCAGTAGAAGCTTAAGTTCAAGTTTTTGGGATCGCCATCCGTGTCCCCCGGCCGCCATCTTGGAACAGGGTGCAAAGGGGTTTCGCGCTATATCTAGTAAACTACCAACCCTACGGAAAATCTAATAAACGTAAAATGTAGCAAATTTAATTTTCTTCAATTTTGTTTCTATTACTTTTTATCGTCAAGTGACCAACAAAAAAGATATAACCAAAAATATGTAAATTTTTTTTAATAAGTTTCTTTTGGAGGTTATAACTTTTTTTAGTTCATTTTACAATAAAATAACATTATAGCAATTTTGTAGAGGGTTTTTCAGCGAACAATTTCCACTGTAAAGGTGTTTAATTCTATTTATTTATCTAGGCTTTACAGCGCTCCAAACTTGACCAGATTCTTGAATGATCATAGGGATACAATAAAAACAAAACGTTAGGCTTACTTTTCTATCTTAATATTTTTTTATTCGTACAATTTATTATGATTTTAACATTCCTATGCTATTATTAATCTATTTTTAACCTTTCTCCCCACTATAAAACTTAGAACCCTAAGCATATATCTGGACCTCGGAGGTAAACTACACTATGTCGTTTCGAGCAACTGTGTTTAGCGTGTGTTTGCAACAAAGTTTAGAGCACTTAGAATGTTAATAAAAATCTGATATATGCCATAATGGTTTTATAGACAATACGTTTATATTTTAATGATAATATATTAATCAATTTCTTTAATCCAATTAATAAAACAAATGGATTAAAAAACTTGTTCAAAAAAACACCATGTCGACATAGTGTAGTTTACCTACGAGGTCCAGATATAGAAAAGGCCCAAGAAGTTGTTTGAGGACAAATTCGCCGGTCCAGAAGAAGAATGACGCAACCGTAAAATGCAAATATCTTCAGAATTCTAAAAACGATTTTTAAATATTTAAAATAGGGATTAAATGAAGAGTAATCGTCCAGGAGCATCGGTGTGGCGTTTATTTTTTGACAACGATGGCTTTTATTTTCATCGATATTGGTTCGAATTTCATTATCTTAATTTAATCACCCCATTTTCAATCCTATCTACAGTTGCGTCATTATACAACTGAAACAAGATCTAACAGCGCGTATTTCAGTACGACGCAACTACCCTATAGTGGCTTAGAAAATTTTTACAGTTCGGTCTTTTTGTACACATCTTTACAAATTTAATTGAGCGATAAACAGGAATTGACAAAATTTGCAGTTACGTCATTTTTCTTCCGTACCGGACTGAATATCTGCCTGCTATTACTATATCATTATAATTTATCCTAGGTGGCACAGCAGTCGGTCCCCCTCTACTTAACTTATTCTTACAGTTGTGCTACCTATTTGGGCACGTGTAGTCGTATTAAAAATTGTGAAAAGTATTTTAAGTTTTATAGATATGTAATACTATTGAGAGTCTTGTGGGTAAAATTTATATTTTTGTAATTAGATAAGCATTTTGTGTTTTTTGTAAGAGCGCATCATGGGTGGTGGTTATTTTATTTCTAAGAAACCTCTAGGGAAAATTATTTGTCAGTCGGAAAGTCGAGCCATCCTTACTCACTGTGGTCGGCGAACGTTTTTCGTCTTTTTATATGGCGGAAATAAAGACGATTCTCTGGAAACCCTGAGATACAAACGATTCGCTAAAACAGTGACAAAAAATGCATTTAATCTCTTCTCATTTCCTCCAACACAAGATGCAGCCCGCTTCCACAGACTCCGAGTGTATCACCAGATTCAGTCATGACTCGGTAAACATTGTGATCCAGAAAATTGGGGCTGGAAAAAGTATGGAAAATTTTGGATACCAATCCAAACTTCCAAGCCTCCAGTACCCCCGAGCTTATGAAATTCATCTTTAGCAGATGCAATGGAAACTGGAAGTGCATGTGGTTGCCGAAAAGCAGACCTCAAATGTTCAGCAGTGTGCCTCTACTGTGGTGGTGAAAGTTGCAGCAACATCGTGGACATATCAACATTAATTATTGAAGAAAATAAATTGGTAGATGAATTACCGACAATGACGCTAACTCTAACTCTCATTATACCACAAAAATTCACCTCGGATACTGATTCAGATCTTGACTCGCAGCCTGGAGCATCGAAAAACATGAAAAAATAATAACTATGATAGATCTTATTCAACATATAATAATAAATAATATTATTTTATCTAGAAATTGTCCGTGGATTAGGCCTATTGGGGATACCACACAAAAAACGCGCCTCTAGACTCTACTTCATAGGTGGCGAGTAAAAGGGTCAAAAATAGCTTAATAATAGCATAGGAATGTTAAAATTATAATAATTAAATATATAGATAGAAAAGTAAGCCTATGGTTTTGTTTTTATTGTATTGTATTCCTATGAGAATTCGAGAATCTGGTCAAGTTTGGAGCGCTGTAAAACCTAGATAAATAAACAAAATTAAACAACTTTATAGTGGAAATTGTTCGTTGGAAAATCCTCTATAAAATCGCTATAATGTTATTTTATTGTAAAATGAACGGAAAAAAAGTTATAACGTCCAAAAGGACACTTCTTACAAAATTTTCTCTTATTTTTGTTTATAACTTTTTTGTTGGTCACTTGACGATATAAAATTGAAGAAAATTTAATTTGGTATAGTTTATGTGTAATTAAATTTTCTGTATGGTTGCTATTTAGTAGATACATCGCGAAAGCCCTTTGCATTCATTTTTCCAAGATGGCGGCCAGGGGACAAGGGCGGCGACCCCAAAAACTTGAACTTAAGCTTCTACTGAACCCCCTATACATTAAAAAAATAAAATTGACTCCTCTAAGAAATGCAACCCTAAATGTAACATTTCAATGGACTAAATTGACTCACATGTTTCAAAAAAAGTAAGTTACTAAAACGGAATTTTCCTGTAGAGGAATAGATATTAGACATATTAGATTATAATACACTCGCCGGCACAAAATTCCGCCACTAAAAATTTTTAATTAGGTTTGACAACATAACTTTATTTGTACTCAGATTTTTAAGATCCAAGCCAAGATGTTGTTTCTCCAAATGCACTAAAGCAGCGGTTCTCAATATATGGTACATGTACCACTGGTGGTACATATCATTATTTGCGGTGGTACACAAAACACACAAAAACTTAAAATAGTAGTACATAGTACATAGTAAGTCTTGATTATACAATCTAAAAATATAGAAATATAATAAAAGAATCTTTAGATGGTACATGACTCAAAGAGATTGAGAACCGCTGCATTAAAGGAATAAACAATTTTTCTCATTTACAGACTAAAGACATGTAAAGGTAATATGTATTTGCTTTAGAAGGAATATGTGGATAGCAAATCGGTGCTGAAGCTTATTGAAAATAAGATTTTTAATCCTTAGTAAATAACTGTGACACAATTTATTGTCATAAATTTTCATTGATTTTCCAACATTGTTATTACTGTTCTCTAGTTCGCACTGGCAACGAAATTAAAACTTGCTTAATATATTCTGGTTCCCTATTTAACGGTTTGAGCAATAAAATAGCAATAGCACTAGAACACATTATTCAGTTCCACTTAAAATTCTTAGTCTAAACTTTGCATTTAAATCTCGCAGTTAAATTGCATACACTGCTGTCAGATTTTTCTTCTGCAACTTCTTTAAATTTATCGGTGCTGTAATTAATTGTTGAACACAAGAAAGAAACTTCTCTTCTATTGTCAGATTGATCTCATTATTCGAGCATCTTATCTTTTTGCTTTGATTTCGTAGTTCGATCGACTAAACAGGGTCGGTTTATTTTAAAATCAATAGGGAACTTGCACATTTTTTTTATTACATAATAATGTTCAGTTTTGTTTAAAAATGAGATTTCCAAAATTTCACGCTTCAAAAACTCGTAATAACTTAGAAAAACATATTTAAAGTCTTCTGCGGTATATAATAGTTCAAACGACCCGTGACGTCACATAGTTTTACATTAGTTATTATTATGGTTATATTTCGCTGTGTCTAAGTACACGCTAACGTGTACGCAAATAAAAAAGTTAGGTATTACACGCGAATTAAACTGCATCAAGCCAGTGACATCATTATTTAACGTGCGCAGTGATTGTATATTTTGGTACATGCTATTTTGATATGTTTAGTGTTTGTTTGATAGAAAAATACTTGCTAAGGGAAGGGAAGCAGAACTATTCAGATGTTTCAAACTTAATTGTAATAAATTAATGTATATATAAAAGTATATATTTAGGTTAGCAAAATAAATATATGTATTTAGTTGACATGGCACGTACAAAATATTGTTAAATAATTTTTATACGTAAGTTAATTACTATAATCAACAATTCTAAATGGAAAATGAGCCACAATTTTACTAAAAAAATGATTTTATTAACGTTTCGACGTCCAAATCGGGTGTAATTGTCAAAATACAAAAATTAGTCAGATTAAATAAATTATTAGAAAACATTTTTTACTAAGCAAGAACATTTTTGTTTAATTTAATAATATTTTGTATTTTGACAACGACATCCGATTTAGACGTCGAAACGTTAATAAAATCATTTTTTTAGTTAAATTGTGGCTTAGTTCCCATTTTAAATAGTTGATTACAAAAATGCCACAAGGAAATAACTTCAGAACAAGTTAATTATTATTGTGAAAGCTGTAGGTAATACTTTTATTGTAATTTTGGACGGTAATACTATTTCACTTATAACTAAAAAAATATATATTAATTTATAGTCTCTTAACTTTTTCATACTGTTTTAAAATGTTAAACTCATTAAAACAACTAAATAATTGTCCACACTGCATAGTTAATTTAAAAACAAACACTTAACAAATAAAAAATAAGAATCAATGTTTACTAATCAATATTAAAATTAAAGTGTAAACATAACGCGATTAAACAAATTCCAACACTCTGACACTCCAACTTTTTTTATTTGCATACACGTTAGCGTGTACCTAGACACGTCGTTATATTTAGGTATATTCTTCTTCTCCTTCTTTAGTTTATTGGCCTCCACCTACTTGGGTATTTGGCCAGCTCGTCGTCGGGGAATAAAGGAAAAATATTTATATTCTAATGACATTTATCGTATGTCGTTGTAATAATATATACCAGTTTGTTGAGATTGGATTTTAATACAGTTTTTGAAGGAAAGGAACAAAGGTTTACTATTGAAAATAAAACCATTTTGTAAAAGTACAAATTTTCTATGAATAGTTCAAACGATCAAAAACACTTTTAACGTCACATAACTGTATTTTTACTGACGTTTATAATGTCTAATTTAAAATTATATACATTTTTGTTTACTTTTTGGTGTAAAATGTAAACGCACAACCATATGACGTCACGACGCGTTTTTGCTGGCTGGAATAATTTGAATTTTTAATCGTCTTTAGGGGAAAAACGAAAGACAAACAAAACTTTTTTATCATTGATACATGTTTTAAATTATGTTCTGTTGTGATTTATTATATTTTTTTCCAATTTAAAATTTTATGCAAGTTCCCTATTAGTAAGGCATACGCTAGATGCTATCTAGCGGTGAGATACTCAATCCTTTTTCTTTATTTTTTATTATTGTTCGAAAAAATCTATTCGAATATATTATAAAACTATTTAAAAATTTACCTAGTAAAATCATTTTCAAAAGGTATGATATTTATTAACTGACGATTTATGTAATTTTAGTAAATTGAATTGTTATTGTTTTGTTTTCTTGACTTTTTGACTTTTTGTAAGCTTTGTCGATAAAATTGTACAATTTTTCATTTATATTTCTATTCTATTCTATTCTATTCTATTCTATTCTATTCTATTCTATTCTATTCTATTCTATTCTATTCTATTCTGTTCTATTCTATTCTATTCTATTCTATTCTATTCTATTCTATTCTATTCTATTCTATTCTATTCTATTCTATTCTATTCTATTCTATTCTATTCTATTCTATTCTATTCTATTCTATTCTATTCTATTCTATTCTATTCTATTCTATTCTATTCTATTCTATTCTATAAGTTCCTTAAAGGGCTACTTCACAATCACAGAACATTTTCGATCTGAAAAGATATTAATGCAGAAACAAGCATCACAGGACTCTCCACGTGGGTTGCTCACGTCCGGAGATTATGTCCTCACATTATGGACGTTAGTTAGCAACTCAACTAATTGCTTACCGTTTCGATATATTCAGTATGCTCTGTAATAGTAGACGGAGAGGCAGCGCTGAAAAATCTATTTGAATTTACTAAAACTAGATTTTTCACAGTTGATTACTGTGATTGTGTAGAGAAACATACTGTGGTCGGTCAAGCGAAACGTAGAACAGGGGTTACTGAGTGGGTATCAAAGTTGCTTTCCTACGAAGGTAATTATTTCCATTTACTAAGGCTAAAAATCAGTACACACATTCTAAATTAAATATAAATAAAAGTTATTATAATCGCTCAGCTGTATGACGGGACAGAGCCGGTCGATCGGCCCTAATAGTCGATTGAGGAAATGAAGCTTTTTGGCTCGCAATTTTTTCGTCCAGCATGGATTTACTTGAAATTTTTACAGAAGGTAGGGAATAGTCCAAGGATCATTTTATATATCATGCCGATATAATACGCTAAAACCTTGGGGGTGGTTGCCACCCCATCTCGGAGGTGGGAATTTTTCATTAAATTTTAACCATGTAATTCGATGGAAAAGTTGATTCTAAGAAAAAAATGTTTTTAACATTTTCTTCGTAAAACTAATATTTTTCGAGTTATTCGCGCTTGAAAATAACAATTTTTCGACGAAAAAATCGACTTTTTTAGACGGTTTTTTGAGAATACCTCGAAAACTATGTATTTAATCAAAAAATTGTAGATATCAAAATTGTATCTTTTAGTAACACAAATGAAATTCTTTTCCAATAATATCTTTAAGACCAATACAAACCAAGATACGGCATGTTAAAGGTTAGCTTTTTTCGTCAAATGCTTAATTTGAAATATTCCAAGCCAAATAATGGGAAAAATTTGCATTTCTCGAGGAAAACTTAAATAATATTTTTCCAAGTATACAATCAGACCTTTCAAAAAAAATAATAAAAAGTTTCTAGCTTGAAAATTAAGCGACTTATAATCAAAAAAATGTCAGTACCTGCTTTTCTCTATGAAAAAATCAGTGAAAACAAGCCCCTAACTATGTACCTTCCTAATTCAAAATTGGTCTTCACCTTTCTGTAGTTCCTTTTAAATTTATATTATCAATACACTCAAGGAGTTTGACCTATTTAAAATGCCTAATTTTGGAAACATATTATATCTCACTGTGTACTGATTTTCAGCCTTAGTAAATGGATTTAATTACCTTCGTAGGAAAGCAACTTTGATACCTCAATACTCTCAGTAATGAGGCCCCTCGAAAATGATTTTTGTAGGATTTATAAAAAGCTATAAGACTGTGTAAATTAAATTCCGTAAGATGCCTTAGTTTTTAATTGGGGTCGCTTTAAAGGGCTCGAATAAGGGGGTGTTTGCTGGTAAATAGAGGTTTTAAACAGCTATATCTGGCTAACTATTGGCTAAACCTTACAAAATCGAAACAAGATAACATAGGGAGTCAAACGTGGCAAATGCATATTGCATATACACCGATCGCTCCAAAATGGAAGAAGCCTCCGGATGCGGGATATACTCCAGATCACTGAACCTTAGTATAATATGGGGTATGGGCAAAAATGCCAGCGTAGTCCAGATTTAACTGGCAAAGAGATAACCCGAAAAGGTTTAGCCGGTAAAACCATAATAATCTACACAGACAGCAGACAAGCGCTACTAACCCTGAACAGACCACGTTTCATATCAGGGTTAGTAATGGAGTGTCATGAGTCACAAGCCCAAGCATCGGATGGTAACATCATCCTGAGGTGGGTTAAAGGACGCAATGGAAATAAAGGCAACCGCATTTCTGACCAACTAGCTAGGACCAACCAGCTAAGACTCTAAGGCAAGCCGCACACCAACGAAACATGAAACGTAAAACATGAAACATGAAACGTAAAACACGTTTCATGAAAATAAAACACGTCTAAACAAATCTTGAAGTCCGCCTACCAATGAAACGAGTGTGATTCATGCTCATAAAACATTTTTATTTTCGGAGAGTTTCATAAATGGCCGGACGTTTATTTATTTAGCAGTGTTTTATTTGTATGAAACGTGATTTACGTTTCATGTTTCTTTGATGTGCACTGGTGATGTTTTTAGCTGGTCAACTACAACAATCGCGGAAAATGCCAAATGTCGCAAACTGCTTGTTTCCACACGCAAACTGTGAAAAGTGGGAAAAACGGCCAGGATAAAGACTTGAAAAGGTAACACTAAGGAATCTTGGGAAGTGAGCATCAAAAAGTAGTTGGGAATAACCGGGAAGAACCTACGTTTGCTAGTTGGTTTTTTAACTGACCAATGTCAACCTCTATGCAGAAAGTGTGAACGAGACGACGAAACTGTCGAGCATGTCCTATGTGAATGTTTGAAGTTATCACTAATACGAGAATATTCGTTCGGCGAGCCCTGGCCTACACCTGCTGACATAAGGGAGATGTTCCCTGTTGATTTTTCTGCCTTCCTGGAAATGGCAGGATGGACAATGAGCTAAGGACGATATCTCCCTGGGAGGATGCCCAATTGACGATGGGGACAGGATAGCCCCCTGGGACAATGTTTTCTTTAGGAGACGTATCTATGTCGAAGACAGATAGGTGCCGTGCCGTCATCTCTTTTATTGAGACAATTTATGCCATGTTTTATTTTTATAATTTTTAAACTAAAAAGCGTGCGTTTTTATTGTAGAATATTATTAAACAAAAAAGTAGTAAATTAGCGTTAAACTTATAAAATTGCAAAAATAGGTCATCTCGAAAAAGATTCTTGGGTTTTCGTTCTCTGAGAAAATACAAATTGTAGGTATATAATATCAGTTCAAAGCCATCCTAAATGTTAAAAATATAAATTCATATTTTATGTCTATCCTTATTAAATAATTCAGTTACATCGTGCTAGACCACCCCTGGAGCAGACCTTGCAAAAGGGGACTAATTTGATTCTGGGGCGGGATGAAAAACAAAAAGAACGTCCATGTTTTTCCAAGATAAGGGAAATCGAAGGAATGTTTGAACGTGGTATTTTATTAATTAAATATTGGAGACGGGCAAATATCGGGAATAATTTTAAAAAGGGGTAGACTTCCGATTTTCTCGTAATTGCTCTCTTTTAATTATCATTCAGTAATTTTCCGTAGTTGACATTATATATATTTATAAAGGATATTAGGGAGAAGAAAGAGGCTAGAAAGAAGTATGACAGGTCTAAAAGAGAGGAAGATGGGGATGCATACAATTAGTAAAGAAAGAAGCAAAACAGAGATATCGTCTGTAAAGCGGTATGAGGAGTACTACTAAGGTGATAAAAAGGTTATACAGCATGGCTAAACAAGGAAAAAATCATCAAAGGGATTGAGTTTAAAAAGATGCTTGTTAAAGTTGAAAGTTGAAGAACATCAGAGGAGACACAGAGGATACGGGACCCCAATTGAGAATGTAATAACGGGGATAACGAGAGATAATATTATTGAGGCTTTTAATAGGATGAATAATGGTAAAGCAGTAGGACCTGATTCAATACCTGTGGAGGTTTGGAAGAAGAAGGTCTTGATATGGTGTAGCAAATGTTGAGTACCCAGCTTTATGCTGCACCAGCATTATGAGGAAGAACGGATGCCCAATGCATGGAGGGATATCGTGTTGGTACCACTGTACACAGATAAACGGTATATTCAGACTATAAGTACTATAGAGCAGAGAGTTAAAGTTACTAATACACACTATGAAAATTTCGGAGAGAACTGTAGAGCAAAAGTTAGGAAGAGAGACATCAATAGGAGAAGAACATTTTGGGTTGATATCAGGAAAGGTGACAACGGACACCTTGTTTGACACAGTTGATAGTGACGCGAGAAGAAAAGAGAGCTACATTTGGTATTCACAGAAGTTGAGAAGGCGTATGGCGTAGTAGACAAGAGCTATGTAGATGTATGAGAGAAAATGGCTTCCTGAGATGTACGAAGGCTCGTCGGATTGACGGAAAGTTTTTCAGTGATGGGTGGTTTGCATTAAGGCTCGTTACTGAGTCCCTATTTGTTTAATTTTATTAGAGACACTTACAGACTTAGTAAGCGAGGGAGCTCTTTGTTCAATGATCTTTGAGGATGATCTCGTGTTAGTAGAGGAGAGCAAAGAAACTTTGAAGAAGTTGGAGGATTGGAGAAGGGATATTGAAGAGGAAGGAGAATAGCAGGACGAAATAAGAGTATATGTGGTTGGTAGAAACAGGACTGGTTAGTACGGGTGTTAAGAGTTAGGAGTATGAGAATGAAGTTAAAAATCATGGCTCCTACATAATGGAAAATGAGACAAAAAATAGTGGATAGGATACAGGCTGGTTGGTTTAAACGGAAGAGAATGAGCGAGGTAGCCTGCGATAAATTGGAGAAAGGCTGAAAGGAAAGATATACAAAAATCTGGTGGGGTTACAGCGGTGAACTGTGGCCTGTCAATATATTTAACAAAATAAATGCTTATTGAGCAGCTTCCTTAGGTGTGCGCACGTTGAGTTTGTTGGATTTGCTGCTACCTTATATCCATTCTAATGTCCAAAGGAGGTTTGTTGTATTCAACCTATTTGATTTCCATTGGGCTTCTTCTATATATAACAAGACTCTTAAAGCTGTATTATGTACAGTATCTAGTTGTTTTAATAAAGATTATTTGGCAGAGGAATACATTGTTGCAGCGTAGCGAATTTTTGATCTAATAAATGCCCTGTATATTTTTCAGAGTGTGGGGCAATCTGCATCCCAAGTATTATTGGAAAGTACTTTGATGAGATTTAAAAACTGTTTAGTGAATCAATTTGAAATTTTTATCACATACTTGTTTGTCCACTAAAAGCTCTTTTTTGCTCAAAATTGAAAATTGTAATATCGTTTTTGCCAAAGTTTAACACAAAATTATCAATTTATTTTATTTTTAAATTTTTTATCTTTTTAACGTTTATTAATAAATAAATGCACCAAAAAACTTTTACCAAAAATATTTTTAAAGGATTTTCAGTCAATTTCCCGATTATTTTTTCATTTTTTTAAAATGCAATTTTTTTAAATCAGGCATTTTTAAATTGTTAATAATTAAAAATATTTGAGAAAAATTTGGATGAATTTGTATAACTTTTGTCATTTCCCTAGTCAAATACAGGGTGTATCATTAAGAATGTCCAATCTCTGAGTTGTAGATTCTAGACCCCAAAATATTAAGATTTAACCCAAATCACTTAAATAAAATATGGCTCCTTACCGAGATACAGGGTGTTTAATTTAAAGATTTAAAAACTAATTTTACCCAGTACTTTAAAACTATTTGACGTATGTTTATCATACTTGGCAGAAAGTGTGGCTACTATAAACCCTATTAAATTGTGATAAATAAACGTTTCTAGTTACTACCAGAGGCGTACGAGAGTGGATAGTGAATGGTTGACCCTTCCCAAATTCTACCCCACTGGGGGCATTACTATTTTAGCGCAATTTTTTGATTCTCCAATACTTTCTATGTAAATAAAATATTCTTGATTGATAACGATAAAGTCATTAGTTTTCGAGATATTTGAAGTCAAATACAGTAGGAAAAATGAAAGAATACCCATGAACGAACATATAAAACACGCTGTATTTTCCTGTCACCGTGTCACACAAAAAATTGGCCAGTGCAAGTACATGTAATAATTATTGTTACATGTACTTGCACTGGACAATTTTCTTTGTGACACGGTGACAGGAAAATACAACGTGTTTTATATGTTCGTTCATGGGTATTCTTTTATTTTTCCGACTGTATGAAACGTCACAGTTATTTTCATTAATATATTGTGTCGCGTCATTTTTAACTTCAAACAAAATTTTTAACAATGGTCTTCCACAGGGTTCTGTCCTTGCCCCTTTACTTTTCAGCCTCTATATTGCTGACATGCCTGAAACCGAATCTCGGAAGTTTGGATATGCTGACGACTGGACCCTTGCAACAAGCCACCAATCTTTAGAAACTACAGAAATCACTCTCACGAATGACTTATCCATCCTCAGCGAAGTATCAGCTTTTCATCTAAACAACAAGTTGGCAAACAGAGAATTGCGAGTGTATTTTAATAACAAGCTGTTAAAACACAATAAATACCCGAAATACCTTGGGGTTACTCTAGACAGAACGCTCACATTCAGAGAACACCTGACGAAAACAGCAGCAAAATTGAAAACACGCAACAATATAATACAGAAACTCTGCGGCACTACATGGGGGTCCACAGCATCAACATTAAGATCCTCTGCTCTTGGCCTGATATATCCGGTGGCAGAATACTGTGCTCCAGTGTGGCTAAATAGCAGGCATACCCACCTGGTCGACACCCAACTAAACCGTACTATGCGTATGATAACAGGCACAATTAAGCCCACCCCTACAATGTGGCTACCTACCCTTAGTAATATAGCACCACCCAACCTACGCCGCGAACATGCATTGGTTAAAGAATATAACAAAATAATGGACAGTCGCCAGCTTCTAGTCCACAACGACATCCCCGATATTCTTGGAAACCGTCTCCGATCCAGGTTACCCCCTCTACAATCTGCTCAAGCGCTGCAGCAATCCAACTTTGACTTAAATACCCGATGGAGAGAAGATTGGGAAAGTAGGACAGATCCGCATTACCATAGTCTACCGGACATCATAGGGAAACCTGGCGAATTTGAACGTCCCCGTAAGATTTGGGCAGCCCTTAATCGAATTCGAACAAACTGTGGAAGATGCGCCGACACCCTCCACAGATGGGGTAAACTCTCCTCGCCTTCTTGTGACTGCGGCGCTGCAAGACAGACGATCAGTCACATTGTTCAGGACTGCCCACGCAGAGCATACACAGGCGACCCTATAGACTTTGTAATGGCAACCGAAGGGTCAATCGAATATATAAAAAAATTGGACATCTGTTTGTGATGCATTGTATAATGCATAAATCTAAATATATTCTGTGATATACTTAAGCCATACGCTAAATAACTTCAAATATCTCGAAAACTAATGATTTTATCGTTACGAATGAAGAGTATATTATTTCCATAAAAAGTATTGGAAAATCTAAAAGTTACAGTAAAATAGCTATTCCATCAGTGGCGTAGAATTTGGGAAGGGTCAACCAGTCAATTTCCCCTGTCGTACGCCTCTGGTGGTAGTCAGAAAGGACTATTTGACATAATATAGTAGGATGTACAGTACCTACACTTTCTACCAAGTATGATATGGCTACGTCAAATAGTTTTAAAGTACTGGGTACACATAGTTTTTAAATATTAATCATATGAATCATATCATAAATTAATCAAAATAACTGTGCCGTTTCATGTTCAACTTCAAATATCTCGAAAAATAATGACTTTAGCGTTACCAATGAACAGTATACTATTTACATGGAAAGTATTGGAGAATTGAAAAATTGTGTTAAAATAGTAATTCCCCAGTGGCGTAGAATTTGGGAAGGGAGAACCATTCACTATCCCCTGTCGTACGCCTCTGGTAGTAGCTGGAAACGTTTGTTTATCAAAATTTAATAGGGTGTATAGTAGCCACACTTTCTGCCAAGTATGATAAGGATACGTCAAATAGTGCAGGATAAAAATAGTTTTTAAATTTTTAAATAAAACAACCTGTAACTCGGTAAGGAGCCATATTTTATTTAAGTGATTTGAGTTAAATCCAATTTGGGTTTTGAGGTCTAGAATCTACAACTCAGAGATTGGACATTCTTAACGATACACCCTGTATATTACAATCATCATTCTCTTTGCCTTATCCCTATGCGGGGTCGGCTTCCCTAATTGCATTTCTCCACACAATTCTATCTTGGGTCATATCAATGTTAATCCCCTTTACTAACATGTCCTGCCTTATCGTCTCCCTCCAGGTCTTCTTTGGTCTTCCTCTCCTACTCCTTCCAGGAATCTGCACTTCAGCTATTCTTCATATTGGGCGATTAACGTCTCGACGTTGAACATGACCAAACCATCTTAACCTATGCTCTCTCATTTTGACATCAATTGGTGCCACACCTAGACTTCCCCTAATATACTCATTTCTAATTGTATCCTTCTTTGTCACTCCTTTCATCCATCTAAGCATTCTCATTTCCGCCACATGCATTCGTTGTTCCTCTTTCTTTTTCACTGCCCTACATTCAGTTCCGTGCATCATAGCCGGTCTTATGGCTGTTTTATAGAATTTTCCCTTCAGCTTCATTGGAATTTTTCTGTCACACAACACACCACTCGCTTCTTTCCACTTCATCCATCCAGCCCTAATTCTACTGCAGGCATCTCCATCTATTTCTCCATTACTCTGTAATACCGATCCTAGGTACTTAAAACTATTGCTTTTCACAATCATTTCACCATCCAAAGATACCATTTTATTTGTAGTAACTCCATCTTTAAATGAACATTCCAAATACTCTGTTTTTGTCCTACTAATTGTCCATTTGCTCTAGATAATAATTGTCTAACTGTCCATTTCCTCCAGAGCTTGTCTCCACTGTTCCAGTTTTTGTTCTAAGTCTCTTTCACTATTTCCTATTAACACTACATCATCAGCATACATTAGGCACCATGGAATACTACCCTGTAGTTTCGCTGTTATCTGGTCCAAAACTAATGAGAATAAATAAGTACTAAGCACCGAGCCTTGGTGCAATCCTACTTTCACCTGAAATTTATCAGTCTCTCCCACACCTGTTCTAACACTAGTCGTTACTCCCTCATGCATATCTTTCACAATCTTTACATATTCGCCAGGGACTCCTTTCTTGTTGAGTGCCCACCACAGAATCTCTCGAGGAACTCTATCATATGCTTTCTCAAGATCAATGAATACCATATGAGCGTTGGTCTCTTTATTCCTGTATTTTTCCATCAGTTGCCTTACAATGAAAATTGCATCTGTTGTTGATCTGCCCTGCATAAAGCCAAATTATTATCGGATATTTCGGTTTCTTCACGTATCCGTCTATCAATTTCTCTCTCCCATATTTTCATGGTGTGGCTAAGTAGTTTTATAGCCCTGTAGTTTGTGCATTGTTGTATGTCTCCCTTGTTTTTGTAGACAGGTACTAATATACGGCTTCTCCATTCGTCTGGCATTTGTCCAACTTCCATAATTCTATTAAATAGACCTGCTAGCCAACTTATTCCTGTCTTTCCCAATGCTCTCCATACTTCCCCAGGAATATCATCTGGTCCGACTGCTTTTCCTTTCTTTATTTTTTGAAGCGCTTGAGCCACTTCCTCGTTTGTTATTCTGGTAACCATTGCTGTTACTGTCTCCGTTAACTCCACAGGCTGTCTGTCAAATTCTTCATTTAATGAACTGTCAAAATACTTTCTCCATCTCTTTTTGACATCCTTTTCGTGAATTAGTATTTTATTATTTTCATCTCACCCTGTATATTACAATACTGGTACAAAATATTTAAAGAAAAACAAATATTTAAAATTACTCGTCTGAAATATTGAAATCGTGAATAATTGAATATAATCCTTTTAAATGTTGGCCTCTTGCTGTCGGCACTGCAGCACAAATGCCCCGTACACCCAAAAGTTAAAAAGTATTCCAAACTTTTCTTCCTTTTATTAGGGTCTTTTCTATAAATGTTTCCATCAGAGTAGAAAGTTCTTAAACTAATTTAAATGCGATCGGGGTCAAAATAACCAATTTGAATGGTATTAAACTTCCAGGGCACAACTCCCCACTGTTCTACACATTATCCGGATGCGAATGCGGAGTTGTCAGTGAACTTCAGGGATTGTAGGGTCTTATCGCATTGCGCACAGCCCTTGCTGGTACTTGTCCTTCTTTTCACTAATCACCAAAAGCAGATGTTATACGTCGCCGAAGTGCATCTCGAACTTCAGTACACATCCACATCAGCAGTGATAATGTACAGAGATTTGCTTCTACTCTTTAATCATTTTCGAGTATGTATTTGTTTCACGGTCTCAATGATTCCTTTTAAATGATACACTGAGTACACTTTTTTGTTTTTGTTGAAATATTTTGTATTGTACTGCACCTATATCAAACAATGTTCGCTAGTAGTGAACTCCTTACAATAGGGATGTTCACAAAAACTTAAAAAGTCATTTCAAACATGTAAAACGATTAAGAAACACCCTAGGAATAATTGTCCAAAATTTCAACAAAATTGAAAAAGCCTTTCTATATAAAATCTTTATTAGAAATCTAGCATTATTTTAAATTTCAAGAACGCTTCTCTATTGGCCTGACGTCACTAGTTGCATACCCCAAGCGCGCGCCATTCTCATAGTGTTACTGTTTACCTGTTTGACGTTTCAGGTCATTTTATTTTGTTCTCTTCTTGTTTTATCAGGGTTAAAGTGGAGTTTTATAGTGAATTTGTTTAGTTTAAAGTGGATAGACTGTTTGTAAGGACATATTTTGGGTTTTACAAAAATAAACAAATAAAATGGAAGAAGGTTTTCAGAAAGCCGATTCGTATAAACTACCGTCTGTAGTGTAGATGTAACAATGGTGTATGATTTATTGGCATCTTGTAAAAAAATAAATCTACCACAGCTTTACTGAGTGTATATTCCATATAATTTTCCATGCCTTCTTTAAGCTAAAAAAATAAATGCTTAATTCTCCACAAAAAAAAAATAGAGAAAGTTGTATGCATGCATTTTACGCATGCATATTGTATACATACATTGGCTGGTTATTACTTTACCTTGGTTAGGTGTATTAAAAATATTTTTATTCTTCTTCATGTGCCTTGTCCGTTGTGGACGTTGGCTATCATCATGGCAATTTTAATTTCATTTGAGGCGTTTCTGAATAACTCGATCGATTTTTGTCCAAATCATTGGCGTAAGTTTTTAAGTCATGAGTGTCTTTTCTTCCGGGTCCGCGTTTGCTCTCTATTTTACCTTGCGTTATCAGTTGGAGTATACGATATTTATCATGCCTCATGATATGACCGAAATATTTAAGATTTCGTTTCTTAATTGTAAAAGAGATTTCTTTTTGTTTTCCCATTCAACGCAATACCTGTACGTTGGTGTGGGTCGCCCAGGATATTTTGAGGATACGTGGGTACACCCACACCTCGAATGCCTCTAGCTTTTTCATTAATGTTTCCATTATTGTCCAGGCCTCTGCGCCATATAGCAAGACCGGAAATAATAACATTTTAGCAGCCGCATTTTTACTGGGAGAGATATTATGTCGCAATGGGTGAAAATATTTCTCATGCATGTTGTTAAATGTTGCTATGTCCTTTTCAATTCTAGATCTTATTTCGGTTGTTTCGTATTTCGAGTTGACAACTGTTCCAAGGTAAAAAATATTTTTGAACTTGGGTATTATACATTTTCATTTCAACCAATCTTTTCACTAAATTATTAATGATTTTAATATAATATAAAGTCATACCTACATCCACATGTAGTTATTTCAAGGTTTACTTTTACAAGGGTTTTTAGGAATATCCCAGTTTAGGGAATACAAATTTGAGGTCCCGAAACTTTTTCATTTACTCTTTAAGGGGGTAGGTGCAAAATCTTGGTCCAATGCTATTTAAATTCATTCATTTTTTTCGAATCCTGAGAAAACTAAGGAGTATTTTTGAAAAAAGTAAATGCAGAAAGAACAATTACATTATTACCAAGGGCCGAAAGTCTCTGGAAAACTTCTATAATGTTTATTTTATTAAGTTAGTTCTTTAAGTTAGTTATTTTAAGTTCTAGCTGCAACAAACAATTTCTTTTTCTGTTTTAAATTGGCTGGAACGGTAATAAAATTCTTGTCAGAACTGTTTTTTGATGTATTTGCACACCCAGGAACAAAACACCACTTATTTGGCTTTATTTTTAATAATTAAATACGTAAAAAACTGCGCACATTCAATGTACACTGAGTAAATAAGTATAGAAAACTAGTCGTCGATCAAAGACGTTACGACTGCTGACGTCACAGACCGTAGCCTCGCTGCAGGGTACCGTTTTTCTAGCCTCCAAGAAAATCAACATTATGAACTCATTTATCTTAAAAAATATACATTTTTAAACAGTTTTATGATTGTTACGTTTTTATATACCTTGTAATCTATTGAATTTAACTATATTTAAAAATTAGTGAACATCCCTATTACAAATAACTTGTAATATTGAGCAATATTGAGTAGTCGCAAGAATAAAAATGCACTATACTTTATTTGCTTGCAACTGGTGGCTCATTACAGATGCAAATCTTCACTAAACTGCAAAAACAGGTGAAGTAGTCAAACTGAAATCACTCAAAATAATATCCTCTCCTGTTGAAATGTAGTTTTATATATTATTTTTCAAAGAGTCCACCTTGTTCACATAGAAATAACAATACAATCCCATGGATTATACAGTAGGGTAGTGCGAAAAAAGTCAAGTTGATAATCCAGTATCACTATAGTGCGGAAAAGTTGCGATTGGTAATTACAAGAAAAACAAAACAAAAATTATGAAAATCGGACTTTATCTTCCGATCCCGCAACGGGCCTAAAGATTATGAAAAAATTAAATTTTACCTTTTTTTCGGAAATTTTTATTTATTCTCAATGTACATTTTATTTATCGCTATAGTAAAATTTATTTACAGTTTGCATGGTTGAGTAATAAAAACAATAGTTTTATGCACTTAACAAATATCTTCCAATCCCGCAAGGTCAATCAAAATCTATAAAAATTTGAGATTGTTGATGATTTTGATAAATTAAAAAACATTTAGTTATCTCATTTTTCTGTTACATTGTGAAGCTCTTCGCTTGTTTAGATATTGTATAATAATATTTAAACGACCCAAAACTCACAACAAGAAGGTGGTTGCACTTTTTACTCCACCCACACCCTTCTCTCCATACAACCAATGAGTGGGTGTTTTTTACATTATTTACATAGTACATTTCTTTTTCATTTGTTTGTGTCCAGCTTTTAAACGTCAGTTTTAAATTTTGATTTGGTGGTAAAATCTGGCAGCATGGACCTTCACTTAAGTGTTGCCTTGATGAATCCATCTCTTGATTGGGTCCCCCATACATTAGACGATACTCCCGTGACCAAGACTACGTACCGCTAGACAGCTTGCGTATGACAGGGATGGTTTTGTACATTCTAGTCTGGCGTGTTGCATGATATAATGTAGGAACTTATATCTTTATTTGAAACGCTTTGACGAACTGGTGGAGAAGATAGTCCTGTAACATTCCAATATATTTCAATTTAGTCCTGTGCTTCAAAATTTAAAGTAGGAGGGATGAAATTTCTAATACGTTTGCCCTTGGCTTTAGTCTATCCGGCTTTTAACACTCTCCTTAGCTCTCTATGTGTTTCCTTTCTCCCTACTACTTAAAATTTCGAAGCACGGGACTAAACTGAAATAATAGACTGGAATATAATGTTGCAAAACTATTGCAGACCGTTGCAAAACTATCTTCTCCACCACTTCTTCGAAGTGTCAAATGAAGATATAAGTTCTTGCATTACATCGGGCGACATACCAGACTGGAATGTACAAAACTACATGTAAACCTCAACAAAAGTTGAGGTTTAAAAGCTGGATACAAGCATGAAAAAGAAATTTATTATGTAAATAATGTAAAAATCACACTCATTGGTTGGTTGGAGAGAAGGGTGTATGCGGAGCTAGAAGTGCAACCACCTCCTCGTTGTGAGTTCTGTGTTGTTTAAGTATTTCCATACAATATATAAACAAGCGAAAAACTTCACAATGTAGGAGAAAAATGAGATAACTAAATGTTTTTTAATTTATCAAAATCATCGAAAATATCAAATTTTTATAGATTTTGATTGACCTTGCCGGATCGGAAGATATTCGTTAGATGCATAAAACTGTTGTTTTTATTACTCAGCCATGCAAAGTGTAAATAAATTTTACTATAGCGATAAATAAAACGTACATGGAGGAGAAATAAAAATTTTCGAAAAGAAGGTAAAATTTCATTTTCTTCATAATCTTTAGGCCCGTTGCGGGATCGGAAGATAAAGTCCGATTTTAATAATTTTTGTTTTGTTTTTCTTGTAATTACCAATCACAACTTTTCCGCACTATAGCGATACGGGACTATCAACTTGACTTTTTTCGCACCACCCTATTATACAGGGTGTCCAGAAACTCTCCCTACAAACGAAGACCGGAGATAACTCAGATAGTTTGAAGATAATTTAACCCAATTCACCTAGTCCGAAAATGCTTTAAGTGAGATAGAGCTCTTTAAAGTTGGCGTCTTGTAAATAGTTTTTTTTAGTAGCTCCAGAACCCTTCTATTTAGGAAAACAAAAACTCGTACGTCTATTTACCTTCCAAAGATAAATCGATTCCATCAATTGCGATTTCTGATACCCGTCATAGGCGTCCGTTTTGGGTAGGACAACGGATATTTTATCACATAACTTTTTTGTCTTTAACTCTTAACCATTTCTGACACTGGATTATTCAATTGTGAGGTATTATACCATTTCTGACACTGGATTATTCAATTGTGAGGTATTATAGTACTAAAAGGTACTCTTGCTTAAAGTCGGTAGGATGCATCGTTTACTAGAAAAATCGATTTGAAAATTTTTCGTTTGTTGAATTTGAAAAAAAAATTTCCCAAAAAAACTATTTAGAAAAACGAAAACTGGTACGTTTATTTATCTTCTAGAGATAAATCGATTTCCTTAATTTCGAAATTCTATTACCGGTCATATGCATCCGTTTTGTGTAGGTCAACGGTTATTTTATCGCATAACTTTTTTGTCTTTATTTTTAAGCATTTTTGACACTTGGTGATTACGTTATGAGGTATTCTAGTACTAAAAGTTACTCTTGCTTTATGTCGGTTAAATACACCGTTTTATTTGAAATTTTTTTTCAAATTTTTTTAAAATTGGAAAAGCGACTAATTTTAAAATTGATTTTTCTAGAAAAAGGTGCATTCTACTGACTTAAAGAAAGAATACCTTTTAGTACTATAGTACCTCACAATTTAATAATCAAGTGTCAAAAATTATTAAAATCTAATGACAAAAAAGTTATGCGATAAAAGAACCGTTTCTCTACCCAAAACGGGCGCCTGTGATCGGTACTAAAAATTCCTAATTGATGGAATCGATGTATCTCTAGAAGATAAATAAGCGTACCAGTTTTCGTTTTTCTAAATAGTAGCGTTCTGGATATATTTAAGAGAAACTAATTCCAAGACGACATCTAGCTCCCTTAGGAAGCATTTTCGGACTAGGTGAATGGGGTTACATTGTCTTAAAATTATCTGATATGAGGAATCTCCTGTTTTCGTTTGTCGGTAGAGTTTCTGGACAGCCTGTATACCTAATAGGTACTAAAATCAGAGTTCAGTGTTGGAGAATGAAAAAAAGGACAGAGTTATTTGTTAAATAAAATGAATGTTAAAGCAGATATATCATATTGAAATCTTACATTTAAGTAATGTGCATACATTTTACTGATTTACTTACAATTTTATAGATTTCCATCTGTTCCTGTTCTCCTGTGTCAGATTCGTTGTCCGGTCCGCTTGGAATGATTATAGATTCACAAAGTTCTTGAATGTTATTATTTATTATCAACAGTTAACAATCTTTCTTCCTCTTATTGTGTGTTAGTTCAGTCATTGGCCCAGTTATATTTTGTTACATTTTTTATGGAACTTAATAATAGTTGGTTGACATCTTTTACTTGCGCCCATATTAACTACATCTTTTACTTGCGCCCATATTAACTGTATTGGATTTAGTTGACAATGTGTGTGATAAGGTGGCAAACGTAACATCGTTATTTCTTTTACTTTTGCCTTTTCGCCAATGACATATTTTTGATAGTACGAGTTAAGTCGCCTTGCGATTCGTAAGAATTCTGTTTTAAGCATAGTCTAAAGAGATGCATACCTCAGACAAGCGTAAAAAGAGCTGAAGAACTGCTCAAAATAAACAATCAGCTCAAAATCACTACACGTTTCCTAAGTGAACACTTTCCAGTAAAACTTACACACAATAAAACTATACAATAGAGATCTCAGTTGCAGACTATGCAATGAAGAGACCGAGACAGTCAAACATATATTGTGCGATTGCGCGGCTCTGGACCGCAAGAGACAAGCAATATATGGAGATTTATTACAGGCTAGTGAAGGACACTACTATATTGGGTTGGGAAGAAGAAGACATGAAAACAAACGGAAGAAAGCACAATAAGCCACAAATCTGCAGTGCGACCGGGGGTATCTATTCCCAGATATCTAAACCTTGCTTCCTGCTTTATTATGTTCCCATCAATTTCGATTTTACATCGTAGTGGGTATTTAGATGTTGTCATACAACTCATACATTCGGTTTTTTCTTCTGATATTATCATATTGTATTTCTTGGCAGTTGTATTGAAGATTTGTGTTAATCTTTGGAGATCGTCTTCTGTCTCGGCGATTAATGCAGCGGCGTCTGCATAACATAATATTTGGATTTCTTTGTCCCCCATTAAACCATGACCTTTATAAGGATGGGAAAAACCTACCGGTTTTTTTACTACGAAATAATCGGTTTGACCGGTTGTTTTTTTGTCCCGGTTATAACCGGTTTTTTCTTTTTAAGGTAATAACCGGTGAAAGCCGGATCAGTGGAAAAAATAATGAATTCAGAAAAAAATGGGAAAATTTTTACTTTCACACGCACGAATGAGAAATTTTAAGCTGACCGAAACCGATTTAACAACATTGATGACTGATTTCTATACTGATATGGATTGATATCGATTAGAATTTAACCGCCAGGTTAAACAACCGTAGGTGAAAAAAACCGGTAAAACCGTAAACCGGTGTTTTGTCAACAACCGCCATCCCTACGGCTTTACGTACTGATTTTATTATTTCGTCCATTATTATATTAAAGAGCAGTGGGTTTATCGAGTCACCTTGTCTGACTCCGCTTTGTATTGGTATAAACTGTGTTAGTTTTCCATTTATCTTTGTCTGTATTCGATTATGGAAGTAGATGTTTTCGATGGTTTGTATAATATTGATTGGTATGTTTCTTCTATACAGTAAGTGTAAGACGTCTCCGACTTGGATGCGATCGAAAGCCTTTGTCAGGTCTATAAAACATAGATATGCTGGTTAATTATTGTGATTTGTCTCAGTACAAATACGGCGTCTACGCAGGATCTTCCGGATCTGAACCCTTGTTGTTCATCTGATAAAGTTGTTAGTTTATTGATTTTGTTGGTTAGGACTTTTGTGGTTAGCTTAAGTGCGGTGTTCAGTAGATGTATACCTCTATAATTGTTGGGGCCTTTTTGTCTCCTTTTTTGAACAATGGTATCATTATGCTGTTTCTCCATGCGTCTGGTATCTTGCAGTGCAATATTAATTTTTGTATAAGTTTTGTCATCTCTAGGGTTATACTTTCTCCTCCGTATTTTATAAACTCGTTGGTTCTTCCGTCTGGTCCTGGTGACTTTCTATTTTTGAGTGAATTTATGGCTATCTCTACTTCTTGAAAATTTATTTCTTTTTCTTGTCTTAATTCAGGTTCGTTAGTGTGTCGATTATTATTTTCCTTTCCCTTAAACAGTTCCGTCAAGGATCTTTCCCATTCGTTTGCTGGTATGATATTGTACTCCTTAAATTCTGCCATTTCTTTCCGTTGGTTTCTTATGAATCTCCATATTTGTTTTTGTGTACCGTAGAAGTCGCTTTCCATCCTTTTTGTAAACCGTTCCCAGTGTTCACTTTTTGTTCTTCCTACCAACTGCTTTGTTCTTCTTCTTCTAATGCCTTTATAGTAAATACATCTGCAAAGGGCTTAGATTTGAACCCATATAATTTTCTCTACACATAGGTACTACTTTAAATAGTTGTTTTTTCGATTTCAACAGTTTGTGTTTTCTCTCTTTTATAGCTGCCTCACATTCGTTGTCCCACCAAGGTGGTAAAACTTTTGTGAATTTATTTCTAGGAGCCTTGTTTATCGGTATTGCTGTTGAGGCCGCAGCGTTAATTCCTTCTATTAAAAACTCGTATTTAGATTGCGTTGTATTATCTTCAGGATAATTTTCGGTAAAAAATGTACACGCTGTATCTTCGTATATATCCCAGTTTGCCTTGCGTAGATTCCATTTAGTCTTAGGGTTGAAAGTTGTATCATTTGGATATAAATGTTTGTCTATTTCGATAATAACTGGAAAATGATCTGATCCCATCACATACTTAAGTGTATACCACTCACAATCAACAGCAAGATCTGATGACGAAAATGTTAAGTGAACCACAGATCTAATGTTATTTATTGTAAATCTGGTAGGTTCTTCAGTATTCAAAAGCACTAGATCAGTATTCTCAAGAACGTCTAATACACGAGTTCCTTTGGGATTTATTTTATATGAGCCCCACATCTCATGGTGTGCATTGAAATCGCCTCCTATAATACCTGTACCATTTAGTGTGTTTAATACATTTTCCCAATCTGAGCGGCTTGTCTTTATGTTCGGTGGATAGTAGACTGAAAAACATTTAAAATTTTCCTTATTATTAGTTATGATCTGGATACCACAAATTAATATTTCATTAGAAAATTTTTTACGAACATTAGCTAGAGTATAGTTAAAAGTTTTTTTAATTAGGATTGCAACACCGGCGTAAAAGTCATCCCTATCTTTGCGTACAATATTGTAACCACGAAATGAAATCTGTCGGTCAGACCTAAACGAAGTTTCGGATAATAAAGCTATATCAATTTGATGTTCTAAACATTTCACTAAGCTTATCTTATTAGAAACTGCTGATTGAGCATTCCATTGCAAAATTTTTAATTTATTATTTCCTTTATTGGCCATTTCCATAAAAGTGACCTATTTTATTGCGAATAATATCAGTATCAATGTTTTTAAGATCATCAAAAGAATTAATATCATCTAAAACACTTTGAAAAATGTTAATAAACATGGACACTAAATCATTAGAATTAATTTCAAGGTTAGATTTATCAATTGAAGGTAAAGACTTACTGGACCCAAACGTGAAAGGGAACATTGGCGTTTCTACAGGAGCAGACAATTTCTTTCTTTTAGCTGGGATTCTTGGTTCCGTAGTTTGTGAATAAGGATACACATGAACTGTGGTGGTTTTGTTCTGCTGTGAAGTAGTTGGGTTTGTGGAGGAAACTCTAGGCTTATTAATGAAGTTGTAGGCATTTGTTTTTACTTGAGGAAGATTAGGAAAACTATCCATGCTTTGAGTATCCAAAACTGAAAATCTATTATTTGTATTTAAAGTCGAAGAGTAGTTATTCCGAAGATTATTTTTTGCTTCCTAATAGGTTAAATTTTGCTCCGCCATAAATTTTTTAATTTTATTTTGCTCAATGAATATAGGACAACTTTTAGAAATAGATTTATGCTGGTCAGTCTTACAATGTTTGCAGAAACTATCTTGCGGATCTCTACATTCATGTTTGTCGTCTTTTTCTTTTGTACAATTAAGGCAGAGAGTTTTAGTGCTGCGACAATTTTTTGCTACGTGTCCATATTCAAGACACCTGAAGCACTGAACAACTTTATGTATATAAGATTCGACTGCACATGAAACACTGTTAAGAAAAACATGTGTAGGTAGTACATTGCCTTCAAAAGTCAATAAAATCATCTGTCTTGGTATATAAGTATTTTCTCCGTCTACGATTATTTTTCTTTTAAATCTACTTACCTCTGTTATAGTTATAAGAGAGATAATATTTTCAAACAGATATTTATCATTAAAACTTGTATCAACATTTCTGATAATGGTTTTTCTTTGCAACAAATTATTAGGAATGAAAGCATTTTTATTATGGTCTTGTAAACGTTTGTCATTAATTAATTTATTAGCATCTTTTATTGATTTTAACTCAACTCTTACTCTATTCTTACCTACACTACTGATGCTAATTATGTTTTGGACAACAAGAATGTTATGGAGAATGTGGCCTATCTTCATTGCGTGAATTTTACCCATATTCTCTTCTTTATTTGATTTTTCAATGAAAATATACCCTTTATTAGAATAAAGATGAGCTTTCTGCAAATTAAACATTTTTTTGGATGGCTCCTTATCAACGACAGCATTATTTTCAACCATTATTTGGTATATTTTGGATCTCCAAACTATTTTCCAAGTCAATATTTTGTGTTCCCCCTTCATCAGGGGGATCTTCTTCCCCCATTGTAGTGAACTGAACAATTCACTTTAAAAAACTTTCCAAAACTTTTGTGTATAGATAAATTGGTTTAAGATAAATCGAAATTGACGCGTACTGAACGAAAGAGCCGGTAAATATCCACAGAAAAATTAATTTTACTGGCAGCAGATTTTAATCGGTACTTTCAGTTTGACGTTTATTTTGACACTGCATTCATCTGATTTAAAAATGGTTTTAATAGGACTTACTGGTATCAAACTATGCATTGAAAAATGTAAAATAATATTCCGAGAACACAGCAGAAAAAGTGAAACCGAAATATACCAAGAAAAATATTGGCGGGGTATTTATTAAGCACACAATAACGATGTCTTTTGAACCCTTTTGAAAATAAATGCCTCGAATGTCTAGTCCTTATTGATACAAAGTAAATCCAATAAGATGCGACAGCTATTGCTTGTTCTTTTTGCCGACGCCGAGGCAGATTTTCCAAAGAAAACTCTTCCAAACAAAAAGGAGCAAACTCCATGAGAATAATGAAAAGAAAAATATATCCAATTATCTGAGTTTGCAACTGATCTTTTATATCCTTTTATTTTTATTGTAAAGTATCTGGATTAGTAGATAGTTTAGCATTGTGTCACCATTGTGAGTATAATAATGTGTTTTATTTTATTTATTTAATTGTATAAGATGGAATGCAACCATAGATACGTATTTATGACTCGTTGGTCATCATCAGTACGGTGAAGCCAAGTTAGAGTAGGAGTATGTTAACTTGGGAAAGGATCACTACACGAGCAATGCAACCAATTTGTGGCAATTATGTTAGAAGACCCCAAGGATTCCAGAGCAGCAACTAACACATCCACGGAGGAAGCTACAGCTACCTGAGGAAAGGAATGTCAAACGTTTAGAACGTTTCAAACAATCAAAAAACAGGTTAAAGCGAGTTAGTAGTAAAATCAAGGTAGGAAGTACATATCGGCATGTCTCGCAACAAGAAAAAAAAAACAAAATTTGTATAAGATGGAATGCAACTGTAAATACGTATTTCTGACTAATTGGTCATCATCAGTACGGTGAAGCCAAGTTAGAATAGGAGTATGTTAACTTGGGAAAGGATCACTACAGGTTCGGAGGATCACGGAGGAAGCTACAGTTACCTGAGGAAAGGAATTCCAAACGTTTAGAACGTTTCAAACAATCAAACAGCAAGGAAAGGTTAATGTGAGTTAATAGTAAAATCAAGGTAGGAAGTATATATCGACAAGTCTCGCAACAAGGAAGAAAAAAACAAAATATGTTTAAGATGGAATGCACCCGTAGATACGTATTTCTGACTCATTGGTCGTCATCAGTATAAATAAATAAATAAATAATAGCTTTATTGTCCAACAGGTTTCCATTTATAGGACAATTTTACACTAATTATAAACTAAATTTTAAATTTTAAAGAAAAGAAAAAAGAAAAGATAATTACCAAGTGAATTAAGAATTCAAATGAGACTTAGCCATTCTGACAAGTTGACTTATACTACAGTTGAATATATCACAATAGTTTACCAAACAATTATAATTTTCACACATAACAAATATGGGGGAGTTTAATATCAGGTTTGTTCTGGCTTGTGTAGTTCTGAACGTGGAAACATTTCTAACAGGATAAGAAGGTACATTAAAATTTATTTGTTTGAGAATATCGGGGCAGTCAATTAAATTATGCAGCAATTTAAATAAAAATATTAGTGAAGCACAATTTCGCCTCATTTCTAATGAAACCATATCTAAACTATTACACAGCTCACTATTTATGTAACCTCTCTCTGGATATATGCCGTTAATCTTAAATGATAAATATTTCAAAACTTTACGCTGCACCTTCTCAATCAACTGAACATGTGAATTATAAAATGGAGACCAAATTATAGACGCATATTCTAATTTACAACGTACATAAGAGAAATATAGTAATTTGACAGTTTTTATGTTAGTAATATTTCGGCTATTTCTGACTACAAATCCATATGATTTAAGTGCTTCAGAAACTTTTAAAGATATATGTTCAGTAAATGAAAGTTTACAGTCGAAAATTATGCCAAGATCTTTAATTTTATTCACATGTTCCAGTTCGCTACCATCAATAGCATAAATATAGTTTATACTATTATGTTTCCTTGAGTAACTTACAACTTTGCATTTATTTGCATTAAGATTTAAATAGTTTTCTTTGCACCATTCATGCACACCACTCAGTTCATTCTGGATAGTGTGACAATCATTGATATCGTTAATTTCTAAGTAAACTTTTAAATCATCTGCATAACACAAACAGGGTACAGAAATTTTCTCACATAAGTCATTAATAAATAACACAAACAAGAGTGGGCCTAGATTTGATCCTTGTGGGACTCCAGATGAAGGTATGTATTTGTGAGAGTTATAACCATTATAAGACACAAATTGAGTTCTACCAGACAAATAGGATTTTATGAAAGCGACAGCATCTTTAGAAAAACCAAAAAGGGACAATTTGGAAAGAAGAACTCCATGATGAATTTTGTCAAAGGCCTTTGAAAAATCAGTATATATAACGTCAACTTGGGATCTCCTATCCAACGCTTCAGATATGTACTGTGTTATTCCCAATAAGTTTGTAACTGTGGATCGATTAGCAATGAATCCATGCTGATATTGTGAAATTTGATTACGAGTGAAAGAGTATATACGATTATAAAGTATGATTTCAAAAATTTTGGATAAATTGCATATAATAGATATGGGCCTATAATTTTCTACACAACATTTTTCCCCATTTTTATAAACAGGACATACCTTTGATTCCTTCCAGATACTTGGATACTGTTTGTATAATAAACACAAATTGAAAATTTTTAATAATGGCTTAGTTAAAGCACCCATGCAATCTTTAATAAAAAAAGAGGGTATTTTATCAGGTCCAAAAGTCATCTTATTTTTTAATTTTTTGCTGGCTAGAATTATTTCAGTTTCTTGAACAGGATAAAAATTTAGACATTCAGTGTTGACCGCTAAGACATTATTACTGGTTAGTATATTACCTGCTTGATAAACATCATTAAAGTATTCAGCAAAGATATCAACGATATTTTGTGGTTCAAAAGTAGCAATGCCTTGATATTTCATTTCACCAGGAATCCGTGAAGTGTTATTTTTAGCATTTACGTATGACCAAAACTTTCTAGGGTTTACAGAAAGGGATAATTGTATATTTTCGATGTATTCGTTGTATGCCAATTTAATTTTTAGTTTTGAAAGATGTCTTAAGCGCTGAAATTCAAGCAGATCAGAGTGGTTTTTATGTAATCTAAATTTGTTCCTGTGCTTAACCTTTAGTTTGATACAGCGAATAATATCGGCATCAAACCAAGGTGGATATGTGTGGCTGAAGTTTTTGTAGACAGGAACATACTTATTAAATAAAAGAAAAATTCTATTATAAAAACTGTCTACAACTTTATCAACTTGAGAAGATTCATCTAGAAAAGCCCAATCCGTCTCATACAATTCCCTATATAAATCACAAAAATTTGCCTTTGCTACACCAGTATGGTGTAGCCAAGTTAGAATAATATGAGTATGCTAACTTGGGAAAGGATCACTACAGGAGCAATGCATGCAATTTGTGTCAATAATGTTAGAAGACTCTGAGGAAGCTACAGCTACCTGAGGAAAGGAATTCCAAACGTTTAGAACGTTTCAAACAATCAAACGGCAAGGAAAACAACAAGAAAACCTTCACAGAAAAATTGCACAAAAATGAGTCATTATGCGCACTGCATAAATTGTCCCTGGATTCTCCGAATAAGCTAATTTCTAAATTACGATGTAACTCCCTACCTACTTATCTACATACAAACAGTAAAACATTTTTTGGTTTTTCGTAAATTTTAATCTTCCCATGCATTGAGACATCTGTAGCATTTGAGAATCATTACAAAATAATATCATCATCATCAGGGCTTTTCATTCCGGGTGGAATGTTTGCCGCTCTTACTTAGAGCTCACGGGTTCGCTTATTGCGGTGAATCACTCCGCATTCCACTTGTATGTTGTCAAAGTTTGTTGTATGACTTGGCTTTCGTTACAATTTTCTTCCACTCATTTCGATTTGTGCATAGTTCCCTCCAGTTTCTTACTTTCAGGATTTTGATATCTCTCATGACCTGGTCCTCCCATCTTTCTCTGGGTCTTCCCCTTGGTCTTTCAGTTTCTGGTTTCCATCTGGTGCTCTTCTTAATCAGTAGGTCGTTTTTCCTTTTTTTATGTGTCCCAGCCATCTCAGCTTTTGTGCTTTAATAAATCTAACTATATCTTCTCCCTTCATTATGTCTCTTAGTTCATGGTTCATTCTTCTTCTCAATTCTCCGTTGTTCATTCTTATCGGGCCCATAATCCGTCTGAGGATTTTCCTTTCGAATATTCTCAATTTTTCTTCATCTTTTTCCGTGAGGCATATTGTCTCAGCTGCGTACGTAACTACTGGTGTGATTGCAACTCTGTATATTTTCAGTTTTGTATTTCTGGATAAGTTCTTGTTCTTCAGAAGCCTATGATATCTCCAGTATGTTTTGTGGCCTGCTAGTATTTGTTCCGTTACTTCTTCACTTCTCTTGTTTTGGCCATTCACTATTACTCCCAAATATTTAAATTGTTGGACTCTTTCAAAAGTGCAGTTTTCTATTTTGATTTTTCCTGTCCTGTTATCTTCTCTTCTAGAGCAGAGTAGATATTTTGTTTTTCCTTCGTTAATTTCTAGACCTCTTTTCTGTGCTTCTTTTGCCAGGATTGTTACTGCTTCTTTTAATATTTCCTTGTCTCTTCCCATAATCACTAAATCATCTGCATATGCAACTATTTGTGTTGAGGAGTGGGCTATAGTTCCTTTAATTTTGCTGGCCTTGACTGTTCCTTCTACTGCTATGTTAAATAATGTGGTTGACTGCAATTGATTTTGTGCTACCTTCTTCTGTTGTTACTTTAGCTCGAGATTCATCCATGGTCATTTTTGTTAATCTGATTAATTTTGCTGGTATATCTTGATTTTTCATTTCAATAAATAATTTATTTCTTCCAATATAGTCAAACGCTTCTTTGAAGTCTACGAAGAGGATGTGGAGTTCTATGTTGTGTTCGTGGCATTTTCGATTGTTTGCGTAACTATGTGGATCGCATCTGTAGTGGATCTGCCTTCTCTGACTCCTTGCTGTTAGTCCCCAATTTTTTTTCTCTGTGAATTGAGTGAGTTTTTGTTTGATAATAGGACTGGATCCCGCGTATGAAAAAAAAGTTGATTAATAGCAAGCTGAAAATTTGTTATTAGCTTAAAGGTGTCTAGTCGGACAAACTTTGATATATGGGAACACTGGAACAGGGGACGTTTTAACTGTGGAACAGGTTAAAAATTTGGAACGGTCAGACCACGAAAACGGCACATGTATTTTGTCCGACAGAACAGACTTACACTCTCCGAACAGAGATTAAACTCTCATGCAAAAATCAGACTGCTATTTATCACCAAATTGGCGTTTTAATGAGTGGAACATGTAGAATATGTCAAATGACAGGAATTATGACAGGTGATAAATAGCAATCTGATTTTTGCATGAGAGTTTAATCTCTGTTCGGAGAGTTTATGTCTGTTCTGTCGGACAAAATAAATGTGCCATTTTCGTGTTCTGACCGTTCCAAATTTTTAACCTGTTCCACAATTAAAACTGTCCCTGTTACAGTGTTCCCATATATCAAAGTTTATCCGACTAGACACCCTTAAGCTATTAACAAATTTTCAGCTTGCTATTAATCAACTTTTTGAAGTTATACTTCTTTACCGGCGATAGAGGGTGATTTTTTTATATGTTAAAACCTATCAGCCCGGCGCATGCGCATTATAACTTTGTTCTGATTGGATGTTCAAATGACATGTCAAAAATTATCTGATATGGCAGCTGTGGTTTGGAGGTAAAGGTAAAGGTAAACAAATGTATAATATATTAGTTTTATTGTTGTGAGGACAGAAACAAAAAAGTTTATAATATTGTAGTGACTTTTAAATAGTTTTTAAAAGCAACAGGTACGTAATAATTGTTAATGTATCATGGGTATAAACCTACCTATTTGATCTGCCAAAATACATAGTATGTAATACTTTTATTTATATAATTTGATTACCATCAAAATTTCTATCAATATTCACCTAATATATTGTTTTTTAACACTATCTTCTGTTGTATTTTTTCAATTCTAAATCATTTCAATTCAAAATTAAAATAATTTGATCAATTTTCAAAATATTAAAATATCACAAGTTTAATCCGTTTAGTTAGTCGATCTTCGTAAATAATGACACATAGTGTCCGTGGCTAAGCGGAGAAGGCGAATGAATTTCAATACCAACCGCTCTTATCAGCGCTGGTTCGAGTCCCAATAGAAACTTTCTTTTTTGTTTTTTTAATACATTTTATGATTGTAAGTATATTTATTATATAATTGTATTTTCAGAAAATACGTATTTAGTTAAAAAAATTTTCGACAAATAATGTTCAGACATCATTTGTGGCTTGTTTAATGTGTTTGTGTGTGTTTTATTCTTTTATTATTTTAATTTTTGGCACTGTTCTAATAAAAATGTTTGAGAAGTAGTAAGTATAAATTAGTTTAATATTTAAACAAAATATAAATAAAAAGTATATTAATCTCGTTTAAATCATGTAATAGAAGTATAACTTCTTACGTGCGTACAAAGTACACACACATTCTTTTTTTTTCATACGCGGGATCCAGACCTATAAGGGCTGTTATAGGAGCGCTTGAGGGACATTATAATATACAGGGTGTTTCAATAATAATTGTCCATATAGTAACTGAAGAAACCTCAGCACAAAATACGAAATTTTAACCTAAAACACTTAAATAAAATGTGGTTCCTTACTAAGTTACAGGGTGTTTTATCTAAAAATTTAAAAACCATTTTTGCTCAGCATTTTAAAACTATTCGACGTATCCTTCTCATACTTGGCAGGAAGTATAGGTACTCTACAAACTACTAAATTATGTTAAACAAATGTTTCTGCCTATTACCAGAGGCGTACGACGGGGAAAGTGAATTTTTGACCCTTTCCAAATTCTACGCCACTGGCGAAATTGCTATTTTAGTTCAATTTTTGGATTCTCGAACACTTTCTATGAAAATAATATACTCTTCATTCGTAACGATAAAGTCATTAGTTTTCGAGATCTTTGAAGTTAAAAATGAAACGACACGGTTTTTAATTTCAAAGATCTCGAAAACTAATCATTTTATCGTTACGAATGAAGAGTATATTATTTACATAAAGAGTGTTGCAAAATCAAAAAATTACACTAAAATAGCAATTTCGTCAGTGGCGTAGAATTTGGGAAGGGTCAACCAACCACTATCCCCTGTCGTACGCCTCTGGTAGTAGCTAGAAACGTTTATTTATCTTACTTTAGTAGAGTGTACAGTACCTACACTTTCTGCCAAGTATGATAAGGATACGCCAAATAGTTTTAAAGTACTGGGTACAGATAATTTTTAAATTTTAATCATATGAATCATATCATAAATTAATCAAAATAACTGCGCCGTTTCATATTTAACTTCAAATATCTCGAAAACTAATGACTTTATCGTTACCAATGAAGAGTATATTATTTACGTAGAAAGTATTGGAGAATATCTAAAAATGGCACTAAAATAGTAATTTCTCCAGTGGCGTTGAATTTGAGAAGGGTCAACCATTCACCATCCCCTGTCGTACGCCTCTGGTAGTAGCTAGAAATGTTTGTATATCATAATTTAGTAGGGTGTCTAGCAGTCGCACTTTCTGCCAAGTATGAAAGGGACACGTCGAATAGTTTTAAAATTCTGAGCTAAAATAATTTTTAAATTTTTAGATAAAACACCCTGTAACTCAGTAAGGGACCACATTTTATTTAAGTGTTTTAGGTTAAATCTTCGTATTTTGTGCTAAGGTTTCTCCAGTAACTATATGGACAATTATTAATGAAACACCCTGTATTTATATATTATATCAAAATATATCTTACGGAGTCGCTAAAATTGGAGCACATTAGGTGGAAAATATATATGAACAGATGCAAATACTTCCCATTCCCTCACAATACCGCAACATTAAGAACAGTACACCAGAAAGCAAAATTAAATTGTCCAAAGATAAAAAATCCTATTAAAAATGTCGTTCGCTCGAGACAGGCGACGTTTAGAGAGCTTGTCTCCAGGAGTTAGTGTATTCCTGAAGGTCGCACTTCCTTACTCTGATACGAAAATTACAAAGAAGCAGAAGGGATGTTACAACTTGTAGCAGAAGTTCTTAAACGCGAACAAGTACATTTGACGGCAGTGGCGGAGAAAATTTGGTCTACTTTTGATTCTTTTATCAGTAGTAGTTTCTTCAAATAAGTAAAAATGTTGTAGGGCAGTCAATGAGGGTATTTGCCTCCGAATTCCATCGTACTACATCGATTTACTTGATATTTTCAGAGTTAGTAGGCAATTGCTCAAGAAACAAAGTCTATCCTATGCCGATGTGCGCTTTTATCTTGGGGGTGGTTCCCACCCCTTCTCGGGGGTAGAAATTTTTTTGGTTAAAATAACCATGGCAGTAGCTAGAGAACCTAATTCTAAGCAAAAACTGTTCTATAATTTTTTTGGAAAACTCAATACTTTTTGAAATATTCGCGGTTGAAAATTAGCCATTTTCATTGAAAAATGACACCTTTTCGGACGGTTTTTTGCGGATATTTTAAAAACTATGAATCTAACGAAAAAAACTATATAACATATTTTTGTAGCTTATAAAAAAAACAAAGAGATTCGTTCCTTGATAAATCTTATAATTATAATACAAAAATAAGTATATATGGTAGGTGAGAAAAGTTTGCTTTTTGGTGCATGCTCAAATCGGTGTATTCAACTTGAAATAACAGAGCAACGGTCGATATTAGGTGTATAATGCTTCCAATAACTTTTGTAGTGCTTGAAAAGACCTTTAAAATGAGCAATATTAAATGTCGATTACATTCAAAATAAGCGAGATATGCTGCAAAAAAATTTATGACTAATTAGTCCATTCTTTCACGGTTTTTGCTCTAAATTTTAAAGAACCGCTTGGATTGACATGAAATTTGGCATACGAATAGCTTACATGTCAAAGAAAAAAAGTGATATTGTGCCGATGTGTGCTTTTGCCCTGGGGGTGACTTTCACCCCCTCTTTGGGGTGAAAAAATATATGTCCAAAATAAGTCCGGAAATGGGTAAACTGACTAATTTTAAGTAACTTTTGTTCTATAGACCTTTTTCGCCAAGTCAACACTTTTCGAGTTATTTGCAAGTGAATATGTTCATTTTTCAACAAAATAACCACATTTTTAGACGATTTTTCGCAAATAACTCAAAAAGTAAGTATTTTGTCGAAAAAAACGTTCCTTGAAAAAATATAGCCTATAAAAAAGTAAAAAAAAATGGTGTACGCGTTAGGTCTCTGGATCTCGTAGGACCAGAGTTATAGCCAATGAAAAATAGATTCATATTCACCAAATTTCAAATAGAATATTTCGACGAGAAATATCCAAAAAATTTAGCACTTTTTGGGGAAAACTCATTATAACTTTTTTAAAGTGTTTAAAAAAAGCTTTATTTCTGTTTTTACAAAAAGTTTCTAACATTAAATTTAAGCAAGTTACGCTCAAAATAAAGTTGGTCCCTTTTGTTTTTGCAAAAAAAAATCGGGAAGACCACCCCCTAATTAGCAACTTAAATGAAATTAATCGTTACCGCTCCACAAATTATTTTACTTATGTTGTGTTTATATGATCTGTAAATTTCATCGATTCCAAGTGCTTATTTTTGAAAAAAATTGGTTTCAAACTAAATTTTTAAAAATTTAAATTTTGATAAATATGCTTTTTTTCAAAATAACTTAAAAATTGTTAGAGATACCAAAAATCTCGAAAAACAAAAATAGTCAGATTTGCTTTTCTGAATATCATGTATTTTTTGTTTTTCTGTTAGACAAAAATTGATTAAGATTTGGTGTTTCTAAATTTGCATACATTCGTGATCAGTGACTCGTTCAACCCCTTTTAACTACAGCCCTTTTAATAATAAGGACTTTGAACCGATAAAACTTACAGATCATATAAACAATATATACACGAGTCCAGAAACTTGTCAAGTCCTAACGATTAAGTTCATTTAAGATACTAATAAGGGGGTGATTTTCTCGATTTTTTTACCAAAACCAAAAGGGACTAACTTTATTTTGAGCGTAACTTGTTTAATTTTGATGCTAGAATTTTTTTTATAAAACAAAAATAAAGATTTTTTAAACACTTTAAATAAGTTGTAATGAGTTTTCCCCGAAATGTGCTTCATTTTTGGTTATTTCACGTTAAATATTCCATTTGGAATTTGACGAATATGAACCTATTTTTCATTAGCTATAACTCTGCTTCTACTAGGTGTAGAAACGTGATATATACACCATTTTTTTAAATTCTTTACAGGCTATATTTTTGCTAAGAATATTTTTTCGACAACATACTTACTATTTGAGTTATTTGCGAAACCGTCCAAAAGCGAGGGTATTTTGTTGAAAAAATTAACATATTCACTGCCAAATAACTCGAAAAGTATTGACTTAGTGAAAAAACTCTATGGAACAAAAGTTACTTAAAATTAGCCAGTTTATCCATTTCCTGACTTTCTTTGGACCAATATTTTTTCATTCCCAAGAGGGGGTGAAAACCACCCCCAGGGCAAAAACACATATCGGCACAATATAAATTTTTTTCTTTGACTTGTTAGCTATGTGTATGCCAAATTTCATGTCAATCCAAGCGGTTCTTTAAAATTTAGAGGTGTTGCAATATTTTACCGTTAAAGAACGCACTAAATGTATTTGAAGAAAAAATGAGAAGTATATTTTTAACCTCTCACCCATCATAATTTAAATGCATCGTTTTCCTTCTACAATACCTTTTATTATAGTGTTATTTCTATGTTCAAAAAATTGGACTGGTTTAAAATGAATGGTTTTTGAAAAAGATAAGATCAAATTATAGAGTGTATTTTCAAATTTTCTTTAAAATCTTCCTTTTTCTCCATGTAACTTGAAAGTGATAAGAAATACAGTAATGAAAAACCAAAACAAAATTTTTATCTAAAAAAACCCGACATTTTTGTGCCGTATCTTTTTTCGTATCTCTTATCATTTTCGAGTTACATCGATTAAAAATCAATTCTAGGTACTTATTTTTTATGGAGATTTTTAACTCATCTATTTAAACGAATTGTGTAACAATATTACACAGAGTGAATACTTTGAAGCAATTTTGTCACTAAAACTAACTATCTAGTAGTAAATAAGTAAAGGAATTATACTAAAACCAGATTTTACACATTATATAAAGCATAAAAAGCCGGTATTAGGGAGTAAAGCGTAATTTTCAGTCTGGCACTGAAAAAGGAATAAAGCTTAGCGATGAGCTTCAGCAGCTTTTAATTCACGTGGAATGTTTTAATTAAATTTTTATACTAGATGTGCACCCACTACCACACCTTCTGATTGTATATTAGCGGAGGAGAGAATGCCGCGGAATTCTAAAACAAAATAGATAGAATGTCAAACAGTTGGGCGATGAATGTAATAGTGAAGATATCTGCTTTTAGACTTATTTTAATAGAAACTAGTAAAATTATACTTTGATATCCACAAAAGTAGCTCACTTTTGAGTGTCTCATCAGCTCGTATATTTGTGTTATAAGGTTTAAAAGCTTACATTTTTTTCCAGTTTCTATGAAAAATAGTGGTTGAAACTTTTTTGGGTTAAAACGTTCAAATCAAAATTACTCAATATCGAGTTCTTGCAGAACTTTTCCAGGTACAATGCAATAGGCTCAGCATAGTTTGATATTTCGTTGTGACGTTACCTTTCACAAGTCAACTGTCAACTGTAATCTGTCAGTATCGACCTCACAACAATTCGTCAAGAAGAAAAATACCAAGACTATTTGTTTTTTGGAACAAGCGAACTCACTGCTTGCAACATGAATACATAAGACGAAGATTTATTCTATTTTAATGATTCAGAAAAATTCCTAGACATTTTAAGTAAACTACAAATAGCGCTAGAGAAAATGAATGAGCTAAAGCTGTCGGAATCATGTTGTAATTATTCGCTTAAATCTTTTGCTCACTCTGCTTTGAATAACTATGTTCAAAACATTGCGTATTCGTGATGATAACTGCTGGTCTTGAAAAAGATAATCTTGATTGTAATCCAAAAAAAACCTGTTTATTTTTGTAAATTTAACGTCAAAAATATTTAGTCATCATCATCAATGTCGTTATAACTCTTCAGGAGTATTTGGTACGTTTACTATTGCCTTCCAGGTTTGTCGATCTTGTGGCACTATTTCCGATTGTCTCACTCCCATTTTCTCCAGATCTGCTCTGACTGCATCTTTCCACCTTATTCTAAGCCGTCCTACAGACCTTCTGTCATCTGGCCTCCCCCCGAGCAGTTATGTCTGGTTTGAGTTTTGGATAAATTTTTCGCATGACATATTCTAAGGCCAGGTTAAACAACAATGGGGACAACGGATCTCCTGTCTTAGTCCAGAATTTACGCAGAAAGCATTTGATATTTTCCCCCCTATTCTAACTTGTGCAAAGGAGTTACTGACAGACAGTTGCGTTACCGCAGTTAGTTTCTTAGGTACGCCTGGGCGTACGTAAAAATTATATTCCGTATAGTGTTGGACGATTAATTGAATAATAAGCCTGTTTGGAATCTATAAAAGTCTGATGCACGTCTTGATTATACTCCCAATCCTCCCCCACTCCTTCAAGTATTTGTCTAATAGTAAATATTTAATCAACAATCGATCTTCCTGGCCTGTAATCACACTGATAGTCACCAACTATTTGTTCGGCGTATGGTAGTAACATGTAGTAATATTTTTAGTATGTAATATTGAAAAATATTTAGTCATCAGTTTCAATTTAATGCAAACAACATGCTTGTTGTTGAAAAACCCTGCTTCAAAAGTTTTCAAAAGCTATGTCAAAAACCTGTGTTCGGCGTTTTCATAATAAAGCTATAACCATTCGTAATAGGGCAAAAGTTTTGCAAGGATGCACACAGATAAATAGGCCTTGTTTCAACATAGTTAGTCAAAGCAGAGTGAGCAAAAGATTTAAGCAAATAATTACAACATGATTCCCACAGCCTTAGATCATTCCCCATATCTTCCACGATTTTTGAAAAAACTCACATTTTTTGTCATGTAAAATTTGAAGTTTTCGGCCTGGAGTTAGAATTCGAAATTTGGTAAAATTTTGGAGAATTACTCAATATCGAGAACTATTTCTTTTAGAGAACTATTTGGCAGGAAATATTTCTTGGGGATTTTTTGTCCGGGATTTTTTGTGAGAATATTTTGTCCATAAAAATTTGTGGGGATTATTTGTCCGGGATTTTTTGTGGGGATTTTTTGTCCGGGGATTATTTGTCCGGGGATTTTTTGTCCAGAGATAATTTGTGAGGATATTTTGTCCGGGATTATTTGTCCGGGTATTATTTGTCCGAACCCCACAGGTCTAGTAGGTGGGTGCCATAATATATTAGATGTGCACCCACTACCACACCTTCTGATTGTATATTATCGAAGGAGAGAATGCCGCGGAATTCTAAAACAAGGCTGCTTTTAGACTTATTTTAACAGAAACTAGTAAAATTACACTTTGATATCCATACAAGTATCTCACTTTTGACTCTCTCATTAACTCGATATGTGCTGTTTGGTATAAAATTAATAAAATCTTATATTTCTCTCCATTTTCTAGGAAAAATAGTAGTTGATAACGTTTTTGGGTCAAAACGTTAAAAAAAATACTCAAAATCGAGTACTTGCATAAACTATATTTCATTAAGCTCAGAATCGTTTGAAATTTCGTTGTGATACGTGATTTTCGTTGTGAATCTGTCAGTATCGACTCTAAGACAATTTGTCGAGAAGAAAAATACCAAAGCCAAAAAAACCCTAAAACAGTTATTTGATACTCTATTTGGAGAAAGCGACACATAACTCTAGTCAAGAGCGTAATTCGTGGTGAAGAACCACATCCTACACGAGGTGCTCCTGTTAATGCAGTCTATTACGGATCTAGACCGGAAGATCAATAAATATTTCTGAAATGAGAAGCAGCATTTCTATTATAGTCCTAGGTTGCGGCTTATGGAAATGCGGAAAGCAAGACTGTTTCATTGGTCTCTATCTTCTTCTTTAGCAGCCTCTTCTGATCCAGGCCTGGATGTAGGCCTCCCTTTATGTTTTCAGTATTCGACTGTCTTGACCTCTCTTAAGCTTACATTTATCTCTCACTTACAATCTCTCAATAGTTCTTTGAGTGGTTCTAAGTCTATTGAGAAGCCTTGTTCAATATTCATATCCTAGTTCAACGCTCAAGGGACGTCAGTGTCAATATACGCTTATTTTAGTATATTATGAAAAGGCGTTCGATCGTGTCCAACATGTAAAATTTCTGGATAGGTACTTTTAAAGATGTTGTCTTGGATAATCATGATTTTAAGTTAATTGCCAACTTGTACTGGAATCAGACTGTTGAAATAAAAGTTCACGATCAGTTATATAAAGAGGTTAGAATTAGAAGAGATGTTACATACTATCTCCGTTGTTATTGCTACAGGAGGATGCTCAGAATATCATGAATGGAGAAAATGCGTAACGAAGAAATCGTTCTAGGATTGGATGAGAAACATTTATTATTTACTATAAAAAAAACGCGTGATCCGATAGTTTGGCCACATATTAAGAAATAACAAATGCGAAGTCCAAAAATTATTAATACATATAAAGATTGAAGTAAATAGAGCTAAGAGCCGCTACTTCCTGGCCAAAGCCCTCAGACAATGGAATGTAATCAGCACAAGTCTGTTCAGAAAAGCTGTTGACACAGCACAGCTTTCGCTGATGATAGCCAACGTTTGTCATGAACATGATCCTTGAAAAAGTATGTTTGGTAATCATATTTAAAGATTTTTGGGGCTTTTATAACAATCTTCGTTTATTCATCACCAATTCATAATCTAGCAAATACAAAATGCATGGTTTTGTTTATAGCAAAAAAGAATTATACAATACTTGTACGGTATCACAACAGTATTTTATCAATAATCACTATTATTTTTACGAAATGCTCAGCTTGATTCTATATGAAAATTATAGATCCCCAATATATATTTCATTCTTTATTATGTATCTATGTCATACCTGTTAACTATCATCAGATGAGAACATGTCCATTTATTGAACAAATCAATTATTCAATATTTGTTAAGTACATAATGGAATAGAATCAGATCGCTGTCATCTGTGTACCAATCGGGGTGATTGGTGTACTAAAGACAAATTATGCTACACTACACTTTGTTCAATAAATAATACAAAACAAATATCGTTGCATGTCGTAGTAGTATCGCCATATTTTGAATCTGGCAGGACAAGTCGGGATTAAATCAGGATTGATTGGCATGCTATTGACCTATTCACTTGTATGACGATATTTGGGTGGAGATAAGTTTAAGTGTTTATTTTGTATTTCTTTTGTAGCTACGGAAACAAGATGTGGAAGACGACTGCTAAAAATGGTCTTCCTTGTGACTTCAATATGTCTAAAACATTATTGATGATTAGAGTTGCTAATTGAGTTAGCTACTATTTTTAATTTTTATTAAATAGTCAATAAATTTAGGCAACCATCTAGTGGATGAATATAAGTGTTTCCCAAACCTTTTTGCTCACAATACTTAATACTTACCAATATTTTTGGATTACATAGTCACCCTAATATAAGATTTTTCAAAATTTACTCGATGCGTTCAAGCTAGGTTAAAAAAAGATAAACTTAATAACTACTTTAATAGTGATTTATAAAACAGTTCAGCCTTACACCTAAAGGTAGAAAGGCTTAGGACTAAGTAAGTAAGTAAGTATAAAACAGTTCGTGAAGTATGCTTTTTGCGAACGCACGCGATGTTTAGAGCACGAGCGACAACGGAGCGAGTGCTATACATCGCGTAAGTTCGCAAAAAGTACTTCACGCACAGTTTCATACAATATTTTATCTATGATGAACAAATAAAAAAACTGTGACTGTTCGTCACTGGAATTTATTTCTATTCTACAATTTTTAGAACTTTGACATTTAAAAATTCTAACTTCTTTCAAACCACAATTTGTCAGAACTGTTGTCGTTATTTATTGCTCACTATGTCATCACCATGACCACGCGAAAGTTAAGGATATTTGATTATATGAAAGTGTGTCAAAAACAGTGCGAAAAAGTAAGTCCCATTTAAAATACATTGTTACTTCACGCACACTTTAAACACTTCACGCACTGCTATCTATAATGACAGTTTTCACAAACTAAAAACTTATACATAATATGACATAGAGTAGATAAAATGTATTTTTGTGAGCTGATACATTGCTTCCCAATTTGATTTTTCTTTTATTTATTTTATATATTTAATATTTTTTGGCCGTGCTATCATACAATTTTCAGTAGTAATTACATGAGAGCTCTAACATTACCGATTTGTATCCCGAGTGACACGTTGAGAGTTTTAATTTCACGATCCGAAGAGGAGTATGACCCGAAGGGTCAGTGCTGACCTAAAATAAGTATATCCTAATAAATTAAAGCAAAATTTGAAATGTTGACTAGGGTTGAAAAAAGATATAGGTTATACTTACAAGATGCTGACATTTGGTGGTTAGCATGGTGCCTATAACGAAGCTAGGACAAATAATCCCGGACAAAAATTCCTCACAAATTATCTCTGGACAAAAAATCCCCAGACAAAAAATCCCCGAACAAATAATCCCCGGACAAAAAATCCCCACAAAAAATTCCAAAAAATTCCCACAAAATCTTCTCTGACTGCATCTTTCCATCTTTTTCTAGGCCGTCCTACAGACTTTCTCCCATCTGGCCTCTCCCCGAGCTGCTATTTCTGGTTTGATTATTGGATAAATTTTTCGCATGACATATTCTAAGGCCAGGTTAAACAACAATGGGGAAAACGGATCTCCCTGTCTCAGTCCAGAATTTACGCAGAAAGCGTTTGATATTTTTCCCCCTATTCTAGCTTGTGCAAAGGAGTTACTTACATACATTTGCGTTACCGCAGTTAGTTTCTTGGGTACGCCCAGCTGGACCATTTTGGTCGAGCTGGGCTTACGTAAAAATTGTATCCCATATAGTGTTGGACGATTAATTGAACCATAAGCCTGTTTGAAATCTATAAAGATTTGATAAACGTCTTGAATATACTCCCAATCCTTTCAATAATTTGTCTAATAGTAAATATTTGATCAATAGAACTATTCGGCAGCAAATATTTCTTGGGGATTTTTTGTAGGGATGTTTTGTCCAAATTTTTTATTTTGTCATTTTTAACAGAAAAAAAACATGTTTTTGGACGGTTTTTCGGAGATAACCTAAAAAGTAAGTATTTCAGCGAAAAAAATATTCTTAGCAAAAATATAGCTTATAAAAACATTTAAAAAATGGTGTATGCATGAGGACTTTAGACTCACTAGAAGCAGAGTTGTTAGCTAATGAAAAGTAGGTTTTTATTCGTCAAATGCCAAATTGAATATTTCAACGTGAAATTACCAAAAAACAGAGCACTTTTCGGGGAAAATTCATTACAACTTTTTTAAAGTGTTTAAAAAAAGGTTTACTTTTGTTTTTAAAAAAAACTTGTAACATTAAAAATAAGTGAGTTACGCTCAAAACATTGTTGGTCCCTTTTATTTTTTGGTACAAAAATCGCGAAAATTACCCCCTAATTAGCATCACAAATAAATTTTATCATTAAGACTTCACAAGTTACTTTTCTTATGTATTATTTATATATGATCTGTAAGTTTCATCGGTTCAAAGTGCTTATTTTTGAAAAACTTGTAGTTAAAATGGCTTGAACGAGTAACTAATCACGAGTTTAGTCAAATTTTGAACAGCCATAGCATAACCAACTTTTGTATAACAAGAAAACAAAAAAACAAAAATATTCAGAAAAGCAAAACGTACATTATATTACTCTTTAAGATTTCTGGTATTACTAATAATTTTTAAGTTAATTCCATGAACAATTCGATTTTTTTTTCAAAATAAAAAAAAATGTTTTATTCTAAACCTAATTTTTTTCGGAAATGAGCACCTTGAACCAATGAAACTTATAGATAATATAAACAATACATAAGTAAAGTAACTTGTGAAGCGGTAACGATTAATTTTATTTGGGAAGCTAATTAGGGGATAATTTTCGCGATTTTTCTAACCAAAAATAAAAGGGACCAACAATATTTTGAGCGTAACTCACTTATCTTTAATGTTAGAAGTTTTTCTTAAAAACAAAAATAAACCTTCTTTTAAACACTTTAAAAAATTTTAATGAATTTTCCCCGAAAAGTTCTCTGTTTTTTGGTAATATCACCTTGAAATATTCAATGTAACATTTGACGAATAAAAACCTAATTTCATTAGCTACAACTCTGCTTCTAGTGAGTCTAAAGTCTTCATACATACACCATCTTTTAAATGTTTTTATAAACTATATTTTTGCTAAGAATATTTTTTTTTGCTAAAATACTTACTTTTTGAGTTATATGCCAAAAACCGTCCAAAAACATGTTTTATTTTTATTAAAAATGAACATATTCACTCGCAAATAACTCAAAAAGTATTGACTTAGTGAAAAAGCTCTATAGAACAAAAGTTGCTTAGAACTAGTCATTTTATCCAATTCCGGACTTATTTTGAACGTATATTTTTCCACTCCCGAGAAAATATTCTTCACCCCGTATTTCCAAATTGTAAAATTGAGAGGATGTAGAATTGTAAACTTTTTCTTATATAAAAATAGACAATTTCAACTACCTATTTCCAAATTTTCATCCTTCCTTTATTTTTTTGGTGGTTTTCGTAAAATTTTGTGTTCCCTGATCGGGCTATAAAGCAAAAGGAAAACAAACTTGTTATTAAAAAATCTTAGCTAAAAATTAATTTATCTCATCGCCCAACCAAAATTAAACATTTTCGCTAATATGAATCGTAGCTAGAACATTTTTATTTGTATTTCGTGACGGTGAAAAGCCCGAGGTAAAAGCTTGATACATTTTCCCTGGTTAATCCAATTTCCTACTTGAATTTAATTATGTGTATACATAGCGTTAAAATATGACTTTTAATTTAAAAAAGGTGGTATTAATCGCTCATAGCAGGAAATTTCATAAAGTTTCATACGACGTCGGTTCTACCTGTGGCATATTTACAGCTTTATTAATTTGCTTAAAGTGGCGCAGTCGTGGTGTATTTTGAGGGAATATGTAGGGTGTTAAAAAACTCTACTAACATAACAAACTAGTAAATTTAAATAAGTAATCTTCGCTCCGTTTTTATACGTGCTTTGGAAACTGACTTAAATTTTAAGATTTAATCTTAAACTTTAATCAAAGGCTGTAGCTGCACCTTCAACTGTTGCGTGCTGGTTTATACGTATCGAATATTCAGTATTTATGATATACTATACATATACAGAGTGAGTCTGTAATTTGAAATAAATTAAATAACTCAAATACTAAATCGTTTTTTTGAAAAATGCTCAGACCCGCCGATTAGTATTTCAAATTGTCCTTTTTGAAATACAATAATAATGTATACAGGCAGGCGCGGATCTAGAAATTCATAATAGGGGGAGGGCAGACTTACCTCAAATTCAAATATTATATTGATCCAGATTTAGCCATGCGACTCACACTTACTCTAAGGATAAAATACACTAGATAATCCTAGATACCTACGGTATCAAAAGGATTGATAGACAATTCACGACTATTAATCTCACTGGTTTTTCTTTACCATAAAGATTAACCTTTCAACCATCAATGGGTAGGTACGCATGAATTATCTAGTAAAATACAAATTTTTATATCTTTATTGTATCGCAAATTTGAAACGTGACTTTTCATGAGATAGGGTTTATACCCAGTGTAATGTATTTACATTTTAAAATATCATTTATGTTATTCTTTGAATTGAGAAAAATATTTCCGTTGTTTATGGTTCCACCGGGACCCAAACAAATGCGCCTGTAGATTATTTTTCAGAGAAGGGTGTTTTATTAGATTTTATGGCTTCTTTCAATTCTTTGGAAGCGGTTGTCGTGTAATTTAGTGTTATACTGATGGCATAAAGTTTACAGTTAACAGAAAAAAATAATAAATAATAAAAAAATACAGACTAAATACAATAGAGGGGTCCATGGACCCGTTGACCCGCCTGTATCCGCGCCTGTATACAGGGTGTCCCAATTTAGAGATATGACGTCATCGTTGATTTTCTTAAACGGCAACACTATCATTTTGATAGTTATTTTAATAGGGTGTGTAAAGTTATACATAACTGCAAAATTTAAAATTTTTATTCTCTACCATTTACAAGGTAATAAAAAATAACAAAGTTATGAAAAACAAGTAATCAAATAATTATTGTCAACATCAATCATTGTCAACTCAATTATTATTGTCAAACTCAATTATTGTCAAATAGTCAATGGGCAACATTATGAGTATTTGGTTAATTGAAATAATTAAATTCAATTATTATTTGATTGCTTGTTTTTCATAACTTTGTTATTTTTTATTATCTTGTAAATGGTAGGGAATAAAAATTTGAAATTTTGCAGTTATATATAACTTTACACACCCTATAAAAATAGCTATCAAAATGACAGTGTTGCCATTTAAGAACATCAACGATGTCATATCTCTAAATTGGGACACCCTGTATACATTATTATTGTGTGTCAAAAATGACAATTTGAAATACTAATCGACGGGTCTGAGCATTTTTCAAAAAAACAATTAGTATTTGAATTATTGAATTTATTCCAAATTACAGACATAACTTTGTTATTTTTTATTATCTTGTAAATGGTAGAGAATAAAAATTTTGAAATTTTGCAGTTAAGGTCTTCTCTGGTGTATTTTTGGTCGCTGAATCGAATGCGACTAGTCGCGATTACCCAAAATATGTTCTTATTTTGTTAATAACAAAATAATTGTTTATTCGCCGAAAAGCTCTAAATAATGCGCTATCTACAGCAAGTTTGTAGTCTTTTTCGTATTTTTATACACTAAATCGATTGCCACTAGTCGTGATAGCTTAAACTACGTTCCGACTTTGTCATTAATAAATTATTGCAAAAATAACAGTTTATAGTACGTTTATTCAGGGTTTTTGCTCTAAATTTTAAAAAACCACTTGGATTGACATGAAATTTGGCAAACACGTAGCTAACATGTCAAACAAAACAAGTAATATTGTGCTGATGTGTGCTTTTACTCTGGGGGTGAGTTTCACCCCTTTTCGGGAGTGAAAAAAGAAACCTTTAAAATAAGTCCGGAAGTGGATAAACAGATTAATTCTAAGCAACTTTTGTTCTATACAGTTTTTTCACTAAGTCAATACTTTTCGATTTATTTGCGAGTGAATATGTTCATTTTTCAACAAAAAAACCACGTTTTTGGTGGTTTTCTAAGCACTTTCGATCTTATGGAACTTACAGATCATATAAATACAACATAAGTAAAGCAACTTGTGAAGCGGTAACGATTAATTTTATTTGAGATGCTAATTAGGGATGATTTTCCCGTTTTTTTTTTACCAAAAAAAAAGGACCAACTTTATTTTGAGCGTTACTTGCTTATTTTTGATACTAGATACTTTTTCAAAAAACAGGAATAAACTTTTTTTAAAAGTTTTAAAAAAGTTTTAATGAGTTTTTCTCAAAAAGTGCTTCATTTTTTGGTTATTTTATGGTGAAATATTCGATTTGGAATTTGACGAATATGAACCTGTTGTTCATTAGCTACAACTCCGCTTCTACTGGGTCTACGGACCTCACACATACACCATTTTTTTCAATTTTTTATAGTCGATATTTTTTTTCAAAAAATACTTATTTCTTGAGTTATTTGCGAAAAACCGTCTAAAAACGTGGGTATTTTGTTGAAAAATGAACATATTCACTCGCAAATAACCCGAAAAGTATTGACTTGGCGAAAAAACTGTATAGAACAAAAGTTGCTTAGAATTAATCAGTTTTTCTACTTCCGGACTTATTTTAAAGGTTTCTTTTTTCACCCCCGAAAAGGGCTGAAAATCACCCCCAGGGTAAAAGCATACATCGGCACAATATTACATGATTTGTTTGACATGTTAGCTACATGTATGCCAAATTTCATGTCAATCCAAGTGGTTTTTTAAAATTTAGAGCAAAAACCGTGAATAAACGTACTATAAACCGCTGTTTTTGCAATAATTTATTAATAACAAAGTCGGAACAACGTAAAGGCACTAAGTTAAAAAGAACAACGTAAAGGCACACCGAGCAAGAAAAATACCAATTTCTAATGCGTCAGGCGAGCGGTCTTTTTTGGCTTTAAAAAGAATAAAGATACATATTATATTGAAGGTCAAAGGGTCAAGAAAAACTAGACGCATTATCACTATTGTATTATAAAAAATGAAGAAGTGGAGCAACTATATTTTGATAGTATTAATATGGCAGTTTGCTAATGCCTATACTAAATTTAAATTCAAGATGCAGTAGAAATAAACAAACAAAGACACTAATACTACTAGGAGACAGGAGCACTCCCGAATCATAATTTACAAAATTTAAACTTTGGAAATCATGATTTGAGATTTACATTGTATATATGTTATGGACCATATGATTAATTGGTCATTTTTTATAATGCCCGGGCTATATAAAAAATGCCCAATACTGTCGGTCAATATAATAAATACTATTAAATTCATCACATTGCCCGGGCATTATGTATAATGCTTGGCATCTACTAGACAGGATGATTAACACTACTTTTATTTTTATTAAATATGAAATATATTTATTTTGATACAATCAAGTATGTAGTAAAAACTAAAATATTTCTTATATACTAATGAAAACAGTCTTGCAGTCTTCTGTGAAATGGCACATGAGTACATTTAATGAATAAGTATACATAAAAAATATAATACGTATTAACGGTAATTGAGGAAACCAAAAAAAGAATTCTGTGTTTTTATTTGCATTTTTTTCTAATGACCGAAATCGATGGTAACACACAAAGCGGCCAGTGAGAAATTAAATCGTTTTTCTTCTAAATCAAACTCAATTTTAAATAAAAATACACTTACCACCTTTGCGTGCTACATCATCGAAATTTATTTTGTATGAATGATTTACAATACATAACTATTTGTTGAAACATGTTCCACTATGGTGACACTTGGAGTTACATATTTTTTTTCTTTACGACACTTACACTTATCAGATTTACACCCACCTTTACAACCGCACCTACTGTATCCTTGTCCCCCACAGTTAGAAGATTTTCTTGCGCATTCTCTAAGAGATATTTCAGTGTCTGGAATCTCTTCTATGGAGATAAACTTTTCTTTACAAATGGTAAACTGGTTTCTTGAATATAACTGATTTAGTATGCCATATTTTGTGCCTAGTTTGTAAAGCTTTTTTTCAGTTATCTCTGTCACGATAGCTAGTAGATTTCTTTGATCACTACGAGCTCGGTCCACATCTGGCACTCGTATCCTAACTGTGTTACCTAGTTTAGCCGATGGATATTTGGAATTGGAAAATTTTAACATCCTCTCGGCTTGTTTTTCTAGATTCGTCAAAGCCAATTTTCTTTTCTTCCTTACATCGTTTATTCTAATATCTATATTGGAATCCAGATTTTCATTATTTTCTAAATTAACTACAATAGCCGTTTTAGTACTGTCGCCAGGGGGGGTATAACGGCCTCCTTTATTCAGATGGACTTACCCAAGTTTTTTTCATGTATTTTGACCCGTAGAATACGAATTTTTTGGGTAACAGTTGATCCGGATGTCGATAAGATTGTTATTGACCAAGAACTTGAGGAATTACATAACCGCGATCTCTCGCAAAACAAAACATTTTTTGGTATTTTTTGGGTCATTCTAAGCAAAACATGTTTCTACAATTTTTTTCGTAGGATGGCTAGTTTTCGAGATAACCGCGGTTAAACTTTCAAAAAATCGAAAAATTGCAATTTTTGAACACGAATAACTTTTGATTAAAAAATAAAATAGCCAGTCTGCTTACCGCATTTGAAAGTTTAAGTCAAATTATATCGGTTTTAATTATTTGCATTGCTACAAATATATTTTTTTATTGTTTAACAAAGGCATAAACACATAGTGTTTCCCGTGCCTTTACATGCATTTTAACGCATGCTACGTAGAAATAGCCTCGATTGCACTAGTACCTATTCTACCTACTCGTTAGATTTTAAATGAGAAATCATAGAAAACATCACTCACGCACTAGGTGTTTGTAGCTTTGTTTAACAATAACACAATAAATTTTTAGCAATGCAAATAATCAAAACCGATATAATTTGACTTGAGCTTTCAAAGGCGCTAAGCAGAATTGCTATTTTATTTTTTAATCAAAAGTTATTCGGGTTTAAAAATTGCAGTTTTTCGATTTTTTGAAAGTTCAACCGCGTTTATCTCGAAAACTGAGCATCCTACGGGAAAACTTGTTAGAACATTTTTTACTTAGAATGACCCAAAAAATACAAAAAAATGTTTTGTTTTGTGAGAAACCTCTGTTATGTAATTCCTCAAGTTCTTGGTCAATAACAATCTTATCGACATCCTGATCAACTGTTACCCAAAAAATTCGTATTCTACGGGTCAAAATACATGAAAAAAACTTGGGTAAGTCCATCTGAATAAAGGAGGCCGTTGTACCCCCCCTGGCGACAGGACTATTTCTACCGCATTTGTTAAAAATTCTGGAACTTGACTAGATTCACGAGATGAATTTTGAACATGAGATGAACTTGATTCGGGCAACATTATTGAAGAGTCCACATTTATATTATTATTTTGTATTATATCCGGTTCTGTAGATAGCCCAGCCTCTTGATTTTTGAACAGGACCTCTAAGTCTTCCTCCGAATTAACATCAGTCAGAACTTCTTGGGGTAGAGAGCTTTTTAAACCAACTTTCAACTTTGTGCCGAACATGGCTTCATATGGACTACAACCTATACCAGTGTGATGAGCTCTATTTTTCATTAGTTGAACAAAACGTAAGTCTTCAGACCATTTGTTTGTATTGTTGTCTTCTAACCACGAACTAAGCATATTCTCTACGTCTTGATTGGCCCTTTCTATAGATCCTTGACTCTGAGAATGCCTGGGTTTGCCATGTACCATTTTTAACTCGGGCCACATGCTACACAGCTCTTTGATAATATGGTTAGCGAATTCTCTGCCATTATCACTATGAAGCACACTCGGCGCCCCAAATATTGTGAAAATATCCAAAAGTACATGCGATACTTCTTCTGCTCTTTTACTTGTAAGAGGTCGAAGTTGGACAAATTTGGTAAGATGATCTTGATAAACAAGCACAAATTTATAACAGCCATCGGCTCAGTGCCGGTTTAACCTAACTTCGGGCCCTGGGCGCTGAATATTTAGGGGCCCCCTTACTTGCTATTCGTTGTCAGATTTTTTTACAAGAAAACACATTCATGTATTTATACCCCTAAAATCCATACACAATTTTTAGCAAACAAGAAGAATAGCAAACGTAAAAATATTCCAAAAAATACATTTAAAAATGTATAAGAAAAAACAGAAAGTTGCACAAAACAACACATGGCAAACAAAAAAATATATTCTAAAAAATACATATCACAAAAATTAGATCACTTTTTTGCTTGATTAGGCATTTTAGCAATCTGTCAGATGATACTATCACAATTCAGTTGCTCCAGGTCTTCATTTTCTATAATACAATAGTGACGCGTCTATGATTTTCTTGACCCAAATTTGGCGTTAAATATATTTTTATTCTTTTTAAAGCCGAAAAAGACCGCTCGTCTGATGCATTAGAAGTTGGTATCGTGAAATTAATTTGCAGTAAAGGTAAAATATTGGGAAATGTTACCTTTAGGTACAATATTTACATCCTGGATGATACCAAATTTTATAAATGTTTATTTAACTTCTGGCATAATGTTATAGAATGGGTAATTTCATTATGCAAGTTCTCTTTGGTTTAATCATCATATTTTTTTATATTTCACATATAAAGTATTAATTGACGTCTTGACTGCTTCTTTATCTCGCGTAGAAAATCATCTAACAGCTGATGTAACATCTTTGTAGCATATATCCTAGTCTTCGGAAAAAAAATATTTTTGGCTTCTAGTTCAATTTCGCTTGACATATTTCTTACTAACAAATCTCAAAATAGATGCCATTATTTCTACTCCAATGGACACGTTTAAGTCCACAGTTTCTTCACGTTCACGTATTGCTTTTGCATTAACGCGTTCCAAAGTTTTTGTCCAAATCAGTGTCAATAGAGCTGTCTCAAAGATTTTATTCTGCATTGTCTTGGCTTCATTTTTAATTGCTAATTTTTCGTCTCTGTTATTGCTTAACTGGAAAATATAAGTTTGATGGATCCCTAGTTTTTAACTAAAACATTTACAGCGTCAAAAGTTTCTACAAGCTTTGATTTCATTACTTTAAAAAATTAATTGCAAAGGACATCGCACACATCTTATGGAAAATATAATGTCACTCAAATTCAATAAAATTTATACCAATAGATTCGTTTTAAATTAACGATCAAATCTTATCATTGCGCCAACTCTCTATTTTCAAAAATAAGAGCAGAAATTGATAAAAATAAATCTGAAATCAAATGGGTAGGTACATAAGTTAGAGAGAGAAAAAATATTTTAAAATACCCAGATTTTCGGTACTCCATAAATCAGCGGATTAGTTTCACTAATCCGCTTAGGCCCAGCGGGATTTAAGCTGTTATGAATAGCACTCAGAGCAATAATGATTGTAAACTAACATTTTATGGACTCCAAAAATGTGATTTCGATAAACTTGAGACAGATAGCTAACTGAACCTTTTCAGTTATTCGTATTCCGTTATAAATGCTCTGCTAAGAAGTAGTCAAATTTAGCCAAGTATACAAGACAACTGTAATTTCCTTTATGACGACTCGTTTAACCCTCATTGCATCAATGGAAAGCTAGTCCTTGAGAAGCAAGTCATTTAGTAGTGACAACTCTTCTTAGGACGTTTATCCAATAGTTAGCTTCGCATTTTACTTGCTCTTCCAGGACAGCGTCTATAACTCCAATCAATGATGATCTTGTTATTAATGTAACCATAGAGTTCAGATGAAATTTACTTTCTTCGTGAGATTTTAGCAAAATATTCAAATGTTTCCAGTGGGTCCATCCAAACTCAGTTAAACTATTTTTTCAATTGAAAATAATTTGCACGGGTAACAATAAACAGCTTTAACACTTGCGCCGTATATTAGCTAATCTCTCTTTTCTTTGCCTCCATTGGGCTTTCCTCTATAAAAGTTTCTTTTATTTAATCTTCTATAATAAGCTTTTTCTCCATCTTCAAACATGTTTTTATAAGGTTCTAAGAAATCACTTTTTGGTTTAAAAGTTTCGACCATTTCGAAAGACCAATTCAAAATCGCAGGTATTTCGTCGTTTTTTTTTTTCTATTTTGGAAAATACCTAGATTATTTAGCGGACTTTACTTTTTTATTAGTAAAAGGAACGGGTCTGTACGGGCCCCTCCGGGGCCCGGGCCCCTGGGCGCCCGCCCCAAGCGCCCAGTGCATAAACCGGCACTGCATCGGCTTGTGACTGCATATCGATTAAATCGACTTGGCATCTTGAATTCATTTCCTTGCTCAATATTGGTTTCACCACCAAGCCTTTCTTTGGAACATTATGTTTTTTCTGACAGGTCATGCATAAATTTAAATAGATAACAATCATCTCCCTTGTAATATTTTTAAATTTAGAATGTACTTCCTTCTCCATTCGGTTTCTACCACCATGCCCGATAGTAATATGAAGATCGCGCAATGTATCAAATATTTCTTCTGTATGGACGTAGTATTTAATTACGTTATCTTCTTTCACAGGAACAATCAATTTTTCTACTTCTCTAATCGTCATAACGTCGAATCTTCGTAAGCGCTGATAATCACTCGGCGTTTTATTTGTCTGTTTATTTTTAGAGTTTTTTACTTTCTGTATCATTTCCATGTAGGCTGTTTTTGTGAAAATTTGTGAATTTTGACTTTTTACTGAAACTAATTCAGTTAACCGATTGTTAAATCGATTTTTCATATCACTTAATGGTTCTTCTTTTTCCATAGTTCACTATGCAATACTTTATAAACAAAGAATTAACAAAGAAATGTCACAAACAAACCACTTGTCGTATATACCATTACTAACATTCAACTGCAATATGATTTATAAATAATGGCCGACGCGCTTCGGTGACTGTAACCTTGGATACAGCGCGTTGATTGGCTGCTGAAGATCGCATGATTTACTAAGAACGCCGATTTATCACATTGCCCGGCCATAGTATAGCATTTTTCATAATGACCAGACAATATGATAAATTGTAAAAAGTTATCAAATTGCCCGCTGAAGTTAGTCATTATTAATAATGACCGGGCATTATACATAATGGCTAACATAATCACTTTGTCCATAACATATACATTGTAAATTATGATTTGGGAGTGCTCCTAGTAGCATTTAACGTGCCTTGGTTTATTTATTACTACTGAATCTTGAATTTAAATTTAGTATAGTCAAGAGAAAAAGAGAGCTAACTGAAGAATATATGTTATTTTGTTTGTCATGTGTTGTTCTGTAGAACTTTCTGTTTGCTTTCTCGTTTGCTTTAAAAATCTTTTTTAAAATTTTTAAAAATGTATGGATTTTACAATAAACGTTTATAGTTAATGCAAATTAATGCATGTGTTTTTTGTTAAAAAAAAATTGACAACGAATAGCAATGAAGGGGGCCCCCAAATCTCTAGTGCCCAGGGCCCGAAGTTTGGTTAAACCGGCACTGCAGGGCATGGAGAATTTTTCAGAAAATAAGAACAGTTCTTCACGATACTATTTTGTAGTAACTCTTCTACGCTTCCTTCATAATTTCCTTAGATCATTTCTAACAATTTTTAAATTTGCTATCATTGAACCGATATTATCTAGGTAATTTAGCAAAATAGACGGTTGTCCATTCAACCAAAAGGCTTATTAGTGAGTTATTAGTCGCATATATCGACATATAACGTATAACGGATTGCGTTGCACGCAGCTAATTATCGCTAACGGTCACATCGTTGGCCGGTAATGAAGTTACCCACTTTACCGATATCTTCACCCCAGTGAGCTCGGACGGAGGAGACGAAGTCTACGTTTATGCCAGGGGTATGGAATGGGACTAATAATATGTTGTCCCAATCGATTGGGCAATCATGGTGTCCGTTTGTTGGATTGGATTGCACTGTGATGGATTGTCTAATTTGTCAACCGTTATATTAGCTATTTCAGATATAACCAATAACAAAAAGTTGTAAACTAAACCATGTTTTTTAATTTGAAACCACAATAATTGATGTAGACTCATATGTTTATTGTACAATACTTGCAATAAAAAATAAATATGCACATATTCAATAGGGAACTTGCATAAAATTTTAAATTCGAAAAAAATGGTATAAATCACAACACAAAATATTATCTTAGAACATGTCGTATCAAAGATAAAAAAGTTTTGTTTGTCTTTCGTTTGGCCCCTAAAGACGACTAAAAATTCAACTTATACCAGCCAGCCAAAAACGCGTCGTGACGTCACGGGGTTATATGTTTACATTATACACCAATAGTACGTTCTTTAACGGTAAAATATTGCAAAACCTCTAAATTTTAAAGAACCGCTTGGATTGACATTAAATTTGCCATACACATAGCTAACAAGTCAAATAAAAAAAGTGATATTGTGCCGATATGTGCTTTTACCCTGGGGTGGTTTTCACCAGCTCTTGGGGGTGAAAAAATATTCGTCCAATGTCAGTCCGGAAATGGATAAACTGACTAATTTTAAGTAACTTTTGTTCTATAGAGTTTTTTCACTAAGTCAATACTTTTCGAGTTATTTGCCAGTGAATATGTTCATTTTTTCAACAAAATAACCACGCTTTTAGACGGTTTTTCGCAAATAACTCAAATAGTAAGTATTTTGCCGAAAAAACATTCTTAGCAAAAATATAGCCTGTAAAATAATTAAAAAATGGTGTATAAATCACGTCAATATACCTAGTAGAAGCATAGTTATAGCTAATGAAAAATAGGTTCATATTCGTCAAATTTTTTGTCTAGCAGAAAAACAAAAAATACATGATATTTAGAAAAGCAATGCTGACTTTTTTGTTTTTCCAGATTTTTGGTATCTCTAACAATTTTTAAGTTATTATGAAAAAAAAAACATATTTTCCAAATTTAAAATGTTTTAAAATTTTACTTTAAAACCAAATTTTTCAAAAATAAGCACTTTGAATCTATGAAACTTACAGATCATATAAACATACTTTAACATGAAATAACCAAAAATGAAGCACATTTCGGGGAAAACCCATTACAACTTATTTAATGTGTTTAAAAAAAGCTTCATTTTTGTTTTGTAAAAAAAATTTCTAGCATCAAAAGTAAACAAGTTACGCTCAAAATAAAGTTAGTCCCTTTTTTTTGGTAAAAAAATCGGGAAAATCAACCCCTAATGAGTATCTCCCCTAATTAGTTACGACTTCACAAGTTTCTTGACTCGTGGATGTATTGTTTATATGATCTGTAAGTTTCATCGGTTCAAAGTCCTTATTTTTGAAAGGGCTGTAGTTAAAAGGGGTTGAACGAGTCACTGATCACGAATGTATGCAAATTTAGAAACACCAAATCTTAATAAATTTTTTGTCTAGCAGAAAAACAAAAAAATACATGATATTCAGAAAAGCAATGCTGACTTTTTTGTTTTTCGAGATTTTTGGTATCTCTAACAATTGTTAAGTTATTATGAAAAAAAGCATATTTTTCAAAATTAAAATTTCTTAAAATTTGACTTTAAAACCAAATTTTTCAAAAATAAGCACTTTGAATCGATGAAACTTACAGATCATATAAACACAACATAAGTAAAATCATTTGTGAAGCAGTAACAATTAATTTAATTTGAGTTGCTAATTAGGTGGTTTGCCAAAACAAAAGAGACTATTTTGAGCGTAACTTGCTTAAATTTAATGCTAGAAACTTTTTATAAAAACAGAAATAAAGCTTTTTTTAAACACTTTAAAAAAGTTAAAATGGGATTTCCCCAAAAAGTGCTTAATTTTTTGGGTATTTCACGTCGAAATATTCTATTTGAAATTTGCTGAATATGAATCTATTTTTCATTGGCTAGAACTCTGGTTCTACGATGTCCAGAGACCTAGCGCGTACACCATTTTTTTTACGTTTTTACGGGCTATATTTTTGCTAAGAACGTTTTTTTGTACGAAATACTTACTTTTTGAGTTATTTGCAAAAAAACCGTCTAAAAATGTGGTTATTTTGTTGAAAAATGAACATATTCACTCGCAAATAACTCAAAAAGTGTTGACTTGTCGAAAAAGCTCTATAGAACAAAAATTACTTAAAATTAGTCAGTTTGCCCATTTCCGGACTTATTTTGGACATATATTTTTTCACCCCCAAGAGGGGGTGAAAGTCACCCCCAGGGCAAAAGCACACATCCGCACAATATCACTTTTTTTCTTTGACATGTAAGCTATGCGTATGCCAAATTTCATGTCAATCCAAGCGGTTCTTTAAAATTTAGATCAAAAACCGTGAAAGAATGTACTACAATTGTTCTATAATTTTAAATTAATCATTATAAACGTCAGTAGAAAATACAGTTATTTGACGTTGCAAGTGTTTTTGATCGTTTGAACTATTCATAGAAAACTTGTGCTTTTACAAAATGGTTTTATTTTCAATAGTAAACCTTCTTTCCTTTCCTTTAAAAACTGTATCAAACTCCAATTTTAACAAACTGGTATATAATTATTACAATGATACGATAAATGTCATTAGAATATAAATATTTTTCCTTTATTCCCCGACGACGAGCTGGCCAAATACCCAAGTAGATGGAGGCCAATAAACTAAAGAAGAAGAAGATTCCTAAATATATCCATAAACTGAACCATATAGTTAAACTCTGTGACGACACGGGTCGTTTGAACTATTTTAAAATAAAGAAGACTTTAAATTTGTACTTCTAAGTTATTATGAGTTTTTGAACCGTGAAATTTTGGAAATCTCATTTTTATACAAAACTGAACATTATTATGTAATAAAAAAATGTGCAAGTTCCCTATTAAAATTGATTTTATGTTAAAAGATCGTGTAAATATTACGTAACGCAATTTGGGGATCTTGTAAAACGTTTCGATGCATTATAGGGACAAGAGTGGATTTTTTTCCTGAAAAATGGCTTTGGCAGAGCCAATTAGCCAGACTTGTTTGTGATTGATTGCAGATTCATAGTCATAAATTTCTTATTTCATAACGTAAGTACTACAATATTATTTTTATGATCATAGATACATTGTGTTGCTTTTTTTTATTTTGTTTTTTAATTATTTCACTGTGTTTTTTATTATACATTTTAATTTGTGGTAAATACACATTTTTTATTTCTTTTTTTTTTGTTATTTCGGAAGTGGGGTTCGAAAAACGCATTACGTAACATTGTTTTTTTACTTAAGGGCAGTGGCGCAAAATGTCACTCTAATATATTTTAAATGCATTCATTTTTTTTAGAATTCTGGAAAAACCAATAATAGTGGAGTCACTGAAGGTGGATATGAGCTATTACCTCCGATTTCGTTGAACCTCTATCGATTTGCATGAAAATTGGTGAGTGGTTAGAGGATATCTCAAGGAACAAAGGTGACATGGTACCAACTTGCGCTTTTACCCTGGGGGTGGATGCAACCCCGTCTCGTGGGTGAACATTATTTTATCCAAAATAACCCCATAATTCGATAGAGGGACAAATTTCAAGCAAAAGTATAAAGTTAAAAAAATAAAAATTTATATAAAATTATTAAAATAAATCAAAACTTTTTGGGTTATTAAAGATCAAAGATTTTAATTTTTCTTGAGAAAGATGCATGTTTTTAACCAATTTTTCATCAACAACTCAAAAAGTGTAAGTTTTTACAAAAAAGTCAATATTTTCAAAATTGAAGCTAATAAAAAATTAAATAAACCCCTTACTACAAAAACCTTTTAATGTTAACTAAAAGTGAGTTATAGGTAATTGAATGTATATTTTTTTCGGCGAGTAAAAAACTCGTATTCAAGCTGAAATAACGGGAAATTGATGCATTTTATAACATAAACTTATTAAACATTTGTCAAAGTACTTAAAAATATCTATTAAATGAGCCCCCGAACATGTTGATAGCGGTAAAATTTATGCTCCAAAATTTTTTCAAAATTTATCTTTTAAAATTTTTTCCAAAAAATGGTATTGTTTTTTTTTTAATAACTCCGTTCGTGTTTACGATATCAGGTTCATCTAAAAACTGTTTGAAAGCTAATTCTAAGTCCTATTTAATTACGTTGAACCTAATCTTTTAAACCCCTTAGTTTTTTAAAAAATAAAAGGTTAAATGACCCCGTTTGCGTGGTTCATACAGCCAAATTTAAGATTTAAACATTTCTTTTTTACCCTATACAAATACTAAAACTGGTGAAATATTTGGCAAAGAAACAACTAAAATTTGGTCATATATATTTTTTTACGTATATTGAGTATTTTTGGAGTTATTATCAAAAGAATATGAGAATTACTATAATTTAAAAAATGATGATTTTTTTTAAATTATATCTTTTTTTCAAAAATATGCATTCTAAACCGGTCAAAATTATCGAAAACATTACTTATGCTAACATAAAGAAGTACTTGTAAGGATTACTATAAATTTTAATTTTTGTGTAAATGGCGTATATTTTATTTTTCACTTTTTCCTAAAAAATTCGAAACGGTTCTTTTATTTTCATTATAACTTTCCTAATTTTGACGCTATTACCTTGTTCTGAAGCTCATTTGATAGGTATTCCGAAGTACTTTGGCAAATATTTAGCTGGAATATTTTATACATTGCATCGTTTTCCCGTTATTTAAGCTTGACTACAGCGGAACCTCGATAAGTCGGCCCCCGATAACCCGGAAGTCCGGCTAACCCGACCGATTTTCATCAAACAAACATTTCAACAATAAAAATGTATGTATTATGTTAAAACAATTTATCTGTAGCCTCTTCTGGAATGTCTTAAAAATATCGAGTTTCATTGATAAAACTTCGCTTCGACCATAATATAATATTTGAGAGATAATGAGTATTTGTGTAATTTGAACTATACGATATTAAAAATGACTCATGGCACACGGCGGCGGCAGCAGAGCGATGTTAATTATCTGGGGCTATCGCAAACAACAGGCACCTGTTATTCCTTTATTTATTTCCAACTGTCTTTTAAAAAATTATTTTTTAAACAATGGTCTTTTAAACAATGAAAGAGCCGCTGTTCTTAAATAACATAACATTGTTCCGATGGCAGACGAAATTGACACAACCGAAACTGACTGAGTTTTTTACCTAGAAATGAACAATACTATACTCTATACTGTCTATACTATACTCCAGGGGTGGGCAAATACTTTTAAGCGAGGGCCAAAATGAAATTTTCAAAATATCTCCCGGGCCGGAGGACTACACCGGACTACACAAGAGATACATAAATTGCTTGCGGGATTTTTCAACGGGCCGGATTATGTAAACAAATTTTTACCATGCTCTCCGGCTAACCCGGATTTTCGATAACCCGGATCGGCCGCGGTCCCGATTAATCCGAGTTATCGAGGTTCCACTGTACTTAGATTTGAGCACTCGTCGAAAAAAATACACATTTAATTGCCAATAACTCACTTTAAACTAACATTAGTTTAGTTCTTTATGTAATAAATGTATTCAGTTTCTTATTATGTTCAATTTCAGTAATAACAACTTTTTTTGTAAAAGCTTATAGTTTTGATTTATAAGTGAAAAACCGATTTAAAACATGCATTTGTTTACGAAAAAAATAAAATATTTGGTCTTTAATAACTCAAAAAGTGTTGATTTATTTTAATAACTTTATATAACAAATTTTGCTTATAATTTGTCCCTATATCGACTTATGGTATTATTTTTAATAAAATAATTTTCACCCCCCGAGAAAGGGTGGCATCCACCTCCAGGGTAAAAGCGCAAGTTGGCATTATGTCACCTTTGTTCCTTGAGGTATTCTCTAATTACTCACCAATTTTCATGAAAATCTATGGAGGTTCAACGAAATCGGAGGTGAAAACCTTCAGTGACTGCACTATAAATATTTTTGAAAAATTTAAAAGTAGAATGAAAGATTACATTATTACCGAGAGTAGAAAGTCCCTTAGAATAAACAAAAAATTTCTTTTGAACTAGGCATTTGAAATTAAAAATCACACTAAATTTTGTCTTCATTTTCACCCCTGTAACTTATTAAAATAAACATTATAGAAGTTTTCAGGGACTTTCTACCGTCGGTAATGATGTAATCTTTCATTTTGCGTTTAAATTTTTCAAAAATATGAATGCATTTAAAACACGTTAGGGTGACATTTTGCGCATATGCCCTTAAATAAAAAACTATGGAATTAAAATCTCCCAAGTTGGTAATCCTTCTCGTAATGTTTTACGTGGAATCCATCATTTATATTTAGCCTAATAAAATAAAAAAGAAGTCAAAATGTAAATTCGTACAGGTTAAAACAAATTTTATATTAAAGTTTGGGTGGGTACAAAAAATATTTTCAAGAAAGTATCCAAATCATACAAGGGGATCATTGTTTAAATAATTAAAAAAGGGTCATTTTTGCAAAAAAATTACTGTTTTAACTGCTGAGGTCATTCAATTACCAATGAAGGTATATAGGATTGTTTTCTGCAAAGTTGAAGGGTAAATCTTTCACATAAGACTTACTAAATTAAATTTGACCCCGTATTTATTTAAATAAATATACATAAATCTTTAAAAACAAATTTGCAAAAAAATATTTTTAGCGTTTTAAATAAGCACTATAAAATATCTTTTTTTACAGACTAAGTTGCGCTATGTTACCGGTATTAAGCAAAAATAAATTGGTCAAAAAATATTTAATATTTTTTGAGATATTGAATTTGTTTATTAAATGTTACTATATTTTCAATTGCAAAAACGCGGTTGTTTCCAAAGAAATATTCACCTGCTAAAGATCTTATTATTTTTATTTTTATGTATATTTTCGATAAATGTATTGATAAATTCAAATTGCAATTAAACTCCCCCCTAAAATGGCATTTGAAAATTATTCAAATTTGTTTATAATTTGTTTTTTTAATAACGTCGCGTGGATTAAGTATTTTGAAATGCCGTTTGGATAATTGGGTTCCTGGGAATTTTTTACTAATTAACAAAATTTTTTTGTCGTTTTTTCTTCTTCTTTTTTTTCTTGCGAGTTATATTACTACGGGCCCTTTTAGGGTTAAATTTTATTAAGAAGGTCGAATCTCTGAGTTGTAGATTCTAGACCTAAAAATATTAAGATTGGTCTAAAATCACTTAAATAAAATGTGGCTACTTACTGAGTTACAGGGTGTTTTATTTAAAAATGTAAAAATTATTTTTACCAAGTACTTTAAAACTATTTCACGTATCCTTATCATACTTGGCAGAAAGTGTAGCTATTATACACCCTACTAAATTGTGATTACCAAACGTTTCTAGCTAGTGCCAGAGGCGTACGACAGGGGATAGTGAATAATTGACCCTTTCCAAATTCTACGCCACTGAGTGAATTACTATTTTAGCGAAATTTTTCGATTCTCCGATACTTTGTATGTAAATAACTTTATTGGTTTCGATAAAGTCATCAGTTTGAGAGATATTGGAAGTTTAAAATGAATGAATGAATGAATCAAAATAACTATGCGGTTTCATTTTTAACGTCCAATATCTCGAAAACCAATGACTTAATCGTTACCAGTAGAGAGTATATTATTTACATAGAAAGTATTAGAGAATGGAAAAATTTCACTAAAACAGTAATTCCCTCAGTGGCGTAGAATTTGGGAAGGGTCAACCATTAACTATCCCCTGTCGTACGCCTCTGGTAGTAGCTAGAAGCTTTTTTTATCACAATTTAGTAGACTGTATAGTATCCACACTTTCTGCCAAGTATGATAAGGATACGTCAAATAGTTTGAAAGTACTTGGTAAAAATAATTTTAAAATTTTTAAATAAAACACCCGTAACTCAGTAAGTATCCACATTTTATTTAAGTGATTTTAGACCAATCTTAATATTTTCAGGTCTAGAATCTACAACTCAAAAATTCGACATTCTTAATAAAATTTAACCCTAAAAGGGCCCGTAGTAATATAACTCCAAGAAAAAAGAAGGAGAGGAAAAAAAGACAAAAAAATTTGTTAATTAGTGAAAAATTCCCAGGAATCCAATTATTGAAACGGTATTTCAAAATGTTTAATCCCTGCGACGTTATTAAAAAAACAAATTATAAACAAATTTGAACAATTTTCAAATGCCATTTTAGGGGGAAGTTTAATTGAAATTTGAATTTATTAATACATTTATCGAAAATATACAAAAAAATAAAAATAATAAGATTTAATACAGGTGAATACTTCTTTGGCAACAACCGCGTTTTTGCAATTGAAAATAGAGTAACATTTAATAAACAAATTCAATATCTCAAAAAATATTAAATATTTTTCACCAATTTTTTTTTTATTAATACTGATAACATAGCGCAACTTCTCCTGTAAAATAAGATATTTTATAGTGCTTATTTAAAACGCTAAAAATAATTTTTTGCAAATTTGTTTTTAAAGTTTTATGTATATTTATTTAAATAAATAGGGGGTCAAATTTAATTTTGTAAGTCTTATTTGAAAAATTTACCCTTCAACTTTGCAGAAAACAATCCTATACACCTTCATTAGTAATTGAATGACCTCAGCAGTTAAAAAAGTAAGTTTTTTGCAAAAATGACCCCTTTTTAATTATTTAAACAACGATCCCCTTGTATGATTTGGATACTTTCTTGAAAATATCTTTTGTACCCACATAAACTTTGATATAAAATTTGTTTCAACCTGTACGAATTTACATTTTGATTTACATGTAGTGTAATTTTATTTTACTAGACTAATTGTACAATATTTTTATTTTGCTCCTTTTTATATTCTACGGGGAATCCTATGACTGTATTGTACCTTTTCATTTTGTTTTCATTGTCAGTAATACACATAAACACATTACTGTAGTAAGTGTTGTTAAAATGAATTCATACTGTAATGTCATCAAAAGTTGAAAAAAAAACACGAATATTGACAACTGCGACGTTTCTGCGGAATGTATAAAGCCTGAAGATAGCCTTTGAGAATGTAAGACACGACCAACTAATTGAAATTTTCCAAAATATCGGAGTTGATGATAATAACATTCGAATTGTGAATTGTGACTATACAATATTTAAATTCAATATGCAGTAGAAATAAACAAACCAAGACACGTTAAATGCTACTAGGAGCACTCCCGAATCATAATTTACAATGTATATACATTGTAAATCCCAAATCATGATTTCCAAAGTTTATTTATTGTAAATTATGATTCGGGAGTGCTCCTAGTAGCATTTAACGTGTCTTGGTTTGTTTATTTCTACTGCATCTTGCATTTAAATTTATGTAGTATAGTCTCTACTGGAATCAGACAGCCAGGGTAAAAGTTAGCAATTCGTTCACAGAGAACATTGAGATCAGAAAGGTGTGCGACAGGGATGTGTTTTCTCCCCTCTCTTTTTTAATATTTACTCCGAACAAATTTTTAAAAAAGCACTGGATGAAGCAAACGGAGGCACAAAAGTAAATGGAGAACTGACAAATAATATTCGATCTGCGGCCGATACAGTCGTACTTGCCAGCAGTATTGATGAACTTCAACATCTTTTGGACAGGGTACAAAGAGCGAATGAAGAAAGAGGACTTAACCTCAATATAAATAAAGCAAAATGGATGCTGAGCAAAACTCAAAAACCTGTCAGACAATTGAAAATAAAAAAATTAATTAATTCAACACGTAGACTCATAATCTATACCTTGGAATAGTGGTCAACTCGGAATGGGATCAAGCAACCGAAATACGATCTAGGGTTGAAAAGGCCGGAGCAACATTTAACAACATGAGAAATGTATTCACTCATTGCAACATATTTAGCCCAGTAAATGAACGGGAAATTCGGCGATACCGTGTAATTTTCAGGGGCAACTCCGAATTGCATGAAAATTTGGATTTAGGTTCTACTTACCCTCCACTTCAAAGTTGAAATTGTGCCGTTGGTTGCTTTTACTTGGGGGTGACAGTCACCCCTTCTCGGGGGTGAAAAAACATACGTTCAAGATAAGACCGGAAATGGATAAATTGACTGTTTTTAAGCAACTTTTGTTCTATAGAGTTTTTTACTTAAGTCAATAATTTTCGAGTTATTTGCCATTGAAAATATTGATTTTTCGACAAGAAAACTACCTTTTCAGACGGTTTTTCGCAAATAACTTAAAAAGTAAATATTTTATCAAAAAAAACATCCTTAGCAAAATTGTAGCTTATAAAAAACCCAAAAAAATGGTGTATCAGTAAAGTCTATTAATCAAATAAAAACAAAGTTGTAGCTCATAAAAAATACGTTCTTATTCGTCTAATTCCAAATCGAATAATTCAACGCGAAATCACCGAAGAAAGAAGCGTTTTTCGGGAAAATTTAAACTTTTTTAAAGTGTTTATAAAAAGCTTTGTTTTAATTGTTAACAAAAGCTTTAGCATTAAAAATAAGTGAGTTACGCTCAAAATAAAGTTGGTCCCCTTTTTTTGTAAAAAATCATGAAAATCTCGCCGTGTTTAGCTCCCCAAATGAAATTAATCGCTACCGCTTTACAAACAATTTACTTACCTATCTATTTTTTAAATGATCTCTCAGTCTCACCGGTTTAAAGTGTTTATTTTTGAAAGGGATATAATTGAGAAAGCTTGAATTGGTCACTAATCACGAGTGTATGCAAATTTTGAACAGCCATATCTTAACCAATTTTTGTCTTACGGAGAAACGAAATGAAACTAGCATATTTATAATAGCAAAACCTACATTTATTTACTCTTTAAGATTTTTCTTATCACTAATACTTTTTAAGTTATTTTGACAAAATGAAATTTTTCAAAAATTTTTAGAAAATTTTTTTTTACTATAAAACCAAATGTTTTCAAAAATAAGCACTTCAAACCAATCAAACTTACAGATCACAAAAACAATACACATACATTTAAAATAGAGGGTAAAGCCAAACGATTAATTTCATTTAGGGTGCTAAATAGAGGGAGGTTTTCACGATTTTTTTTACCAAAAAAAAGGGGCCAACATTTTTTTCAGTGTAACTCGTTTAATTTTGATGCTGTAAACTTTTGTAAAAAACAAATAATGAGCTTTTTTTCGATACTTTAAAAATGTTAATAAGGTTTTCCCCAAAAACGCTTCTTTCTTCGGTGATTTCGCGTTGAATTATTCGATTTGGAATTAGACGAATAAGAACGTATTTTTCATGAGCTACAACTTTGCTTCTACTCAATTTGTAGACTTTACTGCACACCATTTTTTTTCGTTTTTTATAGGCTACACTTTTGCTAAAAATATTTTTTTCGATAAAATATTTACTTTTTGAGTTATTTGAAAAAAACGGTCTGAAAACGTAGTTTTTTTGTCGAAAAATCAACATTTTAAATCGCGAATCACTCGAAAAGTATTGACTTATGTAAAAAACTTTATAGAACAAAAGGTGCTTAAAAGTCAATTTATCCATTTCCGGCCTTATTTTAAACACGCGTTTTTCACCCCCCGAGAAAGGGTAAATGTCACCCCCCAAGTAAAAGCAACCAACGGCACAAATTCAACTTTAAAGTGAAGGGGAAGTTGCCCCTGGAAATTACACTTCAAAACGGTCATTTATTGGGCTAATTATATCTTCCACTAAAAATGCGGCTACCAAAATGTTGTGCACTTCCAGTCTGGCTGTATGGCGCAGAGGTCTGGGAAATAACGAAGCCACTAATGAGAAAGCTAGATGCATTCGAAATGTGGGCGACCCACACCACCGATGTAGAGGTATTGCGCCGAATGGGAAAACAAAAGAAATCTATTTCACAATTAAGAAACGGAAACTTAAATACATCGGTCATATTATTAGACATGATAAATATCGTGTAGCGGTTTTTTTACTGTAATAATTTATAATTTCATACAATGAAACTAGCGGCTCGTATTTATATACAACCTTATTTATATCACTGTACAGACGAATTTATTTTACAGACTAACACTATTTACAAAATTCGTTCCTTATATATTGAATACAAAATACCAGACATTTTCATGAACGTTCCAGAAAAACGAAACCACCCATCACTAGTAATTCGTGGCCTTGACTGCTGAACATTCACGAGAAATCGTTTCCTCACTCGTTCGGTGAGTCATTGTTCCAGATGTCCCCAGATTGTTATTTGCGGTCGGTAATTCGTCACAATCGTATACATACTGCAACTGATAATACAGGGTAAAATAGAGAGCAAACGCGGACCCGGAAGAAGAAGACATTCATGGCCTCAAAACTGACGGCGATGGTTTGGACTAGCATCGATTGAGTTATTCAGAAACGCCGCAAACAATATTAAAATTGCTATGATGATAGCCAACGTCCGCAACGGACAAGGAACGTGAAGAAGAATAAAAATAAGATAGCTTGCAGGATCCGTTGCTTCTAATACTAGTTTGTAACACCTTTGAAAACACTGTGGATTTTCATACAATCTTAAAAATAGTAGGAGAGTTTTTTGAGAAAAGCGTAATATTGTTTTTGTACGATTGATCATTTTTGACTGTTTACCGTGACAGATTTTACGTCAGTAGGTGACATTTACTAGCAACTCGACGGTAAGTAATCCAGCTTGACGGTAAGTACTCCAACTCGACGGTAAGTAGGTACTTCACTTACCGTCGAGTTAAAAAATCTCTTAATTTTAATTTATTTTTTGAAAGAATAAAGAAAACTAACGAATTATTTATTAATATTGAAACTTATGGTACAATTTGTTAAATTATTTAATGAAATCCCACTTGTTTGGGCTGTGGTTTCACTTCTAACAGAAACTCCTGCAGACTCGCATACATTAGTAGTATTACTAGTATTGCCCAATATTTTTTCGGCAAAATCTATTTTATTTTGAAGAGAATCTTCTACATAGCTTTCTGCCACTGTCGATGAACGCCAACCTCCATGACGCTTTAATCTGAGGACATCAACACCTTTATTAGCCAAAAGCGTTGCTGATGTCCTCCTTAACGAATGGCCAGTATAGTTCTCGGGATTAGGCAAATTTATGAATTTGGCAATTTAAGAAGGCCAGCCCCCGATTGTCCCTTTCACTATTACTTGAGCACAACATTTTCCTTTGGCGTATCTTAAGAACAAATGATTTGATGTTACTTGTAATGGACAAAGTTTTATATACTTTTGCAGAATTTCTAAATATGGAATTTTATCGTCTGGTTTATTAACGACTGTAAAAGTACGCTGGATGTTCGTTTTTGTATTGGGTACTTTTACAATCATTAAACCATCGGTTTGTTGGATGTAATTCATAGTAATATTATATAATTCTTCTCTTCTACAGGCACCAGATATTCCCAATATCATTGCGACCTACAAATTATGAAAAAATCTTCATTAGAGTATTTCTTTTACCTAAACTAGCTTATATTACCTTGTGAACTAGAAATTCTTCATCAGGTGCTTCCATCAGAAATTTTTCAAATTGCTCCCGTGTAAAAATGCTCGCTTTCTTAGGCCTATAGCCAACATTTTTTCTCTTCAAATACGCGATCAAAGTTGAAAACTTGGAAATATGAATGCCATCATAAAGAAAAACGGTGGATTTAATCATTGAATATTCTGCCCAGAGGCTTCCAGGAGCTTTCAACTGCATATGTCTTTGAACGAAATATTCCAATAGAGTCTTTTCTTCGATTCTTAAATTCTTGCCTTCGAACCATTTTTTAAAACTTTGGTAGGTATTTTGATAACGGATTTTGGATGTTTCGGGAATAATTGCGGAACACCCTTCTTCCCAAGCCCGTTCAATTTCTTCAAATTCACTTTCGCTCATATTTTAATTTATAATAATCAAAATTGTACTTAAAATTATTGACAACTAAATAAAAGCTCAATTCTCCATTGTTGTTATGCACCCTAGTTACTACCTAACAACCAAAATATCTATCTTGATAAAATGAATAAAACTAGTCAATATGACGAAAATGTTTAATTTTATAATTTATAATGGTATCAATCGTGCAAAAAAACGTTATAAGCATGTCGAACGTTAACGGTAACCGATCTCAGACAATAATTGGAGTCGTCGTCCGCTCCTCCTCCAAACAATTGTCTTCGATCGGTATAAAACCCTTACCGTTCTCCATACTTAATACTTATACTATTTTAAACGGTTATTCTCTTTCGGCACTAATTATTGTACTTATTGTACTCTTTAGTTATTATAGTCCTGAATGTCTTCTTTATACAGTGATACGCTGTCTTAGTCCATGGATTGGTCATCATTTCTTCCTCATATAATCTACTCATCATTTGCCACAACATATCAACCCCTTCCTCTCCTAGCGCATTCCAAACCTTCATATCTACTCAATCAGATCCTACTTTCTTACCATTCTTCATTCCATTTGAAGCTTCCACAAATTAATATCTCGTTATCCCCGGTATTACATTCTTATTTGGGTCCCGCATGGGGTTCTTCATTTAGTAAATTTTAAAGTACTCATATCATCTTTGCTTTATTTCAACATCGGTTGAAACCTGTGTTTTCAACCTTTCATACAGCTTTACAGACGATATTTCCTTAGCAGTAGCTACAATGCGCTTTGCTTTCTTCTCGCTACCTTTTATGTATCCCTATTTTCCTCTCTTTCAGACCTCTCATACCCCTTTCTAGCATTTTTCTTCTTCCTATCCATCTCTATTTTAGCCTCTCTATACTTCATCGTTTCTTTGTACCTAGGAGACCCTTTATCAGAATTTTTTTTCCAGAACTTCCTTTCTCACTCTTACCTCAACTTTGCTGTTGTCTTCATAATCTCTATGCATCTGGTAAGATGTATAGATTGAAAGGATCCTCAAATGATCATCGTATCTACTCTTTAGTTCCGTAGGTAGATTACATACGATATTAGTAACAACAAGCTGAAAATGCGAGTATTACCATAACGAGAACTTTGTAAAATACGTCGTGTAATAAATTACGTCAGTTCTTAAATGCATTAACTTATTTTCTCTACAACCGTGTTAAAAATGCAATTTTTAGTACTCCATACGAGCGTTAAAAATGCTACTTTAAGGCACTAGTGCTTTAAAATTTTTAAGACACTGCAGTTCGTATTGACCGTAACCAGTTCGTAAAAGTTCAAGTAAAAGTTTTTGTAGATATTATCCTGTAATTACGTTTGTAGAAAAAATATTGTATGATATGCGTGTTAAAAAGTACATTTTTAAGACACTCATGTGAATTTCTTCATGTGAAAACTTTCGCATGCGTTCCTTAAACGTGTACTTTTAACACATGGACCTATAAATAAAGATTATATCTTTATTTATAGGTATTATATCTTTATTTATAGGTCCATGTTTTAACACATATCATAAATAACTATTTTCTACAACCGTGTTAAAAATGCAATTTTTAACACTCCATAGAAGCGTTAAAAATGTTTGTTTTTTAACCAAGAGGAGTGATTCAAATTTACCGCGCCGTAATGCTTGTTTCTAATTGGGCCAACAGCAGGCAAGTTTACTCCATAGAGTTATATATTATCATAGAGAGAGTGTCATTCAGAGAGAGAGTGTCATTCAGAGCGAAGTCACTGGAGCGAAGTGACGACATCATCTTTTTTATTTGGCTTAGTGCTGTTTCACTCCTACGCATAGTAAAGCTGCGACAGTAGTCCTTCCGTCCGTGCCTATACTCACACTTAATGTAATCTTAGTTTGTCGATACAATGTGTTAGAAAGAGATGCCGCAAACCAGTCCATGAGATCTTTTCGTCAGGAAGCGCGGAAGGTAGGCTCACTCTATGTTAATATATACCTCTATGGTTTACTCCACTTTTATCAAATTTTGACACTAATGACATTTATGAAATTTTGGCACTTCTGTCATTTTATAGGTTAATTAAGTATATCGTCGATTTTTTGTGTTTTCTGCATTACTTATTCCTTTAATTTTTAGATTTTTAGTCTACTTTTATATAAAAACAGTTGTTTTTAGAACTCTTTAGCGATGTGTTAGTATAATATAATATGTATGGATTATCATCGAAAGCTGATATGATCAACGAAAAAAGAAGATGAATTTGGTGACTTTTCTAGTAACTTTCTTGGGGTGAATCTGTCTATTTAGTTTACTCCTCTTGGTTAAAAAATCAACTATAATGCTTTAAAATTTTTAAGGCACTGCAGTTAAAAGTGAATTGTCAAATTGTGAAACGTCAAAATCTTTATATTTCATTTATTAACATTAATATTAATAGTACAACTTGCGCAATTTGAAAAAGGTGGTTTAAAAGGTTTTTAAAATTTAATTTAAACTGTATTATTGCATTTTTAACACGTTTGTAGAAAAAACAAGTTTATGTAGATAACGGTAGAATATTTTCGCTAGGAATTTTTAGACATTTCCCTCGAGTGTAGACAATCAGTTCTACCTTTTACGGGTCATAGGTTTCATGGTTTCAGCAATTAACAAAAATATTGTATTTTATAAATTTATAACGTTTGTAGAAAAAATATTGTATGATATACGTGTTAAAAAGTACATTTTTAAGGCACTCATGTAAATTGCAGAATTTGTTTCGCTCATTCTGCAAACTTTCACAGGCGTGCCTTAAAATTGTACTTTTAACACTTATATCATAAATAACTATTATATGCAATATACAGGGTGTCCCGAAAAGATTGGTCATAAATTATACCACACATTCTGCGGTCAAAAATAGTTCGATTGAACCTAACTTACCTTAGTACAAATGTGTTCATAAAAAAAGTTACAGCCCTTTGAAGTTACAAAATGAAAATCGGTTTTTTTCAATATATCGAAAACTATTAGAGATTTTTTATTGAAAATTGACATGTATCATTCTTATGGCAGTAACATCTTAAAACAAAATTATGGTGAAGTTTGTCCACCCCATAAAAATTTTATAGGGGTTTTGTTCCCTTAAACGCCCCAGACTTTTGTATACGTTCCAATTAATTCATTATTGTGGTATCATTAGTTAAACAAAATGTTTTTAAAACTTTTTTGACTCTTAGTATTTTTTCAATAAGCCAGTTTTTATCGAGATGCGGCTTCCTTTTAAATATATTTACATAAAAATTTTATGGGGGTTTTGTTCCTTTAAACCCCCCAAATGTTTGTGTACGTTCCAATTACACTATTATTGTGGTACCATTAGTTAAACACAGTGTTTTTAAAACTTTTTTGCCTCTTAGTCTTTTTTTGACAAATCACCTTTTATTGAGATATGGCTTCTTTTTCAAAATATACCTAAAAATGTAAATTATAAAATACATTTTCAGATTATTAACAGGTCTCTATAATCGTACTTAACCATATACAATAGGGTGGGTCACTTTTGTATGGAAAAAAATAAAATTGTCCAATAAGTTTTGTAATAGTAAAAAAAACGTGACCCACATCCATTCATGAAAAACAATGAAAAAAGAATTTTTCTAGTTTAACCTCTTCTACCCGCGCATTGAGTTTGAAAAACTGAAATTTTTGTTTTTTTGTGAATTGTTTGAAAATCGATTTATCGTGGCTCATAGGAATAACAACAACGTAAACTAATAAAATAAAGTGCTTTTGGACTAAATTTTATTATAAAGAAAGAAAAATAAACAAATAATATGACAAAATAAAAAATCTTCAAATCACGTTAAAATCTTTCTTACTTTCGAACTTAGGCATAAGCTTTCGTGAAATAATTTTATTCTTAATTAAAACTTCTCTTGCTGTTTTGTGGCAAAGCTGCATAGACGCCTCTGTTACTGTTTTTACAGCCCGCTCCACAGCTTGAGTATGACATGGTAGCCTCAGAAAAAGGACTTCATCATCACCACCTGACTCAACTAGGGAATGAAGAGTCTCATCCAGAACATTGATCAATATAGGTGGTTGCGAGTAAGATTGCTGCCAGTCTATCAAATCGATGTAAGACGAAGCGTTTAAATCTATCTTAGGCACTTCAAAGACTCGAAGCTGAAGGGATTCAGATGGTTTCCTTGCCTTTATAATGCGTCTAGCGGCAAGTTCTCTCACATGTTTTTGTTCGTCAGATAACATAGATAAGAGCAAGTTCTCTGGGTGCGCAAAGTAAGCATTTCGCTTTATTACAGGATCAACGACACTCTCCAATTCTTGCGGACGATATCGAGAATAAAATACCAACTTCCAAAAGTGCCTTGCTCCATCTTTACATGTCGGATTTAATTTGATTTCGAACCAAATAGGAGCATATACTTTAACTACAAAAGTAGCGAGTTGTTTGAGTTCGTTTGTAGGTATCTCAGTGGAAACATATAAGCGCAAAATCCTGTTGGCCTTTGTTAGCCACCTGGCATGCGACATTTTTCCCGGAGAGCGATTAGACAAATCAGAAGGGCACTTACCACTTATGACGGCAGATGTGATATGATAAAGGTAACGTTGATCAGAGCTGAGGTCTTTTATATTTGAAATGTTTGGTAACATACGTTCTATATTTTCAAACACGACAACAGAGCGCTTCTCGCAATCATCTAATAACTTTCCGATAGCACCTGAATAAGTATTAGGTCCTGTTGTGGTGCCATCAAGTTTTGCAAATAAATGTCTTAAGGGCAGTTCATTTAAGTGTAAAAGGCATATGATCCATTGAAGTGGTCGGTGTAAACGCTTTTCTAAGAGCCGTATGACTCCGCCGTATTTGCCCGTATTAGTTACCGTCCCATCACAACCTATGGCAAGAGTATCCTCTAGAGACATATTCAGTTGACCTGTTACTGTTTGAAAGATAGCAGACTCCAATCCTTTTGCAGTTCCAAGGCTTGGAACGGCATATCTGACAAAAACTGATCCTGGTTCTTTAATTATTGAAATATGTTCTTCCACAGATGTTGAGCGGTATTTTCTTCCCCCTTTCATAACAATTTTCAGGGTCTTATCTTTTCGTCCATCAAAAAATAAGGCAGGAATAGTATCTAGTTGGCTTTGAGATAAGGTTTCTTTTCGTAATTTTTGTCTCGCTCGTCGCAATTTCGACTTATCGATTACTTCGTTGTTGATTTTCACATCTTGCAAAACAGCAGAAGCGACAGCAGCAGCTGCTCTATCGGATATCCCGTATCGGTCACAGATAGTTGATAAATTGTTGAGAGATGTTATTTCACGTTTTTTTGATGCTGGATTTGATGAACTTGAGGGCAAAGTTTGTTCTTCATCGCTACTTTCAGACGTTATTGTAGTATTAGGATTTTCGTGAGAAGGGCCTGGTTCACAAACGCTAGAATCGTAATAGGATTTAAGCTTAATTTTTCTATCACTCAGTTTTCTTTTCCTCTTACTTTTCAATAAATCAACAGTTCCCATAATCATTTTTCTCTCTGTTCTCTGATCTATTAAAAAAACTCGTTCTTCCTTAGGAATCTTTTGGTCTTTGGAACATTTGCATAACTCTAAATCTTTACACTTACATGAACTCAAATCAAACAGTTTTTCCGAATTTCTATGAAAATCTTGAATTTTTTCTTCTGATAAACGCTTCAAAGATTTTATTAAATTTTTACACTTCGCGTGGTAACTTTTTATATTGCATCACACGATTATGAGACACAGTAGGAATAGACGCTTTTCTTCATAAATATTCAACTTTAGATGACACTATTTCAGATACTTCATTAATGGATGGCTCTTTTTTTGAATTGTTCTCAAGTTTAAGCTGATGTCTTACTAAATTGTAATATTTTATGACTTGTTTGTAAGTGTGTAGTTGATTTTCGTTAATTTCTTCCGGAGCACCAAATATGGGACAACTTGTGGATTTTCGGGTATTATTTGAAATCTCCATGATGCACAAAGTCACAAAGCTAACAAAAACTACTTAAAATCGCGAAAACATTAGATAAATGCGCGCGACCTTTCGCCCGGAACTCATTAGGTGCACTGAGGCAAAGACGCGTGATCGACAGTTTACGCCCTATTTCCGCACTCCTTCCTCCGCAGTATGCGCACGATTATTCTCATATTTTGGATTGATTATTATTTATATTACGTGTATCTCTGAATATAAGAATGTAATATCATTTTATGCCATGTAATTTATACAATAAACTCTGATAAAATAAATGTAATTTTAACAATTTTTCCGAATTTTCAAACGTCATGCGCGGGTAATTAATGTTAATATAAATAAAAAATAAATATGCACGTTTTTAAGTCTCTACCCAGGTCATGTTTTCCGCACTATTACAAATCGAAATTCGCAAAACAATATTTTCGACCCACCCTAATATACAAATATGTGGTGCATTCGACAAATATTCAAAATAGGTCGATAAACACTGGCTTATCAAAAAAGTACTAAGAGGCAAAAAAGTTTTAAAAACATTTTGTTTAACTAATGGTGTCACAATAATAATTTAATTGGAACGTACACAAAAGTTTGGGGGGGTTTAAAGGAACAAAACCCCCTTAAAATTTTTATGGGGTGCACAAATTTCACTTTAATTTTTTTTAAGATGTTGCTGCCATAATAATGCCACATGTCCATTTTCAATGAAAAATCTCGAAGGGTTTTCGATATATGAAAAAAAATCGATTTTCATTTTGTAACTTCAAAGGGCTGTAACTTTCTTTGTGTGCACTATTGTATATAGGTAAGTGAGGTTCAATCAACATATTTTTGACCCCAGAATCTGTGGTATAATTTATGACCATTCTTTTCGGGACACCCTGTATAACCTGAATTTACCTGAATATATAACCTGAATTTACATGTTATATCATATGCCTATTAAGACGACGATTCGATTTTTTGACTTTGAGGTCAATTATTAAGAAGGTTCGAGATATCGAAATGCCGTTTTCAGATTTAGATTCAGCAGACAAAAATACATGAGAATCCCTTGGTAGATCGGCTCCAAGTATTGCAAAATTAATTTAATAAAGGGTACGCCAAAAAATAACCACCGGATAGTGATTGAACACTTCCTGTCCACATCAAACAAATTTCAAACTGTCAATCTGAAATTGTCTAATAATCTAATAAAGAAGGTTAAACCAGAAATAATTGAAGCGAAAATCCATAAAACCGAAGACATAACATTGTGTTCTAGAACTATCGATGTTTAGTACGTTGTAAAACCCATTGGGAAAAGTAAAACTCAAACTCGCAAGGTAGTCGACAGAGAAAACAATATTTCTACAAAAAATTGGGAAAATTGGCACAAAGTTTATTTCAACTTGGGTATAAGTATTGTCAGTGGTGTACAAATAGAGTTTTAACGTCTTACATAAAATACAAGTCAGTAGTTCAACGATAATAAACATGCAGTCCATTGGGTGGATTGAGTAGCTCAGTGAGTTGTTGCCGTTCCCAAGTCCGAGTAAAGGAGAGGGGTTAAAGAAGATAAACAAGGTGTTACGAGTGCGACAGAAAAGGATTATCATAATGGCGACATCGACATGGAAAACTCAAGTTCTGAGAACCATAGAAATAAATATTTGAAGAACTAAAAATAATGAGGTAAATATGTGCCCTTACAGAAACAAAGATAAAAGGAAAACCAACTACAGCAAAACGTTTTTCCTCGTGGATTTTTGAAAAAGGAAATGAAAACAGAATATATCCAGTTCAATTGTCATGATTATCACTGGCTCAATAACTCTTTTTGGGTCTTGGTCTGTTCCAGGATTCTTATCCATTCTGATCTGTTTCGCGCTTTTTTCTCCAATTATTTAATGTCATTTTTTATTTGTTCTATGTAAAAATGTACATGTTAAGCGGAAACATCAGGACATCAGTCAAGACATAGTAGGATAGAAGATCTCGTTGAATTGAAATGTGAAAAATTAACGAAATGTACTTATAGATATTATTTTCAGAGACGTGAGACGAAGGATTGAAGGACTAAGAGTATAAGAGTCTAATATCACTTTTATGGGCAGCCGTACGCCCTTTTAGGGTTCTTTTTGTTTAACCAATATATTTCAAATGTCAGTCTTTACATGGGCTATTATATACCACATTCGATTTCGCTCAAATATCTACAGGAGATTTTGTACGTGAAAAGATATTTCCAACTGTTTTACAATTTTTGATACCTATTTTAGTCGATAACATTTTAAATAATTTCTCACAGTTTATCAGTTAACTGTGGGAAATAAGGCAAGAAAAAATATCTAAGAGGGGAGCCAGAGGTGGACACTTCCTCAAGTTGAACTTCATTTGTGACTTGTATGGATCTATGAACCTCTCCCAAGCTGCTAAGTCTGTCCAATTAATGCACGAGAAGTAGAAACAAATATCTATATATTAATGAGGAAAGTGGGATATGAATTCTCACTTCGAATGATCTTTAGTAATTGACTGGATTAATATAGTAATTAGTGGAGAGGATACGACAATACGTTCTTAAGATTCCTTGTACAAGGTTATGTTTGAAGCTTTTAGGACGAAGGGAGTAAAAATTAAGGAAGCGATTACTAGCAACGCTCTTTCTGAACTATTTGGTTCTTGGATATTGTTAAAACCTCGTACAACTAATATGTCTAGTAAAGGAATGGTGTTATAAATGACATGTCAATGTTTTTATAGAATAGTGTTGTTTTTAAATAATTTAACGTCTTTGAAATCAATATAGTGTGATCACTATTTGCAAATACAAAATTTTCTCATTTTTTTTAATAGAATACCCTGTATATTAGTATTATATTTTATAGGAAATATTACAATCTTTCTTTTAATACAAGGTTGTACATGTACATAAATGGCATGTTTAGTTATCGAATTATATAACAGGAAGAAACTTGCACATAGTTAAATAATTTCTATTTACTAAATATTTTGTTCTTCCCTAATCTCAATAAATGAGAGTATATCGATTTCAAAAAAGAACAGGTTCGCAGTTTCTTCTTTTGACATGACGTAGATACGTGCAGCCCTAATATTTTTCTCCAATCAGTGCTCAGCAAGGCAGAATTTCCGGGAAATCGAATAATGTTTTGACGTAGTGTGCACACTTCCCCGACGACTTCAACTGGTATAAATTTCAATTCTCGCCTTATTATTAGTATGGATGACAGCAAGAGTTACGGGACTCCGGGACTCCAGCGGGATACGATGGGACTCCCGTGTTGACATCGGATTAATTAAGAACCAAGTTTGACGCCCTCTCTCGATTTAATATTCAATTAATTTCATAGCCTACTTTAATTAATCATATTTCCAGGCGGGGTCGTGGCTCTGTCGTAAAAAGTACATTTTTGGACCGAGTTGCGAAGTTTTTGTGTTGTTGCTACCCGATTTCGGGAGTTTTCGAGCTGTAACTTCAAGGGGAGTTAATTATAAAGTAGATGGAATAAAGAGTTTCCTTCAATCGACTGCGTAGTTGAACGGTAGCAAAATTGTCTTTCGCTAATAAATCGATCTGTACTTGGGAAAGAATGTACAATTAGATTTATTAAGTATGAGATTTCGCAACAAAACTTTTACCGGTAATTTTCGCCAAGAAATGACCAAAATACGGAACATTATATGCACAATTGGACTTGTTCTAGAGGCCTTATCCTTATTTTGAAGTCAAAATTGTGTATATTAAGAGTATGGGCGCAAAAGTTTGCTTGCAATGCTTTTTAAATGCATTCATTTTTTCGAATCCTGAAAATACTAATAAATATTTTTCAAAAATTTAAACGCAATTTGAAAGATTACATTATTACCGAGGACCGAAAGTCCCTTAGAATAAACAAAAGGTTTCTTTTGGAAAATTTGAAATTAAAAATTACATTCAATTTTCCCTTTTTTTTTCACCCCTGTAATTTATTCAAATAAACATTATAGAGGTTTTCAGGGACTTTCGGCCCTCGGTAATAATGTTATCTTTCATTCTGCGTTTAAATTTTTCAAAAATACTTATTAGTTTTCTCAGGATTCCAACAAAAAACGAATGCATTTAAAAATCATTGCAGTTTTGAGGCCTATCAACTTAAGAAAACAAGAAATATGAAAAACGAATTTACTTTTTATTTATTTTTAATGAGAATAAATAGCAATTTCAAAAATAAATATTTAAAAAAAATTGTAGTTTGACAAAGGTTTGACACTATCATGTAGGTTCCTATATACACCAGTCAATGGGTGCAAGAATAGGATATTACCTCCGAATTTTATCCTACTGCATGGATTTTAATGAAATTTTGGGCCTAGTAGCCTCTACTTATCTCCTAATTCAAAGTCTACCCTATGCCGATGTGTGCTTTTATCTTGGAGTGGTTCGCACCCCTTCTTAGGGGTGGAAAATTTTTTGGTTAAAATTACCACGGAATTCGCTAGAGAACCTAATTCTAAGCAAAAACTGTTCTATATTTTTTTTTTGAAAACTCGATACTTTTTGAGATATTCGTGGTTGAAAATTGGCCATTTTCATTAAATCATAATACCTTTTCGAACGGTTTTTTGCGAATACCTTAAAAACTATGCATCTACAGTCGAACCCGCTTATTAGAATAGCCTTAGTGCCAAGCAAAAATATTCTTATAAGCGGGATATTCTAATAACCGATCATTGGTGGCTAGGTGAAATAAATGTACCTACCAAATATACGTTATAATAGTACATACTATGTCAATATATATATGCATATGGTTTTAGGTCTATTTATATCAATAAAAATTTATAATCTATTTACAAAAATCATTACGAAACGATTAGACAATATATAAGGATCCCGCGTATGAAAAAAGTTGATTAATAGCAAGCTCAAAATTTGTTAATAGCTTAAGGGTGTCTAGTCGGACAAACTTTGATATATGGGAACACTGGAACAGGGGAAGTTTTAATTGTGGAACAGGTTAAAAATTTGGAACGGTCAGACCACGAAAACGGAACATGTATTTTTCCGACAAAACAAACTTAAACTCTCCGAACAGAGATTAAACTGTCATGCAAAAATCAGACTGCTATTTATCACCAAATGGGCGTTTTAATGAGTGGAACATGTAGAACATGTCAAATGACAGGAATTATGACAGGTGATAAATAGCAGTCTGAGTTTTGCATGAGTTTAATCTCTGTTCGGAGAGTTTAAGTCTGTTCTGTCGGACAAAATAAATGTGCTGTTTTCGTGGTCTGATCGTTCCAAATTTTTAACCTGTTCCACAATTAAAACTGCCCCTGTTCCAGTGTTCCCATATATCAAAGTTTATCCGACTAGACACCCTTAAGCTATTAACAAATTTTCAGCTTGCTATTAATCAACTTTTTTTTACGCGGGATCCAGACCTAATAAATTGGAATTGGGTTTTAGAGAAGACCTCCAAACAAACAATCAACTATTGGTAATAAATAGTCTTATAGAAAAATGCTGTTTTTAAAAACATCCAAGTGTGTGGCAGTGTACCTATAGAAATTTGTAGACAAATGAAATTATTTTATGACCTTGTCGGCATACGATTGAATTTTCTGTGGGAGAGAAGCGTTTACTCATCATAGCACAGTAATAAAGTGTTTATTCGGTAGGTACCTGAGAAACCGTAATAATATACAAAACGACAAACCATTAGATCAGGCAAATTTAAAATTTCTAGGAAATTGTACAATTGTACGTAAAAAGTTATTTGTTGACTTGAAAAATTTATTCTAAAAAGCGGTATTAGGTTACTAAACCATATTACAATAAACGGATAAATTTATTAAAGGGTAAATGGAAACGTTTTGGGACCTCGAATTTATATTACATAAACCGGGATATTCCTATAACCGGTACTCTAATAAGCGGGTTCGACTGTAACTAAAAAAACTATATTAAACATTTTTGTAGGTTATAAAAAAAACAAAGAGATACTTGCCTTCATAAATCTTCTAGTTATAATACAAAAAGAGATATGGTAGGTGAAAATAGTTTGTTCTTTGGTACATTGTCAAATTGGTGTATTCAACTTGAAATAACAGAGAAACGGTCGATTTTAGGTGTATAATGTTACTAATGCCTTTTGTAGTGCTTGAAAATACCTTTAAAATGTGCTATATTAAAGGTCCATTACATTAAAACTAAGCGAGATATGCTGCAAAAAAGTGATAACTAATGTATTTTAAGAAAAAATGAGAAGTAATTTTAACCCCCATCCACCAAAATGTAAATGCATGGTTTTCCTTCTACAATACCTTTTATTATAGTGTTATTTCTATGTTCAAAAAGTTGGAAGGGTTTAAAATGAATGGTTTTTGAAAAAAAAAAGATCAAATTATAGGGCGCATTTTTAAATTTTCTTAAAATACTTCCTTTTTCTCCATGTAACTTGAAAATGATAAAAGATACAGTAATGAAAAATGAAAAGGAAATTTTTATCTGAAAAAGCCCTACATTTTTGTGTGCTATGTTTTTTCGTATCTCTTATCTTTTTCGAGTTACATGGAGGAAAAGAAGATTTTTAAGACAATTTAAAAATGCGCTCTATAATTTGAACTTATTTTTTTCAAAAACCATTCATTTTAATCCAGCCCGACTTTTTGAACATAGAAATGACACTATAATAAAAAGTATTGTAGAAGGAAAGCGATGTATTTAAATTCTGATGGATGAGGGGTTAAATATACTTTTTATTTCTTCTTAAAACACATTAGTCATTAATTTTTTGTAGAATATCTCGTTTAGTTTGCATGTAATCGACAATTAGTATTGCTCATTTTAAAGGTCTTTTCAAGCACTACAAAAGTTATTAGTATCATTATACACCTAAAATCGACAGTTTCTCTGTTATTTCAAGTTAATGCACCGTTTTGAGCATGCAGCAAAAAAAGCAAACTCTTCTTACCTACCATATCCCTCTTTTGTATTTTAAGTAGAAGATTTATGAAGGAACGAATCTCTTTGTTTTTTTATGGCCTACAGAAATATTTTATATAGTTTTTTTGTTAGATGCATAGTTTTTAACGTATTCGCAAAAATTCGTCTGAAAAGGTGTCATTTTTCAATGAAAATGGCCAATTTTCAACCACGAATAACTCAAAAAGTATTGAGTTTTCAAAAAATAATCATAGATCAGTTTTTGCTTAAAATTAGGTTCTCTGGCCTTTTCCGTGGCTATTTTAACCAAAACATTTTCCACTCCCGAGAATCGGTGGGAAACACCCCCAAGATAAGAGCGCACATCGGCATAGTGTAGACTTTGTTTCTTGAGCTATTCTCTACTTACTGTGAAAATATCAAGTAAAGGACATGTTATGGGAACGAATGTTGTGGAGACATATGGCCTTGGCACAAGAAAAGAAAGAGGTTAAAGGCTGATCGAACTATGCCAAAATACGGATATGGTTGTAAGGAATAGGTACATTTTTTAAATCCAATTTCTGTTTATAAGGATAAGGAGATGTAATTCATGGCTGGAGAACCTTAGGGAATGGTTTGTAAGTAGAAATAACGAATTATTTAGAGCCGCGGTTTCAGAAGTAAAAATCGCTCTGATGATTGCCAGCAATCTTCCAAGAGGAGACGGCACCTAGAGAAGAAGATCAATATACGACTCAAAATAATTCATAAAAAAACGAGACTCAAAATAGATACAAAACTACTGAAAGGAAACACATCCAAGAACAGTAAAAACAGAGCTTAATAAGAATTTTGCGAAAATAGTTAAAACATCACTAGCGAGCGGCATAGAAGAAGGTTATAGTGGTACGAAATGAAAACTTCTATTACTACTCTGGGCTAATTAACAAAATACAAGGAAAAGTTATTTACCAGCAATTTTATTGCTGGAATCGAATCTTATGATTGTATATATTAATAATATAGGTATGCAAAGTCCGCAGATAGTGTGCTACTTCTTTTATAAACAAAATGGCGCCCGAAAATCGTGTTTTTTTCAATTTTTGCTCTATAACTCCAAAGATTTTAACTTTACACCAAAAACACCCAAATAAAAATTCATCGTAATTCAATTCTGCATAGAAACATGTTTTTCCCGATTTACTTCGACGAAAATTTTCCCCGGAAAATGCGGGGTTTTCCAACAAACTTTTTAATTTTCAACTAAAATTTTAGATAAGTAATTGTCCATCAATAATTAAATAACTTGGTAATATAAAAGATCCTTTCGTATAGATTATAATTCCAGAAGTCGATCGAAATTGAATGAACAGTTTAGCAACAATTGAATTGTTAATTAAAAATTTACGGTCGTTATAATAACCACAATAATTATGATACATAAGGATAACTATAATTTTTGTATAAAAAGACACTGTACCTATCTAATGCACTTTACAGAATTGAAATCGGTCTATTATAAAACAACTATATAAACAATTTTTTGGCTTATAAACAAATAGAATATCTTGGGAAATATTAAATTAAATCAAATCATGAAATCTGTATTGGAAAAAAAGCGGCAGGACACTTCGTTTAAAAGAAAAAACGTTTAAAATCAATGGAAAAATTCCAATAGTTGGCTGTATACCATAGTTTAAAAAAACTCATACAGAAGTAAAAACTTCAAGTTGTATACGGGTATAAAACGTTTAATTGTGATGAGTGTTTCCTGAGCTACAACCGGTCAAAGTTGACCGGCATTTACGCCAAAGATATAAACAATAGGATCATAATTTTCGAACCATCGCCTTTTTATTTTTGTCCTCTTTCTCCACACCAATTTTCATATCTTTAAAATACTCATAACATATATTATTATAATAAAAACTATCGATATATTCGAGTGAAAATTGCCAAAAATCGCAAAATTCCAATCAAAAATTAGGTTGGAGAAAATGTAATCTAAAAAGTTCAAAATTGTTATACGTTAAAAAAATGCATTTTCTCGGCTTCCCATGGAGCAATTTTCTTCATTCTTTTTTTGTTCCCAAGTAACTCGAGTAGAGCCATCTAACTAACGCGTTATTAAATGCCAATCTTGCTTTTGTTTTATTATAATATATTAATTTATTTATAAGAAAAGAAAACTACATGTTTTTTCCAGTTGTACACTTTTCTTAGATAAACTTACTGCAAGTGTACCTTTTAACGTTAAAAACAAATATTCTCATTTGACAGCTGTATAGTTATTTAAACAATCTTTATTTAAACAAATTTAAAAAATTTGTTATAATAAATAAATTAATTTATTATAACAAAACAAAAGCAACTTTGACATTTAATAATGCGTTAGTTGAATGGCTCTACTCGAGTTACTTGGGAACAAAAAAAGATTGAAGAAAATTGCTCCATGGGAAGCCGAGAAAATGCATTTTTTTAACGTATACCGATTTTGAACTTATTACATTACATTTTCTTCAACCTAGTTTTTGATTGGAATTTTGCTATTTTTGGCAATTTTCACTCGTAATATCGATAGTTTTTATTATAATAATGTTATGAGTATTTTAAAAATATGAAATTGGTGACCAGAAAGAGGACAAAAGTAAAAAGGTGATGGTTCGAAAATTATGATCCTATTTTTATATATTTGCCGTAAATGCCGGTCTACTTTGACCGGTTGTATCTCAGGAACCAGTCATCACAATTAAACGTTTTTTCTTTTAAAAGAAGTGTCCTGCCGCTTTTTTTCCAATACCGTTTTCATGATTTAATTTAATTTAATATTTCCCGTGATATTCTATTTGTTTATAAGCCAAAAAATTGTTAATACTTTTAAAATATTCCTGAGGCCGCTTAAATAGTCCGATTTCAATTCCGTAAAGTGAATCAGATAGGTACAGTATCTTTTTATATAAAAATAATAGTTATTCTTATGTATCATAATTATTGTGGTTATTATAGCGACCGTAAATTTTTAATTAACAAGTCAATTGTTGCTAAACTGTTCATTCATTTTCGATCGGCTTCTGGAATTATAATCTATATGAAAGGATCTTTTATATTACCAAGCTATTTAATTATTTATGAACAATTACTTATTTAAAATTTTAGTTGAAAATTAAAAATTTTGTTGGAAAACCCGCATTTTCCGGGGAAAATTTTCGTCGAAGTAAATCGGGAAAAACACGTCTCTATGCAGAATTTAATTATGGTGAATTTTTATTTGGGTGTTTTTGGTGTGAAGTTAAAATCTTTGTTGTTATAGAGCAAAAATTGAAAAAACACGATTTTTGGGAGCCATTTTGTTTATAAAAAAAGTAGCACACTATCAGCGGACTTTGCAGACCTATATTATTAATATATACAATCATAAGATTCGATTCCAGCAATAAAATTGCTGGTAAATTACTTTTCCCAAAAACGGCCTATTCTCCGATAATCTGCCCAGACTATACCATATTTTCGCATGAAAGATAAATACTGCTAATATAATAGACTAAGGAAAATAAACAGAGCAAAAGAAGCATAGGATAATGGAGAAATTTATGGAAATTAAAACACAACATAAACATGACGATTTCGACATGCACAAAAAGATTATAGAGGTAGAGAACACCAGAAAACAAAGCAATACAGATATAGTTCTAGACACCGAAGACCAAAGTTTGACTACAATTAAATATAAATTAAGAAGATGGAAAGAATACATGCAAGAAATATTCGAAAATACAACAAGAAGACCCACTGAAATAGACAATCTCTACTGCCCAGAAATAACAAACGAAGAAGTAATTATGGCCATTCAGTGAGATCGGCAATAACCAGGACCTGATGAAATATATGAAGAAATGTTAAAGCTATTAGTAGAGGCCTACCAGCTACCAAATCACAGCTCTCACGAAGCTGTTGCTGTTCAATAACATTATAATAATATAAGACTGGTCACTTAACAAAAGATTGGCTACTATCAATATTCATTCCACTTCCCAAAAAGTCCAACTCGCGCGTATACATCAAATTAGAAGAAGAGCTAAGTGAGGAAAGCACTTTTAAATTTGCAAGTTCTAATACAGAGACCCAAGGATGTCAACTGCTATATGTATGCATGTTAGAGTGATTTAGAGAAGGCACTTGACAAACTTCCACATGGGAAACTAATCGATATCCGAAAAACAGCAACAGTGCCATTCAAAAATAAACTGCCTGAGATCTTCAGTCGGAAAAGCAGTTTGACATGGTTGCATACTGTCACCAGCATTATTTAACGTATACTCTGAAAACATATTTCGGTAATAGTAAATACCGAGAATAGTAGAAAATACATATTTGGCAATGAATTTATTTATGAATACCTATAATAAATTGCTATTTTTGATTTTAACTTTCTAACCCCCTGTGTATCGCAGTAACTAAGCCCTCTAAGCGTTCATGTTCCTATATCAAAATTCAATTAACTGGAGCCCTTGGGGGCAGAAGGTTATCGGTCGAATATACCCCATATACACTGTTCAGTGTTCAATAGACAGTAACATATTGAATAAATGTCTTGATTGGCAAAAGAAAGATGACTTACTAGCTAATACTACTAAAAAATGCATTCACGAATTGAAATTTACGCGAGTTAAGCCAGTCGAGTCGAGAAAACTATGAACATATAACGTCAAAACGTTATTTGATTTTCTCGTGGAAATGCAGTTTCTGATGACAGATGTAAAGAAAATTCCCGCCGTTGCACACACTGGATGCAAATTTGCGCGTTTTGTGTCTATTCCTGGCTTCAGCTTACATGAATAGGAAAATAACTTCTAGTCGAAATTTGCCAGAACGTTTTATATGAGTATATTACGATTTTTACTACAAATACATAGGTTTTGGTACTGCTTTGATAATTTGATTATAATTTTATTTTATATTTAACCAGGTCAACCTCTTTTATTGAATTTGCTATTATACCGTAATTTGCTGATGAATTGACTTCTTCTTTTTAACGTGCCTTATCAAGTTCACTTAACGTTTACAATTAACACGGCAAGATAGGCATATCCTAAGTTGTGCAAAGCACGTTTGAAGATTCTTACCTTCATGATGTACTGTATCAAATGTCTTTTCATATTCAACAAAACGGCAGAGAGCTATTTAGGTTGATTTTGACATTTCTGTAGCTAAACGTTCAGTGCAAAAAGCGCTTCTCTAGTTCCCAATTCCATCTACTGTGGATGATACGTAGGAATAACTTCAAAGCATGATTCACAAGACAAGTCTATAGTCGCTACAGTGCTTCGGAACTCAACCAGTCCTCTGTGATTTCACTAACTGATTACATATGGTTAAAAATCTCAATTAAGATTGTAATGTTTTCTTCGATAATATTAGTTTTAATATGTCTGCCGAACTTCTACCTTCGTATTTATGGTCCTTCGTCTTCATCTAATGTCGGTTGTTCTTCTGGTCTGACGTCATTAAATAGTATATTTTGTACCTATACCTCGTCCAATTTACTTACCGTTGCACGTCATCCGCGCCATAGCCTGTGACACGATACCAACACGAAATATCTAGGCGTTAAGTGTGTTCCCCTTTAGAATCATTTTGATTCTAAAAAAGAACACACCCACCGCCTAAATATTTCGTGTTGGTATCGTGTCACAGGCTATGGCGCGGATGACGTGCAACGGTAAGTAAATTGGACGAGGTTATATATCAAGATGTCCGATTCCCTGGCGACTATATGAGTTTTCTTATGATAGAGGCTTTTTTTTATTAATGTGTTTCTATGCTTTTTTTTAACATCTTATTGAATGTGTCGTAGTTTGTGTTATAATTCTTCCATTTCAATTCAAAATTATTATATTTCATTGATAAATATTGACAGTTTCTTTTTTATTTAAGTTACAACTTTTCCAATTTTTAAAAAGGGTAAATATCCTCTATAGATGACAAATAAGTTCTTACAACAAAATATCACAATATTGCTCAATAAAGACAGAAAAATAAAATATGGCTGAACAATTACCTACACACTTGGTCGGGTTCAAATTTAATAACGCCATTCATGTTTATTTGTCGTAGAAACCAAGTGCACGAATCAATTTCACTTTAGGATAATAATCTTTCTTTAGTAGCTTATCCTTAATGGATGGTTTTATCAGCCTCAAATTTTTTAGCCACGATTCATTCGTCCTCTACCTGGACTCTTCTTCTTATTTTTTCTCTTTATAAGCAATCCTGCGTGTCAATTGGCGGATTGATATCTCTATGGAAGGTCGTCCAGGGCTGTAACTACCATTGGGGCAACCGGGGCAGTGCCCCGGGGCCGCCGGCCAAGGTGGGCCCCGCTGGGGCCCTCCGGCCCTCGTTTGGTTGGCCGTGCATAGATTTTAAGGAGGAATATAAAAATATGTATTTTAAAAGCCAGATCCCATCGAAATATTTTCAAATGACACAATTTTAAAAAGACCTTACAGTGGCACCCTAGACCTCAACATAAAGTTGACGGGAATAAGCAGGGGCCACCGAGACCTTAACATAAAAAATTTAAATTATTACTTAGGAAATTAGTTATTTTGGCGTAATAAAACTTAAAATGTCATTGGAAGAGGAGGCCCGGGCTAAGCTTAGGCCCCCGAGACCTTTCGCAAATATATAAATTGTTACTGAGGAAATTAGTCATTTTGGCCAAATAAAAACTAAAATGTAACCGGAATAGAGGCCCCCGGTCCCAGCTACTTTGTCTTAACCAATTTACCCCAGACTACATCTTGGTACGTGAAAGGAACCACATTGAAGTCGAACAATGTAATTAAAATTATACTTAGTATATTTTTTACGAAAACAGAAAAGATGTTATATTGATAGTACTTGCAGGTATTGCAGTACATTTGAAGGTGTTTTTAAAATTTTTTGTGTAGGTCAACTAAAATAGCAATATGTAGGTACAAGAAACTTCAGTCATGGAATTCATTAAAATGAGTTTTCAAGGGGTTAAATATCAAACATTTTCCGGACCCCCCATTCCGCTGGGGGGTGAACCCCAAACTCCCCGGTAGGGCCCCTGGGAGATCACGTTTGCCCCGGGGCCCCCAACATCGTAGTTGCGGCCCTGAGGTCGTCACTCGATCATTTGCGCGGTCGGCCGATATAGTCTAAGAGCTAGTGAACCCTCCGACTAACGGTCTTGCTGTAAGGCTAGAAATTTTTATAGTGATAATTCATAGCACACCAAGGCCAAAAACCATGACTTGGCAGACATCAGCCCTGCACGTGTATCTACCAGGTGAATCGAAAAGTGCATAGTTTGGTGTAAAATAAACTTTCTCCTGTAAGGTTTAAATTTAAGTATGTGTTTGAGTAATTCATTTAGAAGAAATGTGTACAATGACCAGGCGATTCTGAACAGTATAAGGCCTTGCCACTACTTGCCAGGCGAGGGGAAAGATTAGGGTTTTTTTCTAAAATTATTTTTTTGCATCGAACAAAGTTTTTCTAAATTTTTTTAATCATTCCAAACAGAAAAGGTCTTGAGTGACTTTTCTCTTAGGTTAACAGTTTTTGACATATATATATATATATATATATATATATATATATATATATATATATATATATATATATATATATATAAGCGATTAAAAATTGCGAAATCGGGTATTTTTAACCCTGAATCGGACATTTAACTGAAAATTTCAATGTTGTCAATGTAGGTAGATATTCTCTAAACATTGATTGATGATATCCCGAAGAGTTTTTTGCAATACAATATCGAAAACCCCTTTGTTTTTTAATTGCTAATCAAGCGGGCGCGACACTGTAGTATAAGTGAGGACGTTTGAGTTTGCATAAATTCATTATCTCGATTTAGGAAAAAACTCTATTCTTTCCCCTCGCCTGGCAAGGCCTTATGCTGTTCAGAATCGCCTGTTATTATACACATTTCTTCTAAATGAATTACTCAAACACATACTTAAATTTAAACTTTATAGGAGAAAGTTTATTTTACCCCCTGTTAAGATCCTGTAAACTAAAAAAAGTACTGCAACGTCGACTTCCACTGTCAAGTGTTTGAGAGGGCGCTAGAGACAAAAATGCTATTCCAATTTTGACGGCATCGAGTGAAGAACAAGAACAATTTTTCAATTTAACATTTTACTTTTACAATTCAATGTTTTGTTCTTTTAATAAGTCAATAAAGTTATTGTGAACATCTCGATTTAAATAAAAACCAGTGAATTACAGTCCGCTATATCGAAATACCAACACCTCCAAACTATGCACTTTTCGATTCACCTGGTAGATACACGTGCAGGGCTGATGTCTGACAGGTCATAGTTTTTGGCCTTGGTGTGCTATGAATTATCACTAGACAAATTTCTAGCCTTACAGGAAGACCGTTACTCGGAGGTTGCACTAGCTCTTAGACCAGTGATTTTTAACCGGTGTTCCGCGGAACACAGGTGTTCCGCGAATGTGTTGCAAGTGTTCCGCGAAAAATATACGTTAATCTCGCAGACCGACGTGAAATTGTGTCGCTTCCAAGAGATCGGGAAGAATGAAAAATTCTCTTGACAATCTCGTCGGCGTATGCTATGCGTGTATTTATTGTCGCGGTTACCCGGTTACCTGTTTTCTGGTGTGCCTGGCAACACTGCTGGTCTCGGTCTTCGGTAGTGGTGCGAACTCCAAGCTTAAGATTGCTCATTTGTTTTGCTTGAATACGCCCTATTTGTCACGTGCACGCAACCGTTTCTCGCCGAAAACGACGCACTATTTTTATTGAGTTTTAAGTTCCAGTTGATAGGTAAGTAATTTAGATTAGTTTATTTAAGATTTAACAGCAAGTTCAAATAAAAATAAGGTTACTTAGAGCTAACAAACAACGATGAATATTGTTAATTTACTTTTGTAACTAATCACCTTTTAAAATAAAATTTGTTTCGCATTGCAGCAATAGACAAATTCCTTATTAAAAGAAACCGTAGTTCTGACGATGCACAAGATATAAACTATGGAGCAGGTACCAGTACCTCTGTGGAAGGACAGCTTCCCATTTCCCAACCAACCAAAAAAGTTAATCGCCAGTATTCGGAAGAATATTTGAGTTATGGTGATGAAGATTGTCCCATGCCAAATTGTCTTGTGTGTGGTGAAAATTTATCAAATTCGGCAATGGTCCCGGCTAAACTAAAACGCCATTTTTTAACAAAACATGCCAATCTTAGTTCTAAAAGCAAAGCATATTTTCAAAGATTGTTGAACATGCAAGAAAAGCAGGTAAGAAGTTTTGAAAAACTTGTTAAAATTTCTGACAAAGCACAATTTTGGATTTCTGTGCAAGCTGAACACCCACTTCTTTCTACAAGAGCATTAAAGGTATTACTACAGTTTGCAACTTCATACTTGTGTGAATTAGGTTTTTCAACCTTCACAAACATAAAAACAAAGAAACGTGAAAGACTTGGGAATATTGATGAAGAAATGAGGGTAGCGCTATCGTATATTAGACCGGACATTGCTAAAATTTGCAAAAGTCATCAGGCTCAAGTGTCGCACTAAATTTGTGTAATTTTTATGTTATTATGTTATATTTATGCCCATACATCTAATTGTAAAATAAAATGTAATAAAACGTATTTACTAATCTACATATTTTTTGTTCATTTATATTTTTAGAATATGTTTTTATTCTTATATTTTGTTTTTGCATATATTTGCAGTTAAAGAACGTGTTTTATTTACATTTGTATTTACATTTGCACCCCTTATTTAGTGTTTCTTATAAAATAACACAATGGTGTTCCGCGACTTTTTCAAAATTTGTCAAGTGTTCCCCAGCTTTGAAAAGGTTAAGAACCACTGTCTTAGACTAATACTTCTTCTACCGATTATTAACATAAAAGTTGCGTAATTAAATTTCTTACAATATAGAATTGGCTAAAAATTTAAAAAATAGTCACCCTTGTTGCAAAATAGCAATAATTGCGAAAAAAACCATACAAAAACAAGTATTCGCATTTTACGTTTTTCAACCATTTACGCTAAACTTAGGACCTTCATATTTCACCCAGAAAAACTTTATGATACATTGAAACAATACTGTAAATTTCATTAAGATTGGTTCAAGAGATTTTGCAAAATAAATTTTGCAATCCAGCTTTCGCAAAAAAATTCATTTTTTCAAAATATTACAGGACTGAAAATAAAGCAGATAGCAAGTTAATTTTTGTTGCTTATAGAAGTGTACTGTACCTTTCATTTGCAATTTGCAAAACTAAAATCGATTAACTACCACGGCGTCAGGAATTTTTTTAAATAAACATTAATTATTGGTGCTACGCGCAGGACAGCGGATAGTTTGCTCTGATTGGGCATTCCAATGACTTTTGATAATTATTGATACATTTTAATTTTTATTACATTTCGATATAAATAAATAAATTTGTTTATTGCAAAATAAAAACACATACTCTATCCTTTGAAATAACCCTTTTTTTAGCAAAAACTTTCTTTGTTCATATATTTTAACTTAGATAATGAAGTTTATTATTTTTAAACATATGCAATTGTTTAAACAATATTTCACAAACAATAATAAAATTAGTTTGATTTTTGTGGAATTAAAATATTAAAATACAACAAAATATAGAGTAAGAAAATAATATATTAGATAAAGATTGGAAGAAATTTTGATGGAAATCAACTTGTGTGAATCGAACACCGCTGTCCTGAGCGTAGCACCAAAAATTAATGTTCAACTTGCTATCTGCTTTATTTTCAGTCCTGCAACATATTAAAAAAATGAATTTTTTTTGCGACAGCTGGATTTCAAAATTTATTTTGCAAAATCTGTTAAACCGATCTTAATGAAGTTTACAGTGTTGTTTAACTATATCATAAAGTTTTTATGTGTAAAATATGAAGGTCCTATGTGTAGCATAAATGGTTGAAAAACGTGAAATGCGAATACTTGTTTTTGTATGGTTTTTTTTTCGCAAATATTGCTATTTTGCAACAAGGGTGACTATTTTTTAAATTTTTAACCAATTCTATATTGTAGGAAATTTAATTAAGCAACTTCTATGTCAGTACAACTTTTCTCAGAAATGAATAGTTTTAAAGTTATAATCAAAAAGCCAATAAAGAAATCGAATTTTTCCTTCATATTTTGACATTTTGATTATTTAAACAATGTTCCGGACCATTTTGAGTGGGAGGATAACTCAAATATTATTATTTGAGTTATTTTCAAGCAATTTCTGCAAAAAAATTTGAGTCACCTCTCAACGTCCATCTCAAAACAGATGCGCCCTGGACTATTACGTGATACTAGTTTTAAGTATAGTAGTTTTAAGCATACTAGTTTTCAACGTTTAACCATACACATCTGTTTTTGGTCTAATTCTATACTTTGCAAAACATATAAGCTTGTAACTTAAGCATCAGTGACATACACATCAACCTGCGTTCACAGTAGTTTTACCGATGTTATTTTTGTATTGCTTGCTTCTGTCAGGTCCATGCCTTCGCTTTGTACAACAGAGTCGGAAAACTCTTCGTAGTAGGAGAAATCTTCTGAAGAAGACGCAAAAAGTTAACGTGTGAATTCTTATGCTTTTTTGCACTCATTGATTTCATTGCTTCGATCATCTTTCTCATTTATTGTCAAATCTTGTCGAAAGCGGATAACTAAGGAAATAAATACTTTTTACACACTTTGACATACTATTTTTCTCTTCCTTGATTCATTTAAGTGTGTACAAAATTTATCAGTCGTTCAACTATCTGTTTTAGCCAAACTGTGGTTTTGATAACTTCTGTTTTTGATTCCTAGTGTTCGAAAAGATATTGTTGTCTATTCCCTAACCCTTTCCTGATACGTCTCGTACTCTTTCTACTCATCTCACCCATTAATACATAAACCCGGTGTTGTTAATTAAGTGTTACTTATGGAGATCATTAAGCGGCACATCAATTTCGGGAACAGATGGCGCTCGTCGACCGAGGACGCGGTGGAAACGATGATATGCCACTGTCACGGGGCCTACCGTGATGTCTCATACCTTACCATACTGGAGGCATTCGAAAGGGAGCGAGGTAGGTAAACGCGATAATACGAGGGAAACTTAAGGAAAATATTTGAATATTGCGTTAAAATATGAAAATTAATCGATCGTTTGCCTTATGTAAGATTTTTGCAACTTGTTTTGGTATAGTTTAACTAAATATTAAAAAACATGAAATACTTATCATCATGGATGATCTCAATGCCAAAGTAGGTAACGGAAAATGCGAAGATTTGAATGGACTTGGCGAGCGCAATGGCAGAGGGGATAGGTTGGTCGAGTTTGTCCAAGAAAAGGAACTTGTAATAACAAACACGTTATACTACGCTTTAACACACCAGAAAGTTACATACCTGGAAGTCATTCATAAGTAAAGATGGACTCAATAAAAAGAGCCAGAAAAAAGAGAACAGAAGGATCATTAAAACGGACAAAATAAGAGATGCCAATATACCTACTCAGAGAAATACAAAAGGAAAAGATGGAATGACAACTTAGGGGCAGAATGAAAGGCACCGTTGAGGAAAAACAGGCAGTACTGCCTATATAAAAGAAGAAGAAAAAGAAGAAGAAGAAGAGAAATACAAAACAATAAGTTTAACATAAGAGGGGTGTAAAATCAAAGTCGGCAATCTCAGCAATCTCGGCAATAAGCAATTTTCCATAATTTTGGGAAACCGCGAAAAACTGTAGAAACTAACAAAATGAAATTAAAACAATGAGACTGATAAAATAAATAATCATATAAAATTTGGTTTGTGATCGGATGTCCAAGAAAGAGGGGCTTAAGAAATTATTTAGTTTCCATTTTTTTAATATTTTAGTTTGGAGATTGCCGTTTTTGTTTGCAATGCTTGGAGATTGATGGATATGAAAATGATCTATAGGATATTGGCAGTTTTGAAACTAATAAAACATCATTGTGCCGGCTACTTAGTGAAGAAAAATATATTTTGATATTGAACAATAATATAGTTTAGGGGTTTGGATAACTGATACTAATGACCAGACCAGAGAAATTGAGAGGCGAATAGAAATAGCGAGACAATCATTTATCAAAATGAAAAAGTTCCAGGACATAAATTTTAAATTAAGAATGAGAATGTTAAGGTGCTATGTTTTCTCCGTACTGTTGTACGGCATAGAAGCTAGAAGCTTGGACACTGAAAAAGATAAACATCAAAGACATTGAGGCATTCGAGATGTGGTGCTACAGGAGAATGTGGAAAATGCCATGGACAGATAAAGTATCAAATCAAGATGTTTTGGTGAAGATGGGGAAAGAATGGGAAGTCATAAAAACCATACAAACGAGAAAACTGGAATATCTAGGCCACATAATGAGAGGGGAAAAGTACTCCCTGCTAAGGCTCATAATCCAAGGAAAAATCTCGGGAAAGAGAAATGTGGGCGTGGGAGGATTTCCTAGTTGCGAAATTTAAAGGAGTGGTACGGGTGCAGTTCAATACAATTGTTCAGAGCTGCTACATGCATATCACTTAAACTAAAATATCCGGAAGTTCGGGTATATATTCACAGGTTTCAACAGAGTTCACGACATTCACAGTTGATCACATGCGTGCGCTACGTGGCTCTTAGGCCCGGCGCAAATTGAACCTAAGCGAGACACAACCTCCGCCGGCGGGACATAAAAGTTAAAGCGGGTGCATAAAATGATATCTTAAGTAACGTTTACACGTATCCAGTAACTGGCGCCAGTCTCACTGGAATGCGAGTGCTTGACTAAGACAGCGCTGGATAGGTTCGTTTACACGTATCCAGTAACTGGCGCCAATCTCACTGGCACGATTATTAAAAATCCTAATACGGCCACTGAAACCACAGGTACGACAGCGCCAGCGACTGGAACGCTGTGTTTACACGTGTCTACAACCACTGGCACGGGGTTAGAGGGGACGCGGACGAGTGCCACTGGCACGAAAAATAGACCAGCCTTCTATTCGAGACAGCGCTGGACTGGAACAAAAAGGCGTTTACATGATGCCAGCACTGTCGTTCCAGTGCGACTGGCGCCAGTTACTGGATACATGTAAACGCGCCTTTACACTGAATATTTTATTTCTGCACATAATACCTACATATTTAAAATAATCTCTCCTCTACTGCTCGGTCAAAACTCATATTTCTCAATGTACTGCTCGGATCACAATCATTTACAATTACTGCAGGATCGCAATCATTTACAATTATGTACTGCAGGTCATAATTCATAATCCCTCCGCTACTGATCGGTCATAAAAAATAACACTATTTCGTATTACCGCATATTTCGTTTTTAATTTTTAAGCATTAAACAAAAATGTAATATGCCGACAAGATGAATTTGAGGGTAATACTATTTTTTTATTGAGCACGGTTTTAAGTAACATGAATCATTTTCACCTTATTTTTCTACTATGTAATGTGATTTTGAAAAGGCATAACTTTGATTATTAATTTCGTATCTCCGCTTATTTAGTCTATCAAAACTTATCAGAATTTAATGACAAAGACAACGCAGTTTTCACTCGGGGTGTTGACTATGCTAATATTTTTATTTATCGTAATAAATTGTATTTATATTAGGTACCATCCGTATTCATTTCAGATACTTCCATCTCGCAAACAAAAACACGTAAAAATAAACATCTGGCGGTGAGTCACGCGTCCCAAGGCCCAAGAAAACTGTACGCCGATGACAAACGTTCCCAAGCTCGACCTGTGAACGCATGAACTGTGATGATAGTAGGATGCGCAATACGGTCTACGCAGTTCGCCGACGCAGGTTGTGTCTCGCTTAGGTTCAATTTGCGCCGGGCCTTATTGGCTGCAGTGGAGATTGCTGTGTTTGGTACGCACTCAGCTATGGATATTGCCGCTTTTGATCCCAATATAAATTTTTCACTGCGATTTGTATACAGTGAAGACCGCTTTTGGTTCTTAAAAATAGTTTTATCTAACATTAAAAAAACGCAACAGATGGCGTCCCTAACTCGAAACAAGAAAAAGTGGAGATTGTCGCCTTTGATTTTACACCCCTCAAAGAAGATTAAAGAAATCACCGGAAACTACAGACGTGGGCAAGGAAATAAACTAACTGATGGCAACGGGCAGATACGTGCAGATAAAGAAACAAAAATATGAAGATGGAAAGAATATACCTATAGAAGGCTTATCTCAAAATCAAAGGCTCGGTCCAACGAAATCAGAAATAGCAGAGAGTGAAACAAACCATAATAAATGAGTACTATGTGCTCTTAAAAATATGAAAAATGAAAAGGTTCTGATCCGGATGAGAGGCTCGTTGAACTATTAAAATTAAAATTCTTATATTCAATTTTTCACAGTCTTCTTTATTTCCCTTTTCTTTTGAGCTTAGATGATGTCGAATTTATGTTAAATCTTGTGTCTTTGCTACTATATTCGCTTTTGGTGTCATTTTTCTTGCAAAATTTGAGTTGTGCTTTTTTAATTGGGTCTATTATTAGTTTATTGTGATCATAGATACCTAGATGTTTGGGATTATTGCTCTGTTTACCTATTACATTGGGTGCTAACTATTTAGATTTCGGCTAGCTCTGTCTTTCAGGTACGTCTTATGGTAGGGGAGCAAAGTATGTTAAATTTGCAGTTACTCGAGCGCTTTGGGGACCTATTGGGTTGTGAAGAGTCCTAAAATCCAAAAAAGTTAAGTAAAGTTTTCCATTTTAGTGGGGACTTTCCATTTTTAATTTAATTTTTCATTTCCAACAATCGTTTTTTTAGATTATAGCGCCATCTATCCATAATTCTAAGAAATGTCTCGAATAAAAGTTACTTATTTTTATGTAAGGAATCCAAAACTGAAATAAAAATTTGGGCTCCCATTTAAGATTTCAAAGTAACCCCCCACCACACCTCCGTGGGGGGTCGTGTTTGGTGCCATTCGATAGATTTTTCAAAAATATTGAATAGGTGTATTTTTCAGTTTATCGACATGATGTTCATTTCGCGAAATATCGCGAGATTCGTATTTAAAATTTTAAATTTACCCCTCTCCGTGTGAAGTCGCTTTTGTAACATTTTGTGACAGAACCGTTGTAACACCTATACTATCATCAAATAACTTTATACAGTGAGCACGTAAAGGTTGGAATAAATTCATTTTCTCGAGAATGAATCATTTTGGAAAAATAACCCGAAACAGGTCAATTTTTATTTTTAAATGACTTTTTGCCATATATATCATAATAGTGACGTCACCCATCTGAGCATGATGACGTCATCGATGATTTTTTTAAATGAGAATAGGGATCGTGTGATAGCTCATTTGAAAGGTAATTCAATTCTCTATTCAGTAATATAAACATTAACACATTATTTATGCATGGTGTCCAAATAAATATTTTTAATTAAATTTATTGACATAAAAAGAAGAATGTATCTAATTTATTTAATTCAAAATACATTTACTGCTCTCAGAAAACAAAAAAAAAATGTTAAAAAAACAAATCATTGCTTTTCGCTTAAATTAAACGTTCAATCTGTCAAGAGGCAGATTGAATAATATAGGTTGGTATAGGTAATAAGAGGCTGTTCTTTAATATTGAATTTAAGCAAAAAACAATATATATTTGTCAAATAAACATTTTTTCGTGTTTTCTGATAGCAGTAAAATGTATTTTGAATTAAATAAATTACACACATTCTTCTTTTTATGTAAATAAATTTAATTCAAAAAAAAATTTTTTTTGACACTCTGTATAAATAATTATGTTAATGTTTATATTACTGAATAGAGAATTTAATTACCTTTCAAATGGGCTATCACACGACCCCTATTCTCATTTAAAAAAATCATCCATGACGTCATCACGCCCAGATGGGTGACGTCACTAGTATGATATATAATATGCCAAAAAGTCGTAAATTAAAAATAAAAATTGACCGGTTTCAGAATTTATTTCCAAAATTGCCCATTCATGAAAAAATGAATTTATTCCAACCTTTACGTGCTCACTGTATATTGAGTCAATGTACTATTTTACTTCATGACTTCTGAGTGAGCTGGGTGTTATTGCGGTCTTGGTTAAACTTTTTTACAGAAACAAAAATTGTGATTTATATTTTTTATTTTATATTTACATCTCTTGACTGTGATAGCTATTTCTGAATGGATTGTTTTAGTGTAATTTATATGGTGCTACCTTAATATGTTTTGTCCTAATTGAATCTCTTTGTTAAACTGTCCTACTACTACTAACACTTGGCTTGGTTTCGTCCGCCTCAGTCGTTACTTATCCAATAATAACGGTTATTGCTATTCATCATTATTTTTTAGTCATTTCCTCGTCGTTTCCATCTCCTTCGTATATTAATATAATCTTCAGTTTTATCTTTTACTCTGTTCAATCCTCTTAAAAATTAAATTTTGACGTTTAATCTTCTTCTTTTTCCTTTTCTTAGTCTGCGTGGTCTTCTAGTTACAAATTTTACCACCATCAATGACACTTCATTAGAGTACTGTATGTCATCATCATCATTGACAGTAATTTGACACGTTACCGGAAGGCTCTTTACACCTGTAGTGAGAGCACGCCAAATAGAATTCTATTTTGCTGACGTCACAAAATCGAATTTCACAATGCAAGAATCGACGGCTGCTAGGCAACGTGATGTCACTAAAATAGAATTCTATTTTGCGTGCTCTGGTCCCTGGTGCGGGAGCACGCCAAATAGAATTCTATTATAGTGACGTCACGTTGCCTAGCAACCGTCGATTCTCCCATTATGAAATTCTATTTTGTGACGTCAGCAAAATAGAATTCTATTTGGCGTGCTCTGGGCCCTGGTGCGGGAGCACGCCAAATAGAGTTCTATTTTAGTGACGTCACGTTGCCTAGCAACCGTCGATTCTCCCATTATGAAATTCTATTTTGTGACGTCACCAAAATAGAATTCTATTTGGCGTGCTCTGGGCCCTTGTGCGGGAGCACGCCAAATAGAATTATATTTTAGTGACGTCACGTTGCCTAGCAACCGTCGATTCTCTCATTATGAAATTCTATTTTGTGACGTCAGCAAAATAGAATTTTATTTGCGTGCTCTGGGCCCTGATCTGTTTGCAAGATGGTTCCTCCACATGAAGATGTCCTTACACAATTGCTTTTTTATTTATAATACAATGTTAAAATCGCTTAACACCAAAATTATAGAATGTTTGTGCAGTAATATTTGTCTTTTAAACTAGTTGATTCTTCCTCCTTCCTGTTCCGGTAAGTTTCTTAACTGAGGTGGGCGTTGTCACCACATGCTAAAATTCTCATAGTTTAGTTCTTTATAATATTATATTGTAGGTCAGTTCTTGATGTTTGTGTTCCTGTACTTATATGCAGGGCCGTAACTACGATGTTGGGGGCCCCGGGGCAAATGTTATCTAGGGGCCCCCTACCGGGAGGTCTGGGGAATTTACCCGCAGCGCAAAGAGGGGTCTGGAAAAATGTTTGATATTTAACCCCTTGAAAGCGCATTTTCCCTCCTATGTGGACACCACGCTCTCTTCTTTCTTTTTTTTTCAGCATATCCTGCAATAACTATAAAATTAGCAGCTCTAATGATTACAGCTTCATCTGTATCTGACATTGCGAACGGATTATCCACGAATACGTTCGTTCGCTACAAAGTAAATGGTCTTACTTTGTACCGAACGAATAACCAAGCAAACACCTATGAATTCGTTCCTTAATTCGTGTTCACTTTGATTTAAAGGCACCTTAAGCTGCCTTAAGCTACTGCAGTGTAAGCCAAGCACACTCAGTGAAGCTGGTCAGTGTACTAGTGAGACTGATCCTAATGTGCTCATTTAATCTTATGTATACCTTTCATTTCAATATGTGATTCCTTTCAAGTACCAAGATGTAGTCTGGGGTAAATTGATTAAGGCAAAGTAGCTGGGACCTGGGGTCCCTATTCCGGTTGCATTTTTTTAGTTTTTATTTCGTCAAAATAACTAATTTCCTCAGTCACAATTTATATGTTTACGAAACTCTTCCAATGGCATTTTAGGTTTTATTACACCGAAATAACTAATTTCTTAAGTAATAATTTAAATTTTTATGTTAAGGCCTCGGGCCCTAGCTTAGCTCAGGCCTCAGGGGCCCTGCTCTGTTCCAATTGCATTTTAGTCTAAAAGACTAATTTCCCCAGTGAAAAATTAAAACTATGTTGCGATCTTTTTAAAATTGTGTCATTTTATAAAATAAAATATTTTTATTTTCCTCGTTAAAATCTATGCACGGGCCCCCCTTGGTCCGGTTGCCCCAATGGTAGTTACGGCCCTGCTTTTATGCTGATGATGGCTTTTGCTGAGCCGAAACGCGTCCAATTTTATTGATCTTTTTAATAAAAAAAACTTTGTGGTACTTCTTTCAGTTTTTTGTACTTTGTTACCTCGAGACCACATTTGTGAAATATGGATTCTCTTCACGAATACAAAAAAATTTCGGAACAAAAATCTCGCTTTAAATAGACGAAATAGATGCGCAAAAAATGTTTTCTTTCTATTATTTTGAAGCGAAACTCAGCTATCATGCATTTCCAAATAAAGTATAATAGAAAATGCGAGGAGCAAATAAAAAAATACAAAATGGCTTTACGAGCTATAACAAACATGTTTTTAAAAATTTATATTCGACACAAAATACATTTTATATCGACGGACATCCCGATAAACAGCCCTGTCACAGCAGTATATCATCTAAATAGATTTCCTCATCGTCGAATTTCAACATATCGGTTCAAAACGACACTAACAAAAAAGCCGGTTCATTATTCTTCCCCCACCACTCGAATAAATTGAACTTGATGGAAATTTCACGCCAGTAATTCGTTTAGTGGTATGTGATGGTTATTATCATATGACTCCTTTGACGTCATCGTTATTCATTGGTGTACTCCAATTTTTTATTATATTAATCACAATTTTTTTCCTCGTCACATGCAAAAAACTGCGTCCGTTACTATTTACCGATTATTTAATCATCAATAAGCAAATTTGTCACTCGAGAATTGACAAAAAAATAGGAATACAACTAAGCGAATCACAGTTTGGTTTCAGAAACAACCTTTAGAACCAGAGAAGCATTCTTCAGTTTACAGGTCATGGTTCAAAGATGTAGGAATATACTATTATAAAGAATACTCTCTATTTTCTCCTTGTTATGAGATTGACAAGCATCTTATTAATTAGATGAATTAATTAATTATTTTAATTGCTACTCATTAAACAAAACCAAAACCAAAATATTCTCAGGGCTAATTGATTGTATGTGTCACCTTTATTTTGTGGCTTATAGTATTTTTCGTTGCTTGCTTTATCCAGGACAAAACAGCGATAATAAATATACTCAAAAAACTCATATAAATTTTATAACTACTATTTATTTATACTATAACATAAATATAAAAAAATCAAATTTATGCTAAATTTTATTCTGTTGTAAAATCTCTTATCTAATCATAAAAAAACCTTTAATTCTATTATCCCCTTTTGTGAACCAAAATTCATTCAATTGAATCGGTAGATTGTTCTTATTATTATTATAAAAAGAAAAATAACTTTTAATTTTCACTTTTTAAATAGATTACTTATATCTTCTATGAATTTATGAATGAATAATTTATGTTGTAATACTATTAAGTTGACAAAAATAAATATGCCATGTAATACAAAACAACTCTCTCTTTTCATAACCTTTGCGTACGTCCTTATTTCTTCTGCTGGATTGTGTTGTCCTCAGTTCTCCCACAACGTGCTCCTCGGATTCTGCAAACTGTCTTTCTCCTTCAAACTGTTTCAAAAAACAGTATTCGTTCGTATTCTCTTCTCAAATTAAAATCTGACTCGATAAAAACAATATCAATTTTTAGAATTAAAAGATTTTTTTCCTCAGCTCGGTATCTCGTGCAAAGTTTATATAATACGGCCAAGGGCGCCCATATAAAAATTTTTAGGGGGGGGCCAAACGTAAGATATTTCTTAATATATATTTCACTTTGTATATTTCGGATGACAATATATACAGTAGACTCTCTCTATAACGAACACGGATATAACGAGGTTTCGCTTATAACGAGGTACATTAGGTGTCCCATGAAATTCCTATTGAACTATAACACTCTATAACGAGGCATATTTGGTTAACGAGGAAAATTGAAATCGAAGAATACTTGTCTTTACCTGTTTTTAGCGTTGTAATGGTCATAAATAAATAAATGCCCCAACTGCCTGTACATAGAAATGCCTAACATCTGTCTTTTTATTGAGGCCAGTGCTGTAATAAACTCGGCCAGCTGTAATAAACTTCTGCTTGTTTATCTACCGATATTGAATATTATAGGAAATTTACAATTTATGGCGGCGAAGTCTCATTGTTCACTGTTCAGGTTGACCATCGACACCTAATAAACTACGTAAGAGGCATCAAAACATTTCAATATTATTGTTGTTTGATATAACGAGATCCGCTTATAACGAGATAATTAGTCCACCATTTCAGTTCTCGTTATAGAGGGAGTCTACTGTAGTTTAAATCACCTAAAAAACCTAGTTTGAACCCTGTTGTGAAAATTATTCATACGTTTAAACACTAGAGCAAGTTTTTAAATGGAAATGTCATGGGTACCACAAAAGTTGCGCCTCTCTTTAAAACCCGTTTGAAAAGAATACAATGCTTGCAAAGCCCTGCCTTCAACTTTGGCGAGCAGACTAACCATGAGTATGTGTCGAACCAAGTTTTTACTTTAAAGTCTTAAAAAGGAGCCCCCTTTATTTTTGCAGATTTAGAATCCTTATGAAAAATATAATTCCACATATTCCAAACATTTTTAGAACCGTTGATAGATGGCGCAAATAAATCGCATTTTCCGATTATAGCGCCATCCGTCAACAATTCTAAAAAAAGTGTTACTTATTTTTTGCAGAAGAAACTCAATCTGCAATAAAAAACGGGGTTTCCTATTTAAGATTTTAAAGTTAACTCTCACCCCACCTTTAGAGTGTGGAATAAAAAATCCTGTTTGGTGTCATTCTATAGATTTTTGAAAAATATTAAACACGTGTTTTTTAGTTTTTCATTTGGAAGTATATTTCTCGAGATATTAGACCGTTTCTATAATTTTGCTATGGTATCACGATATATCGTTTTTTCCGATTATAGCGCTATCTATCCACAATTCGCAAAATGGCTCGAATAAAATTTGCTCATTTTTACAAGGAAAATCCAAATCTGCTACAAAAATTAGGGGTTCCATTTAAGATTTTAAAGTTAACCCCCGCTCCACACCCAGGGGTTAAAGTGGTGGACTTGTTTAGTGTCATCACATAGATTTTTGAAAATTATTGAACACGTATTTTTCAGTTTTTCGATCCGATGTTCATTTCGCGAATTATTCGACCTTTCCGCTACTTTTGGGACACCCTGTATGTAACACTCATTCATCATGAATTCATTTAAATAAATTTGTTCTGTTCATCATAATGCACACTTTAAAAATAATCTACTTACTAAAAAAATACTTTTGCAAACTAAAATTTGACTAACTCTGTTCAATAAATTTTAAAACTTATTTTTCAATATGAATTTATTTCAAAATATACAATATAATTACTTACCTAATGATGCTTATAGGTCTGGATGGCGCGTATGAAAAAAAAGTTGATTAATAGCAAGCTGAAAATTTGTTAATAGCTTAAGGGTGTCTAGTCGGACAAACTTTGATATATGGGAACACTGGAACAGGCGAAGTTTTAATTGTGGAACAGGTTAAAAATTTGGAACGGTCAGACCAGGAAAACGGCACATGTATTTTGTCCGACTGAACAGACTTAAACTCTCCGAACAGAGATTAAACTCTCATGCAAAAATCAGACTGCTATTTATCACCAAATGGGAGTTTTAATGAGTGGAACATGTAGAATATGTCAAATGACAGGAATTATGACAGGTGATAAATAGCAGTCTAATTTTTGCATGAGAGTTTAATCTCTGTTCGGAGAGTTTAAGTCTGTTCTGTCGGACAAAATAAATGTGCCGTTTTCGTGGTCTGACCGTTCCAAATTTTTAACCTGTTCCACAATTAAAACTGCCCCTGTTACAGTGTTCCCATATATCAAAGTTTATCCGACTAGACACCCTTAAGCTATTAACAAATTTTCAGCTTGATATTAATCAACTTTTTTTTCATACTCGGGATCCAGACCTATTATGAAGTTCTATTCGGTTTACTCAAAACTTAAATAGAAAACAAATAATATAATCACTTCACAGATTTTACACTTTATCAAGACAAGACTTTATACCAGTTCTCAAAGACAAATGGCCCATTAGTGATTATCGGTCAGAGATCGGATTTCTTGCTGATATGGTTTTTTTTACAGTATTATAAATGATTCATTTAATTTGTAATTTTGGGTGTCGATTACACTGTATATGTTTACCACGCCTCTAATCTCTTTCAATGTTTTCGTTGGTAACTGTGGGAAATGCGTATTATGCACATTCCATATAGACATATAGACCACTGTCCACTGTCCCAGACACAAAGATTTTCTGTTAAACTAGTAATAATTACCCAATATGTGAATGAATTTTTTTATTAATAAATATGTTGTTTCCAATTTATCTCTCAAAATTATCCAATAATTTTTTGACAAAAATAAGTTTATGTAATATAAATTTAATTTTTGTTCTTTCCCGAAAAGCTAGGGGGGCCACGGCCCCCCCTGCCCGTGTGTATGGGCGCCTATGAATACGGCTACTCGTTCCAGACAGAAAATGGAATCTATTCGGACACAAGGAGTTTGTACTTCTCGACTTGATCATGATTTGCGGTTACGTGGAAGAGCGCTTCTTAGCTGGTGTTTCTAGGAACATCATCTAAGAGCGAACGTCGCCTTTTGCTTTATTATAATTATTACTGTTTGTCTAGTTTGTATTTTTTTTTTTTGAAAAAAAAGCAATAAAGTCAATATTATTATTATTATTATTATTATTATTATTTCGTCTCAACACGAATCTGCTTCCACGGTCACCAATTTAACACACTTTACACAAAAATACTACTTTCAAACTGGACTGATTGCTTTCGATGTTAATTACACAATCATTCCTTTTTCCCTCATAAATTTGAAACTCACCACTCTATTCTCCTTCCATCGGTCTCCTAGCCAATTACAAGCATTCTCCACACATCATATCCCTACTTTTTTTTTTCTTAAGAACATAGAGTATTGTATACAAAATTTCTTTCTTGTCAATTTCTGTACAGGTCTTTCTTATCCCACCATACTTGTAAGGTAATGAAATGATGCATTTCAGTTCTTGTAAAATTTTATTGTTATTAAGTATACAGACAAGCTTACTTTGAAGCTAAATTCTTAATATAAAATTGAAAATAGGGTTTCTATTGTCTACTCTACTAAACTATACATTATTATTTAGAGTACAACTCGAAATATTTACAATATACTCATACTTACACAATTTCTATACTAAATTTACGATCCAAATGCAGTAGAAATAAACAAAACAAGACACGTTAAATGCTACTAGAAGCACCCCCGAATCATAATTTACAATGTATATACATTGTAAATCCCAAATCATGATTTCGAAAGTTTATACATTGTAAATTATGATTTGGGAGTGCTCCTAGTAGCATTTAACGTGTCTTGGTGTGTTTATTTCTACTGCATCTTGATTGTAAATTTAGTGTAGTGTCAATAATCTTAAAGTAACCGTATATACGAATTAATCTATAAAATGTAGTCTGAACGACAAACCAATTTCTGTGCTACGTCAATATATCAATATAACCACACACATAACTCTCAGAAATGAAGCCGATATTTCTCCAGAATTCTCCTTTAATAGTTTCCCCGATGCATTTTCCAGATGACGGCATATCTGTAACAAATGGCAGCATAAAATATGAACTCTTCAAAAACAAATCCACATTATTCTGTTACCACTCTTACAGATCGTTAAACTTTAACTGAAACTTCAGGTTAGAGTTGGTCGTGGTCGGGGATTGTCAGAACTTCAAAAAATGGAGTTTATTGGAAAGTCGTCATCCATCAGCTGAAAAGTTCCATAAATTTTGCTCTAGGATTGCTTTCGCGTTACGGTAAAACAATACACTAGACCAGATCAATAGAAATAGGAAACAAAGTATAAAATGAATTACTTATACACAGTAAAACGTCTGTAATTTACTATAGTATTTTTACTACAAAAGCGATATTACGTAGGTCAAAATTTTTGACGTAAGAAAACTGTCAAAACATTAGAATGTGACTTTTCATTATTGCCATGTTTATTACATGGCAATAATGAAAAGTCACATTCTAATGTTTTGACAGTTCTCTTACGTCAAAAATTTTGACCTATGTAATATCGCTTTTGTAGTAAAAATACTATATTCTAATTGGGAAATAAGCCACAATTAACTTGAAAAATGAAAAGGGTCGTTATTTGTATAATAAAATATTAATAAATTAAACCAATTTTGGGACTAAGTTTTCACTCTAATGGCATATAAAACAACATGATGCTATTCTACACCCCACCAGAATGAAAACAATGGGAACCTTCTCTGGTTACACCTCCGAGGCTTCTACAATATGCAAACCATACGGATGCTGAGACTAAGGAAGATGAGGGAATTCTACAATTTACAATTCACGTCTCATCTGCTCAGCGCGGTAAAGTTCCAACGAGAATGGTTCCCTACGTACTCTAATCAGAGTAAATGTAAATCAAAAATGAATAACCATTTTCAATTTCGTTACAAAACGAAAATACAGCCGAACCATATTCTAGTCCAATCAGAGAGTGCAGCAAGCACCACTACCGGTTTCGAAACTTATTAGTCTCTCATCAGGAGGCACATATGCTGCTCTCCCTGATCCAACCAAAACAAACCCCAGCGTGCAGTCCCGGACTGCAACGAACGAAATGGCATAGATGCCCTAGCGGCAACTGCTACAACAGTTTTTACTCTAATGGCATATAAAACAACATGATGCTATTCTACACCCCACCAGAATAAAAACAATGGGAACCTTCTCTGGTTACACCTCCGAGGCTTCTACAATATGCAAACCATACGGATGCTGAGACTAAGGAAGATGAGGGAATTCTACAATTTACAATTTTAAACAAATTTTATTACAAATTTATAAAAATTCTTCTAATAACTTAATTTAATCTGACTCATTCATGTCGTCAAATCAGATATACAGGGTGTCCCGAAAAGATTGGTCATAAATTATACCACACATTCTGGGGTCAAAAATAGTTCGGTTGAACCTAACTTACCTTAGTACAAATGAGCTCATAAAAAAGTTACAGCCCTTTGAAGTTACAAAATGAAAATCGATTTTTTTAAATATATTGAAAACTATTAGAGATTTTTTATTGAAAATGGACATGTATCATTCTTATGTCAGGAACATCTTAAAACAGAATTATAGTAAAATTTGTCAACCCCATAAAATTTTATGGGGGTTTTGTTCCCTTAAACCCCCCCAAACTTTTTTCTGTACCTTCCAATTAATTCATTATTGTGGTACCATTAGTTAAACAAAACGTTTTTAAAACTTTTTCGACTCTTAGTATTTTTTCGATAAGCCAGTTTTTATCGAGATGCGGCTTTTTTTTTAATATATTTACATAAAAATTTTATGGGGGTTTTGTTCCTTTAAACCCGCCAAATGTTTGTGTACGTTCCAATTAAACTATTATTGTGGTACCATTAGTTAAACACAGTGTTTTTAAAACTTTTTGCCTCTTAGTCTTTTTTTTGATGTCACCTTTTATTGAGATGTGGCTTCTTTTTCAAAATATACCTAAAAATGTAAGTTATAAATAAATTTTCAGATTATTAACAGGTGTCTATAATCATATTTAACCATATACAAATATGTGGTGGATTCGACAAATATTCAACATATCTCGATAAACACTGGCTTCTCGAAAAAGTACTAAGAGGCAAAAAAGTTTTAAAAACATTGTGTTTAACTAATAGTGCCACAATAATAATTCAATTGGAACGTACACAAAAGTTTGGGGGCGATTAAGGGAACAAAACCTCCATAAAATTTTTATGGGGTGCACAAATTTTACTTTAATTTTGTTTTAAGATGTTGTTGCCATAAAAATTCCACATGTCCATTTTCAATAAAAAATCTCTAAGAGTTTTCGATATATGAAAAAAAATCGATTTTCATTTTGTAACTTCAAAGGGCTGTAACTTTTTTGTGTGCACTATTGTATATAGGTAAGTGAGGTTCAATCAACCTATTTTTAACCCCAGAATCTGTGGTATAATTTATGGTCAATCTTTTTGGGACACCCTGTATATTATACATTTTAAAGTAGAAAACTTTGGTATTGCCAATATTTATGAGGTGCATTCCTGGGACGACTTTATTGAAAGATAGTTCATTCGATTACACGAAATCAACTTTAACTTAAGAATATCGGTCACAAAAATCATAGCATGTGATTTGTCTTTAAAAAGACAACCATATTATGCAATGGTGACAGTAAAATTCTCGTGTTAGTGATTCCATAGTAAATCACGAGGAAAAACCAGGAAAAAATCTTATAATACTATCCCGACATCGTAAGTATTTGGTCTTACATTCAGTTTACTCTCAAAACTAACACCAAATTCTGATTTTATATGTATGTTATTTTAAATAACATTAATAATACATAGATATATAAATATTGGTCAAAATAGCCATTAAGATTGCCAACCTTCGTCGCGGAGATGGCACTTATGGCACTTAAGAAGAAGATATAAATGAGACTAAAATATAAATTATGTAATATCCTCGGTATGTTATTGAGTTACAAATCATGGTATTTTCTTTCTTTTGACTTCCTCTTTTAGTATGGGTATAACCACATCCTACTGCATTCTACCGAGAAATTTGTGACACAATAAGTGGTTTCATTTAGCATAATTGTAAATACAGTAGAGCGTCGATAATCCGAACCCTGGTAATCCGAACGATGGCTAATCCGAAAGCAAAAAAAATTATAAAATTAAAAATGACAATATGGGCAAAATATGACCGTGGATTTTTGTTTTGTGTATGCAGAAATACATACAATATATTTGTTTATTATGCAGGTGTTTTATTCCCTGTAACTAAAACGTATGTACGTACTATGTTTATGAGCTTTGTATGTATTTTGAACATATATGTTCGATAATCCGAACAATTTGATAATCCGAACTACCCCTGTACCAATTAGTTCGGATTATCGACGCTCTACTGTACTTACCATAATGAATGTAAGACCAAATACTTACGATGTCGGAATAGTATCATGAGATTTTTCCTGTTTTTTTTTCTCGTCATTTACTCTGGAATCACTAATACGACAATTTTACTGTCACCATTGCATGTGGTTGTCTTTTTAAGGGGATGGGTATGGGTACGTATTTTCGGCTGCAATGCTATTCAAATGGGGATTCATTTTTTTCGAATCCTGAGAAAACTAATAAGTATTTTTGAAAAATTTAAACGCAGAATGAAAGATTACGTTCTTACCGAGGGCCGAAAGTCCCTGAAAACTTCTATAATGTTTATTTTAATAAATTACAGGGGTGAAAAACTAAGAGAAAATGTAGTGTGATTTTTAATTTCAAATATCTCATTCAAAAGAAACTTTTTATTTCTGTGGTACTAAGGCAAAACCCGATATATCAAAAATTATCGATCATTCGTTTTTAATGCCAATATGTACTGCTACGATCTGCTTTCTATTACTTTTATTTTAATTGAGTATTTATTTAATCAATTATTGAATTGACGCAAATCATACATAAACAATTAATAAAAAATCTCAGGGTGCCTTTTTGTCATAAAAATTAACTAAAATTATCTTAGGTTATACTTATCCTTTCTCGTGGCTTCAGTATCTCTTAGTTGATCCTTATCGAGATAAAATAGGAAAAGGAAATAAATAGAAAAATCATAAATAAGCACATACAAATACCTTTATTATCAAAAGCAATGCTCTGAAAATCTATCAATTAAATCCTGTGGGCATAATTGTCCAAATGAAACTTTTACCATATAATTAATCTAATTTAAACAAATATTTATCGCTTTGTTCCTAATACCATTTATAAAATAAGCTAAACAAACAAATTTAGGTATTTGCAAAACTACTTATACTTCCTATTAAATTATTGAAATGTTGGAACCTTAATTCATATGCTTTTACGCAATTATTTTAACTTCTGATTATAAAGAACATCTATCACATAAGTTATTGACTGACCTTTTTGATTCACACACAATGATGTCTCCTCTTGACCCAAACAGCTCTTCCTTGTTGATTATGTTAGGCTACCAATCAAAGCCCTCTCCGTTCTCAGCATCAATCCAGCAGCATACCAGCAACTATTTCTCCAAAACACAAGCCAGGCCGCTTTTGACCAGTACTCGTTCAATAAACTCCAAAACTCTCTCCTCTCTTTCTCTCAATAATAATCACCTGAGACCAAGTATCTTTTTTACTTGGTGTCACAAATAATTTGTATAACGATAAATCTTGTAACTTACTCTCTTGGACTTTACAGAATCAAAGAGGTATTTCTTCTCGATTTGATTTGTCTCTCGTTCCACTTTTCAGCTACTCTCCACTAACAAACAAAACCACTAGTACTTGCTTCTGAACTCTACGCGAAAACTTTCGACTGCCCGCAACACAATGATTTTTCTTTTCCAAAACTGTCTCAACATTCAAACTTCCCTTTCCCCATTCCAAATTGCCAAGCCAATCAGAAACATTTCTCTTTCCACATTACTCTTTTTCATTCGAAAAACCAGGCATTCTTTCAAACAATACTTCTACTCATCCTAATCACTTTCCGGAAATTATACAAATACTCTTGTGCTTAAAACAAACAGACTTAAAATTCCAAATCTCTCTACCTTTATTTTTCTAAAAACTAATAATTACAGCTACCTGTGGATTTTACCTTCCCGTAACAAACAATATTTTTAAATTATAATCCGAAATAAATTGTCATTTCACTTCACTGTACATATTTACAAATGTCTTTAAGTATTCAGGGAAAAACTCATTAAGGAGAAACTCACTGCGTAAAAGCTACCTTCTACTAAATAGTTACAAATCAATATACAGGGTGTATCAAATGTATGTGCCCGCGTTATAATTTAAAAAATTCAAATTTTTACTCTATCTTTGATTGATAAAGTGATACATAATAGTACATTGAGCGAAAAAGAATATGATGACAAAACGCTATATGGCTAAACGAAACCATGTAACCAGTATGATAAAATTAGTTTCCAATATGTCAACTATTACAACGACGCGCGACGCCGCGAACTTTTAAACTCATCTGCGGCAAAATCACCTTGTTTGACATATCGGGTTTTGCCTTAGCACCACAGATTTATTCTAAGGGACTTTCGGCCCTCGATAATAATTTAGTCTTTCATTCTGCGTTTAAATTTTTAAAAATATTTATTAGTTTTTTCAGGATTCACCATGTCCGTGGTGATATTTTCCAAATCGAACTTGCGCTATCTTTGTCATACAACGCATTTAGTCAAATAGAATATGATGACAAGACAGTGACAGTTTTGAATATTTGACATGGCATCGGGAATATTTTGAGTTGCTGATTAAATAATATTGACAGTGTATTTGATAAATAATTGATTTAAGACGTGAACTTCATAAAAAGTTATTTATTGTTTATTATTTATGGAAGATCCAAGCAGAGAATACATCAGGATATATTTTGTGATCCAAGTATTTTTTTGATAAAGATGTTCAAAATTGTAAGCGTTCCATAGTAACAATATATTACTAAAAAATCACTTTAACACTTTTCCTCTTTTCTCGATTGAGTATTCATTTTTGTTGTACATATAAATTATTACAATCACTGAATACATAGTTAGTGAAAAAATTATCACATTTATTAACTTAATTAATAATGTGCAAAGTTAATGATGACATAGTCTAGTAGAATGACATTCTAGTAATGTTTACATATCCACACCAGTGCGAATTTTACTACACGTAATTTGCCGTGTAAAGACAGAAAAAGTAGGGAAAGCCGTAAAATATTTGCGAATTATGTACGGATGAACTATCTTTCAATAAAGTCGTCCCAGGAACGCACCTCATAAATATTATCAATATCATTTTAAAGTCTTCTTCTTTAAAATGTATAATAAATGCCTCAATTGCCGATATGAATGAGTCAGATTGAATTAAATTATTAGAAGAATTTTTTTATTGAGCAACAAAATTTGTTTAATTTATTAATATTTTGTATTTAGATAACGACCTCCGAATTGGAAGGCGAAACGTCAATTAATTTTTTTTTAAGTTAAATTGTGGCTTATTTCCCAATTAGAATAGTAAATTACATAAATGCCACAAAGAAATAATTGCTTCAGAACAATATTAAGAAAACGTCTGTAAGTCGAAAATCGAGGGAGACTAAAGAGTTCGAGGTTATAGATTTTTTGACTTATGAAGGATTTCGACTTAGCCGAAAGTTCATTCGGCATAAAGAAGTTGTGATTCATTCTTAAATATTTTTTATTGGAGAGGTGAAACAAATAGGAATTCAAGTTTAGTGCGGCAGATTCGTGCAAATATTATAAGAATTGTGCATTTAATATTTAATGATAGAAGCATATAATTTGGACTACATATACTACACATATAAAGGTTCAAAATTAAATATGAGGCCATCTCAGATTTTACCTTTTACAACACTGGCGGACATTCAAAATGGTGACCATACATACAGTCGGAAAAATGAAAGAATACCCATGAACGAACATATAAAACACGCTGTACTTTCCTGTCACCGGGTCACAAAGAAAATTGCCCAGCGCAACTACATGTAATAATAATTATTACATGTACTTGCGCTGGCCAATTTTTTGTGTGACACGGTGACGGGAAAATACAGCGTGTTTTATATGTTCGTTCATGGGTATTCTTTCATTTTTCCTACTATATGTGACTAATAGCACGATAACTTTTGAACGAAAAGTCCGATTTCGACCAAATGTGGTATATAGGTTATTTTATACGATCGAGGTCTTGAACCGGAAGAATCGGTTTACCAAGTTGTGTTTTTCCTGGTTTTTATGTAAAAATATGTTTTTTATTTTTTCAATTCTTTCACCCTGTATATATTAATTTTTCAAAAAGGTAATACCGGCATTCAAAAGAGCGTAAAAATATTTTTTAGGAAATATTTGGAACTCTTTAGTTATATTAATTACCATTTAATAAATGCATAACGTATCTTCACATGTAGGTACCTATGCGCGGCAGATTCTGGCAAATATGTAATAATATAAAAATTATTGTGCATTTAATGGTAGAAGCATATAATTTGAACCACACATACTACACATACAAAGATTCAAATTTAGATATGAGGCCATCTCAGATTTTGTCTTTTACAAAAATGGCGGAAATTCAAAATGAATCTGCCGCCCATAGGTACATGTGAACATACGTTATGCATTTATTAAATGGTAATTAACATAACTAAAAAGTTCAAAATATTTCCTAAAAAATATTTTTACACTCTTTTCAATGGCAGTAGTACCTTTTTGAAAAATTAATATATACAGAGTGAAAGAATTAAAAAAAAACAACATATTTTTACATAAAAAAAAAACAGTAAAAATACAACTTTTGATAAACCTATTCTTCCGGTTCAAGACCTCGATCTTATTCATCAAAAAAAGAACCTTGATGCCAAATTTGGCTGAAATAGGAGTTTTCGTTCAAAAGTTATCTTGCTATTAGTCACATATGTATAGTCGCCATTTTGAATGACCGCCATTTTTGTAAAAGGCAAAATCTGAGATGGCCTCCTATCTAAACTTGAACCTTTATATGTGTAGTATATGTGGTCCAAATTATATACTTCTATCATTAAATGCACAATTGTTTCACATATCGGCTGCACTAGTTACAGCGGGAACAAACATACATTTTTACTTATTATAAATCAACACTATTCCAAAATATCCTTAAAATAAAAAATTGCATTAAAAATTAGTCATTCTTTTTGTGCTCTGGATCATCATCATAATCATCATTAAATTTTTGCTTGTCCAGTGCTGGGCATAGATCTCCCTCATATTTTTCCTTGTGTTTCGATCTTGTGCCTCTTGCGTCCAATTCCTATGGCAACGATTTAGATCATCAGTCCAACGTGTTGGTGGACGACCTCTGCTTCGGTAGGCATCATCTCTTTGTTCCATTTGAATTCTCTCTTTGAATTAACTTGGAACAGGCTAGTGAATGGCAAAAAAATATAAACATCATGTTTATTAACTTTGAAAAGGCCTTCGAAAGTATAAACAGATAACAAATGTTGAAGATTTTAAGACTATAATGGACTACCAATGAAATACATCTACTGGATCAGACTATTTTGCAAGGAATATAGAACCAGACTGGAACGTGCAGGGGAAATGGTAGAAGATATAGCTATAATACAAAGCTGAGTTAAACAAGGATGCGTGTTGTCTCCGACATTATTCCTAATAATAACGAATTAGATCATGCATAAAGTAAGCGATTAAAAAACAGGTATTAGGTAGAACTTGCATGACCAATTGGAAGACTTGGAATTAGTAGATATTTATCTCCGAACATAGCAGCAATATGCAAAAGAAGATCGACAAGTTTGCAAAATACTCCAACGTAATGGGCCTGAAGGTAAATACAAAAAAACAAAACTCTTAAAAACAGCAACCAAGAAACTAAAATCGAAATAAATGAAAGACAAATAGAGGAGATAGATATATATCCGGGATCAATCATGAAAAAAAGGCGGTAGTAGATCAGATGTAGGAAAAAGAATAGTACAGAAACAATATGCATATAACTCATTAAAGAAACTCAAACAAGAAAATCAACATATTTAACTCTAATAACAACTCATTAAAACCACAATGGATGAAACTCAGGCATGAGTACGGATACAAAACCACCGGACAGACTTTTTCAAATTTCGCAGGGACTAAAGCAGGGAGATGGGCTGTCCCCAACATTGTTTAACCTGGCACTGGAGTATGCGGTTTGGCAAATGCAAACTGGACTAGGAAACCTACTGACCAACAGAACGGTTCAACTGGCCGCTTATGCCGATGATATTAATATTATGAGTAGAACATCAACAGGAGCACAGGAAACATACGCAGAGTTAAAAACGCAAACGAAAAGGCTAGGTCTAGAAATTAACACAGAAAAAAAACAAAAATAATGATACAGATGGGAAGAAATATAGTCACACACAACATTATTCATGAAGATGACATTGAAACGGTTGGAAAGTGTACATACCTGGAGTAGAAATATATGCCGATGGATCAGAAGATGGAGAAATACGGAACAGAATAACGCAGTTATTTTATTTTGCGCTCTCCCATATATTTCAGTCTAAAAATGTCCACTGAAATACAAAGATGAGAATCTATAAAACCTTAATTCGACCAATAGCATGCATGGCAGTGAAGTATGGGTCCTGAAAGAAACATCCAAAAACAAACTCGACACGTTCAAAAGGAAAGTACTGAGGAGAATACTAGGACCTGTGAGGGAAAACGAAATCTTCAGAAGTCGATACAACAACGAGCTTTATCAACTTTATAAGGAAACAACCCTGTCAGACTTCATTAGAGTACAAAGATTGCAATGGGCCGGACACGTGATAAGAATGGGAGAGGATAGGCTACCAAAAAGAGCACTGAACTCTAGAATGAAGGGAAAGAGACCGGTTGGAAAGCCAAGAAAGCGCTGGGGAGACACAGTAAACAGCGACGCACAAGGCCATTTAGGAATCCGTGTATGGAGAAGAGTAGGCACAGGCAAACAAGGGTGGATATAAAAAATAAAGGAGGCCAAGGCTCAATTTGGGCTGTAGTGACGTAGAAGAAGAACATATTTAACAGTTGTATTAAGACTATATGGCTCAAAATCTTTGACAAAGGAAGAGACAACTATCAAAAAATTACAAACCTTTACAAATAAATCGTTGAAAAAGATTCTACAAAATATATTGGCCGGATAAAATAACAAACGTGGATCTATGTAGAAGAACAAAACGAGACAAAATAACAGTCACGACTAAAAGGAAGAAATGAAAATATATTGGACATACCTACTCTAAGGAAGGGCCGAAATAATATAACCAGACAAGCACTCGAACACCAACCAGACTGAAGAAAAAAACCCGATAATAGCTGGAGAAGAACTGTAACCAGAAATCATAAAAGAATTGGCCTGAGATAAAGAGAAATCAAATAGAGAACGAGAAATGGAAAGGAATGGAAAAGACTTGGAGATGAAATTTCTAAAGAATAAAACAGAAGACAATGCGCTAATCCATCCAATCAGCAATCTTGAACTTTTGGCTAAGAAACTCAAGATACTCCTTAAGTAGGGAAGGCAATAGAGAGAGAATTAGAGATTCAATTCAACAGTTTATAAGTTCAACAGTATAATAAATTTTGACAGTCTACAATACATAACATTTTGTTTAGAATTTAGAGCAAATAAACCAAAGCTTTTTTGTCAATTAGGGGAGTGCATATAGATTTTCACTTCGGAAAAAATCAAACAAGATAGAACTTTTTGTAATTTCATTAAGAAATGTTTATTAAACAACATATCAAAAAATTCAACTCGAGAAGTTTGTGCTTCATTTTTTATTAAACAATTGAACTGCGAAATTAGATGTTTTTTTATATAACTCCGAAAATATAAATTGTAGAAAAAAACTGACTTAACCGTTGAAAAATTCAGAAAATATTTACAAAAAAACCTATAAAGATTTTTCTAAAATTAAATCTGTAGCTTCTATAGTTTTTTATTTATAACTATAAAGTCTATTTTAATGTAATTCTTTAACTAATGGATCAAATGAAATTTTATAAATTGATCATGAAAGAAGAATTTAGCTATCTTACGCTTGTAATAAAAAGAAATAAAATGTATGGCCATAAGTATGATGTGGGCGGAAAGTGAGAATTACATGAATTTGGTTTAAAAATGATTTAAAAATGTGTAACTAATACAGTTTTTCTTATAAAACTCTCAATTTTGCACAGCTTACCTTTCAGACATCTTACTAAACGATGTTTCTCTCAAAAAAAATCTCAAAAATTTAATTCAAATTATACAACGTCTCAAAAAATGTAATTTTTGAAAACTTCGTAGTTTTACAGAATTACCACCACTTTAAGACGGTATTACTCAAGTTTGAACAGATTTATTACAGTTTTATAGGTGCTTTTTTAAAGCTTAGGATGTAGTCTTTAAAATTTACTGAATTATTTTACTTTAGAAATGAAATAAACTATTTCTTTTTGACAAAATTAAGAGATAACAAAAATGTAATACAAAAACCGAAAATTACTAGTTAAAAAAATGTTTATACAAAGTGATCAAAACTTTTTTCTATAAAACTTACCTAAAATACATTTAATAATAAGCTTCAACAATAATAAATGTTCAACAAAAAATTTTTTTTAGCTCTTATACAGTATGTCTGCGTAACTTGAAACCTATTGATAACTTTTTTATTATCACTTTTACGAAAAAAAGTTATTCTTTATAAAATACTCTCCATCGTATATAATCTAAGATTCAACCATCAAATGTCAAATTTTATTAATTTTATACGAGGTATGTCAAAAAATATGAATTTCACCCAAGAGCCTTTATATGAATTTCACCTTTACATTTCACAATATCAAAAATTGTTATTAAGAAAAGTTGTTTGGAATTAAAAAAAGAATGTGTGTGTACTTTGTACGCACGTAAGAAGTTATACTTCTATTATATGATTTAAACGAAATTAATATACTTTTTATTTATATTTTATTTAAATATTAAACTAATTTATACTTAGTACTTCTCAAACCTTTTTATTTAAAACAGTGCCAAAAATTAAAATAATAAAAGAATAAAACACACACAAACACATTAAAAATGCCACAAATGATTTCTGAACATTAATTGTCGGAATTTTTTTTTAACTAAATACGTATTTTCTGAAAATAAAATTATATAATAAATATACTCACAATCATAAAATGTATAAAAAAAATAAAAAAATAAAAGTTTTTATCGGGATTCGAACCAGCTATCAGCGCGGTTGGTATATTGGGGTTCATTCGCCTTAAACGCTTCGCCACGGAGGCGATGTGTCATTATGTGCGAAGATCGACTAACTAAACGGATTAAGCTTTTGACATTTTTGAATTAGGTAAATTTAATTATTTTGATTTTGAATTGAAAAAATACAACAAAACATAGAGTAAGAAAACAATATATTAGGTGAACATTGATAGAAATTTTGATGGTAATCAAATTATGTAAATAAAAGTATTACATACTATGTATTTTGGTAGGTTCAAATAGGTAGGTACCTATGATACATTTACAATTATTACGTACCTGTTGCTTTTAAAAACTATTTAAATGTCACTACAATTATAAACTTTTTTGTTTCTGTCCTCACAACAATAAAACTAATATATTATACATTTTATCTAACAATAAAACACTGAAAACGTTTGTTTTCTATACTTCCACAAAATTTATTACAACTATGTGAAACAGCTGTAGTCACATAGTTGTAATAAATTTTGTGGAAGTATAGAAAACAAACGTTTTCAGTGTTTTATTGTTAGATAAAATGAACTTCCATCAAGTAACGGTCGAATCCATCAATTATTATACATTTGTTTACCTTCATATTGAACAATTATTTATTATTGACAGATCATTTCAACACCCAATCAGAGCCCGTATAACGACTAATATCATACTGTCGGTGTGCGCATGCGCGCAGATCAATATAAATTCACCCTCAATCTCAATCGCGCCTAAAGAAGTATAACTTCAAAAATATGTTTCAGTGTTCAATTACATCATTCTAATTAAAATATTGTGAATAATAAAGGCACTTAACTCTTAAGTAAAATTCATATTTTTACATACCTCGTATAAAAATGCAAAAGTTTGATATCTGTTAGTTGTATCTTAGATTTTAGACCAGGTAGAGCATTTTATGAAGAATAACTTTTTCTCGTAAAATTGATAATAAACTAGTTATCATAATTGAAATAAAATGATGATGGGTATCCGTAATTTGAGAAAAAATTGATTTTTTTTTTCGATTAGAATGATGTAATTGTATATTAAAACATAGTTTTTAATTTCAAACAACTTTTCATAATAGCATTTATTGATATTCTGCAATATCAAGGTACTTTACTCTTTAACGAAATTTATATTTTTGACATAACTCATACAAAATTGATAAAATTTGATTTATGACGGTTGAGTTTTAAATTTTTGACTATCCAGAGCATTTTACGCAGAATAACTTTTTTTCGTAAAATTGATAATAAACAAGTTTTTATGTGGTTCCTAGCTACGCAGACATACTGTATAAGAGCTTCTGTATAAGAATTTTTAAATTGTAATGCCATATTCGGATTCAGCATAATCAAAACAAAATATTTGATCAAAGTAAAATGATGAATTCAACGATATTTTTAAAATTATTTATACAAAACAATTGTTATTGTTTAAACAATAATAAACAATTAGCGGCCAAATCTGCGAGTAGAACTTTTTACTTTAACATGTATATAAACTAACAAAAAAAGTTTGAGAAAAATATAAGCTTGTTTGAATTTTTCCGAAACAATGCATATTTTCGTTCTAATTGCACTCCCCTAAATAATGTTTTAATTTTTACATATTTACAACATTTTAAACAAAAGCATTAACTTCAATTTAAAGCTAACAGCAAACGTACTAGAGCTGTGTCATTTTTAAAAGGCAATAACTTAAAAGAGGTTAGTAAAACATGATATCAAAGTAACATAAACTTCAGTATACCTATTAGATTGTCGACATTTTTCACTCTGCGCTATATTACTTTCCCGACAAGCGAAAAATTATAGAACTTGCTGGAATATTTCATATTTATCTTTTCTAAAAAAGATGTAGCTGAACATTTCTGTCAGTTACGTTCTCATTTTTTTTTTTAATTTGTACCAGGCATTTTGCCAATATTTCGAAGAATGTGAATTTGTTTACTTTTTTATGAAAGAAGTAAATATTTGCTTTCTCTTTCCCGTTATTGCATCAGTACATTATGTATGATTTTCAAATTCAAAACGATATAAAATACAATTTAAATAACATACACTGATAATAAGAATATTATACAGATCTTTCTATTCTTTCTTTCAGGATTTACGAAATTTTCGCATGTTTCTGCATCAGGCTTCGGTCCATCTTTGCCAGGAGAGCCCTATACTTCTTCCCTTCAGTTTCTAGCTTGATATTATTGTCGAGTTTTATCCATTCTTGATTATGTTGTTTCTATTGTGTTTTGCATTATTTTCTTTTCTTATTGATCGAGTATACTCTGATCACGTTTTACATCTTCAATTTAACGATAAAAGCGATTCATCATCATTAGAGAGCGGAATATATGCAAAATGCATATAGATGCATATATTGCATATTTTCAGACAACAAACACAACATTGCATATTTAAGCTAAACACGATTTATTTTGCATATTTTAAAAATAAATTATATAAAAGTTTAAAATTTTCCTCTCTTAGTTGCAATTTTATAACTTCGATATGAACGAGCTCGTTATTTATCTATCTATCGCTCATTATTATCTATCTGGACTTTCCCATTACTACCTGAATTTAACAATTATGGGTGTTCCCAGAAAAATATTATTTTATTAGCGTAGCAAGTCGTAGGTACCTACCTGCTTTTAAGGGTCTAATATTTATTTTGTCAGTTTCCGGCCAACATTTGTTTAAAGTAAACGTTGTATCGTATTTAGTGTTTTTGAAGTGATTGGTATATATTAAATTTAAATATGTCTACCATTCAAAAAAGTGCTTGGATAAAGTGTTTTCCCGAGTTAAAGCTAAGTGGAGACAAAGTATTTTGCAAGGCATGTTCCAAAATCGTAAGTTACATTCATTTTCACATTTCATTTTTTACCAGATCTAATAAAGTCATTAGAACAAAGGAATTTACAATTAAGTGATTCGGTTAATCTTGTTAACACTTTTTCTGCTTATTGTCAAAAACTTCCCGGAAATACAGGGATTACAATTACAAATAAATTAAAAAATGTTTTAGAAAAAAATGAGGGCTTCGATTGTTTGAGGAAAGTTGTACGTATTTTTGAAGGCAACTTTTCTGAAGATCTTACAACTTGGCAAATTAGTTTACTGCCTAAATTAAAATATTGTCCTATAACATCAGTAGATGTAGAATATTGTAGAACGAACTTTTTCTGTGTCCAAACTCGTTTTTAGTGATAGAAGGCAAAAGTTGCTAGTTGAAAATTTTGAAAAATATTTGATTATAAATTCATACTATAATTTAGATTCTTAATTTAATTATAATATCAGTTTTTGTGTGTCATTTCATTTGTTTTTATGTAAAAAATAAATATGTATTAAACATAAATGTAGGTTGAATTTTTTAAACATAAATGTTTATATTTAATATATTGTTTTATTTTTGAGTATTTTTAATATGCATTTGCATATTTAGACAAATTTAGAAAAAATACCTGCATATTTGTAGTAAAAGTAATGCATATATATGCGCATATTTGGGTAATGTTGTGTTGCATATATTCCGCTCTCTAATCATCATCATCATCTAGCCGTGATCTTCCACTGCTAAACATAGGCACCTCTAAGCTTCTCTATGTCTCCCTGTCTTGAGCTACCATCATCCAGTTCCATGAAAGAAATTACATCAAGGTAATCGTGACACCACTTTAGAGCAGTATTTGAGACTGTTTAAGCACAATCCGAATGAGTTTCTACGTTGTTTCATAATCATCGACGAACCATGGATTTACTGGTACACACCAGAGGCCAATGAACATCCGAAAGAGTGGACGTGTTCCGAAGAAGGCGAAGACTGTCCTATCGGCCGGAAAGGCAACGACCAATGTTTGCTGGTATTCACAACGTGTGATCTACATCGACTTCCTGGAAAGGGCAAACTAGTAACAGGGCTCTACTATGCCGAATTATTGGGCCGATTCAATGCAAAAAATCGGCCTGAATTATCGAAGAAAGAGTGCTTTTCCACCATGACAGCTCACTAGAGCATATTTCCTGGGCTGTCGTTACGCCCAAATTTATCTGAGTGGCGCATACAATATTCCAGCTACAAAAGAGCTGATATGAAAGGCATGGCGCAAAAATGTTTAATATGTACTTTGTGGTGCGTCTTACTTCATATTTAGCAGATATTATGGAAAAATCTTTCAAAATAAAACTATAATTTTATTTTCCATCAAAATGAAAATACATTTTTGCTATAGTCCGTCCCACCTTGACTTTACAGTATAGGAAACATAGACAATTCCGTCCTTATGAGAGTTTTTAGCGCGGTGATGCCGATGTTATCAAACACGATTTTAGGATTAGAATACGTTTAAGTTTGTTTGATATACTATTACGCATGTGAATCCTAAAATTGTAGATTGGCTTTCTAAAACAGTTTTAATTTAATCTCTCTAATGTTCGATTACAAATTATTTTTGATAAAATGGGTATCACCGCGCTAAAACTCTCATAAGGACTGACTGCATTGCCTATGTTCCCTATAATACTGTAAAGTCAAGGTGGAACGGACTATAGTAGATTATTACGGTAAAAGATTATTATAGGTAATGGATTTTGGGAAAAGCTATTATGGTTTTGAAAATGTCACAAAGAATATAACTAAATATCTCTTTTCTTACTCAGACTATTCAAAGTCTTTTACAATATTTTATAATCGAAAATATTTAGTTATATTATTAAGGTCAATACCACGGTTATTAGACTTTATTACGGTTGCCTTGACCGACGGTGGTGGGGAGACTTAAATTTTTGACTTTACGTCACAAGAGTACACAATCCCATATTTTTAAATTATTTTCGATCATTGAATGTGTGTTATTGTGTATATATGTGTATTATTTGTGTTATTATGAAATAATAAGACAAATAGTACACATTTTATCTTATACCGAGTGGTTAATCGTAAAAGGGGCCATAGGAAACTCAACGTAAAATTCTAAATTGTTGAATTCCTGCTTCCCTAATTATTTTACATCAAAAGTCATGAGAGAATACTTGTAGAGAATTAAAATCTGTATTAAAATCAAAAGTTAAAATTGTTCGACGATTTAAATGCATTCCAAAATTTTGAAAAATATGATACATTTGCCACAATAGGTATGCGTGTAAAAGTTAGGCCACACGTTACTATTTAACTGACAGTGCTCACACCATTGACTGAATAAAAAATCTTTTATCTACGACTGATACATAATATATGTATTATACTTGTGGTGTTTGTAATATAATGCCATATAATAATCCCTTAGGGATTAATAATGCGGGATTAATAGCTATTAATCCCTCTGGCACAACAATCACAAAATTCACCACGGAAACAAAATAATCAACCTCAAAAAGTGTCACTGTCAAACGAATAGTATATTTGACAGCTTGTGTTGAGATGGACGAAAATGAAGAATCTTTTAATTGTACACCACCAGAAATTGTAGAACTAGCTACAGCAACAGCATCTACCTTAATACCTGAAACATCGAAATCCATTTATAATAAAACGTACGCAACCTTCAACGAATGGCGTGTTCGAAACAACGCAAAATCATTTTCCGAAAATGTTCTGCTGGCCTATTTCGCTGAATTAAGTGCAAAATATAAACCGTCTTCATTATGGTCATTCTATTCAATGATTAAATCTATGTTGAGAATAAACCATGACGTTGATCTGGAAAAATACGGCAAACTAAGAGCGTTTCTAAAGAGAAAATCGGAAGGATTTCAAGCAAAAAAGTCTTCCACTCTAACCCCAGAGCAAATTAGGAAATTTATTGACAATTATTGATGAAATTTATCTTTTACATAAGGTAAATATACATATTTAATTTGATTTATTCAAAAACTCATATGCTTATTTGCTTCAGGTAATATTGATCATTGGAATTATGGGTACATGCCGCTCAAACGAACTTTATCAAATGAATATACAAGACGTGAAGGATCTCCAAACAGATTTATTAATAACAATCCCCAAGTCTAGAACCAAAATTGTACGAAAATTTACCATAAACAGTACGTTTTACAATATTGTGAAGAAATACATCAATCTCCGCCGTCACATGTGAAAATAAATTCATTCTTTCTAAATTATCAAAAATCTAAATGTACAATACAACGTATAGGAAAGAACAAATTTGCAGATATTGGTAGGCAGATTGCCAAATATTTAAACTTGCCAAATCCTCAAAGTTATACCGGCCATTGTTATCGCAGATCATCTGCCACTCTGTATATTGATGGAGGAGGCGATTTAACTGGATTAAAGCGTCATGGGGGCTGGAAGTCAACACAGGTAGCTGAAGGATACATTGATCAGTCTATGAGAAACAAGGCAACTACAGCAGATACTATCGCTAAAGAGATAAACAGTAATGTACCATCTTCTTGTTCTACAGCAATCGAGATCCCAAATATTTGTATTAAAAACTGTACTAAAGTTAATGATGATTCTCAACCAATTCAGTTTATTAATTGTACTATTACTAATTTTAATGTTTTTAACAAATAAAGTTGTTCATTAAAAATCTTAAATTAATTAATTTGTCGTAGATAAAGTAGAGTATACTACTCGCAATAATGGCTCTCATTCCCTCGGAATGTTACTCCCTCGCCGCTAACGCGGCTCGGTTCGTAAATATTCCTCGGGAATAATAGCCATCATTATTGACTCGTGGTATAATCTACTATATTATTAATACTTTCTCCGCAACTGAGGGTATCTTATCAACTGTATTGTTTTTAAACAATAGATGATAAAATAAAAATATTGACAGTTCAAAAATGTTTTTTGAAATTTTGTGTGTGGCCTAAGTTTGGGCTGAAAACTGAATGTATTACATTTTTACAAAATTTTGGAATATGTTTAATTACGTAGACCAATTTTAACAGTTGTTTTCAATATAGATTTCAATCCTCTACAAATGGTTTGTGATGTCTTTTGATGTAAAATAATTAGGGAAGCTGGAATTCAACAGTTTATAATTTTACATTGAGTTAATGCAAAAATTTTGACGCATATCAAAATTCTCAATGTGTTTTAATTGTATTCATTTTTTTCGAATCCTGAGAAAACTAATAAATATTTTTGAAAAATTTAAACTCAGAATGAAAGACTACATTACTACCGAGGGCCGAAAGTCGCTGAAAACTTCTATAATGTTTATTTTAGTAAGTTACAGGGCTGAAAATAAAAGGGAAGTGTGATATTTTATTTCAAATATTTCATTCAATAGAAACTGCTTGTTTATTCTAAGGGGCTTTCCGCCCTCGGTAATGATGTAATCTTTCTTCCTGCGTTTAAATTTTTCTAAAATACTTAGTTTTCTCAGGATTCGAAAAAAATCATATTACGATTCAAATGACAGTACACTCTCGTGACGTAATCGCACCCTTAATGTTCATTGGTTAGTCGATCTAGGCAACCGTAGTAATGTCTAAGAACCGTGGGTCAATACCCTGTCAATTTTGACAATATCTATGAATTATGCCGATTGAGTACATAAGTTTATGTGAAATTTTCGAGGTCATAGCTCTTCCCAAAACCTATACTAACTATTTATAGACAAAAGGTAGATAAAAAGTAGATAACTTGTTAAAATTCTAAAATATTGTTTTACATATTAACATTCCATTGTTTATTAAATCTGGACAATTGCGCAATTAATTCGTAGCCTACGCCTAATATATCTCCCATCCATCTCGCTATCATCAGCTGGTGTGTTGTAGTTCGGTTTCCCACAAGCCCTTATCAGTTCTCCGTCCAGTCGTCGAAATACACCGGGCGTGAGAATGACAAGGGTCTGGAAGAAATCGCCTTTCCGGGCCTATCTCCCTCTCTTTCCCTCCTTATGTCTTTTCGGACAACAAGATATTTCACTTAGTTAAAGGGGCAGAGGGTTGCAGGAGAACCAACTTGAAAGGATTAAAGTCGCCGACTTCGGTGTGTTTCGTTCCACTTCTACTTACGCTCTGAAGTTTCTCTGAACTCCAAAATGTGTCTAGGAGATTTGACGGAGTATTTCGTAAGATGTGTGCTTTACTTCCGATGTACTGCCAATTACTCATATTCGCCTGAAACAAAAAAGAACGACGCTAGAGATTGCTTTTTACTTTTTTAAATATCATTTTCTTATTATGTTGTTGAATTTTCATTAATTTTAACTTATTTATACGAGGACGGCAACCAGTCCAACACCCTTTTGTTTTCGTGGTTGCCTACTCTGCCGTCCTCAATTAAAACGCGGTATCTGCAAAAAAATTGAAAATCGAGTTTCTGCTATACATATGAGGTTTTCTTGTGACCTTATTTAAGTTTCTGCAATGTCTGAAAGCCGTATCATTTTATTTACTACCAAAATAAACAAATTAGAATATGCCGTATGTGCTAAATTTCAATAGTTGCTTAATTAAAATGCGGTATCTACAGAGTACTCAACTAAAAAGCGGTATGTGCTAGCGAGAATCATGTACTTCCCGCGTTTTAATTGAGCACAGCGCATTTACCAAGTTTTTAGACTCGTGTTACGACCTCGTATTTTGAACATTTATGACATGTAGGTATTTTGCGTATATAATAAACAATTATAAGCTATTTATTTTTCATTTTTGGTAACTATTTTTCCTTTGTAAAAAATCCTATTTGTAAATAAAATGCAGATACGGCACTATTTCTGATCCAGTAATATGTACGCTGCTCGATTAAAACGCGGTATATGACTTTTTATTTACAGCTTTGATAAAAACAAGTTTTTTTTAAGAATATATTTTTAAATAATGTTCAACTATCATTAGAACATGTTTTGCGTTAAAATGTTAGAACATATTAGAGTGCTAAGAAAAAACTTTGAGAGCCGATTTCTCGGTTTTAAGTTGGCTGCGCATACCGCGTTTTATTTGAGTACTGTCGCGATGTATTAAAGAGGTTCACTTCAATCTGACGCAAAAAGTGAAGCCTTTGTATAAAAAAAAAGAAGTTAGTTGCTCGAAAATGGCTAGCGAGTGTGCCGGAGTTTAAAAACCTACCTTGTGAGGTTTTCTTGTTTATTGTCGACTTTACGCAATTGATGTTGATAAATGGAGTCCAGAGCCATCGGAAGTCTGGATGGAAGTACGACTATTAAACGATAAGTGGAGTGAACCTCTTTGCGAATTGATTATTTCCATTATTTTGTTCTCTCAAATTTAAATCATTTCAAAACCCGGTGTCAAACCACCTTTATAAAACCAAAAAAACAGCCCTATGTTGAGATCTTTCCACGAGGACCGTACATTTGGTAATTCGAGCCGGATATTTTTTTTTTTTTAGAAAACGGCTAGTAGCTTTTATTAAAAGAAAAACTAAGGCTTCACTTTTGCGCCAATTTAAAATGAACCTCTTTAATACGTCGCGATAATAGGCAACCACGAAAACAAAAGAGTTTTGGACTAGTTGCCTTAATCGTATAAATAAGTTAGAAAAACATTTTTTAGAAAAACCATTTCTTCTTCTTCTTGTAGTTTCTTGGCCTCCACCTCTTAGGTACTTGGCCAGTCCTCGAAAACCATTTCTTTGGAAAATATTTGTGCCAGTAATTATTTGTAATGGAAGAAAGTAATACATAATAAACTAATTAGTGCAGTCACGAGCTATTACCTTTGATTTCGGTGAACCTTCATCGATTTTAATAAAAATTGGTGAGTAGTTAGAGAATAAGGAACAAAAGTGACATGGTGCGAACTTGCAATTTTACCCTGGGGGTGGATGCCAACCCTTCTGGGTGGTGAAAATTATTTTATTAAAAATATCCCCATAAATCGATATGGGGTCACATATCGATGAACAATCATAATGATTGAGGGAAACAAATTACACATCAGAGACTAGGGAACAGTACAATCAGTGAACTTTATCCGGCGAACGTCCGAACAAACAGTCCTATCAGTTGTAGCATTCATATTTTTCATTATTATGAAATATTAATTATTTTAAACCAATTCTCCGTACTATATATATTTCTCCTTGTTTTCTTAGAACGCAATAGGACGATTGCGTCGTTTACAATCAACGAACGTGATGATTTTCCATTTAAAATCCTAAAAAAGAATCCGATTCCACGACCTTGCTCTCCCACCAGAACAATTTATTACTTACTCCATCTAAATCCCCATTATTATCAGTCTTTTTGATCATAATTATTTAAACTCCCTTTCTATTATTGATATTCTATTTTGATATTAATAATTATGTATTTCTAATAAATATTTAGAGTAATCCATTAATATTGTTTCAACTGGCCCCTTCTTCTTCTTCTTCAGGTGCCATCTCCGCTACGGAGGTTGGCAATCATCATAGCTATTTTAATTTTTGAGGCAGTAGCTCGACATAGTTGTTTTGAGCTGCATCCAAACCATTCTCTCAGGTTCTTCAGCCATGAAATTCGTCTTCTTCAGATGCTTCTTCTGCCATCTATCTTTCCTTGAATTATGAGTAGCAGGATGTCATACTTCTCGCCCCGCATCACATGTCCGAGATACAGTTTTCTTTCTTTAATTGTAAGTTCAACTTTCTTCTCTTTCGTCTCTACATTTAACGTCCATGATTCCACTCCATAGTATAGTACACTGTATACGTAACATTTTGTTAGGCGTACTTTAAGAGCTAATGTTAAATCTTTGCTACATAGGACCTTTTTCATTTTCATAAAATTAGAACGTGCTTTTTCGATTCTAGGTAAGTTTTTTTCGATTCTAGTTCTTAGGTAAGTGTACTTTTTTACTCTTTCGATCTGTTGGCCCTCTCCTATCAAGATTTCGTTATTATTATGGCTGTTTTTACTAACTTTCATAAACTTCGTCTTTGTGATATTGAGAGTGAGTCCGTACTCCCTACTATATATACCTTACTATTTTACCCATGAGTCTTTGCAGATCTTGTAAACTATCGGCTATTATTATTGTATCATCTGCATATCTGATGTTGTTAACTAAGACTCCATTTACTCTTATGCCGACTGTTTCATCTTCCAGAGTTTCTCGCATTACCTCTTCAGAATAAGTGGTAATAATAGAGGTGATAATATGCAGCCTTGCCTGACTCCTCTCTTTATTTCCATTTCTTCAGATGTTTCTTTTTCAATTCTTACTATTGCTCGCTGATTGTAATAGAGGTGTGTTATTAGTCTTAAATCTCTTTCATATAGGTTTTTAGTTTTCAGAATTTCCATGAGTCGATCATGTTTTACTTTATCAAACGCTTTATTGTAGTCTATAAAACAGACGTAAAGAGGACGGTTAACATCCAAACATCTCTTAGTTTTAGTAAATCTCAGGGGATTAAGTCATTATCCCCTGAGTAAGTAATAAGTATTGTTACACAGTCAAAAAGTAGATCTGGCCCCTGTTTTCTGGTATTCACAAGGTGTGATTTGTATCGACTACCTGGAGAAGAGCAAAACGATCACAGGGCTCTGCTTAATTGGGCCGACCAGAAAAACGGCATCATTTGGCAAAGAAAAAAGTGCTCTTCGATCATGACAACGCACCTGGCCACACCTCCGCCGTCGAAACGGCCAAATTGGTCGAATTGGGCTACGAACTGCTGCCCCATACATCGTATTCTTCAGACTTACAAGATCTTCAGATCATACAAATTTAGGTCGAATGAGCAGATCATCGTCACTACGGAAGAAGACCTCTACAAAACGTATTTTTTTCACATGAGTTAACCCGGGAGTAGTCGCGCTCACTTCTGTAACGTCGATAGTGGCGTGTGAGATTCTATCTCAAAATACGAATTTAAAACAAATTTTTTTTTGTACTATTTTTATCTACTTTTTATATTGAAAATATATATTTCTAACAATTTTATTAAAAAAACCTGTGTTAACGCCCACCTCGGTCACCACGCTAACATCGGCCACCTGTCCTAACGGCCAGTTTAAAAATTTCCCAAACCAATTATATGTAGACTACAAAAACTGGCAATACCGTCCACCTTTCTATATCGGCTAATAGTTCTTTCATTTTTAGTGGCCGTTACTGACAAATTTTACTGTACAGTAAAACCTGTGTTAACGGCCACCTGCCAACATCGGCCACCTGTCCTAACGGTCAGTTTAAAAATTTCCCAAACCAATTATAATGTAGACTACAAAAACTGGCAATAGCGGCCACCTTTCTATATCGGCCAATAGTTCTTTCATTTTTAGTGGCCGTTACTGACAAATTTTACTGTACAGTAAAACCTGTGTTAACGGCCACCTGCCAACATCGGCCACCTGTCCTAACGGTCAGTTTAAAAATTTCCCAAACCAATTATAATGTAGACTACAAAAACTGGCAATAGCGGCCACCTTTCTATATCGGCCAATAGTTCTTTCATTTTTAGCGGCCGTTACTGACAGGTTTTTGCTGTATTACGAAAAAGGATGAAATGTGAGATTCTATCTAACGGCGCGACTACTCGCGGGTTAAAGCTAATTAGCTCTCCTTAATTCCAAAGCCATAAATTCCACAAAAAGAAGAAGAAGAAAAAACAAAAAAAATTCCTACGCATTACTACACCCTTTTTCGAGGCACTTATGAAATTTTTTCAAAATTGAAAAATTTTTCATTAAGTTATCGCGAAAAAGGATAAAAATTGAGATTCTATCTCACCGCGCGACTACTCGCGGGTTAAAGAAGTTGGAGCATCGCTGAGTCAAGTCAGTGTATCTTGCTAAAAGGTTGTTAGAAACTCTGCATTTGTCACTTTCCCAAAATTTTTCCACGTTTTTCTTTTGTAGGCTATGCACTTATCGGACCGCTCTCGTACATATATTAATCACCAACGGCGAAAGTACACAACCTTGTCTCACTGCTTCTAAGCTACGTATATCTTTTCCTGTGTATATCTCTCAATTTGAACAAAAGAAACCCAGTTACAATACAAATTAGTAATTATTATATTATTTCTGAGATCCAGACCCATGTTCTTGAAAATTTCCAGAACTTACGTGCTGATATAAATATTTCCTGGATAAATTTCAATATCAACAAACTTTTTCTGGATAATGGAAAGAAACATCACTAAACTAGTATTAATTATAGAAAGCTGCAAGAGTAATTTTAAACTCCAGGTGAAAAGTCATTCAAATCCACAAGAAGTTCTCGCGAAGTAGAATTCCTTACAATTGCAATGTTGGCTGTCTAATTTTAATACTGGTGCAACTTCGAACGCCTGAATAAAAAATAAGTTTCTGGATCGAAGCGGGAGTCGGGAGTTAATCTGGAACATCTGGAAGTGTATTAAAATCCTTGGAATGAAATGCTACACTTCCCCCAAATATTGCAGTCGCGAACATCAATATGGGAGTACGAGAATTTTCTAAATTCTGCATTCGACTTTAAGACTCATTTGGCAAAACGTTTCGGCAGTTGTTTGCAAATAAAATGCGACTAGGGAATTAAAACTGTATTTGTATTTGTCTGTTTTTGAAATGAGGTTGTTTCTACCAGACGGGAGTTTGTTTTTATTTCATACAATAATTTGAAATGTTTTACTGTAATTCTGAATTATGAAGAACATTTTTGCTCTCTGAACTGAAACTTATTTATTAGTAGAGCTCTTGTAAGATAAAAAAATTAACATATACTATTGCAAAAATGAATAACCATTTTCAATTTCGTTGCAAAACGAAAATACAGCCGAACCATATTCTAGTCCAATCAGAGAGTGCAGCAAGCACCTCTACCGGTGTCGAAACTTATTAGTCTTTCATCAGGAGGCACATATGCTTAGAAGATTGGCAAAGGGAATGGGAGGCAGAGCACAGGAAAGCCCAGTGGACTAAGAGACTGATCCCAGATGTTGGGACGTGGTACGACTGCAAGTTAAAGCGTGTCAATTATTATTTTACACAATTTCTAACAGGACATGGATCCTTTGGATCATTCACTTTCGCAATCGGGAAATCAAACGATGACATGTGTCAAACCTGCCACGTGAGGGAGGATGCAGAACATTGTATTTTTAGATGCAATGTTTTCGCTCGTGAGCAGGGCACCCTGCGAAATAGGCTAGGCGACATTGGATCTGACAATCTTCTGCGAATAGCGACTAGCAGTAAGAGCAACTTCGAAACCATTATGGATATTATAACAAAAATAATGAAGCGTAAGTCCCTAATGGAAAGGCTGGAGCAAAATGGCTGAGGTGGGTCACTCCAGGCCATTACAAAAGGTATAAACATGTAAAAATATATAAAAAAATATATATGTATATATGTGTGTATGTTATAATTCTGTTAATTTATACAGTTCTGTATATACAGAAAGAGTCTGTAATTTGGAATAAATTCAATATCTCAAATCCTAATTGTTTTTTTGAAAAATGCTCAGACCCGTCGATTAGTATTTCAAATTGTCCTTTTTGACATACAATAATAATGTATACAGGGTGTCCCATTTTAAAGATATGACGTCATCATTGATTTTCTTAAATGGCAACACTGTCATTTTGATAGCTATTTTGATAGGGTGTATAAAGTTATACACAACTGCAAAATATCAAATTTTTATTCTCTACCATTTACAAGATAATAGAACATATCAAAGTTTTGTCTGTAATTTGGTATAACTCAATAATTAAAATACTAATTGTTTTTTTGAAAAATGCTCAGACCCGTCGATTAGTATTTCAAATTGTCATTTTTGACATAAAATAATAATGTATACAGGGTGTCCCATTTTAAAGATATGACGTCATCATTGATTTTCTTAAATGGCAACACTGTCATTTTGATAGCTATTTTGATAGGGTGTATAAAGTTATACACAACTGCAAAATTTCAAATTTTTATTCCCTACTATTTACAATATAATAAAAAATAAAAAAGTTATGAAAAACAAGTAATCAAGTAATAATGTTATGAAAAACAAGAATTTAATTATTTCAATTAAGCAAAAACTCATAATGTTGCCCTCAATTATTGTCAAATTGTCAATAGGCAACTTTATGAGCATTTGCTTATTTGAAATATTTAAATTCAATTATTATTTGATTACTTGTTTTTCATAACTTTGTTATTTTTTATTATCTTGTAAATGGTAGGGAATAAAAACTTGAAATTTTGCAGTTGTGTATAACTTTACACACCCTATCAAAATAGCTGTCAAAATGACAGTGTTGCCATTTAAGAAAATCAAAGATGACGTCAGATCTCTAAATTGGAACATCCTGTATACATTATTATTGTATGCCAAAAATGACAATTTGAAATACTAATCGCCGGGTCTGAGCATTTTCAAAAAAACAATTAGTATTTTAATTATTGAATTTATTCCAAATTAAAGATACAACTTTGTTATTTTCTATTATCTTGTAAATGGTAGAAAATAAAAATTTGATATTCTGCAGTTGTGTATAACTTTACAGGCCCTATCAAAATTGCTATCAAAATGACAGTGTTGCCATTTAAGAAAATCAACGATGACGTCATATCTCGAAATTGGGACACCCTGTATACATTATTATTGTATGTCAAAAAGGACAATTTGAAATATTAATCGACGGGTCTGAGCATTTTTCAAAAAAACAAACAGTATTTGAGATATTGAATTTATTCCAAATTACAGACTCTGTATATTATGAAATACATATATACAGGGTGTCCAGAAACTCTACCGACAAACGAAGACAGGAGATTCTTCAGATAATTTTAAGATAATTTAACCCAATTCGCTTAGTCCGAAAATGCTTCCTAAGGGAGCTAGAACTCTTTGAAGATGGCGTCTTGTAATTAGTTTTTCTTAAATACCGCCAGAACGCTTCTATTTAGAAAAACAAAAATTGGTACCCGTATTTATCTTCAAGATATAAATCTAATCCATCCATTGCAAATTTCTTGTACCGATCATAGGCGTCCCATTTGGGTAGGGCAACGGATATTTTATCGCATAACTTTTTTATCTTTAACTTTTATGCATTTCTGATACAGGAATATTAAATTATGAAGTATTCTAGTACTAAAAGGTACTCTTATTTTAAATCGATAGGACACACCGTTTTCTAGAAAAATCGATTTGAAAATTTTTCGCTTTTTGAATAAAAAAAAATTAAAAAAAAAACTGTTTAGAAATACGCAAACTGGTACATTTATTTATATTCCAGAGATAAATCGATTTCATTAATTGCGAATTTCTAGTACTGGTCATAGGCGTCCCTTTTGGGTAGGTCAACAGTTATTTTATAGCATAACTTTTTGTCTTGAATTTTTGAGCATTTTTGACACTAGATTATTAAATTATGAGGTATTCGAGTACTAAAAGTTACTCTTACTTTATGTTGGTAAAATACTTCCTTTTTGTTGAAAAGTTCTTTTAATTTTTTTCAAATTCCAAAAACGAAAAACTTTCAAATCGATTTTTCCAGAAAACGGTGTGTCCTACCGACTTAAAGCAATAGTACCTTTTAGTACTAGATTAACTCATAATTTAATAATCCGGTGTCAAAAATGCATAAAATTTAAGGACAAAAAAGTTATGCAATAAAATACCCGTTGCTCTACCCAAAACGGACGCCTATGACCGGTACTAGAAATTTGCAATGGATGGAATCGATTCACCTCTGAAAAGTAAATAAGCACACCAATTTTCGTTTTTCTAAATAGAAGCGTTCTAGAGGTATTTAAGAAAAATCAATTTCATGACGCCATCTTCAAAGAGCTCTAGCTCCCTTAAGAAGCATTTTCGGACTAGGTGAATTGGGTTAAATTGTCTTAAAATTATCTGAGAAATCTCCTATCTTCGTTTGTCGGTAGAGTTTCTGGACACCCTGTATATATAAAACAATATAGTTGGTTTTTACGGTCAGGAAATAAGCAATAAAAAAATATATATGTATTTAAAAAAAATTATTATGGTGGTCCAATACAGATTTCCAACACCTTAATTCTCTTTTCTAAAGACAAGTTTTTCTCGCTCTTGAGAGGAATCCCTGATCCAGGACCATAGATACGATAACACTTCTAGCTACGTTTCCCCGCTGCTCTGGTGAAACTTTTGAGCCAGGACCTATTCCACAAGCGTTTGCCGCTTTTAGGCAGGTGCTTTGGGTTCAGTTATTCAAACTTCAGATGCAGACTTCCTGCTATGTGTGTGTTGCTTCTAGGCAAGCATAATAGGATTTTTTAACACGTAAGAAATCTTAAAACATCCTTTAGACTGCGCGGAATATCCCCATGTTTCGTTCATCCACTGAACACGTTCAGGGATATTCCGGGTCGGAAGAGGGCGTGGTTTTAGTTGGTAGGCGGCTGGTTATGGGGGGCACGCGGAACGCATGGACCATACTCTGGTCTCTGTGCCCTGGCGTGTTCTCCTCTCCTGTCCGAGTCCAACAGTACTAGGGACATCTTCCCTAGTCAGCTAAGAGCGTTCCACCTCAGTCAAAAAAAAAACCTCCGAGGCTTCTACAATTTGCAAGCCATACGGATGCTGAGACTAAGGAGGATGAGGGAATTCTACAATTTACAATTCACGTCCCATCTGCTCAGCGCGGTAAAGTTCCAACGAGAATGGTTCCCTTCATAGTCCAATCAGAGTAAATGTAAATCAAAAATTAATAACCATTTTCAATTTCGTTGCAAAACGAAAATACAGCCGAACCATATTCTAGTCCAATCAGAGAGTGCAGCAAGCTGTACAGCAAGGTTCGGCTGTATTTTCGTTTTGCAACGAAATTGAAAATGGTTATTCGTTTTTGATTCATTTATTCTGATTGGAGTATGAAAGGAACCATTCTCGTTGGAACTTTACCGCGCTGAGCAGATGGGACGTGAATTGTAAATTGTAGAATTTCCTCATCGTCCTTAGTCTCAGCATCCGTATGGCTTGCAAATTGTAGAAGCCTCGGAGGTGTAACCAGAGAAGGTTCCCATTGTTTTCATTCTGGTGGGATGTAGAATAGCATTATGTTGTTTTATATGCCATTAGAGTGAAAACTTAGTCTTTTTATATACTATTGCGTTTCGATTCAATTCGAGTCTCTTACCATCCTCTGACATGAGTTTCCAGGTCTACCCGTCATCAGAAAGGCCCATAAGAAGACTGAACTGACTCAAAACGCACCGAGTGGTTGGTAAATATGTATATTGAAATATACCAACGCATGCCTTTAGCAACCTCTAACGATGAGTGTCGATGGAGATTAAAGTATATTGTAAACCCAGACTTAATCAAGCCACTGGGCGATCCTAGGAATCTACTTCACTAATGCATCAACAGGTTACCCATCTAAACCTCCATCATTTTGTACTCTGCGCCTGCGCCGTAAGATAATATTGTAAGATAATTAATAAAGATTAATAACAATTAATCATCATCATCTCCTTTAAGTCCATTGCAGGACATACGCCGTCTCTGTTTGTACCAGAAGTCTGTTGTATGCTGTGGATTTTTCAATAAGTTGTTTGATCGTTTGCCATAAACAGTTTTTTATGTTTTGCATTTATTTACTACGTTTGCATCAATTTTGTCATTGGTGCCAAACTTTTATCGAAATGTCGCTTGCTCTCTGGCCTAGTTTTTTATTCAGTTTCGTTGTTATTATTAACCCTAGAATCGGAAAATTTTTCTAGAATACAAAAAAAAAAAGAATATTTATACAGACATGTAATAAATCATCTCCAAAACATCGAAAAATAATGTTTACAGGTAAAAAAAGATCTGTTTACAACATTCGAAGTATAATAAATAGGCCGGAATCGTTGGCGGTCTAGGACCGCCTAATAGCGTCACAGTAGGTAGGGAGTAGTGGTGTGAAAAAGTAGTAGGATATTAAAAAGGGGTGGATTAAGGAATAGTTTCAAATTGAGGATGCGAATTATTAAAATCATACAGCAAACAATATCAGATTATTTTTTGAATGTGAAAAATTGAACATTCGAATATCGAATTTTTTCGTAAGCATAAATTCCTGTTCTTGAGGGATTCGATAACTAGTTCATTATCTCCTGGTGATTTATTTTCTTTCATTTTATCCATTGCTTGATTGATTTCACTAAGCGTTAGTATGGTGCTTTCATTTGACTTTTTTTATCTTCATTTCTGTGTTCAATCTACCGCTGTATAGTTCTTGATAGAAATCATCGACAGTTTTTAACAACTCAGTCCTGTTGGTTATTATATCCACCCTGTTTGTTTGTTAATTTGATTATTTGACTCTGAAATACCATAACGCTTTTATTTGCCTGTATCTTTTGTTTGATTTTTTTCGATGTGTAATTGGTGCAGCATACGATATCGTTATAAATCATCTTCACTTTGAGATATTAGTATTGCATCGTCTGCATAGCAGATTATTTTAAGTTGTTTTTCTTCCATTTGGTATCCTATTTTAATTGTTACTTTTTTAAATTCATCTATGATCAGGTTGAACTCGGGAGGACTCAGGGAATCACCCTATCTTATCCCATTGCCAGCTTCTATTGGTTCAGTTAGTTCTTTTACTTCTATTGTGTTGTTCTGGTAGATAGATCTTCATACGCGTCACACAATATTCATACGAAAAGTACATATTTTACTAATTAGAATCTAAACAAAGCTAGTAAAATTATGTTTTATTTGACAACGGTCTTTGCAGTTTACATGTTGCAATCATAATAAATTCCATATATTGTCTCTGGACGAAATAGCACCGTGATAAACCTGACTTCAAATCGAGACTAATAGAAATAAAGTTTTATTTCTCCTTTGTCATTTTATTTTTCAAGCAATTACCGAATATTTTTGCCAAATGAGTCTTTCAAGTCTAATGCAGAATTTAGAAAATTCTGGTGCTGCTGAATTCAAGTTCTTGATTGCAATGTCTTGAAAATTAGTCCATGGACGTTAATGCACTTCAAGATTAAATTTGGCTTTATGATAATGAAATGAATTTTATGATTCGTAGCTGCTGTGTTTTACTAATATGTAGTATTTCGTTTATTAAACTGCTTAAATGGATCCTTTTTCTATGCGATTTAAATATTATTTTACTGTTTACAGTTTCTGGTGTGACTTTGCTGTTTCTGCTACTTTTCTCCATTTTTCTCTCTCTTTGATTGTCCTTCCCATATTTACAATTTCCATACTCCTTCGGTCTTCAGAAGAAAAAGAATTTCCAGAAAGGAAGAAAACAAGGAACGCTGAAGGAGACATGGGATTTTGCTCTTTCTGAATCTTGAAAATAAGACTGATAACATAACAAGCAAAAGTAATAACGAGAAATAATAAAAAGTGAAGCAGACTTATTCGATAGAGAAATTGTATACCGTACACCGAAATGTTAGAAACGATTAATAGACAAGACGAAAACGGCGGGTTCGTTGGGAAAAATATTCCCATGAGAATTTTTTGCATAATTACATTCGTGAGACATCCCAGAATAAGGTTCAAGAAGTCGCCCACGTGAAAAGTGGCCCAAATTTTTTTTATAAAATTTTTTTAATCAAATTGCAAAAATCAATATTTTTGGCCCAGACAATTTTTTTGTAAGTTTTTTGAACCATTCTGGATAAAAAAGGTCTCTTATAATTTTTCTCTAAAGTTGATCGTTTTCGAGTTATAATCACTTTAAAATTGAAAAAAAAAAACGAAAAATGCAGATTTTCAAGGCTTAATATAACTCGTTTAAAAGTTATTATTATGAAAGTCAGAAAGTGACTAAATCAAAGTTTAATGCCCCTCTACAAGACCCCGAAGAAATTTTTGTCATTATTTTATTACTAAGCTGTTATTTTTAAGTAATAATATTGAGCGCCATGCACGTGGTAGGCGGCCGTAAATGTGAGTGCAAGTAAGATGCACAATTGGACTGCCGGAGTGGCATCTCTCTCGCACTCAGCATTTACGGCCGGCTACCACGTGCATGGCGCTCAATATTATTATGTACTTATAAATAACAGCTTAGTAATAAAATAATGACAAAAATTTTTTTGGGATCTTGTAGGGGGGGCATTAAACTTTGATTTAGTCACTTTCTGACTTTCATAATAATAACTTTTAACTGAGTTATTAAGCCTTGAAAATCGCCATTTTTCGTTTTTTTTTTTCAATTTTAAATTGCTTTTAACTCGAAAACGATCAAATTTAGAGAAAAATTATAAGAGACCTTTTTTATCCAGAATGGTCCAAAAAACCTACAAAAAAAATTGTCCGGGCCAAAAATATTGATTTTTGCAATTTGATTAAAAAAATTGTTAAAAAAAATTTGGCCCACTTTTCACGTGGGCGACTTCTTCAACATCCTGGGATGTCTCACGAATGTAATTATGCAAAAAAATCTCATGGGAATATTTTTCCCAACGAACCCGTTTTCGTCTTGTCTATATGATTACGTTTTACTAATATATTCTATAAAAAACATGTTCGTCTTAACAGCCACATTCAGATTTGATAACCTTGCGATTTTTAGTACATTTAAAAACCACTAAGAACACTTAGAAATACTCAGAAATTTTAATTTCTTCCGGCAAATGAGACTGGCTCATCTTCTGGGAGTTTACCCAAGAATCGATCCACAAGAGTCGCAGGACCTCACCCTGAAAATTTATTACTTGCCGCCAACTCACTAACTCCCTTAATTCTCACATGCCACGGAGTATTTCCACATCCCTATGTCACTTTTGCAGAGACGTATCTGCAGTCTGGCTCCAGAACGAGTCCAAAAGTGCATTAAGACTTCCACTAAATCCCAATGAGAAAGTATTCGTTTGAGATATTTGAAACAGTGTGCAAAAATATAGAGAAAGTTACAATAAACGTGTAATAAGTTAAACGCAAGATCAAATTGAAGGAAAATTAAAATAAGCGACATATTTAAGAGCTCAGCACTAATTAATATCTATTAATATCATCATTCTCTTTGCGTTTATCCATATGTGGAGCCCTCTTCCCTAATTAAATTTCTTCATAATATTCTATCTTGCATGATATCGACATTAATCCCCTCGATATAAATGTATATGTTACAGTTCAAGTTGATTATCCAGTTGAAGTTGACTATTCCTAGGTCGAGTCAACTCAAAGGGCTGGTTTCAGTAAAAATGTTGATTATAAATATAAAATAAAATGAAGATTAATTTTTATTCAACATTTACTAGTAAAAGTAGACTACAACTAGTTAAAGTATACTCTTCCCAATGCCATTTAGTAAAAGTTGATTCACACAAACAATCGATTCTATTTTTAGAAATTAAATGTTACTGAATATTAGTTCAGGAAATTAAGCATTTTGGCTCGCAATTTTTTCGTTTATCATGGATTTACTTGAAATCTTCACAGAAGGTAGGGAATAGCCCAAGGATCATTTTCTATATCATGCCGCTGTACGATGAAACCTTAGAGGTGGTTGCCACCCCATCTCGGGGGGCGGGAATTTTTCATTACATTTTAACCAGGGAAATCGATGGAAAATACACTTCTAAAAATAATTGTTCCTTACGTTTTCTTCGTAAAACTAATATTTTTCGAGGTATTCGCGGTTGAAAGTAACAGTTTTTCGACAAAAAAATCGACTTTTTGTTTTTTGGGTTTTTTGAGAATAACTCAAAAAATATACAGTGAATAAAAAAACTGTAGCTTTAAAAATTGTATCATTTAGAAACAGAAACAAAATCCTTTTTTTTATAATTTTTCTACAACCAATACAAACTGAGATACGGCATGTTAAAGGTTAGCTTTTTTCGTCAAATGCATAATTTGAAATATTCCAAGCCAAATAACGGAAAAACTCTGCATTTTTCGAGGAAAACTTACAGAATATTTTTTTAAGTATAAAATTAGACCTTTCAAAAAACAGGTTCTAGCATAAAAATTGAGCGACTTATGATCAAAATAAGGTCGGTGCCTACTTTTTTCTACGAAAAAATCAGTGAAAACTACCCTCCTAATTCAAATTGATCTTCGGCCTTCTGTAATTCTTTTTATATATGTATTATTAATACACCCAAGAAGTTTGACCTATTTAAAATTTAGAAAAATTGGAGTTAAAAGAGATAAAATTGGAGATTGGAGAGATAAATTTTTTTTGAAATTTCGTCAAATATCTCTTATTCAAAATATCTCTTATCTTTTATTCAAAATATCTCCGAAAATATTAGAAATACAAAAAAAATATAAAATATGTATTAAATTGTATCTTTTTTAATAACTAAAATTAACCTTTGCAAAGATTTTCTTTACAGTAAACATTTAGCGAGGTATAGCTGCTTAAAACTTCTATTTACAAGCAAACAACTCCTTATTCGAGCCCTTTAAACTCACCCTACTTAAAAACTAAGAGATCTTACGGAATTTAATTTACAAAGTCTTTATATATAATTTAGCTCGTATAGCTATAAGATAGCCCACCAGTTATAGAAAAAGACGAAGATGACATCGATCTCGATGAAGATGACTCAAAAAACTATTTGTATTTGTATTTGTAAATTCGTATTTTTGTGTAAATAAATGTTTTTGTACGTAATTCCACTTTTTTCTGTATAGATCTATTAAATTACTTATAAAAATTGCAATGTTATTAAGGGTGATAACCAATCAAAACCAAAGTTTACCCATATTAAGGTTTACAATGTTTTATATAATTTTTGACAATAAGGGGTAGTTTACACCCCTAAAAATAATCAACGCCCTTGGGCATGATATAAAATATGAAGTACAGGGTGAGATGATCCTAATCCCAAAGAGATGATCCTAATCCCAAATTTTTATGCAAATCGATGCAAGCCGAGATCATTCTTTTTGGATAAATATTTTTTTATATAGCTCCAACAAGGGTGGTTTTAAGAGTTGAAATATTATAATATTATATCCTAGCATAAAACAATGATGATTTAACTAATAAAAACTAAATTTTGAACGTATTAAAGTTTAAAATGTTATTTTATAATTTTTTAAATAATTAGGGGTAGTTATCACGCTTAAAAAACCAAAAGCGTACAACGGCTCAATATATAAAATGTACTAGAGGGTAAAGTGAGCCTAATCCCAAATTTCTTGTACAAATCGATGCTGGACGAAAAAATTGCGAAGTTTTTCCATTTTTTCAGCTTCATTTCCTGGCCTATATGTTCAAATCATGATAAGTAGTTGAAACGGTCAAAACAAAGAGACTCACAGTCATCAAAAAAGCACGTGAGATTGTTTCCTGGCCTATATGTTCAAATCATGATAAGTAGTTGAAACGGTCAAAACAAAGAGACTCACAGTCATCAAAAAAGCACGTGAGATTGTACTCGTATAATCAACATTTACTGAGTCGATCCAGGAATAGTCAACTCAAATTAGTAAAAGTTGAATTAAATTTTTCAAATCAACTTTTACTGCTCGTTTTAGTTGGAGTTGACTCGAACTAGGAATAGTCAACTCTAACTGAGAATCAACTACTGAGAACGGTAACATATATAAAACTCTTCATTCTCTTAGCCTTTTCTTCTTTAGGTGCCATGTCCGTATTCAGCCGTCATGTCTACAAGCTCCTGAAACCCCTCTTTGTCGGCTGCTGCGCGAAATAATTATTCTTCTACAGGGTAACCATACCCTTGCCTAATATTCCGCAGCCATGAGAGTCTCATTCGTCCAATTCATCTGTTTCCCTCCACTTTTCCTTCCTCCTAGGCAAAGTATTTAGGCTCTCTAATTATATGGCCGAAGTAATTCCGTTTGTCTCCTCTGTGGGAGTCAGAAAAGTGAAATCAACGATATTTTTAGGATCTGACGATAGCACCAAAATTCGATAGCATTGTGGTTTTTAACGTCCATGTCTTACAACTATAAAATAGGATAGACACACATGACGTTTCAGAAGATGCATTGATACATTCACCATCATCATCAGTGGCGTTACAGCTCCTTATGAGCAAAAGCCTTTTTCAGAACAATCCTCCATTTGCCAATATCTCTAGTAACTCTTCTTCATGCTCTAATTCCGTATGCTCCATGCATTGATAGATTGTTATTACATAAAATTGGTTTCCAGGTCGTATAAGCCTTAGGCAGCGTTTAGACACCGCGATAACTCCGAGCAATTTATCGATATCTATCGAGTTGTTTCAATTTATCGTTGTGTGTAAACGGTACATTGCAGCGATTTATCGGAATTGGAGTTGGATTGAAGTTGGTATCAAATTGCATCAATTTATTGTAAGGATCGAGTTGTTTCAGTTTATAATCAATCGCGACAATATATCGCAGCATCTAAACAAGCTTTAAAAAAATCAATAAATTATAGCAATTTATCGTCACAATAAATTGCGAGGAATTATCGCGGCGTCTAAACGCCACTTTATGTGATATTTCGATCATGGTGATTATTTTCTCTTCATCAGAGTCACAATTTACATTTAACCAGCTGCCAAGGTATTTACAATGGTTTACACGTTTTATCTCCTCTCCATTAAGAGAAAGCAGATCTTGATCTATGTTAATATAATAACGGCCATCCAGTTCCGAAATATTAATTTTAAGGTCTTTGCTGACTATTTGCTAATATCTGCAGATTTTATAGATTCTCTGCAAGAACGGGTGTATCGTCAGCGTATCTGATATTGTCGATTATTTCTCCACCTAGTCTTACTTCCTCTTGTCTGTCGTCCAAAGCCTCCCTAAACATTTCTTCAGCGTATAGATTAAAAAGAATTGGTGACCAAACCCAACCTTGTCGTACTCCATGTTTAATGGGTAATTTTTCAGTACGACTATCACCAATTTGGATAGAGGCTACTTGATTATAATACAAGAATTTTAGCAGTCTTATATCGTAATGGTTAAGGGCCGGTATTTCAACAGCTACTTAAGCTTTTGCTTAGCTAAGCCTGTGTCAAAAGTTAAGGAAAAGCTTAAGCTAGGTGCCGTATTTCCATCATTTCCTTAACTAAACTGGTCAAGTTAATTGGTTTGGTACCTCTGAATACGTCAAAATGCCAGAACTAACTGTTCTGAAGCAAAAACCACTACTGTTGACATTTAATTTAATCTTGTCATCTGTATCTGTCTCATTTTTACTTCGCTTAATTTTGTGTACATGGTACACAAAACATGTGTTGTTTATATTGTCTATATTTTCTCTGGTTATAGGTTTTATTGTTATTTTGTATAAGCAATAGAAGATCCGGCTGTGTAATTTTGTTTATTGGATTTATTCCTGAAAATGTCAAATTGGAATGTAAGTTTACTTTTCTAAAATAGATAATATACCAAACATTATAGAAATAAATAATTTTCTTGTGCCTACACCTTCCAAAAGAAGTAAGAATTTTAATAATCGTTAATAATCCAATAAGAGCGTTATTACGCAAAAGTTGGATTTCTAAATTACTCTATAGGTAAGTATTAATCTATAGAAATAACCTCAAAAAACAAAACAAATTTTAAGCAAAAGCTTAAACCAACTCCCGCGCGAGCTTAAAATTATTTGGTTTAAGCCTATGCTTAAGCCTCAAATTGAAGTGGAAATACAGGCAACTAAGCTTAAGCAAAGGCTTAAAGTAAGCTTTGGCTTAAGTGAGGTTGGAAATACCGGCCCTTAGTCCTCAGGCAAGCCAAGTGTATCGTGTTGTACTTAGTCGAATGCCTTAAGTCGATGAAACAAGTTCTTTCAAAACTCGCAACTTTTTTGTAAGAGAACGCGCATACAAAATAGTGCATCTCTAGTTCTAGACCATTTCTAAATCCCAATTGCTTATTTAATGCAATTTATGAAGGTATATAAAAATCAACTATTACCTCCGATTTCAGTGAACCTCAATCGATTTTCCTGAAAATTGATGAGTTGTTAGAGAATACCTCAAGAAGTGGCACAAAAGTGGTAAGAAATATTGTCGTCGTGTACTTCTTTGAGTTGAGCACGATCGGGTTGAAGCTGAACAAAGGATGGCTAACTCCTGGTATTAGACAACATCCAAGTTTTATTAATCCTTTCTAGAGGTAAATTCTAAGCTAATATGTGATTATGTGGATGCCCTGAACAAATTAGGAGACTGTAGCAAGATTACAGTAGCCTGGGTATCGGGGCACGAAGGTCATAAAGGCAATAAAAAAGCAGATGAAATGGACAATCAAGGCTCATCAATACCATTCGTTGGACCGGATTCCTTATGTGCTGTTGCAATGGTAGTAACAAGAAAGGTCACAAGACAGTGGAGAGCATACAAATCTCACCAGGACAAAGACAAGTAAAACAGTTCATTATAGAACATTTGCCAAAATTTATTGCTTCTACTTGCTGTGTCTTCTTCCACTACGTCACAGATTCATAGGTTTTCATTGGTCTAATAACCCTTGTATATAATCATAGTGTCGTTTTGGGATTGAGTTTCCAATTCTTACCGAGCATTCTTCTACATCTGCCCAAGGATATTAGCTTTCTGTGTGTTTCCGTATGTAGCAGGATACATACTGAAGGATATTACACTCCTGTAAGGATATTTCACTCGTTCTATCTGATCGTTTTCATTTGTTTCTTTTATATTTTCCTTTTGGATATGACATTTCTATTATATCATCTTTTTCAAATGTTGTTTTATTTATGTCAAGTATGCTTGATAAAATCGTATGACCGACTTGAATTTTTATCGACTGACCGATGAAAATATTCCTGTCTTCTTCTTCTTCAAGTCCGTCTCCTATCGTAGGTTGGAAATCATCATAGCTATTCTTATTTTACTGGCGGCTGCCCTAAATAGGTCGATGGAACTGCAGCCGAACCAGTCCCTTAGATTTCTTAACCAAGATATTCTGCGCCTACCGATACTTCTCTTACCCCTGATTTTACCCTGAATGATCAGTCTCAGCAGCGAGTATTTGTCACCTCTCATAACATGGCCAAAGTATTCAAGCTTTCTTCTTTTAACAGTAAGTACAACTTCACATCCTTTTCCGATCCTACGTAAAATTTCGGCATTCGTCACGTGGTCCACCCAAGATACACGTAGCATTCTACGGTAACACCACATCTCAAAAGCTTCAATGTTTTTAATGCTGCCCATCTTGATGGTCCATGACTCAACTCTATAATAAAGTGGAGAAGATATAACACCGCAGCATACGCACTCTCAGATCAAGATTTATGTCACGACTACAGAGAAATATTTTCATCTTGTTAAATGCTGATCTAGCTATTTCTATTCTTGCTCTTATTTCTTTTGTTTGATCGCCTGTATGATCCAGGCAAGCTCCAAGGTATTTATAGGAGGATACCCTTTCTATAACCGTGTTATTGACAACCAAATCATTCCTGGCGTGTGGATCTTTTGTTATTACCATCCATTTAGTTTTTCTGAGGTTTAATGTAAGGCCGTAGCTGTTGCAGTAGCGGTTAGTGCGTTCCATCAGTCGTTGCAGATCTGTAAGATTGTCTGCTAATATCACTGTGTCGTCAGCGTATCTCAAATTATTGATTGTATTTCCGTTGATCACTACACCACAACTAACGTCCGACAGAGCTTCTTTAAATATGACTTCGCTATAAAAATTAAACAAAAGAGGAGACAGAATACACCCCTGTCTTACTCCTCTACATATTTTGATCTCCTCAGTCATTTCATCATCTACCTTGACTTGTGCTGTTTGATTCCAATACAAATTAGTTATTATTCTAATATCTTTTTCATCAATGTTCTTTTCGACTAGAAGTTGTCTCAGTCGGCCGTGTCGGACTCTATCGAAGGCCTTCTCAAAGTCTATAAAGCAGGCGTATACATCCTGATTGATATCCAAACACCGTTGAAATAGTACGCTCACACCAAAGAGCGCTTCCCTCGTTCCAAGGCCGTTCCTGAAGCCCATTTGTGTTTCACTTATATCTTCTTCAAGTTTGCGGAAAATTCTATTATGAATGATTTTTAGAAAAACTTTAAGCATATGACTCATCAAGGCAATCGTTCTGTAATCCGAGCACTCTTTTTACATTTGATTTTTTAGGTATTAAAATGAATGTGACCTTAACCAGTCTTGTGGTATTATTCCAGTATCATATATGTTGTTAAATAACTCGAGTATCATGTTCCTCACTTCTCCATCAATAAGTTTTAATACTTCAACCGGTATTTCATCAGGCCCTGGTGTCTTACCATCCTTGGTGTTTTTTAAAGCATATTCCAGTTCTTGTTTAAGTATCCTTAAACCCTTCATTTCTTCTTGTTTCACTGTTATTAATTCTCTTTCGTCGTCAAAAATATTCCTGTAGGTGATGAATAAAGGCACCTTAATAAAGCTATTGAATACTCTATTGTCGAATGATTTAAAGACGGTTCTGTTCCACCCCAGCCTTTTCACATTACTAGAGACATGACGCGCACGAATGCCAGCCAACTTTGATAGGATTGTTCGGCGTATTTATATGACACTTATAGCTGTTGTAATTTCGATAGCGAGCCCAGATGAATTATGAAATTTGAGAGAGCAAGAGACTGCACAAGCGGCTGCGAAGAAGAGTTCTGATAGTTTAGCACGTCACTAAGATGCTGATAACGGCCACTTTGTTTTCGGGACAACGTTCCAATTTAAACTTAGATTTCAGTTGTGACGGGACCCGAAGGGGGTGTTTATAGATTGAAACAAGCTGTGAGATGAGTTGAGTCTTCGGAATTCGTTTATCGCTTTTACTTACTCACTTATTTACAGGATAGGCTCTATTTTATTTATGTTTCATTCAAAAGATAGAAATGTTAAGATTCGAAAACACACGTCACGTGTTTGTTATTTTTCTTCAAATAATTATCTCATTCCAATTTCTTTTCGTGTTATTTGTTTGTTAACATTCCTTTTTGTTCAAAATATTTTTATCAGTTGGCAACTTCGTTCTGTCATGTCAGTTTTTTGTATGTATATCTCTCATCCATTTAAAGTGATATTTTTGTTCATAATTTCATTTATATCATAATTAAGTGCAACTCTTTATACAGTCATTATTTTGCAAAACAATAATTCATGTAAACAACATTTCTGTATATATGTAGGTACAAATAAATCAGTAAATATTTATAAAAACCGTGGCAACCCTGTTATGTTGTGCTGTCCAAACTTTCTTAGATCCTTTTGACAAAAAAAAAATAGTTGGCGACCCTATCTTCCCAAACTCAGTTCGTTCACCATTTAAAAACATTGCCAAATCAAGAAGAAGATCTAATACGTCATCTAAAATTTGGCACAGCTGTTTAATAGAGAAACATGTTTTTACTTGTGCCATCTATGAGCCAAAAATACAATTTAATTCTTCCTACGTTTTCCTTGATTCAATATTTAACCGAGAGAAGAAAACCGTGATTAAACAACAAACATTTCGATGTTCTGACAAAAGAAAGTAACAGCCCTCGAATAAAAAAAAACAGAAGCCTGTAAAAATCTCTAAAAGAAATCTTAAGGCTGTTCACAATCAACATTTGATTTTTTCTTAATCAACCACAACAAATGAAAAAGCACTATGGAGTTGCATAGTGCACTACAAAAACCAGTGAGCCACATATAAATTGCGAAGATTTGATTCTACCTGCAGCTGTTGAGATGGAGGAAATAATAGAAGGTGAAAAACATACTTCAAAAATAAAAACCATACCCCTTTCTAATAATGCTACCCAAAGAAGAATAAGTGACATGGCAGAACATATTCGAGAACAAAATACTGTAAACATCAAAAATTGTACGTACTTCGGTCTACAAATGGATTAATCTACATTTGGAATTGGAATAAGTTAATGAAATTCTGTGATAAGACGTTGATAACGGAGAATTAGTACGAGGAATAAAGAATCCATTGATTGGCCCTTATAGGACTTCTGTAATACTGAAAGACGAATGGAGAGGAGGGAAAAACTAATAAAGAAGTCATAGAACCCTATCATAAACCGTTGATAGACGCTAAAAGACGAACAAGGAATCCATTGGTTTAGCCATATAGAACAACCGTAACACAGAGTGACAAAAGTACTAATCCAAACGGTGCCAGAATAAAGAGAATGTCTCCTTAGTACAGGTACACTTGATAATACGGTATGCGGCAAAGTAAACAGTACCTGAAATGCGTATGCTTCAAGTTTGTATGTGTCATGCGCCGAAACCAGTGTTGCCAACCGCATTTCTCTAGATCAGCGGTGCTCAAAGGGTCGATCTCGATCGACCGGTCGATCGCGATTCACGAAAAAAATACAAATATAATTTATGTCTGCTATCAAAGAAGTTCGGTTGTCGCATCCAACGGTTACTAGACGCATCGAAATCATGGGCAAAGATTGGAAAGCTTGGAAATTTGGAAAGTTAAAATTGATAAATATTATGAAGTGTATGTAGTATATACTTTTCTTTGCGATTTGACGAATCAACCGATATGGCTGATACAGCCCATAGTTGTGTATTTTCATTCGGATGGTACTTTCTGATATGTTGGCTTAAGAAGCAGTGACGGATCCACGGGTGGGCGATCGGCCCCCCTCTCAAACCAAGTTATATATAAAAATGATAAAAACATTCATTTATTCATAGAAATTTAGCCAATCGCCCCCTCTTGACGATGCTGGATCCGCCACTGTTAAGAATATATGTTAACAATGCTGCTTCTAAAAGAAAAAACTCGCGGAGAAAATACAAATTTTATTTAAAATTTACAATATTTAATAATATGAGCTACCGATTTACAAACTAGTGCGTATTACAACAGATGTTGCACCCTCCATGACTGGCGCTAACAATGGATATGTTGCTTTATGTCGAGCTGACGATGACTTTCCATCGTTTTTTTTTTATTTTATTGCATCATTCACCAGTCAGTTTTGTGTTCCAAAATTTTAAATATGAACGACGCCATGAACATGGCAACAAAAATTGAGAATTCAATCAGAGCGCAAAGCATGCAATGACGTCTTTTTAAAGCGCAATTAGACACATTGATTTACTTTTGCATACAGATGAGAGGTGGTTGAGCCGCTGAAAATTTTTTGATAGGTTCCAGGAGTTACTTTCAAAAATAATTTCCTTTCTAGAAGAACGAGAGGACGACACTCATCTACTTCAAAACGAAAAATGGTGATCTAACTTTCGTATCAGATATAGCAAATCATTTGAACCTCCTTAATTTGGAACTACTTTAGGATATAAATAAAACAATTATTGACATGATGAACGCAGCACATTCGCAATGATGAGAAGAGAAAGGATTTAAACAACTTTATGTCGTTGAAAAAAAGGGTAACCTCTCATTTGAATTATGTTTATTACGATACGAAGCTGCAAGAAGTTCACATCGAGTTTCAAAGACGCTTTGCTGATTTTAAAAAGTGACAGATATTGTAACATTCATGTCTAAACCATTTTCTTATGAAGAGATGGAAAAAATTGCTACTGAAATATCCATTACTTTCAATATGGAGATCATTTCCGTCCAGAATGAGGCACTGAAAATAATTTCGGATATATACATACACCTTAAATCCAGAGCGACTGATACGAAATTTTGGTCTATCATATCGTCTGACAAATATCCGTTTTTGAGACAAGTAATTCTGCAGCTCACAGCATTCATTGGATCAACGTACTTTTGTGAGTCTGTATTTTCCCGATGTAGTGAAATCAATGAAAGTTAGTGAAGGTAGACTAACTGACGAAAATCTCTCATCACTTGCGTTTGGCCCTCGGTAATTACGTGAAATCATATGAAAAAATTGTGGATGATATATGTAGTGCTATGCATCAACATCCAAATTAATTACAATTCTCTGTAGTTACAACTTTTTATCAAATAGAAGTGTGCAATAAAGTTTTTTGTTTTCAAAATTGTTTCTTTTTTACTAGCAGTCGATCGCTGGACGCTTGCAGTTTATGTGGTAGATCCCACGCAGTAGAAGTCTGAGCATCACTGCTCTAGATTATCCGATGATCGCTCCAAAAAGATCCGATTTGTCACGAAAAGATACGCTCATAGGCGTAACCAGGGGGTTGGGGGGTTATAACTCCCCTCCATTTGGATGTACTTTGAGCTTTCTACGCTTAGTACCATTACTATTCCATACCTCCCAGAGACCATTCAGTACTTGTAACCCCCCCTTGTGTTTGATGTTAAAACATTAAAAACCTAAACATTTACGTAATGCAAAACACACAAAAAAACATAATATAATAAAGTACAAAATTCTTATTTTTTATTTTGCCATACGTTACATTGTAACATTTTTTTTGAAGGTGTAAACTTTACACAGCCAGTATTACCGACACTATCTTTTGTCGCCAATACCTAAATCCCTAATTGTAGATGTATTTAACAGGTTTCTTGTATCTGTTTTTATATTGAATACATTACTGAAAACTCTCTACACTAGCCAGTGGCGTAACCAGGGGAGTTTTGGGGGTTGTAACCCCCCATTGGGATGTACTTTGAGCTCTATACGCTTAACACCATTACTATTCCTCTAGCAAGAGACCCTCCAGCATGTAGTTGTAAGCTCCCTTAGGATCTACCTGGTTACACAGTTGACATTAGCGTTTGAAAACGGTAGAACGAATAGCAATGAAAATACTTTTTTTAAATTAGGAAACAAATATATATATTAGCTTCATTTTTTAATTTCACCATTTATCCATTATAAAAAAGTATTTTCACAAACCAAAACTTATTTCAACAGACGTTTACTTAAGCACTGCACATAATATAAAAATAAAACTTAATCGTGCAGTAGCTATCATCAGTTTAAAGACCAAAAACCCATAAATAAAATAGGACGGCGGAATCCCTGTTTTTGAAATTTGAATTGGATCAGTATGCCTTAAGTGGAAACATTTGTGCATTCAAATTCTAAACAAAACAATTCACACAGGTCGTTTTGTCCCTTCTTATCTGTCCCTACTTAGATAATTACCATGAAAAGTATCGGATGTCGCTAACATTCATCCAATATATAGGTTATTTATAGAAATTTGGGTGGAACCAAAGAAAATTAATGTGTTGTTGGGAATATATGAATGAGAACCTGATTTTTTTAAGTTTATTTTTTGTATTAGTATGTTGTAGTAGATTGGTAGATACACTGAAAAATATAAGCAAATATCCGATTTATTTAAAGATACGACTACTCTCAAAAAGATACGCAAATCGGATAATTATCCGCCGATTTACAACACTGGCCGAAACATACTGTGAGTGGTTTCCGTACGTTGTTATAACGTATGCTAACATCGTGTTAATGTTGGGTGCTTCAGGATGGATCTCAGTTTTGCAGAAACATTTTTTATCGTGGAGTACTATTTTCGGTCATAAGAAAAACGTCACGAAGACGGCCAAAGCTTAAAAATCGACAATGGTTTAAGCAGGACGGGGCAACCTGTTACACGGCCAGTGAGTCTCTTCGAATACTGCGTGATTATTTTGGGAGATCGTTCAGCCCTAACGCCACATGATGTGTACATATGGAGAATGCTGAAGGAGGCAGACCGACCTGACTGTCTGACATTCCGGAATTGCTGACTATAATTAAAGATTATTACTTTATTTTAAGAACTGGCACGACAAAGTCGAAACTAGGAAAGAGTGACAGTAATTACTTCTTAATCTTGAATATTCCTAGGGTTTATTAAACTAAAGAGAGACTTGTTAGAAGGAAATGAAGTTTTACATAAAACTGTATTTCTACTAGTAGGCTAACAACTTTACGCCTGACTCTCGTAGGTTTATTTATATGTATCTGTTAGAAAACCACTAACGATAAACATCCATATTTTTAATGTAATTAAAAAAACAAACACGGCCTACCTAGAGTCTACGTGCAAGGTAAAAAGGGTAGTCCAAATGTACCTTTAATTATCGCTAATAATCACGCTAACTATAAAACACGCCTCAGTGGAAACAAGGAGATGAATATTCACCGTCAAAGAAAAAAGAAGGAGATGAATATACCGTCAAAGGAAAAAGGGTCTTAAAGGGTTGCGCTTCGTCTACGACATCTTGTCTAATTAAAAAATGGTCTCGTTTACTTCTTTTATTTTTTACTTTGTACGTGTACCTGCCTTTTTCTAGAGATGTATATGGGGGACCTTTTCTGTTAAGATTTGTCATGATATGCGGGTTTTAAGCTTGATAATGTACCGGGTGTCCCAATAAGAATGGCTCTCGGCCATATCTCAGGAACCGTTTATAGTAGAGCTTTGAAATAAAAAATTTTATAACAAAAGTTGCCTCAGGAAAAGCCTGGAAATTATTTTCATAATTGTGGGTCCACCGCTAGAGGGCGTAATTGAATATCAAAAATAAAAAAATCTAAATTTTACAAAATTTTCCTAATGAAGGGGTACTGGAAATCCGATTATTGTATTCTTCATCAAATTCTGCGCATATTTGATTTAACAAGTTTAACTCTACCTTTGCAAATAAGAGGTGGGGGTGAGTGGGAACCTTGTTATGAAAAAATGGCTGTAAGTCCGGTTCTGCTAAATCAAATTTTGAAAACTGGATCTTGTTGAAGACAGATCTTTTTCTTCAATGTAAGCGTGATAATTTTGAACCATCCTAATAAGTAATAAGCTAGCTGGGAGGCGTTATTTAATTTTTTTCAGAAATCTAGTTTTCTTTGGAAAATATTAAATACAAGTATGCATTTTTAATCATACTTTATAAAATTAGATTAAATTAGCAATAGAATAGCGAAAACCGCATGTCGATAGCTTTTTTCTATCTCAAGATATCTCGAGAAACGTGCAAATTTTATATATAACTGTTACTATCACCGGTAAACTAAGTTAATGAAAACTAGTGTGCTGTGGAAAAAAAACAAAATAACATTTTCCAGATGTCAACGTATAAAAATATAATTAATTAAAACAACAATATAAAGAGAAACAATACTATTAAAATTAAATATAACACAGAACAAAAAGAACTACTTAGTGACGACCTAAGTATTCAAATTGTTGCCCATCATACACTACTCTAGAATACATTATCCAGAGAATACTAAACGCCATTGAAAGCATATCGAGAGCAGAAATTGAGACTGCTGTTCAATCTACTCTTGAAAGAGTAAATGTTTGCAACGAAAATGATGGGCAAAAATTTGAACGTTTATGTCATCACTAAATAGTTGTTTTTATTTCTTTGTAATAGGGCTTTTCAACGCTTCTCATTTGTTTCGAGCCTCTGTCATATGCCGTATAATCCGTGTATAATATTAATATACGAGATATGAACGAGGCTCGAAACAAATGAGGAGCGTTGAAAAGACCTAATATACGTTGACAGCTGGAAAATGTTTCTTTGTTGTTTCCATAGCACACTACTTTTAATGAATTTCGTTTACCAGTGACAGTAGCAGTTATGTTTTTAAATTTACACGTTTTGTAAGATATCTTGAGATAGAAAAAAGGTATTAACATGTGGTTTTCGCTATTCTGTTGCTAATTTTGTCTAATTTTGTAATATGGTATTAAAAATGCATGTTTGTATTTAATATTTTCCAAGGAACACTAGATTTCTGAAAAAAATTAAATAACGCCTTCTAGCTGGCATATTACTCAGTAAGTTGGTTCTAAATCATAACTTTTACATTGACGAAAAAGATCTGTCTTCAACAAGACCAAGTTTGCAAAATTTTATTAAGCAGAACCGGACTCACAGCCAGTTTTTCATAACAAGGTTCCCACTCACCCCCACCTCTTATTTCCAAAGGTAGACCTAAACTTGTCAAATCAAATATGCGTAGAATTTTATGAAAAATACGACGATCGGATTTCCAGTGCCCCTTCATTAGGAAAATTTTGTAAAATTTAGATTTTTTTATTTTTGATATTCAATTACGCCCTCTAGCGGTGGTCCCACAATTATGAAAATAATTTCCAGGCTTTTCCTGAGGCAACTTTTGTTATAAAATTTTTTATTTCAAAGCTCTACTATAAACGGTTCTTGAGATATGGCCGAGAGCCATTCTTATTGGAACACCCGGTACAGTGTGGAAGGCACTTATGGAATAAAATTATTTCTGTCCTTGTTTAAAAAAATTGCATAGAACAGTACACTCTTCCATGAATGGAAAAGTTTCCTGATTCTTATAAGTTATTAAATAATATTTGGGATAGTTTAGTCCCATTTTTTCTTGAATTTTTTATAGTGATATTGAAGGTTACTGGAGAGTAGTACTAGCTCCTTGTAAAATACAGGTATACCCTATTCCACGAACATACGCCTGTTTTGGATTATTTCTACAACGAATATTTTACTGTGCAAAATAAGAAGAACGAAAGTAAATTGCAAATTACATTGCTGTTTATTGGAATAATTATTAGCGCCATTTACTTTCGTACTTCTTATGTTGCACAGTAAAATATTCGTTGTCGAAGTAATCTAAAACAGGCGTATGTTCGTGGAATGGCCCATAGCACAACTCATCTTATAGCATTTTTCCTTATGTATATCGCAAAAATTTCCCGAAGGTTTTATGTAACATTTCGAATTACATACGTCATATGAACTTCGAAGAGAATAAACATGGTCCAATTGTTTATTATCATTGGCAAATGCCGCTAGCAGCGACTAAGTATTTTTTGGAATATACCTCTACGATATGTATTTGTCCTCATCTGTATTTGTTAACCAATCGCCCTAATGATATCCAATCTCCGATAGGAGAGGCACTCAAAGAAGAAGAAGTATTTGTTAACAACAAATACAGATGAGGAGATCACAATGAGGATCGGACAAGATGAAATAGAACAAGTTCACGATTATATATATCTGGGTCAAATTATAAAACTTAACAAGGAAAAACAAACAGCAGAGATCAAAATACGAGTTAGACTGGCATATGGGCGGCATTTGGAAAACTAAGCTACACCCTTAAAAACAAAAGATATCCACAACATCTAAGACCAAGGTATACAATCAATGCGTACTCCCTGTTCTCACTTACGGTTTCCAAAGTGGACGTTTACGAAAGCAAACATGGACAAGATCATAAAAACGCAAAGAGCAATAGAAAGGCAAATGTTGCACATAAGACTAATGGATAAAAAGAGAAACGAGTGGATAAGAGAGAAAATCAAAGGTAGGGATGCTAGACAAGAAGTTGCAAAGTTGAAATGGAGATTTGCCGGACACACTATAAGACAAAAAGAAGACTGATGGAACAAAATTCTCATAAATTGGAGACCGTGGGAATATAAACGAAGCAGAGGAAGGCCACAAATGAGATGGGCAGATGATGTCAAGAATGTCACGTGGGCTCTAGGTGGATAACTCTAGCAACAGAGAGAGAAGAATGGAAAAGGATTGGGGAGGCCTATGTCCAAAGATGGACCGAAGAAGGCTAATTAGATAGATAGGTAGACCTCTGCGATATGCCTCTGTCAGATATCTCCAAAAAGTGAGTTATATGCACTGGGGAGAGCGACAAAACTCAAGACAGCTCGCATAGTCTCGAGACAAAATAGAACTAAAACTGATGTTGAAATACGCCCAAAAATACGGCTTTTATATTAATCTAGTTTGAAATAGTTATTTTCCTAACAAGTGCAGAAAGTCATTCTTTTCCGCACGCGACTGCAGTTTGCCGAACGACGCGAAGCGGGAGTTCGGCAGGCAGTCGAGTGCGGAAAAGAGACTTTCTGCAAGAGTTAGGAACAATATTCTTTCTAAGAGTCTTTAAAAAATTACCAAAATTAATTTAATTAATATGAAAATACATACACAAATTAATTCTTTGACAAGGTTGTCAAAACCAAACTTTCAATATAATTAGTTAGTATGAGGACGATCTTGGTTTCCATGACGATGATTCAAAACGACTGTTATTGTCTACCGATTTGACTTTCGATTATGTCAAAATAATTTTATTTCATCGAATTGTCGCGTTAATTTCATTAAAACAGGAACACAATAAGATATATTTGATATAAATTAGTAAATAACATCTAAATATTAGTTTATTGCATGTATTATATTTACTTTAAGGCCATATTAACATATCTAAATTAACACGCGTGCGGAAAAGTAAAAACCGCGTGCGGAAAAGTAACACGCGTGCGGAAAAGTAACACGCGTGCGAAAAAGTGAAACTTTCTAAACTAAAATGCGTGCGCGAAAGTAGACATTTTTGCACGCTCGTAGAAAAAAGTTTTTATGCCAACTACTTGCTTTGTACATATGATTTAATGTAATTCAACTTACCGTATTAAGTTAGTCACAGTATCTGAAACAAATAAAACAAACGTTACAAATTGTCAAAAGGATATAATCGATGTCTAATACTAGAAATATTTGTTCCTTTGCCGGTTATTTAAATCTGTACAAAATATGTCTTTCAATTTTCATTTGTTAAGAGCATATAACCCTAGATAAAGCCTAGATTCGAAACCCACACCTGATATTAACCCGGGAGCAGTCGCGCCGTTAGAAAAAATCTAACATTTTACCCTTTTTCGTGATAACTCGATGAAAAATTTTGCAACATAATTTTCCACTCGTAAGTGCCTCGAGGAAGGGTGTAGTAATGCTTAGGTTTATTTTTTTTTCGTTTTCTTCTTCTTTTTGTGAAATTTATGGCTTTGGTGAGAACCAATGAGCATTAGTAATTGTTGGAAATAATATTTCTAACATAACAAGTAAATACAAATACTATAAAATAAAAATGTGTTGTAAATTCGAATTTATATTCGTATTCGTATTGTTAGAAAAAATCTAACGCGCGACTGCTGACGTGACAGAAGTGAGTGCGCCTGTTCCCGGGTTAATACAACAAACTTCATTTGATTTTTAACAATGCACAAATTATACCAGAAAAGTACATAGTATTGATTAGTGTTAGCGAATTTTGACAGCTTGTAAGGTATACGCTATGAGCTCGTAGGTAGAGGGGATAAGTAAAAATTCGCGAGCGCCAGTAGTGACAAGTCTGTAAGCTTTTACTGGAAATTTGACATAAATGTCAAAGTGATTAATTTAAAACATTGAAATTAAAAACATTAATAGGAAATAATATTAGTTGGTCAAAGCTGTGGTGTATATTTTTACCTTAAGTATACTTACGTTTTAAATACTAAATTTAAGTTTTTTAATATTTCGTAATATGTAATTATAAATTAATCTAAGCGCCATCTACACGATAATTGTGAAAGCATCCGAAGTATGAAATTAATATTTCATTAATAGAACGTTAAAATGATTAGCAAAATCTTTAAAAAATCGATTACAATTTAATTACTTTTTGCGTTGTAAATATTAAGCGATAACAATTAAATAATAAATTTAAAAATTACCGGTGAAAGTTGCATTAGTAATCCGCTAGGAGCGACACCAGCGAAGCTCAGAGCGTATAGGAAGATCGGTGAGGTTGATTGATAAGGATGAGTGAGGATAGAAATATGGGCTTGAAACCCGACACTGAAGCAAGAACACATAAATAAGTTGCAGTCATGTGGTGTTACAGAAGGATGCTTAAAATAACATGGATATAGAATAAAACTAACACGGAAGTATTGCGAAAATTGGACTATGAATAAACACAAAAAAATAAGAAAGCTAGAACACCTGGTACACGTAATCAGGAGACAGCAATATGAAATGCGAAGACTGACAGTACAGGCAAAGATAAGAGGAGGAAGAAGTACAGAAAGAAGGGGAGTGTCATGGATAAGAAGTTTAATGGATTGGTTTAAATGAAGTTGCAGTTAAATGAATGCAATGAAGTTAAATGAAATAGCAGTGGTAAAGATAGTGATGATGATATCCAATCTTTGATTGGGAGGACGACACTTAAAGAAGAACAAGCATTACTCTATGAGAAAGTGAACATGCATACAGTTGAGTCCACGAGTCTTTACCCGTGCGTCATTAATACCTGGTGAGATAAAACACATATTTGAAAACTCAAATTTTAACCCGTAATAGGAGCAGTAGCTACTTACTGTCACTTGCTGTTGCGTTTAGTAAATTTCAATTTCCGAATAATCATCCACTTATTTCCTATGCTTTAAATCAGCGTTTCCCAACCGGTGGGTCGCGACCCACTAGTGGATCGCGCGCGGATTTTAGGTGGGTCGCGGCGTGGCTCTTACAGTTAGTTAAGTAGCCGAATAATGTACATTATATATCATCATGGGTGACTGATGGGTCGCGAATATGAAAAAACATGAGAAGGTGGGTCGCCAGACATAAAAGGTTGGAAACCACTGCTTTAAATGATGACGCACGGGTAAAGACTCGTGGACTCAACTGTAAATAAGATGTTGCAAACGGAACCAAACATTCTTGCAAACCAGGTATTCTTGCGTCTTTCTGGTCCAAAACTGTTCCGGGCTTTTGGGAAAAAAGTCTTCACGTTCACTTAAATTACATTGAAGTTTGCAGTTTATGTTTCTTAACACTTGAAATCACACTTATTTTTGTTTAATATTTTTTTACGAATACAACAGTAACAATTAAAAATAAATAAATTGAACACTTACGAAATCAAATAAGAAGTCAAATAATTTCATGTGTGATTTCAATAATGTCATTTGAGCTACACTAAGGTATTAAACTTCACTAATAAAAACTGTAAAAATTACATCATTATGAAGTAATGCAAACATTTTTTCCAGAAGTTTTGTATCTGTAGTTTGAGAATGACGTAGTACAAATCGAAACACTAAACAAATATTTAATTTTTTTAATTAAACTAATATTAAATATTATCTCTGTAAAACATTGTGTAATTCGTTTATTAAGTTACACAGCACATGAAGCAATTCACCGTTAATATATCAATATTGTAAACTCATCAATTGATGTAATCATCAGCAACGTATGCAAACAGATGATTGAAATTATATCGCCATAAAGGGCATAAATTTGTTTGGTATTTGACGTTTAAAGCAATCACACAGCTCATATAATAAAACAGTCATAGCTCACTGGTTAACTTCATATCAATGTAAATTTTGAATTTTCATATAAATTTTTATATGATAAGTTTATTGTACCGACAAATGGATTAAAAAAAATTTTTGATGCAGGCAATATGTGAAAATAATATGATAATATGAATAAAAATATTCAATTACTCAAATTTTTGTTTGAAATTAGTATTTTTTCGATAGCAATTTCTGCCTCCCAATCACCATTTTATGGATCTACTATTCAAGTTTTTGCCTCTTCTATATTCTTTGCAGGAGTTTTTCTGACTTCTTCTTTTATCGCATATCATGTTGGCTGCCATATTCGCTGTCGTTCTATATACTGATGTAGTCGATTTTCCAAACCAATGTCTTGTCTCATACCAAGTTGTCTCTTTTCGTTAACATTATTTTCACCATTTTCCCATAATTTGACACGAACATCATGTCGGCGATAGTCTACGGGCACCAGGTGCCTCGAACACCATCGCCGACATGATATTCGTGTTGATCGACCCCCAAAACCCCCTTGAGAAATGACTCTGCGTTGATTTTTTATCGAATTTTCAAAAAACTCCAAAGACGAGGCTCGTCCTAAGCACCAGGTATCTTAGAGACCATCGCCGACATTATTTTCGTGTTCAGCGATCCCAAAAACCAAATAGTAATGAGCTTGAACGAATTTTGTATCGGATTTCCACAAAACGCATGATCCGTATTCATAGTCAGCGACCCCAAACCCCCCCTTGCACTGATTCTATATCGACCTTCCATAACACTCCACACTAGACCCCCTGGACACTCGGTGCCTCGAACACTATTGCCGTCATGTTATTCGTATTCAGCGACTCCAAAAACCCCAGAGTAGGAATATTGAACTCATTTCCGTCAATTATTTTCGAATTGCACATTTATTATTTTTCACCACTTCAAAATGCACTTTATAAAATGTATTTTCCTTGTTTTATATTGCAATTTTCATTTCGACATTAATAATTAATTAATTAATTAATTACATAAGATGCCACAAAAACTTTCATCCATACCCAAATACAGGCATTTGTCGAAGACATTCGTGAACTAAAAGCGAGATCTCTCTTGTATTGGCCGCCGAAGGCTAAAGACCTCTCTCCATTTTTAACCAACAAAGGCAAGAGACGTGCAAATATATCTCTCTTGATTGTCGACCACCGTTGGCGACAGTTCTCTTTAATATATCTAAAATTGACAATATTATCGGATAAACCAAAGTCAAAAACTATTTAAAAATCGTATACGATGTCATAGATACGATATAGATGCCATATAATATCATTAATTAATACAGTTCCACTAATTTTCCTGAAGTTTCACTATTTTAAGGATTTCTCATTATAATTCTAACAGCAAAGGAAACGTTTAGAGGTCATGAACTTTTCCGGCTAGTTTAAAACACCAACCTATCCATTTTCGTTACCTTAACACTATATATTATTGCTGGCTGTATAGCTGATCCCATTCAGCTCGCAGTGCATGCGATCAAAGATATGTTCGTGGTATTCGCCTCGGATAGTTACTCGACCATATTTTTCCCTTTTGGTGCAGTGATAGTTGGGAATTTTCGGCAACAATGAGAATAAGAAATAAATTTCCCCGTTATTCCAGCCGACCGAGCGGAAACGAATGGGAGGTGTAATCTTTTAATACAAAATTCGCGCCACTAACAATTTATTAACACTTGAGTTAACGCATTGGGAGATGTATACGATTTAGAGAAAGAAAAGTGCCTAATTAGACTACAATCGGTAGCTAATGGATGTTTTTAAGAAAGTTGCAAAAACAAAAATGTGTCAATTAACAGTAGATAACAACCTACTTTGTGCTTATGGTCCACAGAAAAAGGTCGTATGTGATTTAGACATATAGAAGAATTTCGATAATTTGTTCATTTAAGTCATAAAGAAGAATTTTGAAAATACAAAATAACTACATTAGTCCAGGAACTGAAGCTTTTCACCTCGCAATTTTTACAGAATGGATCGATTTGCTTGAAAATTTGAGAACAAGTAGAGGATAGTCCAAGGATTAAAATCTATATGATGCGGAAAGGCGCTTTTACCATGGGGATGGTTGCCACCCCATCCCGGGGGTGGAAATTTTTTATTATATTTTGACCGCAAAAGTTGATAAAAATATTCATTCTAAGCAAAAAATGGTCTATACATTTTTTTGATAAAATGAATAGTTTTCGATTTATTCGCTATCGAAAGTGTTAGTTTTATATCGAAAAAATAAGTGTTTTTCAATAATTTACTAATTTACGGTTCACTTAATTTTTGCCGTAGAAAAAATTTTCTCAAACCAATTTCTTTAGAATTAAATAACCTACAATTTCATATTTAAACATTTTTTCGTATCTCTGATGCTAATCTTTCTATTCTGAAGAAATCGACATTTTTACCAAACTACAAAAATTCGTTATTCGTTTTAACTCCGGTTTTTTTAAAACTAATCTTTATAAGCCAGTAAAACTTCTAGAATTTATTAATAATACATAAATAAAGAAGAATGAATAAGGTCCATGACTAAAAACATCGCTAACTTACATTATTATGCTTCCAACTGGATTTCTCCTTTTTTTTTTTTCAAAAAAATATATAGATTTTTTAACCGTAACTTTTCTATTTTTTACCTTAGAAAGTTCGGCAAAAAATAATTTTGTAGGTTGTGTAAAAATAAGGGGGTAGCGCAAAATCTTAGTCCAATGCTATTTAAATGCATTATTTTTTCGAATCCTGAGAAAACTAATAAATATATTTGAAAAATATAAACGCAGAATGAAATATTACATTATTACCGAGGGCTGAAAGTCCCTTAGAATAAACAAAAGGTTTCTTTTGAATGAAATTTTTGAACTTAAAAATCAGACTAAATATTCTCTTTTTTATCCCTGTAACTTATTAAAATAAACATTGTAGATGTTTTCAGAAACTTTTGACCCTCGGTAATAATGTAATCTCTCAATCAGCGTTTAAATTTTTCAAAATTTTTTATTAGTTTTCTGAGTATTCGACAAAAATGAATGCATTTAAATAGCATTGGACCAAGATTTTGCGTATAAATTTTTTCTAAGTATACGACTTACTAACTAAATAGAACACAATATTTTATTTCCATTCATTCTTTCGGAACTATTTTTTTACACACAGTATGCAGCACATAAATGAATTAACAATTTAATATTGTTTGCTTCCAGACGTTGTTCTGTATATATAGAGCGCTTGTTTAAACCCAAAGAACAATGTCTTATTGTTTGTTGTCCTGTACAAAAGTGCTACCTAATATTATTTTAAGGCTGTGACTGATAAAAACGAAATGTATGCGATAAAAGTATCTATAAGAGAATTCTTTTTAATTTTAACAAAGGTGTATTTATTCGTAAACGTTTTGTTTTATTTTCAATTTCATTTCAAAAACTATACGTTTTTATATGAATATCTGATCTGATACTTTAATGCTGGTAAAAGCTAGTAAAAAATTATATTTATAGAGACAATCGCGACAAATTTAAATATACCAATATATTAAACGACGACGAATGTGCACTCATACCCCCCCCCACCCCCTATCGTATTTCGTCGAAATAAGCTAGCCCCCCCCTCCCTCTTCTCAACGACGTAGTTTATGGATGTCCCCTAAGAGATAATAGGCGCCCAGCAGGATCTCCACGCGAATTAAGATAATTCAGCATTAAAGGTAGGTGCTATAATCTCTTTGACTTGAAACACAGTTACATACGAACACATATACAGGGTGTAACAAAAATACAGGTCATAAATTAAACCACATATTCTGGGACCAAAAATAGTTCGAATGAACCTAACTTACCTTAGTACAAATATGCACACAAAAGAAGTTACAGCCCTTTGAAGTTACAAAATAAAAATCGATTTTTTTGAATATATCGAAAACTATTAGAGGTTTCTTGTTGAAAATGGACATGTAGCATTCTTATGGAAAGAACATCTTAAAGAAAAATTATAGTGAAATTTGTGCACCCCATAAAAATTTTATGGGGGTTTTGTTCCCTTAAACCCCCCAAACTTTTGTGTCCGTTCCAAATAAATTATTAATGTGGTGCCATTAGTTAAATTCAATATTTTTAAAACTTTTTTTGCCTCTTAGTATTTTTTAGATAAGGCAGTTTTTATCGAGTTGCGGCTTCTTTTTTAATATGTTTACATAAAAATTTTATGAGGGTTTTGTTCCTTTAAACCCCCCAAATGTTTGTGTACGTTTTTTTGATAAAGCATCTTTTATCGAGATGTGGCTTCTTTTTTAATATGGTTCAAAATATACTTAAAAATGTAAATCATAAATAAATTTTCATATTATTACCAAGTCTCCATAACCGTAATACCTACTTTACCATATACAAATATGTGGTGGATTTGACAAATATTCAAATATCTCGATAAAAACTGACTTTTGAAAAAAGTACTAAGAGACAAAAAAGTTTTTAAAAACTTGTGTTTAACTAATGGCTCTACAATAATAATTAAATTGGAACGTACACAAAAGTTTGGGGGGTTTAAAGGAACCAAACCCCATAAAATTTTAATGGGGTGTCCAAATTTCATTATATTTTTTTCTTAAAATACTACTGCCATAAGAATACCACATGTTCATTTTCAATAAAAAATATCTAATAGTTTTCGATATATTGGAAAATATCGATTTTCATTTTGTAACTTCAAAGGGCTGTAACTTTTTTTCCGTGCACATTTGTACTAAGGTAAGTTAGGTTCAATCGAACTATTTTTGGTCCCAGAATATGCGATTAAATTTATGACCTGTATTTTTGTTACACCCTGTATATTTATTCATTTTTTCATATGAAGTAGGTACATTATTTTGTATGTTATATTTACATTATCATTCAATAGTCCACTTCATTGTCTTCATTATTTAATTAATTTAACCCAGCGACCTTAATCATCAAAGATTGATCATTTGTTTAAAAAACTTTAATACAATTAAATTACTAAACACAGAAAAATAATAACAATAAAGAAATAAAACCCAATATAATTTTCTTGTCACAAACTAATCAATTAGTTCTAAGTTCAAATAAATGTAAGCGATACGTCTGAGCTTGTCATTTGGTGGACTGGCTTTAATTGGTTTGTCTACTGGCTGATTTTCTCTATTTTGTCGGGGTCAAAGCTAGATACTCTCGCCAGTGTTGCCGCATATACAATTTACTGCATAATATACTTCAGAAGAAATAGGACCAGATATTACAAAAAAAAGAAATAATATACGCATTAAAAATAATGAAGAATGGGAAAACCTGACCTGACATGCTTGCTGATGAGTATTACCCAAAAAATAGTTAACGTAGATTCTTATTTGTCTCCCCAAAAAGAAAAACGTAAAGGAATGCGGCGATTACAGCACAATTAGAAAGAAAATAACGAGAATCTTCTAACGAGAATCAACAGTACCTAAAAACCCGTTTATTTGACAAGTGCATCATTCCTGTTCTGACGTATTTTTCAGAAACATGGACATTAACAAAGGCCAACATAAACAAAATAGAAATAAGAGAAAAATGGAAAGATCCATGTTGGGAATAAAACTGCAAGACGGAAAATCAAACAAATTGATAAGAGAGAAAACAAAAGTAAAAAATTTAACTTAGCCCAGTCGGGATAGCATTTGACCTTGCATTAGGAGCTGCCCCAAATTTTATTTTTCTAATCTTTAGGGAGGGTCAATATAATTATAAATTTAAAATCTCGACTGAATTCCACCGTTGCGTTAGCGCAATCTTGATTTTAAACAAGAACCGTTTTTGCTCAATATCTCCGCCATTTTAAATTTTTTGACAAAAAGTGTAGAAACTGAAATTGTTGAAATTGCAATTTTCTATAATTTCATTTATTATAATTTTTTTCGTGCGGTCGATATTTTCCGAGTTATGAGGGGAAAATAGTAACAGTTGTAGCATAATTATTGAATTATCGAATCATCTCGTTTATTATTAGTTTTACAACAAATATTTACCTATACAAAAATGAAGAGAATTACATTTTGTACAATTTTGATGCCGTTCATTTTTTTGATAAAATCAATATTTAAGGTAGTACGTATGTGGTAAAGGTGCGAGCGTAATCAAGACTTGATTGATTTTGTAGCAATTGTTTTTGTTCAATATCTCCGCCATTTTCAACTTTTCGACAAAAAGTGTAAGAACTGAAATTGTTGCAATTACGATTTACTACAATTTTTCGAGAGAACCAGTGGCGGGTCTACAAGGGGGAAATGGGAAAATTCCCCCAACAGGGTCCAAAATTTAAAAAAAAAATTGTTGGAACATCACGATATATTAGCTGACATAAAACTTAAAATAAAATGTATATAATGTCTTTTTATGTCTTTTATATACTTAGTTTGGTTGATGTTTTATTGGAAGTTTCAAAAATTGTATAAAATATAATTCTCTTTATTTTTGTTTATGTACAATTATGTCGTAAAGTTAATAATAAATGAGACAATTCAATAATTATGCTTCCCCTCCGCTTCCATTATTTTCCCCCTTAACTCGGAGAATATTGATCGTATAAAAAAATTGTGCCAAAGAAATTGTAGGAAATTGCATTTCCAACAATTTTCTTTCCCACCATTTATGTCGAAAAGTTGAAAATGGTGGAGATATTAAGCAACAACAGTTCTCATTTAAAATCAATATGGCGGCTAATGCAACTGCGGAATTCAGTCGAGATTTTAAATTTACACTACAATTGATCTCTCCTAAAGGATATAATTTTAAAATTTGGGGCAGCTCGGATACAAATTTCAATTCAATAATTAGGCTCCCCCCACCACTTTTTACTATTTTCCCATGTAACTCGGAAAATATTAACCGCATGAAAAAAATTGTTAAACAGAAATTGTAGGAAATTATACTTTGAACAATTTTAGTTGAAAATGGCGTAGATATTGAACAAAAACAATTGCTATAAAATCAATCCGGTCTTACGCTCGCGCCATTACCGCATACCTACTACCTTAAATATTAATTTTAGCAAAAAAATGAAAGAGATCAAAATTATGTAGAATTTAATTCTCTTTATTTTTGTACAGGTACATATTTGTTGTAAAACTAATAATAAACGAGATAATTCAATAATTCAATAATTATGCTCCAACTGTCACTATTTTCCCCTCATAACTCGGAAAATATCGACCGCACGAAAAAAATTATAATAAATGAAATTATAGAAAATCGTATTTTCAACAATTTCAGTTTCTACACTTTTTGTCAAAAAAATGAAAATGGCGGAGATATTGAGCAAAAACCGTTCTCGTTTAAAATCAAGATGGCGGCTTACGCAACGGTGGAATTCAGTCGAGATTTTAAATTTATACTAATATTGACCCCCCTAAAGATTAGAAAAATAAAATTTGGGGCAGCTCCTAATGCAAGGTTAGGCCTGTTATTCGTCTAACCCGACTGGACTAACTGAACATATAACAGGGTTAAAGTGGAGATCTGTGTGCCACAATGCGAGACAGGAAGATAAAAGATGGAATGCTGAAATACAAAACTGGAAACCGTGGACAGGAAGAAGAGGAAGAGGAAGACCTCAGATGCGATGGAAGGACGATATTGTAAAAGCTGCAGGAACTAACTGGAAAAGCGCAGCCAAGGACAGACGGACATGGAAAGATTTGAGGAAGGCCTATGTCCAAAGTTGGATAGAAATGGGCTATAGAAGAACGAGAATCTTCTCATAAACGGAACCAATGTTGAACGAATAAACCAATATGCATCTTGGAACAATGCTCAAGTCAACTCAAGTCAACAATGCTCAAGAGAACTGAAGTTCTCTCACTGAAGAACTAAGAGTTCTAACTTTCGTATAAATAGAAAAGAAATGTACTGTGCCCTAAAAGAATTAAAAATTCCCAAAAAATTGATTAGCTTGATTGAAATGACGTTGCAAAAACGAAAAATGAAGTAGTGTGGAAAGACGTCTCAGAGGACTTCGAAATCAAACAAGGACTCAGGCAAGGTGGCCCGATGTCAACCACGTTATTCAATCTTATTCTTGAAGTAATAATGAGGAATTTCAGCATAAAAATGGAAGAAATCATATTTAAAAATGAACATAAATGTATAGCTTTCGCGGCTAATCTAATAATATTAGCAAAATCAAAGAAAGAATTGAAAAGAATTGTGAAAAAGATACTAAAAGAAGCGAACAGGTTTGGCCTAAAGATAAATGAAAAGAAAACTAAGTACATGATAATGGGGGATACACAGCAAGACAATGAAGAGTTTATAAAAATACAAGGGGAGAAAGATTACATATACAGTTTTGACAGAGTGGAGAAGAGTTTACCTACCTTGGTGTGAATGTAAAGGAAAATGGACATGAAGATAAAGAAATAGAATCCAAAATTACAAAAGGCAACCAGAAATACGGAATGCTGAGATCCTTAATGAAGTCTAAGTTTGTTTAAAAAAAAACAAAAGAAAGAATTTACAATTCAGTGATTAGAGCTACGGTTGTATATGGAGCTGAATTATGGGTTTTGAGAAAGGCAGATGAAGAAAGATTAGAAAGATGGGAGAGGAAAATTCTCCGATCAATTTACGGAGGCATAAATACACAAATGGGATGAAGAAGAAGGACAAATACAGAGTTGGAAGAGCTGTATACGGAACCAAAAATCACCGCAATAATAAAGACGCATAGAATAGTACGGCTGGGACATGTGCAAAGATTGGAAAATTACAGAATGACCATGATGATATTAAACAGGAAACCAGTCGAAAAAAAAAAGGGTAAGGAAGACCCCGTAAAAGATGGTTTGACAGCGTCCAAGCATATTTATGTGAATTAAAAATAGATAACTGGAGAAACAAGGTGTTAGACAGAAGAGAATGGAGAGAAGTGGTAAGAAGAGCGCAAGAGAAATTGTAACACAAGAATATGCCATGAACTTTACAATGAGAGCTATATATGTATATATTTATATAATGTATTTTTAGTAGGCAAATTATTATTGTATATTGTATATAGTAAAAAAAATTTCAACTTGGAATGAAGTAAACACTTCTGTTGTATGTAGGCATATGAATTTATAAAAATCCTTAAAATTTATCCACAAGGGAGTGAAAGTACAAAACGTTTTCGGCCAAACTGACCATCATCAGTGTAAACCTGGAAATAAGTGAACCACTAAGATTAAAAAGCAAAAGGGTGAAATTTTGACAGTTGAAAAAATTTAAGAAAATTATTTTTCAACTGTCAAAATTGTAACGGTTATAAAATGACGTAGTTATAATATTCCAGCAAACTAATTTGTTCTGTAAAGAACTAAATCCACGCTACTTTATTCTACTCCATTTAACTACGCCTTATTCTGACTTTATAAATTTGTAACAGTATAACAGTTTCCATCTATCACTCTCTGATTGAATTTATCACTCCGATATGGTATTACTAGCTAGTATATCCAGACACGACGCGACGCGTGTATTCGATGCATCTCTTGAATAAAGCATCAGCGGCAGTTTGATTTGGGGAAATCGATTTATCAAACGCCGCCTCCACCACCGCCGCCTGCAGTCTCCGTTCAACTTATCTCTAACTGTAACTTCTATTTACTGCTGCGGACCATCTCATTATACGAAAGCTTCTCTTACATTATAAATAATTAAACTACATTTATTTCAGTTAATTCAATATTTCGTTGAATGTTGATTTTTTCTACTTCATCAGAAATGTTACTACAAAATTAATTTACTATTAAATAAAAACATAACACACATAATATTACGAAATGTAGTATTTATATTAGGGAACTAATTATATCAGCGGTAACATTACCGTAGGTACAGTAGGTAACAATTTCATTTAGAGCTTCACGATACGATACAATATCGATACTTTTTAAGTATTGAGTATTGTATTGGTTATGCCAATGAAGTATCGTATTGATATTGATTTCGATACGATATCGATACAATACTCGATAAAATATCGACATAAAAAGGATTATACATCTGAGCTGTGTAGGCCCTTTATGCCCACTTTTGCATGCTTGGCAAGTGGACATTATTCTAAAAATATTACGAATATTGCTTATAACTTATATGTATATTCTTATAAAGATTGAATATGGCTGAATTGAAAGTCGACAAATACTTACGAATTATCTATTGTTTAAAAACTATTTTTGAAAATACAGGGATATCTCCGGAGATTCGGAATAAATCGCAATTCAGTATTTTTGTTAAAAATTATTTTTGAGTCATCATCGCTTACTTCCATAATATTACCACAAATGCCACATGATATTATAAACAGTGTAATCACAGACATTTACTCACTCTCAAGAATTTCAAGTTCATGCACTCAAGTGTAAAATATTATAACAGCTGATGCTTGGGTTGCAGATCACTTATACTTTTATGTAATAAATATGTAATTATGATCTAAATACTTATTCCACAAAATATAATCAAACAATTGTGGCGTTTTATTTTTTTTCCGATATCGATATTTTCAATAATATCGAGGCAAGCGTATAGATAGACAATACAAGAGTATTGTATTGATTTCAGATAATGAGTATCGTATCGACATTAATATTGCTAAGGTATGTATTGTATCGGTTCGGTATCGTATTGGTTTTCGATACGATATCAATACAATATCGATATTTTTATCGAATATCGTGAAACTCTAATTTCATTTCGATCCTTCATTGCCATATTCCATATGTACCTACTCTTATAGAGACTCACTAGAGTCAGCTAGTTTTATTATCGAACCAGGTCTCTTTAGTTTCTCTTCAGAATTTTAAAATATTGCACAAATGTCACTTAACTTGCTTGTATATGTTTTATAATTGATTGAATTATGAAAATAATCTCTTTTTTTAACGAACTCTTTAAAGAACCCGGATGGCTTAGGCGGTAGTATGTCTGACTTCCACGCAGGTAGGCCAGGGTTCGAAACCTAGCGCTAGCGAGAACATCTAGACATATTTAAATGTCTATCGGCCCCAGGTCGACTCGGCCTGAATCAAGTAGAGTATGATCGGAGATCGCTGGGAAAATTTACACTCAAAATAACAAAATTCAGTTTGGCAACACTGTGTGAATGTTGATAGTAACATATCCCTTTTAAGATAAACAGAACTGTAATTTAGTCCAGACAAATTAATATATTTTTTGCCACCAAAAATGAGATTTTTCAACCAAATAATGTTTCAAATATGATGTGCAAAATAATTTTTAATTGGGTTCTGCCAATGAGCTTGCTTTTTTGTCATTAAAGTAGAAAAAACTTTAAATTTTACTCATTAAATCATTATCGTCCAGTTATCGTCTTAATTATTTTAACTGTACTAATATCCGTCGACTAATTCTGAATGATTATTGGGTTGTTAAAACATTTTATCTGTAGCGGCTTCTGGAATGTCTTAAAATATCGAATTTCATTGATAAAATGCGCAAATCTCACCGATCTTCCGCACCCATCTGTCCCACCGAAAACAAACACAAAGAAGAACTCCTCATATACATACAGTGGAACCTCGATAAGTCGGATTAATCGGGACCGCGACCGATCCGGGTTATCGAAAATCCGGCTTACCCGGAGAATATGGTAAACATTAATAAAATACTGTATACTTACAGAAAAACTCCATTATAATTACGAAGACGTGAAATACGATATGGACAATACATCTAAATTACGTACAGTTGTATACAGTATTGTTCACTTCTTGGTACAAAACTTAGTCAAACTGAAAAATGTTTATTTTGTCTGATGAAAATCGATCCGGGTTAGCCGGATTTCCGGGTTATCGGGGGCCGACTTATCGGGGTTCCACTGTACTTGAGAAATTTAGAGCAACTGGTTGTGCACAAAGTCAGTCTTCCTGACTTTTGTAGTTACAAATTTGATTTATGCTAGATTTCAAAATATAAAAAATCGTTCTACATATAACATTTCAAGAGAAAGCATGTTTGAAAAAATATTTTTGCTGTAGTCGGTAAGTTCTGCATACAAAGGGACAATGTCCTAGTTGTAGGACACTAAAGTTTGCAGCAGGTGTACAGTGTACATAGGAATTGTTCCAAAATGTATTCATAGCTATAGTTTACATACTACAAGCAGTGCCTAAAAATGTTTCCCAAATTTTTGAAGGGAAAGTAATTTGATACTTAATGGGCCAAAGCTTAAATTAACAGATCTAAATCCTATGACAAGGTATAAAAGGAAAAAATATACTTACCTATTAAATATTTTTAACTTTGCCTTTATGCTTGCACCTTACGTACTTTGATAAAACTCTAATGCTATCAGTCCAAATTAACCGATTCACTTTGAATTGTTTCGTTGATACATCCCGTTTACTGGAATCACAGTATTTGGTAGTCCCTTATCGTGACATGACTTATAACAAAAACAGCACAACAGTTCGTATCATCCACTATTGTCAACTGGCCGCTATAGATTCAATATACATAACCTATTAGTGTTCTGTTTCACACGTCACTACAAGGTCTACGCATATATAACATTCCCATAAATATCTGCGCTGTCATCGAGGACTCTAATGCCTATGCATTTATGATAATGTTTAACCATCCAGTTGCATATACAATTTGAAGCTCTCGGTGTTAAATTGGGTATAAATATACATGCGTACCGGGTATTCATGTCTTATTCTCTTTGAATAAAGGTCTTCATAGAAAGCAACGAAGAATACGTAAAAGTTTAAAGAAATTCGTTACAGACAATATGAAATAAACATAAAGCATGTACTAAGTATTCAGAATTATACTGAAGCGCATACATATTATATGAAAAAAACTTCCAAAAATATCACTGATAACAACCAGTTTGAATTTCATATCGGACTGGGAAACAAACACGCAGAAGATTTTGTATACACAATGTTCCATAGTGTGTAGCTTATGTTGTAACACTGGGATATAGACGTTGCCAATATGTAAAAATAAAAAAATTAATCTATATCATATCCAAAATGTCAGCTCAACACGTGGAGTCTAGTAGCTACATCGTGCTTTCAATTAAAGAACAGACTGGTCAACACCAATTAAAAATCCAATTTGACAGACTGTTCAGCCATCTTAAACATCCAAAATTCCTAGGTGTGACACTCGATAAAGTGCCCAGCTTTAAATGACATCTTACTGATCTTACTAGACGACTGCACGTAAATACACGATTTGAGGACTTAAAACACGCAATAACATTCTGCAAAAGTTATGCGGTAGCAAATGGGATTCATTCCTCAGCGATTGCACTTAGATCGACAGCACCAAAACTCGTGTATTCCGTTGCGGAGTATTTACTGTGCGTGCCCGTATGCGACTTAACAACCCAACACCGTCATTTGGTACCCAACTAAACCAAGCTCTGCGTATTGTATGATCAGGCCCAATCAAGGCCACGCCAACGTACTGGCTACCAGCATTGGGCCACAAGGCCACATAGCCCACCCATGCGCCTGTCGAGAACACGCTCGTGTCAGGGAGTATAGAATAATTAACGCCAATCCTGTACTCCGCTTCCACGTTGGTATCGTTTAAACAGACAAGTAGGCTTCGCTCAAAAAGTAACCCTTTGGATTCTGCAAGAACTCTAATTGAAAGGAACTGCAAGACAACCAAACGTTCGCTAGTAGAATGGGAGAAGAATAACCTGGCAACCTTCTTGATCTGGCATTATTTCTGTGACATAATAATAATGAAATGGAATGAAATTGAAAATGGTTATTCATTTTTTATAATGATAATTATTTGTAATTGCTGAAGGTATGTTGTTGGACATGGACGAAATTGAGGGTCATCACTTAATACAATTCAGTTCTATTCCGGATCTCACTGGACACTTCATTGACATCATTGCAATATCGCCCCTTGTCATCGCTATGGAGGCTCTATTAAACCTTACCCTTTTACACATGGTTATAAGTGGCCAGAATGGGATATTATATTATAGTCTGTGAGAACTCATGAACAACTTAACGATTAGATAAGAACATGGATACCGAATAGTTGATGATACCCAAATACAGGCCTAAAGTATCTTTCCAAGTGGACATTTGGTACCTCCGTGGATAGCCAAAGGTGTTTCTATATACTTTTCAAAATTACTTTCACCTATTATTTTTGTTTACTTAGGTTAAGGTAGTAATGGCAACAAGGTCTCATCCTACACCTGACATTAACCTTTGACCATATTAAGTTCCAGGATTGTTGGCTGATGATCTGAGAAGTGTTCAAAACCTACTGAGAAATTAAGTGTTTATACTAAGCCTCTTGATATGCATGCTAAATCTTACCATTCAAACTACTAGAACATTTTCCTTAAAAAGTCATAACATCCTGCGTCCATGAGCATTTGGTATTTTATCCTTAAAAGTTGTTACTTATTTAAGTCTCCAAAGTACTCTTCCTCTTTTACACCTATATCAAAAATTAGAGTCACCCTATTCTTCCATTTACCTTTCCAATCATAGCCGTGGACACTTCACCTCTCTGCTCCAAGTTATTGACCAAAACTCTATCGTTTGGTGTCAATGGCGGAAGTTACAGCCCAGCATAGGGTTAATTAGAAGCAAATGTAATACGGCTGCAGCTGCAGCAACTTATTTTTGGACCGGCTCATAATTGAACGGGTCAGTGCAAAAAGTAGCGAAGTCCATATTTTATAGAATTGAGTTAAGTAGCTACAACTATATAAAATCATGTGTACTATAAGTCAGATTGGTAACAAAAAGCATCCTACTGGGTAAAATCCCATATGTTTAAATTTTAATCAATCATTATTTCAGTGCAAGAAGTCGCTAATTGTCAAAAATTGTAACTACATAACTCAGAAACACAAAAATGTGACTAACCCACTTTTTGCACTGATCCCTTCAATTGGAGAAACACGAGTGGAGCTGTAGCAATCTACACAGTACACAGTTTATAGTACTGCTACGAAGAAGTCAACTTCTTTTTCTTGTAAAATCATGTATGACTAAGCAAACTTAACAGCTGTAAATAAAGTTCGAATCACCATATTGATTTTCTAGATAAAGAAACTATAAGAAAAAGGTTTCTCACTGAAGGCATGGTATGTAGTATTTTGAAAGCAAGTTTTTTACATTTTTGAAAGCAACAAAACATTATTATAGAAATTATTAATAGGGCACTCAATGAGAGCAAGAACAGGTTATTACCTCCGAATTCTATACTGCATGGATTTTAATGAAATTTTAGGAATAGCCTGAAAATATCTCCTTATTCAAAGTCTATGCCATCTATGCCTATGTGTACTTTTGTCTTGGGGGCGGTTCCCACCCCTTCTCGGGGGTGGAAAAGTTTTTGGTTAAACAACTGCGGAAGTTGCTAGAGAACCTAATTCTAAGCAAAAACTGTTCTATATTTTTTTTTTCGAAAACTCAATACTTTGTAAGTTATTCGTGGTTGAAAATTGGCCATTTTCATTGAAATATAACACCTTTTCAAACGGTTTTTTGCGAATACCTTAAAAACAATGCATCTAACTAAAAAAATTATATAAAACATTTTTGTAGCTCATAAAACAAAGAGATTGGTTCATCTTCAATCTTCTAGTTATAACACAAAAAGAGACATGGTAGGTAAAAAAATTTTTTTTGTGCATGCTCAAATCAGTGTATTCAACTTGAAATAACAGAGAAACGGTCGATTTTAGATGTATAATGCTACCAATACCTTTTATTGTGCTTGAAAAGTTCTTTCAAATAAGCAATATTAAATGTCGATTACATTCAAACTAGGCGAAATATGCTGCAAAAAATTGATCACTAACGAATTTTAAGAAAAAAATTGAGAAATATATTTAACCCCTCATCCACAAGAATTTAAATGCATCGTTTTCCTTCTACAATACATTTCACTACAGTGCTATTTTTATGTTCAAAAAGTTGAGCGGGTTTAAAATGAATGGTTTTTGAAAAAATAAGATCAAATTATAGAGCGCATATCGTCGTCGTGAATGTGAAGAGAGCTAACCCACATTTTCTCAAAAACGAGTTAACTGCAGCAACGCAATCAGAAAGAAAGGTTCCATGTTGTAGTGAAGAGAGCTAAGTGAATATGTTGTTTCATTCAAAATGGATCATTTCCAAAACATGAAACCTTTCTTTCTGATTGCGATGCTGCAGTTAACTCAATTTTGAGAAAATGTGGGTTAGATCTCTTCACATCCACGATGACGATATTTAAATTTTCTTAAAAATCTTCCTTTTTCTCCATGTAACTTGAAAATGATAAGAGATACTGTTATAAAAAATAAAATCAAAATGTTTATCTAGAAGAAACCTACATTTTTGTATGGCATCTTTTTTTTGGCATCTCTTATCATTTTCGAGTTACATGGAGAAATAGGAAGATTTTTAAGAAAATTTAAAAATGCGCTCAATAATTTGATCTTATTTTTTTCAAAAACCATTCATTTTAAACCCGCCTAACTTTTTGAACATAAAAAGAACACTATAGTAAAATGTATTGTAGAAGGAAAACGATGCATTTAAATTCTTGTGGATGAGGGGTTAAATATACTTCTCATTTTTTCGTAAAATACGTTAGTCATCAAATTTTTTACAGTTTATCTCGCATAGTTTGAATGTAATCGACATTTAATATTGCTTATTTTAAAGGTATTTTCAATACACAACAAAAGATATTGGTAGCATTATACACCTAAAATCGACCGTTTCTCTGTTATTTCAAGTTAAATACACTGATTTGAGCATGCACCAAGAAAACAAGTTTTTTTCACTTACCATATCTATTTTTGTCTTATAACTAGAAGATTCATAAAGGAAAGAATCTCTTTGTTATTTTATAAGCTACAAAAATGTTTTATCTAGTTTTTTTAGTTAGATGCATAGTTTTTAAGGTATTCGCAAAAAACCGTTTGAAAAGGTGTTATGTTTCAATGAAAATGGCCAATTTTCAACCAGGAATAACTCAAAAAGTATTTGAGTTTTCGAAAAAAAATTATAGAACAGTTTTTGCTTAGTATTAGGTTCTCTAGCAACTTCCGTAGATATTTAAGCAAAAAATTTTCCACCCCCGAAAAGGGGTGGGAAATTCCCCTTAAGACAAAAGCACACATCGGCATAGGGTAGACTTTGTTTCTTGGGCTATTCCCTACTTACTGTGAAAATATCACGTAAATCGATATAGTAGGATGGAATTTGGAGCCACATACCCTCATTGACTGCCCTATAACATCTAAACTAGAAAAGACCCATTTTTTTTTAAATCTTGCACCCAAATAGCTCCTGTTTTCCTAAAGGTCGAATTTCCAGTGCCACACGTCGATGATATCGTGATTCTTGAAGAATTGTTGCCTGTAGAAATCTTTTGTATCGTATTTTACATAAAAAATGCCACTTCTCTTTATATTTATACCATATTTCACAACATATTGTTTGTTATGAAGTGCCTGATACCACGTATATATTCATTTATGTCCGTGCATAACGAAGTAATGACTTAGTTTTGATTTATGACGGCGCTTCCATACACTGTTTGCCAATTTCATGTCGGTCCACCCTCAAATTTAGTTATGGCGGACTATCCCGCATTTCACGCCTTTCTGTTGGCAACTCTGAAAGGGTTCGGGTCTGTGTTTGAATAGGTGCATAAATTGCTAAATAAATGGAAAGCAGTTTATGCATAGAAATATATGGTTTATACTTTGCGGTAGGACGTTTCATACGATTTCGGGAAGAATAATACCTTAATAGGGCACAAAACCAGTAGTGGATAGGAAGTTTATATGAACAGTTGAAATTAAAATTATTTAAAACCGCTTGTTCTTTGGCTCAGATAAATTCTTAAAAAATGCTGTATATTAAAATTGTTTAAAATATATCGGTAAATGTGTTCTTTTTGTTTGTCTTTTTCAACATAAAAGTGTCACATGTCGAAAAAAAAAACGTAAGATTTATTTTATCAAACACTTCACGAATAATGACATAATTCAAAATATTACTATATCGCTCATCCGGGAGAAAAGTGACACAACTCAAAAAATACATGTCAATTTTAAAATAAAAGTGACATAACTCGAAATGTTAATATTTTTTTACTTTGTTAAATCAAATATCATCTTTGTTAATCACTTATCCATTATCTTCGTTTTTAATTTATAAATTTTAGCAGTTACTGTTTAAAACTTACACTTAAAATAATTAAGATCTAAAAAAAAATTTTCCCCCTGAAAAAAGTTCTTTTAGTTGATTTGTGACACTTGAGCGATGATTTTTTTCGAGACAAGTGTCATATTATGTCGAAAAAAAAACAAAAGCGTAAGAATTACTTTATTAAACACTTCACGAATAATCACATAATTCAAAATATTACTGTATATTTTTTTTAAATGCGAGAAATATTTTCAGGAAAAAGGACCCAATCTAAATATTTCACTTTTCCGTCGAAACGTCGAAAAATACCTAGGACGCTTTTCGAAATACAACGGTTTTCGCGGTAAATAACGATAGGTTCACTTCAAACGTCAGAGCATAACTGAAAAGTGTCATTGTTCCGAAATAAAAATATTCATTTTACCGCCAAATGAACAATGATATTACCGCTATTTTACGAAGTTGCAAGTAAACATAATATAGGTATGTGACACTGTTCCTGGTAAAATATAGCTTTTTAGGACTCAATTTTACAAGATTAGAATAATGCATTTTTAGACCAAATTCAAATGACCAATTTGAATGTTTCAAATTGGTCATTTGAATGTTACACACTGTCATCTAACGTAACTTGTCTTACTTTGCGAATTTGAGCTGAGGTTTTGGTTTGGTGGCAAATAAAAACAAATATTAAAAAATTCTATCCATTTTTCAGTAAATCTTGCTCTTCTCATACTTTTTGACTACTTTTGATAGTATAAATAATTTTGATTTTCACATGTTGTGTAAAAACTATTACTATTTAACAACATATTGTATGCTTTTTTCCATTAGTTTTTTGGCTGATTTGTATGGTAGGTGTTTTGTAGATTTATCTGTTTTTTGTTTTTCAGCTTAACCAGCTTTTTTGATAGCTTTCTTCAATTATTTTGTTCAAGTATTTTTTTTTTTAATTTGAGCCCACCGCTCAGATATGTCGTTTTAATGTTAAACGTCCCTTCTTTCAGGTTTATTTCAAACTGTTTAAGGGTACAAATGTCTCCGAGTTTGAAAACACTGTATCAAACAGCATCCAAAAACTCAGTCTTTACTACTTCACGTAACATACAGGGTGTTTCATTAATAATTGTCCATATAGTAACTGGAGAAACCTTGGCACAAATTACGAAGATTTAACCTAAAACACTTAAATAAAATGTGGTTCCTTACTGAGTTACAGGGTGTTTTATCTAAAAATTTAAAAACTATTTTTGCTCAGCATTTTCAAACTATTCGACGTATCCTTTTCAAACTTGGCAGAAAGTGCGACTACTATACACCCTACTAAATTATGATAAAAAAACGTTACTAGCTACTACCAGAGGCGTACGACAGGGGATAGTGAATGGTTGACCCTTCTCAAATTCTACGCCACTGGAGGAATTACTATTTTAGTGCCATTTTTAGATTCTCCAATACTTTCTACGAAAACAATATACTCTTTATTATGTCATTAGTTTTCGAGATATTTGAAGTTAAATGTGAAACGGCAGTTATTTTGATTAATTTATGATATGATTCATATGACTAAAATTTAAAAATTATTTGTACCCAGTACTTTAAAACTATTTGGCGTATCCCTATCGTACTTGGCAGAAAGTGTAGGTGCTGTACACCCTACTAATTAAGATAAATAAACGTTTCTGGCTACTACCATAGGTGTACAACAGGAGATAGTGACTGGTTGACCCTTCCCAAATTCTACTCGCACTGACGAAATTGCTATTTTCGTGTAATTTTTTTATTTTCCAATACTTTTTATGTAAATAATATACTCTTCAGTCGTAACGATAAAATGATTAGTTTTCCAGATATTTGAAATTAAAAATGAAGCGACACAATACATTAATCAAAATAACCGTGTCGTTTCATTTTTAACTTCAAAGATCTCGAAAACTAATGACTTTATTGTTACGAATGAAGAGTATATTATTTTCATAGAAAGTATTGGAGAATCTAAAAATTGAACTAAAATAGCAATTCCGCCAGTGGCGTAGAATTTGGAAAGGGTAACCATTCACTTTCCCCCGTCGTACGCCTCTGGTAATAGCCAGAAACGTTTGTTTAACATAATTTAGTAGTTTGTACAGTACCTATACTTCCTACCAAGTATGAAAAGGATACGTCGAATAGTTCTAAAATGCTGAGCAAAAATAGTTTTTAAATTTTTAGATAAAACAGCCTGTAACTCAGTAAGGAACCACATTTTATTTAAGTGTTTTAGGTTAAATCTTCGTATTTTGTGCTAAGGTTAGCGCCAGTTACTATAATATGGACAATTATTAATGAAACACCCTGTATACATACATTCTTAACATAGCAATATCGCACAACAGCTTAATTTACGAGGTACTACATATATGCATATAAACAGTTCTCCCAAAGTTACAACTGGATATAATGGAGTAGCAGTCTTAAAACTCTCAGCAGAATAATACAAACAGATACTTTGAAATTGCATTTAGTCAAAGGAGACACTTCCGCCAGTAAATCCTCTAAGCCAGCGGTTCTCAATCTGTGGTACATGTACCACTGGTGGTACAATTCATTATTTGAGGTGGTACACAAAACACAAAAATAGCCAAAATTAGCACTACTATTATAGTTAATTAGATCACCTAGCTAGATAGGTATTTCAGTTAGGTGGTACCTAAAATAATAAAAAGAATTTGGTGGTACATGACTCAAAAAGATTGAGAATCGCTGCTCTAAGCCAAACAACTCAAAGATTAAATAGAAGTGTGACGGTTAATTGATTTTTGTTGAGTTTATAACCCTGTTAAAACAACTTTCACAGTCCTCTTTCAAATCTTAATCACAAGTACTTATGGAAACGTGTATCTTGAGATATTAAGGTAAACAATTCTAAACATGATTAAATTGTATGGAAAGCTAAGACAAATACTACAAGGGGTGCTACTTAATTTTGCTTTATCTACTCAATTTAATAGGAATGAACCACAACTTTAATAAACAAAAACGGTTATTCTGAGAACGATTGTCGAACTGGAAAGGGGATGTCGGTCAACCGCTACACATACCTTGGTACCAATATAAAGATCCAATGGGACCACTCTAGTGAAATAAAATAACGCATAGGAAAAGCCAGATTAGCGTTCATATTCATAATGATGAAGTCAAATCTCTATTGTACCATTAGGTACCAAAATCTCTATTGTCAAATGCTATGTATTTTTTTCGTTATAATACGGAGTAGAGGCCTGGACACTTTCCGAAGTTTCTTTAAGAAAACTCGAGGAATTACTGAGCATTTTAAGGATTTCATAGGTGGATCCTGTGACCAATGTTGAGATCCTACGTAGAATGGACAAGCAATGCGAAATTGTTAACACCATCAAAGAGCACCAAGTAGAATATATTGCAAGGTGGAGAACAATAATAACTGGGTAAGAAACACAAGAGAAGAATGGAACGATCGTATAAGCAGATTGGCAACAAATAGAGTAGTAAAGATACCGAGAGACGGTTCCGCAAAAGGAAGACACTTAGTGGGAAGATTAAGAACACGATGGAACGACAACTCACTAGAGGCACATTGAAAAAACCAAGACAAGACACAACTGTCATGGCTATACAAAAATAAGAAAAAGAGAAATAAACGAGTTAGAAATGATTGACGAGTTAGAAATCTTTAGAAACAAAAAAAAAACACGAAAAAATCCACAGAGAACGGCAGTTCTCACCAGTGGCGCACAACACCCCTACAAGCGACACTATATATACACGAAATTTTCGATTTTCTAAACCTGACCGAATTGAAAATTGGGCCAAATCCCATCTTAAAGTTTAGGAAAAGACTCGTCCATCCATATGTTACTTCTCCATTTTGGTCCAAGGGTGTGGATTTTACGGCCCTTCCCATTTAAAGCCTGTTTTTCGTTCTCGTCCCCAAAACTCCCAAAAATTTCAAAATTTAAGCACAACCTTTGCGGCTTCTGATAGCATAGGTCATTACCTTTCCGACGCATGTTTAATTTTGAAAATCGGTTATACCATTCAAAAGTTATCGAGCTCAGAAATGTGACTCAATTTTTATTTAAAAAATGGAAAATGTTTGTGGATATGTATGTTTGTATGTATGTGTGTGGAAAAGTTAAACCGATCTGAATTTTTTTTCTGTGTTTCAAAAGGGGGTGAGGGCCGATTCAGAACCGGTCTGATTTTTGACTTCTGACCACCCGTAAGTTAGCTAGAGGACTAGGTAAATACAAAATAGCATATTTTTTGGGCGTATATATCTTAGGTTCAAGGAAAGACAGGAAAACCGCAAATACAACAAATCAATAGGATTGAGTTAAGCTTTCAAATGGCGCCTAAGCGATCAAGCTGAGACATACGCACTGCTCACCATAGCCAAAAAACTGAAAAATTAAACTTTGAAAATTTTGGTTTTTCGACAATTACTCAAAATTTCAACCTACGAATTTCGCCAATAACTGAGCGTTTGTAGAAGGACTCAGGACGCGTCTAACGGTGTATACCTTATATCTGGGAAAATTCGAATTTTTAAGTTATAGGCTTCATAAGTATGATCAAATCTATTTCTTATGGGAAAAAACGGTTTTTCAAGCTCAATAATTCCTGTAATACGTTCAGTTATCATACTCGATCTTGGATGCATCAGATACTACTTGTCAATACGTTTCAAATTCATGTTTAGTGATCAACATCAGGTAATTTGTTCAGAAGTTATAGAGCTCCAAAAGTATAATTAGTCCAGGAACTGAAATTTTTCACTTCGCAATTTTTACAGAATGGATAGATTTGCTTAAAAATTTGACAATAAGTAGTGGATAGTCCAAGGATCAAAATCTATATGATGCCGAAAGACGCTTTTACCATGGGGTGGTTGCCACCTCTTCTCGAGGGTGGAAATTTTTTTTTATATTTTGACCGCAAATGCTGGTAAAAATATTAATTATAAGCAAAAAATGTTCATTTCATTATACATTTTTTTGATAAAATTAATAGTTTTAGATTTATTAGTTATCGAAGCTGTTAGTTTTATATCGGAAAGATTACCAGATAACGGCAGTTCTCGCCAGTGGCGCAGAAATACACCCCCCTACACGCGACACTATTATATATACGAAATTTTCAATTTTCTAAATCTGACTGAATTGAAAATTTTGCCAACTCCCATCTTCAAGTTCAGAAAAAGACTCACCCATTCATATGTCAACCATCCATTTTGGTCCAAGGGTGTCGATTTTACGGCCCTTCCTATTTAGGGTCTGTTTTTCGTTCTGGTCCCCAAAACTCCCAAAAACTTCGAAAATTTAAGTCCGACTTTTGCGACAGTACTGATCATTACCTTTCCAACGCATGTCTAATTTTAAACATTACCAGAGAACGGCAGTTCTCGCCAGTGGCGCACACCCACACCACCCTACACGCGACACTATATATACACAAATTTTCGATTTTCTAAATCTGACTGAATTGAAAATTGGGCCAACTCCCATCTTAAAGTTCAGAAAAGACTCACCCATGTATATGTCAACCATCGTTTTTGGTCTAAGGGTGTAGATTTTACGGCCCTTCCTATTTAGGGCCTCTTTTTGGTTCTCGTCACCAAAACTCCCAAAAAGTTTAAAAATTTGTCCAACCTTTGCGGCTTCTAATAGAACTGATCATTACCTTTCCAACGCATGTCTAATTTTGAAAATCGGTTATACCATTCAAAAGTTATAGAGCTTAGAAATGTGACTCAATTTTTATTTAAAAAAGGGAAAATGTTTGTGGATATGTATGGATGTGTGTTTGAAAGTTAAACCGATTTGATATTTTTCTCTGTGTTTAAAGAGGGGGTCAGGGCCGATTTAGAACCGGTGTATTTTGTTACTTTTGACCACCCGTAAGCCAGCTATAGGACTTGGTAGGTACAAAACGGCATATTTTTTGGGGGTATATTCGGATCACGAATAGGCAGGAGAACCGCAAATACATCAAATCAATAGTGTTGACTTAAGCTTTCAAATGGTGTCTAAGCCGTCAGGATCAGACATATACACGGCTCAGTATAGCCGAAAAACTGAAAAACTAAACTTTGAAAATTTTGGTTTTTTGACAATTACTCAACATTTCAACGTACGAATTACGCCAATAACTTAGCGTTTGTAGAAGGACTCAAGACGAATCTAACGATGTATACCTCATATCCGGGAAAATTCGAATTTTTATGATAAAATCTATATAATCTCTTCATAAATATGATAAAATCTATTTCCTGTGGGAAAAACGGTTTCGAAAGCTCAATAATTCCTGTAATAGCTTCAGTTATCATACTTGACCTTAGATCCATCAGATACTACTGGTTAATACGTTTCAAACTCATGTTTACTGATCAAAATCGGTTAAGCCGTTTAGAAGTTATTAAGATACAAAAGTATACTCCAATTAACGATTATTCCCCAAATGGTTTATGTAGTTGTAGTGGTTACGACGCTAAATTTGATCTGGCAACGGACAATCCGACTTCATTTACCGGCCATCTCAATATATTTTTTTTTTCAATCTATTTCGAATAGAAAAAAATCTAATCTACATTCGATGGACACTAGATCATTTGGGAGATAATGCAACAAAGGTGACAATTTATAAAGCTTGACGTGTAATAGAGGAACATTGCATTCAACTTCATACATTTAATTTATAAATAACTTTGAAAAACTTCTGATACAAGAATAAAAAACCGCTAAACGCCGTAAAAATGAGTGGCGCATAAAATATTCCAGCTACAAAAGATCTGATATGAATGTTACGTGGCGCGAAAATGGATTTTCATTTGATGCAAAACAAAATTTTATTTTTATTTTAAAATATTTTTCCATAATATTTGCTAAATTTGAAGTAAACGCGCCACAAAAGAGTTTCAAAATTCAAACTGTATCAAAGTTACTCTTTTGTGGCGCGTTTACTTCAAATTTAGCAAATAATATGGAAAAATATTTTAAAAGAAAACTAAAATTTTGTTTTGCATCAAATGAAAATCCATTTTCGCGCCACGTAACATTCATATCAGATCTTTTGTAGCTTGAATATTTTATGCGCCACTCATTTTTACGGCGTTTAGCGGTTTTTTATTCTTGTAATTTTATACAAAGCACAAGAGAAGAATTTAAACAAAGACAAAATTTATGTAGACACAATCAGAGTAACACAGTCAGAAGAATATCCTTATGTAGAGATTGATGAAGAACTACTAAATATCTATAGAATAACCAGATAGACAGATCAAGTGAAATCTACTCTGAACAATATTATATCCTATCGGTGAAATAGTGAAATACAAGGTAATCAAACGAAGAGGTAGACCCAAGTGGATATGTAGGGATGGTGCAGAGAGGATGCCAGGAAGTATATCAAGAAATGGTACCTATAGTAATTGAGGAATAGGCCTAGTAAGGTCGGAGAGCAACTTATTCTGTAGATAATGATGTTTATAAAATAAATATAATTTTAGGTGAAAACAGAAACATAAAGATTTTGTTGTTTTTGGTTATTATTGTTTATTAGTTATTATAATCTGCTTTAACCTCTGTATAAACCGCTAACCCGGCTTTGGTACAGGAGGGTAGTCTGAGTCTGCTATATCTACGGCTTCCAGTATATAACGAAGGTAACAGGGCCAGTGCTACGCTTCAACCGCCTATTATTCGTCTAATTTTAGCCAAGGTACTCATTTTATTCAGGCTGAGTGGACCTGGGGCCAGTAGATATTTTAAAAATATCTAAATGTTCTAGCCAGCGCGCAGCGCTGTGATTCGATTCTCGGCCTTCAGCGTGGAAGTCAGTCATTCTACCGCCTGAGCTATCCAACCCACCAAATACACTCACCGGCACAAAATTCCGCCACCCAAAATTTTTGATCAAGTTTGACAATTTATACCTTTATTATTTGTGCTCCGATTTTCAAGATTCTTGCACCAGTTTGTAGGTACATGTATTAATATCGTTTAGTATTATTCCGGTAACAAAAAAAATTTGCTTGCATGGCATTATACAGGGGTGAATGGAAGCGTTGTATTTTCTCCTAATTTTAAAAATACTGTGGAAAAATGGAATAGCTGATTTTGTTTCATAGTCCTGTCATATTATTCCGGAGGCATCACTAAAATTTTGTTTTTTGAATTATCCGAATATCTCTTTTCTTGTAAGAGCTGTACCATTTTTTGTAAATAAAAACACTGTTTGACTCATAAGATTAGAATGGCCCACATGCAGCCCAGATCTCAATCCTATTGAGCATTTATGGGATGAATTAAAAAAAGCTATTCGCCGTCATCCTAGGCCTCCAGAAAATTTGGTACAGTTATGGCCCTGGTAGAGGAATATCGGGCTATTCTGAGGCAAGGATAACACATATTTATTCGACACCAAGCTGCAAGAGGTGGACATACCCGCTATTGAATTGTTTTGTTTTGTTGTTGATTTTGTTTTGTTTTGTTAATTTTAGTGCGTTTGATATTTTTAATTAAATAAACCTTCAAAGCAGTGTTTTTATTTACAGCTCTTACAAGAAAAGAGATATTCGGATAGTTCAAAAAAACAAAACCTAAGCGATAACTCTAGGAGAATACAAAAGGAGTATGAAACAAAATCAGCCCCCCACCCCAATTTTTCCACAGAATTTTTTAAATTTTGGAGAAAAAACAACACTTCCATTCACCCTCGTATAATGCTATCTAAGCAAAAAAAAATTTGTTACCGGAATAATAACAAACGACATAAATACATGTACAGTCGGAAAAATTAAAGAATACCCATGAACGATCACATCAATCACTTATTTTGTATTTGCTTTCTTTTTCTATAACAAACGTTTGTTATTTATAGAAAAAGACAGCAAATACAAAATAAGTGATTGATGTGATCGTTCATGGGTATTCTTTCATTTTTCCGACTGTATGTACCTACAAACTGATGCAAGAATCTTGAAAATCGGAGTACAAATAATAAAGTTATAGATTGTCAAACTTCATCAAAAATTTTGGGTGGCGGAATTTTGTGCCGGTGAGTGTATATTAGGTGTGATATAATAAAAATGTTTGATCTCTGTTGTATAAGTTCAAAGGTTTTTCGGGTATTTCGGATTTCTCATGTGTCCATATATCAATTCGAACATTTGTATAACTAAGTAGTTTTATAGGGCCGTAAAATAACAGTTTTATGGTGGTATATTTATTGTAAAAAGTTGTTTTCTTAATTTTCAGGTATGTATTTCTAAAGTAGCTGTAGGTATGTCTTTTTAGACATACAATAATAGTAATACTTGCTCGTAATACGAGCTTTTCAATTGTGCTGCATACATACGTTCCTTTAAGTTACAAACGTTTACCCTTTAACTTGAGCTTATCTTATTATTTTTATAGTCTTATTCTCATGAAAACTACACGCTGTAAAATGCCATCATTTGGTAAAACAAATAAAAGGTCGAGCAGACGATTACGAAGTCCAGGACTGGAAAAGTTCTTTTAAAGGAAACAAAACCAATTTGCAACTCGTTTTGACTATTTGATGTCTTTGCATTACACGACCCCCATCTCACTCAATCGTTCTAGACTTTTGAATATAGTCCAGTCGGATTAGATCTTTGAACGAGAATATTTTCGATTCTAAATTTTATAATTAATTTAGAGAATAGGGCAATATTTTACGCGGTTTAGAGCTTGCTTAAAATTGATACCGATTCGCGGAAAACGTTTACTTTGGTGTTACAGAGATTTTGTCATACAGTACTTAATATATCAAGAACGCGCTGTTTCACATTATAAGAATTTAAAGGTGCGGTGGTTGGAACGCTCGGTGAAGTCGCCGTGTTTATGCCGTCCCTCGCTTACAACAACTGAACCTCGATTTTTGACCCTTCGCTTCGCTATCGAACGTATTCGCTTCGTATCTGTTTAGTATACGAAGCGTATACGTTCGATAACGAAGCGAAGGGTCAAAAATCGAGGTCCAGAGGGCAGTCGTGCCGTCTACGCACCCAGTAATATAGCTGACTTAATGCATCCTTTCGTGATACTGTCGTTCAGTCGCACGAAGAGTTTTTTTGGTTGTTTGGTACATTATTTTCATTTACACTTTGTGGCTGTTTGAAGTAGATGCATTATATATTTTATATTATGATGTCTCAGATTTATAGTGAAATTGAAACGAGACCTGTTCCTTTTGACAAAACAATAGAAATATATAAAGACAGAAACTTGACGAGAAATGCTTGGAATGGTGTATGCCGTGCACTTAACAGTGAATTTGACGAATTAGGTGATACAAGAAAAAAAACATTTGGTAAGTACAGCCAAATTATTTATATGTTACTGATAACAACAATAATTAAAACTGCTAGGTATATTATAATAAACTTTATTTTACATTCAACTATTTTTAATGGGAATAAGCCACAATTTTACCAAAAATGATTTTATTAACGTTTCGAAGGCTAAATCGGGTTTCGTTGTCAAAATACAAAATACTACAAAATAGTAGTAACGATTTTAAATAAATACGTATTTTCTGAAAAAAAAAAGAAAGAATGTGTGTGTACTTTGTACGCACGTAAGAAGATATTCTTCTATTATATAATAGGTAATTTAAACGAAGTCAAAGGTTATTTGTACTTATTTTATTTAAAAATCAAACTAACTTTCTTATCTACCACTTTCAAAAAAGAAGAATATCTTCAAAAATTATATAATAATATAGTTACAATCATAAAATCTATAAAAAAAATAAAAAAATAATAACTTGCTTAGGGCTCGAACCCACTTCACGTCTACCGCGCCGTACGAAAGCTGACGGCATTTCAAACTAGACCACATTCGCGTGTACGTTATGTGGGAATATACACAAACTAAACGTTTACACCATAAATTTAAATGAATTTAATAAAATTATTAGTTTGATTTTTGTCGAAATAAAATACAACAAAATATAGAGTAAGAAAACAATATATGAGATGAAGATTTGTAGAAAGTTTGTTCGTAATCAGATTATGTAAATTAAAGCATTGCCTACTAATAGGTAACTACATTATTTTGTTTACATTTTCCAAATAGATAGGTATTGAAACTATTAGGTATTTCCAACTGAAACATTTAGAATTACGTACCTGCGGCTTTTCAAAACTATTTAAAAAGTCACTATAATTATAAATTTGATTTTATTTCTGTCCACAGATCAATAAAAACTAATATTATACAATATTTTTGTTTACCGATAATCTCCATATTGAACAATTATTATTGACAGATCATTTCAAAATTTCAACACCCAATCAGAGCCCGTATAACCACTAATACCATACTGTCGGTGTGCACATGCGCGGGGATCAATCAAATTTTACCCTCAATCGATTCGCCGCTAAAGAAGAATATGTTCAAAAAATATAATAAATATATTTACAATCATAAAATGTATAAAAAAAATAAAAATAAAAATTTGCATTGGGGATTGAACCTGCGTCTATCAGGTTAGATTTTGAACTCACCGTACGCAGAATTTAGCTACCGAGACGGGGTCCGGACAAATAATCCAAGGACAAATAATCCCCACAAATTATCCCTGGACAAAAAATCCCCGGACAAAAAATCCCGGACAAATAATACCCACAAATTGTTTTGGACAAAATATCCCCACAAAAAATCCCGGACAAAAAATCCCCAAGAAATATTTGCTGCCGAATAGTTCTCTAAAAGTTTTCCCGAAATTTTACCAAATTTCGAATTCCAATTCCATGCCGAAAACTTCAAATTTTACATAACGAAAGAGTGAGTTTTTTCAAAAATCGTGGAAGATATGGGGAATGAGCTAAGGCCCCGTTCTCTTGACAGGCGCTTAACGCGCGTTTTGATAAAGCGCGATTACAACTACATACATTTTACTTAAAACCGATCAGATACCAACGCGCGTTTTAATGACCTAAATGTATGTAGTTGTAGTTGTAATCGAGCGTTATCAAAACGCGCGTTAAGTGCCTGTCGTGAGAACGGGGCCTTAGCTCATACCCCATATCTTTCACGATTTTTAAAAAGACACACTCCTTTGTCATGTAAAATTTTAAGTTTTCAGCATGGAATTGAAATTCGAAATTTGGTAAAATTTCGGGAAAACTTATAGAAACTATTCGGCACCAAATATTTCTTGGGGATTTTTTGTCCGGGATATTTTATGGGGATATTTTATCAAAAAAAAATTGTGGGGATTATTTGTCCGGGATTTTTTGTGGGGATTTTTTGTCCGGGGATTTTTTGTCCGGGAATTTTTTGTCCGGGGATAATTTGTGCGGATTTTTTGTCCGGGATTATTTGTCCTAGCTTCGCCGAGACATATGAATGATGTGGGAAGATATAGTAACTAAACGTTTTACTTTTTTGACAGTTGCTTATTCTCTTAGTTTAATCAAATAAGTTTGATTGTTGTGGAATTAAAATATTAAAATACAACAAAATATTGACTATGAAAGATATATTAGACGAAGATTGGTAGAAATTTTGTTGGTAATCAAATTATGTAAATCAAAGCATAGGTACATTTTCCAAATAGGTATGTAATTTTTTATTACAATACTGAAACATTTATAATTAGGTACGTACCTGTTGCTTTTAAAAACTATTTAAAAAGTCACTACAATTATAAACTTGCTTTTTGTCTCTGTCCTCACAACAATAAAAACTAATATACACACAATTTGTTAACCCATAACCATTGACGTATTAATAAAATAACCGACATATTGAACAATTGTTGACAGGTCATTGTAATTACCCAATCAGAGCACGTATAACGTTTGAGCTGCGCCCAGGACCAAGACTTTTGATGAATTCGCGTACATATAAATTTACTCCCAACGCGCCTAAAGAAGTATAACTTCAAAAAGAAATAAGAATACGCATTGAAAAACCCAGAACCGCCTTCTATAAACTAAAGAAAATTCTCATTACAGAAAACCTTAAAATCAGGTTGATACGATGTGGCATATATTCTGCACATTGCTGTATGGTATGGAGAGCTGGACACTAACAGACACTACTGAAAAAATTAGGAAGCCTTTGAGATGAAGACCTAACGACGCATATTACAGATAAGTCATTGGGTTGCTCAAATACGAAGTGAAAGGGTTTTACACCGTATGAAAAAGAGCACAGAAATAATGAAAAAGATAAAAATTCTAAAGTTACAATATTTCGCTCATGTAATGATACATCCAGAGAGTTATAACCTTCTACACCTCATAATACAGGCCAAGATCAGCGGAAGAAACGGTCCAGGCCAAAGAAGATCATCCTGGCTCCGAAATCTCCGAAAGCGGTATCAAGAGACATCCGCTAATCTGTTTCGAGCTGCCGTAAACAACGTTATTATTGCCAATATGATCGCTAACGTCCGATAATCGTACAGGGTACTGAAAGAAGAAGAGGTGCCAAAACGAATTCAGTGACAAACAGGAATGAATACTGTAGCAAAAGAATGAATCACCGGCCGCAAGTAGCAGCTCCAAACGGTTCCATCTCCAGAACATTCTGGCGGAAGCACGATATACGTCGAATCGGTGGAGAGAGACGTGCGGTATGTGGAAGATCACACAATAGCTAGAGGTGGCGAAGTCTGGAATGACTACCAACAAACCAATAGCTTAAGCTAGAGATTTGTAAAGAAAACTTGTATAAATAAATTAATAAAGTCGTAAATAAATACGAACGCTCGTTTGAACATTACAATACATTACAATTTTAAACTAAAATATTATTATAAAGTAGTTTCGATTGTATATACGTGAAACCCGAGTTGCTAAACTTTGACTAGACTATATTTTGATGTCTTGCGATACAAGACCTCGGTCCTCCTCTTTCTTCCCTTTTTTCACGCCCTAAGGGCTTAGGGCTTCCCGCCAACGACATTCTTTCCTTTGAGTAATGATGGCAACTCGATTTGTATGGAGAATTTGATCTAGACGATGTAATGGAGTTTAGGTAAATGGTTCTAGGGGATTGTTTACTGTTGTTTAGTGTATTGTTCTGGAAAATGATACTAGTCGGGGTTATTGATGATGTCAACTACGAGAACTCGTCGAATTTATTGACGTATTTAACCCGAATTGAAAGGTTGCCTATTGATTGTATTAATGAACCAAAAATATACCAATAAAGCAGTTGTCAAAGAGAGAAGTGAAGTGAACAAGAGAAGTGTATATAATATCATTAACACTTGATTTTTATGACAAGATTATTAAAAAATAAATAACACCAGAATAGTTTATATACAGGGTGGTTAATCATCGAACGCATTATAAAAAACGCAATGATAATTTCTGCTTTCTTAATTCCGTTAGACCATTAGATCTAGTCTACCATTGTTCAAAATAAACAATTAATTGTTCTAAGTCTGAAAATTTTTTTGGCAAAAAAAGTTTAAATTGAAACAGACTGTATTAGACTGTATTAAAAAAGTTTAGACTTGCGATGTTCTCCCAGATAGACCTATCAGTTCCAATCTTGTAACATAGATCCAATCGTATAATTAATGATTAAAACTATTATTAAAAAAGTACTAAACATTCCAGCTATTGCACTGGGTTTTACCCATTTGAAACAAAATTTCTTGTTCACTTGGAGCTACTTCTGCGAGTCTCCGTACAGTCCCTTCTTGTCCTTGTAGTAATTTAACAAATTTCTTGGTGAACCTCTAAATAGGAACAAAGTGAATTTTTCTGAGAGTGTCAATTTTGACAAGACACCCAAGAGAAGACAAACGCAGCAGAGGATGACCACCAGCACGCTGGATGGACGACATTAAACGAATATCCAAGAAATGGCAACAAGACGCACAAACCGTAGAGAGTGACGAAAAATGGGAGAGACGTACGTCCAGCAGGGAACGGAAGAGGTTGCATAATGATGCATTACTTGGAAATTAATTAGAGAGGAGAAACATATATGTATCCTATTTCATATCTGATCGTGTAGGGTAAAATAGAGGAGAAAGAAAGAGATGGAGCGAAAGATGAAAAATCTCATCGTTAAGAAATCTCCTTGAATGGTTTGGCTGCTCCATTGAGATACTGACCTCCATTAAGATACTAAGGTTGGCAGCATCAAAGAAAAGAATAGCTCTAGTGAATGCTAACATAAGAAAGAAATATTTAAAAGTAAATTTGATAAATTGTGTTATTTTTATCATATTTCTTGTGATATATAGTATGTTTAATTATATTTTCCGAGAAATAAACTGTATTAACGTTAAAAAATTAATGGTTCATTATTTTACATTCGCATTATTCCATTGGGTAAACATATTTATTCTAACCTTTGATCGGGGTAATAGCCACGGCACATTTATAATGGTTTCTTAACTTATTTCGCATTCTTTAAGTGATTATGGACACGTTAAGAAGTAACAATTTGTATTCATATTCTTAGAAAACACATCTTATAATGCTTCCTTTAGATTGAGGTACGTACCTACCAAAGATATGGAAGGTGGCAGAAATTATAATGACACTAAAACCAGGAAAACCTCCACAAGTAGCTTCTTCATATAGGCCTATTTCACTGTTACCTGTCATGTCTAAATTAAATGAAAAGCTACTCTTGAAGAGACTAAAACCGATTATAGAGGAAAAAAATCTAATTCCTAATCATCAGTTTGGGTTTAGAGAAAGCCACTCAATGATAGATCAGGTACATAGAATAACAGATATAGTAGAAAAACCTTTAGAAGAAGGAAAAGTCTGTTCTGCAATTTTCCTCGATGTAGCGCAGGCTTTTGACAAAGTGTGGCATGACAGATTATATCATAAAATGAGATGCTACTTACCAAAACTATATTCTGAACTACTAGAATCATATATATCCGACAGATACTTTCGAGTTAAAAATGAGGAAGCATATTCAGAATTGAGACATTAAAGCTGGAGTTCCACAAGGAAGTGTCCTGGGGCCAGTGTTATACCTGCTCTATACCAGTGATATTTCATCATTAGAACCTAACACAATTGCGACATTTGCAGACGGCACATGCATTCTAGCAGTCGGACAAAACCACGAGAAAGCAGCAACCATGCTACAGAATTCTGTTGAACAAATTAACATCTGGACCAGACGATGGCTAACAAATTAAATGAAACAAAATCTGTTCATTTCAATTTTACTAACAAAAGAGAACAACATATCCCAGTTAGTATAAATAGAAACCAAATACCTTATGCAAATACGGCAAAATATTTGGGTATGACATTAGATTCCAAGCTACGTTGGAAAGCGCACATTAATAAAAAAAAAAGAAAAAATTAGAAATTAAGTTCAGAAAGATGTACTGGTTGATGGGAAAAAAATCCACTCTGTCTACTTATAACAAATTGTTATTGTATAAGCAAGTCCTTAAACCGATATGGACATATGGGATACAGCTATGGGGCTGTACAAAAGAAAGTAACATCCAAATTATACAACGATATCAGAATAAAGTATTAAGGAACATCGTCAAAGCTCCATGGTACTTCAGAAACTGTGATCTTCATCGAGACCTCCAGATGGATACGGTTTTCCAAAGAGTAAGTAAGTTTGCCGAGAGTCATGAACAAAGGCTCTCCAACCATGTGAATGTCGAGGCCATCAATCTCCTAGACAACGCCAACCAGATAATAAGACTTAAGAGAACGAAGCCATTCGAGTTAGTGCAATAAGATCAAGTGCGTGAAAGTGAAAAAGCAGAGCAAAGTGCGGCTAAAGTGGATAAGTTAGCTAGTAGTACTGTAATGTATTACAGCCTAAGGAATATTGTTGAATATGACCTTAGATAAGTTTTTTTATAATATTTTGTATATAGAGGTAACTTGCTTATTGATCATAGTAATGATCAGATAGCAATAATCATAAGATTCCTGTTGGAGTTTTATTAAATAAAAAAAAATATTCTTAGAAGGGCAAGTTCAATTATAGGATTATGTAGTTCAGCCCAAACACATAAGAGAAAGAAATATACTAGTGCAGTTGGTTCACCCTTAACAAAAGGTTCTGTAATTATAAGTTATTGTTACGGATGATGCCCCTGTACGTCCTGTACACAAAACCCTTAAATATTCATACTGAATCATGGGTCAAAATTCATTCCCATTCAACACTGTCCTCATGAATACATATTTAAATATGTCGAAACGACCATTTCCAAAATCCATTACCATATAACCTACGAACTATGGACTATTTTTAAAACTTTTTATACATATTCAGTGAAAGGTAAATATATTTTCAGACTGACAGGCGTCAAGTGTGGGTTATAAATTTTAATGAAGAGAATGTTGGACTTTTGAAAATCAATTTTGGTAGTTACAGATGTGTATTTAAGTAAGGGATTACATTAATAAAAGACACAAAGATGTGGTTACCAAGGATCGAGGATTGATTAATCGAGGATCCTAGTCTTTCGTCAATGCTATTATTCTTCTCTTCTCGTTCACTTTTTAGTTTCTTCACAGCACTTCACTATACACAAGAAAAAACTCGGAAGCACTATTGAGCACAACAATAACGAATGTGCACGATTAGCACATTGATAATTTAACCAAATCTTGTTCTTATTCAAACATCTTTTCTGGGTAAAATATGAAGGTCCTAAGTGTAGCGTAAATGGTTGAAAAACGTAAAATACTTGTTTTTGTATGGTTTTTTTTCGCAATTATTGCTATTTTGCAACAAGGGTGACTATTTTTTAAATTTTTAACCTATTTTATATTGTAGGAAATTTAATTACGCAACTTTCATGTCAGTACAACTTTTCTCGGAAATTAATAGTTTTAAAGTTATAATCAAAAAACGAAGAAAAAAATCGAATTTTTCATTTATTTTTTGACATTTTGATTATTTAAACAATGTTCCGGACCTTTTTGAGAGGAAGGATAACTTAAATATTATTATTTAAGTTATTTTCAAGCAATTTCTGCAAAAAAATTTGAGTCACCTCTCAACGTCCATCTCAAAACAGATGCGCCCTGGACTATTATGTAAATAAAAAAATCTTTCGTTTCTTATATAATATGGTTCAATTTGCAAACTCTGCAACATCTACGAAAACAAAACTACCGATTTTACGTACTTCTTCCTTTGTATGTCTAGAGTAGATTAAAATAAACAAGTTCCCTTAAACAAAATCGTATACAGTGCGAACATTTGAGTTGGAATAAATTCATTTTCTCGAGAATGAGCGACTCTGGAGATAGATCCCGAAATAGGTCGATTTTTATTTTTAAATTATATTTTCTTGGCATATTATTATATATCATACTAGTGACGTCATCCATCTGGGCGTGATGATGTAATCGATGATCTCTATTTACTAATATAAACATTAACATAATTATTTATAGAGGGTGGCCAAAAACAATTTTTTTGAATTAAATGAATTGAGACAAAAAGAAGAATGTATATAATTTATTTAATTCGAAATACATTTTACTGTTGTCGGAAAACAGGAAAAAATGTTTATTTGATAAATAAATATTGTTTTTCGCTTAAATTCAATATTAAAGCTGCCGCCCACCTGCCTCTTAGCAGTTTGAACATTTAATTTAAGCGAAAAACAATGTTTATTTTTCAGATAAACAGTTTTTTTCGTTTTCTGACAGCAGTAAAATGTATTTTGAATTAAATAAATTACATACCTTCTTCTTTTTGTCTCAATTATTTTAATTAAACAATGTTTGGCACCTTTTATAAATAATGACGTTAGTGTTTATATAAGTGAATAGAGAATTAACCCATGCTCTTACGCCATCTTACATGCATAGAATCGGCTTGGCAGATACTCCCAATTGTACTTGTGGCAAAATCGGAGATCTAACACATGTCATATTAGAATGTCATTTAAACATAAATAACATAAACGACCTTTATAAGGAATTAAAAGATTTAAAATGTCTTTTCCCAATAAACCTTAATACTTTAATATTTACAAATGATATGGAAATTCTTCATCTCATTTATAAACATGTTAAATTATGTAAATACAAGTTGTAAACGTAATATGTAATAAATAGGCATAATTTGTTAATGTGGTTTGAAAAAATTTAAAAAAATAAAAAAAAAATAAAAAAAAAATATTAAAAAAAACACAAAATAAAATAAAAAAAATAAACAAAAAAAAAGAAAAAAAAAGGAACAAAAATAAAAATGAATAAAAAAAGGAATTAAAAAAAAAATTTTTCGCACAAATTAAAATATATATTAAAAAAAACACAGTAAAATAATTAAAAAAAAAACAAAATAAAAAAAGCTACACAATGTACCAATGTATCTATAAAAACAAAATTGTAGAATGTACTTATGTTATAAGAAATTTATGACTATGAATCTGCAATCAATCAGAAAGTCTGGCTAATTGGCTCAGCCAAAGCCATTTAAAAAAAAAACCCTGGAAGCTCCCACTTGGGTGTGAGATACCCATCGCGACACTTAACTGCATGTAGCTTGCGCAACTGCATTTCAATGGTAATGCTGCTTTATGTAAATTCAGTCTCTAGTCTACCAAGGACGGGTCTGTAATTGCGGTCTCATTTGAGCAATATTTCCAATCACAAGAATTTATTGAATACAGGCTAGGGTATGTAGCACCCATGTGTGAGGTTTGCGATCAAGTGTGCGTTCAAGTTAATGACCTAACAACACAACATCCCACAAATTTAGTAAAGCAAACTAGGTGTTATTTCTGCAAAGGCAAAGATGGAAAAGCAAAGCGTGCATGCTCGGCTTGCTATAAAGCGTAATGCATGGAGCATAGAGCCACACTGTCTTATGAATGTAGTTACTAAAATGAGTGAAACTGAAATACCTGGCTAAGAATGAATATGAGTTCTATAATCAAAAGGTGTTATATTTTAGTTAGAAAGACCATTTTGTTGTTAAATTAAATTAAAATATTTTGAATTATGTTTTTGGTTTTTTAGAAAATGTTTTTTAATTATTTTTAGGTATTTTTAATATTTTTTTCTTTTGTGTTACTACAATTGAGAGAAAATAAAATTATTGATTTAATTATTCTTATGTATTCAATAGTGATTAGATTCATAAAATATTTACTTTTTTTTATTTCTTCACAAAAAATCATTGGGTATCTGATACTCATGACATGTGTGCGGTTTATTTAAAAAAAAAATAGGTGTGATCTTCCAGGGTTAAATAAGCTTTCGAATGAGCTATCACACGACCCCTATTCCCATTTAAAAAATCATCGATTACGTCATTACGCCCAGATGGATGACGTCACTAGTATAATATATATCAAAAAATTTAAATTTAAAAATAAAAATCGACCTGTTTCGGGATTTATCTCCAGAGTCGCCCATTCTCGAGAAAATGAATTTATTCCAACTCAAACGTCCCCACTGTATAACTTTATTAGAGAAAACTAGCATAAAGTAACTATAATTTAATGAACCTAATTTTATATAAAAATATAGTAAAAAGTAGTAAAAAGTAGAACGAAAATGCTTTATATAAAATTATGGTCCTTTGAAGTTATGCTACGAGTACACAACGTTGGGAACAAAATTTACTTACCATCTTAGTTCTCATTCCGGCCATTTGGTTGTTATGTATCCTGCAACAAAAGTCTCTTTAAAATATTTTGCATTTCGCTAAGAGTAAAACATTAAAAATACACGAAAATAGGATTGCGATTGAAAATAGGCCAGGTAGTATACTGTACGAAATTATTGGGACAAACATGTTTTTCTGGTATGTATGAATTAGTATGTTATTACCGGTGGCATCTAAACATTCTGTATATGTATTTAGAAACTAGGAGTCTTCTGTTGGTTCGTTGCAGCACGCGGTCATATTTTAACCAAACGCATATACGGAATGTTATTCGGTTCCAAATTCATATACGGAATGTTAAATATTCGTAGAACAAAAAGACGATTTTTTGTTCTACATTTAATGTTGCATTTAATGATGGTCATTATGAAGCGAGTATAAGGGATACGAAACGAGCCGCCTAGCGGCGACTTTCTTATAGAGTACGAGATTCATAATGATAATTAAATGCAAGTTGTTTACACGATTTTTTCTATAATCATTCACAAAAAAATATATTCAAATGTATTAGTTTTGTAACGCAAACAAATTAAGTAGTTTGTCAGTCTGACAGTTTGTTTACATATTGAGAACTGTCAAAGAGTATGTATTTGATTCGCCATTGGTTACTGCGCGTATGCCACCTTTATCGCAAATGTCATATCGCGATTCTATTGGTTAAAAATCTGTATCCTAATGAAAATATGTTTCATAATGAAGTTCATTATGATGCAGGTAGTGACATCATAATTGATATATTATAGTATGAGAATAGAAAAATTATTGTTAATGTATTATTAAAGATCCACAAGGAAAAAGGTTTTCCTGTAGTTGGCTGTATACCATATAATACAAAAAAACGAATAAAGTCCTTTATAAAAAGTCTATATTTAAAATCCCTAAAACTACATCACAGAACTAGTTTTAGATTAATTGACCAATCATCATCAGTGCTTTCCTAAAATGAATGTAACCTGATAAAATGATGCAAAGGCTTTAAAATTTTGACTACGTTTAAAAAAAGTTGTAGGTTATACTCACGTGAACTTACCATGCTAACCACCAAAATATAATATTACAAATTTTATTTACATATATTACAAAATACAAATATTTTGGTGGTTAGCATGTAAGATCACGTGAGTATAACGTACAACTTTTTTTAACCGTAGTCAAAATTTTAAAACCTTTGCACAATTTTATAAGGTTATATTCATTTTACGAAAGCAATGATGATGATTGGTGAACCAATCGAAAACTAGTTCTGTGATGTAGCCCTATTTAGGGATTTTAAATATAGACTTCTTATAAAGGACTTTATTCGTTTTTTTTTGTATTATATGGTATACAGTCAACTACAGGAAAACATTTTTCCTTGTGGATCTTTAATAATACATTAACAATAATTTTTCTATTCTCATACTATAATATATCAATTATGATGTCACTACCTGTATCATAATGAACTTCATTATGAAACATATTTTCATTAGGATACAGATTTTTAACCAATAGAATCGCGATATGACATAAATACATACTCTTTGACAGTTCTCAATATGTAAACAAACTGTCAGACTGACAAACTACTTAATTTGTTTGCGTTACAAAATTAATAAATTTGAATATATTTTTTGTGAATGATTATAGAAAAAATCGTGTAAACAACTTGCACTTAATTATCATTATGAATCTCGTACTCTATACGAAACTCGCCGCTAGGCGGCTCGTTTCCTATCCCTTATACTCGTATCATAATGACCATCAATAAATGCTCGTTGCATAATATACTATTAAAAACCAGTATACTATTAATATACTATTAAAAATTCATTTTAATTAGCTTTAATAAAAATCGTCTTTTTGTTCTACGAATATTTAACATACCGTATATGAATTTCGCACCAAATAACATTCCAAATACTATAATTGTTTTATTTTTATTTAATAATACAGTAACAAGTATTTTAAAATTATTCTTCTTTTAACAGACTCTAATAAAAACTTATCTTTTTCGGTGTACGAATATTTAACATTCCGTATATGAATTTGGAACCGAATAACATTCCGTATATGCGTTTGGGACCTCGCCGCCTATTGGTTAAAATATGACCGCGTGCTGCAACGAACCAATAGAAAACTCCTAGGTTCCAAATACATATACGGAATGTTTAGATGCTTACCGGTGATGATTACTGGTGTTTACCTAGCTTTAGATAGACAGTAGGTGAGTTTAAAACAACTCCAAGAACTGATAAAATTGTAGTAAAAAATGAAAACTAATTCCAAGAAAAAGAATTACAGACCTTCGAAGGGATTTATTGAACCTCTGCTGGCATTCCGCTTTCTCTAATAGTCCAGGGCGCATCTGTTTTGAGATGGACGTTGAGAGGTGACTCAACTTTTTTTGCAGAAATTGCTTGAAAATAACTCAAATAATAATATTTGAGTTATCCTCCCACTCAAAATGGTCCGGAACATTGTTTAAATAATCAAAATGTCAAAATATGAAGGAAAAATTCGATTTTTTTATTGGCTTTTTGATTATAACTTTAAAACTATTCATTTCTGAGAAAAGTTGTACTGACATAAAAGTTGCTTAATTAAATTTCCTACAATATAAAATTGGTTAAAAATTTAAAAAATAGTCACCCTTGTTCCAAAATAGCAATAATTGCGAAAAAAAAACAATACAAAAACAAGTATTCGCATTTCATGTTTTTCAACCATTTATGCTACACTTAGGACCTTCATATTTTACCAAGAAAAACTTTATGATATAGTAAAACAACACTGTAAATTTCAATAAGATGGGTTTAATAGATTTTGCAAAATAAATTTTGTAATCCAGCTTTCGCAAAAAAAATTCATTTTTTTAAAATGTTGCAGGACTGAAAATAAAGCAGATAGCAAGTTGAATTTTTTGTTGCTTATACGAGGGTCGTTTTTTTTTTCAACCTCCGTTTGTCCATAAAAAATTCCCGTGAAGCGTTTCGCCATTGCGGTGCGCAGTGGGCGACAGCGCATCTCCCCCGCTACACTCTACATTAATCCCGAATCCCGACTTCCAGGCACAGGGATGCCAGGTCTGGGGAATTTTCCCCATATCTTGGGAAAATTGATAAACTTTGGGGACTGGGGAAAAACTTTTTTAAATGACTAATATCTGGGGAAATCAAACTGGCTAAAATATGTTATTAAATTTAGTAAAAAATAGTTCTTTTAGAAAGTCCATTCCTAACTATGTGAATATTAAATGTTTTACAACGACAAGATCGTGGTGACTGATACCACACTACAGTTTGGTGAATTGTGACTACCGCGAACAATGATATTCCCTGGGGTTCCCTAAATAAAACCGTTCTTGAACGGTTACGAGTCTGCGCAGTAACCAGAAATGTGTAACTGCGCATAAATTTTCGTTATTGCGCATGCGCGTAACGGTTCAAGAGCGGTTTTTTATCGAACTGGAACAAACCTTAAGTCTGGGGAATTCTGTTGAAAATCTGGCAACTTTTAAAACACAATATGGGGAAATAAATTATTTGGGCCTGGCAACGCTGTCCAGGCATCAGTCTGTACTGTGCTACGCACGAAACAACATGGCCGCGACAATTAGTTCTCCCGCCAAGTGTGAATTACGCGCTGCCATTCGCTTTTTGCAGGCAGAAGGTAATAGTGCAGCTGCAATTCATCGAAGGATGTGTCAAGTGTACGGAGAAGGGTTTATGAGTGATGGAGTTGTGCGTGAATGGTGCCGAAAATTCAAAGAAGGACGAAATTATGTGCATGACGAAGGGGGTCAAGGTCGCAATTCTGTCGTTACAGATGAGCTTGTTCAACGTGTTGATGAAGCGGTGAGAAACAATCGTCGCTTCACTTTAACATCGTTGGCAATGGAATTTCCACAAGTTTCATTTGACACACACACTTGACACATCCTTGATGTGTCAAGTGTGTGGGTCAAATGAAAGCGAATGACAGCGCGTAATTCACACTTGGCGGGAGAACTAATTGTCGCGGCCATGTTGTTTCGTGTGTAGCACAGTACAGACTGATGCCTGATGCCTGGAAATCGGGATTAATGTAGAGTGTAGCGGGGGAGATGCGCTGTCGCCCACTGCGCACCGCAATGGCGAAACGCTTCACGGGAATTTTTTATAGACAAACGGAGGTTGAAAAAAAACGACCCTCGCAATTTGCAAAATTAAAATCGATTAATTACCACGGCGTCAGGAATTTTTTTAAATAAACAATAATTTTTGTTGCTACGCGCAGGACAGCGGTGTTCGATTCACACAAGTTGATTTCCACCAAAATTTCTTCCAAACTTTATCTAATATATTATTTTCTATATTCTCTATATTTTGTTGTATTTTAATATTTTAATTCCACAAAAATCAAACTAATTTTATTATTATTTGTGAAATATTGTTTAAACAATTGAATATGTTTAAAAATAATAAACTTTTATTCTCTAAGTTAAAATAATATATGAACAAAGAAAGTTTTTGCCAAAAAAGTGTTATTTCAAAGGATAGAATATGTGTTTTTATTTTGCAATAAACAAATTTATTTATTTATATTGAAATGTAATAAAAATTAAAATGTATCAATCATTATCAAAGGTCATTGGAATGCCCAATCAGAGCAAACTATCCCCTGTCCTGCGCGTACCACCAATAATTAATGTTTATTTAAAACAATTCCTGACGCCGTGGTAGTTAATCGATTTTAGTTTTGCAAATTGCAAATGAAAGATACAGTACACTTCTATAAGCAAAAAAAATTTCAACTTGCTATCTGCTGTATTTTTAGTCCTGTAACATTTTGAAAAAATGAATTTTTTTGCGAAAGCTGGATTGCAAAATTTATTTTGCAAAATCTATTGAACCGATCTTAATGAAATTTACAGTATTGTTTTACTGTATCATAAAGTTTTTCTGGGTGAAATATGAAGGTCCTAAGTGTAGCATAAATGGTTTAAAAACGTAAAATGCGAATACTTGTTTTTGTATGGATTTTTCGCAATAATGGCTATTTTGCAACAAGGGTGACTATTTTTTAAATTTATAACCAATTCTATATTGTAGGAAATTTAATTACGCAACTTTTATGTCTGTACAACTTTTCTCGGAAATGAATACTTTTAAAGTTATAATAAAAAAAAAATAAGAAAAAAATCGAATTTTTTCTTCATTTTTTGACATTTTGATTATTTAAACAATGTTCCGGACCTTTTTGAGAGGGAGGATAACTCAAATATTATTATCTGAGTTATTTTCAAGCAATTTCTGCAAAAAAATTTGAGTCACCTCTCAACGTCCAAATGTACTAATATCTTTACAGATGCGCCCTGGTCTAAAATCCTTTTATTATTTTTTAGGTCTTTTATTACTGCTAGTATCTCCATTTCAGCCGGTTTTTGTATTTGTTCTGGTTCTGTTTCTTGTGTTTGTTGTTGTTCTATTTCTTGTCTTTGTTGTTGTATTTCTGTGTCTATTTGGACCTTTATCGTTTAAGAATTCGTCGAAAAACTCTGCCCATCTGTTTAGTTTTTCTCTGCCTTGTCTCCCAGTAACATACTATCTCTATAATATTTATTTCTGCAGAACATCGTGCATTTATTTTGTGTCACTCGTGTTTTTTTTACTCCTTAATAAAAGAATTTCTTCTTTTTGGTCAATAGTTTTCTTCTATTATTTCTAGTTGTTTTTCCAGTAACTTTCTCTTAAGAGGAAACAGTAGCGATCAACAGGTAGCAAAAACGCGTTTCAAGATTGCGGCTGTAATTTTGAATATTTTTCCGAGATATTTGGCAAACGTATTCGTAATATAATAAAGAATGGCGGTACAGAGCCCAATTTGAAAAATAATTAATACGTGGAAATTACTCTGTAATTAAATAGAATATTAAAAAAACGAGCCTGTACCGCCATTAAGAAGAACAAAAAAATACATTTTCTTCAAATAAACTTTTTTATCCGATGCCTAGATTTTGTGTCATTTTGGAACTACTAAAATTTTTTATTTCATTAGTAGTTCCAAAATGACACAAAATCTAGGCATCGGATAAAAAAGTTTATTTGAAGAAAGTGTATTTTTTGTTCTTCTTAATGGCGGTACAGGCTCGTTTTTTTAATATTGTATTTAATTACAGAGTAATTTCCACATATTAATATATTTTTCAAATTAGGCTCTGTACCGCCATTCTTTATTATATTACGAATACGTGTGCCAAGTATCTCGAAAAAATATTTAAAATTACAGCCGCAATCTTGGAACGCGTTTTCGCTACCGGTTGATCGCTACTGTTTTCTCTTTACCCTATGTTAGCGAACGGCTCCACAGGCGAGAAATTGACGCTAGCAGTAGCCGTAAAACGAACTTAAGGTTCCACGGAACGGAATAGGAATAGCCGAACTGAACCGACTACGCACAAGTCCTGTAGTCGGTACAGTTCGGCTATTCCTATTCCGTTCCGCGGAACCTTAAGTTCGTTTTACGGCTACTGCTAGCGTCAATTTCTCGCCCGTGGAGCCGTTCGCTTAGGCGCGCGGTTATTGCTGACGAGCTTAGTCGCGCGGTCTACGATTTTAGACCAATAATTTTTTGTCGTATAATACCGGATTTTGACAAAATTAACAAATTAATGGTTAATAACATGTTTATTTATGTCCGTACTTTGATATTAGATATGTTTCGTTCCTTGGCTTTTCTCATTTTGACAGTGGTAAAATTAAAAACGAGGTCATGATTTTTTGGGTCTTTATTCGCAAATAAATGAAAATGGTCACAAAAATAAGCTCAATTTAGTAAAACACACAAATATTATTTATCTTTGAACTTATACAATGACCAATAGGGATGAATAATAAAAAATAGAACTAAAAGGTAAAAAAAGAACAAAACTATTAATGGTCAAAGTGGCACAATTTTAGTCCGTCAAACATTCAGTACAAATATCGCCAAAATCATCCTTGAATGCAAATTTATCACATCTTTGGCATGCCCTTCTTGACATATATTGCAAATTCGTGCACAAATACAACATCGTCCCACGTAATTTGTTGGAATATTAGGGGGAGGGGTACGACTTCTTGAACTCCGAGCAGTACGCGAGCTCGTCGTCTAAGTTCTCTTAGCAAGGAAGGTAAAGTTGATCCATATTCAATTTGCGGTTTGATTAGTTCCCATGCTAAGTTTTCAATCAAGTCGCTTCTTGAAACATTTTCATTTATGTTATTAGCTTTATATTATACACAGCAGGCTACATATAAGCTTTATATATACAACTAAAAACTGGAACGCGCTTAGTCGCGCGGTCTACGGTTGTAGACCAGTGCTCTTTGAATAATGCTAAAAAACAATGCAAACAGATCGGCGGCGTTTAGTAAACTGAAGAGTATGTTGTATTAGTGTAGTGTAGTTGTATTAGTGACAGCTAGTAAGCGGGATGGGGGCGTATGTGCAGTTTTCGGCAATTGGTGACCACTTAAAGGAGATTGGTCTACGATTGTAGACCGCGCGACTAACGGTGGGTTAAAGTACTTTCTATTTCGAGCTATATAAAACTACTAATCTAAATAAGTTTTTACACCTGACCTGACCTAACAAGTCATACTAACTAGATATTTATCATTCTGCCTGTCTTTTCAACGTACCAAATTGAGCACTTATTTAAGCGCACAGACGGGCCTAAAGAAAAAAAGAACCCGGGAAAATTCCAGACATCGAGAAAAGCAATTTATTCAGTGGTCTCCTTCGTTGCGATACCATTTCCGTTGAAAAATTAAATGGACGCAAAGGCTGAGAAGCGCAACCCATAAAATTCCTAAAAATAAATTAGAAGAACGAGGCCGAGTAACATTTAAAGGCGGGATCGGTCTTGGTCTCGGTGTGGGGTGCTAAAATCAAGAAATTAAGAGTATCGAACGAAATATATTGAGGCGAGGACCTCGTATGGGGAATACAAATGGAACGGGAGGAGATTTATGTAGAACTAGCTTAATATATCTTTTAATCGTGTAAGGAGATCGTCATGGTTCTAAGAATGCGATAGATGTGTACACGCATGGGAAGATTAAAATTTACGAAATAACCCATAGACCAGGTAACAATCTGTAAAAATATTAGTACATTTGGACGTTGTGAAGCGACTCAAATTTTTTTGCAGAAATTGCTTGAAACTGACTTAAATAATAATATTTGAGTTATCCTTCCTCTCAAAAAGGTCCGGAACATTGTTTAAATAATCAAAATGTCAAAAATGAAGGAAAAATTCGATTTTTTCTTCGTTTTTTAATTATAACTTTAAAAGTATTTATTTCCGAGAAAAGTTGTACTAACATAAAAGTTGCGTAATTAAATTTCCTACGATATAGAATTGGTTCAAAATTTAAGAAATTGTCACCCTTGTTGCAAAATAGCAATCATTTCGAAAAAAAACCATACAAAAACAAGTATTCGCATTTTACGTTTTTCAACCATTTATGCTACACTTAGGGACCTTCATATTTCACCCAGAAAAACTTTATGATACAATAAAACAATACTGTAAATTTCATTAAGATCGGTTCAATATATTTTGCAAAATAAATTTTGCAATCCAGCTTTCGCAAAAAAATTCATTTTTTCAAAATGTTACAGGACTGAAAATAAAGCAGTTAGCAAGTTGATTTTTTTTGCTTATAGAAGTGTACCGTACCTTTCATTTGCAATTTGCAAAACTAATATCGATTAACCACCACGGCGTCAGTAATTTTTTTAAATATACATTAACTATTGGTGCTACGCGCAGGACAGCGGATAGTTTGCTCTGATTGGGCATTCCAATGACCTTTGATAATGATTGATACATTTTAATTTTTATTACATTTCGATATAAATACATAAATAAATTTGTTTATTGCAAAATAAAAACACATAGTCTATCCTTTGGTCATATATTTTAACTTAGAGAATAAAAGTTTATTATTTTTAAACATATGCAATTGTTTAAACAATATTTCACAAACAATAATAAAATTAGTTTGATTTTTGTGGAATTAAAATATTAAAATACAACAAAATATAGAGTAAGAAAATAATATATTAGATAAAGATTCGAAGAAATTTTGGTGGAAATCAGCTTGTGTGAAACGAACACCGCTGTCCTGCGCGTAGCACCAAAAATTAATGTTTATTTAAAAAATTTCCTGACGCCGTGGTAATTAATCGATATTAATTTTGCAAATTGCAAATGAAAGGTACAGTACATTTCTATAAGCAAAAAAAAATTCAACTTGCTATCTGCTTTATTTTCAGTCCTGCAACATTTTAAAAAAATGAATTTTTTTTTTGCCAAAGCTGGATTGCAAAATTTATTTTGCAAAATTTATTAAACCGATCTTAATGAAATTTACAGTGTTGTTTTACTATATCATGAAGTTTTTCTGGGTAAAATATGAAGGTCCTAAGTGTAGCATAAATGGTTGAAAAACGCAAAATGCGAATATGTACTTGTTTTTGTATGGTTTTTTTTTTCGCAATTATTGCTATTTTGCAACAAGGGTGACTATTTTTTAAAATTTTTATCCAATTCTATATTGTAGGAAATTTAATTACGCATCTTTTATGTCAGTACAACTTTTCTCAGAAATGAATAGTTTTAAAGTTATAATCAAAAAATCAATAAAAAATCGAATTTTTCCTTCATATTTTGACATTTTGGTTATTTAAACAATGTTCCGGACCATTTTGAGTGGGAGGATAACTCAAATATTATTATTTGAGTTATTTTCAAGCAATTTCTGCAAAAAAATTTGAGTCATCTCTCAACGTCCATCTCAAAACAGATGCGCCCTGGACTATAAATAAAAAAGCAGTATTGTAAAAATTTGAATATTTTTATATGAAAATAAGGTGAATTTTGGTGTACGATAACTTGTACATAGGTGAGATTGTGAATACAATCTTAGGATTGGACTGTATGAGGGATTGCTAGTTTACTGGTTCAAGTGGAAGTATAAAGGTTTTATACAGACAATATTGATATGTAGGTAAGAGTCTTACCAAGTTGTGAAGCCTTGTTGAACACTAGAGCCGGTCACACACACGAGTTGACTGTTCTCGTTCCACGTTCCTCGCGTTTTTACTGCTGCAAAATCGTGTATGGCGTCACTCCCGAAATAACTGTTCGTGCCCGACTTTTGATTGTTCGTTTCAGCCCAAAAGAAAGTCTGTACCCTCAAGAGATGAGCGGTACCGACTTGATCCGTCGAAAGATCGTGAAGAAAAAGAAAGAGGTTGCACCCTCGTGGCGAGTGGTACGTGTTGACCGTTTTACCGGCGTAGGAGAAGAGCGGAATTCTCAATCGCAAATTGTCCAAATATTGTCTATCTGTAAGGGTGAGGAGAGACGGTAAGAAATAGGACGGATGAAATGGTACTATTAAACAGGGCTGGCTTGAGATTTATTTAAAGTTAAGGGTTTTAATAAGAGATTAAACACAGTAAGAAATACAATATTTTTGACATGTGAAAAATGAACATTTGGTTTCGTAGGAAAAGAGAAATTGTATGGTATGCAAGAAGGTCTGTTTGGATAATAATCGATTTCGGATTGGTTATGAAGAGATGGTAGGAGCTGAGTAGGGAGTTGATAAAAGGCGGAGAGACAGGAGAACGAGGTTTTTAGAATTTTAGAAATTTTTGAAGAAGTTTCGTGAGTTTTTTTGGTAATAAACAAATCATGCCATTAACAGTTGGATATTGTTTGGTTGTCTCCTATGGATTGTACAAAACTCTGGGAAATTTGAAAGTAGATTTTTAAGAATTGGTTATTTTGTTTGAATGGAAAGGACTGAACGGTGATTGGGCCAAAAGAAATTATGGAAGGGGACGTTGGAAGTTTGAAGAAATTTTGGAACTCAAATAGAGGGTGATCTGCTGTTTAACTTGAGAAGTGCGAACATCGAATCTAGGAGAAGAAATATAGCGCAGGTAGTTTTTGAACGGTGAAAAAAATTTAATTTGTGATAAATCGTATAGATCAAAAAGGTAACTGTGCTAGTCTATGAATGCTGATTAGGAGAGTTTGCAGTAGTTGTAAGTACAAACAAATTATTATTCATCGGGAGATTAATACACAAAGAGAATTTGGGCAGCCAAAAAGAGATATTGACGTTTGTTAGGACGTTTTTGACCGACAGTCCGTTTTTGTGAGCAGAACCAGAGAAGGAATTTCGTTCTTTATTACAATTTGTTATTAAAAATAATTATTAAAATTTATGTTCAAATTTGACAACCCATAAATTTCTTAAAAATAAATTAGAATAACGAAGCCGAGTAACATTTAAAGGCGGGATCGGTCTTGGTCTTGGTGTGGGGTGCTAAAATCAAGAAATTAAGAGTATCGAACGAAATATATTGAGGCGAGGACCTCGTATGGGGAATACAAATGGAACGGGAGGAGATTTATGTAGAACTAGCTTAATATATCTTTTAATCGTGTAAGGAGATCGTCATGGTTCTAAAAATGCGATTGATGTTTAAATGTGTGGGACGATTAAAATTTACGAAATAACCCAAAAATTGCTTTACTGTTTGTATAGTAAATCGTAAGTAGGTAGTTTTTACAGTATTCGTTGGACAGTGAACAGGTGTGTGTCGATATCGATATCTGTGCCGGTGTCCTTGACTAGTGTTATTAATAAATTTGTGGGTATTTTATTTAAATATAGAAATAAACCAGTCTACAAATATAAGGTAGGATCTAAATATTTACTATTATGATTGACTCGGGGGTGGTGCTGAACCACCCCAGAGTAATACATCCTCAATTAAAACGGAAGAAAAAAACATATATAAATTTAAATCATAGGTATACACCAAATGATTTAGGCCCTTACTATGTTTTTTGTGAGTCTATAGATAAACAGTTGACTCGTTTAACGGCAGTCCGCGTCGGTCACTATTTATTTAAGAACCAGTTTTTCAAACATGATGTACTAGACATTAAATCTGTAGGTAGAAATAAGGTGAAGGTAATCTTTAAAACATAGCAAATATATGTAGCAATTATACTTGCGCAAATTCTCTAGTCGAACACGAGCTTATTAAGAGCAATAAACTTGTTGCGTATGTTTCATCATTTTTTTGTCCAAAAAAAGGGAATAATCAGGGAATGTGATACGTTTTTGGAAGAAAAGTATATTTTGGAAAATATTGTTTCGGATAAAAAAGTTATCGAAGCAAAAGGGTTGAAAAGGAAAATAATCGGTTCTGATAACGAAACAGTTCTTGTTCCTCGCCAGTTGGTAATATTAACTTTTGAAGGAAATAGCATTCCTAAGACTGTTAAATTAGACTTGGTTAGATTTAATGTTGAACAGTATATATACCCAGTTCTTCAGTGCTTTTTTTGCTTTCGGTTCGGCCATACTGCTCGGCAATGCAAATCAACCACAAATCGTTGCAAAAACTGTAGTCAAATACACGATAATAATGAAACATGTACTAACTCACTATTCTGTTTACATTGCAACTCCTCTGAACACAACTCTCTCTCTAAACAGTGTCCTATATTTAAACATCAATACAAAATCAAATCAATCATGGCTTTTGAAAATACTACTTTTAAAGAGGCAGAAACCATAGTTAATAATCCGTCATACGCCAAGATAACTACAAAATAGATTCGATATTTTAAATACTATAGAAAATTTTCCCTCCTTAACTCCCAATGTCCATAATGGCTCAAATCAAAGTCAATCATATGTACCTGCTTTTAAAAAAATCAGGAAACAAGCGTAAAGCCGTCTCTCCTACTGCGACCGAAAAACCTCGCAACTTTTCCAAGATCTCACAAAACTAAAAATACCTCATCCCAACCCATAATCCCCAATCCCTACCGGGACGAGTTTATGGCTTACAAAGAAAAAATAGAATGTAAAATAATTAATGAAATCCCAGGTTTGATAGAAAATATTATTTATTAAGAAGATTAACCCTAAGATTAACAAGAAAATTAACCCTAAAATATTTTTACCTAATTTACAAAAAAAATACAAAGGAAGAAATTGAAAAAATGTTGGGCAACCTAATAAATACTGAAAGTGATGGGGAAATAAGTTTTATACCTCACCGTAATTGTGTTTATATTTTAGATACCTATATGTATTGTTTGTAAGTGTAAAATGTATGTTTGTATGTAGCATATTATCGGAATGTCATGTTTGTTCCATACTAGAGGTCCAGTCATTGGACTGACCTCTCTAACGTCAATTTTTTTTACTTCAAACCCCAAAGACGCTTATTGTTAGAATTTTTATAAGTAACAGATTGCTGAATAAACATTTCAAAAAAAATTTTAATGTGGAAAATGAGGCTGCCTTGATTTGCACAGGTTAGTAATATCCGGTTTGAATTTGGGATAACTGCAATCGAATGTCAGGTTCCTGCTTCATTTGAGTTGACGCCAAAAATCTACTAGCTATTTACTTTCAAAATGTTTTTTATCGCAGAATCCGATGTCAAATCTATCAGGCATTCATACTGCTGAGATGTTAAGGAAGATGTTTTTTTTTAACATTGCAAGGTATGGATCTGCAACACAGAAGTTTTCTTTAATTTTGTCGTGGAATTCATCAGGAAAATAATTATGGAACTTTTCAAGTAACTCTAGCAGATGAGTGTAGAACTCGTTTAAGATAGCTTCAGGTATGTCCGATTCCAGTTCTTCTCTAAATTATGTGATTATTGGAAAGCTATTCAGGTTTTTATTTTTCACCGATTCTGAGAGATTTTTGCCAATTCTGATCGCTGAAAATAATTAATGACTTCTTCTCACACAAGAATATCCACAAATTCACATGGACGCAACCTACAAAAAAACTACGGTCAATAATTGACTACATAATCCAAAGAGAAAGCTCTAAAGACTACAGACGTGAGGGTATACCGGGGACCAGAATGTAGATCCGATCACCACCTGTTGGTAGCCAGCATAAGAATAACTTACTGGTCAACAAATACCAACCGTTTACTATCGCTATATAGCGGAGCACCTGTAGATGCTTCGCGGAGCACTCGGTGCTCCGCGGAGCACAGTTTGGGAAACGCTGGTATATACCATTGTAAATTGTGATTGTATCTTTATTATGTTTCGTTATAGCAATCGCCATTTCCCTTTCCTTACGTTTCAACATGTTTTGTCCATTGCTATTTTAATAGCATTTTCTAGTTTGTTCCATATTATTATTGTATATTATTTCGCCTCTTTGAAAAGCTTTCTTCGAATCATTAATTACATTAAATAATAGCGTAATTGAATTGCCGAAAGTATGGTAAAACGTTGGAGACACATCAAATGAAATATTAAAGATTTTGAAAAATCTCGTCGGACCTCACGTTAAATTCCAAATTTCCTGAATCATTTGCCCCATTAAGTATGTGCTTTCTAAAGTGAGCTGTGCAAATTTAAGAGCTCTCTCAAGTTCTCCCAGCTATCCCAGAAGCAGCAACTAACAGTTCAAAGCAATTCGACAAATAGACGACAAATGATAAAGCCGATTCCAACGGAGTGTGGTGAGGCGCGTTTCACCAATTTACCAATTTAAACAGCGGCAAGGAGAAATAGCAAGTATATAAAAATGAAAAGAAAAGAGCACATTTGGCACCCCCACGTTACTGTAAAATTAATAAATATTTACTTTGTGATAAAACTGGTCGGATCATCATGTCCCCAAGAGTATCAAGGTACACCTCCAGTGTTGGCGTTAGAAATATTAATAGGTTGGTTAATTCACACAATGATAGCAATTACAACACAACGTCGTTAGACCACAAAATTACCGCGGCACTGACCGTGTGCGATTAAGGAGCTCGCCGTAGCGAACTCGGCTGGTTCTATGGTCGATTCTCGTACAAATATTTTGGGAACTTTTTCTTTTTATTTGTCGAAGGACCAGCTGTAAATCCAGCACCTGCAAGGAATAATCTTGGCTAGGGATACGGAGAGGACGATAGGTAATTAAAACACAATGTTTATAAAGTAACAAAAAATAGGTATATTGAAGGGTTGAAGTAATCTAAGAATAAATGATAGATAGCAGATTGATATTATATGTCTAAGTTACGAGTAAATGAGAGATAGCAGATTGAAATTATAAGTTTAAATTATAAGTTTGTGAAACAGTTTATCCCGCCTAGAGTTTTTGATAGAACAGCAAACCGTTTCCCGCAATGGCAACACCGCGAACTTGACGAGAAGTAAATGAAAAAGATGTACATAGGACTATCTTTGTACTCACAGTTAATACAACTGATATTGTTTTACTATTTGGCAATATCACATACTGCCTAGTTGATAAGGCCACAGACTTAACTATATTGTTATACTTGAGCTGAAAATAGACAAAAACTACATTATTTGGAGCTTCAAGAATGCTGTGTGCATTCGACGATGGTTGAAAACAGATCTTAGTTGGTAGTTGGGCAACTTTTAGTTTCGTTGTTTGGCAGGAGAAGATAGTTGGCGGGTATATGGGTAAAAAACTAGTTTTGAAGGGACCGGTACAAGGTTCTAATATGTTGAAATATTGAAAATATTTGTTAACTGTAGAAATTTATGGGAAATTTATACAGGCCGTACTTTCTTTGTCGAGTAGGAACGGTCCTGTTTCAACTTCTGATTTTCTTTGAACTGTGCCTTGTGCCTTATTTACCGACAAACGATGGGATACTCCGGTGTAGCCATAAATGGCCATAAATAGGGTGTTTACTCATTGTTAAAGGATCCCAAATCACAAAATTCTGAGGGAAATGACGCTATTTCACGTTGCTTCGATTCCCGTCTTCAGTTTTTATATCTTTCTGTTATATTTTTCTATTTCACAAAGCGTGCCACGCCACGTTCCGTTGGAGCCCTTTTTAACAGTTGAAAGCATTTCGACAAATGGACGACAAATGGTAAGGTTGCGGTTGCTCGTGTAAATATCGAATACGTAAATCGAGAAGTTGGAGATGGACAGTGATTTATGGAGGTTTGAATCGACGACTTGGAATGTGTGTTTCAGTTTCTTGACGTGGAATCAGGTTTCCACTTAGAAATATTGCAGTTTTAAGGAGGATTAAGTCGGTTAAAAATAACGAGGACATAAATCCTAGAATGTTCTTTTAAAGATGGAGTTAGTAATACAGCATAGTAATTTCTGATGTAAGCATGGGGGTTGTCGACAAATCACCGGTTTTCGGTTATACCGTTTTTTACTTACTATATTACTATTACTATATATTTTAGGTGCCTATGAATGGCGGTCAACAATCAAGAGAGCGAATTTTCGTTTGCAGTATCTCAGAGAATATCTATACTTGCGTATGGGGTAGGAATAAAACTAGATACTAGGAATTATTATTCAGGGTTAAATTAAGGAATAGATTTGAATATTGATGTTGAGAATTTAGGATTTGCTACAGTGAAAAATATATTATTTTTTGTATGTGAAAAATTGAACAAAATATTTTTTGACGGATTCGTATATTACTTCTTTAATTTTTTCTTGCTACAATGCATATTTTCCAATTCAATATCTGGTGTGTGATTATTTGCGCTATTACTACTACTACTTAGTCTATGGTGTGTGTTCAGTTCGGCTTCATTTATTACTTTTACTTCTTTTATTCCATTTCTAGCTCTTGTTAATATGTTATGTAATCTATAATGCTTCTTGCTTGAAAAAGGATACGTAACTTGCAAAGTAACCTTCTTAAAATAAAAATAACTGTGATGCTGAGAATGGATGAGAAAAGACACCATAACAAATATTTATGATCAAGCGTTTTTAAGCTTAAATTCATAAAAATTTGAAACATCACTATTTAAGATAACATTATTAAAAAACTAATAATATTAATTAACGTTAAGCGATTCTCAGGGCACTTAAATATTATTAAATTATTGGGTTATTGTTTCATGTTAAATTTCGGAGACCCCTTTTGGAGTCAGTGACCCCTTTTAATATTTTCATTAGACTGCTTGATAATCATTATATTAAACGTAATTACTGAAACAAAGGAAGGGGATATCTTGATATAACCGAAGCCTAATCTCTTCATAGAGGAAGTACCGAATAATATTTTTAAGCGCTTATGCAAAACTGATCTAATATTAAATAATAATAATATTAAATAATAAACGAATCTGAAAATAGAATTAGTGAATGTACATACAGTGTGTCAATTTTAAAACTTACAATGGCTATATCTCACGAACAAAAGCTGATATAGAAAAATGCTTGAAACCGTTTCTAGGATAGTAAGGGGGAACTAAAATGACATGAAAGAGAACTCACCCCCATCAACCCCCTAGGCCCCACCCATCACAACCAAAAAAGTTTAAATTGCAAACCCCTACTTGTGATACATCATTGAAAAGGCTATAAAAAATGCTATTCAATGGTATAAATAATAATTATATAGGATGAAGCAATAATTGTGAAACTTTGGCTTAAATGAGAAATTTAATAAGGTTTTGTTGAATTACAAATTTATTTAAAATGTCAATTAAGTAAATATTTAATCTAAAAGGGAAGTTCCCTAGGTTGACTGTATACCATATAGTTAAAAAACTCTAACAAGAAGTAAAACCACTTCTATGTAAAGGCTATATCCCATAGGCTATACCCATAGGCTATATCCTTCAACATCGGCGTTAAGCCTGTTTAATATTATTTTTAAATAATGTAAATTGAATTTTAAATTCAACCATTGTTTGGTTCTGGGGCTATTTAGCAAGTATGCACATTCACTGATGATGGACCGATAGGTCTGAAAACGTTCTGAATTGGACATTTTTTATTCAATCCATTGGGATTTTTAAGTTTTAATAAATATACCAATTTACATAGAAGTGGTTTTACTTCTTGTTAGAGTTTTTTAAATATTTAATGTGAATTCCGTTGTTTGGTAAACAATAATACAGCCTATTTTCAAATTCTGCACGAAATTTAACAAATGTTCTAGTAATAGGGCGACATGCTTGAGTAATTCTTTCTCGCAATTCCCCAAGTGAAGCAAGTTGAGTTTTATAAACAACTGATTTAGGGTAACCCCATAGAAAAAAGTAATATACTATCCTACTATAAAAAGTACTATCCAAGGGTATAAATAATAATTATACAGGGTGTTAATATCAGCTGGCTTACTATGACTTTTGTATTTGTAATGCTATCTCCCGGACTATTATTTTAAATGGTAAGTGTCCGCTCGTACCCTTTTTTGTTAATTAAAACTTAATTTGCCATTTTTGCCTTAAATCAGTTGTTTATAAAACTTAACTTGCGTCACTTGGGAAATTGCGAGAAATAATTACTCAAGCATATCGCCCTATTACTAGAAAAACATTTGTCAAATTTCGTGCAGAATTTGAAAATATACTGTATTATTGTTTACAAAACAACGGAACCCACTTTGAACATTTACTTAATTGACATTTTTATCAAGTTTGTAGTTCAACAAAACCTCATTAAATTTTTCATTTAAGCCAAAGTTTCACAATTATTGCTTCACCCTGTATAATTATTATTTATACCATTGGATAGCATTTTTTATAGCCTTTTCAATGATGTATCACAAGTAGGGGTTTGCAATTTAAACTTTTTTGGTTGTGGTGGGTGGGGCCTAGGGGGTTGATGGGGGTGAGTTCTCTTTCATGTCATTTTAGTTCCCCCTTACTATCCTAGAAACGGTTTCAAGCATTTTTCGTTTTCAGCTTTTGTTCGTGAGATATAGTCATTGTAAGTTTTAAAATTGACACACTGTATAGAAGTCAGATAATAATAGAAGGTGAATACATAAACCACAAGTAATCTTAACGAAATATTGGAAAATAATTATTGTAGGTACTTAAAGTAAAGCTACAGAACCTCTGGGCAAAAGAAAGGTAAGTAATTGTAAGTATTACCATAGAACACCAGAAATTACCATAAACGAAGAAGCTCATAATCAAGCATGAAGTACAAAAATCATGCCATGGAAACCAAATGAATGGTTGAAATATGGCGAAGCGGTAATGACGGAGCAACTAACATTAATTAATAAAATTATATTAAGACACAATAAAATACTAGTAGAATGGAGTAAGGTATGCCTGATTTTTAACATTACAGTAGAGCGAATTATAAAAGATTCATAACTAAACACCAAATGCACAATACTTAAAAAATCGACTCAAATGGTAGCTCACACAGATGACTGTGATTTGACAATCTGCCTATATCTGAGTACTTAAATAGAGCACTTGGTCAGTGGTGCTTCTTTGTAGCCTGAATCCTGCTCTGTAAATTAGTATTTCTTGAGACAGCTTTGGAGCAAATTCTTTGAAAGAACTAAAACAAGTCCTCTGAGAAGCTTGTAAGCTGAGATAAGTAAAGCGATGGAATGGTAAGCATCTTACTTGTCTGCTGGTTTTTCCAGTTTACACTACTTGTTATGCTAAAAAAGTAGTTTTTTTTTGAAAAAAAAATATTTAAAAAGTTTATAAGGAAAAATTGATGAAACTTTTGCATAATTATTTATTACTAATAAATGCATTTTTTATTCACTTTTTTTAAACCAATTTCAAATTTTATCTCATGCTCTTTGATTTTACCCCTGTAGAATAGTTCTAACATCATTTTTTTCTGACTTATGTTATTGCAAAAAAGAGCTCTCTGGGATAAACAATTTGAATAAAATAAATTTAAACAATTGAATGAATCGCTTTAAAATTTTTGTCACATATTAAGCACGAAAGAACATTTGACAAAAATTTCAAAGCTGTATACAAATTTTTACAATAGTTATTGCGAAAATATTTTTTTTGCAATTTCGACCTTTTTTCGCAATTATATTAACAATAAATGAGTAAGTATATGAAACTTTGTAATACGCCATTTTAAAGTTTTTTCCATGCTCTCGAAGATGATTGTACTAAAAAACCATAAGTTTCACTGTTTTCCATTAATTTGAAAAAAAAGAAAAACAGGCGGTTTTTTGACACTAAATTGTTTATAAATAAAAATGGCCGCCAGATCCTACGCAGGAAATAGTTACAATTTGTTCTTATAGGTAATACCTGTCGAAAAAACGCTTCAGTACCCTGGCTTAAGAAGTATCGGCCGAAAGTGCAAGATATGGATGAACAATCTTCCATAGACACAACTATCCGCCAAATAACAAGCAAAATTGCTTATAAAGGAAAAAGAAAGTTTAATAAAAGTTCACTCACCTCTTTAGTTTCGGCACCTGATTTTGATCCTTCTGAAAAGAAAAAAAAAATAATTAAAATCCATCACAATAACAAAAAAATAAAATAAGTTTTTTAAATTGCCAAAAAATGGTGACGTCAGGAACAAATGGCTGCCGCAAATCCACAACCATGAAGAGGACAAAAGAGAGAAGGTATAATCATGGGCGTCCGCTCTGCAGGATCAAAACTAGGAGGGGGGGGGCACATTTGAGAAATAAAAAAATTTGTTTTAACAATTTGTTGAAAATAACGTTTTTGGAGCCAAAATTATAACCCAAATCCTTCATACAAAAATGAAGCAAACTAAATATATTTTAAATATTTAAAAACTTTTTTATTGCTTTTTACAAAAACGTGATGCAAATTTAACAAGTTTATTTCCTCCTGGATAAGCCTTCGATTTGTGGCGCAAGATAAATTGTCTTTTTCTCTACAAACTCTTTCTTTTTTGGTAATATTTGTTTCCAATGAATGCTCATTAGACCTAACCCATTAAGGCGATCTTCGACCATTGTACTCCGCAACCATGTTTTTATTCTTCGAAGACTGCCGAACGACCTCTACTGTACACGTAGTGTAAGGCTGCTACGAGAATTTCCAGCAAATTTTTTGTTAACGGATAAAAACTAGTGGACGCTCGAACCAGTTCAAAAATTTCAAGGGTGTTGAAGTTGTCTAACTCATTCTTAAGGCGTTTTTTATTCCAATGTTCTACCCATACTTCTAGCTCTGCATCTATTCCATCTATTTCATAGTGGTTTAAGGATTGTGTCAGTTCTAATTTAAGACAATTTAAATCGATTTTTGAAAAATAATTGAGATGCAGAAGACTCAGAGCTAAGGCTGGCGTATTTTCTTCGGAAAACCGTGTCTCTAGAAAAGATATGATAGAATCCAGATACGGAAGAATTATGAATCGCCTCCAGTATTCACTAGACGTATGAGCTGGTTGATTGCTTCTATGCTGTTGCTTGTTTACAGTTCTAGGGGTAGATAATTCAAAACCGCATTCTTCGGCTATCTTATTGGCTTCATGCAATAAAGTGGTTGTTATGTTCTCTGCGTTCTGTCTGTGTGTTTTTAAAAATATCCATGATTTAACGAATATGTTCCGCTACCTTTAAAACATTAGTTTGCGCGGATTGTAGGCGGTTGACTATAGGCTCTAGTTATTCAGAATATTTTGCAATCAAAATGATAGCGACGATAAATCCTGATTTGCATACCGCAGAATGCAACTGATACGATGTTTTCTAGTGGCCAAATTTCCTTGAACTGATAGGGTTTGCAAAGACTGTACAATTTCAATGAAATTTTTTCGAAAAACCCTAATTACCTTGTATTTCTCAGACCACCCTGTTTCGCAGAGGCTAGGGATATTTGCTATCATATTCCTTCTTAATACTAATTCACGGAAGAAATTGGTTATATGTTTAAAAGTGGCAATAGTATTTCGCACTTCATTTAAACGATTAAAATCGTTCACAACTAAATTTAATCTGTGTGACGCACAGTGGAAAAAAAAAGATTTGCTGTATTTTTTCCTTAAAATTGCTTGAACTCCGCCTTCCTTTACCGACATAATGGAGCAACCATCAAACCCCAGGCCGACACATTTGAGTGGATCAACTTCATGATTTGTCAGGAAATCATCAATCGCCTTTGCAATGCTTGGTGCATTCAGAGCATCGAGCTGAACAAACCCTGTAAATTATTCACGATTATTCTGCTTCTTCACCAAAATATCTCAAACCAATTGACAACTGTTCTTTGTCTGAAATGTCTGGTTTCTCTGTTAAAAAAGCTTCCGCAGCCTCGCTAGCCATCTTATGGTATTGATTTTTTGCATGATCTTTGCAACATGTGTGGACATCTTTGTATATATTAAAGGCCCTTATCATAAATGACCCCAATGTCTTTTTGATTGTCTCTTTCGGTGGAGGAAACACGACACAGAATTTACAAAAGTTAACGACACATAAATTTGTTAAGTTTACCTATGTGGTTTTTTCGTCCCATCTAGAATGTAGAAACAGAGTGTTTGCATTAAAAATCAAGAGTAAGGAGTAAGTTACAACTTTGTATTTTTCCATATTGCTTATTTACCAATTTTACACTCGCCTCGTCCTCTCTGTGGACGCCCATGGGTATAATAAAATATGTCCAAATTCAAAAAACAAAAAAAATCTCAAAGTGCGATAAATGTAAGGATTTTATTTCCAAAAATCTTGCTAGCATGTAAACACTCAGCAGTTGTGTTAAAAGTAAGGTAAAACATTATTTTCAATTTTTAGATACGAAATCTAAATTGGTATTTTTAATTTTATGTAGGAGCTATGATATGTAGAATTCACCAGTGGATAGAAAAAACTGCATATTTTCTTTCTAGAAAGTGCTATGAAATAGAACAATAGAATGATATAGCTATGTTAATTTGATTGGATACCAAAATTTTTTTAAGTTATAACTAATTAACCAAATTCGGTTTTTTTTTTCTATATAAATGTATAAGTAGTTATAGCAAACTATTTTAAAATAAAAGGGAGAAAAAAAGTAAGATTTTTTATACATACCAAAAACAATCTGACCCTGCAATGATATAAATGTTACTATTCTTGGCCATGGTAGTTAAGGGTTAAAACACTACGCGCAGTGTCGAATGAAGTATATAGATATTTAAAAACTTTTTAAAATTCATGGCGAGCAGGAAATAGACGAGCCCTAATCTCCATGCATATGTAAATGTTCCCACCCGAACCCGTACCGAAAACTTCCCTGTTTAGAAAACGGCCAGAAGGCCCAATTCGACCGGAGAGAAATCTATAGCCTGCTTTTATCAAGATGTATAAATTGGATCCTTTGTGTAAAAACAACAATAGGCCCTATAGGTTAACAACCCATGGAACTGCCACCTAACCAAACAAGTTAGCCCTGATTTGAAAGCACGTGGTCCAAAGATCTATGCGGATTTTTCGAAATGGACCAGAACCGGACTAGACTAAAAAGGATGGAATGCATTTTTAAAGATAACTGGTTTTTTTAATGAACTATGATTGTGTAGTTAGAAAATGTAGATACTATTCAATTGTGTGCAACGAAACATGGTCTAAATAACAACCTAATAAATTTTAGGAAAAATTGACAATTTGAATCATTATACGTGCGTCTATAAAGTAACGCATAAATTCATTATTTCGTTTTCGTAAACCGGTGACTTCAAAGGAAAAATTCCGAAACAGGTCGATTTTTATTTTTAAATTACGATTTTCTGGCATATACAAAATATACATCATACTAGTGACGTATTCCATCTGGGTGTGATGACGTAATCGATGATTTTTTAAAACATAAATAGAGGTCATGTGATAGCTCATTTGAAAGGGTGCTTAATTCTCTATTCACTAATATAAAGATTAACATAATTATTTATACAGGGTGTCCAAAAATATTTTTTTTTATTAAATTAATTGACACAAAAACATGAATGTATATGATTTATTTAATTTTAAAACTGTTGTTTTACTGCTATCAAACAACAGAAAAAAATTTTATTTGAAAAATAAACGTTCATTTCCGCTTAAAGGAAATGTTCAAACTGACAAGAGGACGGTCGGTGGCAGCTTTAACGTTGAATTTAAGCGAAAAACAAAATGTATTTGTTAAATAAACATTTTTTTCCTATTTTCTGACAACAGTAAAACGTATTTTGAATTAAATAAATTACATACATTCTTCTTTTAGTCTCAATTAATTGAATTAAAAAATAAATTTGTTGAACACCCTGTATAAATAATTATGTTAATGTTTATATTAGTGAATACAGATAAAAATAACCTTTCAAATGAGCTATCACATGACTCCTATTCTCACTTAAAAAAATCATCTAATACGTCATCACTCCCAGATGGATGACGTCACTATTATGATGTATATGCCAAAAAATCGTAATTTAAAAATAAAAATCGACCTGTTTCCGGATTTTTGCTTAAAGTCTCCGCTTTACGAAATAATGAATTTATGCGTTACTTTATGGACGCACTGTATAGTTACGTAAGAAATTGTCCGCCGTCAGGTGGCCCCCTAGATTTTTTTGAAAATGGTTAATCAGTAATATGTATATTAAAATATAATCAGGATTGATCTTTTGAATATTGTATGGCAGAATACTTCATCATCTTCTTCTCTATGTGCCGTGTCCTTGATCAGACGTTTGTCGTCATCATAGGTGTAAATATTGTTTTACACATTCCTGAAGCCAATTCAGTTATCGGCTGCGAAATAATTATTCTAGTATGGAAACACACCATTGTCTAGCAACCCTGAGAGTTTCTTTCGACCAATCCATCTCTTTCCCTCCACTTTTCCTTGTAGTATAAGGCCAAGTAGATGGTATTAGGTTCTGTAATTATATAGCCGAAGTATTTAACAACACAAGATATTATAAAATGTATCCAAGAATATAAGATATTATAAAACAAAAATCTTTGGTTCCAGATTCACTTTTAAATATTTTGTACTTAATAGAAAAGATGGTTTTTGTTTGATTTCTATATTGTCATTGAAGCACTAAACTACATACCTTTATTTGAAACCTATGAAAAGTAAAGCTGTTGCAAATGTTGTGAAGTAAATAAGCAATAGTAGTAGGATTTGATAAAAGCTTACATCTGTAAATGCAAATGATACTGAAATTCTAGATTGTATCAGAAGGATTTTACGGCAAACACACATCACCAATCATGGGAAAAAATTATCAGTGAAATTGACAATGATTTAAATGGAACACAATTGCAACCTAAATGATAAAATCCATGAATAGGAACGACTTTATTCCATCCACTTCGAATCAGCATCTGAATTTGTGCCTTTTGTGTAACAAAGCCTTAATTAATGATGCTATCAAGGCAACCACGCTAGTGGATCATCTAAGAAGGAAGTAAGGATTGTTGAACTTCCGAAAAACTAAAGAAGTACGGCGGATAACATCCTGGTTGAAATTTCAAAAAGAGACGATGACGGCTAGCTGGCATCTTACTTCTCATTACTTATAGCTAAATAAGAAAAACCTTATAATATCGGAGAACATGAGAACACTGGTTTTGCCAACGGTTGTTAAAAAGTGTTCTACACCAACCTTCACCATGATATACTCAACAGAATTCTTTGAGCAATAATAACACAGATAGTCGACATCGCACTCCGACTTCGTTAGTGCCATTACATTGAAATTGCCAAATTTGCAGGAGAGCAAAAACAAAATGTTATGTCAACACTTCATTTTTTTCTCTGTAACTTCCTTATCTAAGGTAACCAAATTTTGCACTTGTGTTAATTCTGTGTGTAGCTATCTAATGCTAGTATTTATTGTTAGTTATTGCTTTACCCTCAAATTCACCTTTAAATATGATAAGGCGCTATTGCTATATTCAAAATTCGAGGCTTAAAGGACGTATCAACCTGCCATATCACAAGTTTTACTTGAGTAATTTTTCTTGGCTAACAAATCACATGCTAGGGCAATACACCAGTATTTATCAAACATTAACTCTCGATATATGTACATCCATACATTATAATAATATGACACTGTTCCACAATGGCAATTAAAGGAGTGTGTTAGACCAATAAACAGATTTTCCATTTTTTTTTTAATTATGGCACTATTGAAGTCGGTAAGTAAGGGTGCGACATATTGATGAAATAAGCCATGATGTTGAAGATTTCTTGTGTACTTATCTGTAAACGAACCATTTCTCAATTCATTTAAAAGAGTCAAAGTTACCTGGTCATGAAGCACGCTTATTGGCATACATAATATTTACGTTCGTTTTGTTCTGCACCAAGAAAGTCTAGAAGAAATTTTCTTTGCTAGAACTTTTGCAACAGGCACTAAAAATCTGAATGTCTGATTACATGAATCTCTTTAATGGGTCATAAATGCAGTTAACAAAGTTTCTAGCAACTCATTAGATTCAAAATTATTTGCGCAGTTATGCCAAGAAAATGGTGAGGAATTCCATAGATTACTGAAGTTCACTGGGCCTCGAAAGAATATGTTTTGATATAATATCAAGATTTTATATACTTTTTGAACGTTTGAAGCTGAAACAGGCAAGAAATGTCTACATACTGAAATGAAGATGTTTCATTCCACTTTCGTTGAAAATGTAATCTGCAACATCTTCACATCTGCCCCCCCCCTAAAATTTTTTATATGGGCACCCGTGCCCACTTGTTTTCTCGTTTCTAATTTTAAACTTTCTACGATCGACTGCCGACTGGGGTGGGATCACGATGAGTAGAATTCTATTTTGCTGACGTCACGTTCTGCCCTGACTGTGACGTATGGTCGAAGCAAAGATCGGTTGGATATCCGCATTTTATCAATGAAATTCGATATTTTTAAGACATTCCAGAAGCCGCTACAGATAAAATGTTTTAACAACCCATTAATCATTCCGAATTAGTGGATGGATATTAGTACAGTTAAAATAATTAAGACGCTAATGATTTAATGAGTGAAATCTAAAGTTTTTTCTACTTTAATGACAAAAAAAGCAAGCTCTTTAGAAGAACCCAATTAAAAATTATTTTGCACATCATATTTGAAACATTGTTTGGTTGAAAAATCTCATTTTTGTTGGCAAAAAAATATATCAATTTGTCTGGACTAAATTACAGTCCTGTTTATCTCAAAAGAGATATGTTACTATCAAAATCAACATTAATACAGTGTTGCCAAACTGAATTTTGATATTTTGAGTGTAAATTTTCCCAGGGATCTCCGAGGGTACAATACCTCTATGTGTAACCCCTTGTTTTAGAGTGTATCACACTGTTAGCAATATTTGACATTATTATACTGGAATAATTGGGATTTTCTTCTCTTATTTGTAGTATTTTGTATGTAAAAAGTTACGACCGAGTTAACTCGGGTGAGCGCATGAGGGTATTTGTTATTTTATATTTTTCTAAGAAAATATGCGTTTTTTTTTTACTTTAGATTATATCTAGTGACAATAGTCTTGTTCGAAGTTTATTTTACTGTAATAAAATAAATAGGTAATTTTTTGACGTATTTTTGCAAATAAATGTGTGCGTTAAGCGGTTAATATCTCCGCCATTTTCAACTTTTCGGTTGGAACTAAAATTGTTGGAAATACAATTTCCTACAATTTCTTTTGCATCATTTTTATATGCGATCAATACTCTCCGAATTAAGGGGGAAAATAGTGGAAGCGGAGGGGAAGCACAATAATTGAATTGTCTCAGTTATTATTAACTTTTCGACATAAACATTCAAACAAATTGTACATAAACAAAAATAAAGAGAATAATTATATTTTATACAATTTTTGAAACTTCCAATGAAACACCAACCAAACTAAGTACATAAAAGACATAAATAATAACTTATATGCATTAAGTTCACTTAATTTTATTAACTAGCGGGTTTTATTGGTTGAATTTGTCTGTCTATATTAAGCTTCATGTCAGCTAATATATTTTAATATTTCAACAATTTTTTAATTTTGGACTCTATTGGGGGAAATTTCCCCATCTCCCCCCTCGTAGACCCGCCACTGGTTCTCTCGAAAACTTGTCGTAAATCGTAATTGCAACAATTTCATTTCTTACACTTTTTGTCGAAAAGTTGAAAATGGCGGAGATATTGAACAAAAACAATTGCTACAAAATCAATCACGTCTTACGCTCGCACCTTTACCACATACGTACTACCTTAAATATTGATTTTATGAAAAAAATGGAAGACATAAAAATTGTACAAAATTTAATTCTTCTCATTTTTGTATAGGTACATATTTGTTGTAAAACTGATAATAAACGAGATAATTCAATAATTCAATAATTATGCTCTAACTGTCACTAGTTCCCCCCATAACTCTGAAAATATCGACCGCAAGAAAAAATTATAATTAACGAAATTATAGAAAATCGCATTTACAACAATTTCAGTTTCTATAATTTTTTTCGAAAAGTTGAAAATGACGAAGATATTGACCAAAAACGGTTTACGTTTAAAATCAAGATGGCGGTTTAAAATCAAGATGGCGGTTTAAAATCAACAGTGGAATTCAGTCGAGATTTTAAATTTATACTACCATTGAACCCCCCTTAAGATTAGAAAAATAAAATTTGGGGCAGCTTCTAATGCAAGGTCAAATGGTATCCCGACTGGGCTATCAAGTGTCTTTTGTATACAGCACAGAACGTTGCCATAACCTTGTTTCTTGACAATCTGAAGAATTACAGGAAACACACTGAGATATCGAATAAGGAGTGAGGGACCGTTTAAGTATTACGTAACGCAGGTTGGGGGGGGGGGTCAAAAATCTTCGAAAATTGCGTTACACGATAGTTAAACGCCCATTAGAGTGCGTTACGTAGAGCGGGAGGGGTCAAAATTCTTCAAAAATCGCGTTACGTAATACTTGAACGCTCCCTGACGAGATTAGAACAAACTGTAATGTCTAATGAGAGACGTCTTAAAACTACGTTTTTTGTTTCGCGTATTTTTCAGTTTTAAGATTATCTAGGGACCTCTTGAAGGGTATTTGCGTAAAGATCAGATGCAGTAGAGATAATATAGGAGCTGATTAATACGTTGTATATAATTTAAATTTAAATCCAAAATATACTTAGATTAGAATACTGGATTATTCCAGTAGAAAAATCTACTTCGGAATGTCTAAATGCCTAGCAGCCAGTAGCCAGTCCCACTCTGATGACTCCTAGATATTCCTTCAAATTCCGACACAACAATGCTATGTATAGCAACACCAAAAACATCTGTTAGTTTTAGATTTTAGCATTAGTTATAAAGTTTTGGGCGCTGGCTGGGGTAGTTAGAGTCTCTATTTGGATAATACGAATTATATGTAAATTAGTTGAAATATGTAGTAGAACAAATGTTTGATTAACAATGGAATTAGACGCTAATCCCTCTGAAGTGCCAAAATTGTTTCTAAAGTAGTCTTATAGTAAAGTGAATATAACTATTATTATCTTCTATATGATGCCGTTTCTTTTGTATAAAACTGTAATTAGGTAATGGTTACATACTAGGAATGTTATCACAATTAACAGATCACAATTAACAGAATCAAAATAACCCCATCTCAATAATAATCTCATCTGATTTTTGCCGTTATTTTAACTACATTAGAAAAAAAGGGAAATGTTAAGAACGACTTCAAAAAGATCCTTGTTGTATTTGTTGATCTGGAACTATCCAATAGATCACAAAACATACATGTTATCAAAGACAGAGCAAAAAGAAGACCATTACCACAATATTTGCAATTGTCCATATTATGATGTCGACTTTCTTAATAATTATATTTCTCCATTTTCCATGTTCTGAGAAAGAAGAATAAAGAAATGGATCAAGTCTTAAGCAGAAAACTCATGACGAGGTTGAAGCGCGTGTTGATGCGAGCTTCAAGTGTTTAAAAATTTAGACGACGTCGGCAAAGTGAGATATAATAAAATATGTATATTATATAATAGTGAAAAAGAAAGAGAGAACGCAGTTACCACCCTACAAGACGGTAAAAGTATGTAGTAATATTTACTCTGTGATAAAATGGGTCAAAGCCACTGGCGAAGCGTCCATGTAACCACTGTTACCATTGGTAACAGTTAAAAATCTTGCAAATAAATATTTTATGATGATGAATAATTCTATTTACCAGTATTTTTACCAATAGAAATATATTATTATATTATGTGGTAATAGTACCTAACTCAGTAAATCCATCCATCCATCCAATGGCACTACAGCCCAAATCGAGCCTTGGCCTCCTTCAATAAGCTTCTCCAATCATTTCGATTTACCGCTGTTCTTTTCCATGAACGCGTTCCCAGGAAGTTCCTGGCATCCTCATCGACTTCGTCTTCCCATCTCTTTTTAGGTCTTCCAACCGGTCTTCTTCCCTGCATTCTTGCATTCAGCAATTTTCTGGGGATTCTATTCTCATGCATGCGGACCACGTGCCCTGCCCACCGTAATCTCTGTAGTTTAGTGTGTTGTGCTAGAGTTGGTTCGCTATATTGCTCGTATATTTCTCTATTATACCTAATTCGCCAGTTGTTATTTTCCCTTATTGGGCCCAGTATCCTACGTAATACTTTTCTTTCAAACACATCTAATGCATTGGCAGCTCAGTAAATAACTCACTAAATAGCCAACTACTCGTATACACGAAAATATTGGCGAGTTTATGTTACTCCGTTGCACTTTATTATACTCTGTTACCAGACTCATTTCTGGTGACAATGGTTATATACGCACGCTGGCGCTCGGGACCGGCTAGTGACTGAAAATTTTGAAGAAGCGACGGCATAAGCGCGCTGTGTATCAGTAGGGCTGTTACCAAATTTAATATTGGTGACAGTACCTATAAAAAGTGTGCGTGCAGTTAACCATAGATGAGTGTCGCTTCTTAATCGATCAACTACTTGAAAAGTAATTCTCCTTGTATAATTTTGAAGAAAAAAATGAGATTATTAAAAATGAAAGACTTATTTTAAACAATTTAAAAAAGTTGATGGATTCGACCGTTACTTGATGGAAGTTCATTTTATCTCACAATAAAACACTGAAAAACGTTTGTTTTCTATACTTCCACAAAATTTATTACAACTATGTTATTACTACAGCTGTTTCGGCAAAGTGCCTTTCTCAAGTGATATATTTTACAATGTGTTTGCCTTTTTAAGTCTTTAACTGAAGAGGTTGAGGAGTGGGGAGCTGTTTGTCTCGAGTTGGTCATTCAGAATTATATCTGTATTTTTCAATTTATTAATTTCCATTGATTCTAAAAGTGATAGCTTAAGGCCTCAGAAGAGTTTCAAATTCTACATATTCAAAATAAAGGCCTTAAGCTATCACTTTTAGAATCAATGGAAATTAATAAATTGAAAAATACAGATATAATTCTGAATGACCAACTCGAGACAAACAGCTCCCCACTCCTCAACCTCTTCAGTTAAAGACTTAAAAAGGCAAACACATTGTAAATATATCACTTGAGAAAGGCACTTTGCCGAAACAGCTGTAGTAATAACATAGTTGTAATAAATTTTGTGGAAGTATAGAAAACAAACGTTGTTCAGTGTTTTATTGTGAGAATTTAAAAAAGGACAAAAGTAGTTCGATATTTTAAATTTAGTTGGTACAGTGAAAATCCTTGGTTATATTATCGTTGCAAGAAAAATATACTGTATTGTTGGCCAAGTCTTCTGGTTTCTACAGAAAAATGGGTGGACCAGGTTCACGATTTAAATGGTGTTAGATTTTTAAAAAGGAGACATGAAATTTCTCCGTTACCTACATGTAAGATGTATACCCAATTTGATTCAGTTTGGCAAAACAAAAATCAAAAGTTCTCTTAACCAAGCTTTTAAAGAAAATATTGCTAAACATAATGAGTTTGTTCAAAAATAGATAGGTATATGGTATATCCTTAGCACACTTATAAGATATACTGTATGTTTTTGGGCCAAACAAGAACTAGCGTTTCGTGATCATTTTCGAGTGCGACGACTCTGACAATCGAGGCAATTACGGGGAATTGTTAACATTAATTGCCAAAAAAGAAAATTTTTGATCAAGTTTGACAATTTATAACTTTATTATTTTTGTGCTCCGATTTTCAAGATTCTTGCACCAGTTTGTAGGTACATGTATTCATATTGTTTGGTATTATTCCGGTAACAAAAATTTTTGCTTGCATGTCATTGTACAGGGGTGAAAGGAAGCGTTGTATTTTCTCCTAATTTTAAAAAATTCTGTGGAAAAATGGAATAGCTGATTTTGTTTCATAGTCCTGTCATATTTTCCCGGAGGCATCACCAACATTTTGTTTTCTGAATTATCCGAATATCTTTTTTCTTGTAAGAGCTGTACCATTTTTTGTAAATAAAAACACTGATTGACTCATACAATTGAGGTTGGATTGATAAGATTAGAATGGCCCGCATGCAGCCCAGATCTCAATCATATTGAGCATTTATGGGATGAATAAAAATTAATATTTGCCGTCATCCTAGGCCTCCAGAAAGTTGGTACATTTATGGCCCTAGTAGAGGAATATCGGGCTTTTCCCCAGGCAAGGAAAACACATCTTTATTAGATGCTATACAGATTGCGAGCAGTCGTTGCTGCAAGAGGTGGACATAACCGCTATTGAATTGTTTTGTTTTCTTATTAAATTGGTTGCGTTTTGTTAATTTTAGTGCGTTTGATATTTTTAATTAAATAAACCTTCAAAGTAGTGTTTTTAATTACAGCTCTTACAAGAAAAGAGATATTCAGATAATTCAAAAAACAAGACCTTAGTGATATCTCCAGGATAATACAAAAAGGGTATGAAACAAAATCAGCCCTCCAATTTTTCCACAGAATTTTTTAAAGTTAGGAGAAAAAACAACACTTACATTCACTCCCGTATAATGTCATCTAAGCAAAAAAATTTTGTTACCAGAATAATAGCAATTGACATCAATACATGTACCTACAAACTCGTGCAAGAATCTTGAAAATCGAAGTACAAATAATAAAGTTATAGATTGTCAAACTTAATCACAAATTTTGGGTGGCGGAATTTTGTGCCGGTGAGTGTATATATATATTTAGCCATATCTTAATTTTTTTAAATAAGATTTTTTGCATCTGGTTTTGGTAACACTTCAGAAAAAGTCACGCGTCGCCACTGGTCAAAGCATATGTCCCGAAGAATAAAGGCGACCAAAAAGTTTGCCCCCAGTGGTGGAGGTAAAAATATTAGTAGGTTGGTTAATTCTCACAATGATAAAAATTAAAACAAAACGTAGTTTGACCATAAAATTACCACGACACTGATCGTACCCTCGGTTTTGTGGCAAAATACGAGACGATTCACAGGACAATAAATTTTAGCATTTGGTATTATCTTAAGGGTCATAAATACCAAATTTTGACAGAAATTTGGTATTTTGACAGAAATTTCACGTTGGGTTGAATCCCGTCTTCAGTTTTTATCTTTTTCTGTTACATTTTTCTATTTCACTCAGAATGTAGCGCCACGTTCCGTCAGTTTTCTCCATTAAATACAATCAAAACAAGAAAATTGGAGTATCTCGGACATATTACACGTGGAGAGGGTTCAACTTGCTCCAACTCATTATGCAGGGAAATGTACAAGGAAAAAGAAGCATAGGAGTAGTAGTAGCATAGGAAGAATAGTAGAATACCATGGCTGCACAACCTGAGAGAATAGTACTGATGTACACCCAACGAACTTTTCAGAGCAGCCGTCTCTAAAATCCGAATAGCTATGATGTTTGCCGACTTCCGTCGAGGAGATGGCACTTAAAGAATATATTCCATAATACTGGATCATAGCCATACGAATCCCTTTTAGAGATGTAGCCTGCGTAAGCTTTTTCTATCAGGTATTCTTTTGTATTCCTCTTCCAGGAGCTTGAGCTGTGGAATAGAGAATGTTACTCTCTAGTTTTCCTGTTATCTGAACAATATTAATCAAAATAAGGACTGCGCACAAAATCATTCTCTCATGCACCTGTCCAATACTATAAGTTGAAATTTAAAGAAGACACAACGCGATAACCGACAATCTTCAAAGAATATTGTGACCCATTGGAAAGCAGAGGCAAACAGAAATGGAAATATCTAGAGGAGCCCTATGTTTAACACGTTGACGGACAGTGCGTCAAATGTATAAGCAAGTTTTGTGACACTATATGTATTTCGCAAAGTGGGATAGGGAAAAATGCAACGTCTATAGACGTTGTGACACATTTCATCAATGCAAATTAGACGTCTATAGACGTTCTGTCCGTCAACGTGTTAACAATGAGAAAATCAGAGCTGATAATCGCTCGAAAAATATCCGATTTGTCACGAAAAGGTACGCTAGGTCAAAAATTATTCTGTTATTAAAATCAATGTTGCCAATGTTATTCTTTTAGTCCCCTTTACAACCATCAAATAACAAAATCCGTTGTTCGTACGCCAATCAGTTGATTGTAATCAATTTATCATTATGATAATTAACATAATTGTTTGATTAATTAATTATTAATTATCAATTAACGTAACAATTAGGGAGCGTTCAAGTATTACGTAACGCGATTTTTGAAGATTTTTGACCCCCCCCCCCAACCTGCGTTACGTAATACTTGAACGCTCCCTTATTAACATAATTGATTAATTAATCAATTAATCTCATAATTGTAATCAATTATGTTTTCAGCAACCCAATCAAAGTTGACATTGACAGTAATTAAATATTAAATATTTGATAATGATCAGGTGATTCCATTTCTGATTAGCGTTCGAACAACCGGCCCTTTAATCTACTGGATTCTCTATTTCACGGCTTAAAAATTTTCGTTTATAGGTGAAACTCTCGTATCCTAGCTGATTATTACCTAATTCATGTATGTAAATACTATTTACTTACTATTATTATATTATTCGTATTTTGTATTATCGTAAGTTTAAATTCTAAATAAATAAATAAATCTAAGTATTTCAATATTTGGATCGTTATATTAATTTATTATAATTATTTAAGTAAAAAAAAACACTTTTAAATATTATTTTATCAAAAACGTAATAACTACCTAAAACTAGGTACTGGAAAAAATAAATAATAAATAAATCAATACAAAATAACCTACAGCTACATTAATAGCATAGGCGGAAAATTTCTGGTCAATGCTTTTAAAATGCATTATTTTTATTGAGTCCTGAGTTACAAGCACTGCACCACATAAAATGAAAATAAAACTAAATCGTGCGTGAATTAGCTTTCATAAGTTTAAAGACTAAAAACTAAAAACTCATCGGACGGCAATAAACTCATACTCATCGAACTAATACTCATCAAAACAATAACATCGGACGGCAGACGGTTTTTGAAATTTGAATTGTATATAGTATGCCTTAAGTGGATGCACTTGTGCATTTAAATTCCAAACATAAGAATCGGCACATGTCCCTTTTGTCAAAAGATGAAAAGTATCGGATGTCACTAAAATTCATCCAGTATAGACTATTTATAAAAATTTGGGAGGAACCAAACAAAATTAATGTGTTGTTGGTGTTAAGGATATATGGATGAGAAAGTTTTAGTCGATGGTAGATACACTGAAAAATATCCGCAAATATCCGATTTATTTAAAGATACGAAGAAGATACGACAACTCTCAAAAAGGTACGCAAATCGGATAATTATCCGCCGATTGGCAACACTGCCAACAACCCACTTTTTAAGTAATATTTAGGAATCCCAGGCCTATTTTCACCAAACTAATTTTTCGCGAGTAGCTTCATTTTGACGAGACGCCCAACTTTTTTCCTTACAACAATTTCCGTATGTGGTAGATAACAAAGATATTTAGCAGGAATAGTCCAGTCGGGTTAGACGAATAATAGGCCTAACCTTGCATGCCGAGCTGCCCCAAATTTTATTTTTCTAATTTTTAGGGAGGGTCAATAGCAGTGTAAATTTAAAATCTCGGCTGAATTCCGCTGTTGCGTTAGCCGCCATTTTGATTTTAAACTTGAACCGTTTTGCTCAATATCTCCGCCATTTTCAACTTCTCCACAAAAAGTATGAGAACCAAAATTTTTGAAATTGATTATAATTTTTTTCATTACAATTTTTTTCGTGCGGTCGATATTTTCAGAGTTATGGGGGAAAATATTGACAGTTAGAGCATAATTATTGAATTATTTCGTTAACTCCATAAGTCTGAAAATATCCTCACGAAAAAAATTGTAATGAAAGAAATGATAGAAAATCACATTTTCAACAATTTTAGTTCTCATACTTTTTGTCGAGAAGTTGAAAATGACGGAGATATTGAGCAAAAACGATTTAACATCAAAATGACGGCTAACGCAAGGGCGGAATTCAGTCGAGATTTTAAATTTACACTACTATTGACCCTCCCTAACGATTAGAAAAATTAAAATTTGGGTCAGCTCGGCATGCAAGGTTAGGCCTGTTATTCGTCTAACCCGACTGGACTATCCCTGCTATCTTTGTTGTCTAGTCCAGGGGTCACCAATTAGCAGACCGCGGTCCGCATCCGGACCGTGAGCTACCTTTGTGCGGACCGTCATTAAATTCAAAATATAGCGTCTGGCAATTTTAAAAATATTTGTCCATGAAATTGTATATTATGTTTGACTCAACTTATCAAGAATGCACTTTATTAAAAATCGGTACAGATCTCAGCTAACAGAGGAATATCTCAACTCCCCAATGAGAATCAGTTGCACCAAACTCACTCTAAACAGGTTGTACATAAAAAAAATTGTCATTTTTCTCACTGATAAATTTGTAAAGAATAACAAATTTTCTGATTCGGTTTTTTGTGGATTCCTGTTCAAAAATGTCCCCTTAAACAAATCAGAAGGGGCCCGGGATGCCCGACAAAACAATCTTTTTATACAAATTCAAAATTACCTTTTAGGTCCGAAAATAAAAAAAGGGCTCTTACCATTTTTTTCAAGGGTTGATGGTTTTAGATTTTAAGCGATTTAAAATCTGAAAATGTGAAAATACCTACGCATTTTCGAGGTTTGAAAACTCATATGTAAATTATGAGTTTTCAGGTTGTCAAGTGCCTAAATTGAAGTTTATAAATTAAATTTCAAGATTCTAACGAGTAATCGGGACTTACTTCAATATAGACCGTTGTTTTTTAATTGTTAATTATGCGAGTCCACTCGACTTTTAAGTCGCCGCACATCGAAATTTATGATGCGTCTCTGTCGCACTTATTATACATATTGTACGTACTTATGCAAAAAATGTCCAACAAATACTTCACATTTATTAAAATTTTATAATTTATTATTAACATATTTTTTTCTTAATGATTTATTTATTTATTCAATTAATTATTAAAAATGTGCTAATTAAATACGCCAATAAAAACAAACGGTCGAAATTGAAATAAACCCCGATAACTCATCAGAATCTTGAAATTGGATGATTTCGGCACTTGGCAAAAATAATAATGTACACATGAATTTTCAAGCTTCGAAAATGCTTATTTTAGCATTTTTCAGTATATAAATCGCTTAAAACTTGAAATCGTATCAAGTTTTGAGAAAAATGACAGAAAATCTTTTTTGTTTAAGATGTCAGAATCTTGAAATTGGATGATTTCGGCACTTGGCAAAAATAATAATGTACACATGAATTTTCAAGCTTCGAAAATGCTTATTTTAGCATTTTTGAGTTTATAAATCGCTTAAAACTTGAAATCTATCAAGTTTTGAGAAAAATGACAGAAAATCTTTTTTGTTTAAGATGACCCAAAAATGATAAAAACATATTTTCGGGAACAAAAAAAGGTGATGTTTTGGATTTATTAAAAAACTGTTAAAAACAGTTTCTGCCTAAAAATTTCGCACTGCACTCTTCTGATTTGTTTACCGAATTGTAACAATCAGACATGTAGTGTTAACTCCGGACCCCTGAAGTGTCAGAGGTCTTCGAAACGGACCCTCAGGCAGGAAATATAATTGGTGACCCCTGGTCTAGTCTACCACATACGAAAATTGTTGTAAGGAAAAAAGTTGGGCGGCTCGTCAAAATGAAGCTACTCACGAAAAATTAGCTTGTTAGTAGTAAATGGTGAAAATAAGCCTTGGATCCCTGCCTATAAGATTTATATTATAATAAATCAACAGTCCAGATCAAATTTATCACAAACACCGCAGCACTAATAAACACTCCAGTTGATTACAAGACACTTTTCATAAAATTCTTTTATCGTATTTAAAAATAAGCCAGCTAAAAATAGAGCTGTGAGAACCACGTGTTTAAATATCCGCGAAAACGAAAGACACCACTTCCGTTTTCAAAATGAAATCGGTCTGGAAAGACGGCAAAAAATGCCGCATCATCGCGAAGCGTCTTCAACGAAAAGATAAAAGATTAAAAGAAGTGAGTGGTGGCAGTGTTGCCATAGTCATAACTATGGGGAAATAACTGTAGGCAAAAAACGGAATATTCTAGTACTTATAAAGAAAGACAGCACTTGTTAGGATTTGTCATTTCAGATTAAACTAAAATAATTTTTAATTAATATTTTAATAATTTCATCCAGCTCGAAGGTACGCCTATGACTGCCAATATCAATAATTTTATAGCTAGAGGAAGGCAAATAAAATATAGAAATTGATTAAAATATTTTGTGCACGTGTTGGTACACCTTTCGTATGTTGGGTGTTTTTAATTCCCTCTCAATATCAAAATAAGTGTGGTAAGGTATTTATAGGGACTAGAATCCCATTGTGCAATTGTTTACTTAAAATTTACACGTTAATTAGTACAATGGCCACAGTAACTTTATGTGAATGTGAAAGGTGAACAAAAAATGAAAAAAAAAGTCCATAATAATGCATTAAACATTTTTTTAAAATATAGATTTAAACAAATAGTGAAGGCAACAGACATGAGGACGCTACTCAGAGCCTATTTTACTTCAAATCGGGTCCGAGGCACTACTCAATTTTCGGGACTCTAAATATAATTTAATAATAATAACTTTTTTAGATGTATTAATTATTTCATAGTAATACCAGAAATTTAAATTTTTATTAACAATAAATAAAATTTATATTTAAACAATTAAACATTGTTTAATTGTTTAAATATGAATTTTAAATATGAGTAAAAATTGAATAGGTATAGAGTACATTATTGGTACTTTACAGATAACAATAAAACTTGACTAACGTGCCAATTGATGAAATATATTCAGGGGATCGCTCATGTTGAATAACTGTCCTATTGATATTTTTCAACAGTTTACAAACGTAACAATAAACACGGCTATATTTAGGACTAGGACTGTACACTAACCACTCGGGAAGAATTTTTTCCCCATTAGCTTTCGTTTTATAAAATCCGTACTTTTCAAATTTCTGATTTTATTATTATCCAATTGTGTAATACACTCACTAATTTTATTAACAGTTTGATTCGGTCGATTATTTATAAAATATTGTTAAAATACCAGATTTAAATATTTAGCAAATGCCCTATATCGCTAGGAAAAGAGTTACTGACATTGTCGTTTTCTATAGGACAGACATTTTTGCTTTTTTCGTTTTTCACTGCCCCTTAAATGTTTGTAACTCATGATAATAACGAAACGATTAGTTGAAAAATAAATGTTTCAAGAAATTAATTTTAATTTTATTAAAACGACTAATGATTAATGAAAATACTAGTTGAACTTAAGAAGCAAAGGACTAAAAACTGATACAAGCAAGCAAGACCTTATCTTTGCAAAAATTGGCATCAAACTAAATATTAAATTTAGTACATTTTGAATAAATATTGTGCGTAGTATAAAAAAGATAATAGTGAAGATACCTCTTGTTAATTCTATCTCTTGTTAATCCTTTGGAGTGGTGTCTAACAATTTTATTTATTGTTGAAAAATTAAAGAATTTTGAAAATTTATTTTGTTATTGCAATAAAAATGTTTTTTGGTGATCTTTCCGTGCCCCATTAAAATGCTGGCTCGAGGCAGGTGCCTCACGGGCCTAGTGGTAAAATAGGCGCTGGTAAAATAGTAGCGTCGCTACTATCCGGAAACACGATAATAGATAGAAGGAGCTGGAAGAACAGGTCAAAACGGAAATATAAATGAATGTTTTTTTTACAAATGTCCGTTCCAAACCAGATAGTCCTCCAAGCGTCCTTCCACAAATTGGTTTTTTGTACTTATGAATGATTATTCAGCAGAAAAAAGAAGGGAACAAGTCGAACGGATTTGATAACATTAATTAACCAACAAGCCGTCCCGTAGAAAAACAGGCAATATTGCCGATCATAAGGAAAGAAGAAGACAAAGTTTTCTACATAACAAAACTTTTAGTTTTGTCTACACAATTTATATTCTGCTTTCTTACCTTTGAATTGTTGTGACAAAAAATTGTAGAAAAATGTATGCCATACTCCAAAAATGAAGAGAAACAAACTAAAATATGATAAACTTCACGTCACATAACTTGGAATTCTGAAGTTACACTCTCATAAATTTAAAATAAAAGGACAGTCCTAATCTAACCACGTAACCACAAAACGGATGTTATACATTTTTTAGAAAGTGGTTTTTATAAAAACCCAATAAATAACATATACCGCAATAAATACCGCAAAACTATAGAATTTTATTGTTGGTGACAGAAAAATAAATAATGTACTTTAAATATTCAAAAAACCAGGTTGAATGCACAGGAACGCTTATATGGCAAAATAGAAAATAATAGGAAATCGCCAACATAATATATTTTAACTACATAAAGCTAGTTAACTTAATAAAGCCAAAACTACCATAAAAGTATTGTTACTAGCTGTTATATCTGGAAATTTTTCTAGAGAATTGGCCAGACTCTATGCATCCAAGACGTTCGCACCGGATGTGCGTTTCATACCTGTAACTAATACAGAAAAAATGTTTTAACTAAACCATGATTCTATCTGCACTGGGAAATGCCATGGCACACTCGTCGGTGTCTACGATAATAATTACAGCAGATAAAAGAGATCTGAGTTCATCCAAAAATAAATGATCAGGAAAAGTTTTAAATGAAGCTGTAGCACATATTCGAACCTTTTCAACATACAAGAGTCATTATTGTAAACAACCAACGTCTATATCTATACTATACTTACAATCAGATTTGGCTATCATTAAAATGTATGCAAAGCATTTGAAATGTGGACATCGAAGAATGCGGAGAATCTCCTGGACAGACAGAATAACCAATGAAGAAATACTAAGAAGAATAGAGAACAGCAGGGAGATACTGGATTCTATCAAAATAAGAAAACTGCAATACTTGGGTCATGTCATATAACACATGGTGACAGATATGAACTCCTAAAATTAATAATGCTGGGAAAGATTCAAGGAAGGCGCAGCATAGGTAAAAGAACAATGTCCTTTCTGAGAAATCTCAAAGAATGGTTTGGATACAGCTCAACTGAACTCTTTCGGAGTGTAGTGTCAAAAGTTAGAATAGCAATAATGATTGCCAACCTTCGTCGCGGAGATGGCACGTTAAAGAAGAAAATGTATGCCCTTTATAAATAAAATACTGCAATGAAAAATGTGTTTCAATGACAATTTACTTTGAAAAATTTCATGAACTAAGGATAAAATTTAAAAAGCACCAAAAAATATACGCAAAAGAAACTGAAAAAGAAAAACTTAAATCCTAGAATAGAAAAACCATGACCTAGCAGCTTGCTGAAGAAGTGATAAATCTCATATCTCAAAGTCAAGTGATAAAACTGTACGTCAACAGCAGTATTTACTTGTTTCCGATTTCAACATTTGCCAACTCCTTATTTGAAAACATCGATTTCATTTTACAAACGGCAACTCTGGACCTAAAATCTAACTATCCACCATTTAGCTACTGATATAGCTACTTGCTAAATTTGGAATGAATCTGTTTCTGTCAGAGGACGAAATCAAACTGCTTGATATTTTTATCTACATTTTATGGATCTTGCATCAACCATTAAAAGAATATGTTTATATTCAGATAAATTTCAAGCAAGGGCGGATCCAGAGAGGGGGCCATGGCCCCCTGAGAGAATTAAAAAAAATCTATAAATTTAAATATTTGCAGTTCAAAGGTTTTTATGTACAAAACAAACGATAAATATATGTCTTCTGGACTAGAATTGAACAAAAGCGGTAACGGAAGCTTCAAGAATGCCATATAGGATATTTTGTAGATCAAAATGTTGATAATTTTACAAAGTGCCAATTGTTAGAACGACCTTGGCAGCAATCAAAATGATATCAATTTCTATATTCTGTATTGCACACAAAGAATGAAAAATAAAAAAAATGTGGTCACCATAAAGGAATGACAGCCCAAAGCCTTCTCACGAAACCTTCATCTTTCGCCAAACTCATGGGCACAGACGGAGTGCCCATACAAACTCATGAAAAAAACATCATACCACAAGGATTGCGTTCAGGTTGGGCTGGATTTTCTACAAAGTTATCGCAACCCGCAAATGTCAGTCATTAATCCGATATACTCTCAGAGGTCTAAACAGATACAAGAAAATATTAGAAAGACTACGACCAATATTAGAGTCTATAGACTATAGTGTTCTTAGGTCGACAAAATAATCCTCTAAGAGGATATCGTGATGATAGCCTTCTGCTTCTGGACGAAAATGCTGGACCTATCAATGAGGGAAATTTCAGGGAACTGTTAAGGAATAAAATCGCATCAGGAGATACACCTATCCACAGCATCTTTCCGAGCAGCATACACATATTGTGGTGAAGAAATAATTGAACAAATAATGAATCAGGTTCAAAGTTCAAATTGTTACTCTGTCATATTTGACGAAACGACCGACGTATCCCACGTGGAACAGCTTTCTCTAGAGATACATACACAATAACAACATTCGTGAAGACTTTGTAAGTTCATTGACGCTTATGAGAACATAAAAATACTTAGTGAAAATCAAGAAAGAGGGGAAGAACTAAACCTGACAGAAGAAGCCTTGGGAAAAATAGTACTAAACTTGTTGAAATAATTGCACTTGGATCCAAAGAAATGTGTAGGAATCGGTACCGACTTTAAAATACTTTAATAGCGAATAAATTTTGAATGTCTTTATGGTACTCAAATATGTGTGAAAATTGCCTTAAAACTCACCGTTTTAGACCTAATTTTTAAGGATTTTTTTTCCAGTCCTCCAGTACCCCCCTCCCCCAAAAAAAAAGACCATGGCCCCCACCGAAAATCGGTCCTGGATCCGCCCTTGATTTCAAGACCATAATAAACGTTGCAGCAAGGTTTATGAGTGCTTTACAAAATGAAGAAAAGTACAATAGATTGTGTTGATCAAATGCAAATGCAGTTCATTTGTAATTGAAAAGGAGAAGAAAACTACGATGAAAATTAACCATCCTTATTATTGGATACAACGTTAAGAAGCTGTAAACAAAATAATAACCCCCGTTGCACATGCTATTTGAACGTGTGATGATGGTTGGAACACACGATGACATTCCAATAGTGGCTCGAGCAATCCTCGAATGTATATAAAAGCTTTTCATAGAAAGAAGACATTTTTGGAGCTACTATTTTAAACGGTCTACCTGTGCATATTGCTCTATCATAGCTATAGCGTTGATTGACGTTATAGTGTCAACGATTATAGTGTGCGGTATACGGTATACCGATCGCAATTTGCAAATTCCTGAAGAATTTGCGCAAAATAATGAAATGCAAGAAAACTTTTGTATGTATTTACAAGTAATAAACAGTTGAAGGAAAATAAATGTAAAATAAAAAAATGCGATGGTAGACCGTATACTATAACGGCTCCAATTTCTAAGAGTAAAAAAATGTTGGTTTTGCTTTTCTGTATAATTTGGATTTTTTTTGTTTTTTTTGTAAGATAAAAATTGGTTAAGATATAGCTGTTCAAAGTTTGCACTCCTGATTAGTGACTCGTTCAAGCCCTTTCAACTAGATACATCCCTTTCAAAAATAAGCACTCTAAACCGGTGAAACTTACAGGTAATATATTATAAACAACACATAAGTAAAGTAAATTGTAAAGTTTTAACGATTAATTTCATTTGGGATGCTAATAAGGGGGTGATTCTCCTCCCTAATTAGCCAAAAGTTGCTTGCAATTAGTCAGTTTATCCTTTTACGGTCTTACGGAATAGAGTAGTAAGGACAGCGAGAGATGGTTCCCCAATGGGAAGACGGTTAGTGGGAAGACCACGAAAACGATGGAACGACAACTTACTATTTAGAGGCACATTGAAAAAACAGAGTCATGTCTATACAAAAAGAAGAAGAAGAAGAAGAAGAAGAAGAAGAAGAAGAAGAAGAAGAAGAAGAAGAAGAGAAAGGGTGAAACTCACCCCCGAAGTAAAAGCAACCAACGGCACAAGTCCAAAAGTGAAGTGTAGAGGGTAAGAAGTAAATGTGAAATTCGGTGGTGAGACGTAGGATTTTACTTTCATTTGCTGACATATTAAATCGCATATATTTTTCAAAATATTCATTAAATTATTGTAGGTACATTACTATAATATGGTGGCTAAAATAAAAAGTTTAAAAAATATACTACTCACTTGGCAAATTGTCTGTTCACAAAAGATTATTAATAATTAACAACACACACAGTTTATCATATTATTCATTCAGTTTATAGCAATTATCACAAGTTTTAAAAAATCAGCACAAATACCGACCGCGACCGTCACACCCCTATTCGCATTCGCATTCACAGAGAGAATCTTCTTCAACTCGACCAGCTGCGATCGGCGAGCAATTGGAAAAGAAGGAATCACAGCCAACTTCGCCGGACCGAAAGTGTTTTGTTTGTCATAACTCATAACGGGCAAGGAACATTTGAACATCTGGAACGAAGACGGGCGATCGGCTAGCTCCTTTATTGTTGGGAATCATGGTCGGGGAAACAGGGGCGGAGTTGATGTATTTAAACGAGGAGCCAAAAATATTTGTTTTTTTATGGAGGACATCTTAAACGCTGAACTGTTTATAGATTAGTTCAAGTACAAGTAGAGAAGGAGCTTGCAGAGTTGATTTGACTACTACTAACTAGGTTAATATTAAAGGGGGTAGATTTTTTATAAAAATGAGAATGAACATGTTTCCACCATACAGTTCGTGATCCTCTTCAGGATTCGTGATTGTTTTGTGTTTCTCTATTTGATATTGTATTATTATAGATAGAGTGTAACTCACGATACACTCAACCAGCTTGAATTTTTTGCTTTTATCTAATAGCCGGAAAACTGAGTTCTTACAAACTTTCCGATTTGGTTTTTACTGTTTATTATTAACTAACAATAATGCTGTAAGAGGAGATGTGATAAAAATGATCTTGCTATTTTGCTATTGCTAGCAGAATTTTTGCTAGCGGCTAAAGTCTTCGAAAGTAGAGTGCTGGAAGAATTTGAAGAAAAAATACGGTAAGTGTTTCGTGGAAAGCCAACAGTGAAGTTGCGGTACGAGGGGGAAAGAAAGTGGTAGGGAAAACATCTGGATAACAATCTGGGATAAAGAAATTTGGTGGAGGAACGATAAGTGCAACAGATGGTTAGCGAGAAAAAAAAAGCTAGAAAGAGGTATGAGACATCTAAAATAGAGGAAGATAAGGATTCATACAAGGTAGCAAAAAGGAAAGCAAAGCACGCTATAGCTAGTGCTAAGGAAACCCGAGGGGATGAAAAGGTAATACAGAATTTTTAAAGCAGGGACAAGTCAACGAAGGATTTGACTCACATGCGTCAGATTAAGAGTGAGGATGGAAGAGTGTTCAGATTCGATGTTGAAATAAAGCAAAGATGGTATGAATACTTTAGAAAGTTGCGAAATGAGGAATACCACAGGGGCGACAGAGGATACGGGCATCAAATGAGAATGTAATACCAGGGATAACGAGAGATGAATTTGTCGAGGATTTAAATAGAATGAGGTAAGGCAGTAGGACGTGTTGGGGGAGAAATGGGGAAGAAATGATCCAGTGCATGGAGGGAGAGCGTGACGGTATCATCACACAGTAAATGAGATAAAACTGTAGAGCAGAGGTTAAGGGGGAAATACGGCGAGAAAAAAAAGAGAGCTATATTTGGTACCGTAGTCTCCGAGTAGGAGATTTTAAATTCCTTGCCTTTTACATAAGTGAAAATAAGACACTAGATCGAGAAATTGACCACAGGATACAGGCTGGTTGATTTAACTGGAGGCGAACGATCAGAGTACCTTGTAATCCAAAAATAGACTAGACTAGAAGGCAAGATCAGGAACCACGTGATTAGGGAAAGAGCTGAGGTGACAACAGTCTAAAAACAACAAAGACTGCAGTGATTTGGTCACACCAGACGTACAAATGAGAACAGTTGTTTATGATGAAGGATAGAAATGTTAGAAGTTGAGGTAAAAAGAGATACATGAAAACCGAGAGGGTGGAAGGACTGTATGGCAGAGGACTTGGGAGAGAACGTTGAAGTGAAGAAGACCCAAATTAGTGGCGAAGAAGAGTAACGACCAGCAACTCTTGAATAGTAAAAGCTGAAGAAGAGGAAAAGTATGAGTTCTTCAGTTCATTGTATAATCTTTAGTCGGTGGTCCCCAATGGACGCCGGCATCACGTCGTAGGTCGCGTCTGTATGCTTAATACAATAAATATTAATTGCAGTCAGTTATCGTATGCCGAACGCAACATGAAACTGCTGTACGTGACTTCACAGGCGGTAGTCATTAATGGACACCATACGTTGCGTACACCGTCACGCAGTAGGTCGCGTGTGTATGCTTAATACAGTAAATAATGGATGTATACGATGTGGTCTTTATTGGACGTCGAACGCAGCGTCTATCTGCTATGAGCGACTTCAAATGTTGAACGCAATGTCTTTAGTTATTTTCGACATTGCAGCGTACGGCTGGTATGCGTTTTAACATGATGAAATAAATCAATTAATTCATTAAAGGAAAGAGACGGGTTGTTTATTGAGTTGGCCAAAAGTAACATGTCAATATATGATGCCATCGATAAAAATTAGAAAAACAATATTGGAAAACAAACGTTGAAAAAAATAAGTGAAATGAATGAATGTAAAAAGAATAGTTATTTATGAAACAGTTCGTGAAGTATGCTTTTTGCGAACGCACGCGATATTTAGAGCACGAGCGACAACGGAGCGAGTGCTATACATCGCGTAAGTTAGCAAAAAGTACTTCTCGCACAGTTTCATATAATATTTTATCTACGATAAACAAATAAAAAACTGTAACTCTTCGTCACTGGAATTCATTTCTATTCTACAATTTTTAGAACTTTGACATTTTAAACTTCTAACTTCTTTCAAACCACAAAACTGTCAAAATTTTTGTTGAAAATTTATTGCTTACATGTCATCACCATGACAACGCGAAAGTTAAGGATATTTGATTATATGAAAGTGTGCCAGAAAACAGTGCGAAAAAGTAAATCCCATTTAAAATACATTGTTACTTCACGCACACTTTAAATCCTTCACGCACTGCTATCTATAATGACAGTTTTCACAAACTAAAAACTTATACATAATATGAGATAGAGTAGATAAAAGTATTTTACAACAAATTACAACAAAAGTTTTGACAGTTTTGTGGTTTGAAAGAAGTTAGAATTTTTAAATGTCAAAGTTCTAAAAATTGTAGAATAGAAATGAATTCCAGTGACGAACAGTTTTTTTATTTGTTTATCGAAGGTAAAATATTGTATGAAACTGTGCGTGAAGTACTTTTTGCGAACTTACGCCATGTATAGCACTCGCTCTGCTATCGCTCGTGCTCTAAACATCGCGTGCATTCGCAAAAAGCATACTTCACGAACTGTTTCATAAATAACTATTAAAAGTGTGTAAAATATTTTACACATTTTCAAAATACCTTTTTTTTTCATTTGTTCATTTGTCATAAGTGTGTAGAAAACATAGATTTTTGTACAATACGAGTATGTTCTGATTGCTAATAAATTAATTATTAAAAAATAAAGGTCGCGCAGACTCCATGTCCTTTAATGTTTTGGGCAATACTTGATTTTACTTATTTGTATTATGTTTAATTTTCATATTAATTGTAATTCTTTTTGACTTCATTATTATTTATTCATTTACCACAATTTTTTATTATTTCTCTTTACGCTATTTGTGTAATATTTTTTTAAAATTATTTTATTAAAATTTGCACAATTTAAGGCAATGTCAACGTACAGATACAAATCTTGCAGATCCTTTTCATGAAGGAGCTCGCAAAGTACTGGGATTTGTCTTTGGGCGATCTTCTTTGCCGATGGTTTTAATGAATCCAAAGAAATGGAGACATTCAGTGCCGAATTCATTCTTCCGCATCTGGCAAATCATTTGAATATTCTTTGCTCAACCTTGCTGCATTATCTTTGATCTCATAACTGTTCATAGTTGCTCCAGCTCCACAGATTAACAAATAAAATCTTGCGCTTAGAAAACTGTACTTCCTTTTTTCTGGTCATTTCGGATATGAGTCTGTCAACGATGACAAGTGTTTATTTTAAATGACCTTCCGGAGCTCAGTTTCATTTTTCATTATCTCTGGTTTCGCCCGCTAAATGCTTCCATTTCGGTTTTGCGACAGTAGAAAGGTCAACGTATGTTGACTGTAGCTTTTGACTTAGCAGGTTAAATCTAGATAGCAAGTCTCCCCACAAAATAGAGAGAATCGCTGTTTCTAGCCGTTGTATTTGCTGAAGCTTTACATCTTGTTTTAGGTTTTTCATTCACATCATTTGATATGACGGTGAGTGCCTCAATCACTTCATTCCAGTCTCTGTCTCCTTCAAGGCTTTGACAAGCATCGTCACAAGACATGCGGACCAACGAGTGCCTGATATTTTCTTTAGACTAACATTGTCTTTTTTCACCAAGAATTCTTTCAACATTTCCCATCGCTTACCCTACGCAAAAAACGTACAGGTTTTGAAGAAGTAAGAAGAAAATAGTACTTGCTTTACGACAGCTGGCAGCGTTGTCTCCAACTAAATTAAGAGAATGCAGAGCAGGGAGTATACATGGTAGAAGGGCTAACCTCTCGAATCCTGGTTTGTAAGCCAGTACACAAATAGTATGATACAATTAATCCAAATAATGGCATAACCCAGACATCCAAAGTGAAAGTTATCCTTCAACACTAAATTGTTCTATATGGTCCGCATAATATTCAGAAAAAAGTTACACCATTTTGAGAGTCCGGTTTGGGGGGAAGATGGAGGAGACGTCGGTAAATTAGTAAATTTTTTTACGTTTTTCGTCAATATTTCTAAAACTATACTTTAGCGTAAACATTGTTCTACACAAAAATGTTCTACATAAAATTTAAAACAAAAGAAGTCGTATACATAATTGTTATAAAATCAACGGTTCCAGAGTTACGGAGGATGAAAAGTGGAGGTTTTCGATACTTTTTATATTATTTGGGCAATTGATGACGATTTTGGGTGGTGCGGTTGACGTTTCTTCAAACTGAATAGCAAATTTTATTTACAAAACACAATCCTGTTAAAGAAAATTTCTTTCATCAGTAATAATATTATAATTTGCCCAAAAAATATAAAAAGTGTCGAAATCTTCCACTTTTCACCCTCCGTAACTCTGGAACCGTTGATTCTATAACAATTATTATGTATCGGACCTTTTTTGTTTTAAATTTTATGTAGAACATTTTTGTGTAGAACATTGTTTACGCTAAAGCATAGTTTTAGAAATAGACGAAAAACGTAAAAAAACTACTAATTTACCGACTTCTCCCCCAATCTCCCCCCCCAAACCGGACGCTTAAAATGGTGTAACTTTTTACTGAATAATATGTGGACCATATAGATCAATTTGGTGTTGGAGGAAAACTTTTACTTTGGATGTCTGGGTTAGGCCTTTTTTGGATCAATTATACTATACTACCTCCGTAACTTTGGAACCGTTCATTTTAGAAGGATTATGCATAGGGCCTTTTTTATTTAAAATTTAATGTAGAACATTTTTGTATAAAAGGTTGTTTATGTTAAACCGCATAGTTTTAGAAATATTGACGAAAAACGTAAAAAACTACGAATCTACCGATTTCTCCCCCCTCTCCCTCCCAAACCCGACGCTCAAAATGGTGTGACTTTTTTCTGAACATTATGTGGACCATATAGAACAATTTGGTGTTGGAGGATAACTTTCACTTTGGATGTCTGGGTTTGGGTCTAGTTATACCATACTAAAACCGGACATATTCGATGCATTGTCGAATGACTGATCTCTACAGTTATCAATATCAATTTCATCTTCTGCCAGCACTTTAATAACTGCATCAAACAGAGCTAACATCCCGGAATACACCATATTTCATTAATGTTAGGATTACGAAATAAATGGAATATTTTAAGTAAATTATTGTTTAAACAATTCCAATTTACAAATTGTTAGTTTACAAATTTATTACAAGTAATTTTTTTCACATATTTTTTGTTTTGGAATAATTTACTTTTTCTTTTTTATCAAAATTTACCTGAATCTGCCGCCCTGAATGGGCTATAGCCCATTCAGCCCATATGTAAATCCAGCCCTGCCTCTATTCCACCTAAACAATTATTGCACTTCATTTTCAACTTCAATGACATCAAACCCAAACAACTTTTTACTAACTACAAACAGAAAGTCCGGCCATTACTCTAAATGCTCGTTTCCATACAAACTATCTCATTATATGTCAGATAAAACCTAATTAGCCATTATCCTCTCCCCCAGCAAGAAATTCCCTAGTCCGATGCGTCCAAAAACGGTCTTAACCCTGTTTTCTTGTCAACGTTTAGTGCCCGTTTCGGTCGTTTAGTGTTTGTTTTGATTGTGCGATGCGGTCAGAACGCTGCAGACCGTTTACATTTATCCCATTGTTTCTGTTTGGGCCGAAGGGGATAACAAAGTTGGCCGTGCGAGGCAACAACATGTCAACTTCTGAGCTCAGCAATGGGCGGTGGAGTTGTGTTGGACGATGACATAATTTTGTTTGCGATCACGTAATTAAGATGAACTGCCGTCACAATAATTATATTAGGAAAGCATAAAAACAAACGAATACAACCGTTTAACTGTTGATTCAGTGAATCATTGGTGGGTATTTATATTATTGACTCAATTTATTGTAGGTATACATTTTTATAATGGTTCTAAACAAATCTGGAAACGACAAATTACAACACAGATACATAAATAAATAAATAAGGAATGATAATAGTATTCGGAAATTATGGAAACAAAGGCAGAAATCATGGAGGCAAACAACTGTTAACTTTTCTTTCGGAAAAAAATCTATGTCAGTTGAACAGCTTCTGTAAAAAGAAAAAATACAGAAGATAGACATGGAAAAGCATAAAAACGCAAGAAACGAAATCCACTATTTCATAAAAAACAAAAAAGAACTATTTAATGACGTAAATGTGTTAAACCAATGTGTTTAGTAGAAGCAGTGATCATGGGAAAGAGCGAAAATAACGATATCGACCGAAAAAGAAAGACTTAAATGGTAAATAAGAAACAACCAAAGAAATGGACAAAACCAGCTAATATCCAGGACTCCGAAAAATATATTGATAATAAGACACAACAACAGACATCAATATATTGAACAAACAAATATGTAGTCTACACAATGCAAGTCTCAAACTAAAAATTCTTCAACAAAAGGGATGAAAAACTAAGTCAACCTATGAGTATATAGAAGTACCTATGTGGTATGTATGTAAGTATATAGAAAAGTATGTGATCAATAGTCTTCTCAGTGTAGACATACGTAGCGGAAACACTTACCTTAACAACAACTCGAAACTTTCTACAGGTGAATTCGAAAGCATTGCTTAAATCTTATACCTCAGATATTCAGATTCAGAACAATGCCATAAATGTTTTTCACTTTTTAGCACTTTCTTTAACTAAAATTTAAAATTATTTACCACTAATAACTTACACCCACGTTCATTCATTACGAAATCTGTTACAATAATTTCAGCCATTTTAACAAAATTTATTTAGATTTTCTCTAATAACTCTTCCAAGAGACAATACATAAATGATGATTACTTTTTACACCAGCTTCAAAGAGGGTAGTATATACAGGAACATATCCCTAATAGCGGTATTAGATTATCAACATCGTTAAGAACTACTTAGAAAATGAAAGTTACAAATTCACCGGTAGTTGATAGGTTATCGAAAAATTACCTGAGGGCCAGAGTTGCCAGTTGGCCTGTAATTAGGATGGCCTGTAAACAGAAGCCCTGGCCACCAAACTTGAGAGTTACACAGAGAAGAATGGAGCGATCCAGGTTAGGAATAACCCTGAGAGACAAAATAAAAAATCCACGAGGAAAAATTTCCTGTAGTTGGCTGTATACCATTACAAAAACATAAAATCCTTTATAAAAGGTATATTTGTTAAAATCCCTATACAGGGCTACATCAAAGACAGAACTAGTTTTCGATCGGTTGACCGATCATCATCAGTGCAATCTTAGAATCTACATGCAAGCCACCAAAATAAAAAATAACGAAGAGATCAGGAGACGAACCAAGGTGAGTGACGTCATCTAAAGGATAGCACACTAAAATGAAGATGGGCAGGACACATAGCTAGAATGACAGACAGACGCTGAACAAACGTTATTGGAATAAAGAGCAAGGGAAGACGAGAGAAGCGTCGATCGACCACCTACACGTTTAAGTACGAAGTACTGAACCATAAGTAACTGTCGGTCGTATCACAAGTTTTACCTAGAAGTTCTCGGCAGCTCCAAAAGAGTTGCGTCGTCCTGTTGGTCATATTGTTATTATGAGTGCTCCATTTGAGTTTGGAGTTACTCCTAGATACTTGACCTTATTGGTTTGTTCTAATTCCTCTCCAATAATTTCAGCTCCCTCAGTCTAGAAAACTTCCTCTCATTAGTGAAGGATACTAATTTAGTTTTGAGAGGATTCACAGGAAGGTTCTCTTTCAGACACAGTCTCCATGTAATGAAGGGCATATCGCATCTTATCCGCAACAGTACTGGCTAGATAACGAGGCATTAGAACATATTTTATATATCTCGTCACCAGATATATGTTCTGAGCCACCAAAACTAATCATGGAAGACAAAATAGAATACTTGGTAGTCGGTAGATAGTGTTTTAACTGAAAAACATCAGTGATTGGATAGGACTCAATGATGTATGTCATTGAGTATTTTAAGTCAACTATTATCAGAACTGCTACCCAGAAAGGATTAGAAAAGCTGTCAACTGAAAGTGCATTGCTTTACTTTTTCAAAAGAAATGTAAATAGAGAGGTATTGGAAAATTCTTAGGGAAACTCTAGTTGTTCTGGAGCTAATTTCTTGTATCATTTTAATATAGTTTACTATTCCTATTGGGAACTATCGACAGTTTCAGTTTAAAATACATTTATTTTGACTTTTCTATTTTCACTTCGGAATTCTTTCTTAAAATTCTTAAAGTTTCCGAAGTGGCAGTCGAAACGCCAAAATAAACGTATTTCAAACTGAATTGTGGTAAATTCTAGATAAAAATAGGAAATAAAACTTTCGGTGAGAACCTCATCGAAAATTAAATTAACTGAACAATATCAAAATATTGGTGGTAAGATTACGAAACATAACAGACATAATATTTGAAGTCAAGATGAGAAATTCTACTACATATATTATGGATGACCCGTAGCTTAAAAAAGGTTATTTAAAAAAGCAATCCGCAAATTGGAAAATACGTTTAAGTAATTTCACTCAATTTGTAAAACTCCAGTTCCGATGACTATCACTAATGGCAAAACAAACAAACAATACACATTCCATCACTTCCTGCATTACTTCAGTTTTTCATATATATAGGTTTTTTGCATGACACATCGGCCGAATTTTGCGATTTCGTGCTTGACCTCACCCTCGGCCGCATTTTTCTGAGTAACTCTTGATGTTTACTTTTACTGCTCCATATCCCCAATGAAACATCTCTTTCATAACCATAGAGCGTTTCTCATAAGTGTACGGATCACCGTTTCTGAGAACCTTCATAAAGTTACATCACATTTCCAAACATTTTATCGAGCCGTTACGTACAATGAAATGTAGAGATGGAAGAGGTATTTCTGCATATTGATGTTCGAAATAGTTCGACCTTATTTCTTACTAAGTAAACATGATACAAACGATAGAAAATATATACAAGGACAACAACAAAATAATTGCTAGGGTAGAAGTGAAATGATAGAACCAATTTTATTGGAAAAGGCAAAAGAGAAGGGAAGGAAAGAAATTACAAACTAACGAAAAAGAAAGAATGTAGAAGAGGGCAAGAAAACTGAAAATTATTTACTAGATGTTGATGATGAAATAATTATGGCAGAAAATTAGTATACATTCCAGAAAACGCAGTACCAATTTTATACCACTGTCATACAGTATAACATCAACATCATTTTACAGCCTTCTTTAAAGTTGAACATAGGTCTTCCTCAATTCCTTTCAGTTCTGTCGGTCTTTAGCTTCATGCAGCCAATCCCCAGTGCTTCTTTTGACGTCGTCTGTCCATCGTGTAGGTGGTCTATCTCTGCTTCTTCTGTCTGATAACGGGCTCCACACTGTAATTTTTTAGTCCACAGCCTGTTATTTATTCTGCCATATTATGCAATCTATGACGTCTGTGACGCTTGTTCTTCTTATTTCCTCGTTCTAACCCCTTCTCTGAGAGTCAGTCCAAGTAACGGCAGTTCCATTGTTATTTGGGCAGCTCTGAGGCCAGTGGCGGCCCGTGAGGTAGTGCCATAGAGCCATGGCACTACCTTCCTAACTATGCAGAAGCATATTTTTTATTTTTAAAATCTTTTAATGCCTGTTAATTTTTTGTGTGTATTTCTTTTTATTTTCATAAATTATATAAAATCTGGCAACTGTGCGCGTAGTACAATCGCTGCCACTTACAGCGGAGATTATTCGGCTGGAGAATCTTGAGCCAAAATTGGTACTGGCACGGCTGAAAAGATAATGATTTTACGAGCATCCTATATAAGTGACAGAGAAAGAGCTATATTGAACTGTTTAGTATACCTTAAATGAGAATCTCGTGCCGGACACAAGGGTATCTATTTATTTTGAGTTTCTTTAAGTGCTGGCTTATCGCTTTTGTTTGTCTATTTTCTGTTAAAGTTTTTTTATTTATAATATTATTATTAAACTTTTAGTGCATCATGATCGTGGGTGTAGTATAAATAATATTTTGATTATTTTTTAAGTTTAATTTATTAATTGACAATGAATCAGATTAGTATCTTAAAAAACTCTTTTGGTGGTTTTTCTTTACAAATTTTATAAGGTTTTGTGGAGCTTTCGAGTTAGCTTAAAGAGGTCACGACGAAAAAAAAATTCACAAAATAGAGGCATATTTAAGGAACTGGTCAATTTTAGCGCCGAATTAGACAACGACTTCATCATAGGTTCATAATATTTAAAGTTCCAGATCTTTCAAAGGTCTACCGTCTCCTGACATGTAGTTGCTTCTAATTTATTTATGTCGGAGAAGTTTTCTGCTTACAAGCGTCGGTACCCCGAATCATTTTTTAATGAAGCATGGAGACAATTTTAATTTTTAAACAAAATTAGGTTTAAAACTGAATTAGAAATTAGAAGTACTGTATTAGTGAGACGAATTAAGTACTACCTCTGCTCTGGGGCTATTCTGCTATGAGTTTTATTAAATGAGGAATGGTATTGATAATTTTAATAATAAAGTAATTGAAAACTTTGCAACAAAAAAAACAAGAAGGATGTATCATAAACTTTAAAAGTGGTATTAACACAACTTTGTGCATGTGTGTAAATAATGAAATAGTATTATTTTTATAATTTTGTAAATAGAGACTAAATCGTAATACAAGCTAAGTAATATTAGCAGTAAATAATGGTTTTAAGCTGAGAGTTTTTTATTGTTAATGAATTTACGGAACTGTTTTGATAAATTTTGAACAATTTCTTGGCACCTCAGATAAATATACATAAGATACATAATACATAAGGTAAAAGTATCAGCGCCTATTTTCTTTTTAATTTTTGTTTTATAACTTTTTTGATAATATCGTGAACCGGTCACTAAAAATTTTGGCGGCTGTCCGAATTCTGGCACTACCTTCTTAAAGTGGTACGAGCCGCCACTGTCTGAGGCTCTTGTTGTCTTTAATTGTTTATCGGATTTGTTCACTTTAATGTTTTCGGTAGTCTGTCCTAATAGATTTTTATATTCTTTTACTTATTTCCAAGTTCATCGTCTTCTTTGCTTCTATTGCTTCGTATTTTTCTTCCCTCTTCCATTAAAGCTTGTGTGTGGGGATTTATTCTTTTGTTATAAGGTTTCTGTTGGTAGTATATCTTCTTGATTTCCTTTATAGCTTCTGTTATAATGTCATTCAGGGTGTTGACATTTAGGTCCGTATTATTACTGCTTTCAAGAATGCTGATGATGTGTTCTTCAAATCCATTTATATTATAAGACTTTGTCCAGACAGGTGTATAGGCTTCATTTGGACATGCGGTGTCTCTCTTTACCAGGGTCTATTTTTATCGACGCTTTTACCATTCTTTGGTCGCTACCTGTTGAATACTGGTTTAGGACTGTAAGATCTCTAACGGTTTGCCTCTTGTCATTGATCATAACATCGATATTGTTTCTACTTTTTTCATTGGGGCTCCGCCACATCCATCTACAATGCTTATTTTTGTCGAAAAGGTGTTCATTTGGAATTGATTTTTTTTTTCAGTAGGAAAATCAGTAAAATTTCACAGTGCTCATTTCTGTTTCCCAAACCACATTTTTCTAGTGATGCTTCTTTCTCACCTGCCTTGCTAAAACGGGGTTTTAGCGTTGAAGTCCCCACATGTTATGGTATAGCTAAAAATTTTTTATTCCATAGTCCACATGATAACTTGTTGAGACATACACTTGTGTGAGTTGTATATGTACATACTTAGGATAAAAAATCGAACTATCAAAACTTAACCTAAAGGCTGATTTAAATAAAAGATGTTCAGGATGGGCAACACTTTTTACAAACGGAAAAGTACAAACAGTATTTAAATCAAACGTACCAGATACATACTTTAAAGGCAAAAACTTTCGATCAGTACATATTGCCGGTTTTGACATATGAAAGTGAAACAGGCTTTTAACAACATAGATCACAAACTTCAAGTGACAGACTGATGTTAATGTATCTTATAAGTAGCAGAAGTTCTACCATACCAAGTGGATATGTTACTTTAACAACATAAACCAGAAACTATCTGACAGCACAATTTCAAATACAGCAGATAAACATCAGAACACTCAAACTGCAATAACTGATTTCAATGCACTTCCAGAAATGGTTATTTCTCTCAAGCGTTCGTTACAATGTAACGGCTTGATCCCACTCAACGGCAACTTCCATCTCTAAAGCCGAGAAATGGGCAGTTCAACATAAGGCCCGATCATTTTTGCTATTATCGTCTGACTCATCGTCTCCTACACGATGACCTCTCTTATCAAGTGAACATTTCCGCTTTTTTTTCTTGTTTTCTCGGTTTTCGTGATTTTTGTGTGGAGCTAAGGCTCATCTTTAAAGATGTAATTCGAACCGATCTTTACGGCCTCCCAGCTATCGGCTGATATTGGATGTTTGTGTATTATAGGGGATGTATAGGGAAAATTTTCCCAAATTGCTAACACTGAGTAGGTTAAAAAGGTTAGGCTTGTTCAATGAACAAATATTTTGAATAGAAATTAGTTTAAATAAGTAATGGATTCGACCGTTACTTGATGGAAATTCATTTTATCCAACAATCACAACACTAAAAAACTTTTGTTTCCAATATTTCCACACCAGCTTTTTTAGAACAAACGGCAACTTACATTAAGAACAATACGAGCCAAAAGAAAAAGCAATTACAGAATGGTGTAAGCTGTAACAGAATGGGGTACCAACTGACAATGACATGTGGTGACTGGCCAAAAACTTACATCGGTCAAACTGGCAGAACCTTTGACAAACGTATAGCAGAACACAAAAGGGCTTTCAATAATAGAAAACTGATTCTATGTATGCACTTCACCTTCTAGATTAGGGGTTCTCAATCTGTGGTGCATGTATAACTGGTGGTACATATCATTATGTGCGGTGGTACACAAAACGCAACAACACGCCAAAATCCAGCATATTTGTAGTTAATTAGATTACCTACCTCCATAGGTATTTCAGTTAGGTGGTACCAATAATAATTATAAGAATTTTGTGGTATACATACTGTTATATTCCTATTTGATAGGAGAATTAAAAATTTATAATTATAAGCAAAATTCAAATTAATAAAAAAGATCTTCGATTTTCTCAACCACGGGCATGTAAATTTAGAACAACCTGTATACAACAAATTATTATATTTAGTTTTTAAGAAAGTGATTCGAAGAAGCGTACGAAACTCGGTAACAATGCGCCTAAGATAAACAAGTTTAAGTGACGCGGAGCATTATAGTGTTCGCGGAAGATTCGATCATTAGCCTACGCTAAATAAGACTCAGTGAAATAGATAATAGGTCATTAAGTTTTGTAAAAAGTAGAAAGTAAGTTTAAATTGGGAAATGATTATTTTTTCTTGAAATCCATTAAACATATTTAGAAAGATTAAAAGTTGGTATTGAGGAATATGGCGAATTAAAATTTGTGGTGGAATGTTGATTTTTGAATCTGGAAGGGATATTTAGAAAGTAGGGAAATGAATGAGGATGAGAGATCAGAATGTTTTGAGCGGTGGAGAGGTGAAGTCCAGTGGTGGACGGTAGTGTACGAAGAGTGAAAACGCCGGTATAGTTCCGTGAGTGTTGAGTACCCATCGGAACGAGAGGTAGGCCGAGTCGAGAGAAAAGAATCTCCTTGAGCAAAGAGTATCCCGCTGGCTGATTGAAGTGGTTCGAAAAAGGTAGAACACGACATCACGAGAAAAGCAGGAACGCGAGCGATACGAGGTAGTTTTCAAAGGAGAACATTACTGAAGGCCAGGACGAGTTTTTCATCGCAACCAAGGGTAGGAGGAAACGGGTTTTGTGTGAGGACATTCGCAGTTCACCAGATAAAGGTCAGTTTCATTTGTCAAGACATGAATGTATGGGTTTTTGTATTAAATACCACATTAAAAATTGAATAACATAATCGCTAATATCAGAAGATTTTCATCAAACTTAAATCAATTTGTTGCTAATAAATCCTAATAGTTTCATTATTAATAAAAGTTTTAAATTGGAAACCAAAAGGAAATAAGATTCCCATTTTTAAATGTTTGTATTAAATAAATATAAGATCTAACAAATATTAAGCAGTAATTGCCATTTATATAAAATAAACAAAAATTTGATTTATAACTATAATCCATATGTGTGTATTATTTTATTTTTTTTCCTATCCCGATTAGGAACCACTGAGAAATACTTAGAAGTCACGAAAGTAAGTAAGTAATTTTATAATTCGCCCTGAGATTGAAAACATATTGATATGTGATCTGGTTGATTAATTAGATTATCATTAATGCATTAATTAAATTAAATTACATATAAGAATATCATCACACATAAATAAATAAGATTACAACAATACATGACTCAAAAACATTGACAACCACTGTTCTAGATAATAATTATTCTTTTAATGGTTAGAGGATACCTCAAGGAACAAAAGTGACATGGTGCTAACTTGCGCTTTTATCCTGGGGGCGGATGCCATCCCATCTTGGGGGTGAAAATTATTTTATTAAAAATAACCCCATAAACCGATAGAGGGACAAATTATAAGCTAAATCTCTTATATCAAATTTTTAAAATAAATGAATACTTTTTGAGTTAATAAAGATCAAAAATTTAAATTTTTCGTGGAAAAATGTATGCTTTAAAGCGGTTTTTCATAAATAACTCAAAAACTATAAGTTTTAACAAAAAGGTTATAATTACCAAAATTAAAGCTAATAAAATGCAAAATAAATTTATTGTCCGAAAAATCTTTTATTACTAACTTAAAGTGACTTTTCATTATAACAGATAATTGAATGTATATTTTTTTCGGATAGTACTCAAATCTAAGTACATATTCACGCTGAAGTAACGGGAAAACTATGCATTGTTAACATATACTTTTTAAATATTTTTCAAAGCACTTAGAAATATCTATCAAATGAGCTGCCGAAGAAGTTGATACCATACCATTAAAATTTATTCTCCAAAAATATTTAAAAATTTATGCTCTAAAAAGTTTTCAAAAAAATTAATTGTTTTTTTTTTAGAATAACTTCGTTAATTTGTATAATATAAGGTTTGTCTAATTACCATTTAAAAGGTAATTTCAAGGGTTTTAAAATAGTATTAATTTTAATCTTTTAAATCCCTTATTTTTTTTAAATAAAGGTTAAAGGGCCCCTGTTACATGACTCTTGTCGTAAAATTACGGCTTTAAACGTTTTTATCTCGGTTATTCTTTATGTTACAGGAATACTAAAAACAGTGAAACATTTATTAAAGAAAAAACTAAAATTTCGTTCTTTATCATTTTGTACGTATATAGAGTATTTTTGGAGTTATTATCAAAAGAAAATGAAAATTACGAAAATTTGAAATATTTTGATTTTTTTAAATCATACTTTTTTTTTCAAAAATATGCATTCTAAACCAGACAAGACTTTTGAGATCATTACTTATGCTAAAGTAAAGAATGCCTTATAGGGATTACTGTAAATTTTAACTTTTGTGGAAAGGGCACATGTTTTATTTTTCACTTTTTCCTAAAAAAATCGAAAGGGTTCTCTTATTTTCATTATAACTTCCTAAACTGTGGTGCCATCAACTACTTCTAAAGCTCATTTGATAGGTATTGCTAAGTACTTTGACAAGTGTTTGATAAGTATATGTTATAAAATGCACCGTTTTCCCGTTATTTAAGCTTGAATACTTAGATTTGAGTACTCACCGAAAAAAAATTTACATTTAATTGTCTATAACCCACTTTGATTTAATATTCAACGGTTTTTCAAGTAAGGAGTGTATTAAATTTTTTATTATAGTCGGTTCGCTAAATTCAGACACAACTGGCTAGTGATTTTATTAGGTATTTTTTTTTGGTTTTTTGACAATTTCGCCAAAATTGGCAAAATTACTAACTATTTAGTAATTATTAACTATTTAGTAATTATTTTTTTTACCAATTTTACCAAATTGGCAAAATTACTTACTAAAATCACTAGCCAGTTGTGTCTCGAGTTTAGCGAACCGACTATATCTTCAATTTTGGTAATAATAACTTTTTTGTAAAAACTTAGTTTTTGAGTTTTTTATGAAAAACCACTTTAAAACATGCATTTTTGTTCACGAAAGATTAAAATCTTTGATCTTTAATAACTCAAAAAGTATTGATTAATGTTAATAATTATATATAAAAAAATTCACTTATAATATGTCCCTCTATCGATTTCTGGGGTTATTTTTAACACAATAATTTTCACCCCTGATAAGAGGTGGTAAATACACCCCCAGGATAAAAGCGCAAGTTGGCAGCATGTCACCTTTGTTTCTTGAGGTCTCTCCTAACAACTCACCAATTTTCATAAAAATCAATGGAAGTTCAACGAAATCCGAGGTGAAAACCTTCAGTTACTGCACTATTACTTTATACATTTTTCAACAATGAAAAAAATTAAAATATAAATAAGTTTCCCTCATTAATTTTGTCTAGCATTAGTAATAGCTATCGGATGAGAATAATTTAAGTGCAGAGCTACACTCCGTTTCAATTAATTATTTGATAAGTGAAATTTACAAAGTGAACCAAATAGAAATAAATAAAAGACAACAGTTTCATCTAAGATTGAAAGTCACCACATATTGCTACTTAAATATTCAAATAAGCCCAAAAAACAAAAATCTTAGTAATATCCAAAGAACCAATAAGATGCAAATTGGAGTTAGACAATCAAATTATACAACAAGTAATGACTTTCAAATACCTGGGAATTAATCTATCAGCCGACAACAATATCGAAGAAGAGGTAAAAGACCAAATAATTAATGCCCGTAGAACGGTCGGATGCCTAAATGACACAATTTTGGAAAACAAACACCTAAGAGTGGAAACAAAGGCCCGAATATATGTCAGTTATTAGACCAGTTATGACTTATAAGGCCGAAACAAGACCAGATACAAGCAAAACACGAAGACATCTGGAGACCAACGAAATGAAGATCTTAAGAAGGAAACTGTCGAAACCCAAAAGACTCCATGTTTAAACAAATAAATGTTTAAAATAATAAAATCTTTGGATTTCTTGGTTCGGAAGCAGATTCTCTCTTATACCTATTCCCCATCCTTCTAAAAATTGCAAGGAAAAGGTTGATGAATGTAGAGACATGGGGAGTCTACATAGTTGCACTCCACAACATATCAATTCACCGAGGTAAAGATCACCAAATCTGCTTCCTAGTACTCGATACGTGAGTAAAACCGTAGGTAGATAAAAGGCATTATATTTAATTTCGATTCAGAGATCGTTACCATCTTTCTATGGACCATTTCCATAGAAAGATGGTAATGACCTCTAAATCGAAATTAAATATAATGCCTTTTATCTATCTTAAGAAGGATTGCTTGAAAATGACTACAGGACGGGGTAAGAAGTGAGGAAATCAGACGCATATGTGAGGTAGCAAATAAACCTGTTACCTGGGTAAAGAACAGAAAAGAAGAGTGGAATCAACATATAAGAAGGATGTCTGAATCAAGGCTAGAAGGAATAGCCAGGGATTAATAAGGGATATTAATAAGGTGGAAGTTAGAATAGATGGACTACTTACGGAATGAAATAATAGGGGATTCAATTAGCCCTATTATATTTAATTTAATCATGGGTGAAGTCGTAAATGAAGAGGGTAAAGAGTGGGGAAAAACAAAATTAAAATGTTCTGGTAAGCAGACGATGCATTATTGATAACCCAAAATGAAGAAACCTTCAAAGACTAGTTCAGATTTAATACAAGAGCAAAAAAGTTTTATAACTGACCTAGATTTTATCGACACCTCAGTTTGTTACGCTGTTTGTACAAATTCTTCACAAGAATCATAATGAGATTATGTACTAGACCTGTACCGAACAAGAGCTTAAATAGGATTTAGACCAAAGCTGTGACAACCAGTGACAACCTGCAAAAAATAAAACAACTCTAGTAATCTGTAGAATACAATATAGACCTCTGGTATTAATGTATACAGATTTCCACAAAGCATTTGACTCGTTAGACTAGATAATGTAATCGAAGCATTAAATAATGAAAGTCGTTATTAACAAAATAAATACTCAAAGAGGTGTCCGACAGCGTGACACACTAACACCAAAGCTTTAATAACTGCTCTAGAAAGGTGCTTTGAAAACCTGTGATTCAATGTGACAACGGGAAAAGACTGCACCATATGAATTATGCTTATGACATAGTGGAAAGTAGCTTATATTTCTTCCATTCATAACAAAGGAAATAAGTTGGATTGCTCAAATTACAGAGGAATATCGGTAACTAGTACACTAAGCCGGGTGTCCAGGCGCATTCTTAGAAATCTCATTGAGATGGAGTATAGGGAAAAAAAAAAAGAAGAACAGGCTAGTTTCCGCGCTGGAAGGACTTGCACAGATGTCTTCTGCCTAAAACAATTAACTGAAAAAAAAATCAGCAACCAATTAAGAGACCCTTCTCATGTTTGTTGACCTCCGTAAAGCATACGACAGCGTTCCTGTGACTAAATTGTGGAAATCACTACAAGAAACTAATATCAGCTACACTCTAATCAAAGCCTTAAAAAATATATATGAAAATTCTACATCACAAGTAAAAATTGGCAACACACTATCTAAAAAGTTCATCGTTCACCAACTGTTCAAGATATATGTATGCTATTCTTCAAGATACTTTATGATGACACGGTATGTGTGTAGACCTCGGAGAAGTTTGTTTATATAACTTACAATTTGCTGATACCAAGTCATCATAGCTAATGATAAAGACGATTTACAGTATATGGCAAGAAAACTAAAGGAGGAATATGAACAGTGGGGCTTGGAAATTAATGTGAAAAAAACTTAATACCTACCCATAGGAGCTGAGTTATCCAATATCGAACTAGAGGATAATGAAGAAGTCACATCCTGTAGTGAATACACGTACCTGGGAGTAATCTTCGATAGAACGGGAAAAGACGATGAGGAAATAAAGAAAAGGGTAACACTAGCTAGAAGAACAATTGGTTGCCAAAATGGAATACTTTGGAGCTCCGAAATAGGAATACAGCGAAAATACAATATCTATGAAACACTTATTAAAAGCAGCCTACTTTACGGAGCAGAAACTTGGAGAATAAAGAATAACCGAGAACAACAGGGAAAAATTAGAAGCTGTAGAAATGGATGTGTTTAGAAGATCGTTAGGTATATCGCGTAGGGAAAGAGTTCGAAATGAGGAAGTAAGACGACGAATTGGAATAGATGGTTACTTAACAACAGACATTGAGAGGAAACAGTTGGTTTGGTATGGTCATGTTCAAAGAATGGAAGACACAAGATTGCCCAAAAAGATTATGCAGTGGGTACCACCAAACCGCAAAAAACGAGGAAGACCCAAAAAGACATGGAAAGAAGGGGTAACCAAAGCAATGAGTACAAAGGATCTTAGAGATGGCCAATGGGATGATAGAAGGACGTGGAAGTTAGGCATCGGACAACGTCGAAAGACGTTCTAAAACCGATACATACATACATACATAGTTTTGATAGGAGATGACCTAGGCGAAATCAGCACCGTGTTAGAAGAACTTGAAAGAGCCTGCGGAGAAATCTGTTTAAAAATAAATATCCCTAAACAAACTACCTGACGAACCTCGTGGCCAGTAAAAATTTAGAAAGATCCAAAATTGCAACCACCACCGTTTGGTTCTGGGGCTATTTAGCAACTAAAATGAGTTCACTGAGGATGAACTGATAGGTACGAAAACGTTCTGAATATTTATGTTATCTAATTGGATTTTTAAAATTTTCTTAATTAAAAATTATACCAATTACAAAAGGAGATTTTACTTCGTTTTAGTTAAAAAAGATTATCTCTTTAATTTAAAAATTATAGTCTGAAAATAGCTTCCGATTGAGAGCAGAAACGCCGAACAAATAACCTACTGACAATATTGTGATTATTCCGAATAATATATTTAATAAAAGATTTTAATATTGTCAATAATGCAAGTCAGAAAAAATTGAGAATCCAATAATGATCCCTTTAAAAATTAGAATCCCTCCCGCCAATGTTCAAGGACACTTTACCCTGTCAAAGGCAATTACAGTTCAGGAAATGTATTCATAGTCATGAACTGATTCGAATTTGTGTTGGGCTTAATGATGTGGGGTCGTAGGGAGCTGAATAAAACCAGAGATTCTTGTAGATTACATGTTCACAGTAGGGCGGATGCATAAAAACGTTCATGAAGAAATAAATTCGAAAAAATCGTCGTAAGTAGGGATTAGAAAGAGTTGGTGTCGAATGAGTTGAAAAAATTATATAGAGCATGTTCGGGAACACGTTCGAAAGATTTAAGACATTTTTTATTAAAAAAATTCGAAAGGAATTTGTAGTATGCGTAGATATCTGACTACAATTTAATAATCGAAACGATTATATTCCATCATCATTCTCTTTGCCTTATCCCTATGCGGGGTCGGCTTCCCTAATTGCATTTCTCCACACAATTCTATATTGGGTCATATCAATGTCAATCCCCTTCACCAACATATCCTGCCTTAGCGTCTCCCTCCAGGTCTTCTTTGGCCTTCCTCTCCTACCCTTCCAGGAATCTGCATTTCAGCTATTCTTCGTATTGGGTGATTAACGTCTCGACGTTGAACATGACCAAACCATCTTAACCGATGCTCTCTCATTTTGGCATCAATTGGTGCCACACCTAGACTGCCCCTAATATACTCATTTTTAATTTTATACTTCTTTGTCACTCCACTCATCCATCTAAGCATTCTCATTTCCGCCACATGCATTCGTTGTTCCTCTTTCTTCTTCACTGCCCACCATTCAGTTCCGTATATCATATCCGGTCTTATGGCTGTTTTATAGAATTTTCCCTTCAGCTTCATTGGAATTTTTCTGTCACACAACACACCACTCGCTTCTTTCCACTTCATCCATCCAGCCCTAATTCTACTGCATGCATCTCCATCTATTTCTATTACTCTGTAATACCGATCCCAGGTACTTAAAACTATTGCTTTGTACAATCAGTTCACCATCCAAAGATACCATTTTATTTGTAGTAACTCCATCTTTAAATGAACATTCCAAATACTCTGTTTTTGTCTTACTAAGTTTTAAACCTTTTTCCTCCAGACCTTGCCTCCACTGTTCCAGTTTTTGTTCTAAGTCTCTTTCACTATTTATATATGGAATATATGGAATTTTTATATGTGGAATATTTATAATCAATGATTAAAGCTCTTTTCAATTGTGCAAACTGGTTTTGAAAATTTCAACATACGGGATGTTGATTCGAGGTCACAATGTATTTAAAATTTTGTTTACTCCGGGCCTGGATTTTTCCTTTGATTAGTAGTTGGATGATTTGGGTTCTAAATGTGACATATGTGTACCCAATATCAAAAAAATATACAAGGTGGTTCTAAAGTTATGGGCAAAATCGATAACACACTCTGAACTCGGTTATAAAGTCGGTGGAGCAATAAATTTAGTATGTCTAGAACCGCCTCATTTACCTCTATTCACTATTAAAGTATTTCCGTTTCCCAATGAAACACTCTGTATACTACCTCAACTTGATTGCGGCCCGCAAGCTGTGGCAATAGCTACTATGTGGCCCATGAAAGAAAAATGTTGAGTATCGCTGCTCTTAACTGTCTTTTATTTATAATTATTATTACTTGAATAAAAAAATCTTCAAACAAAAAACTATTCTAGAATTTTTGATGTAGATAAGTGTTTATACAGTGGAGTACAATTTTACTGTATTATTATTTATTTAATGTTTACCTATATTGAACTTACGTCTCGTACATAGTATATTTTTTAAATTGTCCTATAGACACTGAACACAGACGGTTTTGAAAGCACTAGTTTAGTCGGGTCAATTTTTATAACCTTTGTAGTTGATTCATGTGAGAAAGCAGTATATAGCTACATTCTAATATAAAACTATTTTTAGTTTACTAACAATATTGTTTATGCATTTCAATCTCACTGGAAACAGATTAATTTATTCAAGAATAACAATAAAGTTCCATGATACGGTAAACAGATAAATAAAACTGACCTTACCTATTAATCAGTTGACCAATTCCAAAGATGTTCATTAATACCTGTAACAAAATTTATAGTTATTAATAATCTAATAAAGAAACATAACATATTAAAAAAATAATTAAAGCATAATTAATAAAAGCATATTAATTATAATAAAAATACAGTATTGAACCATTCATAGAATAACCACTTTCACTTTTCCATTGTTTAGAGTTTAGATATTTTAGTACAACTGAAGAAATATAAGATTCTAAGCGAAAAGTCTAAAGCCAGGATCCAATGGAGTGTAGCGTGGCAATCTTCACAAATACAGAGTGGGCCAGAGAAAAGAGTCCACCTCGATATTTGGCAGTATTTATCAGATTTTAAGGAAATAAAAAAACAGGCCAATTTTTGATCTAACATACATTTGGGGGACACATTTTTATAGTACATATATATCTGTCATTTGTCAACCCCCTGCCTTCCACTTCCCCCGCCCCTTATTTTTAAATAGGGAATAGGGGTCGTGTGATAGCTCATGTGAAAGGTTATTCAATTCTCTATTCCGTAATATTAACATTGACATAATCATTTACACAGGGTGTCCAAGAAAAACTATTTTGAATTAAATTAATTGACAAAAAAAGAAGAATGTATGTAATTTATTAAACTCAGAATACATTCTACTGCTGACAGAAATCAGAAAAATGTGTATTTGATAAATAAACATTGTTTGTTGCTTAAATTCAATATTCAACCTACCAAGAGGCAGATGGGTGGCAGCTTGAACATTGAAATTAAGCGAAAAGCAATGTCTATTTATCAAAAAACATTTTTTTCTGTTTTGTGACAGCAGTAGAATGTGTTTTAAATTAAATAAATTACATACATTATTTTTGTGTCAATTAATTTAATTAAAATATTTTTTTCTTGGACACCCTATATAAATAATTATGCTAATGTTGACAATACTGAATAGAGAATTGAATAACCTTTCAAATGAGCTAGCACACGACCCCTATTCCCTATTTAAAAATAAGGGGTGGGGGAAGTGGAAGGGAAGGGGTTGACAAATGACAGATGTATGTATCGTAAAAATGTGTCCCTCTTAGATCAATCATCCCCCTTTTTTTATTTCCTTAAAATCTAATAAATACTGCCAAATATCGAGGTGGACTCTTTTGATTGGCCTACTCTGTATATATTCACTATTTATATTTTCTATAAAATAGAAAATATATACATAATAGTAAAAAGAAAAGAGACTATAGTTGGCACCCCACGTATCTGTGAAAATATTATTTACTTTTTTTATAAAATCGGTAGGACCATTCTGGAGCATCGAGGGTACGCCAATAGTGTTGGCAGTGGAAATTTTAGTAAGTTGGTTAATTCATACAATGATAAAAATTCCAAACGAAACGTTGTTAGACCATTACACAGTAAAAGCTACTCCTAGTCTGTACCAGCTTCTGACTTCTTTCAATTGTGTTCATTTACCGACATCTTAACAAAATAAAATAAAAATCTTATAGCGCCAACTGTCATTGAACAAACTAATTGAATAATCAAATTGATTTGATTAATCTGCTTAATATGTGCCATGGTATTAAAAATATAAACGTGTGCCGCAAAATTATTGACCAACCTGTTAATATTAATAATAGCAACGTATGCTGCACCAATTTAACATAACCGCCAGAAAATTTAACGTGTTAATTTCTCCAAAAAAGAGATCCAAAAAAGGCTCCAAAAAGGAGCTAGGGATGGCGGTTTTTGACAAAACACCGGTTTTCGGTTATACCGGTTTTTTTTGCTTACGGTTTAACCTGGCGGTTATAACCGCCAAAAAAACCGGTTTTTGGAAAAACCGATTTTCGGTTTTTTTAATCCAATAGGTTACAAAGTTACATTTACAATACACTTTAGTTTGCGATATTCCATTCGACTCGATATCAATATGATCAAAATTAGTACTATCGAAAGAACATGTATTACTTTTAACACGTTTGTATATTTGTAGAATAGGTACATTTTCTAACAAGAAAGATTCTAACAGCGCAACCCGTGGGAATGAGAAGACGGGGTAGACCAAAGCTGAGGTGGATGGACGGGGTAACACAGGATGCCGAGAAGATCGGAGTCGGCAACTGGAAAATGCAAGCAAGGGACAGAACAGAATGGCGTAGAAAGCTTGAGAAGGTCGAGGCCCTCTAAGGGCTGTAGCACCAAGATGATGATGATGATGAAGGTACATTTTAACTCATTTAATACTTCCTGTATGAGTGTATCGTTTTGAAAACGTAGCGAAATTCTTGGAGATTATTCGTAATCAGTAATTCGATATTCATAGTCAGAGCATTATTTTTGGTAATCAGAAAAAGTCATTCACCCACTTTCAATGTCAAGAGTTAAGTGTGAAAAATAGATGATGTTTGCGTCTAATTCAACCAGTTCACTTCTTATGTAAATATTATGATTACAAATACCTTTTCAAGGAAATATTATAATAAAACTTAATAATTGTTTCTGGCTGATGTGAGATTGCACTTTCAGTTTGCTTCTGTATTTTATAAAATAAAATAAAATTTGAATTATGGTTTTGTTTGGAATAATTACTTGAGAATAATAATTATGATTGGGATCCAAAATAATACCTAACCTAATAATAATCACCGTAAAAACCTAATAACCGGTTTTTTAAAGGCAGAATTTACAAAACAGTCATCAGACCAATAATGACATAAGCGGCAGAAACACGACCCGACACAGAGAGGACAAAAAGATCGCTCGAAACAGCGGAGATGAAAACCCTTCGAAAAATCGATGGTAAGACTCTATGGGATAGAGTTAGAAGTATAGATATACGACTGGGATGCAAGGTGGACAACATTAATAACTAGGTAAGAAACAGAAGAATAGAAGGGAATGACCACATAAGCCGAATGACAACAAATAGAGTAAGGACAGCGAGAGACGGTTCCCCAATAGGAAGACGATCAGTGGGAAGACCACGAAAACGATGGAACAACTTATTAGAGGCACAATGACAAAACAGACAGAGTCATGCCTATACAAAAGCAAGAAGAAGGTATTAAAAATGTTCAATCTCAGTTCAATAAAAAAACTCAGAACATAGAAAACTCTACCTGCAAAAGTCACCTCGTATAATGCCTTTTTTCATACTCATTTTAAGTCGTTCCCGGAGAAATCTGAGAAGATTTACTTCAAAGACATTTTTAGGTCGAGTAACCCTTAAACTATCGACATTACGGTCTCCTCATTGTTCATTTTCGAGGGCTCGATAAAGGGCTCGAGTGTTTGCGGTGTCACTGTAACGGAAACCATCTTTGTTCAGGAATGTACAGGAAGCTGACAAAATGTCGGCTCGGGAGAAAAAGTAGGCAAGGAAGGAGGGTTAAGAGGTCGTTGTAAAAAATAGGATGTCTCGAAACGTTCTAATAAAGGTGTCCCAATAATATGGAGTTGTTTTTTATACGAGGAATCAATGGAGAGGAAAACAAACCAGGTGATACCAAGGGTGGTGACTTCTTTTACACTTTGTAATCTTTTTACTTTGTTTTCGATTAAAGAATGAAAGGAGATTAGGTTTAAAAAGGGAGATGTCATGACCCACGACCAGTTCGCCGTGAAATAATTGCAAAAAATATTACTTAATTAATTTAAAATAATATACGACGAGAGTTTAATATAATGATTAACTATTTCGATGGGAAATAATACATAATAAACGAGAGTTTAATAGATTATTTATTTTTACCATGATGATGTGTACAAAATTAAGTTTTGCTTGCATGGTAATGATACAAATTTTTAAATATTTCCAAATTAGCCCCTGGCATCACATGACATCAACGATATTGGTTGGAAATTTGTAGGTAGGACCTTACATGGCAGAGTTCAGGTGACAACTCCTTAGGTGAAGCACGCTAAACTACCCAAAATAAACGAACATTCGGAACATTCGTTCTAATTAAAGTCTTCGAAGTATTCTTTCCATCTGTTCACTGTTTCCTCGTCACCTAGTTCGTATGGGACATCGGGGCAGGGCTCACTTATGAGGGCTCGCCTTTTAGACACTTAGACCTCCTAAGGCGGGTCCATTGTATCACCCTTATCATACGGACTAGCTCCCTAAGAACCCAGTCTTCGGCATTTTTGGGACCGTGGTTCCTAGGGCTTCCATATCTGTTAGAATCAGTCGAGGCTGCAAATCTGAGCTTCTCCTGCTGGCCGAACGTATAATCCTTTAGTAAAGTTATAGTCTCACAGAAAGCAACAAGTTTCTTCAGGGGTACCTCGCCAACTTGTCTCGGCGGCATAAAGGTCCAACTCTGATAGGCCAATACCGGGAACTACCAGAGGACCAGAGTACTACCATGTGAAGAGGTTTCCTCCTCCTCATCACATAGATGGCACCGTGGACCATCTACCAATCCCCAATCCAAGCAGATGAAGGTGCCACCGGAATATAGAGTGGCCGGTAAACATACTGACCACCAGAAAGCATCTTCTATGGTCTAGAAAAGATCCTCGTCCCGTACTAATTCAATTTTTGCTTTTGTACTGTACAGGCTCATTTTTCATTCTTTTATACAAGTTTGTAACTTCTCTATTTTTAAAAAAGCGACGTTCAACCACTGAAATGCACTTGCGCCATCCCCTACATGACCTCAATAAATTCCCGTCTTTGATGACGTGATGCGCATCTTATATTAATTCAACTATACCATGCACTTTGATCAACATCAAACCGCATATAAACATTTATTACGAGCTGGCGACTTAATTTAAATATCCAGAGAGGTCTCTGCACACTTCTCGGTGCTCAAGAGCCTCGCTAAACTACTCAAAATAAACGAACATTCGGAACATTCGTTCTAATTAGGGTTACAACACAGTTATGTCTGTTGTCGTTGGCGCGTCGACGCTGTACCGGGCGCCATTTTGCAAACAAAAACTTGCTTTTCAACAACTATTAAAATTAATTAATATAACATTCATGAGAGTCGTTGGTGTCGTCAGGAGCCGCAGTTAGTTTGTTCTCCAACTTCCTTTACCACTGCTTCTACCTATTAAAGCCGCAGGGGCGTGCGAGGGAGTTTCTTATGGCTTTTAACAGATAATACGCTCATCAAGATAAAATTTTATTGTTTTAAAAAAGGTGAAAATGTAATTTTTGAAGAATAAAAAAAAATTATTTCTTGGCTGTTCTCTTTTGGCCTTAGTCATCATAAGAGTTATGATAAAAGATTCCTTATTCCTTTAGAAATGCAGATATTTTTGAACTGCAAACGAAAGACGCTCTCTCTTGTGTTGACATCCATAGGCAACAGATGTGCGAATATCTCTCTCTCCCTCTCTCTCTGCTTTCTCCCCTTGAAGGCAACAAACGTGCTAATAAAACTCCCAAATATAGCTAGCAGTATATAGACCGCGAAAGGTTGAACTGCGGACCGGGGAATATTGAGAATATTTGGGGACTGGGGAAAAACTTTTCAAGACATTTCAAGGAGTTTCTTTCTGAATGTGATTCAGCATATTCTGACTTACTACAACACAACAATGTTCGTTGGTTAAGTAAAGGTTAAGTTATTGAAGGTTTCTGGCTAATAAAAGGACATGTTCTTACAAAATATAGATACGCAGGGAGCCAGGGCACATTTTGAGTACATAACAAACAGGCACAACATGCTGGTTGTGGCTTTTCTAAAAGATATTTTAAATATTTGAATGCGCTTAACACAGAGTTAAAAGGAAATGGACAATTAGTATGTGATTTGATACAAAGCGTGTCTGCTTTTCGTCGTAAGCTGGATATCTTTGAAAAAGATATTGCACGACAAGAATTCATTAATCTTGAATATAATAAAAATAAGGAATAGTCCGAAGAAGACATTTCAATGTTCGTAAAATTTCTGGGCGATCTTAGGAACGAATTTGCTTCAAGATTCCAAGACTTTGCACAGGTAAGCAAACTACCTTCATTTCTAAAATCGCCATTTGAAGTTGATCGGCAGAATGGACAGATGTCGCTGCTAAGCTGTTTAATCTGTCAAAAGCATTACTTCAAATGGAGATTTTTGAATTACAAGATTTGTCCTTGCCTTACACGTTTATAAATCGGTTTCTGCCAAAGAATTTTGGGCCAATCATGTGCCAGCAAAATATGAAAATTGCAGACAACTTGCAATCAATTTGGTCACTATATTTGGCTCAACGTACATGTGCGAAACTTCGAATAAACTTCGAATGTGCTGTTCGACTTGAGAACCAGGCCACAAACATCTAGCTCAAGACCGACGGTGCAATTTTTCGCATTAATTTAAGGTCTTTTGTTTTATGATTAAGAATGAACCAAAATAATAAATATGTTATCATTAATTGTTATTATTTGTTTATTTTTTCTGGACCTTGTTCAAATTTTCTTCTGGTATCCGGACCCCACATAAAATTACTTGCCGACCCCTGCAGAGAAGAAGCCATTTGAAGAAAGAATGGCCAGATAAATTGAGGCCATGACTGCCATGAGAGTCAGAGTGGCTTAACTGATTTTAACATTACTTTACATAATCAAAGGAAATGTTCAGAAGCTAGCAATGTCCGATTGTTTTAGTAGTTTTATGTTGACTAAGAATCATTATTGGTCAACACACAATTACTAAAACAATCGGACATTGATAGCTTCTGATCATTTTCTTTGATGATGTAAAGTAATGTTAAAATCAGTTAGGCCATTCTGGCTCTCGTGGTCTCAATTATGAACACAAAAAACCATATTTGTGGATAACACAGGTTTAAAACCAAATAACAGAAACAAGAAAGCTTACCAAAAGTGGCTGACTACAGGAGATCAAGATACAAGACACAAGAGAATACAGAAGGTAAACTTATGAAATAAAACAGAGAAAAACAGCAGAAAAAACTAATTTTGATGAAAAAATTGCACAGATATACATAGATAGCTTAATGGCAAGCTCAAAAAAAGGATGCATGCAAAATGTTGAGGAACTTGAGCCAGAATACCCATGGAAAGGTAAAGATAAAGCCAATACAAATGGACGAATGGGTAAAATATCACTCACGAGTTATTACACGAAAACAGAGACGAAATAAGAAATGCGATAAAAAAAATGAAAAATATCAAAGCAACTGGCCCTGAAGACATGACATCAGAACTGCTAAAATACGGCCCTTGACATTAATGCAAGAATTGAAGTAAATATTTAACTAATGCTGATTTGATGGAAAAAATACCGAAGGAATGGAAGCTGGAGCTCCATGTATAAAGAAGGAAAAAATACCCGAATAATTATAGAGGAATATGCGTCACACATTCTGTGACTAGGATGTAAGGGACAATCATTACAAAAAGGAAAAATGAACAGCTGCCAACTTGAGAACAAAGTGGTTTTCGTCCCAGACGCTGATGTACTGGTTATATTATTTTCTCTAAAACAGCTCATAGAAGAAACAATAGTATTCAGCGCTTATGTACATTGCAAATTTTATTCGAGGATCTTTGAAAGAGCTATGATATTAGGGTCACAGTCAATAAACTGTAGAATGCAATGGAAAATCACGGAGTAGATGACACTTACAAAAATGTTGTAATGTTACTTTACGAAGACAATGAATGTAGAATAAACAACTCAGAACCGTTTAAAGTCGATAAAGGACTTCGACAAGGATTCTGCTTACCACCAATCATATTTAAACTTTATGTAGATGAAACAGTAAAAAACTGGAACAAAAAATGTGGACAGATGGGAGTAAAAATCGACGATAATTATATAATATTATTATAGCCTTTGGGTTGCCGATGATAACATATTATTAGCAAAAGACAAAGACGACATGGTCCACATGATAAAAAAGCTGGATGAAGAATTTGGGAGCTGGAATTTCGAAACTAATTATGATAAAACGAAACACTCGAGCATTGGAAGCACCGCAGAACACCTTGAGATAAATAACTACTCAATAAAACAAACAAATTAATAAAATAACTTATGTGTAATAAAATAACTTTAACAAATACAGGATCAGATGAAACGAATAGAATAAATAAAATAAAGAAAGGAAAGACAGTAGCACTAATTACACTCGATTTTGTGTGTCAAATATTTAAGACAATCGTGGAAAGCTGCTCACTGGATGGCTCAGAGACGTAGGTAATAGTGATGTGGAAAAAGTAACTATTCGTTACAAAGTACTCGTTACAAAGTACTCGTTACTTTTACTCTGATTACTTCGTTACTGCGTACCAATTGTATCAAGAGTATTGTAACGACTACTGTATCTACTTTGGTTACTTTGATTACTCAATGGTATTAGAGCGAGTAACGACTATTATATCTAATTTGATTACTTTGATTAGTTCGTTACTTCGTACCAATCGTATCAGAGCGAGTAACGACTATTGTATCTACTTTGATTACTCTGATTACTTCGTTGCTTTGTAGCAATCGTATCAGAGCGAGTAACGACTATTGTATCTACAACCAGTACACTTGATTACTTTCTAGACTGACCGAAAAAATGTGGAAATGATAATGTTTCTACAGTATGATCAACAACTTTAATTTTGTATGTATTGCATTAGTTTTATTAGAATTAGACCAGGGCATTTAGAGAGGGGGGGCATAGAAAATACCTACCTACTGAGAAATACGATTTTCGATATGATTACCGGTACTCAAATACAAAAGTAACAAAAGTAATCATGGTAATCAAAGTAACGAATACTGTAAATAATTATTTGTTATATCGGAATACCTATACAAAATACCTACCTACTGAGAAATACGATTTTCGATATGATTACCGGTACTCAAAAATACAAAAGTAACAAAAGTAATCATAGTAATCAAAGTAACGAATACCGTAAATGATTTTATATCGGAATACCTATACAAAATACCTACCTACTGAGAAATACGATTTTCGATAATATCATGATTACCTCATATTATGATTACTGGTACTCAAATACAAAAGTAATCATAATAATCAAAGTAACGAATACTGTAAATGATTACTTTATACAAAAGTAACGATTTGTAACGAATACTCGAAAGTAACTATAATCAACATCACTAGTAGGTAACAAATAAAATAATGGAACACTACTTTGTTAAATCATGTATTTTTATTTTAATAAAGCCGTAAATAAAAATTAACAATTAATTATCAAACGAAACATAAAACTAAATATTAAAAGTCCTTAAAAGTAAAAGAAAAAAATAAAGTCAAATATTACAATGTTAATGAGACCCATGCGCCTGTTTTTTTGAAACTAGTCTTTCAAATCTAGGCTGTGTATTTGAGACACACACAATTATATCGTTTTCAAGTACGAGACGATTTCTCACTTTTGTTTTAATCGTCACATAGACGAGAAACTCAACTCACATAAATATGATGTTACAAATGGAACCAAACATTTTACAGCTTCATTCGCCAACTGAGGGTATTCCTGCATCTTTTTGGTCCAAAATTCGTCCGGGTTCTGGGAAAAAAATTGGAGCTTCAACATTCCATCACTTGATATTTCAATAAGTTGTTTTTTCATGTTTATTGGTATTTCAGCATGTTGAAAGGAATCGGCTAAAAACGAATTCAGTATCCATCTGCAACTGTCGTAACTGTTTTGAATTTATTCGGGGAAATAATCAGAGCTGTTGTTTTAAATTAAGCAAAGTAACTTGCATGCCTGCATAAACTTGTTCAAAATTTGTAGCACTGTTACATACATTTTCTATAATTTCCTGAACGCACTGGAATGAATCGAGCTGCTTTTTGCCAAGTGAAGTTGACCATAAATCGATTTTTCTTATAAACCCCTTAATTTTATCTGTGGCTGTAATTATATTAATGTCGCGACCTTGCAAATTACTGTTCAAAATATTTAATTGTTCGAATATATCAGCAAGGAAACCTAGTTTCAAAAGCCAAATAGGATCGGAAAATTGATTTTCATATGGGGACTTCTCATCTTTCAAATACATTAAAAGCTCTGCTCTTAAGTCAAATACTCTTTTTAAGACGTTGCCCCTTGAAAGCCACCTTACTTCGGTGTGATAAAGAAAATTTTGAAATATAGCACCCATGTCTTCGCAGATTTTTCGAAAAATACGGGTCTGTAAAGCTTTTCCTTTAATGGAATTTACAACTTTAATGATGGATTTCATAACACAGTCCATTTCAGGAGGTAAAGCTTTTGACGCCAGAGCTTCTTGATGTAAAAAACAATGTCTCCATGTGGCATTAGGCATTATTTCTTGTAATCTGACGACAAGACCAGATTGATGTCCTGTCATAGCTTTAGCGCCATCTGTGCATATAGCAATACATTTTCCCCAGTCAATAACATATTTACTTGTGCGTTTCACAAAACTGTCGAATAAACATTTTCCAGTGGTATTGGTCTCCAATGGGGAACAAAATAAAATATCTTCTTGAATGCCATTATTTGTATCTTACAAACGTAATAAATTGGGCACAGTTAGATATATCCGTGGATTCGTCCATTTGAAGAGAGAAGTACGTGCATTTATTAAGATTTTCCACAACTTGCGCTTGAATATCTTCTGCCATATCACTAATTCTTCTTTGGATAGTATTATTTGACAGAGGTATTGTTTTTAACTTTGCAGACTCTTTTTCACCAATCATTATATGTACCATTTCAACAGCTGCTGGCAAAATCAGATTTTCAGCAATTGTGTGCGGATTACTAGTTTTGGCAACGCGATAAGCAACTTTATAACTTGCTAATAATGCTTTTTCGTTAGTAGTGGTTGCCAATTGAAAAGTATCTTGCTGTTTGTGAAGGACGTTCAGCTTTCTTTCAAAGAATTCTACGGGTTTGTCTTTTTTATCTGGATGTTTGCTATTTAAATGTCGAAGTAACTTTGATGGCTTCATGCTTTCGTTTGACAATACTTCTCCACAAATAACACATTGTGGTTTATTGGAAATAATGGTAAAACCATATTTAAGATATTCATCACTGTAAAGTCTGTTTTTCTTTTTATTACTGCCACTTTCAGACGTAGATGGTTCTGCACTTCTTTTTAAAAACTTATCCATAATTTGTAATTTATCGTAGACGTAAAGACGTAAACGGGAATACGTAAGTCGCAAAATATTTACTCATTACTTAATACCGCTGCATTCGCCACAACGTGCTGTTTCGAACTGAGGCAAGGTTGCCAGGTCAAAAAACTAAAAATCACCAGACAATTGCTTAAAAAGTTGCCAGATTTTGCTAAAAATCACCAGATTGTTATGAGTATGCGCAGTAAAGAAAAATGTGTTGCTGCACATAATTTTGCGCATGCGCATACGCGTAACCATTCGAGAACGGTAATGTGAAGGGTTGGAACAAACCTAATAAAAAGAATACAAATGAAACGATTTTTTTTTTGTAAAATATAATGTAAAATGTAGGTGTTCATTTTTATAAAAGGTACTGATAATCCCGACAATGTAGATTATTTAAAACGTTTTATGTCTTAAACTTAGCCTGACAGACTACCCTCGCCTCGTCGAGCGGGGTGTTATACAAAATTGTTTTGTTGGAAACCTAGTAATGTTTGCTCATGCTAATAAATTTTTAATACAAATTAAAATTGAAAAAATAGTTCCTAAGAACCTTTGAGATTTTAGTTTATTAGATGATCAAACCAACACAAAACGTGACAAAACTACAAAATATGAAGAACAGTAATCACTTAAAACTCTACAGCTGACACAAGAAAGATAAAACTGCTAAATTGATATGTTGATATTAACTGAACTGGTTTGTTTATAAAACCAAGACATAAATTATTGGAATTGCATGATGCACACTTGCAAGAGTAGCGTAAACTTCGGGAAATCCCCGGTTGAGCACCACAGAGGCGGATCATTTTATATTACAAAATTAGACTTTTTGTATTATGTGAATATTAAGAATTCTTAATAACGAATAAAAAACATATAATCGTACTTTTTAAATAAAAAAATATAATATAGATAAGGTCAAAAAATCACCAGATATTAAGCTTTTTAAAAAAGTTTTCACCATATCACCAAATGGGTTAGAAAATCACCAAATCTGGTGAATTTTCACTAGACCTGGCAACCTTGAACTGAGGTCTCATTGCACATCGCCGCTTATTTAAAGCCAAAACGAGGCTACGAGAACGTTCCAGAGTGCCATCTAGTAGCGAAGTAAGGAGTAGAGCCTTCGCGAATATCATGGAAAAGTATTGCGATGTAGACACAAAGATGTCGCGGTGTACAATGTGCAGTCGACTTTTTATTATTTATTTTTATTGTAAATGCTAGTCTGGCAGAAGTACTACTAGTGTACTAGTGGGACAGATCGCAATTATTAAAATAATTGCTGAATTTTTTAAATGTATTTAGTTTGAATTTAAACAGTAAAGTAAAATAAAATTTGAGAAACCATCAGTTGTAAATTAGGCACGCTATTTTTGTCGCTATTTTGGTTTGGGTGATAAGTAGGGGGTCGTGAACAATTTTTTTAACAAAAAGGGGTCGCGCTTTAGATAAGTTTGGGAAACACTGGCTTATATAACTGGCATACATCATCCATAGTGTGACCAACGAGTCCGAAAAATCCGGGACCTGGCCCGAATTACGAGGTCGTGTCCCGGCGTCCCGGACAAGGCTTCCGGGCCATGTTCCGGGCCATTCCGGGAATTTTCAGCGTTTTGGATACAATGTCTCGAGTGTAATACGAATTCATCGCAAGACCGATATGATTTTAAGAATCAAGCAATGTCACCAACGAATATATTTTGTTCGTTGAGGTCAATTTAAATTATGAATGGATTGATTTTAAAGGTGTTCTTCTCATTTTTAAGCAAATTCAATCGTTCGACAAATATGATAGTAAGAAGTAATCAACATAAAAATGATCTGAAGCTATTTTCTTGTGGCATGTTAGAAAATAATATTTTTGATGGGATTAAGCCACAATTGGCTGTAATGATAAATACATTTTTTTATTAACCTTAGGTTATATTTACATACATGAAAATCCAACATCAGTTGATTTTTTAATTTTTCCTTTTTTGAGAACGATTTCCGGGTTGGAAACAACCAACATTACAACCAACTATGGCTTAATCCCATCAAAAATATCACTTTCAACATAAAAATGTTAAATAATCAATAAAATAATGATATTAAAGTTCTATATTAAAAAAATGGCCCGATTTTCACTGAAAAGTCCCGGAATTCAGGTATTTTTTACAGTCTTGTCCCGAATTCGACTGCATTGGAATTAGTCACACTAATCATCCCATCCCATATTATGAAAATGTAAGTTATATTTTCAGCAACGAATGCGGTCCTGTACGAGGCAGGAAATATTAATAACGATAAATCGGGGTTCGTAGAAAGTCGGTCAGCAAGTTCTAACCTCCCGCACATAATATTAAATACCGCACAATAGGGGATTTTAATAATTATCACATGTTGGTAACACTGATAAACGCACACCAAGTTGCTTTGTGGCAAAAGCGCATATACGTGGATAAAATACGATAAAGGATAGGCAGCATCCAGTAAGCTGTTTAGTCAAACATTAACATAGCATAGATAGTAGATAGAGCAAATAGTTGTATATTATATTATGTATAATATAGATACCTACGTATATGAATGTGGGTTATAGAGTAGGATATGTTACAAAATATCGACGTTTTGAAAGGGTACAATCGTTAAATTAAACAATTTATCGCGAAATAATACAATTTGAATCTGGTTTTAAAAGCGCCGGGCTCCCACTTGCGATTTTGTAGTCGCGCGATTGTTTTGTCGCGAAGATTGAACAAATTGTTTCAAATACAAGTCAATCCACGATTATTTAGTCGCAAATGGATTGACTTGTATTTGAAACAATGTGTTCAATTTTCGCGACAAAACAATCGCGCGACTACAAATCGCAAGTGGAGTCCGGCGCTAAGCTTACTAAAATGATTCTCCGCAGATAGTTATTGCATACTATCACATCACTTCTTCTTTGTGTGCCGTGCTTGTTTTCAAGGGTTGGCTATAACAAGCTGATGAAATGTTTTTCGGTCGGCAGCTATACGAAATAATTCCTCAACTGTTCAACGTGTCCATTGTTTAAAGCGGCGTTTAGACACAGCGATAAATCAAGCAATTTATCGATATCAATCGAGTTGTTGCAATTTATCGTTGTGTGTAAGCGGTGCATCGCAGCGATTTATCGAAGTTGGAGTTGGATTGAAGTTGGTATCGGATTGCATCAATTTATTGTAACGATCGAGTGGTCTCAATTTATCCTGGTGTCTAAACGGTACAGCGATTTATCGAAATTGGAGTTGGATTGCATCAATTTAGAAGAATCTTACCGTATTAGAATTTATTTACATATTTACATACCCAATTAAATGGATACCATTTATTTGATAATGCTTATAATTTGATACTATGTGGTTTTGCCAATTAATCAACAATAATATAATACTTTTATCAACTATACTATAAGGATTATATGTACAGGGTGATTGATTAGTGGGGTAAAGCTCCGTAGATCCGTTGTAATAAAAAGTAATAAAAGTTAATATTATAATAACAAAAATTGAAACCGACTTTGAGATTACCATTTCAAAATTAATTAGAATGTTAGGGTGTTCGATAACATAGTGGCAGATCAAACTTATGTTTTTTTAAATGGAACATTACAAAAATATAAAGGTTTGTTATGTTATACAACGGTTATACATGATACTTTGATACTACTATGATACTACTGAATTATAACCAATTTTATATGAAAATCGTAACAAGCTCAACTCACTGTATAAATAAAAATAAGCACAAAAGCAAAGGATTGATTATTGATGCCATATTTTTTTATTTATTGTCAAAATTTTCATAAAGGATTGATATTGCTAATTTTCTGTATATTGTATACAGGGTGAGTCAAAACGCAAGTACATTATTTTCACAGTAATTGTAAATGAAACAGCGTATTTTATATCACTGTGGAAAAGTACCATTACCGTAATTTAATTTTTAGATAACATTCCCTATGTCTAAAGGACATCGCACACATCTTATGGAAAATATAATGTCACTCAAATTCAATAAAATTTATACGAATAGATTCGTTTTAAATTAACGGTCAAATCTTATCATTGCGCCAACTCGTAATTATGATTAATTACGGCGCAAATTGCAATTAAAGTTTATCGAAATCACATTTTTGGAGTCAGTAAAACTGTCAGTTACAATCACTATTGCTCTGGGTGCCATTCAAAAGAGCTTAAACCCGCTGGGTCTAAGCGAATTAGTGAAACTAATCCGCTGATTTACGGAGTACCGACAATTTGGGTATTATAAAATATTTTTTCTCTCTCTAACTTATGTACGTATCCATTTGATTTCAGATTTATTTATATCAATTTCTGCTCTTATTATTGAAAATATGGAGTTGGCGCAATGATAAGATTTGACCGTTAATTTAAAACGAATCTATTCGTATAAATTTTATTGAATTTGAGTGACATTATATTTTCCATAAGATGTGTGCGATGTCCTTTATTAGTTTTCGAGATATTTTCATTTTTCAGAGCAAATTATTAATTACGGGTCTAAAACTTTCCAAATTTTAAGTAAGCCATGACTGGATTGTCTAAAACTGCTAATTTACGATTACTGGTATTATGGTAGGGGAGCAAAGTATGCTAAATGTGCAGTCACTCGAGCGCTGTGGGGACCTATTGGGTTGTAATTATTAAGTCCTAAAACCAAAAAAAGTTAAGTAAAATTTTCCATTTTAGTGGGGACTTGCCATTTTTTAATTTAATTTTTCATTTCCAACAATCGTTTTTCCGATTATAGCGCCATCTATTCATAATTCGAAAAAATGGGTCCCGGTGAATTCGTAACTATTTTAATCTCCCATCCTAATTACAGGCCAATTGGTAACTCTGGCCCTCAGCTAATTTTTCGGTAACCAATCAACTACCGGTGAATTCGTAACTAAATAAAGGTATAGGGCCGGTTGTTCGAACGCTAATCAACAATGATCATTATCAAATATTTAATTATTGTCACCAAAACTGTCAATGTCAACTTTGTTTGGGTTGCTGAAAACATAATTAATTACAATTATAAGATTTATTATTAATTATGTTAACAATTATTGTTATATTAATTGATTATAGACCCCACAGACTTTTTAACAACCCAAACAAAGTTGACATTGACAGTAATTAATTATTTGATAATGATCATTGTTGATTAGCGTTCGAACAACCGGCCCTAAATCTTTTAGACTTGAAATAAACATATAGAAAATCTCTTTGCTTTTAAATTATCAGATGGATTCAAATAATTTATCATTGCTAAACATCTAAATATTGAATTTACAATTACTTGATAAAAACCAAGCTCGTGTAGAGCTACACTTGATGGAAATAATATTTATAACACGTGTTAATGAAACACTATAATATTGTTTCAATTATTTTATTAAGAATTTCAATTTTTGCTATTTTTTATAGGTACATACAATACACATATAATGTTTTTAAGCAAACCAAGAAATATTCGGTTTAGATTTAAGGTATTAGATTTTTAATCAATGGTTTCGAATTCACCTGAAGAAAGTTTCGAGTTGGCAGGTCAGGTAATAGAAAAGTTACGAATTGGCCGGTGTACATTTTGATTTGAAAATTTTTGTCATTAAAAGTTACGAGTTAGAGCGTGTCCGAAAAAATGTCTTGAATAAAAGTTGCTTATTTTTATGTAGTCAGTAATATTACTGAGTACATATTTTGTATTTTGACAACGACATCCGATTTGGGCGTCGAAACGTTAATAAAATCATTTTTTTAGTAAAATTGTGGTTTATTTCCAATTTAGAATAGTTGATTACAAAAATGCCACAAGAAAATAGCTTCAGATCATCATTAAAATTTTTGAGTTGTAATGTTATTCTTAAAAAATATGTTCTAGGATTAATATTAGATGTTTTGAGAGACAATATAAAGAGTTTATAAAAATTGTTTTATTTGTTTTTGTTTGCAAATGTATATTTATTACAAAGATAAGATATGGAATGATCTTTCTCTGTCCAAAATATTTCCTCTTATGATTGATATTTAAATCAATTTGTAATTAATTCCTTTCTGCTTTACAATATTCACTTTTTTAATATGATTAAACGACATACGACATCATGGCTGAAAGTGAGAAACAATAATTATATTATATCTATACAAAAGAATCTTAGAAATTTTAGACAATATTTTTTTGTCATAATATTTTTAAAGACATACAATGACGTTGATACACATCTGTATCGTTGTGCAGCGCAATCAGTGGTAAAATGTAATTACGTTTGCATAATTTGCAGACTTAAAAATATTTTGAGCGCGGGTATTTTTCAATGGCGTCCATTCACAAAGCTGTGATATCGCTTTCAGCCTTATCTTTTTAAAATTGCAACTACACAAACAATCATATCGCATCGTGGTTATTCATTCATTTTGTGGCTTAAGCAAACAGACCAAACAGTCAAAACCGCGTTGGTTGCTGAAGTTGGCACGTTTTATTTTTATCATTAGTTTTGCTGACTTGATAAGTAATTTGGTTAGTATTTTTAACAATAACAATTAAAATTTGGCTGGATTTATGACAATAGATAAAGGCTAAGTCTGTGTTCTTTATGAGTTTTGTTTGTTTTTGGTTTTGAATAATACCAGTCTTTGTAATTTGAATTTTTTTTATCTTTCAGTTTTCCTTTTAATTTAATTTAAACGCTGGCCCATATTCAAAGACCCAGTAATACAATATAATATACCAGGGGTGGCCAAAATGCGGCTCGCGAGCCACATGTGACCCTTTGAAGGATTATTTGTGGCTCTCAATAAATAATGTCCTGAATTACTTTCAATTTTTGTGTTTCAAAATGTCTTAAATTACTAACAACAAATTTAAATAACTAAGTGTAACATTAGGACTTAGACAAGGAGACCCCTTCACCGTTGCTATTCAATTTGGCCTTAGAATATGTAATAAGTAAAATATCATATATCCCGTGGACTTACCGAGTCATAAATGAGGAGATCCTTAGAAAAATGGGGAAGAACCGAGAGCTACTACAAGCCATCCTGCAAGGAAAAATAGTTGGAAAGCGAGGTCCAGGAAGAAGAAGAACATCCTGGTTAAAGAACCTCAGAATCTGGTTCAACAAAACATCTGTGCAGTTTTTTCGCGTTGCTGCAGATAAAATAAAGATTGCCATGATGATCGCCAACATTCGTCACTGACAGGGGGATTTGCGAATCGAGGATCAAATTGCTGGAATTTGATGATGATCTAGATGCAATCCCCCATTCTACAATAGACATGAGAGAGGTGTTTTCACAACTCAAGGAAGAAACAGGTAGTCTGGGCCTTCGAATAAATGAAGATAAGACGAAATACAACTGTATTGGTGACTCTGTATGGTACTGAAAACATCGTCAGACATATAAAAGCTTAGATAAGATGGACAGGTCATGTAGTAAGATCAGAGGAAGACAGAGTGTTAAATACAGTGTTTTTTGAAGATCAGTGTTTTTTGATTTCGGTAGATCAGTAGGCCGTCCCAGAAAAAGATGGAAGGATGATGAAGAATCGAAGTACCCTGAATTAGTAAAGGCGGCTTATAGCTTATAGCATTATTTGAAACAACGCAACGATGTGAACCATTTTATTTCACTTAAAAATTCATAAAATCCAAACAGCGAAAGAAAAATTTGATACCTTTTTGCACTTTTTAAATAATTGTTTAGTTGCGGCTCCCGAAAAATTTCAAATTTTGAAAAAGGGCTCGGACTATCAAGGAGCTTGGCCACCCCTGTAATATACATACTCGTATACCCTATACGCTGTGAGCTCGTACGTAGAGGGGATATTTACAAATTCGCGAACGCCAGTAGTGACAAGTTTGTAAACGTTTACTGGAAATGACATAAATGTCAAAGTGATTAATTTAAAATTTTTTTTTTTTTTTTTTTTTTTTTTTTTTTATTTAATGGCATAGACATTAGTCATACAGCCAGTTGCAATAAACAAAATACAATCCTAATCCTAATACAAAATTAAACAGAAACAATATAGTAACACAATAAATAATACAATACAATAATAATACAATAAAAACAATAATGGAACTCTGATAAAGTGATAAAATATTTATGACAAAAAAAGAAGGTGCAAATCTGAACTTAAATCATAAAAAATCTCATGCCCGCGTACAAATCTTATAGGACCGTGCGTGTATCTGACAAGAAATCTATAATGATATTGTATATTTGTTGTGAGCCTGTAGCCAGCAAAGACTGTATATTAAATGGTGCATGCATATCAAGTTTAATTAAATTTTTATAGAGAGAGTTTGAATGCTGTTGAAACTTAGTACATTCAAAAAAGATATGATCAAGATCACCCTGCTTTCCGCAATGTTTGCAATTATTGTCTTCAATCACATTTATTTTATATAAATGACTTGGATAGCAAGCATGCCCAAAACGTAATCGATTTATAGTTGTTATATATTTACGTGGAGCTTTAAAACTCTTAAACCATGTACTTTGTGGAATCACTGGTTGTAAAGTGGTGTATCTTGTGGGGTTTGTTAAGCAGTAAAGATTCCATTGATCTTTCCATATCGATAGTTGGTTTCTTTTAAAAATAGTAATAACATCTGATACACATAAAGAATATGACAATAAAGTGCCTGATGTTATACTGGATTTGGCTAAGTAGTCTACATACTCATTATCTTTGAGTCCAATATGTGCCTTAACCCAAATAAATTTTATATTGAAGCCAGAGTCTTCTAACTGCTTTAACATATCCTTTATTAAAAATATGTAAGGATTACTAAATGTTTTGGGCAAAAAAGTATTTTTAATATTCTGTAAAACTGATAAAGTTTCACTTAATAATACAATATCAATATTTTCAGTTATTAAAAAATGAATTAAACTATTTTTATTCGAAACAACGGATCTACCGTTCCATTGCAAAATTTTTAATGATTTAAGTTCTGGGAACATGTTATTTATGAGTGATATCCTCTAAAATCGTTTTTATACCATGGTAAATACTATCTTGACTCATAGTTTTTATATCATCTACAGTTTGAATATTTGTAATCAAATTAAAAATATAATTGGAAATGAGAGTTTCCAATACTCGTTGATCTGATTTGTTTTGACAAATTGGGGGTTTTAAATTAGCAGGAAGGGGTTTGGAGGGCCCAAAATTAAAAGGGAACATGGGTGAATTGTTTTGTGTTTGGTTTGGTGATATTTTTCGTTTTTTAGCTATATTATAGTGGCTTGAGGAGGGTTGGGATTGGGATGTATTATTTGAAATGTTTTGATTTTTACGTGTGGTAATAGAAGGGGATGATTTTTTTGAAGATGTTGGGAGGGGAGGAAAACTGTCTTCGATATTGTCTAGTGTGGAATATCTATTCTGAATAAACAATCCCGAGAAGGACGATTCACAGTAATTTTTTGCCTCGATAAAGGAAATTTTTTGCTCAATCATCACGTTCTTTATCTTCTTTTGATGTTCGTATTTTGGACACTTCTTGGATATGGAAACATGATCTTTACTATCACAATGTATGCATTGAACATCATTATCTTGACATGTATGATCTTCATTTTTGATTTTTCCACATTTTATGCAATGTGCTTGTGGACTGCGACACTGCTTGGAAATATGTCCAAATCTTAAGCAATTGTAACACTGTGTTACTTTGCCAATGTAGGTTTCAACAGGAAAAAATACACTATTTATTGAAATGTAGCTAGGAAGAATATTTCCTTCGAAGGTGACTATCATTGTCCTTTTGGGTACATAGTTAGTTTTTCCATCGGTGTCAACTTTTCTGTAAGTTCTTTTAAAGGCTATTATGGGGGAGGGAGATTTACTATTATCTAACAAATACTTTTCATCGTATTGAGTATCAATATCTCTTATTAGGCCTCTTATTTCTAGTAAATGGTTAGGGACATATGCTACTAAGTTTTGGTCTTTTAATTTTATATTTTTAACTAAATTATTTGCATCTACGATTGACCTTAACAAAACTTTAATTCTGTTTTTTCCAATGGCTTTTATTTCAATAATATTAGGAATGTTCAATTTTTTATGCAAAATGTCCGCAACAGTAAGTGGATGTAAACGGCCAATATCCTGATTGTTTGATTTTTCTATATATACATAAACATTATCAAAATTGTACTTATCTGATGCAACGTTGAACAATTTTTTCTCTACAACTTTTTGCGGAGGTGGAATTTGTTGTGTCGGCACTTTAATAACATCTCTGGTTTTAGTTGTAATTTTCGCAGTAGAATCATCCAAATTTTCTATTAAACTTGATTCAATAATATCCATTTCACTATTCTCACTAGCACCTGAAAAGTTTTCACCTAATGGTGTCCCTGGGGAAAAAGCTTCCCCCATTGGGGGTCGCTTATAGCACTGTTTATCGCACTCAATCAATATCAGGTTTTAAATCACACCAAGTGTCCTTTTTTCTACTAATTAACTCGCTAAATAGTTAATTTTATTAAGAGCAGATTTTAATGGGCACTGTCAGCTTGACGTTTTTTTTTTTTTTTTGTTTTTTTTTTTTTTTTTTGTAATTTAAAATTAAAATTAAAAACATTAATTATAAACAATATTAGTTGGTCAAAGCTGTGGTATATATTTTTACCTTAAATATACTTATGTTTTAAATACTGAATTTAAGTTTTTTTAATGTTCCGTAATATCTAATTATAAATAATCTATTATAATCTTAGCGCCATCTACACGATTACTGTCAAAGTATCCGAAGTAAGAAATTGATATTTTATCAATAGAACGTCAAAATGATTAGGAAAAATCTTTAAAAAATCGATTACAATTTAATTACTTTTTTGCGTTGTAAATATTAAGCGATAACAATTAAATAATAAATTTAAAAATTACCGGTAAAAGTTGAATTAGTAACCGCTAGGAGCGACACCAGCGAAGCTCAGAGCGTATAAATTAAAAACACTAATGTAATAAAAAAAATTCTATTTTACTGCTCATCTCTCTCGTCAATCCTGACCCTGACCCCCTTGAGGGACTGTAATGGTCGACGTGATGTCGTTTATTGTGTATTGTCCGTCCCCAAAGACGTCTCTGGTGTCATTTCTTTGAACTCATGCATAGGTACGGTGACCATATGTACTTATTTAAGTAGGACAGTACTTATTTTTAAATATTGTCCTAATGTACTTTTAAACATTACATACAAAAAATATAAAAATTTTCCCAATTGTCAATGCGCTGATTTAGAAGTCTCTAAAAAGAGTTATTTGGCTCTCCTGAAAAGTACCCACTTTTCACATTCGATAGTTGAAATGGCAGGGACGATATGTCCAACAGAAGCTATTATCTGGTCTGGCCTTAACAGGGTAGTAAAGAATATACCTTACGAATACATGTGATAAAAATGAAAATTCTTAGATGGACGAAAGAATTGACAAATAAATGCTAAATTGCATGCAATACAAAACTCGTTAAAATGGTAGGAGAGGGACGTCTAAAGAGATGATAATATAATTTATATACATATTATTGATGATGAAGAATAATATGTATATACACATATACCTCTTAATTTTATTTTCGCTGTTTAAAACATCTCCATGATACACATGCAACGATTGTTTAATTTAACTACTCAGCATCATCATCCTACATACAATCCACAAGTGTTTGCTGTAATATATATTTACCAGATTTTTTCGACCATTTTTTTGTCGTTGTCGGAGTCGTATTCGTCATAAAATAAACACCAGCTGCAATGTTCTCTTTTTTTCTGTGCTACATGTGTGCCTGTATCTTGTAACATTCAGATAATTTTAAGTAATCATAAATCAAACATTCCTGGTTGATATTTCTAGTGCGGTTACGACGATTAATTGCACTTTTAAGTCTTGATCCCATGGGACGTTGCGTGGCGCGCGAAGAGCAAGCAATAGAAAATATAATATATTTAGTATATAAGTAACTTCGCCGAGAGTGTGGAGCCAGTTTTACATACATATATTATATGTAAAACGGGTTCCACACTCTCGGCGAAGTTACTTCGCCAAAGTTGACCGAAGTCCGAATTGCCTCTCTACTCACTCGGTTCTACTTCGTTCTACTTCGCGAGGAACACATTCAAGCGGTGCGATACCGACAAAGATCCCTTTGACTCGGACACGCCAGACCGACAGAGAACGGAAGTAGAACGAAGCGAGGCAAGGTTGCAAGAAGTAGCCGTCTACACTCTCGTACTTGTTGAACCTCGATCGACTTTGGCGAGAGTGTGGACGGCGTTTAATAGAAAAAGAAAAAAACTAAAGACGGGAACCATGCAACATGAAATAGCGTTGCTATAAATAGCCCCAAAATTTCTGATTTACGATCCTTGGACTAGGACCGAACTTTCGGTTTGTGACCGGCGTGAACTCTCCCATCGTTTGTCGGTAAATCAACACGGTTCAAAGGAAGTCAGAAGCTGATAGTGACTCGACTAGGGGCTGGTAATACGATCAGTGATCAGTGCCGTTGTAAGTTTATTATGGAGTGGTCTAACGACTTTGTGTTGGATTTTTTATTATGGTATGAAATAACCAACTTACTAAAATTTCTACGGCCAACGCTGGTGATGTATCCTCCATACTCGGGGGGACATGCTTCATTGGAGGTCCGACCGAATTTATTAAAAGTAAATATTTATTAATTTCACAGTAACGTAGTGCGCCAGCGTCTCTCTGCACTCTTTTATTTTCACTATTATATATTTTGTATTTCTCTATGCCGACGTAAACTAGTGCAGAGCACCGCACCACGTTCCATGGGACCTCGGCTTTAGTTTGTTAGGAGGAATTTTTACAATAAAATTTTTGATACATTTATGATTTAGATCCCGTCAAAATAAAAATTTTATAATGATACTAAAAACTGTTGTAGATAGAATTTCTGTTACTGAACTCTTCCGATTTTGACCTTCTAAAGCTTATTGCTCTATTCGTGGCTATTCCCTTACAGCTTGAGGCCAACTGCCCACACCATTCTCCTTTTTCACTCGAGTACTGATTTTAGCTGTGTTAGACAGCTAAATTCTGTGTGGCAAGACAGAAAATCAAGCAAATGGATGAGAGAGAAAACAAAAGTAAAAAATGTAACTGAACATATAACAGGGTTAAAATGGCGATTTGCGGGCCACAATGCGAGACAGGAAGATAAAAGATGGAATGCTGAAATACAAAACTGGAGACCGTGGACAGGAAGAAGAGGAAGACCTCAGATGCGATGGAAGGACGATATTGTAAAATATGCAGGAAGTCACTGGAAAAGCGCAGCCAAGGAGAGACAGATATTGAAAGATTTGAGGAAGGGCTATGTCCAAAGTTGGATAGAAGTGGGCTAAAGAAGGAAAGAAGAGATACTTAAATTAGGTATCCTACTAAACTTGTTTAAACATATCAGAATCATAGCTACCTTCAAACCAGGAAAACCAGTAGCCAAGTCAGAGGGTTAACACTGACCAAAGTGACCAAGTGCTCTCTTTAACTACTCAGATAGAGGCAGTTTCCCAGAGAACAAAGAATTTAAGTGGCATTTTTAAATATTGTGCCTCTGCAGCCCTGTCTGTGAGGTTGCATCCCTGTCTGTGTTAAATGCTACTGACCTGGTCTGAGTGAATACAAAGATCTGGGTATAATTTGGGTTTGATCATAACTGCCTTTTTGTGTAATGAGCATAACGAATCGTATTACATTCTTCAGATATTTCCTCTTCTTCTTTATATTCAGATATTTCCTCTTCTTCTTTATATGCATATTATAATAATTATAACATATTATAATTATTATGTATTAGACTGGGAAATTGAATGAGGAAAAAATAGATGTTGCCTCCAGGATGTCGATGTATTCATCAGGACGTTCTTTGCTAGCAGAGGTCAGCAGTTATGTGGGTAAGAATGGCTGGACATATATTTAAACAACGTGGGTGAAAGGTGTTGCTCAGGATGTTTGTAATAAGAGACTATTGTCAGTGTCGTGTTATTGTCTAGGTCTAGGTGTATGATATTTTCATTTCAGACAATATCATCAATATTCTTATATAAACATAATTATCGTTGTTTTATCATGTTTCGTCAATTGTATTCCACTAGAGTAGGCTTTCTCGTACAATACAAAAATACGTAGGATTTCTAATACAAATACCTGGGAACCTGGATTTCAGAGAATAATGATCAAACAACAGAAATAAAAGCCAGAATAGAAATAGCAAGAAGTGCGTTTGTAGAAATGAAAACAATTATCTGCAACAAAGACCTTAGATTAGAATTGAGAGTAAGAGCTTGAGATGCTACTTGTTCTCGATACTACAATATGGACTTGAAAGCTGGACATTAAAGCAAGAACACATAAATAAGCTACAGTCATTTGAAATGTGGTGTTACAGAAGGATGCTTAGAATAGCATGGACAGAGAAGAAAACGAACACGAAAGTATTGCGAGAAATGGGCAAAGAATGCAAAATAATAAACACAATAAAAATAAGAAAGTTACAATATCTGGGACACGTAATGAGGGGACAGCGATACGTAATGAGAGGACAGCGATACGAAATGCTAAGACTGATAATACAGGGAAATATAAGAGGCGGAAGGAGTACCTATAGGAATAAGAAGAGGCTCATGGTTAAAGAATTTAAGGGGTTGCATAATAGGTCTTGCGGGTAAAAAAAGTGACTTAAAAAAAAATATATCTCGAAAACTATAAATTATTTTTATTTATAATTGGAACGGGTAAAAGTATAGTACTTAAGGTACTCTCAGAAAATTTTTCAGCCAAAAATATTCATTTTTGTAGAGTTGACTGCAATTTTTCGACAACAGCCCTTTTTTGCGGTGGGCAGCATAACTAAGTCCAGTCTCATCTGAAATCAAAAAATTAAAAAGTTTATTGTAGTTTATACCTCTGGCTAGTGAATGAACGGGGAATTTAAAAAAATGACATTTGAAGATTTTACGTAAGTTTAAACACATTTTTCTCATTTTTTTCAAAAATGACCATTTTTAAAGTAGTTTTTTTTTATAAAACAAAAACAATTTCACCTAATAAAAATTCCTTCGTTCATTCACTAGCCAGAGGTATAAACTACAAGAAACTTTTTGATTTTTTGATTTCAGATGAGACTGGACTTAGTTATGCTGCCCACCGCAAAAAAGGGCTGTCGTCGGAAAATTGCAGTCAACTCTACAAAAATGAACATTTTTGGCTGAAAATTTTTTTGAGAGTTCCTTAAGTACTATACTTTTACATGTTCTAATTACATGGACAGAGAAGAAAACGAACACGAAAGTATTGCGAGAAATGGGCAAAGAATGCAAAATAATAAACACAATAAAAATAAGAAAGTTACAATATCTGGGACACGTAATGAGGGGACAGCGATACGTAATGAGAGGACAGCGATACGAAATGCTAAGACTGATAATACAGGGAAATATAAGAGGCGGAAGGAGTACCTATAGGAATAAGAAGAGGCTCATGGTTAAAGAATTTAAGGGGAATAGGTCTTGCGGGTAAAAAAAGTGACTTAAAAAAAAAATATATCTCGAAAACTATAAATTATTTTTATTTATAATTGGAACGGGTAAAAGTATAGTACTTAAGGTACTCTCAGAAAATTTTTCAGCCAAAAATATTCATTTTTGTAGAGTTGACTGCAATTTTTCGACAACAGCCCTTTTTTGCGGTGGGCAGCATAACTAAGTCCAGTCTCATCTGAAATCAAAAAATTAAAAAGTTTATTGTAGTTTATACCTCTGGCTAGTGAATGAACGGGGAATTTAAAAAAATGACATTTGAAGATTTTACGTAAGTTTAAACACATTTTTCTCATTTTTTTCAAAAATGACCATTTTTAAAGTAGTTTTTTTTTTATAAAACAAAAACAATTTCACCTAATAAAAATTCCTTCGTTCATTCACTAGCCAGAGGTATAAACTACAAGAAACTTTTTGATTTTTTGATTTCAGATGAGACTGGACTTAGTTATGCTGCCCACCGCAAAAAAGGGCTGTCGTCGGAAAATTGCAGTCAACTCTACAAAAATGAATATTTTTGGCTGAAAATTTTTTTGAGAGTTCCTTAAGTACTATACTTTTACATGTTCTAATTATAAATAAAAATAATTTTTAGTTTTCGAGATATAATTTTTTTTAAAGTCACTTTTTTACCCGCAAGACCTATGTAAGCCCTTAAGGGACTTGTTTAAATGCAGTTCTATAAAATTCTTCAGAGCAGCGGTAGATAGAGTAAAGATAGTGATGATGATATCCAACCTCCGATTGGGAGGCGGCACAAAAGAAGAAGAAGAAGACCCTTTCTGCCTTCCTTCCAGGCATTCAGTCAATCTTTATATTGGATGATTTTCATCTCATTGTTAATGATAGTGTGATCTTGATTTTTTTACTGTGTAATATTAAGTGCGATAATCTAAATAAGTAATCAACGAGTTGTAATTTGAACACATTTAAAAAGCATGATCTTTTTTAAATTTTAATTACTTGATGGGACTTTCCGTTTTTTAACCTTTGTGAACTACTGTGTTGGTTATAATATTGTTGACATCATTAACTAATACCCAGAAAAACGTTTCATCGTTAACAAATAACTTAATGACTTATTTACTCGACGCAATTTAAAAATAAACAGATTGGGTTTATTTGAAATGATTCCTGAATGAGTTGTAATCTTCATTCTTCGTATCTGTTAGATTCAAGTACGTTTTTATTGTTTACTACAATGTGGTCATAATATTATGTTTTCACAGTCACGGCTGACCCCAGTGTTCAGACAATGATAAAAAAGAGCAAAAAATTTGTTATCCAAGAAAGAAAAAATATTTGTAGTCCTCACTGAACAGAAATTCCTCACGCTTAACGAATTTCTTTGGAAAAAATATCTTCGATCTAAGTATTTACTTTTTCCGGCTTTTGTTAGAGATGCTATCAAAACAAATTTTTGTTTAGTCTAATTTTGATTTTGGAAAAAACTTCACTTGAAGAAGGATAGGAGCTATTACATACTTAATCCTAATAGGGACACTCTTCCTTAATCTGGGACACCAATTTTTAAAGTATATATAGCAACAATTTTCAACACAGATAAATGTAGCTCCTTTATTCAGGCTACCATCAGGATGAAAATATAGAGTTCACATGAAAAATAGAACGTACCAGAGAGGAATATAAAAAATACAGGAGAAATCGGAATACCTCATCTCTCCACAAGAAGTCAAAAGAACAAAATATTAGATACATAAAAGCAAAAAAGCACCAGCACCAGGGACAGATAGTAGTGCAACTATTGACAACACTGTTCAGCCGGGATCCAATGGAGTGTGGTGTGGCAAACCTCACTAGTTTACGTCAGCAAAGAGAAATATAAAATATATAATAGCGAAAATAAAAGACAGAATGGTTGGCACCCCATGTTACTGCGAAATTAATAAATATTTACTTTTTGATAAAATCGGTCTGACCATGCTTGTCCCCTAGCTACAGTATAGAGTATAGAGGGTACACCAGCAGTGTTGGCGGTAGATATTTCAGTAAGTTGGTTAATTCATACAATGATAAAAATTCTAACACAACGTCGTTAGACCTCAAAATTACCACGGGACTGCTGTACCAGCCGCTAGCCGAGTTGGAACGGTCTATTTCAGCTTCTGAATTATTTTAAACTGTGCTCATTTACCGACAAACGATGGAACACTTTGCGCTGTCCAGGCATGCCATAAATACAGGGCTCAATCGGCCATAAGTCACTAATTCTGAGGGAAATAACGCTATTTCACATTGCGTTGATTCCAGTCTTTAGTTTTTGTCTTTTTCTATTACATAATATTTTTTATTCCCCAAGGCGTGCCGCAACGTTCTTTTGTATCCCAGCTTTCTATTTTCCCATTTAACCCATATTGAATATACGAGTAAAACATGAGACTCTAAAAAGAGTCAACAAAGAATAAACAAGAACAAATTGCAATTGTCAAACATGAATTTTCAATAGTAATTACACGAGAGCTCTAAAATTATCGATTTGTATCCCGAGTGACACTTTGATAGTTTTAATTTCACGACCCGAAGGGGAGTGAAATTATGTCTAAGTGTCACGAGGGCAAAACAAATCGGTAATTTTTAAGAGCTCAACTGTAATTCGGTAAGATTATTTCATGAATAAAACTGTTTTTAAATCATTTTAACTAATATTTTATTGATATCTTTGCCTGAATATTTGCTAAACCTATTTATGGTATTCTCTTTGACAAGTTGTAAAACATTAATTGCCATTAATATTACTGAATGTTATTAATACTACTGAACAAGAGAGTGAGAATAAATTGACAATAATGCGACAATTTTTCGAAAACTTGTTGCCTGGCAATAGACATGATATCGTGTGATATTCGAGAAGTTATTTTTAATACTTACATATAAAATTCAAGTCTTTGTATAAAAACATTCAGTGGCGTTTATCCCGATTAATGTGACACGACACACATTTTCCAACTTGTCAAAGTGAACAGCACAGTTTAGCAAATATTCAGACGAAGATATCAATAAAATCGACACCTGATATGAAAAACATTGTAACTAACTTTTGCTTAGTTTACAGGAGAGCGATTTAAAGAAATTTCCAAAACATTTTATTTTTTTACTGTGTCAGCTTTTATATTTTTTGTAATGTTCTTAATCCATATTTTATACCTTTTTCTCAGCTTTTCACTTTTACATATCACATTGTTGTCAACATTACTGGTCCTCATTTAGGTCGAGTTACAATAGCAAATTTTTTCAGAATTTTAGGTGAAGATCATTGTAAGTGGTTCATACAATGATATTTCAACACAGTAGGTTTCTTTGTTTAGGTACATATAAATTGTAACTAATCAGTAAATATCCAAATAAAGAGATTATTATTAATTTATTTTTTTTGGTTTTACTTGAAACGTAATTTTTTTGCTCAGACAAGTAGTATTTAAGAATTTACGTCATACATACTAACAAGAAGTTGGTAAATAAAATAATATCTTTTAGATTTATTTATTACAAAATTAACATTTACAAATTATAAAACAGTTTATTTTCTATTAAAAAAATAAACAAAATTAACCCCTAGCAAACTTTTATTCAGAGTCATCATCCAAATATTCTATTTGTTGAGAGTGAGGAAGATTTAAATAAAAACTGCAATATTGCTCTGGTATAGCTTTACCAGAGCACAAAGCAACAAGATCTTTATATTTTAAAGTGGTTATGGGAAGTAACCCATTACAAATGTGCTAAAGGAATTTGTACTTCCCATAAATCGTGTATATTTTTATTCCTGGATTTGGTAGCCCTTTTCCTCGATTTTGGTTTGCATTCTAAGTTTATAAACGATAATTGATCAGAAAACAGATCGTACTGAAAACTAATAATATGTGGTTGTTCTTTATATATTTTTACGTATTGTATTTTCGACCAGAAAGCTTGGCGTTTATCTATATCTAAATCCCAATTCGGTATTTTCTTTAACATTGATTTAAAGTCCAAGATGTCAATTTTGACTTAGTTCTTCCAAATCGTATGGTTTTCCTGTGACTTTAGCACACCTTATCAGTGTATACCACTGTTGTGGTACATAAACAACTTAATTCTTTTTTCTTCGCTCAATAATGGCGTGCAATAAATCACCCTCAGATTGAGAGTGTGGCCCACCTCAAAAAACGTGTGTATAATATTAATATTCATGATCTTAGCTGCATAAATATACATTAAAAATATTATTCGATTTCGATTTTGTCCTCCACAACAATCTGAATAAAATCTAAACTCTAATGCTCCACCAGCAACTTTTCTCTTAATAAAATCAAATACTACTTATTTCATTAGGCCCCTTTTTACTTGTGGTTTCATCCCATGCATAACAATAACATTCCGCAGATCCAAGATCAAAGATAGTAAAGTTATACACTTTAAACTTCCTTTTATAATAAAACAATGATATCTCTGATTGGAGCGTAGTTAATATTTTTTGCAAATCAAAGCAGGCAGTTACAACCGTTTCTGTTTTCTTAGAAACCTCTTTATCGCGATTTTTGGCTTCACGTGCAACACATTTATTTGCAATATGTAAAGCATATTCTTTTCCTATTTGGTCTTTCTCTGCTTTAGTGTTATGTAGATTGAAGGTAAGACACATATCTTTTTTCGGTGCAAAAAAACCGATATTAAACTCAGTATTGAATATGCTTCTGTACTGACTTTTGGTGGCTGGTTTATCGCATGGGTGATTCTCTAACATCCATTCATTATAATAGTGAATACAATTTGGGAAAACTTGTTCTTTGCCTTACGTAATGGGATTTATTTTTGCTGGAACAGAGTTTATATGCGCACGAATCGAATTTTTAATACTTTCGTCTACAGTACAGCATTTGCCCTGTTCTTGTGGCGACCACAATATCTCCAGGTATACGCCCTCCGCCTTCATGACTATCAATTTTTTTGAATAGTGTAGTTAACCACATATCTGTTATGTTAAAAGTGTCCAAAAATGTTTTCTTACAAACTTGAAGTCGGTGTTCTGCCAACTGCAAATTATATTCATATGTCCAGTGTCTTCTGGACTCTTTTAGCATTGCAACTTTCCTTTCTTGTCTGAGAACATATCTACATAAATATTCGCTTTGTTGGTCATGATCAGCCATTGCCCAAAAATTATTAAATAAAATGACTCTATCATTTTCAGATAATTTCGTTTTACATTTTCTGATACATTTATCGTTACATCCAGGTCCCAGTTCTCTAATTTTCGATAATTTTCCAGTTTTGCCAGTATATTCTTGCCCAGAGTTCCTCAGTTTCTTCAAGACATTCATTTTCCAAACAGTAGGATCCCTTTGTCTCTTCCTTCCAAGATTTTTCTCCTTGGGGTATTGTTTTTTCTTAGCAGCCGTATCTAATGGTGAACCTGTATCTTCGGTGCATGTAGAAGTTTCCACTGTCGATGTACCTTGAGCGTGCAATCCACTGTGACCATTGATTATCTGAATTTCATCAGTAGAAGTTAGTTCAGCAGTGAATGGTATAGGTGTTATTATTTTTGTTTTAAATTCTAAACTAGTATTTTTACGTGAGTTTTTACGATTTGGGGGATGCTTACTATGCTCAGCAGTTAATAATATAGAATTTACTTCCTGACTACATTGACTTACAATGTTGTTCATCGTAATATTCCACTACCTTGCTTTCTTGTATCACAACTTACAATGCAGTTATAAAAACTTACTCATAAATGTTTCGAGAAAAACATTGTATTTTATGTTACAATGTTTTAGTAAAAAATTTTCATCAATAATAAAAAATTTTAATATTGTAACATTGTTTACAATGTTTTTTCCACCCAGTGATCAAAAATTTGCACTTACAATGATGTTATTTTGCTAAATAACTTTTTTAATTACATAAAAGATAGGATAAAAGTTCTTAGACCAAATTAAAGGTTATCGTTTATAGATGCTATTTAAGCCATAGTTGAAAAACATTGTAAGTGGAGATACAATGTTTTTCATATCAGGTGTCGAAATATTAGTTAAAATTATTTATAAATACAGTTTTATTTATGAAATAATCTTACAGAAAGAAACTAAAGTGCTTAAATTTGCCGATTTGTATTCTCCTCGTGACAATTTTACATTAGATGCAGAACTAAAAGTTTATTATGGATATTTTCTTAAACGTGACAGTTGTCAAAACTAGGAAACTGGTTGCAATTAAACAGAAACAATCTACTTAAAAATAATTATTCTCACTATAATAATGTACAGTAGAATATTCCCGCTGTAATAATAATCTGATTTTACAGAATTAAACATGTTAGGAAAAATCTTGGAAGCGATCACAGCTAGTACTTGGAAAAATCAGAATAGAACTACAAAGAAACAGGAAAGAAGACCCTGTTGAATGTGAGACAAGAATAAAGGTAGAACAGCTACGAGACTTGTCAACACGAGATCTATACCAGAGAAGACTGCAAAAAGTACTGAATGAAAACTACATTACACCGGATGAAGACATCGAAAAAAGTTGGAGGAAGATCAGAGATAATATCAAAATGGCAGCAACAGAAGCACTTGGAGAACGTAAGATAAGTAAACATATACGAAAGAAAAGGAGAACTTCATGGTTCTGTGAAGAAATAAAAATAAAATGCCAAGAAAAAAAGAAAATCTACCTAGAATACAAGTCCAAAAGAACGAGACAAACATATCAAGAATATAAAAGAGTACGAAATGAATTAAACTCAATAGTAAGAAGGAAGAAAACAGAACATTGGGAAGCATTTTCAAAAGAGATGGAGCACGACTTTTATGGGATGCAAAAGGAAATGTGGTAAATGATAAGAGGTCAAAGAGCAGAGATGAAGGAATTTATAGAAGTAAAACATATTGATACAAATACATGGACAACTTACCTAAAAAACCTCTATCAAACAGCTAATCACAAAGAACTGGAAATACCAGGATTAGAATCGGATGAGAAAACAGAAATTAAAGAGGAAGATATAAAGAACACCTTAAAAAAGATGAAAAATCAAAAAGCTCCTGGGAAAGATGGAATAGCTAATGAACTTTTAAAATAGGGAGGAGATAAACTTAACAAAGAACTGAATACCGTTATAAGTAAAATAATAAATACAGGAAGAATTCCAGAAGAATGGAGAACCACTCAAATGATAGCGTTATTTAAGAAAGGTGATAAGGCAGACCCCAGTGACTATAGAGGGATACATACTGAGCACTATACTGAAACTCACAACAAAAATACTTATGGAGAAAATAATGGCGTGCATAAATATATCGGATGAACAACAAGGATTTAGAAATGGAAGATCATTGTAATGATGCAGTTTTTGTGATAAGGCAAATAGCGGAGAAATCATTAGAATATAACAAACCAGCCTTTTTCTGTTTCATAGATCTAGAGAAAGCGTTTGAAGAATCCAATTAAAATATGTGATACACCTACTATATGAGAAAAATTTACCACTGGATATCATAAAACTGATAGAAAACATATATGTAAGAAATAAAACAGAAATGAAAGTCAATGGAATAATAACAGAACCCATAGAAACAAACACAGGAATCAGGCAAGGAGATTCACTAAGCCCTCTACTGTTTAACATAATATTGGATGCAATAATAAAACAAGTGAAGAAAAAAGAGGGTACAAAATGGGCAATAGAGAGATAAAAAATACTCTGTTACGCTGATGACACCGTGTTAGTAGCAGAGTACGAAGACAACCTACAAAGATTATTGCTCGAGTTCAACATTAACGCAAAAGAAATGAATATGAAAATATCAGCAAAAAAAAACAAAAAGCTTAGTAATTGCCAAAGAACCAATAAGATGCAAATTGGAGTTAGACAATCAAATTATACAGCAAGTAATGACTTTCAAATATCTGGCAATTAATCTATCAGCCGACAACAATATCGAAGAAGAGGTAAAAGACCAAATAATTAAAGCCAGTAGAACGGCCGGATGCCTAAACGACACCATTTGGAAAAACAAACACCTAAGATTGGAAACAAAGGCCCGAATATATAAGTCAGTTATTAGGCCAGTTATGACTTACACGGCCGAAACAAGACCAGATACAAGCAAAACACGAAGACATCTGGAAACCAACGAAATGAAGATCTTAAGAGGGATTGCTGGAAAAGGACTACAGGATAGGGTAAGAAGTGAGGAAATCAGACGCATATGAGGGGTAGACAATATAAATACCTGGGTAAAGAACAGAAAAGAAGAGTGGAATGAGCACATAGGCAGGATTTCTGAATCAAGGATAGTAAGAATAGCCAGGGACAAGCCACCCTTAGGCAGGAGAAGTATAGGACGCCCAAGGAAAAGATCAAATGACAACTTAGGGGCAGAATGAAAGGCACCGTTGAAGAAAAACAGGCAGTACTGTCTATATAAAAGAAGAAGAAGAAGAAGAAGAAGAAGGAAAAATCTTACTGTACGATTGGAAGTTATAATCATTAAAAAATATTCGCTGTAATTTTTATTCTTGTAGCTTTCTATTTGTCAGAATCTCTCATTGAAATAATCATGTAAAAACATTTAACTGGGGCGAGAGGAGAGCGATAGTATATAATATAAAATATAACCTAATGATAGAAAAGAACCAAATGCAAATATATTTGACATGTGATTCACATTATGTGCAGCTCATAAACACTCAAACAAATAAATCACTTAAATAAATTTCATTGCTACGGCCATAAAATCACCAATACACCAATACCCAGATCGAACGTGTTTGCATTGGACGATCCTAAAGGACAAAAGGACAATAATCCCCGTCACTAAACCCTACATAGTGTACGTTAATGTAACCCATTTACCGTGCTAATATTGATCTGGGATAAAAATAGGATTCTGGGATGAGGAGGAGAGCCGAGCATTTATAAATTTCTGATAGGAATTGTCTCGAGTCTGTTTCGCTAAGTCCTCGACGAATATTTTTTTATTTTGGGATGGTGTTAATGTATCGGCGAAATTATTTACTGTTCTGCTAAAACCGTGAGAGAAAGTCATACAATAAATAAATTCACTACCAGATTTAAAGGGGTTTCTTTAAGTTATTTTACAGGTTTTTAAAGAAAACATTTTTTAATTTCTTTATGAAAGGTGTAAAACTTTTCACAAGTTTTTCCTCACTGAAGACAATTTCGGGAAAATACAGAAGGAGATGCATAACTAAGTAATAATTTGATTTAAAAAAATAAACTTGAAAAACTATGATTATGGTACACCGGGAAAGGGCCCACTTGTGAGCATAGGCGTAACCAGGGGGGGTTTGGGGGTTATAACCCCCATCCCCTCCATTGGGATGTACTTTGAGCTCTATACACTTAACACCATGCCCTTCGGAGACCTTCCAGTAGTTGTAACCCCCCCTTCAGTAGTAGTTGTAACCCCACCCCCCTTAGGATTATCCTGTTTACGCCTATGCTTGTGAGCCCTTTAGACACAGACCTCCTACGGTGGGTCCATTGTATCACACCTATCATACGGACTAGGTCCACAAGAACCTGGTCTTCGGCGTTTCTGAGGCCCAGGTTGCTCCAGGGTCTCTTATCTGCTAGAATCAGCAGGGGCTGCAAATCTGAGCTCCTTCTGCAGTTCTAAAAATCTAATCCTTTAGTAACCTTATGGCCTCACAGAAAGCCACAAATCTCTTTAGGGGTAACTCTCTCATTTGACACGGTTGCATAGAGGGCTAACCCAGAATCTGTCATCTCTGATTGGCCAGTGCTAGGTTCTCCCAGGACATGTGAGAAGGTTTCCTCCTCCTTATCACATAGCCTTCACCGTGGGTATCCGCCAATCCAAGTAGATCAATGTGCCGCCTGAGTCTACAGTGGCCGGTAAGCATTCTTCTTCTTCAGGTGCCATCTCCGCTGCGGAGGTTGGCAATCATCATAGCTATTTTAATTTTCGAGGCAGTAGCTCTAAATAGTTGTTTTGAGCTGCATCCAAACCATTCTCGCAGGTTCTTCATCCATGAAGTTCGTCTTCTTCCGATGCTTCTTCTGCCATCTATCTTTCCCTGCATTATGAGTCGCAGGATGCCATACTTCTCGCCCCGCATCACATGTCCGAGATACTGTAGTTTTCTTTCTTTAATTGTAAGTTCAACTTCCTTCTCTTTACCTATTCTTCTTAGTACTTCGTTGTTCGTAACTCTATCTACCCAGGAAACCCTCATAATTCTTCTATAGGTCCACATTTCAAAGGCGTTAAGTCGTCTCATTGTCTCTACATTTAACGTCCATGATTCCACTCCATAGAATAGTACATTGTATACGTAACACTTTGTTAAGCGTACTTTAAGAGCTAATGTTAAATCTTTGCTACATAGGACTTTTTTCATTTTCATAAAATTAGAACGTGCTTTTTCGATTCTGACTTTTATTTCTGCAGTGTAGTCATTATTTTCTGTTATAAGTGTTCCTAGGTAAGTGTACTTTTTTACTCTTTCGATCTGCTGACCCTCTACTATCAAGATTTCGTTAGTATTATGGTTGTTTTTACTAATTTTCATAAACTTCGTCTTTTTGATATTGAGAGAGAGTCCGTACTCCCTACTACACCTTACTATTTTACTCATGTGTCTTTGCAGGTCTTGTAAACTATCGGCTATTATTACTGTATCATCTGCATGTTTGATGTTGTTAACTAAGACTTCCGACTGTTTCATCTTCCAGAGTTTCTCGTAATACCTCTTCAAAATAAGCGTAAAATAATAGAGGTGATAGTATGCAGCCTTGCCGGACTCCTCTCTTTATTTCCATTTCTTCAGATGTTTATTTTTCAATTCTTACTATTGCTCGCTGATTGTAATAGAGGTGTGTTATTAGCCTTAAATCTCTTTCATCTAGGTTTTTAGTTTTCAGAATTTTCATGAGTCGATCACGTTTTACTTTATCAAACGCTTTATTGTAGTCTATAAAACAGACGTAAAGAGGACGGTTAACATCCAAACTATTCCAAACATCTCTGTGTCAGCACCTTGAAGGAGAATAATGCCTCTCTGGTACCCATACCATTGCGGAACCCATATTGAGTGTCACTAATATCCAGCTCCAGTTTAGAGTGTATTCTGGCGTGGATAATTTTCAGCAGAATTTTCAAGGTATGTGACATTAAGCTTATGGTTCGGTAGTCACTGCATTCTTTGGCATTCACTTTCTTTGGCAAACACACAAATGCTGATGTCAACACAATGCTATAGTATAGATAGCGTTTAACAGTTCTACTATTATGTCCAGGTTTTTCTCGTTGACCAACTTTATTAGATCGCTAGGTAATTCATCTGGACCAGCAGATTTATTGGTTTTCATAGAGTCTATTGCCTGACTAACCTCTGATTTGGTTATCTCTGGTAAGCATACTGACCACCAAAGAGCATCTTTTACGGTCTAGAATAATAAGTTGGCCTGTAAGACTTTTGGGTGGTCTTACTATGTGGGGCCTAGCCTGTCTCATACCTCCACAACTAGTCCAAAAGTCCTGGAACTTCAGCAAAAGAAGCTCCTTCTTCCAGGTCTCCTTCCAGAAGACCAGTACTCTTTCAGTTTACCTTCTGTGAAAGATCCTCTTATATTCCATGTTCTTACTAGTTTATGTTCCATTTTCATAGTATTTTTGTTAGCGTTCTTCGTATTATATTTTTCTCGTGTACCTATTTCTCGGTATTTCGTGTCAGTTATTGCTTACGCAACTTAAAACCAACTTAACTATTTGAGACACAAATATACTAATTTTTCTCCGCTTATTTTTGTTAAGTGATATTGGCCGTTATGATTTGTTTTCTTTGCTGGTGTTGTTTAATCCTATATTATAAAGTATTTAAGAAATACTTCAATAACGAATTAGATCATCCACCAATGCATAACTCCATAAAGCGTCTTATAAACATTTTTAAAGTAAATCAAATATTAAACATCATAAAATCTGTTTAGTTGATTACATAATAAAATTTGACCTAAAATACTTTAATACTGATTAAAGAGCTAAGCTTAGCACCATACAGACTGTTTTTATATCTAGATGGTGGCCAGATAATTATACCCCATTTTTATTAAACGTTTATGAACGCTGTCGAATCCTAAGAATCCAGGATCTGAGTTTTTATATTTTTTAATGAAATATGAAAATATCTTGGCTAGTATATGAAAAATTTTATTTTATGAAGATTACAAGACAGATTACCAGCAAATATGTAGTGAGTAGTTAAAAAGGAAAATACACTGCTATAAAATATTAACGAACCACCTTAAATGTAGATATACATAGTCGGTTCGCTAAACTCAGACACAACTGGCTAGTGATTTTAGTAGGTAATTTTTTTGTTTTTGGCCAATTTACTTAATACTTAATAAAATCACTAGACAGTTGTGTCTGAGTTTAGCGAACCGACTTTACCATAAGTTTGAAGCTATTTTTCTTCTTAACCGTCGATTGAATTTCGATGATTTTTTTTCATATTTTACTTAATTATATTATTTGTCAAGGAGATAAAACATTAAGATAGCTCAAAAGACGATTCACTTGTGAATCAATTTAATTTATAAACTGTATCCAAACGAAACCTATTACCCTCTCTAGTAGTGGCATTCCAAAGAGTCTTCCAAAGAAAATCAAACAGGTCTTAGTGAACATCTCTACAAAATTATACAACAAAACAATTCAATTCGAAACATTCAGATCCGTCAGACTGGTGGAAGATAATCCAGCATACAAAGTACCTAGACCTAGGAGCTGGTAACTCGGAAAGTTTTCCCCAGTGCTGAATACTTTTGATGTCCTAGGTTGGGATGAATCAATTTTGTTTGTTGAAAGAATCGGAGCAGCATAACCAATCTGCATGGTAATAATCTATTAAAAAACTACAAAATAAATAAATAAGGTGTATAGTACACGCAAAGCGACGATGTGTATGAAGATGAGATATCAATATCAAGAAGGAAATTCATAAAAACATTCTTTTAATATTTGTATGTACCTTAGATAATACGTTAATCATAACTGTTTACAGTTGACCAACGTTTTCTGAAATCCACAACGTGTGATATACATCGACTTCCTAGAAAAGGGTAAAACGGTCACAAGGCTCTACTATACCGAATTACTGGACCGATTCGACGCCGACTTACAAAAAAACGGCCCCATTTAACGAATAAACAAGTGCTTTTCCACCAATGACAACGCACCGGCTAACACCTCCACTGCCCTGTGGCCAAATTGGACTACAAACAGCTGTCTCATCCACCGTATTCTCCAGATTTGGCCCTGTACGATATATATTTCCAAACTCAAAAAAGTTACTCGCCGGGCAGATATTTAAGTATAAAGAAGTTCAGCTCCGTCACGGAAGCCTACTTTTATTTGCAGACTTCGAGAAATAGTATTTTTCAGATGGGTTAAACAAATTGGAAGGAACACCTTGCAGAAAATTTATGTTTTTCTATTGTAGGCTCGTATTTATCAGACTGTCCTAGTATTTCAACATACCGTACATTAAAAATAGAAAACAGTAAACAGAAAGTTTTTTGCATAGTGCACAGCAACAACTAGCTACTACCCTGTTCCTAAACCAATTTCAACCTCTTGCATCAAAAAGGAAGCATTAGTTCGTAATTGAACGCAATAGGCAACATCCGTCATCAGCACCTAAACGAGGGGCGAGCGGGAAACTAAAAGTGAGTACGAGCGATGGGAATTTCTTCTACACAACCTAGTAACAAATTTAACATACAAGGACGGCTATAAGTTAGTTTCAAGTGGGAAATTAGATGACCAACACTGACCTAATAAGCTAGTTGTAAGTGTTGTTCAAGATGATGTGATAGTAACTCTTACTTTTAATTTTAATCTGAAATTACAATCGTAAACTAATTATTTCAAGCATTGTCCATAAGCATAAACATTTACTAAAATATTGGTTGGTTTGAAAGGTTTTTGATTTAATTTCAGTCAAAACTATTCATTTACATCTAAAAGTGTGTTCACAGGTAGGTAGGTATATACTTGCTAAATTTATAAATTTTATTCTTTATCTGCTTTCTCTAAACCTTCCGCACTGTCTTTTCGATCTCTATACATGGCTTGATCTTTTCAGTAACCGAGATCGGTACACATAATATGCGAGCCAAACTGTTTGCGAGCATATTCGTATAATTTGTAAGGCGAGAGGAACCGCTTGCGAGCTGATCGTTCGTCGCTCGTCACGAACCACGACCTGTCGGTTTTTGGGACGAACACAAAGGATATTCGTAGTTCAATTTGGACGACGTACGCAGTGATATTATCTGTACGTGTTATCGCATCGAGATTGTGTAAATGTCGTGTTCCTTCCTGAATCAATGCATTAATTACAAAATTAAATGAATCATTTATATAAACTTCGTACAAGTGTAGGTTTGTCGCCTCCATAATGAGTTTGCGATGAGTTCGCTGTAAATATATTTTCACTAAAAGGAGAAAACTAGAGTACTTTGCCCACGTGATGAGAAATTCGAAATATGAAATGCTACATGTAATTATCCAAGGAGAGATAGAAGGCCCCGGTCGCAGAAAAACATCCTGGCTTAACCTCCGTCAGTGGTATGAAGTGAGCACCACGACACTATTTAGATCAGCTCTGGACAAAGTAAAGATCATGCGACTGATCGCCAATGGTCTGAGAGGACAAGGCACTTAAAAAAGAAATGTTCCTGGTAAAATTACGAAATTTTTAAGGTCCATTATATTAAGCCATAACAAGGATCCAGATAAAAAATGAAATTCAGAAAGTCAAGAGCAGTCTTTATGAAGATAAGGAAATTTCTGAGTAACCAAAGATTCAATCTGAAAATCTGATATCGAATGGTAAAACGTTATGTCAAGTCAATCATTATCGACGAAATTCAAAGGAGACAACTGATCTGGTATGGTCATGTAGAAAGAATGGACGACGACAGGCTGCCAAAACAAATTTTAAAATTGACGCCAAGGGAAAGAAGAGAGGAGGGCCGAAACAATCGTAGCTCTGTGGCATTCAGAAGGTAATGTCAAAAAGGAACCTTCACCCTGGCGAACGCAACGACGGACGAACGAAGCTGGAAACTGGGAACCGGAAGGCAGAGAATCCTATAAAAAAACGGGATAATAATAAAAATGGTATGTCCACTCTATTCTCGTTTATTGGATTGTTAATGCTGACTTAATGAGAGAGCTGGAAGCTTTTGAGATGTGGCTTTTTAGGAGAATTTTGAAAATACCATGGACCGATCATGTTACGAGCGAAATGGTGAGAAATAATTAAAAGGAGGAAGACAGCAAGGAGAAAGGGCACATACTTGGAAATGATAAGTACGTTGTTGCAGCAGCTGATTATGAAGGGTAACATCGAAAGAAAAGGGTCCTGGTAGACGACAAATACCCTGGCCGAAAAATATTCGCGCCTGGACCAGGTTAAACATAGATGCACCGAGAGAAAAAAATTCTTGACATAAAGAAACTTTATTAATATTTAAGAAAGATTGACTTGGCATATTGCCTAAGAAATATATCTTGTATGTAAGATATAATTTTCTAAAATATTTCAAATAAATTTTAATTAACCCAAAGAAATATATCTTAAACATGATTGAACTATCACTTTCTTGCAAACTGCAAACCCATTTGTCAGAAAGAAATTATACTTGTCATAAGAATATATCTTCTTGGCATTACAAAACTCTTCTTTCTGAGAAATAATATTTCTTAGTAAGGAATATTGTTATCTTACCATTATTAATTAATGTATTTAATGTTAAGAATTATTTTCGCAGAAATAATTGTATATTTAGAATTAAGTTACATTTCTTAAAAATAAAATAAATCATTCTGTTAAGGTAAAATTATTCTTTATTAGATAATAAAAACAGGATATAAAACGTTAGATATTAATACATACAAATAATTTCTCCACTCTTAAACCACTGGCTTCTATACAATAATAAAAGGATGGAGAGGCAAATCCAACTTCCTTAATTTTTCCTTCTTTTTGTTAATAGCACTTTGTATATCAGCAATTACCTAAAACAAAACGTTATGTAGAAAGAGTAAACTTTTTTAATAAAAAAATTTTTATAAGGATATATGTACATACTTATTTTGACAAAAGGAAATACAAAAAAAAACAAATACACGGGCCCACATAAAAACTATTAATTTTTTGGTATAAGAACGGTAGGTATCAGTAAAACAGTCTACAATCCAAAAACATTTGTTGGCATTTCAATAAATAATAATCAATCATATTTAGTTCAAACATGGCTTTATTTATCCTACCATCTTTGTTAATTTCTTTCTTTTTGTATATGAAATATTAATTATTTATCTGTATAATATTAAGTCACACAATAGACATTGTTTGGCTAAAACAAGGAGAAAAATACAACCAATGTAAAACATTGAAGCAGACATATATTGTAATTTTATTTATTTATATAATCCAAAAGATACAGCAAACCTAATCATTAAGAAATTTTATTACGGGAAAGTATTATTAGGTTACATCTTAAGTCATTTAATACATATTAACTAATTTACGGTTTTCGCCAATAAAATTCTTAACCGTTAAGATGTTTCTTTTAGGCTAACTAATATTTCTTTATGACAAATATAGCACACGCCATGTTTGATATAACCTTGAATTGTAGGATTGTGTATAGAAGACGATACATTCAAGAAACATATAGTTTATACAGAAGTATACACATTTTTATAAAGGAACTTACCTGTATACAGTTCTACCATTTATGGAAACCCCTAGTTGGTTAATAGCTCCTTTCAATATTGTTCTGAAGCTTTATATTATGGATATTCTATTATTCTCTCCGAGGTGGAAGTCGAAACGTCAATGAAATCCATTTTTTAAGTTAAATTGTGGCTTATTTCCCAGTTAGAATAAGATCCTTTCTTTCAGAGTTGTCCATCATTATAGATATCTAAAATGCATATAAAGATACTATTTATGATTCTTTTAGAACTACATATTCGGATATGCAACAATATTAATATTACATCTTAAATTAGGTAATCAATTCACTTTTATATACCTATGTACGTACCTTCAAACTATCCCTTAGATTTTAAAGAAAACCAACAAATAACAAATCCAAAATCCATCTATGAAAAGGAACTAATGCCATGCACGCCATCTTATCTTGCCAAACACTGAGATTAAATCACAAATATATAGTGAATAATGGTTACTGCGCAATTCTTTTGTGGAAGAAAATCTCTTTGCAAGTAGCACTTCGGCATTAATGATAAAGTTATTATTTAATAACCACAGTTACTACAGAGGGTATTTCTGAAGAATTATTTCTTGTGGTATAAAATATTTATTTGATTGCAAGAAAATTTCTTGTTCACAAATATAAATATGGATTAACTTAACATATATTTCTTATACTGCAAAATATGTGTAGTTTTCAATTTAAGAAACAAAAACTTTAGGATAAGAAAATTAAAATGTAACCATTAATGCATTTCTTAGTATTGAAGAAATTATCTGTAAGAAATTATTGAGTTGTGTTTAAAAAACTGGTTTCTTTATATGTGAAGCGGTATGTTTAAGTTAATATGATATGGTAACTTTTAAGAAAGATAGCTCAAAGAAATCAGTGTTTTAGGAGAAAAGAAATTGTTCTCTCGGTGTGCTTTTAAGAAAAGCAGAAGATAGAGATTCATTTCATTGAACACTACGAACACTAATACTGTTGATTTCAACAAAATCGCATAAGAGAGATGAAGAGCGTCGGCGCAAAATTTCGGACCAATTCCTTTTTTTCGAATCCTGAGAAAACTAAAAAATATTTTTGAAAAATTTAAACACAGAATGAAAGATTACATTATTACCGAGGGCCGAAAATCCCTTAGAATAAACAAACAGTTTTTTTAATGAGATATTTGAAATTAAAAATCACATTAAATTTTCTTTTTTTTTACCCCTGTGACTTATTAAAATAAACATAGAAGTTTTCAGGGACTTTCGGCCCTCGGCAATAATGTACTATTTCATTCACCGTTTAAATTTTTCAAAAATACTTATTAGTTTTCTCAGGATTCGAAAAAAATGAATGCATTTAAAAAGCATTGCGCCTATGCTCTTAAAAAAAATTGCTTGCGAGATTTCTCAACGGGCCGGATAAAGTAAGCAAAAGGGCCATATCCGGCCCGCGGGCCGGCTTTTGCCCACCCCTGGGCCCTGTATGAACGTATAAAAATTGATTTTATCATAGCCTCTTGAACACTGTAGACAAACATAGGCCGCCCCTGACTTCCGCTAGTGTACACCACAAAGCCGTTAAAAAAAAAACAAAAACAAGAATAAGAAAAATAAGTTTTATCCCATACTTATCTTTACCAATTTCCTTTCGAGTCTTCCGGAATTTGCGTCAAGGGTTACGTTCTGATAAAAGCGGTCTAACGGCCAGTTTTGAATTGGCTGCTTATCAGTTATTTGCGTGTTATCAGCGGTATGGCAGTCGTTGGTGTTGCTGTTATCTGCGTTTATATTAGGGATGTGAGCCGCTAGTATTTGTTTAAGCGTTGTCGAAAACATTTTTTCGATATCTTACAATAAATATACCCCAGAGTTTGTTTTTCGATTCTTCAATTTTGTCTCGAATCGAATCTGTTATTGGATCTTTATGGAAATAATCATCAATTTATATTACATTTGTTTTCGAATATCACAATAAGTAATGGAATAAAGCCAACCAATTGCTAGGTATACCTTTATAATCATCATCATCATCGTTTGGCTCTACAACTCTGAGTCTTGGCCGCGTTTACTATTTTCCTCCATTGTTGTCGGTCTTGAGCAGCTATTTCCCATTGCTGTACTCCAATTTTGCGTAGATCACTGGCTACTGCGTCCTTTATAATCATATATAGAATATAGAGAGATAATTTCTACCAAAATTGTACTGATTGCCTAGCAGAGGTAGAGGTAGAGCACTTTCTAAAAAATGCTAAAATTAAGAGAGCTTGTGGTCCAGATGATACACCAACTGAGTTGCTGAATCTTGTGACGATAATATATTTTATCGTCTAGAGTACGCCAATGTATCAAGCAAAACGTGTTTTTATACCATCTTTGACAGTATAAAAGACGAAACGGAAACCATTTGATTATTCTCGGTGTGCTGAACGGAGAATAATCAAGAAGGTATAATAGGTGAGTTAAGTATATCCCGACCATATTCCGACCCCCGTCGACTTGGCGTGCTGAGCGATTTCGACGTTTCATTTACCCCATCTAGTGATGTAAGAAGAGAATATTCTCAAGAGAATATTCTCGAGAATATTCTCGGCCAGAAAATTCTCAGAGAGAATATTCTCGAGCAGAAAATTATTTTCGAGAATTTTCTATATTGTTTTTGCCAATTCACCTCGTATATTTTTTGCATCCCAAACATTATTATTCTTGAAGGTCGAACACCATGAAATGCTTTTTCGCTTTCACGCGATTTTAGATCAAATCCCCGAAAATCTAAGTAGCCGGGGCTGGGGAATCCCATGAACCACTAGCTAGAGTGTTTACAGTGTCAGTATTTATTGTTTTGGTGCTATATTAACGTGTAAATATTTAGAATGGATCGAAGTAAAGTATAATTTACTAAAAAACCTAAAACGCTCACTATACTACTCGCGAAGTCGATCGAAGTTTAGCGAATACGAGAGTGTAGACAGGTTGTTCATGTGACTTTGCTGCGCCTCGACCTACTTGCATTCTGTGGAGATTTTTGAGACAAGTCAAAGGAACCGAAGTCCTTATCGCCCGGCGTGAATGTGTTCCTCACGAAGTAGAACGAGTGTGTAGTGACGGGTACTTCGGACTTCGGTGAACTTTCCCGAAGTAACTTCGCAAGAGTGTGGTGCTCGCTTTAAAAGGAATATATGGACTTACTGTAAAATTAACAGTGTACAAGGTCAAACAAGTACTTTTGTAAATTTTATGATAGTCAATAATTGAAAAATTCAACAAGAATCACAAAACATTTAGTAAAATGTGTTAAATGTCCAGTGGGAGCGAGACAATTACTTAAAAGGATCAACAGAAACATTCATCAACTGCTTTTCAGCCAACACAGTTGTTATATTCGTCCAATGATGGTAAGCATGCCTTCATCCAGTGCATAGACTGAAAGAAGTTTCAGTACTTATGGTTTTATCCACTCCTCTAAAAGAAACCGGCTTACTGGTGAACTTACGGTGATAAGGTAACTTTTATTGCTCACAATTTAAAATTATTAGACGTAGACCAATCCACGACTGAGCTGGTGACTAGTGGAAAACAAAATCCCACAACTTCTCATCAGTACATTAAAATGCAGAATGTAGATGACCAGGATGAGCTAATGATAGAAATAGATTCTGAATCTGAGGCCTCATCTTTTTCTGATTAGCTCACCACATCCAGTATTTGCTGTTAAGAAAATTTCATTTTTTTTGTCAAATAAATTTTGTTTTCTGTTGTTTTTGTATTTTCTTATACAGTGCGTCCATAAAGTAACGGATAAATTCATTATTTTATAAACCGGTGACTTTAAGAAAAAATCCCGAAACAGGTCGATTTTTGTTTTTGCATTAAAATTTTTTGGCATACACATCATAATAGTGACGTCATCCATCTGGGCGTGATGACGTAATCGATGATTTTTTTAAATTAGAATAGGGATCATGTGATAACTCATTTGAAAAGGTATTCAATTCTCTATTCAGTAATATAAACATTGTTATAATTATTTATATAGGGTAGCCAATTTTTTTTTAAATTAAATTAATTGACACAAAAATATGAATGTAAGTATGTAATTTATTTAATTTTATGTACATTTTACTGTTGCCATAAAACAGAAAAACATTTATTTGAAAAATTAACATTGATTTTGGTTTAAACGAAGTGTTCAAACTGCTTTAGAGGCATGTGGGTGGCAGCTTTAACATTGAATTTAAGCGAAAAACAATATGTATTTATTTGTCAACTAATTTTTTTTCTTGTTTTCTGACAACAGTAAAACGTATTTCGAATGAAATAAATTACATACAATCTTCTTTTTGTCTCGATTATTTTAATTAAAATTTTTTTGTACACCCTGTATAAATAATTATGTTAAGGTTTATATTACTAAATAGAGAATTGAATGTCTTTTCAAATGAGCTATAACATGACACCCCTATTCTCATTAAAAAAAAATCATCGATTACGTCATCACGCCCAGATGGATGATGTCACTAGTATGATACATATGCCAAAAAATTGTAATTTAAAAATAAAAATCATTGGATTGAATCAATGGATTTTTCATTGAAGTCGCCGGTTTACGAAATAATGAATTTAGGCGTTACTTTATGGATGCACTGTATATAAAGAACATTGTTGTTTCGTCTCATAATTTTGTATATAATTTAATGATTTTTAATACCCTATTTCATCTTTAACAATATCCATAAGCGCGTCATAAGGTTCATTCTCAGAAAATTCTCCATATCGAGAATATTCTCGGGAATATTCTCCGATTTTTCATTCTCGAGAATTTTCCAACACTAACCCCATCCAATATGAGAGGTGATCGTAATTCCTTACATGTCTTTCCCCCTGGTGAATTGAGCGAGATGTCCTCACCTTATATGTCCATTTCACATTAATAAATAAATGCAATTCCTATCGTCGTTTACTATCATTCATTCATGTATCAATTATCGTCACAATGGTTCGAGGTTTACGAAAGTTCGATATGTAGATTGTAATTAACAAGTAAATTAACAAGTAATTAACGCTAATTATCTTATCTTTTGTATGTTTTGGTTCTAAAATAAATACATATCTTAAAAACGAATCCTGCCTTCGACTGAATTTGCTACCCGATATCTTCACAAGCTAAGTTATATGTAGTAGACAATTTTTTAATGCAATATAGAACAATGGAGTGATCCCCAAAGACTGGCTCAAGTCCATCTTTGTCACAATATACCCAATTGGGTTTTAGAAATGCTGTGAGAACCAAGGAAGCACTTTTTGTGTTAAATTTCCTATTACAAAAATGCCGTAATCAAAGAAAATATGTATTTACATATTTTCTTCTTAACTTCGAAAGGCATTCGATAAGTACAGCATGTAAAATTAATGCAGATGCTAAAAAATATTGGAGTAAATGATAAAGATATTCGTGTCACTATTTTGTACTGGTATCGTAAATCAAACTGATATCGTAAAAATTGGAAATAACTACACCGACGAAATCTACAATACCACGAGGAGTCAGACAAGGTTGCATTTTGTCCCCAACATTTTTTGTCCCTAACAAAGTTTCATAGCTTGTTACAGAATTTTAAGTAATAGTATATTATGGAACGAGCATTTAATGATGGTCATTATAAAGCGAGTATGAGGGTTACGAAACGAGCCGTATGCGGCGAGTTTCGTATAGAGTACGACCTTCATAATGATAATTAAATGCAAGTTGTATACACTATTTTTTCTATGATCATTCACAACAAAAAATATATTCAAATTTATTAATTTTGTAACGCAAACAAATTACGTAGTTTGTCAGTTTGACGGTTTGTTTACATATTGAGAACTGTCAAAGCGTATGTATTTGACTCGCCATTGGTCACTGCGCGTGTACCACCTTTATCGCGAATGCCATATCGCGATTCTATTGGTTAAAAATCTGTATCTTAATGAAAATCTGTGTCATAATGAAGTTCATTATGATACAGGTAGTGACATCATAATTGATATTTTATAGTATGAGAATAGAAAAAAATGTTTCAAAACACAGTGTTGTATAACATTTTTCTGGTTAAAAAATAGTGTGTCCAGTGTGTAAAAATCCAGTGTAAAAAAACTTCGTCCAGTGTATGTTTAATGTTATTTATTACTTGCAAAATTCTTTGAATTACGTTTTTGCCATACAAATGTTATCTACATTTTGCGGGGATATCTTCCTGTTTTGACGAAGTAAGTCTACGTTATTGTAACTTTTTGTCTAACATCAACTTTGATTTCTTGTCAAAGTTTTTTCCACTTATTTCTTTTGTTACAATGGAGTTCTTTTGGCTTATTTCAGATGCCCCTGATGATGCTAAGTTAGCGAAAGTATACTTGGGCAAGATTTGATTAAACTATAATATGCTCGAAATCTGCCTTTTACCCCTATAAATTTTTCTGGTTGTATAGCATGTTTTATGTTATCCAACAGTTGTCGGTATAGTCGGTAAACATCAAAGAAAGTTATAAAACATTGTTGTAAAACCGCATCGCCACTGATCTACATTTAAAAATATGTTATTGAAACATTTCACTCTTCTCTGGCTGGCATAGTTCACGAGCAGCAACCATTGGAGTCATATCGCCTTGTCCGTTCTTGAGTGATTTTTGTAAATTTTTCATTGCTGTATTCACGTGGGGTTCTTTACGCGATGGAATGGTCGAGAGAACTGACTACTCATTTAATTGAGCTATTTCGTGAGCAACGAGTATTATGGGACCTTACATTTATGGACTTTAAAAACCGAAATAAAAAATACGACCCATGGACTGAAATAGCCGCAGAAGTGAAAACAGATACAAGTGAAGTTGAAAAAAATGCGTATGCCGATTGGGCAATTTCAGCGAGAATTGAAGAAAGGGAAAAGTGGCGATGAATCATTATAAAACAAAGTGGATTTTTTTTAATATGCTTTTATTTTTAAAAGATAAAAATGAGGCACGCTATTCTACTGAAGGAGGTCTCTCTCCCAAGCAAGATACTGAGCCACAGGACTCATTACTTACCAATTTACATTTTGTAAATATTGAACAGCCCAGATAAGCAGTTTCACCAATTTTTATTTTTTATACTGCCTAACCTACCAGATATCCAGCTAAAATGCTGCAAAAGTTATGCGCATTTTGCTGTTCTGTTTTTTGTTATATAGTCTGGATGCTTTGCTATATTATAACAAAGTTACATAACAAAGTTGTAGAACAAATTTGTTGTATAACTTTGTTATTAACATGTTTTGTTATGTAATCTGGACCCAGCTTCAGGCTGATCGTTTTGGTGCTGTTAAATCGTATCCGTTAAATTCTCACATGTCGAACACGATCATGTTAGACTGCCCTGCCTTCCTCTAGGTCCAATTTGACCATAATAGACCCCTCGCCTCTCCATCTTTGTTGTGAATAATCTTACTTCGTTCTATGTGACGTCTAAGATCGGTGGAATTGTTAAGGTCTGCTTTTGTGCTGCCTCGACAATCAATTTTGACAGCGGAAAAACAGGACGAATTGACAGACGGAAAGAATACGATTTGGCAGACAAACCAGAAGACGAATTGACAGACAAACCAGAGGATGAATTGACAGATGGGCAACAAGAAGAATTGACAGAAAAAAGAAGACACAGTGATAGCCGAGAACAAGAAGACGAAAAGAAAACATTTGAAGTGACACACGACATTTTGACAGATAAGAAAATATCTTTGCAAATAGAGAAAACAATGTGATTGAAGATAAAAAGGAAGAACTGGGCGAGCCGAAAAGAAGACCAATTGACAGACGGAAAAGAAGACCAATTGACAGACGGAAAAGAAGAAAAATTGACAGTTGACCTGATAGCTTAAAGCTGTCAGATGACTTCATAGCCGCCATCTTGTAACGTCACACCGTCTGACCCAAGTAGCCCATACTCTGTTGTCGGTGTGCCAGACTCTATCGATAGTTTGAGAAATATCTATCAAAAAAGCTTATGAACAGTACATATTTCTTTTCTAGTCAATTTTAATAAAAATGTAGAGCCATTTAAAGGCCTAATACGAATGAAATTAGTAAATTAGGTACATCAAACTATTCAACTTCAATCTGCTTCATCCACAAATTAACCTACCTCCACTAAGTAATTAAAACTAGGTAAATAACGTTCATCGAGATTAGAAGCTTGTAGGTATCGAAAGCGACATTCGGATTTGTTTAATTCTAATTACCACGACAAAATAAATCGGTTAGTTTGGGCACTATTCAAATTTTCAAACAAATTCTGCGCTAATGAGTTTAAAGTGGTTAATATCGTTCAACCGCACAAAGGTGGAGGCGACAATAATGTAAATGATGAACACACGAGCGAATTAACAACTGAATTTACCAAATTACGGAGTATTAAATTGTAGTAACCGATTGGAATAATGTAGCATTAATTGTAACTCAACAATTTCTGTGAAAAGTTGTATGTAAATGTGAGACTGTTCATGTTCAATTAATCATGATTATAAGGATATTGGTAGGATTTTAATGGAATCTCTACCAAACGTCGAGAAAAGTGTTAATTAATTCGTTTTCTCTGATGTGACATTCCCACATATTTTAGGACCAATGGAATGTCAAGAGAGCGATATTTTGCTGAGATGTTAAGAGCGTACTTCACAGCGTGTAGTTCAAAAATGCGTTTGGTTTATTGTATAAGGTTGTACTTAAGACGAGAATTAGAAATTTTCGGTTAAGAGATCTTTAATCTCTTAACCGAAATCGAAACATCACAATAAAGGTATTTTCAACTAAAATCTTTGTTAATTCCAATTAAAATTAAAGTACATGCGTGGTGCTACAGTGAGACAATGAGAGTGCTACAGTGAGACAATGAGAGTGCTACAATGAGACCACTGCAGAGCAATGTCTGAGGTTGTCTAAGCGCAATCTGAAAGAATTTCTACATTGCTTCATAACCGTACATAAAACTTGGATCCACCAGTCTCACCAGAAACCAAGAACAGTCGAAAAAGTGGATATTACCCGGCGAATGTGCTCCGAAGAAGGCGAAGAACATGTCCTATCGGCCGGAAAGGATTTGTCACAATTTTCTGGGATTCACAAAGTGTAAGCTATATCAGCTTCCTGAAAAAGGGCAAAACGGTTACATGGCTTTACTATGTTCCATTATTGGGTGAATTCGATGCCTAATTGCAGAAAAAACAGCCCCAATCAGGGAAGAAAGAAGTCCTCTTCCACCATGACAATGCAGCAGATCACACCTCCGCCGTGGCCACGGTCAAACTGGTCGATTTGTTTTGTTTCCAAACATAAAAAAATCACTCGTAGGACAGAAATTTAAGTCGAATGAGGAGTTCATGGCCATCATGAAAGCCTACTTTGCAAACCTCGAGAAAATGTATTTTTCAGACAGAGTAGAGAAGTTGGAGCCTTCCTGGGTACCGAGCTAAAAGGAGACAATATTGAAAAATAAATCGCCACTTTTCCAAAATTTTCATTATTCTTTTTGAAGCTAAGTACTTATCGGACCGGTACAGTTTAGAGCTCCTTCCATGCAAGCTAGAACCACCATGAAAAAAAAAACGTATACAAAACACTTCTGCTTCTTCTCTTAGCATCATAACCCTGAGTGGGCCTTTGTCTGTCTGGCTATGACCTTTCATATACAGACCTCTTGTGCCCTTCTCCTCCATTGTCTTATATTCATAATTTTCAGGCCACCTTCCACGTCATCCAAGAACCTTCCTGTTTTTAGTAATCCTATCGGGTTAAACCCAGACGCACACATGGAAAAACATGGGGACTCTGTCCAAAAATGGCGTACTGGACATATACAACGATAGTGAGACCCATGATAACATATGCATCCTTGGTATGGTGGACAAAGATGCAGCAAAGAACCGCTATAAACAAGATAAGCAGGATACAAAGACTTGCATGCTTGGGAATAACGGGAGCAATAAAAACAACACCGACGGCGGCACTGGAAACCCTGTTAGACCTACCCCCTCTTGATATATTTATCAAAGGGGAAGCGAGGATGGGAGCATACAGGCTGCAAGGAAAACCAAGGGATAAATACGAGAACCTTGGGCATAATCAGATTTGGAACTATGGTGGGGTAAGTATATCTGATACATACACTGACCACATGGTACCAAAATACACATTTAATAGGAACTTCGGAATAGAAATCAATGACCGAAGGGAATGGAACAGCATCAGTAGCAAAATCAGAGGAACGATCTGGTATACAGACGGATCAAAAACCGATGAAGGCACTGGAGCCGGTATTTTTAGTGAAACAGAGAATGTAGGACTCAGTTTCTCACTAGGAACATACACAACTGTGTTTCAAGCGGAAATGTACGCAATTCTGCAGTGTGTCGCAATGAACAACTTGAGGGCCTATGAAAATAGACGGATCAATATACTCACAGACAGCCAAGCATCACTGAAGGCACTAATGAGCCCGAAAGTGACGTCAAGGCTGGTATGGGAATGCCGGCAAGAACTGGAAGAACTGGCCGAAAGAAATAGTGTAACTCTATTCTGGGTGCCAGGACACACCGGGATAGACGGTAATGAGAAAGCAGATGAGCTGGCAAGGAACGGTTCATCAACTTTATATTTTGGCCCAGAACCTGCTCTAGGAGTACCTAAAACAATAATTAGGGGACAAGTCAGGGAATGGGTCAAAAACAAACACAAAGAATACTGGGGGAACGTACCTGGTCAGCGACACGGGAGGCCCTTAATAAGGGAACCCTCAAAACGGAGAGCTGAGGAACTAATAAAATTACATAGGAGTCAGCTCCGCATAATTACAGGTCTTCTCACGGGTCACTGTGCCCTAAAAGGACACCTGAATAGAATTGGGCTGTACGAAGGGAACCTTAACTGCAGACTGTGCAATAGGGGAACTGAAACAGCACATCATGTACTGTACGAGTGTGAGGCTTTGGATCACAAAAGACAGGCTATTTATGGACAACCAAAATTAAGTCCAGCAGAATATGCCACCCAACCCATGCTAGGGATGTACAATTTGGTACGTGGAACCAAGCTTGTGGATTGGGTGACATAAAAGGTAGGATGGTTGGCACAATAAGCCCATGAGGCTGCAGTGCCATCGGAGACATATGTCAGACGACCTCCAAAAAAAAAAAATCCTATCGGGTTTCATTGTAATATTTTCTTTTGTTGTTTTTGTATCTTCTCATGGAGCTGAAGATCTGTTGGTGCAACCAGGCATAAAAGAGTTTGAAATCACTCAAAAAAAACTTTCATTGTGTGAAAGACCTACGACTCCAATCGTCCACTCTGCTGAAAAATACAACAATAAATTCGTCATGTCTTTCAAGTATTAGCCAAAATACGTTTTTCGTGGCTCAAACTGATAACATTTCCCTGCACTTATGCAATTATTTGTACAAAAATTTAACAAAATTAAAACTCCCAGTTGTTTCTAGGTTATAACGGGAAAATAAAAGCATGTTTGAATAAATCCCTTATTTATGGCATTTAACAATCACTATAATTTGTCCTTGAATTTTGAAGAAACTTTCCAACATAATAAATATTCCATTTTCATTTGACGTTGTTTGCTAATTATTTATATTTAAAATTTGCGAACGTAACATTCCAGTAGACAATGAACACAACTTACGTTTGCATATCTTGAATAAAGTCATGTTTTTATATGTGTCAGTAGTGCATTAAGAATATCCACTGTTTAGTTACAAATATTACTTTTAACTGGAACTATCTATAATTCTTATAACATCATCAATCACTTTATGGTCATTCCTGTCAGCATCATAATTGATGATATGGCCCAAGGTGGGCCTCGATGTTTATGAGCTGATTTTTCTATTCGGCCCTATTCTAGTGCAGCTTGATATCAGTTGGCTCCACTAACCTTCCTAGTTCTTTCTCCACAACATCCCATCATCTTAACCTTGGCCCATCTCTAGCATCCTCGGGTTTCCTCAAATAGAATGTCTTGTGTAATAGCTTTCACATGTCCTGGATAGACATACTGCCCACTACAGGCGTAAAATAACAGCATGCAACAAGAAAAACATTGTTTCTTTGAGCAGTACCTATTCGTTTTTACGATTGGTAGGTTGCTAACCTTGCCAATCACCTTCCACATTGTATACATGCTTGAGACCGGCTGTGGTAACCTCAAAGCTACTCGATCTACTCCGCAATTACTCCAGACAGTGCTAGAAATAGCAGAGATGAAAACTCTTAGAAAAATCGATGGTGGTAAAACAATATCGGATAGATCTAGAAGTGCAGCTATACGACGGAGATGCAAGATGGACAATGTTAATAACTGGGTAAAAACAGAAGAGTAGAATGGAGTAACCACATAAGCCGAGTGACAACAAATAGATTAATAAAGACGACGAGAGATGGTTCTAAAATAGGAAGACCATGAAAACGATATCACGACAACTTACTGGAGGCACATTGAAACAACAGACACGAGTCATGTCTACAGAGAAGAAGAAAAACCAGAGAAAAGGTTCAATATCTTCTTGATGACAGAATAAAAAGTAGAAATAGACAGAGAGGCTGCGCTGAAAAATCTCTTTGAATTTACTAAAGCTATATTTTTCACAGTTGATTACTGTAAGTGTGTAGAGAAACATACTGCAGTCGGTCAAGCGAAACGTAGAACAGGGGTTACTGAGAGGGTATCAAAGTTGCTTTCCTACGAGGGTAATTAAATCCATTTACTAAGGCTGGAAATCAGTACACACATTCTAAATTAAATATAAATAAAAGTTATTATAGTCGGTCAGCTGTATGACAAAATGAAGCATTTTGGCTCGCAATTTTTTCGTCCAGCATGGATTTATTTGAAATTTTCACAGAAGGTAAGCAAAATTCCAGGGATCATTTTCTATATCATGCCGCTATCATACGCTAAAACCTTGGGGGTGGTTGCCACCCCATCTTGGGGGTGGGAATTTTTTATTACATTTTAACCATGTAATTCCATGGAAATGTGTTTCTAAAAAAAATGATTTTTACATTTTCTTCGTAAAACTAATATTTTTCGAGTTATTCACGCTTGAAAATAACAGTTTTTCGATGAAAAAATCGACTTTTTAGAGGGTTTTTTGAGAATACTTCGAAAAATATGCATTTAATCAAAAAAACTGTAGATATCGAAATTGTATCTTTTAGTAACACAAACCAAATTATTTTCCAATAATATCTTTAAGACCAATACAAACCGAGATATGGCATGTTAAAGGTTAGCTTTTTTCGTCAAATGCATGATTTGAAATATTCAAAGGCAAATAATGGGAAAAATTTGCATTTTTCGGGGAAAACTTAAATATTCTTTTTTCAAGTATACAATTAACCCTTTCAAAAAAAATGTAATAAAAAGTTACTAGCATGAAAATTAAGCGACTTCAGCGACAATCAAAAAAATAGCGGTACCTGCTTTTCTCTACGAAAAAAATCAGTGAAAAATAAACTAAACCCTAACTACCTTCCTAATTCAAAATTGGTCTTTACCTTTCTGTAGTTCCTTTTATATTTATATTATCAATACACTCAAGGAATTTGACCTATTTAAAATGCGTAATTTTGGAAAAATTGGAGTTTAAAGAAAAATTGATTTTTTGCAATTTGGTATTTTTCACCTTTTACTTCAAAATATCTCCGAAAATACCGAAGATACGAAAAAAATTATAAACTAGTAAATTGTAGCTTTTCTAATGACTAAAATTACCCTGTACATAGATTTTCATTACAGTGAATAGTTAGCCAGGTATAGCTGTTTAAAACCACTATTTACCAGCAAACACCCCCTTATTCGAGCCCTTTAAACCCGCCCCAATTAAAACTAAGGGATCTTACGGAATTTAATTTACACAGCCTTATGGCTCTTTAAAAATCCTACAAAATCATTTTTAAAGAAACATTTTATCGCCAAAAATATATAGAATATTTTTCGAGGTACATATTCTCAAAAAACCCTCTAAAAAAGTCGATTTTTTCATCTAAAAACTGTTGCGATTTTCAAGCGCGAATAACTCGAAGAATATTAGTTTTACGACGAAAATGTAAAAATTATTTTTTTCTTAGAATCGCTTTTTCCATCGAATTACATGGTTAAAATGTAATAAAAAATTCCCACCTCCCAGATGGGGTGGCAACCACCCCCAAGGTTTTAGCGTATGATAGCGGCATGATATATAAAATGATCCTTGGACTATTCCTTACCTTCTGTGAAAATTTAAAAAGAGGGCAAAAATTCTATGTTAATTTTAGAGATCGAGTACAATTTTTTGCGATTATTTCATGAATAAAACTGTTCAAAACCAAAATTTTATTGTAATTTATTTATGTAAGTACAAATTAGTACAATTAAGCACACAATTGTTATAAAAATATTTGACGGTTGAAAGTCATCACTTTTATAATTTTTAAAACATTAATTGTCATTAATGTCACTGAATGTATTTTTTCATAGCAACGAAGGGCATCTGACGTAATATACTTGACGACGGGAAATTATCAAAAATTATCAATAGTAATACCACTAGTGATTCAATTTTCGCGATAAGTCTGTCGATTTACTTCTAAACGAAACTGAGTTGCTTGAAAACACCACGAGTCCGTAGGACGAGTGGTGTTTTCTTTAAGCAACTCAGTTGAGTTTAGAAATAAAAGACAGACTTATAAGATAAATTAAATCACGAGTGGTTTTTTATTAGACTATTTCACGAACAAAGTGATAGGTCAAAAATTCAGTAGAATGAGAGGAAGGAATTTAATAATAATACATTTGATCTGGGTAACCCAAATCTACCCATTTTTTGAATAATTCACAATTAGTCATAATCATGAAATATTTATTATAACTATAAATAATTTGTTATAATTATTTTTTACCTATAACAATAAATAATTTGTACACGAAAAAAATACATTATTCTCGACTATAATTATTATAAACGGTGCAATTGTAAAAATTTTGAATAGTATGACCGTTATTAGGTGGATACAATGTATTAGTTCAGAGAAATAAGGAAAAAAAATATCGTGTTGGTGACACAACCCCCTCCAGGCCAAAACCAAAATTTTCGAGTAATATGGTCATCTATAATAATAACATATATGTTTCCTGCAGCCGATTTTGATGATATACATAGTTATAAACAAATGAAGATCAAAAAACGGTAAATTTTCGCTTTTTTCGTCTATTACTAAAAAATTGGGCATTTTAAACAAATTTGAGAGTAATAAACTCATAAACCGTACAAAAAACTTCAATATGGCGTTCGCTGGATATGTCTATCCTTATTGGTTGCTTAGAAAATTGTAAAAATAAATCATAAATTTTGAGTTTTTATAAATATTCATAACTTATGTAAAAATTAACTTAGAACCTTCTTATTACACAGAATGTTGAGACTTATGGTGCTTAAATCATACCCTAAATTTCAAAGCAATTGGTCAAATAGTTTAAAAGCTATTTAATTTGTTTATCCAAAATTAATTTTTTTTGCAACACTGTAAGTCAGAAAATGATGAAGTTACAGTAATATTTTGGATAGTTTATGAAAGAAGAAAATTTATAGTATTTATTTAATTTAAAAAAAATGACAAAAAATAATTATAAATATTTCAAAATAATTTTGCAAAAACATGTGAATTAAAAAAATGGGGGGGCTAACTTTTTCCCTAAATGTCCTAGAACAGTTGTTTTTCTTTCTAAATGTGTATAAAAATTCAGTCTTTCTAAATATGAAAAAATAATTTTTCTACGGGTAACGGTTAAAAAGTTATTCTAATTGTTTATAAGTAAGCAAAATATCGACATGTTTTTGCAAAATAATTTTACACCGTTTAAAATTATTTTTTGTCATTTATTTTTAATTAAGGTAATAGTATAAATGTTCTTCTTTCATAAACTGTCTGAAGTATTATTGTAACCTCGTAATTTTCTGACTTATAGTGTTGCAAAAAAAATGAATTTGGGATAAACAAATTAAATAACTTTTAAACTATTTGACCAATTGCTTTGAAATTTAAAATATAATTTTAGTATAAGAAGTCTCGGCATTCCGTGTAATAAGAAGATTCTAAGTTAATTTTTACCTAAGTTATGAATATTTATAAAAACTCAAAATTTATGATTTATTTTGCAATTTTCTAAGCAACCAATAAGGATGGACATATTCAGCGAATGCCAAATTGAAGTTTTTTATACGATTTATGAGTTTCTTACTCTCAAATTTGTTTAAAGTGCTTAACTTTTTGGTAATAGACGAAAAAAGCCATAATTTACCGTTTTTCGATCTTCATTTGTTTATAACTATGTATATCATCAAAATCGGCTGCAGGAAACATATAGGTTATTAATATAGATGTCCATACTACTCAAAAAATTTGGTTTCGGCCTGGAGGGGGATGTGTCACGAGAAAAATCTTATTTCTCTGGACTATATTGTTGCTATTATTACTTGATGTACTTGGAGTATTCCTAAAAGTATTTACTACGTTCTGATGATGTTCCTTTTGACGTATACAGCTACAATAATTTTTTTGGCAAACGTCAAACTTTGCTTTGCGATCGGTATCCATGGTTACGTCGTTGAAAACACGAAGCTGATAGACCAATCAGAATTGAAAGACGGTTGGTGTTTTCGCGATAACACAAGCTGTCTTTGGTTTGTGATTGGTCAGATTATGTGAAAATTTTAAGATGAGTGAAATAGTCAGTTTAATTTTTATTTCTGTAGCTTTCTATTGGTCAGAATCTCCTTTGAATGAAATAATCAACCAAGAATAACTCAAAAAACATTGAGTTTTCAAAAAATAATTATAGAACAGTTTTTCCTTAAAATTAGGTTCTCTAGCCTCTTCCGTGGCTATTTTAAGCAAAATATTTTTCATAGATAAAAGCGATGTGCAAGATAAAAGCGCACATCGGCATAGGGTAGACTTTGTTTCTTGAGTTATTCCCTACTTACTGTGAAAATATCAAGAAGTCGATGTAGTAGGATGGAATTCGGAGCCAAATACCCTCATTGACTGCCCTAATAGCTTCAGAACAACATTACAATCTATGTTTTTCATATACAGAATTTAAAAGACCCTCCATCATTCACTCGTTTTTAAATGTTGTTCCCGTCGTTTTAAATGTTGTTTTTAGATAATTTCGCATAAGACGCGACGGTCGCCCTACTCCAGTCTTCCGAGTCGTTTACCCTATAAAATTAAATATAATTTCGTAGAATAAAAGGTACAGTTATGGAGCTAAATCAAATTATAGCGTTGTGGTTTCTGTATTGTTGAAGAAAGAGAAATAAGAGAAACCAAATTCATTGGGTCCATCCTATGAACGCAAAAAGATAGGTACGATTTATAGATTTTTACATTCACACATATTGATGGAACACCCTCTATACTCAACGTTAATTGCAACTATGTAAAATAAAGTTTATTATAATATACTTAGCAGTTTTAATTACTGTCGTTATCAGTAACATATAATTAATTTTGCTGTGCTTACCAAATGTGTTTTTGTCTTTATTACCTAATTCGTCAAATTCACTGTTAAGTGCACGGTATACACTATTCCAAGCATTTCTCGTCAAGTTTCTATCTTTATATATTTCTATATAATAATATAGTGTAAATAAAAATAATATACCAAACAACGCAGCAAAATATCTTCGTGCGACTCAATTTTTATTGTGTGAAAAGGACAAGTGCGTCAAAACTATCCCACGGGAAAACCCTGGCACGTTCAAAATTCTTATAATGTTAAACAGCCCTAAGAATTTGAACCTGCGGTCGCTAGAACGCACGATGACATTCCAATGGTGGCTCAAGCGATCCCATGGTAACTTTCACATTACACCGAACGTTCCAACCGCTCGCCGTGTAATGAGAAAGGTTCCATAGGATTGCTCGAGCCACCATTGGAATGTCATCGTGAGTTCCAACCATCGTACGTTCAAATTCTTAGCGTGTGAAACAAGGCTAAGTGTGTTTAGAATTCAATGGACCAAATTTTGAACAATTTTTATAGTTTTATACGAAATAAAGAGGCAGATATCAAGCACTGAATTTTATTTAATCTTGCCCAAGTATACTTTCGCTCCTAGAGCATCTTCAGGGGCATTTGAAATAAGTAAAGAAAAAACGCCATTGTAAAGCCAGAAAAAGTTGGAAAACATCGACAAAAAATCGAAGATGATGTGTATAAAAGGTTCAATGACGTTTTAAGACTTACTTCATCAAGAAAAGGAAGGTATCCTCGAATGTCATTTATTATAATATGATTGTTGGCAACTTAAATTAACATATTATGTCTAACAAATACACTAAACTAAACGAAGGACAAACAGATACATTTGAGGGCCTATACTTCTACATTTTTTGAAGATGAATTGATTCTATTGATGATTCTACATCTTCAAAAAATGTAGAAGTATACCGGCACTCAAATTTATCTGTTTGTCCTTTGTTTAGTGCAGGGCTGCCCAAACTTATTCGTACTGTGACGCCCTTGGGACTTTACTATTTTTTTGCGACGCCCCTCAACCCAACCCCCAATAATACTTACCAATTTTAGTACTAGCCTAGTAAGAGGTTATTTATAATTTTTATAGAAATTAAGAAAGAATTCAAAACATAGGCACAAAAATAAAAAGAGATATTTATTTATGTAACTAGCTGGTTAATGTGAGGGATGTGCTTGCTTTTTTGAGCATAGATTATAAAACCGTGGCTCCAATTTGGAAATTGTCACTCTAATTTCTTTTTCTAAGTTTATGTTTGACCTGTACTTGTTTTTAATTACTGCAACTACAGAAAAGCCCGTTTTGCGCAAGTACGAAATCGCAAATGGTAATACATAAAACCTTTAATGCAGCAGTGCTGATGGCATGATAGTTATGAGAAACTGAGCTCCAAAATTCAAACAGGTCCTTGTCGTGCTGAAGCTTTAGGCTGGCATCACAGGAAAATTCTGTCGGTTGTTCTTCTTATCATATTGTTCCAGATATATTGCTCCAGATTTTTGGGAAAACATTTCTCAGTGTTCGTTCCATGATAACATGTGTTGTGTAAACATATTTTTTAAAGAGGAACCGAGGATTTCTATCGATTTTTCTTGTAGAATACCTTGTAAAGCAGGAAAACAGTCAATTTCTTGATCTTCTAATTCTCTCTTCCATAAGAGCATCTTCTGAAACCCAGTAATTTTATCTGCCAATTGCAGAATATGAGTATTATTTCCCTGTAAATACTTATTAAGATCATTTAATTTGTTAAATATGTCACAGGGGTATTCTAATTTTATTATAAACTCTGAATTAATAAAGTTTTGCGCATCATTATGGGATTCTGTATGACATGTAAAGATACATGTAAAATTTCATTTTTTTAAATTCATATACACGTGCGAGTACGTTGCCTTTGGAAAGCCAACGAGAGTTGCAATAATAAATTAAAGAGGTGTGCTCGGCCCCCATTTCTTCACAATGTTTATGGAAAAGACTTGATTTCACGGGTCATGTTTTAATGTAGTTCACCACTTTAATAATGCTATCCATCACAACATTTAATTCAGGTGTAATGTTCTTTACTGCTAAGGCCTCTCTATGCATGACACAATGTGTCCAATTTACACTTGGAGCCTTGGTTTTGATGAGAGCTTGTAGTCCTGCATACTATCCGGACAAATATATTTTCTGTATTAAAAGTCCGCGCTGACACGCGACGCCCCTGGGACAACGCCGCGACGCCCCAGGGCGTCGCGACGCACAGTTTGGGAAGCCCTGGTTTAGTGTATTTGTTAGATATATACGTTAATTAATACGTTATATAATGACATTCGAGGGTACCTTCATTTTCTTGACGAAAAAAGTCTAAAACGGTATTGAACTTTTTATACACATATCATCTTCGATTTTTTGTCGAAGTTTTCCAACTTTTTCTTGCTTTACACTGGCGTTTTTTCTTTACTAAGCATCGCATATGCCCCTGAAGATGCTCAAGGAGCGAAAGTACACTTGGGCAAGACTAAATAAAATGCAGTGCTCGATATCTGCCTTTTATTTCGTAAAATTCGTATATTCGAGCATTCAACCACTTCCTATTTTAATTTTTTTAATATTCCATAAATTTCGAAAGTAATTTCGTTGTTAAAAGAATCATATATTTGCACACCCTATTTGGTCCTGTCGCCAGGGGGGGTACAACGGCCTTCTTAATTCAGATGGACTTACCCAATTTTTTTTTATGTATTTTGGCCCGTAGAATACGAATTTTTTGGGTAACAATTGATCCGGATGTCGATAAGATTGTTATAAACAAAGAAGTTGAGGAATTACATGACAGCGATTTCTCGCAAAACAAAACATTTTTTTTGTATTTTTTGGGTCATTCTAACCAAAAAATGTTCCTACAAGTTTTTTCGTAGGATGCATAGTTTTCGAGATAAACGCGGCTGAACTTTCAAAAAGTCGAAAAATTGCAATTTTTGAACCCGAATAACCTTTGAATAAAAAATAAAATAGCAATTCTGCTTACCAGCTTTAAAAGTTTGAGTCAAATTATATCTGTTTTGAATATTTGCATTGCTACAAATTTATTTTTGATTGTTAAAAAAAGCTATAAACACATAATGTTTCCCGTGCCTAATACATGCGTTTTAATGCATGCTACGTAGAAATAGCCCCGCTTGCACTCTTATCTCCTCTACCTACTCGTTTGATTTTAAATGAGAAATCATTGAAAACATCACTCAAGCACTAGGTGTTTATAGCTTTGTTTTAACAATAAAATAATAAATTTTTAGCAATACAAATAATTAAAAACGATATAATTTGACTTGAACTTTCAAATGCGGTAAGCAGAATTGCTATTTTATTTTTTAATCAAAAGTTATTCGGGTTCAAAAATTGCAATTTTTCGATTTTTTGAAAGTTCAACCCCGTTTATCTCGAAAACTATGCATCCTACGAAAAAAATTGTAGGAACATTTTTTGGTTAGAATGGCCCAAAAAATACAAAAAAATGTTTTGTTTTGCGAGAAATCGCTGTTATGTGATTCCTCAACTTCTTGGTTTATAACAATCTTATCGACATCCGGATCAACTGTTACCCAAAAAATTCGTGTTCTACAAGTCAAAATACATAAAAAAAACTTGGGTAAGTCCATCTGAATACAGGAGGCCGTTGTACCCCCCCTGGCGACAGGACTAATTGTTTTTCTTTGTTTGTTTTTCCTGTAATTATCGATTACTTTCTGCATCATAAGTTTATTAGATTTTGCCATACAGCTCATATTTTTTTATCGTTAATTCAGTTTAGTGCTCTGTTTATACATATTTATATGTAAGAGCAAAACATTTTAATAATGCCAGCAGCATTCTAGTTTGAGCTTGCAATCACCACTAAACTTTTATTTAATGGATATTATATTTTGATGGCATACTTGACCTACTTACTTTAAAGTAGCTTTTTATAGAATATTTATTATCATGGCGTTACAATAATTATTCCTTTTATTATTCGATTCCTGCTCTCAATAAATGCCTGTAAAAGATGGTTTTCATGATATATATTGGTTTGTTATTACCATAACTATTTTTTGTTTGTATTTTAGAAGAGAAGTGATATTAGGCCTCAGTGGCTAAAGAGACTAGGATTATTCGTGGACATGCAGTTAATCCGGGTTAGAATCAATACCATCGAGAAAAAATTATAATTGGTTTATTATTACCATAACTATTTTTTGTTTGTATTTTAGAAGTGATATTAGGCCTCAGTGGCTAAAGAGATTAGGATTATTCCTGGAAATGCAGTCAATCAGTGGGTTAGAATCCGGGTTAGAATCAATACCATCGAGAAAAAATTATAATTTAATTAATTATAGTCTGGGAGGTAGCGTCAAATTTTTACGGTGATTTTGGCACGGATTCTATGAATTTATATTTTGGGGGTTAGTACTTTTTTGATAACGAAAATATCTTGTCAGCTGGCGCGACTCCGGGTCTTTTAAGCGTGTAAAAATAATACGAAAGTAGATGGAAAAATCCTAGAACTTATAATATGTCTAATATTTTTATCTCACTGTCTTATACCTATTTGGTCTAATGGCTAGGATATCTGGCTTTCACTCAGGAGACTCGGGTTAGATTCCCTGCATCGGAAATCCTTTTTGTTTTTATAATTGACATTTTGATTTGAAAAATAATACTTTTTTCTACGGCTGTGCCTAAACAGCCACTTTCCCGCACGCATTTTGTTTCCGAAAGTTGCACTTTCCCGCACTAGTGCGGGAAAGTAGAATACCTTGTAGGTAATATGGCATTATAATATATTATAATATATGCAATAAACCAATATTTAGATATTATTTACTAATTTATTTCAAATTTAACTCATGCGGAAAGTGTCTTTCCCACACTCGACTGCTTGCCCGAACTCCGCTATCGCGTCGTTCGGGTCAACGGAAGTCGCGTGCGGGAAAGTATCACTTTCCGCACTAGTTAGGAAATTAACTATTTATAATACTTTTTTGTATTATGTCCTATAAATAATAATAACGTGGTATTAAAAAAGTTCTTTTTTATAAAAATGTAATTATGTATTTGTATGATTAACTTTCCTGGTCATTTTTTATTTTATGCCCCGGTTTTGGGCCAGCTGACACATCATCTGTTAATAAGCTTTGAAAAAAATATATGGATTAAATGGTAAATATTCCCATTTTGAGGTCGGTCATAAAACTCATAAATGTAATACAAAAATCTCTAGAGTCATTGCAGTTTTTTTGAAAAGCTCTTTTCCAATCTGGTGATACGAATCAATCGCCTTTAGTTGATATTTATTCAGCAATCAATTTAAGCTAAACATCGTTGAAATACTGAATTTATCAATTACAGTGGAACCTCGATTATCCGTCTCTCCATTAACCGTCACCTCTGTTAACCGTCAGGGTCCGTACATAAGTTGTATTGACTACATAAGTAAAAAATTAGTCATAAATTCATTTTGTTTGAGCATTGCGATAAGTCGATAAGCTAAACGAAATTCGCTGAAATGTACAGTTTTGCTATCACCATATTTTTAAGGCTGAATTAACTGTTTTGTTTTCGTGGCCTAAAGATGACATAAAAGAATGGTTAATTTGTGATGAGGACGCAAAGCTATTTCTCCAAAGGGCGCCACATTCTGAGAAAGGCCCGATGGCAAAAGGTCAGTTGGTCGCCCAAGAAAGAGATGGAAGGACGCAGTAGCCAGCGATCTACGCAAAAAGGGAGTACAGCAATGAGAAATAGCTGCTCAGAACCGACAACAATGGAGGGAAATAGTAAACGCGGTTAAGACTCACATAGAGTTGTAGAGCCAAATGATGATGATGATGACGCAAAGCTATCTATTGTTGACAGATGATGAAATCTTTGAAATGGCAACAGGCGGAGGAAGTAGATTCACAAGCTGACACAGACTTCGAATTTGACGGTGGCGATGTCGATGATACTATTGCAACTGACAAAAATTTGCGTAGAGAAGCTAGAGATGATGTATCGCACATGCAACAATTCATCGAGTGGTATTCCCGACAAGAAGAGGCCAATAAAGTAGATTACATGATGTTACGCCGATTAAGAAATTCAGCTGTTGCAAAATGTTACGCAAGAGTAAAACAAACAAAGATTCAGAATATTTTGAAACAAATTGATTCGATTGTACAAACACAAATCTCTCTTATATTGTCAAACAAAATATACAAATAAAATTTGAGAGCTGTACTATGAATGTTTAATTTTTTTTAATGTTCTGTTAACCGTCTTTTTGATTATCCGTCATACCCTTGGTCCGGTGCCCTGACGGATAATCGAGGTTCCACTATAAATATGAACCTGCGTCTATTAAAAAACTAAATACAACACAATACAATGGACTTAAATATGCTTGGAGTATCCAAATAAGTGTGGATATGCTTGGACTACAAAAAAGTGACGGGCAAAGTGGATTGAGATTGACGCAGGATAGAGAAAGATGGACAAAATTGGGACAGAACTACATTACTGTTTATTTATTGGTTATTTATTTTAACCCATGCATGGTTATTTTACATATTCCGGTAATTTGGTCGAATTATCTTATTGGGAATGTTCCTCATGATCTTCGGCCTTCTACCCTTTTCTTGGATAAAAGTCTTTCCATGTTTTCTGTGTTTGCTCTTGAATTGAAATTGAATTATTTGTCCTGTTGTCCACGGGAACATTCTTCTCCAACAGAACATTTCTGTGGCGTCTATATTTCTTCATTCTGCTTGTCTTAGGTCCAAGGATCCAATCCAAGAATCCAGCGATTCCAAAACAAAATGATGAGAAAGCTTCGTACTTCATGAGCAGTAATCTCCATAAGCAATTAGGCTATCCATCCTCTCGACAACAATATTGGTTAAGACGACTTTTAAGAAAAAACTCTTTAATTCCTAAGTAACTGTGAAAATGTGAGCATAGCGCAGTTATGGTGCACTCAATTTCGTCTATTAATAAATTGTTAGAGCCTAAATGATAAAGAGAGTTTATAGTAGTTTTTTGTTTCTTATTAGTGATTTGGATTGCAGAAAAATAAATCGTTGACCAATTTTAATCAGTTTCCAGATTTAATAAGCATATCACTACTTAAGTAGTTATTTATTAAAAAAATTGTCGAGCATTTTATATCTAATACTACTATAGTTCAATCCTGTCCACTGCTGATTAAAAAAACCAAATAACAAACTGATAAGTTTTATCTTCTTGCAAATGATATAAAATGTGGTAAAATTTCATTGTAAATTGTAAGGCTATTTAAAAGTTCTGTTCCGCAATTTTTTTACAGATAAAATCAACATAAACACGTAGAATAAAAATTTAACAAAAAGAATATTTGTATTGAAAACACTTACCATCTCTAGTAGTAACTGCTCACTGCCACCTGATACAAAAAGAAAAACTTAATTATTGCCGGTCCACCCAAATACCGAGTGCAATCAAAAATTAATTTTCCCGTCTCATTTCCCAAACACTACACCACATAACGGACAGATACTCGTCAAAAACTCAAAAAAATAACCGAAAACGCACCACCCTTTGCAAAATATAAGATAAAAAATCGATCCACGCTAAAACTATCGTGAGAATGAAACTAATGAAAGTACAACGATATAAAACTTCGCTTCCTGATTCCCTCACATCAACTCGCAGAGAGAACCCGGTCCAGATGCGTGCCGTATGATGTGATGGCGGTGTTGCCACAACTCTGATCCACTTCGGATTTAGTCAGCACATAAGCTATCTATCAGGACCAAACATTTTAAATAAATAAACAAATGAATCAATTATAAGTAAAACAAACATAAGATAAGAGCGAAATTTCTGACTGTACATCGAGTGATTTCAAGTGGAAGTTGATTTTTTTACATTCCTCACTACTATGATTGTTCATACATGAGTAAGAAATTTGCAAGATATGCTATTTATATAAATGAAACGTCTTGAGGATGTGATAAACTGGAGTATTATTATTGCCAAATAGTGTGAAGCCACCGGTCATTTTTTGTGGTTGTCTAATTTCTAAAGAATCTAAACCCTGATTCCTACATATTTTTAAAATCTGCAGAACCGCTTCAGATTAATTAGTTTACAATTTTCTTACGGTTTATGAATAAATATAGTTATAGTAAAGTAAACTGAGCAAATACAGGCCATGTACAGAGAATGCCTGAAGACAGGATCCCTAAACAGATTTTGGCATGGACACCACAAGGAAGAAGAACAAGAGGAAGGCCGAGAAAAAGCTGGAGGGAATTGAAAAAGAACTAGAGGAAAGAGAAATCCATCCAGGTCTATGGTTAAACAAAGAAGAATGGCGGTTAGGAGTCGGAAGGCGTCGAAGAACGCTGTAAACCGATAGTAGTAGTAACTAGTAACTGATCAAATATAAATAAATATCTACAGTCCATGCAATAACGGATTTTGAGATAACACAGTAGATCATAACCAGCGTAATACCAAGATCACCAGATCATAATATACCCTCCAAAAGACAAGAAATAATGCGTGTTATTAAAGCACTGAAGAATAATAAAGTTATTGACAACATACCAGCTGAAATTATCAAAATTGGAGGACACATACTCATAGATAGATTTCTTCTTCAGCTTTTTCCCATTACGACTTCGCCGTTTTCGTCCTCTACAGCACTCTATTCTCCCAGTTGCCTTGTTAACTTCTCTGAGGTATATATCTATCATAGCATTTTCTATGAACGCTTTTCCATCTTATAGCAGGTATTCCCGTTCGACTTCTTCCTGGCGGGTCCCAGTCCAATGTTCTTTTTAGCCACCTCTTCTCTGGAATTTTTTCTATATGCCCTTACCATTGCAATGTTCTGTTTTCCAACTTTTTTTTAATTGAGAATTTTACTTCCATTTTGTTCCAAATTTACTCTGGTTTTATTCTATCCTCTCTGATTATGTGTAGAAATCTTCACGTAAAGTCCAAGTCAACTGATCTTATTTTATTTCGTATTCTTGTCATTGACCATATTTCCGCTCCATGTAGGGTTCAAAACATGCTCTGAAATATTATTTTTTATTTTCTTTGGTAAGAGTGTTGATCCATATCACTCCAAGGAGTGTTTTCTTGGCTTGTTTTCCTCGTGATATTATCATTTCTATATCGTTCATCCTCAAGTATCACTTCGGCTTATCATTGACCTAAATACTTAAAGGTCATCATCATCATCAGTAGCTCGACAACCCTTTTTCGGTCCTTTCTTGTTCTAGGATTTTCCGCCATTCTGTTCTGTGCCTGCTTTGTTCTTCCAGTGTTTTCAGATCTTGTTCCACTTGTTCCATATGTATCTAAGTTTGGGTCTTCCCTTTGACCTTCTCCCTACTGGTGTTTGCCTCATTATATGTTTTGGTGTTTCGGTCTCCAACATCCGTTCAACATGGACCATCCAGCGCAGACGTCCGATCTTTATGGATGTTATGACGTCGGGTTCGTTGTATGCTGCGTATAGTTCAAAATTATATCTTCTGCGCCATACGTCATTTTCTTTCACCCCCTTATATGTGTCTAAGTATTTTTCGTTCAAACGTATCTAATAAGTTCTCATCGCTTTTCGACAGTGTCCATGTCTCTGATCCATATATAAGGACTGGTTTTATCAGGGTTTTGTATATTTTGCATTTGGTTTTTCTCGTGATGTTGTTAGATCTTAGATGTTTAATTAGTCCATTATATGTTTTATTAGCAATATGTATTCTTTTCTTAACTTCTTCACTGACATTGTTATCTGCGGTAACTAGTGAACCTAGATATGTAAAATTTTTTACGCTTTCTATGTTATAGTCTCCTATTATCAGATTCTGTAGGTTTCTTTGGCCTGTCGATTTGCTGGTCTTCATGTATTTGGTATTTATTTCATTAATATTTGGGCCACTCTTTTGTGCCGTTCTTTCTATCGCATTAAATGCTTCTATCATTTCTCTTTTGCTTCTAGCTATGAGATCAACATCATCTGCAAATGCCAATACACCTTTTGTTATTATTGTTCCTCTTGTGTTGACTTTTGACTCTCTAATTATTTTCTCTAATATGATGTTGAATAGAATACAGGATAGGGCATCTCCCTGTCGTAGGCCCGTTCTAACATGGATTGTATCTGTTAGTGCGTTTTGAATTCGAATTTTGCTTTGTACTTTAAGTGTTTCTTTCACCAGATCAATGAGTTGAGTTGGAATATTAAACTCTTTCAGGGCGTGGATCAAAAATTCTCGATGGATACTATCATAGGCACTCTCAAAATCAATGAAGAGATGATGTGTGTCTATATTAAATTCACTAGTCTTTTCTAAGATTTGCCTCAAGACGAAGATCTGGGGTGGGATTCTGTGTACAATCGCTAACGCCGATCGCTTTCTGTCAATGTCAATATATTTGAATTTTTAGTTTTAATTCAAATATTTTCTTGCTTTACTAAGTGTTACTTCAGCATCAATTAAAGTATAACCTAGCAAAACTAGAAAATAATTCAATTAAAGCTAAAAATTCAAATATTTTCACGACAATTGACATCGATAGAAAGCGACGTGTAGATATTTACGACGTGTAGACAGTGCACGGAATCTAGGCCCTGATCTATTGTGGACTTCTGCCTACAGAAACCACATTGGTATCCCCCAACTATTTGTTCCGCATATGGTCTCAATCGCTCATACACAATATTTGACAGTACATATTTTTATATGCCACAGTCAGTAGCGTTATTGCTCGGTAGTTTTTACATTGAAGCTTATCCCCTTTTTATGTAGTGGAATAATTACTCCGGTATTCCAGTCTTGTGCCAGTTGTTTATTATTCCATACGTTCACTATTAGTTCGTGTATCGCATTCAATAGGGAGTCTCCGCCTTCTTTTATTAATTCAGGTGACTTGTTGTTTTTCAGTCTGGTAACTGCTTCTTGCATTTCAGCTACTGAAGTGGGAGTTGTTTCTCTGGTATCCGTTTGATCCAGTACAATTCCATCGTATAGTGTATCTCCGTTTTGTTCAAACTTTTCTTTGAAAAATTCAGTCCATCTTTGTAATATTTCACTCTGTTGAGTTACTTAAAAGTCATACAACTTTTAATAGTGTCTTATTTTTTTCCATGCCTTTATTGATGTGTCCCTATCGTGTTGTCTAGTTCTCTGCATCTTCTCTCCCAGTATTCCTCCTGCTCGAGCCTTTTTCTTTGGTTCAATTCTTGTCTGAGGGTAACATATTATTCTCGTTATTCTGGCTATTAGGCATTTATGAAGAAACGTGTCTTTTTTCATTTTAATAATCTCTTCTAGGTCGTCACTATATTTCTGCAAATATGTATTCTTGTATTGTTCAATACCAAGCACTTCGTTAGCCGCTATGTTTTTACCTTTAGGTATGTTGATACATTTCTGATAGGGTCCTTTCTATAGATAGATTTCGTGTGTGAATAACCAACGTGCATAACACAAAAGAAATTCCAGGAGACTGGAAAAAAGTAATTACATGCCTAATCAATAAGAATGTGGAGACAAAGTCAGTTACATAAACTACAGAGGCATATCCTTTCTTTGTGTGAGCTATACATGGATTATAACAGCAGATTCACTTTACAGAACAAATCTTAGGAGACTACCATGCCGAATTCTGACCAAGCTGTTCCAGTGTTCACCAGCTATTCAAAGTAAAACTTAGTTGTCGTGTCATTAAGCTAAATAAAACAAAATTTCAAATAAAACCTAGTACATACTATATAGATATCTACTAAATCTTTGTAAATTGTCTACAAACTTTTGACAATTAGTCCAGGAACCGAAGCTGTTCACCCCGCAATTTTTACAGAATGGATCGATTTGCTTGAAAATTTGAGAATAAGTAGTAGATGGTCAAAGAATCAAAATCTATATGATGCCGAAAGGCGCTTTTATTATGGGGGTGGTTGCCAACCCATCTCGGGTGTGGAAATTTTTTATTATATTTTGACCGCAAAAGTTGATAAAAACATTTATTCTAAGCAAAAAACGTTGTATACATTTTTTTGATAAAACTAATAGTGTTCGATTTATTCGCTATCGAAAGTGTTAGGAAAAAATCAATGTTCTTCTATAGTACACTCATTTACTATTCACTCAATTTTTGTCGTAGTAAAAAATTTTTCACACCAAGTTCTTAAGAATTAAATAACCTACAATTTCAATTTTAAGCATTTTTTCTTATCTTTGATGCTAATCATTCTATTCTGAAGAAAATGGCATTTTTTACAAAACTACAAAAATTCTTCATTCACTTTTAACTTCAGTTTTTTAAAAACTAATCATTTTAAACCAGTCAAGCTTCTAGAATCTATTAACAATACACAAATAAAGAAGAATGAATAAGGCCAATGACTAAAAACAGCGCTAACTTACATTATTATGCTTACAATTAGATTTCTCCTTTTTTTTTCTCAAAAAAATATATTGATTTTTTAACCGTACTTTTTTATTTTGTATCTTAGAAAGTATGGTATAAAATAATTTTGTAGGTTTTTACAAGATCTACAAGCCTATTATTATTAAATTTTATTAAAATCCTTAGTCACACAAAGAGGTGACTTTGAAAAGGTTGGTAAAGGTGGTTTTTGAATGCTATTACAGTTTTAATTGTCAATAGCTCACTTATCTTTTGTCATAAAAAAATTTTTTTCATACCAAATTCTTGGGAATTAAATTAACTACAATTTAATATTTAAACATTTTTCACATCTCTGATGCTAATCTTTCTATTCAGAAGAAAATCCATTTTTTTCCAAACTACAAAAATTCGTTAATCGCTGTTAACTTCATTTGTTTAAAAACGAATCATTCTAAGTCGGTCAAACTTCTCGAACCTATTAATACTATATAAATAAATAAGACCAAATAAGGTCAATGACTAGTTTTAATTAGGGTGGTGATTACGTTATTGCATCCGTCCACTTTTGCGCTGAAAAAAATAGGGACTGACATTCTTTTCATTATAAGGTACTGAATTTTTGACCTAGGGACTTCTTTTTTATTTCTAGGGATAGATATTTTTAAGTTCTTTAAATTAGTTTTAACAAGTTATTCTCGAAAAATGCATATTTTTCCCGTCTTTTGACTTTGAAACTACAATATTTAGCATTTGACAAAGGAGAGCTAACATATAATAAAGTTGGTTACTGTTGGTCTTAAAGAAAATTAAAAAACACGATTTTGTTTATTTTTTCAAATAGTACATTTTTGTTAAGTAAGGTTGTTTTCATAAAACGAAAACTTTTGGAGTTATTATCAGAAAACTGATTAAAAACATTGATTTTTCGATATAATACTAACACTTTCGATAGCGAATAAATCTAAAACTATTAATTTTATCAAAAAAATGTATAGAAGATTTTTTGCTTAGAATGAACGTTTTTACCAACTTTTGCGGTCAAAATATAATAAAAAATTTCCACCACCAATAGGGGGTGGCAACCACCCCCATGGTAAAAGCGCCTTTCGGCATCATATAGATTTTGATCCTTGGACGATTCACTACTTATTCTCAAATTTTCAAGCAAATCGATCCATTCTGTAAAAATTGTGAGGTTTTGTCCTATTTCAAGCTTAATTACTTGGACTAAATATAAATATAGATAAAATATTAATTTTGAGAGAATTTGGTATAACAAGGAGATTGGTAAAATTAGTTCAAGACACCATGACTCCATGTTTGGTTGTCATGACACTATAACACAGAAGAACAAGTACGAGTCCAAAACCAATTGACAGATCTCTTTCAGATATATAGTCTGTTCGCTAAACTCAGACGCAACTTTCTAGATATTTTAGTCGGTAATTTTGCCAATTTTAGTAAAATTGGCAAAAAATAATTACTAAATAGTTAATAATCACTAAATAGTTAGTAATTTTGCCAATTTTTGCAAAATTGGCAAAAAACAAAAACAAAATCGACTAAAATATCTAGCCAGTTGCGTCTGAGTTTAGCGAACCCACTATAACTAAGAGGCTAAAATAGGGAGATGGGTAGGCTCCGACTCTGTTTAATATATTTATTATGGAATATGATATAAGAAAAATGTCAGTTACCGTGTTTATTTTTTAAACTTTTTTGTATTCTTTTTTGCTGGTATTATGAAGATAATCTTAAGGTGATACAGTAGCGATCAACAGATAGCAAAAACGCGTTCCAAGATTGCGGCTGTAATTTTGAATATTTTTTCGAGATATTTGGCACACGTATTCGCAATATAATAAAGAATGGCGGTACAGAGCCCAATTTGAAAAATATATTAATATGTGGAAATTACTCTGTCAGTAAATACAGTATTAAAAAAACGAGCCTGTACCGCCATTAAGAAGAACAAAAAAATACACTTTCTTCAAATAAACTTTTTTATCCGATGCCAAGATTTTGTGTCATTTTGGAACTACTAAAATTTTTTATTTCATTAGTAGTTCCAAAATGACACAAAATCTAGGCATCGGATAAAAAAGTTTATTTGAAGAAAGTGTATTCTTTTGTTCTTCTTAATGGCGGTACAGACTCGTTTTTTTAATATTATATTTAATTACAGAGTAATTTCCATATATTAATATATTTTTCAAATTGGGCTCTGTACCGCCATTCTTTATTATATTACGAATAGGTGTGCCAAATATCTCGAAAAAATATTCAAAATTACAGCCGCAATCTTGGAACGTGTTTTCGCTACCTGTTGATCGCTACTGTTTCCTCTTAATAATTTCTTGTCATAACATATCCAAACTGGAATAACAAAAAAAAGTAAGAAGGAACTGTTATCCCTAATGTAGTTACATAATATGATCTTCTAGTACGAAAACTGTTGTTCATCTGCTACGCTTATACCCTGATTTATTTTTGAGTTATTACCCTGAGTTTTTACAAAATTTTAGTCGTATTTTTAAGCCAAATATTTGAGTTGAGTCTCTCTACAGTTTTCTGGCTATTTTTTATCCCCTTCTATGAATAGTGGAATTAATTCGCTAGTTCGCAATTCTTTTGTGTGAGTGTACATCAATAGTTATTTAGTTAGAATTATTAGAAGCCCTGTATATAAATTGATAGTGTTAGAGTCTTCTCTGGTGTATTTTTGGCCGCTGAATCGAATGCGACTAGTCGCGAGTCGCGATTACTCAAAATGTGTTCTTATTTTGTTAATAACAACATAATTGTTTATTCGCCGAAAAGCTCGAAATGTGTTATCTACAGCAAGTTTGTAGTCTTTTTCATAGTATTTTTATAAGCTAAATCGATTGTCACTAGTCGTAATAGCTTTAACCACGTTCCGACTTTGTTATTAATAAATTATTGCAAAAATAACGGTTTATAGTACATACGTTTACTCACGGTTTTTGCTCTAATTTTTAAAAAACTACTTGGAACGACATGAAATTTGACACGCATGTAGCTAACATATCAAAAAAATAAGTGATATTGTGCCGATGTGTGCTTTTACCCTGGGGGTGAGAAAGAAACCTTTAAAATAAGTCCGGAATTGGATAAACTGATTATTTCTAAGCAACTTTTGTTCTATACAGTTTTTTCACTAAGTCAATACTTTTTGAGTTATTTGCGAGTGAATATGTTCATTTTTCAACAAAAAACCAAATAATTCGAAAAGTATTGACTTGAAAAGGAAAAAACTGTATAGAACAAGAGTTGCTTAGAATTAATCAGTTTATCCACTTCCGGACTTATTTTAAAGGTTTCTTTTTTTCACCCCCGAAAAGGGGGGAAACTCACCCCCAGGGTAAAAGCAGACATCGGCACAATATTTGTCTGACATGTTAGCTACGTGTATGTCAAATTACATGTCAATCCAAGTGGTTTTTTTGGTTTCAAACCCCTGAGAGAAAAAAGTTTGTGTCTTGTTATATTTGTCCCATGCCAACTCAAAATTGCCAGTAAACTCAAAAAAAGTACAAGAATAAGATTTTGTAATGGTCGGCAGCTGCCCCTGAGAGCAAAAGTTTGTGTCTTTGTTGAATTTGTCTCATGCCAACTCAAAACTGCCAGTAAACTAAAAAAGAAGTAGAAGAATAAGATTGTGTAGTAGTCGGCAGTTGCCCCCGAGAGAAAAAAGTTTAATGTCGTTGAAAAAAAAAGTTAAGTTGTTGTATTTGTCCCATGCCAACTCAAAATTTCTACTAAATCAAAGGAGAAAAAGAAGATTGTGTATTGATAGTCAGTTGCTCCCTTAGACAAGGAAAGAGAGGTTGCCCCTAGCGTGAAATTTTTTTTATCTTGTCATGTTTGTCCCACACCAACCAAAATTGCTAGTTAACTAAAGAAGAAGAAGATGAAGAAGAAGAAGCAAATTGTACAATGTACTAACTCCAAATTGTAAGTGAATAAGGGATTTTTCCCTTGTTCCGAGACGATGAGCTGGCCAAATACCCAAGTAGGTGGAGGCCAATAAACTAAAGAAGAAGAAAAAGAAGTGGTTTTTTAAAATTTAGAGCAAAAACAGTGAGTGAACGTACTATAAACCGTTATTTTTGCAATAAGTTATTAATAACAAAGTCGGAACGTCGTTTAAGCTATCACGAGTAGTGGCAATCGATTTAGCTTATAAAAATACTATGAAAACGACTACAAACTTGCTGTAAATAGCGCATTTCGAGCTTTTCGGCGAATAAACAATTATTTTGTTATTAACAAAATAGGAACATATTTTAAGTAATCGCGACTAGTCGCATTCGATTCAGCGGCCAAAAATACACCAGAGAAGACCTTAACACTATCAATTTATTTACAGGGCTTCTAATAATTCCTGAAAAATACCTAATTTTACCATAATTTGTTAATAACAATTAAACGCACCACATTTGGGCTTCCTGACCACTTCCATTGGATTCAGCGACCCAAAAAACCTATAATATCACCATCAAATCGCGGTGACCTAAAAATGTACACTGGACCCCCTATAGCAAATGCAACAGAATTTTTTTTGAAGTGATATTTACTGAAATCACGGCTTTCTCAAATTTTCACTGCTTGCACATAGTCTATCCAGCTATAGAAATAAGAGATTTAACAAATACCAAAAGCATTTGATTGATTGGATAAATAAACAGATGACAAACAAATATAGCGGTGATGCATAGGATTACATCATCCCAATGACTCATCCACCACTATAAACTTACTTCCAGATTAGTGTCATCAAAAAATACTTGAACCTACTTAAATTCAATAAATTTGGCAATGCGACGGCAAATATAAAATAGTCTCGCATTCCCGACGTAACCCGAAATCGAAAGGCGGCAAAGTGACTACTAAATAGTGCGTTATGTACCAATTCTCTGCCTTAATCAATCATCCCATAACGATTATTTTCGCATCCCGAGAGAGTCCGAGCTGTTCCGTTTCAAGGCGGAAATAGAGAAACATAAACCAGTGGGATTCTCATATTGTTTGCGGATCACAATTCACAATATTCCTTTTATGTCATAGAGATGGGTCGTTTTTATAGCGTTATAACATCAATGTGTGACGCTCTAATTAGATCTGGGATAACAATAAATAATAGAGTCAGTTACCGTGTTTATTTTTTATACTTTTTGTTATTCTTTTTTCTGGTATTATGAAGACATCTTAATAATTTTAATAGTGAATCTCTACGCGAATCTGTTATGTACAAAATTAATTTAAGAAAAATTAATTATATTCCACAAGATCTTTGTTTTATCCTACAGGAACCAATTTCTTCAGATTCCTTAACCTGTGGTATTTCGGTGACCAGCAAGCTCTCCTCTACTCCTCTATCTACTCAAATTATGTATTTGTAGGACTCTCCGATACACCCAGATTTCAAAATATTCCAGTTTTCCGATGAATGTATCCGTTAACGTCCAACCTTCGACACCATATAAAAGAATAGACAACATAACATAATTCTAACCTCTTACTAATCTAATTTTCAATCTTAAAGTGATGTTTCCACATAAGATTTTCTAATCCTCGTGTCTTATCTATACGTATTCTAATTTCTTTACTTTTTACTTACATCACAGTTGTTAATTAGATTACAACCAGGGTAAGTGATACTGTTGGTTCTCTCCAGTTTTTCTGCATAAGCTGTTTACACTACTAATTTTATTTACGTTTTATTGATAATCATCACATTTATCTTTGTGGTGTTTAGATTCAGTGCATAATATTCATATTCATCAAACGTTGTGTTTAACCAGATGTTGAAATTATTGGTTGGTTTATACTGTTGGTTCTCTCCAGTTTTTCTGCATAAGCTGTTAACACTACTATTTTTATTTACGTTTTATTGATAATCATCACATTTATCTTTGTGGTGTTTAGATTCAGTGCATAATATTCATATTCATCAAACGTTGTGTTAATCCAGATGTTGAAATTATTTGTATCTACATATTTGCAATTAACACCGTATCCATTCACTTATCTCAAATTATCAATATTGACACCATTAATTTTGATACCATATTGAACATTATCCAATGCTTTATTAAAAATTAACTGTGAATTGATGTTAAATAATATTCATCATCATCATCATCATCCAGCCCTTTGCGTCCACTGCTGGACATAGGCCTCCCTCATTTTTGTCCATTGTGCTCTATTTTGAGCACTTTGCATCCAATTTCTAGACATTTTCTTGAGATTGTCAGTCCAACAAGTAGGTGGTCGTCCTCTACTTCTTTTGTCTAATCTCGGCCTCCACTCAAGTAATCTCTTCGTCCATCTCCCATCACTGATTCGGGCGACGTGTCCGGCCCAGTTCCATTTCAGGGTGGCAATTCGGGAAATTACATCGGTAACTCCTGTTCTTCGTCTTATTTCTAACTCGGTCACGAAGCAATATACTCAGCATTGACCTTTCCATTTTCCTCTGGGCTATTTGCAGCATTTTAGAAGTTGTAGCTGTCAATGTCAAAGTTTCGTCACCATAAGTCGTCACAGGCAACACACATTGGTCAAATGTTTTACGTTTTAAAGAAATTGGTATATCGCTTTTAAAGATGTCTTTGAGTTTTCCATAGGCTGCGCATGCTAGGTTTATTCTTCTTCGTAGTTCGCATGTTTGGTTGTCTCTTGTGATCTTTATTTCGTGTCCAAGGTATATGTATTTTTCCACTAGCTCTACTTCGTTGTCTCCAATATTGATATTTCCGCTAGGTACGAGGTTTTTCATGAATTTTGTTTTGGAGATAAAATTATATTATTAGCGACAAAATGCAGCGTCTTACTCCTCTTTGTATTGGAAACCCTTTAGAATCATCCCAGACAATCCTTATAGAACAATGCTCGGAATACTCTGCACAACGATGCAGCCCAACGAAGCTGTTTAAATAGAGCAAATGTCGTTCGTGGGCTACTGACAACTATTTAAATAAGAACACATGCAGACCCAGGTCATACCCTTAGAGAAAACCGGTAGAAAATCCTTCAGTTCATCATTAAAGATAAAATGGAAGGCCGCAAAGAAGTTGGAAGGAAGCAGATGTCATGGCTCTAGAATATTCGCGATTGGACAGGAATACTCAGTGCTAGACAACTATTCCGATTAACTGAAGACCATGGACAACTCTTCAATATACTTGCTAACCTTAGGGGAACCTAAGTTACTGAAAAGAATGTGCTGAAATCAGTTACTGAAAAAGAATGTTATTTTTCAGTGGCTTGGAGTTCACAGTAAAGCACTGGAAGTGATAAAACAGGAACTTGCTAAAAATATATCTCTAAAGAATTTTGATTCTAGTTAAGATATTGTAATTCAAACAGATGCGTCCCAGTTTGGTTTGGAATGTTGTCTAATGCAAGATGGAAGACCTGTTGCTTATGCCTCTAGAGGTTTAACAGGTACTTAGGAAAATTATGCTGTTATAGAGAAAGAGTTATTAGCTGTAGTGTTTGCATGTCAAAAATTTCACAATTATATTTATGGTCGCTCTGTAAAATTCATAAGAGATCACAAACCTAATGTAAGTATCATGAGTAAGCAAATAAGTCAAATTAGTTCTCCTAGGTTGCAACGGCTAAAACTGAAGCTACTGAAATATGATATACAAATTCAGTATGTACCTGGTAAATATTTACATATTGCTGATTATTTGTCTAGAAACGTAAGTGATGAAAGTGCGGAGAATGATGCTGATATGAATGAAATGGTGCATTCATTAGAAAAGCATTTAAGAATGAGTGATACTAGACAGATTCAGTTTAAAGCAGAAACAGTAAAAGATAATGTACTGAGTAAAGTCATTGAGTGTTGTCTGAGAGGGTGGAAGAATACAAAGTATGAAGGAGAAATGAAAGTTTTTCACAAGTTATGAACTGAGTTGTTTGTTAACGATACTCTTTTATTTTTCAATGATAGAATTGTTGTACCTAAAGTTTTGCGAAAAGAGATGCTTCAAATTGTACATGAAGGTCATTTTGGTTTAAATCGTTCAAGAGATCGAGCAAAAGATCTCTTATTTTGGCCAGGGATGAGTGCGGATATTGCGAGTGAGATACAGAGTTGCAAAATTTGTGAAAAGAATAGATATGCAAATAGTAAAGAGCCATTAATATCTCATGATGTCCCGGAATTGCCATTTCCAAAATTGGGTGCTGATATTATGGAACATGGTGGCAAAGCTTATTTGGTTGTTGCTGATTATTTAACGAAGTGGCTAGAGATAATCCCTATAAGAGGTAAACAATCGTCTGATGTTATAAATGCACTCAAGCAGATATTTGCAACACATGGTGTACCAGATGTAATTATAACTGATAATATGCCTTTTGGATCGTACGAATGCAAGAAGTTTGCAGATAAATTTGAGTTTAAATTTCAAACTAGTGGCCCCCATTACCCTAGATCGAATGGTTTAGCTGAGAGGTTTGTACAGATATCTAAAAATATTATTAAAAAATCAGATGACATGTGGCTTGCTCTAATGAACTATCGTAATACTCCTGTTACTGATCTCCAGAATTCACCACCTGAACTTTTATTTGGCAGAAAACTTAAAACTAAATTACCATTTGTTGAAAAGCAAAATGATAATATCAAAGAAGTTAGGTCAAAATTAGAAGAAATAAATAATACTTATAGGGAATATTATGATAGGCAGACAAGAAATAGGCCCGAATATAAGCAAGGTGAACATGTGGTATACAAGGACAATAATCAATGGAGTCCGGCTGTTATTGTTAATAAACATGAGGCTCCAAGGTCTTATTTAATTGACACATAATGGTATAAACATCTTACGAAGAAACAGATATCACTTACGTAAGTCAAAAATTGATCATGATATTAGGAAAACTCAGAATTTAAGTGATGACAATGATGATACACCTAGTTGTAGTAAGGCTCAGAGTTCTAGCAGTTCAGTAGTGATACTGACATGAGCTTGAGACCATCACGTACTATCATAAAGCCTGCTAAGTATTCTGATTATATTTTATATTAGTATAGTTTACTTTGATTGTATTTTGTATTAGCATAGTTTTGTTCGACTAAAGTTCACTGTTTTGAAAGAAAAAAAAAAGGAAAAGGGGGAGATGTAGTAATAGACCATGATAAAGAAGAAGAGGCGCGTGACTTGGCACAATGAAGTCAGATATAGGTTAGAGGGTTAGAACATATAACATGTAACGTAGAGATTGTAAATCTTACTTTTATTAAATATAATATTTAATAAATACCTGAGTATTATTATTACATTACAACTATCTTACCGAAAGAAGAAGAATCCTGATGTTTGCAGGTTGATGCCAGTAAATATTTTGGATGATAGGCAAGTCTTAATCTTCAATACCTATCTGCTGAAGGATGGCTATCATTTCTGTATGTTTTTACTCGATTAAAAGCCTTTTCAAAGTCAATAAAGCTCATATAAACTGAATAATCGATATCACTGCATATCTGTACCATAATCTAAATACAAAATAGTGCTTTTCTGGTTCCAAGGTTAATGCGAAACCCAAACTGTGTGTCACCAAGTTGATAACTGTGAAATAATTCGAAGAAATTAAAAAAAATATAGTTGATGATTCGGTAGTCAGTAAATCTTTTCGCGTTGGCTGTTTTAGGATTTGCTAAAAGATGAAGTAGCTAGCGTTGTTCTAGCTGCGTCAGATTGTATCTACCATCCGCATTACATGCCTCAGACATATAACCCTCAGAGGTGCCTCAGTGTGCCTAATTTCTCTTTATATTAATGTATTTAATGTACAATAGTCTAAGATACGATATAAGGTCGATTTGCACCGATCTGTTTAATCGATAAAAATTATTGGATATTCGTCGGTGATTCTGCAAAACCTCGTATGAGAATTTTTTTTCAGAATTTAGTTTTTTGCCATGTCAGAAACTCCGGTAAAAAATACACATGTTAACGTAATGAAAATGTCAAGAAACCTAACTACGTTAACATAGTTACGAAATGACATTTTCATTACATTAACATGTGTATTTTTTAACGGAGTCTCTGACAGGGCAAAAAACTAAATTCTGGAAAAAAATTCTCATACGAGGTTTTGCAGAATCACCGACGTAATATGTAATTTAGCATATCGTTGCCGTTAATGCAAAATGTCATATGTTAAATACTGCACTTTTTAGGAGACAACAAATAACTAAATAATATTTACTGTGTGAGTAGTGATTTTCTTCAAATTAGGGCTTATACATATGTATCGTCTTTTGTTTTTAAGTATATCTTCTAATTTAGAGGAAAACCCTACTTACACAGTAAATATTATTTAGTTTTTTTTTTCTCCTGAAAAGTGCAGATTTAACATATGTCATTTTGCATTAACCGCAACGATATTAACAATTACAAAAAACAAGGGTTGCCCGATCTAATGCTGTGTTAACTATAATTAATTAATAATTAAAAAATTACATTTTTTTAATTTTAAAAAAATTATACGGGAAAATATTGTTTCAGATTTTTTAGGTCATTCTAAACAAAAAAGATCTTTTGTAATTTTTCTCTAAAGTTGATCGTTTTCTAGTTATAAACAATTTAAAACTGAAAAGAGAACGAAATATGACGATTTTCAAGGCTCAAAAACATAAGTATAAAATATCATTTTTGAAATTACGAAGTCCTTAAATTCAAGCTCAAACCTTATTCTATCAGATCTTGATAAGTCTTTTGGACTTATTTCATTCTGAAAGTTGGAACAATGTTTTTTAGTTGTAAATGCCCGTCTCCCCATAAAAAACCTTCCTTATTAACAAATACAAAAATATGTTTTAAAATAAAACATGGCTAAAATTCGTATCGTGACCTGAGAGCAAAAGGTTTTAAATTGAATTCATGTACTTGATGATTAACAAATTTATTATATTTTTGAAGATATTCTTCTTTAGCGGCGAATCGATTGAGGGTAAAATTTGATTGATCCGCGCGCATGCGCACACCGACAGTATGGTATTAGTTGTTATACGGGCTCTGATTGGGTGTTGAAATTTTGAAATGATCTGTCAATAATTGTTCAATATGGAGGTTATCGGTAAACAAAAATATTGTATAATATTAGTTTTTATTGATGTGTGGACAGAAATAAAATCAAATTTATAATTATAGTGACTTTTTAAATAGTTTTGAAAAGCCGCAGGTACGTAATTCTAAATGTTTCAGTTGGAAATACCTAATAGTTTCAATACCTATCTATTTGGAAAATGTAAACAAAATAATGTAGTTACCTATTAGTAGGCAATGCTTTAATTTACATCATCTGATTACGAACAAACTTTCTACAAATCTTCATCTCATATATCGTTTTCTTACTCTATATTTTGTTGTATTTTATTTCGACAAAAATCAAACTAATAATTTTATTAAATTCATATAAATTTATGGTGTAAACGTTTAGTTTGTGTATATTTCCACATGACGTATACGAGAGTTTGGTGCAGTTTGAAATGGCGTAAACTTTCGTACGGCGCGGTAGACGTGAAGTGGGTTCAAGCCCCAAGCAAGTTATTATTTTTTTATTTTTTTTATAGATTTTATGATTGTAAGTATATTATTATATAATTTTTGAAGATATTCTTCTTTTTTGCAAGTGGTAGATAAGAAAGTTAGTTTGATATTTAAATAAAATAAGTACAAATAACCTTTTAAGTATATTTACTTCGTTTAAATTACCTATTATATAATAGAAGAATATCTTCTTACGTGCGTACAAAGTACACTCACATTCTTTTTTACTTGTGTTTTTGAGCCTTGGAAATTGTCATCTTTCGTTCTTTTTTCAGTTTTAAATTGTTTATAACTCGAAAACGATCAACTTTAGAGAATAATTACAAAAGACCTTTTTTGTTTAGAATGATCCAAAAAATCGTAAATAATATCTGCCCGGGTCGAAATTTATTTTTTAAATTTATAAAAAATGTCGTTTTTTAATTATTAATTAATTATATTTAGAACAAGAATAGATCGGGCAACCCTTGTTTTTTGTAATTGTTAACGTGCTAAATTACATATCCAATAATTTTTATCCATTAAACAGATCGGTGCAAATCGACCTTTATCCAAATCGATCCTCTACTATAATGTGTATCTGGTTCCTATATTCTATTGCTGTTCGAAGTTGCTTTGTTCTCTTCGAAGTTGTATTCAAACTATAATATTATATATGTATATGAACCACAAATCTTGATGTTATGAACCATGTTGCACTTTGTTAACGATATCATCAGCCAGTGCACTAGATAAACTACTCTCTCAACAAAGTAAAATTTGTATACTGCTCTCCCAACACAACCTTTACCTATACAATGAGACTGTTTCTTGGTGACTTAAAATGCAGAATCTGTAGCAGCCAACCTGCCATAGTTAATACTGCATGACCGCAAGACATTAGATCTCAGGATGGAAACACTTTTGGGAGACTATCGAGTGATTCCAAAAACATATAGTATCATGAGTGAATGGAACATATAAAAGAAGCCAACTGGATGAAGTACGACCAGTGTCTGCAACAGACGGCTTGCAAAAGAGTTAAATCCTAAGTATAACATGCTGATTCCGTTCCGAAAAATCCACCTCTATACTCTCAACTCTCAACCCTCTCGGGTCCACTGAGTATAATAATTGAGATAATGTATAAATAAAATAATTGTATGGTGTTAGCAGTATGAGAAGTGTAAATTGTTTTGGTTGTAGCTTGTAGCACAGTCAAACAAGTTGGATATTTCAAATAAATGTTTTAAATAAATTTCAAAAACAATGATTTAATTGAATAGTTGATTGAAGAGCCATATCGGTTTTGGAAAATAATACTATTTTATTTTTTGTTCCAAGCTTAATACGTACTCGTACATAGAGCTAAATAAATGGTAAATTATTTATTTAGTGTAAGTAAAGCATATTACAACTGCATTCTTTTTTACAGGAATGCTATCCTAATTTTTAGAACAAATATTCCTGAAAATAGATTTTTCTTTGTACTCTGAATGTAATAACTGTAAAACATACACTTTAAACAGACCCACAGCTTCTTCAGACATTGAGAAACGTACATATGTATTTCTAAATTATAAAGAACTTTTGGCGTCACATCAGTTTTAAATTGACGATGATCTATTATTTATTATTTTTATTTGTAACTTATATTCAGTAGTAAGAGTGATAAAACACATCCCTGTCGAACTCCTCTCTTCCTCTCTGGATATTACAGTTTTTGGAATACCTAGTTATTTTCTATCTTTGGTGTCTACTTTTCTTGGAATATCGATCAGTTTGTTTTGGTTTACCTTGTCGAAAGAAGTTTCTTAATCCAAAAACCAGACTAGGAACATCCTTATTTACATCTTAGGCCAGTTGACAACACTTAGTTATTAAATTTCTGAACTTTCTTTCCTATTTTCCTTCTTTTCCTTCTTTCAGACGATCCAACTGTTTAATTTCTCTCAAGCTAAGATTCGTTTGCTTCTTTAATTTTTTTTGACGATCTCTTCACGTATTCTCCATATATTGTTTCATTTCGATTTTTATATTGTCTTCTTTCTTCTACTGTTTTGCTATCCATGTTGTATTACTATTGCTTGTTGACTTATATTGCTTGGCCCGGACTAAAACCCTATCATAAGAAATTTAAATTTTGGATTATAAAAATAAAAAAAAAAACGAACTAAAACAGTTGATATCACTGAACTAAGCTTCGTTATTTGCCTTAACACATAGGGATTCAAAACTTGGTAAACTAGCAACTACCATCTATAATACTAATACCGATGACTTTGGAGAGAATATTGAGCAACATTTGAATCTTTTAATGAGCAAATAACTACATTAGAAAAAAAAGAAGTTAAATGGAATGAGATTCAAGAGAAACAAAGAAGAATCAAAAGTAGATGAGTAGATTAGCTAAGAAGAAAGAAGAAAGCTTAGCTATGTACGAAGCAGTGGACAACGAGATTGAGCATAGGCACGGATTTGCACTGAATTGTTCTCTATTGAACCAGTGATTAGGATTTGTGACATACGTATTATTTTTTTTTCAAATCTAGATTGAACACTATACATGAGAGAGGCTCTCTCTGTCGCAGAGCGTTATTTGATTTAAACAGGATAGTGGAGAATATTATTTTATATATACTTTCCCTGTGGTTAAAACATTCAAAGATATCTCTTTTGGGCAGGGATCTCTGTGTCCATATTTCTTTTATGAACTGAGTATAAGATATAAGTATAACAAAATGTGTAAAAATGGAATGAACTACTTGTGGATACCTTGTACAACAAAACATCCGGTATTATACGGAATTGTCCATTACGTATATTCGATTATTTAGATATGTTTTAGAATAATGCATCGGTGAGAATTAGAATACCAGTTACATACCTAATATATTATAACCCTCATGAAAAAAATAAACGAGTATACCTACATATAGCCGTGAACTCGATTCTATGTAAATTGTTCGATTTCCATTAAATACCATTTGAATAAAGCTCATAGTCTTTACATATTAATGATTTACGTTAATACGGGCATAACCGGTAATTTATTCAACGAGTTTACCGACTGTTTATAAATATTTAGTTTAGATTTTATAAGTTTACAAAAGGGCGATATTGAAGTACATAATATTATCCTTACACACTAATTTGGATTTCGTGATAAACACTCCAATTAATCAGATCCATCGAATAATAACTGAAATAGAGAAAGCATTTAAAGGGGTTAAAATTTGTTCAGCAGTATTCCTGGATATCGCAAAAGCATTTGACAAGATATGGCACGACAGTCTATTAATGAAGCTAAAGAAAATAATATGTTCTATGCAACTCGTTGAAATATTGCAGTCATACCACAGCCAACATTTAGAGTTAAGATGGAAAACGTATACTCTGAGTTAAGCCCAATGAACTTTGGGGTTCCACAAGGTAGCGTTCTTGGACCAATCCTGCACCTTTTGTATACATCTGACATTCCGGAGAGAGAAAACATTCAACTAGCCACATTTGCTGATAGTACATCAGTCATGATAATAGCAGCAGCTATAAAAGAATCTACGGTAAACTTACCAAATGCAATTAATGGCATAGAACGCTAGTCCAAAAAATAACGTATAAAATTTAATGAACAGAATTCAGTTCATATTAACTTTACTAACAAGAAAATTAATTATCTCTCAATTATCTTAAACAACGGCATTGTTCCTAATAAGAAAACAGCCAAACCTGGGCTTAAATCTGGACGTCAACCTCAGATGGAAGGAACATGTTTAAGAAAACTAAACCGTTAAAGATGGAGTATAAAAATAAGTATTATGATAGGTAGGCACTCTCAACTTTCCATCCAGAACAAAGTACTGATTTACAAACAGATATTGAAACCGTTGTGGACCTACGACCAATTATGGGGCTGTACCAAAAAAAGCAATGACAGAACTGAATGAGAAACGCTCCAGAACCGAATACTAAGGAATATTGCAGGTGCCTTGGTATGTTCTGAATTAGGATTTACGTAGAGGCCTTAAAGTCGAATCTATTCCAAATGAAATTAAGAAAGTCACCGGGAGGCACGAAGAGAGGCTCCATAAGCATCCCAACCATGAAGTGCTTCAGCTTCTTGTCAACCAACGCTAGATGCGAAGGCTCAAGAGGACTAAACCGTTCGAGTTTCTGTAATGTGACAAGTTGTGAAAGACTTAGTTAGTGTTGTGCGTGCATTGTAGCTACAATAAAGACGTAACCAGTTAGTACAAAGGAGAGTCAGTGCTGTGGAGCTGTGCTGCGTAACCGCAACAACGAAGTGGGCATTCCATGTTAAAAAAATCTAGGATGGACCAAGTGGCATCTAGATTATAAACAATTTTAGGAAAATTAGGTTAAAGTAAAAATGCTGATTAATCTTGTAGATTAGGTCTATTGTTATTGTTTAAAATAAAAAAAAAAAACGTTAATACGGGTATAACTATAACTGATAATTGATTCAACGTGTTTACCGAGTGTTTATAAATATTTAGTTTAGATTTTATAAGTTTACAAAACGACGATATTGCCGTAATAAGAATCGGGAAAAAGTAAATACATTAAGGAAATGAGATCACTATCAAAGAAGGTTTACGAGCATGTAGCTAGATAGTGTAATCGTTGTAACGGCAGTATTAAAAAACCATCTAAATACGGGGTAAACGTAATATGATACAAAAGATGGAAAATGACAAAATTGGGTGTTGGATTCTTCTTCTTTAGTTTAGTCTTCTCGCAGTTTGTCGGTGCTGCTCTGGAGGAAACCCAGGCTTTAGACACTTTCTGAGAAGGAATAGTTTGTCAGTGTGCAAAGCTGAAGGGAAGAGTCTGAATAAAGCTGCCACTCCACTGCTTTTAACAGCTGCTCATGTATCTCTGCCAACGACCTTCAACAGCTTTGGAAGAAGATGGATCCTTTTGCCGGCAGAAATTCTGATCAATAAGAGCTCTATTATAGCGATCGATAACGAAGAAATGTATGAAAAGCAGAAGAGATCACCAGGTTTACAAATCGTCACATTTTATGAAACCCCAGATCCTGTACAAAACCCTGGTCATGGCTCAAACAGCTGGTTCACCTTTTCTATTAATAGTCCAGGGCGCATCTGTTTTGAGATGGACGTTGAGAGGTGACTCAAACTTTTTGGAGAAATTGCTTGAAAATAACTCAAATAATAATATTTGCGTTATCCTCCCACTCAAAATGGTCCGGAACATTGTTTAAATAATCAAAATGTCAAAATATGAAGGAAAAATTCGATTTTTTTATTGGTTTTTTGATTATAACTTTAAAACTGTTCATTTCTGAGAAAAGTTGTACTAATATAAAAGTTGCGTAATTAAATTTCCTATAATATAGAATTGGTTAAAAATTTAAAAAATAGTCACCTTTGTTGCAAAATAGCAATAATTGCGAAAAAGACCATACAAAACAAGTATTCGCATTTTACGTTTTTCAACCATTTATGCTACACTTAAGACCTTCATATTTTACCCTGAACAACTTTATGATATAGTAAAACAACATTGTAAATTTCATTAAGATCGGTTTAATAGATTTTGCAAAATAAATTTTGCAATCCAGCTTTCGCAAAAAAAATTCATTTTTTTTAATGTTGCAGGACTGAAAATAAAGCAGATACCAAGCTGAAGTTTTTTTACTTATAGAAGTGTACTGTACCTTTCATTTGCAATTCGCAAAGTTAAAATCGATTAATTACCACGGCGTCAGGAAATTTTTTAAATAAATATTAATTTTTGGTGCTACGCGCAGGATAGCGGTATTCGATTCACACAAGTTGATTTCCACCAAAATTTCTTCCAATCTTTATCTAATATATTATTTTCTTACTCTATATTTTGTTGTATTTTAATATTTTAATTCCACAAAAATCAAACTAATTTTATTATTGTTTGTGAAATATTGTTTAAACAATTGCATATATTTAAAAATAATAAACTTTTATTCTCTAAGTTAAAATATATGAACAAATAAAGTTTTTGCTAAAAAAAAGTGTTATTTCAAAAGATAGAGTATGTGTTTTTATTTTGCAATAAACAAATTTATTTATTTATATCGAAATGTAATAAAAATTAAAATGTATTAATCATTATCAAAGGTCATTGGAATGCCCAATCAGAGCAAACTATCCGCTGTCCTGCGCGTAGCACCAATATTTAATGTCTATTTAAAAAAATTCCTGACGCCGTCGTAGTTAATCGATTTTAATTTTGCAAATTACAAATGAAAGGTACAGTACACTTCTATAAGCAAAAAAAATTTCAACTTGCTATCTGCTTTATTTTCAGTCCTGTAACATTTTGAAAAAATGAATTTTTTTTGCGAAAATTTATTTTTAAATTTATTTTGATTCACACACAATGACTCCTCTTGACCCAAAAGGATTGCAAAATTTATTTTGCAAAATCTATTGAACCGATCTTAATGAAATTTACAGTATTGTTTTACTGTATCATATACTTTCTCTGGGTGAAATATGAAGGTCCTAACTGAAGCATAACTGCTTGAAAAACGTAAAATGCTAATACTTGTTTTTGTATGTTTTTTTCGCAATTATTACTATTTTGCAACAAGGGTGACTATTTTTTAAATTTTTAACCAATTCTATATTGTAGGAAATTTAATTACGCAACTTTTATGTCAGTACAACTTACCCTTTTACCCTGAGTGTAACGAGAGTTTTATTTTACATTTTACAACGATTTACAATCCGAAAATCGTTTTTTTTTAATTGTTCAATTAATAACTTATAAGATTGAACCTGTAAAAGTTTATATTATATTGACGCTGGGTGGCAAAACCAATTTGACAGTTGACTTTTACTGGGCCTCGAACATGTAGGCAAATAGCTATATTTTGAGTGAAATTTCGAGAGCTGTTTTATTCCCGGACTGTCCTAGTTGTAATACAAGGCAGACAGCATTTGTTATTACTAAAGAGTAATGTTTAAGTACGAAAACAATGTATTATTATCCTACAAATTATTTTGGATGTTAACTTCGATATATTGCCATCAGCTTGTGTGACCGACGCCATACTTATTATATCACATACATAAAATACTCTAAAAGAGGTCAAAAGCCAGTGGTAAACTCACGTTTTACCCTTTCATCCAGCTTTAAAGCTTGACGGACGCTTAAATAAAACCAATTTAAATACTTGGCTGGAAATGTACTGCACTTTATATTAAATTTTTCTGGGGCACGTTTTCACCGTCGGCATTTTATATTTTAACTTTTAATCTTTCGTTCCACTCAAACACGGATTTTACTCAGTATCACATCAGTCTTCAAAGAAGGATAATTTCAAAACGTCCGAGAGCAATTTGCGTTCAAGAATTTGCGACAGCATTTGCTGTAGAAACAGAATTCGGTCAGAATGCCCAGATGTCATTAAAAATGCCTCAATATTTCTATCGCCCATCCAAAAAAGTGGCGGTATCAATGTTTGGTATAAATGTTTAAGAAATTCCAGTAGCCGCTTTAAAGATAAGCACTTGCCGGTATTTTAACGTCGTGATAATCATTGCAAATTTTAAACAAACAGTAAAAGAATTGCATATTAGTACAGTTAAAATTATTGTACGATAAATATTAAGCAAGAGAAATTAAACTTTTTTTTCTACTTTTAAGCACCTAGAAGGGCTAAAAACCAGTTCATTAGCGGAACCGAATTCAAAATTATTGTGGACATCATATTTAAAATATTATTTGGTTAAACCATCTCATTTTAGTTGGTAAAAAATATATTAATTTTAGTCCGTTCTTTAACGGTAAAATATTGCAAAACCTCTAAATTTTAAAGAACCGCTTGGATTGACATGAAATTTGTCATACAAATAGCTAACAAGCCAAAGAAAAAAAGCGATATTGTGCTGATATGTGCTTTTGCCCCGGGGGTGGTTTCACCCCCTCTTGGGGGTGAAAAAATATTCGTCCAAAGTAAGTCCGGAAATGGATAAACTGTCTAATTCTAAGTAACTTTTGTTCTATAGAGTTTTTTCACTAAGTCAATATTTTTCGAGTTATTTGCCAGTGAATATGTTCATTTTTTCAACAAAATAACCACGCTTTGAGACGGTTTTTTGCAAATAACTCAAATAGTAAGTATTTTGTCGAAAAAACATTCTTAGCAAAAATATAGCCTCTAAAAAATTTAAAAAAATGGTGTATATATCACGTCTGTATACCTTGTAGAAGCAGAGTTATAGCTAATTAAAAATAGGTTCATATTCGTAAAATTCCAAATGGAATACTTTAACGTGAAATAACCAAAAATGAAGCACATCCCGGGGAAAACTTATTGCAACGTATTTAAAATGTCTAAAAAAAGCTTCATTTTTGTTTTGTAAAAAAATTTCTAGCATCAAAAGTAAACAAGTTACGCTCAAAATAAAGTTAGTCCCTTTTTTTGGTAAAAAAATCGGGAAAAGCACCCCCTAATTAGTATCTCAAATGAACTTAATCGTTACGACTTCACAAGTTTCTTGACTCGTGTATGTATTGTTTATATGCTCTGTAAGTTTCATCGGTTCAAAGTACTTATTTTTGAAAGGGCAGTAGTTAAAATGAGTTGAACGAGTCACTGATCACGAATTTATGCAAATTTAGAAACACCAAATCTTTATCAATTTTTGTCTAACAGAAAAACAAAAAAAATACATGATATTCAAAAAAGCAATGCTGACTTTTTTGTTTTTCGAAATTTTTGGTATCTCTAACAATTTTTAAGTTATTTTGAAAAAAATCATATTTTTCAAAATTAAAATATTTAAAAAATTCACTTTTAAACCAATTTTTTCAAAAATCGATGAAACTTACAGATCATATAAACACAACATAAGTAAAATAATTTGTGGAGCGGTAACGATTATTTCATTTAAGTTGCTAATTAGGGGGTGGTCTTCCCGATTTTTTTTTGCCAAAACAAAAGGGGCTGACTTTATTTTGAGCGTAACTTGCTTAAATTTAATGATAAAAACTTTTTATATAAACAGAAATAAAGCTCTTTTTAAACACTTTAAAAAAGTTATAATGGATTTTTCCCAAAAAGTGCTTAATTTTTTGGATATTTCACTTCGAAGTATTCTATTTGAAATTTTGTGAATATGAATATATTTTTCATTGGTTATAACTCTGGTTTTACGAGGTCCAGACACCTAACGTGTAACACCATTTTTTTACTTTTTTACAGGCCATATTTTTGCTAAGAACGTTTTTTCGACAAAATACTTACTTTTTGAGTTATTTGCGAAAAACCGTCTAAAAATGTAAATAGGTAGTTATTTTGTTGAAAAATAAACATATTCACTCGCAAATAACTCGAAAAGTGTTGACTTGGCAAAAAAGCTCTGTAGAACAAAAGTTGCTTAAAATTAGTCAGTTTATCCATTTCCGTACTTATTTTGGCCTTATATTTTTTCACCACCAAAAGGGGGTGAAAGTCACCCCCAGGGCAAAAGCACACATCGGCACAATATCACTTTTTTTCTTTGACATGTAAGCTATGCGTATGCCAAATTTCATGTCAATCCAAGCGGTTCTTTAAAATTTACAGCAAAAACCGTAAAAGAATGTACTATTTGTCGGGACTAAATTATGGTCCTGTTGATTGATGTCCGAGAAGACTTGGTGTTCACCAGTCCCGGATTAAGAATCTTGAGGCCCCTAGGCAACCCAAGGTGGGAGGCCCCTTAAGGATTTTTTGAATTTTCCCTCAAAAACCTCGGATAACCCCTTCATCTCTGAGCGGTAGGTATTCCTTTGATATATTAGTGGACATTTTGTAGACTTAAATTTAAATTTTTGTTTCATTTTGTAAAACGTGTTGCTTGAAGAAATCAATCAAAGAAATAGTCAAAAAACTGTTTATTTATATAATTTTGCTTGAATTTTGCAATAAAAAATGATTTTAGTATATTTCATTATACATAGTTAACAATAAACGAACGATTCATTTTAAAGTACATACAATAATTTTTTTAATAATGAAAAATAAGAAAAAGGTCGTAGTAAAAGTATAGTTTTCTACTCACATGTAATGGTTATTACTCACTCTGATGAAAAACGGCGTCGTAGTAAAAGTATAGTTTTCTACTCACAGGTAATGGTTATTACTCACTCTGATGAAAAACGACACTTGCCTTCGGCTCGCGTCGCAAATTTTATCATCGTGAGTAATAGCCATCATTACATACTCGTTGAATAACATACTATTACTTATTATATAATTATTAATTATGGAATAATAAATAACTATGTATTAAATTGAGTTTGAGTTTTCAAAGCCTTATAATAAAGCAAGTTTTCATAGTTCATAAGAGTTTCGTAGAAATAAAACTACTTCAAATATCTTCAAGTTCCAAATTTTCGAGCACATCATTCTCAATAGCCATAATAATTGAGGGAAATACTAGTCTGTTTTGTGCCATTGTTGAACTGCGACAGTTTTTAATAATTTTCATTTTTGAAAATGACCGATTACTGACAAATTTCGAAACTTCGATTAGAATGTGTTCTCATAAATATCCAAAAAGAATATGAAGCAGGAATAAATTGTTTTCGCTACAAGTCCTGAAGATGGACTATAAAATATTTGAACTGCAGTAGTTCATCTTAAATTTAAGGTTCAATATCATCAGTATAGTTTTCATGTACTTTTGAAGCACACTCCTTTATTTGAGTATCACTCAGTTTTGGAAAAATACACAAAACACCAATACAAATACTGAGTTCACTGACTCGTACGCTGTCAACTGACGACTCAGCTCAATAATTAGCTTATCCAAAATTGGTAGATTCGTTTCAACCTTTAACTTTTCTCCACCCTGTAGAAAAACTTCATTGGAATTAGCATCATCAAAATGTAGTTTTCTTGCTCCTTAGGAATATTCAGAGTAGATCGCAGGTCTTCTGCCCGTAGTAAGCAAAATTATCTCTTTGTGATTTTAAGAACTCCAGAAGTAAATTTAGAAGCTGAACTCTAATCAAGTTCATTTCAAGCTCAATCTCGTCTCAGTAATGATTTACTGACAGCGTTGATGAGTTCTAAAATTGTTGTCCAAAACTCATTCATTATGAATGTTTTTGTTTTGACATTTCTTTCAACAAACACTTAGCCTCATGAACTGTTTTAGCTTTCTGATTAGGGTCTTCAGCAAGAGTATGAAGAGCACATTTGAAGACGTTGTAACCTTTAAGACAAAGCTCTTGTAGTGCTGCTTGTTCTTTTAAGGACAAAGTATAGATCGTGGCTAAGGGGATTGCTTCGTTGAGTTTCATTGAAGCATTTGATCGTAGGTTCCCAACAGTGGTCGAGGCTGAAAACAAGCTGTACACGGACTTAACAAATTCAAAATACGATATTGCTCCAACGTGTCCAACATAACTTTTAGCAGCACTTGCTCCAACTAATGCGAGCGTGTGGCAAAAAAAATGTAAATTGCAAGTTTGTTAATCTTAGATAAATGAGCCTGGAAGACCATTGTATTTGCCTGACATTTAGCGAAAGACTTATCTACTTTTTCATTTTGGACCCTTTGATGCCGAGGCCCCTAGGCAACTGCTTACTTTGCCTATTGGTTAATCCGGCACTGGTGTTCACACAATGTCTCCAAACTAAATTTTGTTATTTTCGGTTTAAATTTTGTAGACACATTCTGAGTCTACTATACGTCACTTTTCCAAATAAAAAACTCTTCGATCAGTAGTTATGCTTTTGAACTGCAATGTTGATTTTTGTTTTGCAAATGCTCATCTTTAGCTGATTGTTTCATACTGATGAAACTGTCAAAAACCAGTGACGAAGAAATTAAAATTAAATTACTTGAAGTTTTTATCTAAATTATTTGAAATTTTTATATTTTCAAATTTCATATTTTGAATTTAGTCGAGGCTTTTATATGCGAACGGTTTACCGAAATAAGCAGAGCATAAACCGATTATTTTTTTGTATTTTTCATGCACCAAACCTTTTTTTATTCGAATACATTTTTCAAAGCTCAAATGTATTTTTTGTTTAATTTTTTCAAGTGGACCAGCAAATTGTTTATAACAAATAACTTATATAAAAAGCAATTTTAAAGAATACCTTCGGAATAATTTTTAGGCGTACCTACCTATCTTATCAAAATTAAAACTTTTTATTTCTTGGTAATTTTTCGAAAAATGTTTTCGTTTTGAGTTACATTTTGCAATTACCTATTTGCTGAAAAATTTTGTACCGATTTTTTTATTTTTTTTCTAAAATATTATATTATACAAAACAGTATTTTTATGTACAAGTAGTTATGTGAATAAAATACTTTGAATAAGCTTAAAAAACAGTAAAACTGTATGTATTTTTAATTTTAAAACGTTTCCCAACTTTATATATAGACTTTACAAACATGTTCTGCAAGCCCGGCTAGCTCAGTCGGTAGAGCATGAGACTCTTAATCTCAGGGTCGTGGGTTCGAGCCCCACGTTGGGCGAAACTTTTTTTATTTTTTTTCTTTAATCTAAAATTATTGAGTCATAATTTAATAATTAAAATAATATTTTTATCGAATATTTACTCTTGACCTATCGTACAGTTACAAATCACGCTTGGCCAACATAAAAGATATTAAAATCATTCAGTTAAATCATGAATAAACATCTGGTCGAGGGTTTTTTATGTGTATTGTGACGCAATCATTTGAACCGTAACTGAACGCCTGTTAACATTAATTTAAAAACGAAATTCTTTTGATATAGAACGGATACCTACAGAAGCAGAAGTTTTTTAAATGATCTCTTTGGGCTTTTTAATTTTCGGAGTCTAAATGGAATTTTTACGTTTTATAGAAGTCGAAACGACACGAACTATTTTTCTTTTTATAGGTGTCATTAGATGCTGCGTAATGAACCAGTGGCGCACCGAGGGGGGTTTGGGGGTTAAAACCACTCCCAGGGCATATAAAAAATATACAAAAATAGTATGTAACTTCTCTTTCACAAACAATACAAAAAAATTTCGGTGCCCAAGCCGACCCCCCAGTGGAAAATTCTAGGTGCGCTTTGTAATGAACTATGAACTATACAGTGGCGTAACCATATCATCTGAGGCCTGTGGCAAATTCTTTGGATCCCCAAGAAAAATCGTCATCTTTTAATTTAATTTCAATAAATCACTGATATACTTACCTACAGTAATAAATACTGTCCATTTTAGCTAAATATCTAATTTTCACATGTCACATGTTTGTTGGAAACCTGTCCTACGCCAGGTGTTGGAAAAAAAACTGGGAATTCAACCGCGATGTACACCAAATCTTCGTGGACTTCAAACAAGCTTACGATTCTGTTAGCAGAGAAGCATTGTAGGAGACTATGGTAGAAATGGGAGTACCTGGAAAACTGGTACGATTAGCAAAGGTGAGCACGGAGAACGCTTTCGCACGAATCAGAGTCGGCAGCAACACGTCGGAGGAATTCCTCATTGACACCGGACTTAGACAAGGAGATCCTCTCGCCCCCCTGCTGTTTAACTTCGCACTGGAACATGCAGTAAGGAAAGCTCAGCCACAACTGACAAACGGATTTGCCGCCAAAGGATCAAAAATACTATTAGCCTTTGCAGATGACGTGGACACAATTGCACAATCCACCAGAGATGCAAAAGAAGTTTTCACCCTATTCGAGAACGGAGCCAAGGAAGTTGGTCTTAAGGTCAACGAGGACAAGACCAAGTACATGGTGGTTACGAAGAACCCAAGACCAAGGGTTAGACAAAACGTAACAATTAATGAATACAATTTTGAAGTCGTCAAAGAATTTAAGTACTTGGGAGCGATCATAACATCTGAAAATAACTATGAAAAGGACGTGGCAGCCAGGATTATTTCAGGAAACAGGGAATATTACTCGTTAAGGACCCTACTTAAATCAAAAATACTCTCAAGACCAGCAAAAATAAGAGTATATAAGACAATAATTCGTCCCACAATAACGTATGGAAGCGAAACCTGGACTCTGAATCAGCGGGAAACAACAAAATTACTGGTACTTGAAAAAAAGATACTGCGGACTATCTATGGGCCTTGCAGAGAAGAGACAACAGGAGAATGGAGAAGAAGACACAATGATGAACTCCAGACAATATACGGAGATGAAAACATAGTACGCTACATTAAATCAAACAGAATACGATGGGCGGGTCACGTACTAAGATCAAGTGACGAAAGACTTCTAAACGCCACATTCTGGGAAAGGCCCGTTGGAAAAAGGTCAGTTGGTCGCCCAAGAAAGAGATGGAAGGACGCAGTAGCCAGCGATCTACGCAAAATGGGAGTACAGCAATGGGAAATAGCTGCTCAGGACCGACAACAATGGAGGGAAATAGTAAACGCGGCCAAGACTCACATAGAGTTTTAGAGCCAAATGATGATGATGATGACATGTTTGTTACTTTTATTTAAATCACTATTTTACTTCTATTATGAGCTTAACTAGTGATAAAAATATTTGTCAGTTGGCAACTCTGATCTGCCATGTCAGTTTCGCTTCAATGGAAGTGGAATGTTTTTTTATAATCTGTTTATAATCTGTTTATAATCTTTTTATTTAAAGTGGAATTTCTGCTAATAAACTCATTTATATTCTTAAAACGAATCTTGGGTTTCTCGGCCTTATTTAAAATTTTTGTCCATCTTCTTGGCTAAGATTTCCCGAACCATGTGGTGCGACAGGGAAAAACTGCAGTATCATGGTCGCTACTATGGAGAACTCAACATTGGTTTAAACTTACATATTATTATTATTATTATTATTATATGTATGTACATCGTCACATTAAACAAGTTATCCAACTACATGAAATCAACAGTATATCCAACAATAATGCCATAAGTAGGTATGATTTTGACATTTTTGCAAAAGCTTTTGCAAAAAGAGGAATTATTTGTTTATCACTATAAAATAAAAATTGATTAACTTGTGTTTCTCACGTTACTTATCGCTAGGAACACGTCATTCGCTCAATCTTGACGGGACGACAACGAACAGACAATATCGCTGCGTACGCGGTCCAAATTGAACTGAGCATATCCTTTGTGTTCGTCCCAAAAAACCGACAGGACGTGGTTCGTGACGAATGAGGAATGAACAGCTCGTAAGCGGCTCGTCCTGCCGTACAAATTATACGAATATAGCGTTCGCATACAGTTCGGCTCGCATATGTGTACCCAGCTTTAGATTTGGTCAGATTATTACATGGGGAGAAACCTTATACACTGAAAATGTACCTCTACCATATAATAGCTCTTAATGCAGGGAAGTTCGTTAAGGGGGAGTCGAAAAAAAATCTATCCTTAGAAAAACTCGAAATCGTCAGATTAAGCTAAGGTAAGTTAAGTACATGCAAAACAGTGTACTATATATATTTCAAAAATCTGACGATTTGAGCGGGGTGTAAGGAAATGGGTGAGTCCTAAAATTTCACAAGATAAAACCGAATATTTAGCGAAATAAATGACAGATCGAAAAACTAAAAAATAAGTTCTCAATATTTTTCAAAAATCTATCGAATGATACCAAACACGACTTCCCACGGAGTGGGAAGGGGGGTAAATTTAAAATTTTAACAACGTAGAATGAAGTAAACACTTCTGTTGTATGTAGGTATATAATTTATTAAAAAATTCTTAAAATTTATCCACAAGGGAGTGGAAGTACAACAAAACGTTTTCGGTCAAACTGACCATCCTCAGTGTAAACGTCCAGTGTACAAGTAATTGAAACTAGCCACTTGAATAGGTGTAAAACCTCAAAATAACATTATTGCTACATTATGAGCTGTGTAGTAATCGACAATAAGTCGATGTCTTAAGATTAAAAATATATCACATGTGGATGTATGTCATCCAACTCTCTGGTTGTTAACCTCTCACCTGATCACAACCTTGTGTAAATTCCGAGCAAGGATGACATACATCCACATGTGATATATTTTTAATCTTAAGACATCGACTTATTGTCGATTACTACACAGCTCATAATGTAGCAATAATGTTATTTTGAGGTTTTACACCTATTCAAGTGGCTAGTTTCAATTACTTGTACACTGGACGTTTACACTGAGGATGGTCAGTTTGACCGAAAACGTTTTGTTGTACTTCCACTCCCTTGTGGCTAAATTTTAAGAATTTTTTAATAAATTATATACCTACATACAACAGAAGTGTTTACTTCATTCTACGTTGTCTTAACAAAGGTATACAGCCAACTACAGGGTTTACCCTTTTAAAGTTTTAAAATTTTAAATACGAATCCCGCGATATTTCGCGAAATGAACATCAGATCGAAAAACTGAAAAAAACACTTATTCAATTTTTTTGAAAAATCTATCGAATGGCACCAAATACGACCCCCCACAGATGTGGGGTGGGGTTACTTTAAAATCTTAAGTGGAAGCCCCCATTTTTTATTGCAGATTTGGATTCCTTACGTAAAAATAAGTAACTTTTATTCGAGATATTTTTTAGAATTATGGATAGATGGAGCTATAATCTAAAAAAAAAACGATTGTTGGAAATGGACAATTAAATTAAAAATAGAAAGTCCCCACTAAAATGGAAAACTTTACTTACTTAACTTTTTTTGCTTTTAGGACCTACTCTTCACAACCCAATAGGTTCCCATAACGCTCGAGTGACTGCACATTTAGCATACTTTGCTCCCCTACCATAAAATATAATTTTCATTTACAATCACTTTTGAAAAAAAATAAAAAAAAATAAAAAAACAAGCAAACAACAACAAAAAAATATGTACTAAAAAATAACAAAAAAAATAATAATAATAAAAAACAAAACAAACAAAACAATCAAAAAAATATAAATAAATCCTAATAAAACGAAGAGAAATAAAAAAATTTAAAAAATACATAAAAAAAAATAAAAATAAGTAAACAAAATCCTTAGGCATTTACTAACACACTATTATTGTATTGTATACAAATTATTGTTACTCAATGTACCACATATATAAATGCAAATAAGCAATGGTTGATAAAACTATAAGACAACATGACTGGCCTTTTGGCTATGCCAGTGCCATTAACTTAGTTAAAAAAAAACAATCACTTTTGGTTTAATCCCACATAAAATAATGTTTAACTTAAACATGCCAGCAAAAAACTTGCCTGTTATTTTGTTTCATGTTTTCTCCAATTGTAACGTCCCACCTGAAATAATGTCAATACTAGATGATTCAGTTTTACTGTTTTTTAAACAATTTTTACTGCTATATTTGACGAAATTCATATGCTACAAATGTGACAATAAAACGGTAACTTTATTACCCTCCCCTTTCCAGTGTTGTACGAAAACGATAAAAATTCAAATGTTGCGCGATCCTTTATACAAGTGAACTTCCCAAAAAACGGCGGAATAGTCTGAAACACACTTATTCAAAGCCGTGATCCTGCACAAAGCATAATTCCATGCAGTCAAAACCGCACAATCCTTTGTAATGCCTTTATCCATGTTATCCTTCCGAGTTCGCCGCGCTTTATTTCTGGAAATTTTCGGCGTTCCTACCTGCATTTTTCGGAAGTTACTCGAGTTTTTATGGAAGGAAGCTGTATATTTAACTACAAGTGGAAAACTATTTCTCATTTACTAATTTCTTTATTTTTCACGACCGTTTTGTAACTGCTTAATTTTCTAGAGTGGAGTTTTAATTAGAGAATGATGAAAATTACTCGCGTTAACAGAGAAAAATACGAATTAAAAAGTCTATTATTAATAGAAAGACAGCTACGTCATCAAGAGCAACCAATCAAAACGCGCTTTTAAGATTTCTCAAGTTTACTGTACAGGATTTATATTAGCATCCAAAAAATAAGAGTAATCCATATCAATTTAATTTCAAACAAATATTATTTGCATGTACTGTTTACATTACGTAAATGGGTGACATTGGTTTTGCAATGTAGGCCACTCGTTTTGAAAACAACGGAGTCGGCGATTATGTTACTATTAGTATTTTCACGGTCACATTCAGGTGTAGTCAATCATAACACAACAATTACGATTTATTTATAGATACGGAGAAAGTAAAGAAGAGATTATTCATTATTCAGACATTGACGTGGTTAGATCAGATACGTTGTCCACCAACTAGTTACTGCAGCGTTTCTCAACCTGTGGGGCGCGCCCCCTAGGGGGGCGCGCTTTTAGTAATGGGGAGGCGTGAGCATATAAAAAATACACTAACATCATTAACTAATTTACTAAAATTGAAGCAAAACAAAACTCTGACAAAATAAAAAATAAAATACACATGAACACTGAATAGGAGTTATAATCATAAAGAGCACTCAATACTAAAAAGTAAGATTTTACTGTTTTTTGTCAAAATTATTGAACGAGAGGGGGCGCGGCGAAAATAATTATGGAAGATTGGGTCGCAAAGGGTAAAAGGTTGAGAAACGCTGAGTTACTGTCTTATTTAGTGTTCTAAATAAGTATATTCCGGTAAATAGTGTTTCAACCCCATCACCAGTTTCAAGTTTTAAGAGATCGTTTATTAACTACTGTTAAAAAACTATTACTTTTAACTGATCTGGCTAAAAATTTGTTGTGATTGCTAACTAGTTTGGTTACCGGTCGAACACTGGTGTCTGTTGTGACATAATGTACATTTTTGATTACATTTTGACTCTTCATATACTACACATCATTCTCTTTGCATTGTTCCCAATGCGACGTAAGCTTTTATGATTACATTTGTTCTATCTTGATTCATCACCAATAGCAACTTCCTTTACCTAAATATCCTGCCTAAGCGTCTCCCCAGGTCTTCTTTAGGTTTTTCCTCCTACAGATTAGCAATTCTTCGTATTATTGGTGATTAAGATTTCAACGTTGAACATGCTCGAACCATCATGCTCTCTCATTTTGGTATCAGTTCATATTTCTTTTGAACTATTCAACATTCATTTACATACATCAATCCTCTTTTTCTTCTATCTTCTTATTAGGCAATTCTGCGTGTTCCTATTTTCTTGGATTGTGGCTTCATGTTATATTCTTAGTCCATATTATCCGTGGTCCACGGAACCCTTCTTCTACCCAATGGCGATTTGTGTCTTGCTATCTTGACTACCCTATCTTCTATTATTCTGATTTTATATTATTGTTCAAATTTCCAATCTCTCTTCCAGTGGCGGCTCGTGACCTCAGTATGCGGGTAGGTGACACATATACCGGACAGGTTGTATATAAGTGCACCCAGTAGCTTGACATGTAACACCGTTGCCATATCCTCAATTTTTTCATACTATTACATTACATGCATTTAAAAAATAGTTTTGAAACACCAATTTAAGTAAAGTTTTTTATGTTGTTTTTTATTATAAAAGCTCAAAAGAGGAAGTTTTATTATAAAAAATTAGATAAATAGATAAATCAAACAGATGGGTGATTATAATAAATTAAAAAATAGTTTTGAAACACCAATAAAGTAAAGTTTTTTAATACAAAAAGCTCAAAAGAGGCATTTTCAATCAAAGTTAATTAAAATTGTTATAAAGAAGAAGATCAGTTGATAAAACTTTACTTTGTTGGTGTTTCAAAACTATTTTTTAAATGTATGTAATGTGATAGTAAAAAAATTGAGGATATGGCAACGGTGTTACATATCAAGCTATTGGGTGCACTAATATACAACCTGTCTCATATACCTTTATATACTCTATACTCTACTATACTCTATATTATATTATATACTCATATGTATGCCTGTATACACAGTGTGTCGCATTTAAGATGAAGACACCCCTATATTGCGGCTATTAAAATAAATACAGATTTGAAATTTTGCAGTCAAGCAATGTGATGGTTCACATTTTTTAAGATAGTCAACTGAAATGTAAATTTTAAACGCGGCCTACTGCAAATCCACAAACATGGCGAATTTTCGATATTTTCCTTCGCGTTAGAGATATCGGAAAAATTTTAGGAAAAGTTCCAAATATTATTCTCCCCCCACCTACCAAATTTCATGAAAATTTCGCACTTTTAGTTTTTTCAGTATTTGTAGTCAGGATCCTTAAATGTACAGTTGGCTATCCCGAGATGCAGCTCGGGCTAACCATTGTCGAAGGCGCAAAAAAATGTGGCTTTAGCCCCAAAAAAAATTCTGGAAATTCTCGCCCACTACGGCCAGACAAGCCACAATTACAGCGCTGTGCTTAGTGTAAAGAGTGAGAGACGCATACCATTGTGTTCTGTTCTTAGGCGCATTTGAAAAGTGCCTGACTATGTAGTGCCATCATAGAAGTGAGTAGCAGAGAGTAGCCATCATAGAGAGAAATTAAAAAGTAGCTTTTTATTTTAGATACTTAGGTATTGTTTCAAAATTTATAAATTACAATTTTAAAGTAAGTAATTTATTTTAATAAATAATGTATTATTGTACATTTAAAGAGGTTAGGCGGCGCCTACCTTGCCTACCATGACGGGCCGCCCCTGCTCTCTTCCTATTTAGTATCCATTCGTTTATTTTTTCCACCTTGCATAGCTCTTCTGATTTTATCAGTTTTTTTGTTCCCTAAGTATTTCCCCAGTGTGTGATTCTTCTTAGTATTCACATTTCTGTTGTCGCTAGAATCCTTTGTGTTTAGGATGTTAGCCCAGTAAATGAACGGGAAATTCGGTGATACCGTGTAATTTTCAGGGGCAACTCCGAATTGCATGAAAATTTGGATTCGGGTTCTACTTACCCTCCACTTCAAAGTTGAAATTGTGCCGTTGGTTGCTTTTACTTGGGGGGTGACAGTCACCCCTTCTCGGGGGTGAAAAAACATACGTTCAAGATAAGACCGGAAATGGATAAATTTACTGATTTTAAGCAACTTTTGTTCTATAGAGTTTTTTTTATTTAAGTCAATACTTTTTGAGTTATTTGCCATTGAAAATGTTGATTTTTCGACAAAAAAACTACGTTTTCAGACAGTTTTTCGCCAATAACTCAAAAAGTAAATATTTTATCGAAAAAAATATCCTTAGCAAAAGTGTAGCTTATAAAAAACCCAAAAAAATGGTGTATCAGTAAAGTCTATCAATCAAATAAAAACAAAGTTGTAGCTCATGAAAAATACGTTCTTATTCGTCTAATTCCAAATCGAATATTTCAAGGTGAAATCACCGAAAAATTAAGCACTTTTCGGGAAAAACCCATTTAAACTTTTTTAAAGTGTTTATAAAAAGCTTTGTTTTAATTGTTAGCAAAAGTTTTAGCATTAAAAATAAGCGAGTTACGCTCAAAATAAAGTTGGCCCTCTTTTTTTTTGTGAAAAATCATGAAAATCTCGCCGTGTTTAGCTCCCCAAAATGAAATTAATCGCTGCCGCTTTACAAACAATTGACTTACCGATCTATTTTTTATATGATCTGTCAGTCTCGCCGGTTTAAAGTGTTTATTTTTGAAAGGGTTACAATTGAGAAAGCTTAAATGGGTCACTAATCACTAGTGTCTGCAAAATTTGAACAGCCGTATCTTAATCAATTTTTGTCTTACGGAGAAACAAAATGAAACTAGCATATTTATAATAGCAAAACCTACATTTTTTTACTCTTTAAGATTTTTCTTATCACTAATACTTTTTATTATTTTGAAAAAATGAAATTTTTCAAAAATTTAAAATTTTTTTTTAATATAAAACCAAATGTTATCAAAAATAAGCACTTCAAACCAATCAAACTTACAGATCATATAAACAATACACATATAGTTAAAATAGATGGTAAATCCAAACGATTAATTTCATTTAGGGTGCTAAATAGAGGGAGGTTTTCACGATTTTTTTACCAAAAAAAGGGGCCAACTTTTTTTTCAGTGTCACTCGTTTATTTTTGATGCTGTAAACTTTTGTAAAAAACAAATAATAAGCTTTTTTTCGATACTTTCTAAATGTTAATAAGGTTTTCCCGAAAAACGCTTCTTTCTTCGGTGATTTCGCGTTGAATTATTCGATTTGGAATTAGACAAATACGAACGTATTTTTCATGAGCTACAACTTTGCTTCTACTCAATTTGTAAACTTTACTGGTACACTATTTTTTTCGTTTTTTATAGGCTACACTTTTGCTAAAGATATTTTTTCCGATAAAATATTTACTTTTTGAGTTATTTGGGAAAAACGGTCTGAAAACGTAGTTTTTTTTATCGAAAAATCAACATTTTAAATCGCGAATAACTCGAAAAGTATTGACTTACGTAAAAAACTTTATAGAACAAAAAGTGCTTAAAATAAGTCAATTTATCCATTTCCGGCCTTATTTTAAACACGCGTTTTTCACCCCCCGAGAAGGGGTAAATGTCACCCCCAAGTAAAAGCAACCAACGGCACACCTTCAACTTTGAAGTGGAGGGTAAGTAGAACCTAAATTAAAATTTTCATGCAATTCGGAGTTGCCCCTGGAAATTACACTTCAAAATGGTCATTTACTGGGCTATGTATCAGATCGTGTTTTATAGTCATGTATGTAATTATTGGCCTTACAGCCGCTTTGTAAATTTGTGTCTTATGTTTCATTCTCTTGTTTGGAGATACATTTTCAAAAAAATTTTAAAATAAATATTATTATTGATCTTACCCATAGTAATTTTTTATGATTTGCGGCAGCAGGTGCTAACACTAATATGACAGTTGACTTAAATCTTGTAAGCAGTAGCCATGCTTTAATCGAAATTCTGAGAGGTATTGTTGTAACCTCAGATTGATATTGAATTGTAATCTTTTTGTGCTTATATAGTTTTTAATGTGCTTATGTACTCATAATTTTTTGTTAATAAGTTAATCTCTTGTTTTCATCTCTTGTTTTATTTTCCCCCGACTGGTCTCAATGTGTTTGGTTTCCGAGATTTATACCATCTCTATTCAGGTATATTCTTTTTTCTACGACCGTTTAATAACATGCTCATTATTCGCTATTTTTTCATAGATAATAGCACCCATTACTGTACCCGTGAGTAATAATTCATTACTCACGGGCTGAAGTTACTCACGGGTCATTACTCACGGGCTGAAGTTAGATTCAAGTGGCGCATGCCACTTTTAATATTAATTGGATATAAACTGCAAATAAAATTACTTAAACTTGTTTATTTAATACAATAATTATTGTAATTTATACCAATAATTAACTTCGAAAAATGTTTAAAAGAGTTTTAACTGTAACAATGTCAGTATATTTTGTACGTTTATATCTTGTTTACTAAAAATTTTGATCTTTATCATTTAATTTAGTGACAGTGACATTAGCGCATTTTGTTTATGTTAATTGGAATTTATAACTAATATTGTGTTTGTTTTTCAAGTTATATTATGTTAAATATGTTATAACATATTATGTATAGTTATATATTATTATATTATATATAGTTAAATGTAAATATACATTATAACTATATATTATGAAATATGTCCACAGACAACAGCTATTTCCTATTTATTAGATTCACTGACAGTAGGTACAAATTTAAGCTTATAATTTTTCGGAAACGAATAGAACTTATATTGACTATTTCTAGTTGTATTTTTACAATAAATAGGAATTTAGTAATAGTAGGCAACCAATTATTCAGCCACGTACTAGGGGTAAATAGCATTTAGGTATTTCTGTAAATTATTATAATTTAAATCTCGAGTAGTTGATAATTAAATTTTTTACTAATTAAAATAAAAAAAGTCGTAGAAAAAGTATAGTATTCTACTCGCATGTAATGGCTATTACTCACTCTGACAAATTACGACACTCGCCTACAGCTCGTGTCGCAAACTTCATCATCGTGAGTAATAGCCATCATTACATGCTCGTTGAATAATATACTAATAATATATCCTATATCTTGTGTCGACGTTATTAATATTTTTTATTATTCATCTAATATGATTTATAATGTTTAATCGAATAGGACGAAGACTGTCATCTGCTCTTCTAATTCTATTTACGGTATTTATCAATTGACGAATGTTAAATATTGAGTACAAACGTGCATGAAATTTCGAAAAAGCCTATCTTCTCCGTTAATTTTTTTTTTATTCTTACTGTGATAGAATGGTATAGAATAGAATAGAATAGAAGTATGCTTTATTGTCATGAAAAATTGTACAATTTTATCGACAAAGCTTATAAAAGTCAAGAAAACAAAAAAAACAATAACAATCCAATTTACTAAAATTACATAAATCGTCAATATTTTTACAATAATAATAATAATGAAGTTAAACAGAAATAATCAATTGCAAAATTTAAATAAATTGCAAATGTGTAGTCTACCTAGTAATTAATAAGTTTAAAAGTTAAGCTGCTGCATGTGACACCCAAATATAGACAAAAAAAAAATAAAATACTATTTGTGCAAAGGGTACTGTAATTTCTTAGTTATTGATTAAGAAAATCTTCTATTGAATAATATGGTCTTTCAGATAGGTAGGCTTTTGTCAGTTTACGGAATTTGGGGAAAGATGCTGCAGATTTGAGTTGTAGAGGGAGATGGTTGTAAAGTTTTTTTGCGGAATATAATATATATTTCTTTATTAACTCAGAGGACGGGGTCGGCAAATAGACGTCAAACGTAAAATTTCTCGTGAAGTAGTCATGATTGGGTCTTGGTGGAAAGACATGTAGATGTTTACGAATTAAGCAAACAGTTTCTAAGATATACAAAGATGGAAGGGTTAAAATTCCGTGATCTTTGAAGTAACTTCTGCAATGTGTTGTTCTTCTGAGGCCAAACAGGTATCTTATTGCTCTTTTTTGTAATTTGAAAATAACATCGAATTGGGCAGCAGTACCAGAACCCCAAAAAGGAAGACCATAACGAAGATGTGACTCGAACAAAGAAAAATATGTTATTTTGGAACATGCTAAATTGAGTTCATTCGAAACAGATCTTATAGCATAGCAAGCTGAGGATAGTTTCTTCCTTAACAAATCGATATGGTGTGACCATTTAAGGTTGCTGTCTAAAAAATACCAAGAAATTTTACAGAATCAACGGTACTGATCTGGCTGTTATTAAGAAGTAAGGGTTGAGGAGCTCCTTTATAAGACAAAGCTACTGATTTATTTACGTTAAACGAGAGTAAATTAGAGTCAGACCAGGTTTTTTTTGTAAGTAGATCAGAAGTTATAGTAGACTGAAGAGTTGCAATATTTGAGTTGCTCCAAGTGATACTGGTATCATCAGCAAAAAGAAAGATTTTTCCATTGATTTTTAAACTATTGATGTCATTAATAAAGATAAGGAAAAGTAGAGGACCCAATACTGAACCTTGAGGTACCCCACATACAATGTTTTTGAGACTAGAGTCTGTATCATTTGCTCTAACCAGTTGTTTCCTATCATCCAAGTAAGATTGGAACCAATCTAAAGAAATACCTCGAATTCCGTAGAAATTTAGTTTTTTTATCAAAATGTTGTGATTTACACAATCAAAAGCTTTGGTGTAGTCACAAAAGACGGTGTCAGTGTGAAGATTATTGTTCATTGCTTGATAAATCTCATGTAGTACAGAAAACATGGCATCAGTGGTGCACTTATTATTTAAAAAGCCGAACTGATTTTGTGATAAAATGTTGTTTTCAACTAGAAAGGACATAAGTCGGGCTTTTATGAGTCTCGCAATAATTTTTGAGAGTACCGGTAGTAGTGCAATAGGTCTATAATTCCAGGTATTAGATATTTCACCACCCTTATGAAGAGGAATAATGATGGCTGTCTTCAGGAACTCTGGAAATTTACCTTTCTCAAAAGAATCATTAATTAGTGAGATGAGAACTTCTAACATATTTTCTGGGACATTAGAAAATTTTTTTATTGATAGACCATCAGTACTACAGGAAGATTTGCTTTTGATACTATTGATTGTTTGGATCAGTTCAGATTTATCGACTGGTTTTATAAAGAATGAATTCGAGACTTTTCTTGAATTAGGAAGATAGGAAATGGGATCTTGTTGTGGCAAAATAGTTGATGTAATATTTTGACTCACATTAACAAAGTATTCATTTAGATTTTCAGGGTCTGGAAGGGAAAATGTTTGAGCAGTGTGGGTTTTATTTCGAAGATCGTTTATTATGGACCAAGTTTCTTTTGCAACACTTTTTGAGCTTCCCACACTGTTATGGTAGTAGTCTTTTTTAGCAGATTTTATAAGTTTAAGATAGGTTGCCTGTACTTGGTGATATATTCAGTGATAGAGACGTTGGTAGTAAATTTCTTGATATAGAGAAGAGAACGCATATTCTTGGAAGATAGTCGGATACTTTTAGCAGTCCAGGGTTTGCGATATTTTGGCTTAATTGCAATTAAAGAAAATGCTTTATTGAAGATACAGACAAGCTTATCTAAAAAATCACTGAAATTATTATCCACGTCCATAGCAGGAAAGCGCCACTCAGAGGTTGATGAAATCGGTCCTGTAATGACTTTCAGAGAAGACAGAGCTAATGAGTCACCGATTGTCTAGTCTAGACTGTAGAGTAGAGGATTCTAAATTTTACCAGAACTCTAGAGAGTTTTGCAAAATCATTTAATACTTTGAAGAGATAGACCACGTAAATTATCTCGAGGTAGGTATATTATTGATATTATATCGGCATTACAAGACCAGTAGACGTTATGTGTAGGTTAGTTCCAATTTTCTTCTTCTTAAAGTTCCATCTCCTATCGGAGGATGGGTATCATAATAGCTATGGTCACTTTGTTGGCTGCTGTTCTGTTGAGTTTCTATTTTAGAATCAAATAAAGAAATTGCAAAAATAAATAAAAGTGTAAAATACAACAAAGCAATAACTTTAATTCCTTTTACAAAACCGCTTTCTTCACATTTCATGTATTATTCAAATAAATTTATTTTCTTATTCGGTAATTTAGGGAATAAAGTTGTTTTTGCTTCAGAGTGTTTAAGAGTTTTCACTAAAATACGTCGAGATTAAACCATCCGCCAAATCCCAATTGAATTGTCTATCATACTTTGAAAGCATGGTACATAAATTAATTCACTTCTCAAACTAACTCTCCGTCACATCGTAATTTATCAACCGTACATCCTTATATCCTGGTATTATCTAGACCTGAAACCCGTGTATTTCTCTGTGTATATTCCAGTGGCGTAGCTATCCCCACAGCGGCCCCGTATCAAAGTTTGTCGCGAGGCCCTTTTTCACTACTAATATGGGATAGTTTCATCTCCGTATTTTAGTAGTTTATTTGGTAGGAGAAACGTTAATCGAAAACATAGAGATTCGTTTTCAAGAAATAATATGTAGAAAAAAACAGCAAAGACCATACCAACTACCGTACTACCATCTTGCTGAGCACAACTCTTAAACTTTTAACAAAAATACTTGCCAATAAAATAAATGAAGAATACACAATTAGCGAGGAACAACAAGTTTTTTGGAAAAAAAGGTCCACAATAGACGCCATATTCATAGCCAAACAAATTGATAAGAACTCACTAGAATATGTATAATAAACCTGCATCTAAGTGCTTTATAAATCTGACTAAAGTCTTCGATTGTGTAAGATTAGAAGATGTGCTAAGATTGCTAAAGGAGAAAAATTAGCCCAACAAGATGATAAGGATAATTAAATACATTAATACGAAGAATTAATTAATACCAGAATAAAACTCGAGAATGAACTAACATTGGAAGTAGAAATCAACACGGGAACTCGATAAGGGTATAGCTTGAGCCCATTGCTTTTTAATTTAGTAACGGACAAAATGGTAGAACACATTAAAAGTACAGGAAAAGGATATGACAAACGGAAATAGAGAAAAACAGATATAAGAGATACAGAAAAACAAATAAAAATCCTGTTATGCTGACAACGCGACGCAATCTTAATATCCGATAACGAGGATAATCTACAGCGAATGGCACAGACTTTCAATAAGTGGCGAAGAACTATAGCATGAAAATATCAACAGCTAAGACCTAATCCCTGGCCTGGTAGTGTCAAGGGAACCCATAAGATGCAAAATAGTAATTAACAACGAACTAATTGAACAAGTCTCGTGATTCGAATATCTGGGAGTCGAAATACGTAGTTATGAAAATGTTAAATAAAGCGTCGGAAAGCAAGCAAATAAAGCCAATTACGTGTTAGGATGTCTCAGTGATGTCGCCTGGAGACATAAAGGTATGAGGCTGGAAGGGAAAGTACGCATATACAAATTATGTTTAAGACCGATCATGACGTACGCGATAGAAACAAGATGTAACACAGCAAAGAGCAAGAGGACACTGATAACATCAGAAATGAGAATGTTGAGGTCAAATAAGTGGGAAAACACTGAGAGACAGAATGCCAAACGACAGAATAAGAGATCTCTGTATCATGCATGCAAGACATAGTATGGTGGGGAAGACAGGGAAGACGAGAGTGGAATCAGCATGTGACGAGAATGGACAGCGAAATAATAGCCCGTATAGCCAGAGATTCAAAGCCAACAGGCATGATACCAATAATAGGAAGGCCCTTTAAAAGGTGGCGAGAAGCTGGCAGTCAACATCACAGCTACGAATACAAGCTCAAAATCGGTTAAGAATAGGTCTAGAGGCCTAATATAAGAAGAAGAATATGGCACAGTGCTAAAAAAATATTCAACAAAGAAGCAAAAACGCTTGTATTGAACAAAATACTTATTAAATAGGTACTAAAATATTTATTAAATACTAAAGTATACAAAAACATAATTACAAATATTAAATAGGTATTATGGTCCTGCTAGCGGAAAAAGCGGAATTGGTAGAAATAAATATTCATGGCTCCGAAATATTCGTCAATGGACTGGCTTATCAGCAGATCAACTATTACATGCCGCACAAGATCGAGAGAGAATGATATCGGCAAATTGTCATGGAAGCTGCCCAGGGTAATAAGGTTTTTTCCATGACACGCGAGCAGCCAGGGTACTGAAGCGCTTCTTCGATAGGTAATACCTATAAGAGCAAATTGTAGCTATTTCCTGCGTAGGATCTGGCGGCCATTTTTATTTATGAACAATTAAGTGTCAAAAAATGGCATTTTTCCCTTTTTTTTCAAATCAATGGAAAACAGTGAAACTTATGATTTTTTTAGTACAAATATCTTTGAGATTATGGAAAAAGCTTTAAAATGACGTATTACACAGTTTGATATACTCATTTATTGTTAATATAATTGCGAAAAAAGGTCGGAATTGCAAAAAACATTAATTTCGCAATGTCTATTGTAAAAATTAGTGTACATCTTTGAAATTTTTGTCATATAAGGGTTCTTTGGTGCTTTATATGTGATAAAAATTTCAAAGCGATTCATTTAATTGTTTAAATTTTATTCAAATTGTTTATCCCAGAGAGCATTTTTTTTACAATAACATAAGTCAGAAAAAAATTACGTTAGAACCATTCCACAGGTGTCAAATGAAAGAGCATGAGCTATATTTTCAACTTGGTTTAAAAAAAGCGAATAAAAAATGCATTTATTAGTAATAAATAATTATGCAAAAGTATCGTAAATCTTTCCTTATAAACTTTTTATTTTGTTATATAAGAAATTATATATATTTATTACAATTTTTTATCAATTATGATATAAATAACATTACTTGGTAGTTGTGCACTTAAAACAGGGTAAAAAAGTTAATTTTTTTGGAAAAAGTTATTCAAAAAGTTTATAAGGAAAGATTTACGATACTTTTGCATAATTATTTATTACTAATAAATGCATTTTTCATTCGCTTTTTTTAAACCAAGTTGAAAACATAGTTCCTGATCTTCCATTTGACACCTGTGGAATGGTTCTAACGTCATCTTTTTCTGACTTATGTTAGTGCAAAAAAAATGCTCACTGAGATAAACAATTCGAATAAAATTTAAACAATTGAATGAATCGCTTTGAAATTTTTATCACATATTAAGCACCAAAGAACCCCCATTTGACAAAAATTTCAAACCTGTACACTAATTTTCACAGCAGTTATTGCAAAAATATTTTTTTTTGCAATTCCGACCTTTTTTCGCAATTATATTAACAATAAATGAGTATATCAAACTTTGTAATATGTCATTTTAAAGCTTTTTCCATAATCTCAAATATATTTGTACTAAAAAAACCATAAGTTTCACTGTTTTCCATTGATTTGAAAAAAAAGGGAAAAATGCCATTTTTTGACAGTTAATTGTTTATAAATAAAAATGGCCGCCAGATCCTATGCAGGAAATAGTTACAATGGACATCCTAAGTCTTGACGTCACAAAATTGGGAGGAGCTTATATTTGGCTCCAAACAATTCTGTTTATAATGTTAAACACTCATAAGGAATTTTTAATTTATTGTTTACGTGGTTTGTGTGACAAGATAAGACTTTTCATTTAGGTATTTAGTTAAAGAAACGTGCCAATTAAGAGATTTTTATTCGTTTTTGCCCAGGTGAGTTAATTTAATGCAATGATTAGAATGTAAACAGTTTTGAGGTTATGTTTATTTTCAATCACTAAGGAATAAAAACCACCTGAGCAAAAACGAATAAAAATCTCTTAATTAACACGTTTCTTTAACGAAATACCTAAATGAAGTCTTATTTTGCCACACAAAGCACATAAATGAAAAATTCCTTATGACCATTTAAGGTTACAAACAAAATTGTTTGGAGCCAATATAAGCTCCTCCCAATTTTGCGACATTTGTGACGTCAGACTTAGGCTGTCCATTTGTTCCTATAGGTATTACTTGTCGAAAAAACGCTTCAGTACACTGGCTGCTCGAGTTTCACGAACAGGGTATATTTTTGTCTTATTATCCTGGCCTATATGTACATTTATTTATGTCCTATAGAAGTTCTGAGGTGGATTTTAATCAATTTTAATTTTGAAAAACTTCTTTCAGCTACAGTAGTAGTTACCGGATGGATTAAAAACAGAAAAAATGTCATTACCTCCGGAAAACTGGATGCAAAGTTATTATATTTTATCATTAATAATTCTGTAAGTTTCTGTTAAAGGAAGTAACTGTTTAGGTCTAAGTAAGGCAGGCCTAAGTAACGCATACATCAACGCTAATGCGAACATGTATCATCATCAACTAGCCTATATTTGTCCACTGCTGAACGTAGGCCTCCCGTAAAAATTTCCACCTATTTCTATCTTGAGCTTCTTGCATCCAATTTGTGGTGATGCGCTTGATATCATCCGTCCATCTAGTCGGTGGTCGTCCTCTGCTTCGATATGCCTCCTGCCTTGGTCGCCATTCCAGAATCTTTTTGGTCCATCTGTCATCCGTCAGTCTGGCAACATGTCCTGCCCAAGCCCATTTAGCCATGGCTATTCTTTCAACTGCCTCCGTGACTCCTGTTCTTCTTCTTATTTCTAGGTTTGGTACTTTATCTCTGATGGTAATACCTAACATTGATCTTTCCATAGCGCGTTGTGTAACTCTTATTTTATTTATTGTTCTTTTTGTCAGAGTTAGTGTTTCTGCACCATATGTAAGAACCGGCAAAACACACTGGTCAAAAACCTTTCTTTTTAAACAAACTGGAATATTATACTTGAAAATGTTATTTAATCTACCGAAGGCAGCCCATGTGAGACCTATCCTTCTTTGTATTTCAGTTGTCTGGTTATCTCGGCCTAAGCGAATCTCATGCCCTAGATATTTGTAAGCTATTACTTGGTCGATGCTATGACTCTCAATCTGAATTTTATCGCTGACTACGAGGTTGGTCATAAATTTTGTCTTTGAGGTGTTAATTTTAAGACCAATTGTTTTTGACACTTTATAGAGCGTGTGCAGCATTTTTGTAGCTTTATCAACCCTATCAGATATTAAAACGATGTCATCGGCAAATCTTAGGTGGTTCAGATCTAAGATTTGCCGATGACATCGTTTTAATATCTGATAGAGTTGATAAAGCTACAAAAATGCTGCACACGCTCTATAAAGTGTCAAAAACAATTGGTCTTAAAATTAACACCTCAAAGACAAAATTTATGACCAACCTCGTAGTCAGCGATAAAATTCAGATTGAGAGTCATAGCATCGACCAAGTAATAGCTTACAAATATCTAGGGCATGTATATATATCGGGCGAACATGTATATATTATGACGCCTCACAACCCGGCCTAATTATTCTCGATGCTTCCCGGGGTTACGAGTAAAGGCCAGACCTTCCACGGCGATTCGAGGCGACCGCTGTCAGAGTATTTAAGAACAGGAATTCGAGCACAGGCCAGTCAGTCAATGAACGAGCCGCGACGCGTGATATAATTGTATTCGAATTTAATGAAATGTATATATTGGTTATCGAAGTTATTATGTTTAGTTAATTAAATCATAAATTTGAGTTGTAAATAAATTAGATGTGTTAGTTGGTGTTATTTGTAATTATTAAAATAAATAAGTGATGAAAATAAAATAATATAAGTAAGTCTTCCTTTATTTAAATTAAACTTAGTGCCTAAAGATATAAATAAATAAAATAGTAGAGTCAATCGCGTAACAATATATACAAAAAGTGTCACTAAAATGAAAAATACAATTTCCAAGAATTTCCGACTCATTTCCTGCCAAAAAAGTCTTAAGACAAGGATGTTGATGTTCTTTGTCTCCAACTCTATTCAAAATCTATATTCAGGAAGCATTAAACAACTGAAGGAGAAAATGCACAGGAATGGGAATAGAACTTCGAAACAAGTATATAACAAATTTCTTCTTCGCAGACGATTAAGTGAATATGAGAAATAATAAAAAAGACATGGATTATATGATTCGCTAGTTAACCGACGAAGACGAAAATTGGGGACTTACAATCAATATAAACAAAACAGAATCTCTTAGAATAAAGGACGAAGAAAGAGACCCACAACTCTCGATTAGAGATATAAAAAAAATAATAGCAAAGGAAGGAACATCGAAACGGGACATCCAGCAGAAAATACAACAGGACTGAAATATGATACAAACATTAAACTTGTTACTATGGTCTCCTAAAATTAGTTTAGAAACCAAAATGGCACTCTACAAGTCGGTTATAGAAACAATTTTGACGTATGAATGTGAATGTTGGCAAGTGACGATGAAAGAGAAGAAAAAACTGGAAGTAGTAAATATGGACTATCTAAGAAGAGCGTGTCTGAAATCCTGTTTGATGTTGATCACATCCCAACTAAAGAAATAAGAAGAAAAACAGGAAGGATTTACAATACCGTAGATACAATATCACCCAAAGAGTTTTTATGGTACGGGCATGTAATGGGAATGAATGATGAACGATGGTCAAAACAGGCCTTAAACTATATTTCATGGAATAGAAGAAGGAGAGGTAGACCAGCATTAGAATGGAGAGAAATTAGAGGAATAATGAGAGATAAAGGAGGAATTGATCGACTGAAAAATGCGGGGTGGGACAGAGGCTGTAGGACCCCCGTAGATGTATACATAATTCTATATTCCATAAAAATATCACAAGGAAAAATTCCTGTACTGGCTGTATACCATAAATCACAAAAAATAAAAACCTTATTTTCTAAAAGGTATATGTATTTAAAATCCCTAAAAGAGCTGTATTACAAAACGTTTTCGGAATCAATATTCCATCATCAGTGTTATCACAGGTTTACATGCTTTAAGCCACCAAAATGTACGGGTAAAAACCCTTAAATTGATTTTAAACAGTTGGGGTTACATTATGTTATCTGATTTTGAAGGATGTTAAAAATATTTCCGGATTAACCCCTGGCATCATATGACATCAACCATATTGGTTGGAAAATTGTAGGTAGAATCTTACATGGTAGAGTTTAGGTGACATTAACATCTTTCAAAATCAGATAACATAATGTAACGCCAACTGTTTAAAATCAATTTAAGGGTTTTTGCCCGTACATTTTGGTGGCTTAAAGCATGTAGACCTGTGATAACACTGATGATGGAGTATTGATTCCGAAAACGTTTTGTGATACAGCCCTTTTTAGGGATTTTAAATACATATACCTTTTACAAAATAAGGTTTTTATTTTTTTTTCTATATATATTCACAGTATTCAAAATAAGACTTTTCTCAATTTTTTTTAAATTGAATTTTTATAAAAATAAAATAAACATTCCATTTTTATTCAGTTGCAATGCGAAGCAGTGGCGGCTCGTGGCTTTAGGGACAGGGTCGGCAAGGTTTTGTCTCCTCAGATAGGTATGCCATCTAATTAAAAGGCTTAAATTTTACAGAAGATTTTTGGTTTTTGTTTTTTGTCTTTTTATTTTTTTTATTTTTTTTTTATTTTTTTTTGCTTTTTTTTGTAAACCTGTTTATAAATTAACTCTAGTCTATGTTGTTTCGAAGTAGCAAAATGGGTTATAACGTCATTGTATTTATTATTGTTTTGGAGAGGTTTTAAAAGTTTTTTTCTATTGACATTTGAGACAAGTTTGACATTCTCTCTTGTTTCATGGTGTTTCGACAATACGTTTTGACTTTTTTGAGACAAGAAAAATCCCGTTCATTTGAGGCAGAATTTGCCCACATTTGAGCACAATAATTTATTAAATTCGGGAACAGTTTGTTGTACCTAATGAATTGCAGTATATAAAATTAGACATATTTTGTAACTTATCCCACCTTCCGAAAATATTTAGATCAGCATATAAAACTGTTAATCCATTTTCTTATTTTATTTGAATAAAGAATGATGGATAATTTTTAATAACTTGTCTAATAGATATTTTGAAAATTCCTTGTAAATAATAATTGAGTTATCCTTCCGCTCAAAAAGGTCCGGAACATTGTTTAAATAATCAAAATGTCAAAAAATTAAGAAAAACTTCGATTTTTTTCTTCGTTTTTTGATTTTAACTTTCAAAGTATTCACTTCTGAGAAAAGTTACACTGACATAAAAGTTGGGTAACTAAATTTCCTACAATATAGAATTGGTTAAAAATTTTAAAAAGTGTCATCCTTGTTGCAATACAGCAATAATTGCGAAAAAAAACATAAAAAATAAGTATTCGCATTTTACGTTTTTCAATCATTTTAACCAGAAAACCTTTATGATATGTTAAAACAATACTGTAAATTTCATTAAGATCGATTCAATACATTTTGCAAAATAAATTTTGCAATCCTGCTTTTACAAAAAAAATTTATTTTTTCAAAATGTTGCAGTACTGACAATAAAGCAGATAGCAAGTTGAATTTTTTTTACATATAGAAGAAAGGTACAGTATTCTTCTATACGTAAAAATAAATTCAACTTGCTGTCTGCTTTATTTTCAGTTCTGCAACATTTTGAAAAAATTAATTTTTTTGCGAAAGCTGGATTGCAAAATTTATCTTGCAAAAATCTATTGAACCGATCTTAATGAAATTCACAGTATTTTTTTATTATATGATATAGTTTTTCTGGGTAAAATTATGAAGGTCTTAAGTGTAGAAAATATAAACGGTTGAAAAACGTAAAATGCGAATACTTGTTTTTTATGATTTTTTCGCATTTATTGCTATTTTGCAACAAGGGTGACAATTTTTAAAATTTTTAGCTAATCCTTTATTGTAGAAAATTTAATTACGCAACCTTTATGTCAGTACAACTTTTCTCGAAAATGAATACTTTTAAAGTTATAATCAAAAAATGAAGAAAAAAATCTAATTTTTCATTTATTTTTTGACATTTTGATTATTTAAACAATGTTCCGGACCTTTTTGAGTGGGAGGATAACTCAAATATTATTATATGAGTTATTTTCAAGCAATTTCTGCAAACAAATATGAGTCACCTCTCAACGTCCAAATTAAATCTCAACGTCCAAGTAAAAAGTTTTACGTGCCTTGCCGTTTGCAGACCACCGCTGCTCTGCTCGGCAGATTGTTTTTCTGCCGTACTTGTCATTCAAATAAATACGGGGAATGTATAATTGGTTGCCTATCGGCTAATATTCCATAGCGTATTATTACAAGCAAATGATCAACTGGGTACGGCTAGCCGAAGCGGGCCATGAATTCACACAATCGCAGTCGGGTGTATGGCTGGTTAGGATCCTTAATTTGAAAAGTCTCTTACGCACAGCGCACAGGGATCACTTAACGTACCAGATCGTTCGAATTATTTTAAAAACAGTGAATAAAATTTAGTCTGTATTGTCTCACAGATATTTTTTTTATTTCACAGAAACGAATGTCATCAACTCTGATTAACTTATTTATTTAAAAAAATCTATAATGTGTCCATAAATGTGTGGGTCGGCACTGCCGACCCTGCCGACCCTGACCAGCCGCCACTGATGCGAAGGCAAAACAATCTTATTTTTCACTTAGAATACGGAGCGCAGTCCAGCACTCTGAATCGACGATTTTCGACTCTTATTAGAGTCTCATCGGAGAGACGTAGGCCTGCTGCTCCATACTAGAAGTGACCAACCATGAAATATTCAGCATCCATCTGGCTTGCAAATTTTAGAAGCCATGAGTGTGTCACCAGGGAAATGGAGCAATAAGTTTTCAATTTAAAAATATTTTGGTCATATTTTTAATATTTTTCAATATTGTAAATGTTGCTATTCGGATTGAAATCTTCACCTTTGAATTTTTATATTATATCGCGCGGTAGCTACGTCCCTGATCCTGGTATTATCTAGACCTAGAACGTGTATTTCTCTGTGTATATTCCCTTCCACAGTTTCCTCAAAGGACAGTTACGGCAGTAAACAACTACAGTATTATACATTCATCACCTTAATGTAAATATCTCAAAATAGAGAATAATGATTCTGGCGAGATCCCCGACTCAAGGCACACCTGTTTGGTATTAGATTGAGGTTGGGATTGCTCTATAATGGATTAGTATTCGCAAAATTAAATTTCTTTTGTCATTGTCATTTCACAGTTCTGAAACGTTAAATTAAAATCATTTACACGAGTGTTTTGCCAAAGTAACCACTAAGTTTTGCCACTAAGATATCTTATAAGTTACAGACGACTCAAAATTATGTTTTATCTGTATGCATTCATTAAAATTTGATGCTAACTACAGCTTTGTTTTTACCTTTTTTTCATAAAAAAATCTTGCCCCCGATAATCACACAGCGTTTTAAAAATTATTAATCTATCTTAGAATTTCTAATTTTGTTTTTAATTTAATTAATAGGTACACTACAATTTATTTTACACCAACAGATAACAATTTTTAATTAAATAAAAACTGGATACTAAGTAGGTGAATTTATTTTATAATAATTGTGTTCTGGAAATTACGAGGTGGTCGGAATATTTTGCATAACAATGAACATTCTATGTACAGAATATATACTACATTTTATTTATTTATTTAATTTTGCGGTCGCTTAAACATTAAAAAATACTACGTTTAATTCAAACGTTAAATTAACAAAATGTGTGATTTGACATTGGTTAGTTTAGGTCATTACGAAGAGTCTAATAGGAATTAATACTGAGGAACACTGCAATAGTTTTTTTAAGTCAAAATCATTGTTAATTACAACATAAACTGACCGCAATGTCAATGTTTTCCTTGAGTTGATGCTTTTCAAATTCGCCACCAGGCGTCGCCCACTTTGCGGTTCCTTGCGAATATTGTTATTCATTTTGGTGGTACTGTTTGTGTTTGTGAAATTAACAAATGATTGCATCCCAGCAGTATAGTAGAATGCGCAAATATTTTTCTAATATCTAGACTGCCTCTTTTGTGTCAATTGGAAGCAAGTCAGTCGAAACATCAATTAAATATGTAAATTTAATTACCATTCTGTGGGTGATTCCATTTCAAATCACTCAATTTTGAATCTCGTATTTGTCTGAAAATTGGTATATAGCATCTGCGGGATGTAGAAATAAAATATTTAACGTCGAATTGTCTTCTTCTTCTTCTTCTTCTTCTTCTTCTCTTTTTTCTCAAAATGTTATTTTAAGCGATTTTACAGTGATTTGGTATTTATTTAAACAAATTTGCATTTTCTATCGTAAAGTATCAATGGAAAACATAATATTTTAATAGAAGAAGCTCAAGAATGTCATTATATGACATTATAATAAGTTATTTTGATTAAAAACAAGTTTTTGATCAAATTTTATAGTGTAGAAGGCGTTAAAATACCATTTTTTACATTTCCCTCTATTCCCATAATATATATCATAATCGATTTGGCTGAAAATTTTCCCACAGATAGCCAAAACATAGGACTTGAAGTGGTTAGAAGGATTTTAATCATATTACAATACTAAAAAAGTTACATGCAATATCCTAGTCAAAAATATAGGTTTCTACTGCAAGTACAATTAACTCGGAAAATATCGACCTCACGACAAAAATTGTTAAAAAGAAATTGTAAGAATTGTAAATACGATTTATTTGGAACAATTTCAGTTCCTACCATTTTTGTCGAAAAGTTAAAAATGGCGGAGATATTAAGCAAAAACAGTTCTCCTTTAAAATCAAGATGGCGGCTAACGTAACGGAGGAATTCATCCGCGATTTTAAATTTAGGCTACTATTGACCCCCTAAAGATTAGAAAAATAAAATTTTGGGCAGCTCGGCATGAAAGGTCAAATGCTATTGCGACAGGACTAATATACTTTTGAGTCTGATATTATTGCATGTAACTTTTTTTGTATTGAAATACATTTCAAATCCTTCTAACCACTTAAAACCCTAAGTTTTGGCTATCTGTGCGAAAATTTTCAGCCAAACCAATTAGGACACATTTTGGGAATAGAGGAAAATGTAAAAAACGGTATTTTAACGTTTTCTACACTATAAAATTTGATCAAAAACTTGTTTTGAATCAAAATAACTTTTTATAATACCATATAATGACTTTTTTGAGTCCCTTATATTAAAATATTACTTTTTCCATCCATACTTTACGATAGAAAATGCAAATTTGTTTAAATAAACACCAAATCACCGTACAATCGCATAAAATAACATTTTGAGAAAAAAAAAAGAAGTAGACTTTTTTTTTACCTTAAAAATCTTATTTTTAAGTCCCGAAAAAGCTATACACCAAGTTTCAGAAAAATCAAAGATCCAAAAGTTTTTGCCTGAGTGATTTGACATGGAATGTACTCTGTATGTTGGTATTTGTACGAAGTGTCTAAAATTTCGATTGTGAAGTTAAATGTGGAAAAGCTGCACATATGTTGTATTGAACCAGGTTCTGAGTTTCTTCAACCAGGACGTTCTGCTTCTTCTTGCTGGACCCCGTTTTCCAAATATTTTTCCTTGCAGGATGGCTTGTAGAAGGGCATATCTGGATTTATTTAGCATGATGTGACCGAAATACTGTAACTTTCGAGATTTAATGGTGAGTAGTGGGCAAATAAGAGTTTTGGCCGCACAACCGCCACCCCTTTATGTACCCCCCATTCCTACCCTGTATACCCCCACCCCTAATTATACAAAAGTGGGGAGTATACAGAGTAGGAGTGGGGGATACACAATGGTGTGGTGGATACACATTCCACAATTTTGTATACCCCACCACATTATACCCCCCACCACTTTATACCCCCCACCACGTTATACCTCCCACCACTTCATACCTCCCACCATTTTGTATAGCCCTCACCACTGACCAGATCACTGTAGTAATGAGAGTATTGACGCAGACATGAATGATCCTGAAGATGGTTCAAGTAAATCACAAACGTAATACTTTTATAATTAGACTATATTGTATCAGCGATAATAATTAATAAAAACATTTTTTATACTAATAATTGTTTTATTTTAATGAGGTGAACTTCCACCACATATCCGTAGTTGAAACTACCTTGTTGGGAACACTGTTCTACTTCACTATTCAGCAATTACCTGCCATACAAATACCAAAGTCATAAATGTATTGTTATGATCTGCTTTCTATTACTTTTATATTAATTATTATTTACTTGATCAATTATTTAATTAACGCAAATCATACATAAAAATGAAAAAAGAATCTCAGGGTGCCTTTTTATAATATAAAAAAATGTCTAAATTATCTTATGTTATACTTATCTTCTCTCGTGGTTTCAGTATCTCTTAGCCAAGCCGCACACCAAAGAAACATGAAACGAAAAACATGAAACATGAAACGAAAAACATGTTTCATGAAAAGAAAACACTGCTAAAAAAATCTCAAAGTCCGCCTACTAATGAAAAGAGTGTGATTCATGCTCATGACACATTTTTATTTTCGGAGAGTCTCATAAATGGCCGGATATATATTTGTTTAGCAGTGGTTTATTTCCATGAAACGTAATTTACGTTTCATGTTTCTTTGATGTGCGGCCGGGCTTAATTGATCCTTATCGGGATAAAATAGGAAAAAGGAATAAATAGAAAAATCATAAATAAAAACATACATAAATAAAAACATTATTATCAAAAGCAATGTTCTGTAACTTTATCAATTAAATTCTGTGGGCATAACTGTCCAAAAGAAACTTTTACCATATAAATTAATCTAATTCAAAAAATATTTATCGCTTTGTTTTTGATACCATTAATAAACCCAGCTAAACAAACAAATTTGGTATTCGCAAAATTACTTATACTTCCTATTAAATTTTTGAAATGTTGGAATCTTAAATTCATATGCTTTTACGTAAAAAAATTAACTTCTGATTATAAAAAAAATCTATCACATAGGGTGTTGACTGACCTTTTTGATTCACACACAATGATGTCTCCTCTTGACACAAACAGCTCCTCCTTGTTGATTATGTTAGGCTACCAATCAAAGCCCTCTCCGTTCTCAGCAAACAATCCAGCAGGATACTAGTAACTATTTCTCCAAAACACAAGCCAGGCTTCCTTTGACTAGGACCCTTTCAATAAACTCCAAATCTCTATCCTCTCTTTCTCTCAACAATAATCTCCTGAGACCCAAGTATCTTTTTTACTTGGTGTCACAAATAATTTTAATAACGATAATTCTTGTAACTTACTCTCTTGGACTTTACAGAATCAAAGAGGTATTTCTTCTCGATTTGATTTGTCTCTCGTTCCACTTTTCAGCTACTCTCACTTATCAAACACAACCACTAGTACTTGCTTCTGAACTACTCACGAAAACTTTTGACTGCTCCTCTCGGCTGCCAGTAACACAATGATCTTTTCTTTTCCAAACTGTCTCAACATTCAAACGAAACTTTCCCCATTCCAAATTTCCAAGTCAATCAGAAACATTTCTCTCTCTCCATTCTTTTTTTCATTCGAAAACCCACTCATACTTCAAAAATTATTCCTACCATCATACTAATTACTTTCGGGAAATTCTACAAAATTTACTCGGGGTTAAACAAAAAGCTTTAAATTCCAAACTTTCTTTACCTTAATTTTCTAAGAACTAACTACCTATGGCTTCTATATTTCCCGTAATAAACAATCGGTTTAAAATACTAATCCTAAATAACTTTCACTTCACTTTTATTTACAAAAATGTTTTTAATATTCTTCATGGAAAAATTCATTAAGGAGAAACCACTTTGCGTTGAAAGCTAACTTCTAATAAATATTTACAAATCAATATACAGGGTGTATCAAATTTATGTGCCCGCGTTATATTAAAAAAATTAAAATTTTTATTCTACCTTTGATTGATAAATTGAAACACAATAGTATTAAATAAAAATAAAGTTGTTGCCAATTCTTGTTTATTGAATAGACTTTACCTTCCCACTCTTCATTCCTCAACATTCGTTGTATTCTTGACCTTTCGTTGACTGTTCGTTGACTTCTTGACCGGTCGATGAACAATCGTTGACCTGGTAAGTGGTGGGGGTATACAAAATGGTAGGAGGTATTAAGTGGTGGGAGGTATTCAGTGGTGGGAGGTATAAAGTGGTGGGGTATAATGTGGTGGGGGTATAATGTGGGGGGGTATAATGTGGGGGGGTATAATGTGGTGGGGGTATACAAAATGGTGGAATGAGAGTTCTGGCCGCACAACCCCCACACAATTGTGTACCCCCACTCCTACCCTGTATACCTTCCCCCACTTTTGTATAATTAGGGGTGGGGGTATACAGGGTAGGAGTGGGGGTACATAAAGGGGTGGGGGTTGTGAGGCTAGAACTCTCATTTGCCCACTACTATGGTGGTCAGTACATCTCAATTCTGCTTCATTCTTTTGAGAATAGATGATGTACTTAAGTTTTTACTTAATGCATAATGCATACAAAAGATGGAAGTGAACTGTTGAATCCTAGCTAATTTATACATCGTAACTGATGGACCAACTAGATCTAAGTAGTGTTGCAAAAATGCAAGACCAAGACGAGACTTAGATAGTCTTGGAAGCAATGGATCGATTTGTTTACTCATAGGTGCTATCAATTAATTGAAAATAATATTCAGGAATATGTATTTTGACTAGTTTTAAGATACTATAAGAACTTAAAAACTGGAACTCTTGGATATTAGGCTATTGATTATATTCAAAATAAGATAGCTAAAAGGAACTACAACGTTAACAAGGTTTTATTATTTCATATGGTCAACGGACATCTATGTATGAAAAATCCGCGGAGTGCTACCATTTAAAGGGGTGCGTTTTTGAGAAATGGGTGAATTAGTCCCTGGGGACAGGTTACATTAGGGTGAGTTCTATGCACTTTTGGTACAAACATATCTACATAAAAATTGTTCCTGGTTAAATTTTCTATCTAAATATCACTTTTTAAAGTCAATTATACTTTTTTTTGCAAAAATATATTCAAAAGAAAAAGCACGAACAATCCCAAAAGAAAGAAATTTTGTTATTTGTCCCATAACTTTTGTCCACGAGGATATAGGTATAGACATTTCTTTACAGAAAAAAAACCTACATATTTCTTCTTTAAAATATTGTTTAGTAGAGGTAATTAGGATTTATAGTTTTCGAAATATGATTTTTCAAATTTCTCCACTCACAGCAATTTTGTGCAATTTTCCTTGTTATTTTGCAAATATTGTTCTGTAACTTTTTTCTACGTAACTTTAGGTATATGCAATAGTACACGCAATAGGAATAGAAATCACTTAACTTTAAAATGGTCTACTCTATAACGTTGTACGACTTTTTAAAGAGATTATGGTTTTTCAAGGTTTTATACTTTTAACGATTTTTTATAATAAAAAAAAGTAAAATAATATTATTATATAATATATTATATAATATTATACTATATAATAAAAAAGCTTATTTTGTTTACTTTAAAATGGTGTATTACAAAAAATTGTAGGATTATTTTTGAATAAGATATTATTTTTCAAAATGTAATAAGTACTTGCAACGATTTTGATTTTAGGATTATTTTTTAAATTTCTCATTATAACTTTTTTTTTCTTGTACATGAATATACTATATATTGATCAATAAAGAGGGCTTACTTTCTGTTCTTTAAAATGGTGTATCATCTATATTTTTAGATAATGGAAACCGAGTGATTCTTTGATATTTTGTCCTGTATTATTTAAAATTATTTCTTTTACAAAAATTACATAAATATTAGTCTTAGAAAACACCACTTTAGTTAAAATTATTTAAACGTTGACATTTAAAAAATTTTCAAAATCAAATTCCATCTCTTCGTTAGCATTAGCTTCAATATCTTCCTGTGACACCTCACTTATCTTAGAGTTCCCACAATTAGTACCCATGCACAAGCACCCTTTGCAGAATATTGAACAACTAATTCCTATCTTCCTACAACCGCAGTTTTTTGTACATCTTTTGGTACATTTACATGCTATTTTTTCAAGCAAAGCTTGTGGTGCAAGAGCTTTGACAGAAAATATTGGAATTAATCCATATTTTAAAGTTTGCCCGGCCGAGTCAAGTGGATCCAAAATATTACCTATAAAAAGTAAGATTCAATCATAACACACAATCACATAAAAAAGTTATAATGAGAAATGTAGCACAAAAATAATCCTAAAATCAAAATTCGTTGCAAGTACTTATTACATTTTGAAAAAGCATATCTTATCCAAAAATAATCCTAAAATTTTTTATAATACACCATTTTAAACTAAACAGAATAAGCTTTCATTTTTATTATGTATAGAATATATACCTAAATGTAGAAAAAAAAATTATATTGGGAAATTTAAAAAATAATCGTAAAAAATATAAAAACTCGTTAAAAGTATAAAATTTTGAAAATGATAACCTCTTTAAAAGAAGTCGTACAACATTATACAGTAGAACATTTTATAGGTAATTGATTTCTATTCCTCTTACATGTACCATTGCATATGCCTGAAGTTACGTAGAAAAAAGTTACAGAACAATATTTGCGAAATAACAAGGAAAATTGCCCAAAATTGCTGTGAGTAGCGAATTTTGAAAAATCATATTTCGAAATCCGGAAATCTTAATGACCTCTACCAAACATCATTTTAAAGAGAAAATATGTAAGTTTTTTTTCCATGAAGCAATGTCTATACCTATAACCCCGTGGACAAAAGTTATGGGACGAAAAACAAAATTTCTTTCTTTTGGGTTTCTTCGAGCTTTTTCTTTTGAATATATTTTTGTAAAAAAAAGTACGATTGACTTTAAAAAGTGATATTTAGATAGAAAATTTAACCGGGAACAATTTTTATCTAGATATGTGTGTACCAAAAATGCATAGAACTCACCCTAATGTAACCTGTGCCCAGGGACTAATTCACCCGTTTCTCAAAAACGCACCAAGTTAAATGGTAGCACTCCGCGGTTTTTTCATATGTAGAGATTCATTGACCATATGAAATAATAAAACCCCGTTAACGTTGTAGTTCCTTCCTATAGTACATAATCAATAGCCTATATTCACAGAATTAGAGTTGCACAAGTTTGACTTGAATGTTTGAATTTGACTTGAGTTTGACTTAATTTCAAGTCAAACTCAAGTCAATCCTTCTAACAAATAATTCAAGTCAAGTCAAACTGGTCAGTTGTACAGGTTTGAAAATTCAAACTGTTTGTCAAACTAGTTTGAAAGAGTTTGAAAAAGAATTTATTTGGTAGATATAGGTACATTTTTGTCGAGATTGACATGTTAGTTGCCAATTAAGATAAGAAAATTAATAATACAATGAATGCCACATAAAAGTATCTTGATACAGGAAGCGAGTATAATCGAAATAGGGTAAATTTTTTGAAAATGATTCCTGTTTGCTTAGAATTGCTTGCTGGCAAGTTTTGTTTTATCGATATAACTTTTTTATATTTGAGTGTTACTAGATTAAAACAAAGAATTCATTGGATATTTTTGTTATCATACCAAGTGTAATTTAATCTACTTTGGAAGCTTTCAAAATTACGTAACGCAAGTTGGGGGGAGGGGGAGTCATGTAAAACGCTACGGCGCGTTATACGAAGTGGGGGAGGGGGTTCGAACAGCGCGTTACGTAACATTGTTTTTTAACTTATAAAAAAACTACGGAATCACAATCTCCCAACTTTTCAACTTTCGTTTATATTTTACATAGAACCCCTGGATTGTATTATATTGCCCCCTCACGCTCCGCTCATGTTACAATAGGCCAATAGTATTCAAGTGAAAAAATCTTAAAATTTGTATTAACAGGTCAAGCACAGTAACACGTGTTTGCAATAAATAGCTGGACCTTTCTTCACAACAAAAGATGAAAAGATGCAGATGGGATATAGAGGTTGTGAGAGCTTCAAAAATTGCGTTTCGTAATACTTAATCGGCCCCTTTAATTAACAAAAATTTATTAAGGAACAACAAAATATTATATTTTTGATAGAGTAGGTTTAATGAATTTTTTGCGACTTCGCAATGTCGTCTTAAAGAATTAATAGTTTACTATTTGTCATTTTATAACGCTGTTCTTTATTTTTACATAATACAAGTATGCACTTTTCAATTTCCATTGTTTTGAAATCACCTGTCGCAATATCAAATAAATCAGTATATTTATTTTTCTTAATTAATTCTGCTTCGACTAGAAATTTTTTTCTCTTAATTTTTGCAGTGGTAATACCTTCAAAATCAGACTCAATTTGATCTGGTACTTATTCTGAGCCGAAAAATATTCAGGTTCAGATATTATTTTACAAAGCACACACTTCAAAACGAACGTAATTAACAAGCCAAGCATATACTTCTTAATAATATGAACTACAAACTAATTTGCGGAGTAGCAGAGTACAGATTCAGACCTATCCAAATAAGTCAAAACAATAGTCGGTACGCTCTCAATTAGAATTGAAAATAAACACGTTGCGCAATATTATATTCAAACTTCAAACTGTTTGAAGCAGTTTGATTTCAAGTCAAACCTAAAGATATCGAAATCAAGTCAAGTCAAACTTTTTTACAAAAAAAGTTTGGTTTTCAAGTCAAGTCAAGTTTGTTGAATAAAATCAAACTAGTTTGACTTGATACATCTCTACACAGAATTGCTTACTTTTATTTTTCCAATTTTTAACAAATCTTTTGTTTATGTATATCTTCTATAAATTTCCTCAATAATTTTTAGAAGTGTATCCAAAATCACGAATAAATCTACCTTTAAATATTTGCTGTGGCTGTTTTGCTACTTGCTGCTGTTTTTTAGGACTTCCCCTTAGCTATTTATCATCGAGTTTTTACAAATATAGGTTTGTCCTAGTTATCCTAATTTTTTCCTGCATGCGTCTAGACTGTAACTGGTGTATTTGTCGTTGTGAGATAGCAGGCTTGGCTTAGGGTGTGGTTTTGTGGGGAAGGGGAAGGGGTGAATTGTGAAGTCAAGGGCGATTCTGAGGGTATTATAACGACGCTGCTGACGGCAAACATCTAGACATATGGGCATGGATATTTATTCCTTATCGACTACAGCTTTACGAATACTTTTAGATCATATATTGAGTATAATATTACGTTTATTAAATTATCTTATGAGAAAAGTACTGCATCAATTGTAAATAAAATATAAAATATATTTTATATAAATTGTCGTTCACACGATTGGAAAACTTTCCAAAATATAACTTTATATACGTGTTTGTCAATGTATCGTCAAACTCTGTAAATTATTGTTGAGATATAACAATTTATCGTTTTCATTTATTCGTACAAAATTTGGCTTTTATATTTTTGAAAATAAAGCCCTAAATTTTCTGTTTCTAATATATTATCTATCGCATTCACCATTTTAGAGTCTTGTCTAATATTTGGTGGACGCACCACATTCTATAGGGAATTAGGAAACTACACTGCGCGTCAGAGAAAACGGGCACCCCAAAAATGGGTCATTTTTGATGTCTCGTATCTCCTAAACCTGTTGTCCGATTTAAGTATTTTTTTTAATATGTTATAGCCTTATTCTTTAACAATATCGCTATAATAATCTTGTTGCTAAGCAGGTAAATTTTTATTGTATACCGAGTGTACGAAGCAAACTGTGTTTTTTTTTCTCAAAGCTCGCAACACGCTGTGGAATATTCTAGCATTTATAAAGTACTGAAATTAAAACCCAACTATATTATCAGGTTTTCTTAACATTCTTGGTTTTGATTTATTCGCTTATGTTGGATAATACAAAAGTTAGGTACTTTAACAACTAACCATGTTCTTAATCAGTACAGGCTTTTTATAAATAAGTGCGACAAACTTTAAGGGGTAATTCTGCAGTAAAAATAATAACAGTTTGCTTTATAATCGTATGTCAGCAAATGCTTCGTTTTCGAGATACGGGATGTTGAATTTTTTCTTACAAACTGACGATTTATTTATTGGTATAAAACCGATTGAGATGAGAAACCGAATGAAATTTGTTGGGTTTTAAAACGTAGTTATGGCACATTCTTTGACATATAATTAAAAATTTTATATTCACCATTATCGTGCATACGGGCAATATGATCGGTCATGTCACCCGTATGCGCGCCAATGGTAAATATAAAATTCTTAATTGCATGTCAAAAAATGCGCAATAGCTATCTCTTAAAACCCACCAAAGTTCATTTGCATATCTCAACCGGTTTTAGAGCAATAAATAAATCATCAGTTTATAAGAAAGAATTCAACATTCCGTATCTCGGAAACGAAGCATTTGCGGACATAATATGTTTATAAAGGAAATGGTCATTATTTTTTCATTCAGAATTACCCCTTAAAGTTTGTCGCACTTCCTTAGAAACATCCTGTACTGATGAAGAACATGGCTAGTTGTTAAAGTACCTAACTTTTGTATTATGCAATATAAGTCAATGAATCAAAAAACAGAACGTTAAGAAAACTTGAGGCTATAGTTTGGTTTTAATTTCAGTATTTTATAAACTCTAGAATATTCCAGAGGGTGTTGCAACTTTGAGAAAAAGAAACACAGTTTGATTCGTACACTCGGGGTATGGTTTGAAATATTTTTTTTTATTATTTCAAATAAAACTGCATACTTTCAAGAATACTCTCTGAAAATTTCAAAGTAGTCGGAGTAAAATTACCAAAGATACAGCGTGTTGAATATCTCTACCTTCGACTCGCTTTGCCGCGACTTCGCGCCAGCACGCTTGAGCGTAGTGAGAAACGTTAAACAACTGTTCGCCTTCTCTTTTGTAGATTACTCCTCGATTCAAAAAACATATTAGAATGTGCATCACTTTACGATTTGGTAGACAAATAAGAAGATGAAGATGCAGTTGTCAAAACTTTAAACGCATTTTTCTCAAAATCAAAACTGCTTTTTCAAATGCGGTGGACATGGTAACTGAAAAACTACTCGACCGATCTACCTGATATTTTGCACATATTTCCTTGAGACATTTCATGAGGTAACAACGTCGAGATATTTTTCTTCTTTTGCTTATGTTTTGTTCAACAATAATAAATCTGTTGATTTTCACAAAATTTTTACTAAAAATTTCATTTTTTTTATTTCTGAGTGATACCAAAAATTCAAAAATCATTACAAATAAAAAACTCGACGTTGTGACCTCGTGAAACTCTTAAGTTAATTAAATCTTTTTGAATTTTTTGTTCGTATTATTTAGTGACGAGTTCTGATGTCCACCGCAAAATCCATTTTTTTGTGAGCTGCCTGTCAAAATTTGTCACCAATGGATTACTTTTCAATATTTTGGATTGAATTTTATTTTAAATATCCTTTGAATTGTACTTAATATGTTTATTTAATTTAAAAATAAAATAATTGTACCATTGCTTCGAAAAAAAATTCACAAAAATGTGCTTGATATGTTGATTTCAAACCATACCCCCCCTTAAACCGGACAACAGGTTTAGAAGATACAGGACATCAAAAAGATCTCATTTTTTGGGGTGCCCGGTTTCTCTGACGCGCAGTGTATACAGTGCGTCCATAAAGTAACGCATAAATTCGTTATTTCGTAAACCGGCGACTAAGAAAAAATCCCGAAACAGGTCGATTTTTATTTTTAAAATACGATTTTTTGGCATATATATTATCCTCGTGACGTCATGCATCTGGGAGTGATGACGTAATCGATGATTTTTTTTAAATGGGAATAGGGGTCATGTGATAGCTCATTTGAAAGGATATTTAATTCTCTCTCCAATAATATAAACATTAACATAATTATTTATACAGGGTGTTCAAAAAACATTTTTTTAATTAAAATAAGTGAGACAAAAAGAAGAATATATGTAATTTATTTTAAATCAAAATGCATTTTACTACTTTCAGTAAAGGGAAAAAAAATTTATTTGACAAATAAACATTTGATTTTCGTTTAAACGAAATGTTCAAACTGCCAAGAGACAGGTGGGTGGCAGCTTTAACATTGAATTTAAGCGAAAAACAATATTTATTTGTCAAATAAACATGTTTTTCCTGTTTTCTGACAACAGTAAAACGTATTTTGAATTAAATAAATTACATACATTATTCTTTTTGTCTCAATTATTTTAATTAAAAAAATGTTTTTTTGAACACCCTGTATAAATAAATATGTTAATGTTTATATTAGTGAATAGAGAATTGAATACCCTTTCAAATGAGCTATCACATGACCCCTATTCTCATTAAAAAAATCATCGATTACGTCATCATGCCCAGATGGATGACGTCACTAGTATGATATATATGCCAAAAAATCGGAATTTAAAAATAAAAATCGACCTGTTTCGGGATTTTTCCCTAATGACGCCGGTTTACGAAATAATGAATTTATGCGTTACTTTATGGACGCACTGTATAGAAAAGATGTTCCTTACGATCAGGTGTTCCGGGGGTCGGTTCTGTTGACGTATTCGTGTTCAGCGACTCTAAAAACCTCCAAATCTGTTTGCATCAATTTAGTGAGGATAACCCTCGAGCCTCCAGATGACGTGCCTTACCAGTGACCCTGGGCACCAGTTGCTACGGAAGTCGGTTCTGATGGCGTAGTCTTGTTCAACTGCCCCAAAAACAGCCGAGTAACAAAAGTTGGCCGTTAAAATGCTTATTATGATATGTTTATGCACTTCAAAAAGCAATTATGCATTTCCACCCATTTTTCTATTCTAGACTTTTTCCTGACATCATCCTGAAATAATTGTACTAGTAACCCACTCATACGACATGGCAAGTATACGCAAGTAACCTAGGCTAGGGTAATAAGACAAAAATATACCCTGTTCGTGACACTTCAACAGCCAGGGTACTGAAGCGTTTTTTCGACAGGTAATACTTATAAGAACGAACAAATTGTAACTATTTCCTGCGTAGGATCTGGCGGCCATTTCTATTTATAAACAAATTTGTGTCAAAAAACGGTCTTTTCCTTTTTTTTTCAAATTGATGGAAAATAGTAAGACTCATAGTTTTTTTAGTACAGACATCTTCGAGAGAATGGAAAAAGCTTTAAAATGGCGTATTATAAAGATTAATACACTCATTTATTGTTAATATAATTGCGAAAAATTTGAATTTTCAGAAAAATTCATTTCGCAATAACTATTGTAAAAATAAGTGTACAGCTTTGAAATTTTTGTCAAATGGGCGTTCTTTGGTGCTTAATATGTGACAATAATTTCAAAGCGATTCATTCATTGATTAAATTTTATTCAAATTGTTTATCCCAGAGAGCTCTTTTGCAATAACATAAGTCAGAAAAATATAATGTTACAACCATTCCACAGGTGACAAATGAAAGAGCACGAACTAAACTTTCAAATTGGTTTAAAAAAAGTGAATAAAAAGTGCATTTATTAGTAATAAATAATCATGCAAAAGTATCGTCAATTTTTCCTTATAAACTTTTTGAATACCTTTTTTCAAAAAAATCTATTTTTTTACCGTGTTTTAGGTGCACAACTACCAAGTATTTTTTTTTATTTAGCTTTATGCTCCCAAGCAATGTTATGTATATGATAATTTTGATGAAAATTGTAATAAATATAGGTATATAATTTATTATATAAAAAAATTAAAAGTTTATAAGAACAAATTGAACATACTCTTGCATAATTATTTATTACAGTAAAACCTCTATATAACGGACTAATTGGGGGGACGGGATGTCCGTTAAAGCCGAAAATCCGTTGTATAAAAATAGGTTTAAAACAATCAATTTTTTTTTAAATTACGTAGGTAATGTATTTAGATACAGTGTACAAATCTGTAAGTTAAAAAAGGAATAAAGTTTTGCTCGCTATTTTTCTAATTCATCTAAAAACTTTCTGCAATATATATGTAGATGTACTCATTTGGTTGACAAAATTATTCACTGATTCATGGGTTGAATATGTGATATATTTTTTGGCAAAACATACAATTAGACTGTCATCCTTTGAATTTAGAATAATTTCAGGGGAATTAGCCAGAAATTTGTCTAAAATCAATAAACATTTCACCTCTTCAGGCGGTATTACCTGTTTCTTCTCTTGAAATTATCTCACTGCAGGTACAAATCCTTTAAACCAATTTTTGAAAATATCTCTAATGAACCATGCCCTCTTAGAGCTATAATATGAAACGTGCAGATGATGCCTTTTGATGATTATATCTTTGAATACACTAGGTTTACGAGATTTACCAACAATAATTATTATAATAGTCAATCGATGCGATCTATCGGCGTTAACACAAAGCAGTGCCGAGATTCTGTCCTAGTTGCTTTTCCTTCTAAAATTCGATTTTTCATATTTTTTGCATTCAATTTTTTTTTTACATTTGATCTGATTGTTTGTCCGTTATATCCGAATTTCGTTAAATAGAGGTCCGTTCTATCCAGGTTTTATTGTACTAACAAATGCATTTTTTATTCACTTTTTTTAAACCAATTTGAAAGATTAGCTCTTTCATTTGACACCTGTAGAATGGTTCCAACATTATTGAAGTTATACTTCTTTACGGGCGTAATGACGGTGAAATTTTATATGGGAAAACCTAGCGACCGGGCGCATGCGCATTATAACTTTGTTCTGATTGGATGTTCAAATGACATGACAAAAATTATCCAATATGGCAGCTGTGGCACAGCTGTGGGACTGTGTTTGGTTATAATGTATGCTTGTTGCGTTTTAAAATTTGTAGGAAGAGAAACAACAAACAAAAAGTTAGTTAATGGTTATACTGCCTTTTTAAATAGTTTTCATATTATATTTTTGGACTTATTTACATAGAAGAGATGATTGTTGCATGCCAATGTGAAAGCTCATCAAACTGTGCCTAGTATGAGTGCCGCAGATCTCGCTTATTCAAAGCTAAAGAATCTTTCACTGGTAAGTGTTTTATAAATAGTTGATCAAATTTTGTTATGATATTTGAACATAGCCACTTTGCACGACGCAAGTGATTGCGAAATGTATTAGTCGTTATACGGGCTCCGATACCTACCTTGAACCTACCAAAATACATAAGTAGTATGTAATACTTTTTTTTACATAATTTTTTAATAATATTTTGTTGTATTTTTTCAATTCTAAATCATTTCAATTCAAAATCAAAATAATTTGATTTACATAAGTTAAAAATGTCAAAAGGTTAATCTGTTTAGTTAGACGATCTTCGCACATAATGACAAGCTGCCTCTGTGGTGCAGTTTTAATGCGGGTGAATCCCAATACAACGCAAATACCAGCCGCGTGGTAAGTTGGTTCGAATCCCAATAGAAACTTTTATTTTTTTATTTTTTTTTATACATTTTATGATTGTAAGTATATTTATTATATAATTTTATTTTCAGAAAATACGTATTTAGTTAAAAATTTTTCCGACAATTAATGTTCAGAAATCATTTGTGGCATTTTTAATGTGTTTGTGTGTGTTTTATTTTTTTATTATTTTAATTTTTGGCACTGTTTTAATAAGAATGTTTGAGAAGTATTAAGTATAAATTAATTTAATATTTAAATAAAATATAAATAAAAAGTATATTAATTTCGTTTATAATCATATAATCATATAATAGAAGTATAACTTCTTACGTGCGTACAAAGTACACACACATTCTTCTTTTTTTTTTCTGACTTATGTTATTGCGAAGAAAACCTCTCTGGGAAAAACAATTTGAATAAAATTTAAACAATTGAATGAATCGCTTTGAAATTTTTGTCACATATTAAGCACCAAAGAACCCTCATTTGGCAAAGATTTCAAAGCTGTACACTTATTTTTACAACAGTTATTGCAAAATTAATTCTTTTGAAATTTCGACCTTTTTTCGCAATTATATTAAAAATAAATGAGTGTATTAAACTTTGTGATATGCCATTTTAAAGTTTTTCCGTTCTCTCGAAGATGTTTGTGCTAAGAAAACCATAAGTCTTAGTGTTTTCCATTAATCTGAAAAGAAAGGTAAAAAGACCGCTTTTTGACACTAAATTGTTTATAAATAAAAATGGCCGCCAGATCCTAAGCAGGAAATAGTTACAATTTGCTCTTATAGGCATTACCTGTCGCAAAAACGCTTCAGTACCCTGGCTGTTGAAGTATCATGGAAAAAACCTTATTACCCTGAACTAACGATTATTCGCAAGTAAACGAGTCCATTGAGTCCGGCTTAATAATCTGAATGCTGAGCTAACAGCAGTATTTCGCAGAATCTTTTGCAAAACCTTCTCGTAATTGATAAAATAAGGACCAGTGGTATGTTGTATTTGATGCATTTTTAGGTAATATCTTTATGGTATGCAAATGGTCATTTGTGCCATATCCTGCCCTGAACCTGGCCTGTTCTTTGGGCTGATAGAAATCAAGTTTAGGTGTTAGTCTCTGCGTTAAGATTTTCATAAAGTGTTTGTATATATCTGTGAAGAGGCTGATTGTCTATAATTTTCTAGTTTAGTAATATCACCTGTTTTGTGTAACAGGACTATCACTATTTTTCCAGTCTTTTGGAATCGTACCTACATGTAAGCATTTATTAAACGTTTCGCTTACTTTCTCCTGTTGCTTTTATTGTCTCTATAATGAGTCCATCATCACTAGGCGAGATATGCTTTTTCATTTCCTTTACAACTACTTTTACCTCTGACACTCATGACGAGTCTCCTGGACTTTGGACTTCTCTTTTCATTATCTTTAAATCTAAGTCCTCTTCTACTGTTTGAGTAATTACATCAGTATTATGTCTATTAAGATCTTTTATTTAGTTTTCTATATTCTCCAGTATTTCTTTTTCCTCTCTCGCTTAGTTTTCGTCGTAATTAATAAAGAACTTTTGGGTAATTGCTAATCTTTACGCTTTAGGATTCATTTTTCTTATAAAATTTGAATTGTTTAAGAAATTTAGTTGTAATTATAGTGTGATGCTGGACCCTTACAGGGCCCAACATCACACTATAATATTCCTAACGTAGGTCGATACGTTTAGCGTTAACGCTTTAGTGCTATAAGGCAACGTTATAACAAAGTATACTATGTTACTATACTGTTCTCTGCTATGTGGTGCCAGTTTTTCTCCATTTTTGCTTACGATCTTCAAATGGAAGAGAGGAGACGTGTATGGAGGAGAACCAGATAACGATTTGCCCGTTGGTGTATTTCACCAATGCAATGCAATTGCAATGGAAAATGCGAAATACACAATCTAAAGAGCAAAGGAAGAGTCCCCACATCAAATAGAGAAGAACTACTACACATAGTTGAAGACTTCTCTCAAGAACTATACACAAGTCAAACAGGAGAACAAACGAACTTGGAAGCCGCCGCATCACGCAAAATTATCAACCAAGGTTCAGAACTCATGCCAGAGATCACACTAAGCGAAATCCAGGACGCAATGAAAAAGATGAAAGACAACAAAGCGCCAGGAGAAGATGGAGTCGTAATAGAAGCTATAAAGATGGGTGGACGTGCCCTTCTCAACCAAATAAAAATTTTGTTTAATCTTTGTTTTGTTGAAAGAACTGCACTTGGATCCGAAGAAATGTGTAGGAATCGGTACTATGGCAGGAATGGTGAGTTTTAAGGCACTTCTCAAAGTGTGTGAAAAGTGACTTAAAACTCACCATTGTTACCCTATTCTTTAAAAATTACCCCCGTACTTCTGGTACTCCTCCCCAAAAAAAGTTTATGGCCCCTCCCGAAAATCGGTCCTGGATCCGCCCTTGAATTGTAGACAACTAAAATTTTATTTTTTCTTTTGTTTAATTTTTCAAACATTGTTAATTTTGCGTATAATAAATTTTGCGTTACTTATTACTTTTTTTTGGGTTACTTAGTTTTCCTATTATTACTTTCTTAATGTCCACTTAATACCTCCAAGTAATAAAATATGATAATATCAGCAGACAAAACCAAATGTATGAAAACATCTAAATACCCACTACGATGTAAAATCGAAATTGATGGGAAAATAATAAAATAGGAAGCAAGGTTTAGATATCTGGGAATAGATATAACCAGTTACGGAGATGTTGAAGAGGAAGTACGACAACAAAGCTTAAAAGCAAGTAAAGCGGCAAGATCCCTTAATGAAACAATCTGGAAGAACAAACACCTAAGACAAGACACAAAAGCAAGAATCTATAAAGCAGCAATTAGACCTATATTGACATACACGGAGACCAGACCTGCCACACCTAAAACGAGACGACTAGTAGAAACAACAGAGATGAAAATACTCCGACGAATATCAGGGAAAAGTCTGTTAGATAGGGAGAGAAGCGAAAATATAAGAAGAGTAGAAGACATAAATGGATGGGTGACAAAACGGAAACAGGAGTGGAACGAACACATTAGTAGAATGGCAGATGCTAGTATAGTACGAACAGCACGAGATAAGTCACCAAATGGACGAAGAGGTATTGGCATACCAAGAAAAAGATGGTGCGAGAACTTAAACAATTTAGGATGCTAATATTGAAGAAGAAACAGGCTTTAAAGCCTACATACAAGAAGGCAGAAAACTTTATTAATGTTTTAAATAAACGATTTCTATTAGTAATGTTTATTTCCTCCTCATTTAAGAAACTTACTACCTACATAATTAAAAAAAACATACAAAATGAAAGTGTCCGGATTTTTTACCAGAAGTGAGTCTTATTTAAACGTTATTAAAGAAAGAAAAAGAAATTAAATTTAGTCCCAAAACATTCTGACAAATCCATATAGCTGTCCAAATAAAAGAGCCTAGACTATAGTTATCTCGAAACGGACGAAAACACTCAATATGTCTGCATACCTGATGTTATGGGTCTATTCCCTTCATTTCCCGACCGGTTTCTTCTTATTTCTTCTTATTATTTCATTCTCGTTACTCGCCCCTGGATCCTGGATGATATTCGATCCTGGAACAATGGAAAAAATTTCATTGAAATTTTAATACATTATGAGAGACCGCATCGCGTTACTGACGGATGTTTTTTCTTTATTTTTTTTTTCATTGGGATTTATTTGTTTGTTGATGATAAAAAAAATTCATATAAATTCTGATAAGATATGACAATATGATATATTTGTTAGTATTATGTAGGTTAGATTTTGAGAAATATAGACGTCAATGAAATAAAAGAAAGAAGAAAAGAAAGACTATGAATATAACGAGACAAATAATATGTAGGTTTTTACAATTACAACTAAAAATAAATTAACATGAATTACGGTTTATGTTTATTGAGTATGTGTATAAATTTTAAGAGTATCGAATAAACACTTTTTTAAAGTCTACTATTTTTTTGGTGATTTCATTTTATAGTCCAGGAACCAAAACTTTTCACCTCGTAACTTTTACAGAATGGATCAATTTGCTTAAAAATTTGAGAATAAGTAGTGGATAGTCCATGGATCAAAATCTATATGATGCCGACAGGCGCTTTTACCATGGGGTGTTTGCCACCCCATCTCGGGGGTGGAAATTTTTAATTATATTTTGACCGCAAAAGTTAATAAAAACATTCATTCTAAGCAAAAAATTTTCTATACATTTTTTTGATAAAATTAATAGTTTTTGATTTATTCGCTATCGAAAGTGTTAGTTTTATATCTAAAAACCAATGTTTTTCGATGGTATATTCATTTACGATTCATTCAATTTTTGCCGTAGAACAAATTTTATCAAACCTTACCTATATTTAAACATTTTTTCATATCTCTGATGGCAATCTTTCTATTCTGAAGAAAATGTCATTTTTTACCAAATTGCAAACATTCGTTATTCGCTTTAATATTCAGTTTTTTTAAAACTAATCATTCCAAGCCAGTCAAACTTCTAGAATCTATTATTAATACAAAAACAAAGAAGAATAAATAAGGCCACTGACTAAAAACACCGCTAACTTACATTATTATGCTTCCAATTGGATTTCTCCTTAAAAAAAAAAGAATATTGATTTTTCAACCGTAACTCTTTTATTTTTTTATCTTAGAAAGTTCTTTAAAAAAGAATTTTGTAGGTTTTTACAAGATCTATCAGGTTATTAATATTAAATCCTTTAAAAATTCTCAATCACAGATTTCATATTTAAATATTTTTTCGCATCTCTGATGCTAATCTTCCTATTCTGAAGAAACGGCATTTCAGGAAAAACTTCTAGAACCTATTAACAATACATAAATCAAGAAAACCAAATCAGGCCAATGCCAAATTTTAATTAGGGTGGTGATTAGGGGGTTGTTTACGATCACTTTTTTGCTGAAAAAATAACATTCTGACATTCTTTTCATCATTAGTAACTTAATTTTTTTAGCTAGAGATTTTTTTTTATTTCTGAAGATACATATTTTTAAATACTTGAATTTAGTTTTAATAAGTTATTCTCGAAAAATGCATAGTTTTCCGTCCTTTGACTTTGAAACTACAATATTTAGCATTTGACGAAGAAGAGCCAACATATAGTAAAGTATAGCTCGATTACTATTGGTCTTAAAGAAAATAAAAAACGGTTTTGTTTATTTTTTCAAAAGGTACATTTTTGTTAAGTAAAGTTGTTTTGATTTAATTGATTTTGATTTTGTTTTAATTGACAAAAAAAGAAGAATGTATGTAATTTATTTAATTCAAAATACTTCTTACTCTTGTCATAAAACAGAAGAAAAATGTTTATTTGAAAAATAAACGTTGATTTTCGCTTAAATTCAATGTTTTAGCCAGCTCCCGCTAGGCATCTGCTTTTTGGAAGTTTGAACATTTAATTTAAGCGAAAAGCAATGTTTATTTTTCAAATAAACATTTTTTCCTGTTTTCTGACAGAAATAAATGTATTGTAAATTAAAAAAAAATACATACATTCTTCTTTTTCTGTCAATTAATTTAATTAAAAAAAACATGATCTAGAATCTAGAGAATACGAAACGCCATTCAAAGCATTGCGAAAGCAGAAATTGAGACTGAAAGAGTAAAATGCTTGCATCGAAAATGATGGGCAACAATCTGAATATTTAGGTTGTCACTAAGTAAGTAGTCTCTTTTATTTCTTTGTTATATTTTATAGTGTTGTTTGTCTTATTGTTGTTTTAATTAATTATATACGTTTACATCTTGAAAACGTTTCTTTGTTTTTTCCATAGCACACTACTTTTCCTTAACTTCGTTTACAGGTGACATTAACAGTTGTTTAAAATTTACACGTTTCTTAAGATATCTCGAGATAAAAAAAGGTATCGACATGCCGTTTTAGGTATTATGTTGCAAATTTGGCCTAATTTTGTAATAAAGGATTAAAAATGCATACTTGTATTTAATATTCTCCAAAGAAAACTAGATTTTCGAAAATAATTAAATAACGCCTACTAGCTGGCATATTACTTATTAGGCTATTTCGAAAATAAGACTCTTACATTGACGAAAAAGAGCTGTTTTCAGCAAGACCAAGTATGCAAAATTCGATTTAGCAGAACCGGACTTCCAGCTACTTTTTCATAAAAAGGTTCCAACTCATCCCCCACCTCTTATTTGCAAAGGTAGACTTAAACTTGTGAAATCAAATATGCGCAGAATTTTATGAAGAATACGAAGATTGGATTTCCAGTGCCCTTTCATTAGGCAAATTTGGTAAAATTTTGATTTTATAATTTTTGATATTAAATTACGCCCTCTAGCGGTGGACCTACAATTATGAAAATAATTTCCAGGCTTTTCCGAGGCAACTTTTGTTATAAATATTTTTTTCTCAAAGCTGTACTATAAACGGTTCCTTAGATATGGCCGTGAGCCATTTTTATTGGGACACCCGGTACATACCTGTTATTCATATATTTCTCTAGTAGTCATATATATATATATATATATATATATATATATATATATATATATATATATATATATATATATATATATATATATACCCCCCTAATAAAATTCACAACTTTGAACAACAAAACCTTAGTATCTTTCTTATATATATGATTAGATTATTACCATTTAAAGTCACCCTTAGACCACGTAGGGATAATTATTATCCTGATCTTTTTTTAGCCGTAATCACTGTTCTGTCTTCTGATCGATATAACAAATACACTTAAATACTTCCTCTTGTATACATGTATATATTAAGGACTTTCATAGTGTTCATTGTATTCCTTCATTCAACCGTTCACTCCAGTTCTTTCTGTTTTGCCAGTTCCCTTCCTGTAGATTTCTTCTTTCCATTCCTTCGTCCACTTCATCTCTGAAAGATTTTCATGGTCTGCCTCTCTTTCTTCTTCCTATCGGGCTCCACTCTGTCATTCTATTCCTCCTCTTGTCTGAATGATAACAAATTCTTTGTCTTTTTTCATATACATACTCAGTATTCCAATTGTTCGGAAACTACATAGGTATGTACCGTAATTTTGGGTAACTTGAGATGATGGGATTACTTGAGACAATTTGGAGACACTATTATTTTTCGTCGATTTGGCATCCCAATTAACATTGTTAGTGTTGTTTTGATACCAAAAGGTAGCAAACGTGTGGTTGTTGACCGTTAGTACTTAAATTCTTTTGTCTTATCTAAGGTAAGTTGATAATTTTTTAATAAACGTCAACTTTAAAACTGCCAAATTTCATATAGTACATAACTTATATAATAATTCTATGACTAATATCCGAAAACAAGCAATTGTTGTAGAAAACGTAACCTCTAATATTAATATTGGTGTGCCGTAAATTTCATTGCGGCGTTGCGAAGTTTATGGCTGCTATAAAATATGAATTCTCAGCCTAACCTTGGTTGGTCAACTTGAGACAACTGTCTCAAGTTACCCCACCACAAATTAGATACTGTAAAAATTAGTTTCTAACCTACCTACTTACCTATCTACTTACCATTTTTTCATTATTGTTTCATGCTCAGGTATGGTTCGAACCCAAAAAAGAATTTTGGGGTCTAGAAAATACCGAAATTTCTCGGAGGAGCAACTTCATAAAGCAGTGGAAGCTGTTAGGTCCGGGATTTCTTTGAGGAAAGCTGAAGAAAAATTTGGAATACCACGATGTTCTATAAATAGAGCAATAAATGGAAAGAACACAGGAAAGGTCGGTAGACCATTTGTTTTAAATGAAGTTGACCAAAATGCTTTAGTAATGTGTCTATGTTCAGCTGGGGATTGGGGCTTTCCTCTCACACTATACGATATTAGACTCATTGTCAAAGCATTCCTCGACCGTTCTGGAAGAAATGAACATAGATTTAAAAACAACATGCCAGGTAGAGATTTTGTCATGTCTTCCTTGAAGCGTCACCAGAACACTTTGAGTAATAAAATGTGCCAAAACATAAAGGGATCTCAAGAGAAAGTCGACCATAACGCCATAAATATTTACTCTGATGAGTTAAATCAGTCAATGGAGGGAGTTCTTTCTTATTCTGTCATTAATGAAACAAATATGACAGACGATCCTGGTCGTAAAAAAGTTGTTAGAAGAGGGTGTCGACATCCTGAAAGGATTATTGATTTTTCTAAGTTAAGTACGTCTGTAATGTTTGCCGCTGCCGGAGACGGGACACTTCTCCCTCCATATGTAACATACAAAGCTGAGAATCTTTATAATACCTGGACCGAACATGGCCCTAAGGGGACAGTTTATAATAGAAGTAAGAGTGGGTGGTTCACTTTGGAGATATTAGAAGATTGGTTTCGAAAAATTGCCTTGCCTTATTGCTCGAAGCAAGATAAAGAGGAGAAAAAAGTAATGATTGGAGATAATTTGGCGAGCCATATATCCCCATATATAATAGAGGAATGTAAAAAAAACAACATAATCTTCATCCTACCTCTCCCAAATAACACTGGACTTACTCAGCCGTTAGATGTCGCATTTTTCCGTCCACTTAAAATTAAGTGGCGTGAAACTTTACATTCTTGGAAAACAAAAAGTCGTGGAACTGTGCCAAAAGATACATTTCCTCGTTTATTAAAAAAATGTCTGGAGGCAATAGGAGAGAAAAATCTTTCACAAAACGTAATAAGTGGATTTAAAGGAGCAGGATTAATTCCACTAAATCGAGGAGAGGTCTTGAAGAGGCTTCCAAGTAAACAGGCAGTAGAGGATGGCAAAGAAAGTGAGAATACCGTTGCCTGGGTAACTACATTTCAAGAATATTTAGAAGAAGATAGAAGGAAAGAGACAGTAAGAAAAGGCAAAAGACAAGTAAAGTAATTATGTCTAGTGAAAGTGACGAAAGACAGTTGCAATGAGGTTGTATTTGACGACAGTTCAGATGATAACTGGGATTCATTTCAAGCAAAACAGATTGACAATATTGAAGACAATATTACTGAAGAGACTAATGACCAGGATAATATTTACTCTCATCAAGAAAAACATCCTCTGCGGCCAATAACTAAACAAGTTGGATGCTTTGTCATAGTTAGTTATGACTCAAATTTTTATCCTGGGCTAATTGAAAAGATTGACGGTAAAGGCGCAATAATAAGTGCAATGACAAAGACTTCACGGGAAAACTGGAAATGGCCCAAACCTAAGGATGAACTCTATTATTGCTGGCAGGACATTGTAGGTGGTATTAAACCGCCTAAAGCCCTATATAATAGAGGTATGTTTTCAGTACCCGAACTAAAATTGCTGTAATTAATTGTTTTTAAATCTGTCTTATATATTAACCCAAAAAAATATTCTGAATGTCTTAATTTGACATAACACTTTATAATTATATTTCCGGTGTCCCCAGTTACTCTATCAAGGCGTAATTTGAGTCACTTGTTGAATTTATACGGCTGTCTCAAGTTACCCCATTCTAGTGTGTAACTTGGGACAGACATAAAAAAATTTAAAAAACTACTTACGACAAAATAAACAGAAATATTCTATAAAAATATCATAGTTACCTATGCGATTAATGTTTTCAAATAGTTTTTAAACATTAATTTTTTCTCGGTATGTAATAAACTTTAGGTTTAAGTTAAAAAGTGTCTCAAGTTGCTCCAAAATACGGTACTAGTAATGAATTTTATAATTTTTTATAAAATTCATACACTCCTTTACTTAATTCATCAATTGTATGCACAGGAGTAAAACACATACTTGCTGATTACAATGTAATGTTTTCTCGTTTAAGATGAGCTCAAATGACGTCATAAAAATGCTCTAAACCGGCATAAAATTGAGCAGAAAAGGGTGAACGCTGTAAACACGTGCGTTAGTTTAGTAGAATGTCCGATAAATGTTTAATGAGGCATTAGTTGTATTGTGGTCTTTTGAGCTGAACTGCAGATATGGTTAATTAAAAAATGTAATGGGTTATAAAGCTGGAGAAAGAAGTAGTTCTTCGTGGAATACAAAGTAAAGATCCATAAAAATAATTTGATTGGTTGCCATTGTGAACCACTCTAATACTGTAACTCTTTAATAAATACATTTTTGGTCTGTGGTTTCCATATAATTTTTTTATTCTCTTATTTTCATAATAGTGCGCAAAGTTTTATTATTACTATGATCGCTTTTTTGCTTTTTCTCTGGCTTTCTTTTAACATACTATGCCATCGACTCTATTTTTAATTCATCTTATATAACATTATTACTTACCCAATCTCTTCTAGGTATTCCTTGTACCCTTCGTTTATACAAAAGTAATTAAAAACACTAGTTTTGTTCTTCTTTGTTTTTTTTCCTGATAAGAACCATAATAACAAAAAACATAAACAAAAAATACCATGCTTTGCTTTACATTAATAATTAATAATTTACTTAATTGGTACTATTACCAGTGCTAGTACTATTACTACATAATTCACTCTTAAGGATTTCTTAAGATAGGTACTTTACAACAGAAGTAGATGAAAATTCAAACAAGATCTCGATGATGGGTTTATAAATGCTATGGGAACCAGAAAAAAGGTGTATTTGCATGGTTCGTGGACTTAGGAAAGGCATTCGATAAAGTAAAATATGCAAAATTTATGCAAATGCTAAAAAATATAGGTATAGATTAAAAAAAATATTCGTGCCATTAAAACTTTGTAATGGATCAAACTGGTATCTTACAAATTGGAGATAATTACTCTGACAAAATACGAATACAACGAGGAGTTAGACAAGGCTGCATTTTGTCACCAACATTGTTCAATGTAATTTTGACGATTCAGTAATTCAATTAGAACAAATTGAAGGTCTTCAAATTTTCGCTTCATCGTAATGACGAAGGAGGAGAGGAAATGGGCATTAAAATAAACTCAAACAAAACCAAATATTTAGTCGTAACCCTCATCTACATGCAGACAGGGCCGCGTTTAGGTCAATTGATGCCCTAGGCAATTATCTAGTAGCCGCCCTTCAACCATGTACCATTTTTGCGAGAAAAATTGCAGAAATTTGCAAAAACACTAAAAATTTATTTAAACTACGATGTGTATATACCTATAACAGAAAAAATTGTCATTCCAGTTCGATCACATCAGAGACTTCTTTTCAAAAAAAAATTTTTTTCTTGACAAAATCGACAAATTGCACGTTCTTGCGTCATACTGGATGAGAAATTATTTTTAGTTCTTGATATTTTCGAAAATGACCTTTCAGCGGATACGTTGGCACCTGGGATGCACAAGTAAATGTGCAAAGCGATGTCAAAATTAGGGAAAATATCTTTCAATCCACTTAGTGCAGTCACTGAATGTTTTCACCTCCGATATCGTTGAACCTTCATCAATTTTCATGAAAATTGGTGAGTAGTTAGAGGATACCTCAAGGAACAAAGGTGACATGATGCCAACTTGCGCTTTTACCGTGATGGTGAATGCCACCCCTTCTCGAGGATGAAAATTATTATTTTTTTAATAATTAAATAAATCGATAGAGAGACAAATTCTAAGCAAAATTTGTTATATAAACTTATTAATATAAAATCAATGGGAACATCCCAATACTTTTTGAGTTATTAAATGAGTTTATTAATATAAATCAATACTTTTTGAATTATTAAAAATCAATGATTTTATTTTTTTCGTAAAAAATGCATATTTTAAAGCTGTTTTTCACGTAAAACTCAATAACTATAAGCTTTTACAAAAAAGTTATTATTATCAAAATTGAAGATAATAAAAAGCTAAATACACTCCTTGCTTAAAGAACTAAACTAATGTTAATTCAAAGTGAGTTATGGTTAATTGAATGTATATTTTTTTCGACGAGTACTCAAATCTAAGTATTCAAGCTTAAATAACGGGAAAAGATGCATTTTATAAAATATATCTACTAAACACTTGTCAAAGTACTTCGGAGTACCTATCAAATAAGCTCCAGTAGAGGTCAATATCATCACAATTAAGCAAGTTATGATGAAAATAAGAGAACCATTTAGAACTTTTTAGGAAAAAGTGAAAAATAAAACATACGCCATTTCCACAAAAATTAAAATTTATAGTAATCCTTAGAATAATTTCTTTATATTAGCATAAATAATGATTTTAACAATTTTGACTGGTTTAGAATGCATATTTTAAAAGAAGATATCATTTTAAAAATCAGAATTTTTAAAGGTATCGTAATTTTCATTTTCTTTTGATAATAACTCAAAAAATACTCAATATACGTAAAATGTTATATATGTATAACCAAATTTTAGTTTTGTCTATCAAATATTTTAACTTTATATAACTATATAAAACTATAGGGTATATAGCTACAGGGTAAAAAATAACGGAGATAGAAACGTTTAATTAAATTTTGCTTCGAGAACCATGTAACCGGGGCCATTTAACCTTTTATTTAAAAAAAAGTAAGGGGTTTAAGAGATTAAATTCAACGTGGTTTAATAGTCAATAAAATTAGCTTTCGAATGGTGTTAAGGCAAACCTGATATCGTAAAAATTAACGGAGTTATTTAAAAAAAGAACAATAATTTTTTTTGAAAAATTCTTAAAAGATAAATTTTGAAAAATATTTGTTGCATAAATTTTAATGCTATCAACTTGCTCGGGGGCTCATTTGATAGATACTTCTAAGTACTTTGACAAATTAATGTTTAATAAGGTTATGTTATAAAATGTATCATTTTCCCGTTATTAAAGCTTGAATACTTAGATTTGTGTACTCGCCGAAAAAAAATATACATTCTATTACCTATAACTCACATTTAGTTAACATTAAAATATCTTTTCAGTAAGGAGTTTATTTCATTTTTTATTAGATTCAATTTTGGTAGTAATAACCTTTTTGTAAAATCTTATAGTTTTTGAGTTATTTATGAAAAATCGGTAAAAACATGCATTTTTCTCACAAAAATTAAAATCTTTGATCTTTAATAACTCAAAAAGTTTTTATTTATTTTAATAACTATATGTAACAAATTTTGTTTAGAATTTGCCCCTCTATCGAATTCTGGGGATATTTTTAATAAAATAATTTTCACTCCCGAGAAGGGGTGGCATCCACCCCCAAGGTAAAAGCGTAAGTTGACACCATGTCACCTTTGTTCCTTGAGATATCCTCTAACCACTTACCAATTTTCATGCAAATCGATGGAGGTTCAACGAAATCGGAGGTAATAGCTCATATCTTCAGTGACTGCACTAACTCTCTTTAAATATTAAGATAATGTCAATTGGTGATTTTATTGCGGTTTTCAAAATGCATGCCGAATGCATTCATGCATGAATGATGTATCTTGGTCTCTTTATGTTGTACCGGATTTTCAGCTTCTTTAATAATTTCTTCATTGCTTAATTTTGGCAAATCTGTTAAGAACATGAAAACGTTGATAAATAAGTCGATAAGATTCCAGATGTCTATTCAGGTCTCTTATCAGAGTGTCGATTATAATATAGAATGTGTGGATTTTCATCTCATCACTAGCCGAAAAGTTTAGTTCATCATCGGCCCCCTCGTAAAATTGAATTTTTCTTTTTCTCTTTCTTATTTCTTTATATCCATAATTTTTATATAATAGCTATTTGTATAACAAGGGAGGAAAGTGCAACTTTTCCTCCCGAGAATGAAGTTTACTGCCCGACGCGTAGCGGAGGGCAGTAATCATTCAAGGGAGGAAAAGGCACTTTACTCCCATGTTATACATATGGTTTTTCCACCTTCCTCAAATAACCAGTCATTTTTTCATTTTTACTTAATTTATTTATGTAACTTACCAACAAAATTTATTAGAACTAAAACAACAAGTAGGTACAATATAACTGTCAACTGTCAAATATAAGTCAAATTATTAATGTAAACATTGTTAAATCAAAATAACAATTTACTGTTTTTTACCATTCTGCAAAATACAGGATGTTTTATAAATAAACGTTAAAATGTATAGATACTTCGTAATAGAAAATATATATTATACAGGGCATCAATAAGTTATATTTCATGAATGAAATACCATGACGTCACTTTTACTTTTCCTCCCTAGGGAGGAAAAATATTTTCCTCCCTAGGGAGGAAAAGTACAACTTTGCTCCCTACAAACAGGCCCGGAAAAGTATACTTTCGGTAGAGGTAGGTGGAAAAAATATTTTTTGTACAGTATTTGTGCCGCCCTCTCATAATGTGCCGCCCTAGGCAACTGCCTATATTGCCTAATGGATAAAGCAGCCCTGCATGCAGAGCTTCAATTAAACGATTTTCAAGTTAAAAAAGTTCACAAAATTACATATTTGGGAACTCTCATCACGGACCAACTATGTAGATAAAGACATATAAATAAAACGCAAAATAGCAATGACTAAAGCTACTTTTATGAAAATGAAGACATTTCTTTGCAATAATCATCTCAGTTTAGAACTAAGACAAAGAATGGTTAGGTGCTATGTTTGGTCTGTACTTTTGTATGGTGCAGATGTGTGGACATTAAAAGTATCAAGAATGACCAGAATTAAAGTATTTAATAAAAATATACTGGTAAAAGGTATATTAGTTTAAAAAGCCCCTATAGGGCTACAAACATAGAAACAAAACGTTTTCGCTCTATAACAAGAGCATCATCAGTGTTACAAGAACATGGTGAGCCACCCAAAAATACAAAGGTTAAAACCTTTTAAAAATAGACTAAAAGTCTTATACAGGGTGTCCAGAAACTCTACCGACAAACGAAGACAGGAGATTCCTCAGATAATTTTAAGACAATTTAACCCAATTCACTTAGTCCGAAAACTCTTCCTAAGGGAGCTAGAGCTATTTGAAGATGGCGTCTGCTAATTAGTTTTTCTTAAATACCTCCGGAACTCTTCTATTTAGAAAAACAAAAATTGATATGAGTATTTACCTTCCAGAGATAAATCGATTCCATCCATGGCAGATTTCTAGGATCGGTCATAGGCGTCCCTTTTGGGTAGGGCAACGGTTACTTTATCACATAAATTTTTTATCTTTAACTTTTTAGCATTTTTGACTCTGGATTATTAAATTGTCAGGTATTCATGTATTAAAAGGTACTCTTGTTTTAAGTCCATAGGATAGACCGTTTTCTAGAAAAATCGATTTGAAAATTTTTCGTTCTTTAAATAAAAAAAAAAAAAAAAAAATTCAAAAACAACCATTTAGAAAAACGAAAACTTGTACGTTTAATTATATTCCAGAGGTGAATCGATTTCATTAATTGCGAATTTCAAGTATCAGTCATATGCGCCGGTTTTGGGTAGGTCAACGGTTATTTCATCGCATAACTTTTTGTCTTTAATTTTTAAGCATTTTTGACACTAGATTATTAAATTATGAGGTGTTATAGTAATAAAAGTTACTCTTGCTTTAAGTTTGTAAAATATACCGTTTTTTTTTTGAAAAAATTTTTCAATTTTTTTTCAAATTCAAGAGACGAAAAATTTTCAAATCTTTTTATCTAGAAAACGGTGTGTCCTACCGAGTTAAATCAAGAGTATCTTTTAGTACTAGCATACCTCACAATTTAATAATCCAAAGTGAAGAATGCTTAAAATTTAAAGACAAAAAATTATGCGATAAAATAACCGTTACCTACCCAAAACGGACGCCTATGACCCGTACTATAAATTCGCAACAGATGGAATCGATTAATCTCTGGAAAATAAATATGCCTACCAATTTTTGTTTTTCTAACTATAAGCGTTCTGGAGGTATTTAAGAAAAACTAATTACAAGACGCCATTTTCAAACAGCCCTCGCTCCCTTGGGAAGCATTTTCGGACTAGGTGAATTTAGTTAAATTGTCTTAAAATTACCTGAGGAATCTCCTGTCTTTGTTTGTCGGTAGAGTTTCTGGACACCCTGTATAAATTTAAACATCGTAAAATCCAAAGGATTAAGTAAGTAAGTGGGTTAGCTATTAACCCACTTACCACGTGTGGGAGTCATATGTTGAACTAAAGCCACATCCATAGGAATTATATCCATCCTTTGGATTTTACGATGTTTACATTTATATAAGACTTTTAGTCTATTTTTAAAAGGTTTTAATCCTTGTATTTTTGGGTGGCTCACCCTGTCCTTGTAACACTGATGATGCTCTTGTTACAGAGCGAAAACGTTTTGTTTCTATGTTTGTAGCCCTATAGGGGCTTTTTAAACTAATATACCTTTTACCAGGACAAACATTTTTTATTAAATTTTACTTGACATTAATGGTATACAGCCAGCTAGGAAATTCTTCCTTGTGGAGAATTAAAGTATTGAAAATGTGAATTAATGTTTATGAATTCATGTCTGTCCAGTTCTTTATATTTCGCAGCCACATTTGTTTCCGAGCTACTCCTCTCTTGTCCTCAATATTTCCTTGGATGCTTGGTTGAGGGATTCCGTATTTTTACCCTCTCAGGATGTGGCCCAGTTATCCAATTTTTCATGCCTCGATCAAGTTGGGCAATTATACCTCAATATTTGCTCTTCTTAAGACTTCCTCGTTTTTCACCCTATCTGTCCATAGTATGCGGAATATTCTTCGCAAGGTCCACATTTCTGATTAATAGAAGATATTTTTAAAGTCCATGTTGCCATGTTGTATAACAATATGTACCATGCATAGCACTTAAACATTCTGTAACGGAGATTAAAGGAAAGATTGCGGTTACAAAGTAGCGGTTTAAATTTAATAAAAGCTTATCTTGCTTGTTCGGTATAGCATTTTATTTCTTGCTGAGGATCACATTGATCATTCACCATCATTCCCAAGTATTTGAATGTTTTCACTTGCTCGATTGGAGCATTATCTACTTACAGTAGTTGTAGTCTAAAAGTGCACCCATTCTTATTGCCATGCATTTCGTTTTTCCAGAATTTATCTTCAAGCCATTTGATTTTCCTGCTGTATTTATTTTATTTAGCATCATACTTAGTGTGACCAACTCCAAGTCACTCGAATCCGGGACAAGGCTGAAAAAAATACCTGAAATCCGGGACTTTTCAATAAAAATCGGGCCATTTTTTAAGAAAACGATAATTAAAATACAGAAACGAAAAAATCCACCATTTTAGTATTTATAGAACTATCTTCTTCTTCTTGACGTGCCTATTCGTGACGAATGGTGGCGATCATCATGGCAATCTTCACTTTATCTGCAGCAACGCGAATAAGCTGCACAGATGTTGTGTTGAACCAGGTTCTGAGGTTCTTTAACCAGGATGTTCTTCTTCTTCATGGATCTCGCTTTCCAAATATTCTTCCTTGCAGAATGGCTTATAGGAGGACATATCTGGATTCATTTCGCATAATGTGTTAAAAGTATTCCAACTTTCGAGATCTGATGGTGGTTAGTACTTCTCGGTTCTTCCCCATTCTTCTAAGGACCTCCTCATTTGTGACCTGATCAGTCCTATAGAACTATAGGAGTTCTATAGGATATCCTATAGTCCGTAGAACTATAATCTATAATACCACGATATAAAATGCATGGGTTTTGGACGTGGTGTTAGTATTTCACTCTAGAAATTGTCGACTTTTTTTCGTCCCACGAATTCAATCTGATGTGAATTCTTAGAAGAATAACGTATTCAAAATTTCAAAATATAATTTTAGCAAAACTTTGAAAATTTGGATGGCCCGGAAGCCTTGTCCGGGACGCCGGGACACGACTTCGTAATGGCCATGTCCCGGATTTTTCGGGCTAGTTGGTCACACTAATCATACTGCATATCATGTTCGTTATCTGTGATTATCGCGGTGTCTTCGGCGTAACGAATGTTATTTATCGGGTACAGTGGAACCCCGATAAGTCGGACTAATCGGGACCGCGGCCCATCCGGGTTATCGAAAATCCGGGTTAGCCGGATAATATGGTAAATATTAATAAAATACATATAAATAATAAACAAATACACATTATAATTGCAAAAACATAAATTACATATGGACAGTAGGCATATCTAAATTACGTACAGTTGTATACAGTATTGTTTATAATTAACTATTTAGATGGGAAATAAGCCACAATTAAATTGAAAAAAATAATTTTATTAACGTTTCGACGCCAAATCGGGTGTCGTTGTCAAAATACAAAATACTAAAATATTTTGTATTTTGACAACGACACCCGGTTTGGACGTCGAAACGTTAATAAAATTATTTTTTTCAAATATTTTAGTATTTTGTATTTTGACAACGACACCCGATTTGGCGTCGAAACGTTAATACAATTACTTTTTTCAATTTAATTGTGGCTTATTTCCCATCTAAATAGTTAATTATAAAAATGCCACAAGGAAATAGCTTCGTAACAGTATTGTTTATTTCTTGGTAAAAATTCAGTCAAAGTGAAAAAATGTTTATTTTGTCTGATAAAAATCGGTCCGGGTTAGCCGGACTTCCGGGTTATCGGAGGCCGACTTATCGGGGTTCCACTGTACTTGTTGACCTTTATACCACAGTCAGAGCCTTCAAGTGCCTCTGTAAAAACATTCTCCACATAGAGGTAGGTCTAACACCACAGGAGACAAAATATACCATTGGCGCACCTCTCTTAAAATTTCAAATTCCGTATTCGTTGATTTGTTCAGCCCCACTCGTGCTTTTTGATTCCAATAGAGATTCTGGATAACTCGTATATCTTTCTTATCAATATTAGCATGGTGTAGCATTTTTCCGATTTATCTATTCTAACGTGGTAAGTGGAGAAGAAGTACTATATATTACGATTTTAATGATTTTAATACTATTACCAGATTATATTACTCTTCACGTAAAATCTTTCGAGTATAATGGACTTGTATTTACCTTCTTAAAGATATATTACTTATTATTTCTGTCCAATCAACTTTGATATTTTAGAAAAACAATACACATTCGTTTCGTAAGCCAAAGATTTAAAAAAAGCAACCTCAAAAAAATATTGTCACACCAGCGATTTCGATCCCACTTCTGATTACGAACAAGCAGAAAACAAAAGCAATCAGTCGTGGTGGACACAGCAATCTAAGATAGGGTCCTAAACAAATCCAATAACGGTTTTCCGTTGTTGTGGAGAAAGAATACGAATCTCTAAAGTATATTTCTGAAAGACCTCTTAAGTCCTAAACATCCTACGGATATTAACCAATCTACACTAAGAAATGTTACAGATGGGCAATATTTGAATATTTGCCAATTGCATTGTGATCACTTGCAATATAAAACATCTCATTCATTCATTCATTCATTCATAATCGAAAACCTCTTATACCCGTCGAGGTGTACAAGCCCTCATAAATTATTTCTACAAATTTACGCCACTCTTTTCTGTTTCTAGCTACTTCCTTTGACTCACTCCATGTCTTCCCTCTGTCTTCGAAAATGTCGCCTATACTATTGTTCCATGTTTTTATTGGTCGTCCTCTACAGTTTTTCCTATTTTTCTCGCTTCCCATATCTTCTTCACCTGTCTAGTTTCGTTGATTCTGATCATGTGTCCCCACCATTTTAGTTTTATTTCTTCTGCTTTAGCCTTTAGGGATTTCGTTCCTAGTTCTTGTCTAATGTCTTCGTTTCTTCTTATGTCTATTCTTGTATCACCCAGCACTTTCCTTAATTATTTTATTTCACTTGCTTGCAGTCGCTTTGTTTGTTTTTTGTCGAGTACCCAGTTTAAAACATCTCGACGAGGAAATAAAAAGTAGTGAACTGATATGCACTGATGTTCAATTTTTAAATATAGTTTCATTGGTTTCTATTTTGCATTTTTAGTTAATGCTTCTGATATCAGGTTCAAAAATACCGTTACCAATGATTCTCCCTAACTAAATGCTTCACTTGTTGGTAACTGCAGAGTCAATCGTACAAGAGAATTGAGAAGTCCCAGATCTAAACAATAAATCTGAAATTTCTCGTGGAACCACTTTCTGGTAACATCCTTAACTTCCTTTTACCATTTATAAGACAAGGAGACGAAGAATAAAGAAAACGAAAGGGACTATAGTCACTTTACGTCTATTCGTCTAGGAAAAATTCCAACGAAAGTTGATTCCTTATACTCAAAAAATATGAGTAAAATGAAAAATTAAAAAACTTAACCGAATTGAAACATAAGCTGTTTTTTAATTTTTCATTTTACTCAAATTTTGAGTACAAAGAATAAACTTTTGTCGGAATTTTTCCTAGACGAATAGACGGACTGTGACTGCATATTGTAGAGTCTCTTTCGTCTTCTTTATTTATCGTCTCCTTATCTTATAAATGGTAAAAGGCAGAGAATAGGGATATTACGAGAAACTGGTTGCACGAGAAATTTCAGATTTATTGTTTAGATCTAGTCCGTTCTTTAACGGTAAAATATTGCAAAACCTGAAAACAATGAAATTTGGCATACACATAGCTAACAAGTCAAAGAAAAAAGGTGATATTGTGCCGATATGTGCTTTTGCCCTGGGGGTGGTTTTCACCCCCTCTTAGTGGTGAAAAAATTTTCGTCCAAAGAAAGTCAGGAAATGGATAAACTGGCTAATTTTAAGTAACTTTTGTTCTATAGAGTTTTTTCACTGTCAATATTTTCGTTAATTATTTATATGGTTTATTTTAGTAATATTTTGTATTTTGACAACGGCACCCGATTTGGGCGTCGAAACGTTAATAAAATTATTTTTTTCATTTTAATTGTAGCTTATTTCCCATATAAATAATTAATCGTAAAAATGCCACAAGGAAATAGCTTCAGAACATCAATATTTTCGAGTTATTTGGCAGTGAATATGTTCATTTTTTCAACAAAATAACCACGCTTTTAGACGGTTTTTCGCAAATAACTCAAATAGTAAGTATTTTGTCAAAAAAAGATTCTTAACAAAAATATAGCCTGTAAAAAACTTTCAAAAAAAACGTCAATCTCTATATAATATAAACGTCAAAATTACGTCTCTACTACACCTAGTAGAAGCAGAGTTATAGTTAATGAAAAATAGGTTCATATTCGTCAAATTCCAAATGGAATATTTTAACGTGAAATAACCAAAAATGAAGCACATTTCGGGGAAAACTCATTACAACTTATTTAAAGTGTTTAAAAAAAGCTTCATTTTTGTTTTATAAAAAAAATTCTAGCATCAAAATTAAACAAATTATGCTCAAAATAAAGTTACTCCCTTTTGGTTTTGGTAAAAAAATCGAGAAAATCACCCCTAATTAGTATCTTAAATGAACTTAATCGTTACGACTTCACAAGTTTCTTGACTCGTGTATATATTGTTTATATGATTTGTAAGTTTTATCGGTTCAAAGTCCTTATTATTGAAAGGGCTGTAGTTAAAAGTGGTTGAACGAGTCACTTATCACGAATATATGCAAATTTAGAAACACCAAATCTTAATCAATTTTTGTCTAACAGAAAAACAAAAAAATACATGATATTCAGAAAAGCAAATCTTACTTTTTTTGTTTTTCGAGATTTTTGGTATCTCTAACAATTTTTAAGTTATTTTGAAAAAAAGCATATTTTTAAAAATTTTACTTTGAAATCAAATTTTTTCAAAAATAGGCACTTTAAATCGATGAAACTTACATATCATATAAACACAACATAAGTAAAATAATTTGTGGAGCGGTAACGATTAACTTCATTTAAGTTGCTAATTAGGGGGTGGTCTTCCCTATTTTTTTTTGCAATAACAAAAGGTACCAACTTTGTTTTGAGCGTAACTTGCTTAAATTTAATGCTAGGGACTTTTTGTAAAAATAGAAATAAAGCTATTTTTAAACACTTTAAAAAGAGTTATAATGGGTTTTCCCCCAAAAAGTGCTTAATTTTTTGGATATTTCACGTCGAAATATTCTATTTGAAATTTGGTGAATATAAATCTATTTTTCATTGGCTATAACTCTGGTTCCACAAGATCCAGAGACCTAACGCGTACACCATTTTTTTACTTTTTTATAGGCTATATTTTTGCTAAGAACGTTTTTTTCGACAAAATACTTACTTTTTTAGTTATTTACGAGAAACCGTCTAAAAATGTGGTTATTTTGTTGAAAAATGAACATATTCAGTCGCAAATAACTCGAAAAGTGTTGACTTGACGAAAAAGCTCTATAGAACAAAAGTTACTTAAAATTAGTCAATTTACCCATTTCCGGAGTTATTTTAGACATATATTTTTTTCACCACCAAGAGGGGGTGAAAGTCACCCCCAGGGCAAAAGCAGACATCGGCACAATATCACTTTTTTTCTTTGACATGTAAGATATACGTATGCCAAATTTCATGTCAATCCAAGCGGTTCTTTAAAATTTAGAGCAAAAACCGTGAAAGAATGGACTAATCTGGGATTTTTCATTTTGGATATCGCTACCAAGAGTCCGATACACAGAACTATTTTTATAGTTCTACTTAAGGGTATAAGCGCAAAATGTCGCCTGTCAAAATGTTGAATGTGTTTTAAATGTTTTCATTTTTTTCGAATCCTGAGAAGACTAATAGACATTTTTGAACAATTTAAAGCCAGAATGAAAAATTTCATTATTACCGAGAGTCGAAAGACCCATAGAATAAAGAAAAGTTTCTTTTGAATGGTATATTTGAAATTAAAAATCACCCTAATTTTTTTCACCCCTGTAACTTATTAATATAAACATTACAAAGATTCTCAGGGACTTTCGGTCTTCGGTAATAATGCAATCTTTTATTCTGCGTTTAAATTTTTTAAAAATATCTATTAGTTTTCTCGGGATTCGAAAAAAATTAATACACTTAAAACACATTGAACATTTTGACAGGCGTCATTTTGCGACGATGCCTTTAAATAGACAGCATGGTTTCGTTTCGATTTACAGATATTCATGTAGCCTCACTGAAGACATCTGGGGAGACAGAAACGTACGTATGGTGATGGTGTATCACCTCTGAACCAAATTGATACAATAAGCTGTTTTGTAATTCTGCTACAATGTTTTGTAAATAGTATCCATTAATTTTATATCCTATTCCAAGAAAAATATCTATTTTTGTAATTTATTTTGTGAGTTTAAATATCATTAAAATATTCTGAACCGCCCCTGGTTCTGAGTATTACGGTTTATTTCACAACATTGTAAACGTTAGGAAATTTCCTGTTTATTTGTGTAAGTAAATATTCATTATTCTAGAATGAATCCTTGAAAAGGTTTGGTATTTTTCCCTTAGTTTTGAGCGCTAAAAATCCCATGTTATTATTGGATTAGATTTTAAATATCTTGTAGTTTCTCTCCGCCGATTGGTAATGTTTTCAGCCGAAAGAATGATCGGTTTGACGCGAGAGAGACGTGACGATGCAAGAGTTAGTTCTAAAAGCATGTTTGAAAGGTGAAGACCTTTTTCGCTAGAACTCACAAAGAAACGCACTTTACCGGTTTAAAATGGTTTTTTCGTTATGGAAAATGAAGTGAAGGACTTGCATTTTGTCCAGTAAATATAAAGGAATATTTGTACTAAAATTTCACAGCATTACTTGGATATATTTATGTGAAAATCAAGTAAAAAGTATTGTGTCGTAGTTATGCCGGTAAAGTAGTGTGCGATTCTATGGTACTGAGAAGCTTTTCCAGTTTTTTATGATGTTATGGTAATATTCCTGTAAGAATTCCTGTATTGAAGTACCCCGATGATATTTTATTTGGTATCAACTTATCCTGTTTCCTGTTTGGTTCAAATTGAATGTCTTCCCTCCCAGCCCCGTCTAGAATGGAAAATTTTGGTTAAGTTCCAAGTGTGACATGTGACGTTGGATTTTGTTTTAAAAATAAAGGTATGAAATAATGTTTATTTTAATTAAATTCCAAGTGGATATAAATTTGGTAAAGGTTTTAAATATTTAAATAGTCTGTTTTCAACATGGTAAGGAAAGTTATATGTAAAGTAAATAAAATGGCAGTGACTTTTGACAGCCATAAGTCAAATTTTTGTTAAGAGATACACTGCTAAAAATAAGGTTAAGAATTGTAAAATCATATATTTGTTTTATTTATTAATTTCTTGTTTGAGAATATGTTTATTCTCAAAGTAAAAATAATAAGGTCTAAAGGTTTGAATAAACATTGTAAAATGTACCTATTTTTATTTCTGTAACCTCTTTTAAAAAAAATTATTAACCAGATGTCTAATACAAGTGAAATAAGTTTTAGAATAAAGAAAAGAAATGGCATAGAAGCCATAAGAAGGTAAATGACAGCCCAGTTTGACCCAACAAGGAATCTATGATGAATGTCCCCAGTTGGTTCCCAAAAGTACGGAATATGTCCAGTAAGTACTCGATATGTGAATTTGAGGATTTTTCAAACGGCGTTATTCCTCTTTAGCCCCATTTCGACCCAAATTATCTATATAGTTAATCTTATCCTTGATCCCATTAGAGCAGACATGTAAAACGCTTCAATCCTACAATTTAATCATGCTGCGTAGTTTCAGATTATTAATTATTTTGTACCGTGATATCTACTCACTCTATCGTAATCCTGTTAAAAATCTATGTTGCTTAGTATTTGCCCAAGATATTGTCTATATACTCTATAACTATATAAATATCTTATTATATATTCTTATAATTTTTTCTTTATACATTTTTTTCCTTATATAATATTTTTTTGTGAATCGGTCATATTAGTCCTATCGCCAGGGGGAGGAGGTACAACGGCCTCCTTTATTCAGATGGATTTACCCAAGTTTTTGAAGTTATACTTCTTTGCCGGCGATATGAGGGTGAATTTTTATATGTTAAAACCTATGATCTCGGCGCATGCACATTATAACTTTGTTCTGATTGGATGTTCAAATGACATGTCAAAAATTATTCAATATGGCGGCTGTGGCACAGCTGTACGTAGTTTGATTATTTATGGTTGTTGCGTTTTGAAATTTTTGGGAAAAGAAACAAAGTTAGTTAATAGTTATACTGCCTTTTTAAATAGTTTTCATATACCTATATTTTTGGACTTTTGGACTATTTTGGACAAGGAAAACTCATTCTAATTTGGTAAGTAGTTTTTATTATAATCATATTGTAATTATACATTTGGATTAGGTGGGACTACATACATTTATTTTCTCAAGAATGGGGATGTTAGAGAGAAATCCCAAATTAGATCCGATTTTTATTTTTAAATTATGTTTTTTGGCGTAGATTTATTTATCTAGTAGGTATGTAATGCTTTGATTTACATACTTAATTTGATTACCAACAAAAGTCCTACCAATCTTCATCTAATATATTGTTTTCTTACTGTTTTGTTATATTTTAATATTTTCTTCCACAAAATTTAAACTACATAATTTAATTATATTCAAAACAACTGTCAAACAGTAAAACGTTCAGTTACCCTATTTTTCCACATGATAAATATTGTGGAATTGGACGAGTGAGTCTAGGCTTCGATTACGAATCAAAGCGCTCCGAAATTCACGGGTTCGATTCCCGATGCAAGTTTTTATTTTTTTATTTTTTTATGCATTTTATGATTGTAAGTATATTTGTTATAAATTTTTTTTTTCAGAAAATGCGTACTTAAAATTTTTGCCAACAATTATTATCGTTCAGAAATAATTTTTTCTTTGTGGCATTTTTCAATGTGTTTGTGTGCGTTTTATTCTTTTATTTTTTAAAATTTTTGGTATTGTCTTAAAAATAACATAATATGTAGTAGAAGTATAACTTCTTACGTGCGTACAAAGTACACACACATTCTTTTTTTTATGTATTTTGACCCGTAGAACACAATTTTTTTGGGTAACAGTTGATCCGGCTGTCGATAAGATTGTTATACACAAAGAACTTGAGGAATTACATAACAGCGATTTCTCGCAAAACAAAATATTTTTTTGTATTTTTTGGGTCACTCTAAGCAAAAAATGTTCTTACAATTTTTTTCGTAGGATGCATAGTTTTCTAGATAAACGCGGTTTAACTTAAAAAAAACTCAAAAAATTGCAATTTTTGAACCCGAATAACTTTTGATTAAAAAATAAAATAGCAATTCTGTTTACCGCATTTAAAAGTTCAAGTCAAATTATGCCGGTTTTGGTTATTTGCATTGCTAAAAGTAAATTTTTTTATTGTCAAACAAAGCTATAAACAAATAGTGTTTCCCGTGCCCAATGCATGCGTTTTAATGCATGCTACGTAGAAATTGCCTGTTTGTAGGCGCGCCTACTCGTCGATTTTAAATGAGAAATGCATTGAAAACATCACTCAAGCACTATGTGTTTATAGCTTTGTTTAAAAATAAAAAAATGAATTTTTAGTAATACAAATAATCAAAACCGATAGAATTTGAATTGAACTTTCAAATGGGGTAAGCAGAATTGCTATTTTATTTTTTAATCAAATGCTATTCGGGTTTAAAAATTGCAATTTTTCGATTTTTGAAAGTTCAACCGCGTTTATCCCAAAAACTATGCATTATACGAAAAAACTTGTAATAACATTTTTTGCTTAGAATGACCCAAGAAATACAAAAAAATATTTTGTTTTTGCGAAAAATCGCTGTTATGTATGTAATTCCTCAAGTATTTTGTTTATAACAATCTTACCGACATCTGGGTCAACTTTTACCCAAAAAATTCGTGTTCTACTAGTCAAAATACATAAATAAACTTGGGTAAGTCCATCTGAATAAAGGAGGCCGTTGTACCCCCCTGGCGATAGGACTATATATCTGTGTTTGTCCAGCCTCCTGGTACTTGTTTCTTTTCCCTTATGCTTTTTTTATAGCTCATGTGTCTGTTTATGTAATTTTCCCTCCTGTTTCAAACATGTATTTTATTTGCTATTTTCTCCTCTATCATCTTGAACCAGGGGTTCTTCTGTTTTTCTAATTCTCACCAATTTTTCACCTTTTTTTGCTTCTCGCTAGAAGGATTTTTTTGCTATCATACCAGTCATTTCTGTTAGCTTTATCAGCAGTAGTAACAGTTCTTTGATCTTGCAGAAGAATTGAGTTGCTTTTGAGGAAAAGAACATTTGTCGACTTTTTTGCACCTTAGAACATCTTGACAGATCTCTGGTGTTTACTATACAGATGCCTGGTATTTACTTTCTGATTCGTGTGGGTAAATTCATACTAAATGTGTTTCACAGATCAAATTTAAGTTTCCTGTGGGTCTAGAGCTTATTCTATTATACGTCAAGGGTAAGATTTGAATTCTTTTTAACGGCGCTGTAAGTAGACAGAGAAAGTATTCGGAGATAAAGAGATGTAAAAACGCCAGGAATCGATTACCTATATTTTACTTTTCCTATTAAGACAATTTTTGGTAAAGTTTGTTTAGCAGTAAATGGTTGACTTCAATTAGTGCGGTCGTAAATATTAATAAATTTATCTGACCTGGCCCATTGTTAAGACCGGTCCGGAACGATAAGCAAACGAGGTAGACTGAGTTGGTTTTTTTACAATTAACACTGACTAGACGGTACTCCTATAATAAAGCAAAGGATCCACAAAATATTTACAATAATTACGACGACAAAAACAAAAAACGGATGTAAAATATATTGCTTTGCATTATATACCCGAAATTAATGTTTTCAAATGCGTTTTAAAATAAATTAAATCTATTTTAATTGCTAAGATTATAGAAAAACAAACATTCAAAAATATTAAAATTTTACCTGAAACCGGGCCTTTTATACTATTATCGGTTAACCCAGGATGTTTATGGTCGGTACTATTTGAAGTCAACCATTTACTGCTAAACAAACTTTAATTACGCTGCGCATCAAGTGGGCGAGCTGATTGTGGAGTTTTAAAAGTCATTCTTAGTTTTGACAAAGTGTAACAACAGTTCTTCAGTAAGAGAGATTCAATACTGTAATCTTTAAAATCTTTAATTATGCCTTTCTGTAAATCTTCGGAGATATGCTTACCCAAAACATTGACAGAGTGATCGCCGTCTTGGTGCCAGTTTTTAGATAATTTCTGAGAAATTAGTCCACGTTTGAATTCCCGATACCAAAATAGTATATTGTGCAACAAGTGCAGAAAGATACTAATTTCTCACGAGTTTAAAAAGTTGCGGTACGAGCGCAAGCGAGTGCCGCAATTCAAATGAGTGAGAAATTATCTTTCTGCACGTGTTTCACACTATACTTTTTCTACAAGCACAGTTTTTCCTAAAAATAAAAATCACAATTTCCAAACGACGATTAATTATAATAGGTACCTATGTGATAAATTTTAAACTGTATTTAATTAATACCTACTAATCAATTTAAATTCCTTATACCTAAATAAATTACACAGAAATCAGTTAAAAAATTAATGCACTGCCTTAATTTGTTTAAATTTAAACAATAGGGCTTTTCATCGACTGTCATTTGTTTCGAGCTTCTGTCATGTGTCACATAATATTAATATATCTACGCCATACGTCTTTGGTTTGTATCATTCCAGATACCAATAACGTATGACGTAGATATATTAATATTATGTGACACATGATAGAAGCTCGAAACAAATGACTGTGAATGAAAAGCCCTATTATTCCACATTATTGACATTATATTTATGCAGTCACGGATTTACACAAAACCTACTTCATTCTCTTGCACAGGTTGCTAAATCCTTATTGGTTATTTGATAATTATAAAATGTTTAATAAGAATAAAATTGTAAAATAAAACAGTTGTAACATCCATAATTTAGTTTCTATGCTATAGTTAAATATAGTAATTGTCTTATAGGTTATATATTTGTCTAAAGTTTAACCACGGCTGTAAACAGAATATAACGTTACTCAGAATGCGGTAGTCCACGGATGTAAACAATATAACGTTACTCAGAATGAGGTAGTCAACTGTGCAGAAAAAAACTTTGCGGCACAGAAACGTCACTTTTCTGCACACTAATGTCAAATATCTTATACTGTGAGAAAATATCAAGTTTGCTAACATAAAACCGTGCAGAAAAGTGCACTTTGAATAGTGGTTGTAGAAAAAGGAATTATTTACTGCTGGTTTGTTTTGTTTTATAAAAAAGACCGCGAAATTCGATATGCAAAACATATAAGATAGGTACCTAAAATCGATTTCATGTAATAAAATATGAACATTTTAAAATTGTATGATCTCAGGAAAATTCTATTTATATGATTTCTTACAAAATATATTACTAATACATATCTATAATAGTGAATGTTACAAAGTCAATTAAATTTTTCAATTTCCCAAAATAATTTTCCCAGTGTAGAAGATCCCATAAGTCCTAGATAGCCGGCGGGCATTAAGGAAACTAAACAATTGATTTTACGCCGCTTACTAGCCGCCTCCAATCGAACGTGTGGGTGGGGCGGCCACAGGGGGTGGGGGTGTGTAAGTGATTGATGGGTTTTTGAGGGGTGATTGTTTTCGAGAAGGTTTATACTGTAAATGCGGTCAGGTTTACTTTACCCGAATAATGTATTCGGTAATGGTGATCTGATGCGTAACGTAGGTGAGAAATCCAGAATTTGTGTTGAAAGTCAAGCATAATGGGGTTTAACCAGAATGAGGGAGGAAGAAGCTTGGTCATTTATTTTGTATAGATAATAGGTTTTCTTATTAAAATCACTCTTCGTTTATTTTCTAACGCTACACTATATTGGAATTGAAAAAGAGCAGAGGACATATACCCAAGAGATGGAAGTTAACGTGAAGAATCAAAATGCATTCTCAAAAATATCAAAACGGCACAGTTATGGTCTATATTCTATATTATTATAGTATTATATCATTCTTCTTCTTAAAGTGAGGTTGGCTACTACGGAGCCAATGGAGGTTGGCTACTACAATTGCAAACTTTTCTCTGTCTTCAGCTGTTCTTGTTAGCTGTTCAAAATTTAGTACTGTCCATTGTCAGAAAAAAAAAGGAAGAATGGGCTAACTATATAAAAGAGCTCTTCCTGGATACGAGGCCACCACTTAACACCACAAAGTATACGAATACTGGTCCTAGTATTTTAAAAGCGGAAGTAGAGAAAGCCATCAAACAGAGCAAAAATGGGAAATCTCCAGGCCCTGACCAAATACCATCAGACTGGCTCAAACTTCTGGATGACGATAATGTCTCACAATTAACAAACATTTATAACCATATATACGAGACTGGAATGATGCCATAGATATGGTTGGAGTCTACATTTATTCCACTCCCAAAAAAACCTAATACATCATCATGTAAAGACTTTAGACTAATTAGCCTCATGAGCCACTCTCTCAAGCTACTTCTTAAGATAATTTTTAATAGAATCAAGCAAAAATGTGAAGAGACAATGGGAAACAAACAATTCGGTTTCAGAGAAGGATTGGGAACAAGGGAAGCTTTGTTCTCAATGTTAACATTACTTCAACGATCATGGGAAGTACAGAAACCAATTTACGCCTGCTTTATAGATTTTGAGAAGGTGTTTGATAGAGTTCAACATGATAGGTTGTTTGAATATCTAGAAATGATTGGAATAGATGATAAAGATCTGAGACTTTTACAACATCTATATTGGAATCAAGAAGCTTCTATTCTGGTAGACGGCAAAGAAACAGACAAAATTTGCATTCAAAGAGGTGTCAGACAGGGTTGTGTGTTATCCCCAACTTTGTTTAACATATACTCAGAAATAATTTTTAATGAAGCCTTGGAAAGACAATGTGGAGTTCGAATCGGGGGAGAAACTATTAACAACATCAGATATGCAGACGACACCGCGATCATGGCTGAAAATATCGAAGATCTTCAATTCCTTATTGATCGAGTCACTAGAGAATGCTCCAATAACGGACTTAACATAAATGCAACAAAGACAAAGTTACTTGTGGTTAGTAAACAAGGCATCGGCCCTATGCAACTAATTGTCAGTGATGAATCAATAACAAAAGTTAACCATTTTAAATACCTAGGATGTTGGATAAACGTGACACTAAATCCGGATGAAGAAATTAAAACTCGTATAGAAATTGCAAGAGGAGCATTTATGAAACTTAGATCTATTCTGAGCAACTCTCAGCTGAATTTACAACTAAGAATCAAGTTCCTAAAATGTTATGTGTATCCTGTATTACTATATGGATGTGAAACCTGGATCATGAAGGTTGACATGATGAACAAATTAGAAGCCTTTGAGATGTGGTCGTATCGTAGAATGCTCAGAATATCTTGGGTTCAACGCATTTCTAACAGAGAAGTCTTAAACAGAGTAGGTCAAGGAGAAGGTGACTTAATGAAGATGATAAAAAAGAGAAAACTTGAATAATATCTGGGGCATATAATGAGAGGTAGCAGATACAGGATGCTGCAGTTAATACTCAATGGAAAGATCGACGGAAAAAGAGGAATTGGTCGAAAGAAATATTCATGGCTCCGAAACCTTCGTCAATGGACTGGCTTATCAGCAGATCAATTGTTACATGCCGCACAAGATCGAGAACGATATCGGCAAATTGTTATGGAAGCTACCCACGCCTAAAAATTTGGGCACGGTACTTGAAGAAGAAGAAGAAGATTGTCAGTTGTTTCTGAGCCACGATAGTCTTTTCCTTCCTAGTCCTCTCTTTCCCTCCATCTTTCCTTTCATGATAAGTTGAGCATATTGGTACTTATTATTTCTCAATATGTGGCCTAGGCATGATGTTTTTCTAACTTTCACTGTGTTGCTTTTTCCTGCAGAACTTCCTCGTTTGAATATTAGCATTATATTATTACACCTCAAACTGGGTGGTAAGCATGGTCAAAATACTTAGTCCATTCGAGCTTTCTTGTTAAACCCGTGTGCCATCAACATTCCTTCTTGTAATTCCTTTATTAAAACCTTTTTATATTCTTGGCTTGGTTGTTGTCACGGACTCCGCAAATTTTGTAATCCATTTTAAAAATAGTTCTAGGCTACGTAGGTACCTGAAATTTTCAGAATAGGTTTGAACTAGCTAACAATGCAATATTTAACTGCTATTGTACAGGGTGATTGATTAGTGGGGTAAAGCTCCGTAGATCCGTTATTATAGTAATAGACAGCGATAAAAGTTGATAACAAAATTGTAGCTAACTTTGAACTTAACATTAGAAAGTTAGTTAGAATGATACAGGGTGTTCGATAACATAGTGGCAGATCAAAGTTATGTTTTTTTAAATAAATTTAAATATGTATTTTATTCTATATTCGAAATCTTCTTAACTTCTCCATTACAAAAATATAAAGGTATGTTATACAGGGTATTTACAAAGTTATAACCAATTTTATATGAACATCGTAACAAGTTTAACTCCCTGTATAAATAAAAATAAGCACAACGGCAATCGTTTATTGATGCCAGATTTTTTTGTTTATTGTCAATATTTTCATAAATGATCGATATTGCTAATTTTCTTTATATTGAATACAGGGTGAGTCAAAACGCAAGTACATTATTTTCTCAGTAATTTTAAATAAAACACCCTGTATTTTATATCACTATCGAAAAGTATTATTACCGTAGGTACTTTAATTTTTATATAACATTCCCTAGGTATAAATTTAATAGTTTTCGAGATATTTTCATTTTTCAGAGCAAATTATTAAATACGTGTATAAATCTATCCAAATTTTAGGTAAGCCATGACTAAATCGTCTAAAACTGACAATTTACGATTACTGATTATCAATCTGTAATCATATTTGGCTACAATTTTTGTTATTATCTTTTTTCTACGACCGTTTAATAACATGCTAATTATTCGCCATTTTTTCATAGATAATAGCACTCATTACTGTACCCGTGAGTAATAATTCATTACTCACGGGCTGAACTTAGATTCAAGTGGCGCATGCCGCTTTTAATATTAATCGTATACAAACTGCAAATAAAATTACTTAAACTTGTTTATTTAATACAATAATTATTGTAAATTATATCAATAATTATCTTCGAAAAATTTTTAAAGGAATTTTAACTGTATAGTCCTGTCGCCAGGGGAGGTACAACGGCCTCCTGTATTCAGATGGACTTACCCAAGTTTTTTTTATGTATTTTGACCCGTAGAACACGAATTTTTTGGGTAACAGTTGATCCGGATGTCGATAAGATTGTTATAAAAAAGAAGTTGAGGAATTACATAACAGCGATTTCTCGCAAAACAAAACATGTTTTTGTATTTTCTGGGCCATTCTAACCAAAAAGTGTTCCTACAGATTTTTTCGTAGGATGCATAGTTTTCGAGATAAACGCGGTGGAACTTTCAAAAAATCGAAAAATTGCAATTTTTGTACCCGAATAACTTTTGATTAAAAAATAAAATAGCAATTCTGCTTACCGCATTTGAAAGTTCAAGTCAAAGTATATCGGTTTTAGTTATTTACATTGCTAAAAATTTATTATTTTATTGTTAAACAAAAGTATAAACACCTAGTGCTGGAGCGATGTTTTCAATGATTTCTCATTTAAAATCGAACGAGTAGGTAGAGTAGGTAAAAGTGCAAGCGAGGCTATTTCTACGTAGCATGCATGTAAACGCATGTATTAGGCACGGGGAACACTATGTGTTTATAGCTTTTTTTAGCAATAAACACATAAATTTTAGCAATGTATATATTCGAAACCGATAGAATTTGACTTGAACTTTCAAATGCGGTAAGCAGAATTGCTATTTCATTTTTTAATCAAAAGTTATTCGAGTTCAAAAATTGCAATTTTTCGATTTTTTGAAAGTTCAACCGCGTTTATCTCGAAAACTATGCATCCTACGAAAAAACTTGTAGGAACATTTTTTGTTTAGAATGGCCCAAAAAATACAAAAGCATGTTTTGTTTTGCGAGAAATCGCTGTTATGTGATTCCTCAACTTCTTTGTTTATAACAATCTTATCGACATCCGGATCAACTGTTACCCAAAAAATTCGTATTCTACGGGCCAAAATACATAATAAAAACTTGGGTAAGTCCATCTGAATACAGGAGGCCGTTGTACCCCCCCTGGCGACAGGACTATGTAACAATGTCAGTATATTTTTTACGTTTGTATCTTGTTTATCAAAAATTTTGACGTTTATCATTTATTTTAGTGACAGTGACATTATCGCATTTTGTTTATATTAATTGGAATTTATAACTAATACTGTGTTTATTTTTCAAGTTATATTGTGTTAAATATATGTTATAACATATTATGTATAGTAGTTATATTATTATATTATATATAGTTAAATGTAAATATACATTATAACTATATATATGAAATACGTCCACCGACAACAGCCATTTCCTATTTCTTAAATTCACTGACAGTATGTACAAATTTAAGCTTATAATTTTTCGGAAAAGAATAGAACTTATATTGATTATTTCTAGTTGTTTTTTTACAATAAATAAGAATTTGGTAATAGTAAGCAACCAATTAATCAGCCACGTACTAGGGGTAAATAGCATTAAGGTATTTTTGTAAATTATTATAATTTAAATCTTGAGTAGTTTATAACTAAATTTTTTACTAATTAAAACGAAGAACGGTTGTAGAAAAAGTATAGTATTCTACTCGCATGTAATGGATATTACTCACTCTGATGAATTACGACACTCGCCTACGGCTCGTGTCGCAAACTTCATCATCGTGAGTAATAGCCATCATTACATGCTCGTTGAATAATATACTATTATTGCTATTTATTATATTATATTATCTATTACTATAACGGATCTACGGAGATTTACCCTACTAATCAATCGCCCTGTATGAATAAATCGATTTGTTTTTTATTTCAAACTATTTTCAAACGTGACTAATGCAATGATATTTTAAAGTAGGGTAATAAATCGATATCTACAAATTGATGGTGGGTCAGTGGCATTAGACTTCAGATCGAGAGTTCCCTAGTTCGAACACGGATGTTGCGTATCTTTTTTAATTTTTTAATAAATAATTAAAAGTTAATATACTTAAAACTCATATTTTATAAGTTAATTATTATATATAAATATTATATAATATACCATTTTAAACAACCGTCTTATTATAAAAAGTACTTTTTTATACTAGTGTAATTTTTGGAATTATAATTTTAACAGTTAATACACCTACTAAAAATTCATATTTTATTCTTTCAAAACATGTTGTGTCCTGTATATAACAAAACCGTGTTATTATAAAAAGTACTTTTTTATTATAATGTAATTTTTGGAATTTTAAGCATGTTATAACGTCAAGGGTTTTTATATTCTCCCCTATAAATAATACAAAGGTTTTATTATAAAAAAGTTCTTTTTTATAAAAGTGTAATTATTTTGACATTTTGCTTGTTTTTATTTGCTTCTACAACGTTGTTTCTTAATCTGTAGAGGTTAACCAGTGCTTCGATTTCTGATTGGTTACATGTCTCGGTCTATTACTGGGGCTAGAAGCAAAACATAAAAGCTAGTTGGGTAAAAATTAAAAATAAATGGATAAAATGTAAAATTTAGGATATTCGTAGATTTAAGGAATGTACAATAAACAAGCTGAAAATCCGAGCATTATCATAACGAAAACTTTGTTTATTTAAAAATCCACTAGGAAGAATTTCCTGTAGCTGGCTGTATACCATTAATTACAAGTAAAATTTAATAAAAAATTTTGGTCTTGGTAAAAGGTATATTATTTTAAAAAGCCCTATAGGGCTACAAACATCGAACAGAACGTTTTCGCTCTAAAAAGAGCATCATCAGTGTTGCCTAAAATAAGTATAACCATATTAATTATCAAAATGTTGAACTTAAAGTGATGACCAAGGTAGAATCAAAGTTTGGTTATACTTACAAGAACATGGTGAGCCAACCAAAAAAATACGAAGGTCAAAGCCTTTCAAAAATGGACTAAAAGTCACATCAAAATGCTAACATAGCAAATTCCAAAGGATGGATATAATCCCTAAGGATATGGCCCTAGGATAACATATGACTCCCACACGTTGTAAGTGGGTCAAAGGTAACAAATTAGGTCATTATGTTACAAGAGCTGACAGGCAACTAAGATGTGAGATATCAAAAGCGAATCTGTCTGATGTCAAGACAACAATTGTCAATGGAACTTGAAGTATCATGAAAAATTGGTTACACAGCTACTAAATTTATAGTTGTTTATAGTACAAGCAATGATAACAGCTAACATCAGTGTGTTGGAATTATAAAAATAAAGAGTTAGTGAGAATAGATTATCTAGATGTAAAATAGAAGGGGGGAATTTGAGTACCCACAATCATCAATGAAGTGTACGTAAATTGATGAAGAAAGGTAGGCAAAACAACATACAGATAATGTAATGTATGGTTTATGTTTTGAAATTAGATAATTTATATTTGTGAACCAACACAAATGATGGCTGAGAGACTGGCTGAAAAACTAGAGACAAATAGGGGTCGTGATATCAAATGCTGAAAAAGTTGTAAATGCAAAATCTTATTTATAAATTAATAAAATATAGATGGGTTCATCAACACAAATTTACAAGACTGAAAAGGTTGTATTACAAGCTTAGTCCAAATTTCTTTATTATGTCCTTTTATGTTAAATAACATCTAGGGCAAAGAAAAATTAATAACTTGGATAAAAGTGTCTAAGCTACAACTAAAGTGGGGTCAGATGAAGATAAGTGTTGAGTAAGATTATTGAGTATATGAGAAAATTAAAAATTGTGTTTATTTGAGATAGATGAGTTTGTGGTATATAAAGTAAATTTGACATCACTATTGAGACTAATAAACATTATTGAGAGACTGGGGACTCCAGAGACCAGGCAACCAAACAAACCAAATGAAGAATGAAAGGTTGGCTGAATGGAATAACTACTAGATGTGTGAAACTTGAAAGATATATTGTACAGTATTATTGGTTGATTTAGTTTAGAATGAAATAGTTATGATTGGACACTAAACGAAAAACGGTTTGAAAAGATGATGTGGAGAGAATGGGATATATATTGAATAGATATAGTTGTGTACAAGTTGTGACAAATGGATGTTGCGGATATAGTTGAAATTGCTTTGTTTGGGAGAAGAAAAATTTTTTGAAGAAAGGATTAGATGATTATCGAAAATTGAGTGAACATGTGGATGTGTGTGAATAAGAAGAGAAAAGAAAGAAATAGAACAATATTGGTAGATGCGAATAATTAGGAGAAATAAAGTAATATAAGAAACAGATTTATAATGTAATTTATGAGAAAAGTTGACGATGTAACGGTTGAAAGTCACGATTGAAAGACACATGGCGATTAACACAATTTGAACTTCTCTGTTTCTCTTTGACTATTTCAAGATCCTCGTATAGGTCCAATCTCAGAAAGGTTTTATCGGGAATGTTATGTATTAGGGATACGTTATCAGGGATATTGAGAGTATGGTTGTTTTGTTTAAGATGTTGAGAGAAGGTTGATGTATTCTCTCTTTTAGTATGTTCAAGTGAACGGGAGGCAAGTGACCTACAAGTTCTCCCTATATATGTGGCATCACAATCAGAGCATTGCAATTTATAGACACCGCTACGATTCATGTAGTTAATAGGGTCTTTGGAGTTGGAAAGGCACTGTCCTAAATTACTTGATACCTTAAATGAAATTTGAATGTTATCAACTGATCTTTTAATAATATCTCTAATATCTCCAGACAAACGTTCATGATGATATGGTAAGGAAGTGTAAATGGGTTTGGTGGTCGAATCTCTGGGGAACGCAGCCTCTCTCAAGACTCTCAGTTGTCTCTTATGGATAAACTTGTCTATGATGTTAGGTTCGTAACCATTATTGAAGGCTATTTGTTTGAGAATGTTCAATTCTTTGTTGTAATTGGATTGTGATAGAGGGGTAGTTTCTAAACGGTGTATGAAACTGTGAAATGCTGAATATTTGTGTGAAATGGGGTGATTAGATGATAGGGGTATGACATGGTCCGTCTGTGTTGGTTTCCTATAGATACTGAAATCGAAATGGTCATTTAATCTGGTGATAGTGAGGTCAAGAAAGTTAATGGATTGGGATGATTCTAGTTCCATGGTGAACTTAATATTAGGATGGATTTGGTTGATTTTAGAAAGAAGTGAATCAGCTAAATTAGAATTCCCGGCTATGAATAACAAACAGTCATCCACATAACGAAACCAGTGTAGAATCTCCGGATTTTTCATGATCTGTGTGGATTCTAGATGATCCATGAAAATATCAGCTAAGAGAGGGGATAGGCAACTACCCATGGCTAAGCCATCAGGTTGTCTGTAAAATTTGTTATTGAAAACAAAAAAGTCTTGAGCTAGACAAAATTGTAATAATTGGATGATGGAATCTGTAGTAGACATGGTGATTGAACTGGCTCTAAGAAGAGAGTGTACCAGATTAATAGTTTCTTGTTTAGGGACAGAAGTGAAAAGATTGCTAACATCAAATGAAAGCATAGTAATGTTAGGACGAAGATTTATTTGTTGGAGTTTATTGACTAGATGACTAGTGTTTTTGACTGAAAAACGAGGGGTGAAGTTCGTCAAAGTATTAATGAGGTTCAATATAAATTTGGAAAGAATAGAAACAGGAGTGTTAATGAAGCTCACAACTGGACGAATTTGTCTCTAGTTTTTCAGCCAGTCTCTCAGTCATCATTTGTGTTGGTTCACAAATATAAATTATCTAATTTCAAAACATAAACCATACATTACATTATCTGTATGTTGTTTTGCCTACCTTTCTTCATCAATTTACGTACACTTCATTGATGATTGTGGGTACTCAAATTCCCCCCTTCTATTTTACATCTAGATAATCTATTCTCACTAACTCTTTATTTTTATAATTCCAACACACTGATGTTAGCTGTTATCATTGCTTGTACTATAAACAACTATAAATTTAGTAGCTGTGTAACCAATTTTTCATGATACTTCAAGTTCCATTGACAATTGTTGTCTTGACATCAGACAGATTCGCTTTTGATATCTCACATCTTAGTTGCCTGTCAGCTCTTGTAACATAATGACCTAATTTGTTACCTTTGACCCACTTACAACGTGTGGGAGTCATATGTTATCCTAGGGCCATATCCTTAGGGATTATATCCATCCTTTGGAATTTGCTATGTTAGCATTTTGATGTGACTTTTAGTCCATTTTTGAAAGGCTTTGACCTTCGTATTTTTTGGTTGGCTCACCATGTTCTTGTAAGTATAACCAAACTTTGATTCTACCTTGGTCATCACTTTAAGTTCAACATTTTGATAATTAATATGGTTATACTTATTTTAGGCAACACTGATGATGCTCTTTTTAGAGCGAAAACGTTCTGTTCGATGTTTGTAGCCCTATAGGGCTTTTTAAAATAATATACCTTTTACCAAGACCAAAATTTTTTATTAAATTTTACTTTTGTTTATTTACCTATTTAAATTCATAATATGGAAAATTACTATTACGAAAAATTGCTTAGAATTAAAAATTCTGTTTCAATTTGCAATTATATCATTCTAATTTAAATGTTGTGAACTATAAAGATACTTTACTCAAAATTCATATTTTTTATATACCTCGTATAAAATTAATAAAATTTTATATGTGATGGTTGCATCATAAATCTTAGACCATGAAGGGCTTTTTATGAAGAATAACTTTTCTTCGTCAAATTAAAAATGCAAGAGTTATAAATGAAAATGATGATTTAAAAATAAACCTTATTTTCGTTTTCAGCACCATCAAAACCTTACGTTAGACGAAAATTAGCCATTCACCACACCGTGGTCAGTATCTTGAGAAATAAACGTTATTTTAAGAGTGCCACTCGTCTATAAAGTCACATAACTTTTTTCTTCTTGCATACTTTGACTTGAAATTTTCCAAAAACTTCTTCATGAATTATATTTTATTCCCGTGTTGGTGAAAATTGTAAACTAAAAAGTTTGTCACTCAACTTTTTTAAGTAAACATGAAACTAATGAAATCTGGTGACAAAATATTTAAATTAACAACTCCTCTTTTAATTTGTTTAAACAGGTCGAATAAAGCACATTGTTATTTAAATACTTCAAAGATGACACAGTAAAATTTTTAAAAGGAAATATTTACAGCGACCAAAGATACAGCGAGGTAAATTCGAAAAATCATTAAAATTGATTTTTCGCATGTTTGCATAAAATTTTATTTGTTAACATATCGTCGGTGATGTGACAATACCTCCTATCTGTTTTTTCATGAATTTTGCAAGAGAGATTTCAAACTTTTTTTAGGGTCATCTCCTGTTTTCATACGTAAGTTGTAACATGTTTTTTAGTAAATAAAAAGTTGAATTTACTACAAAACAAGTCAAATAATATCATATGAAAACAGGAGGTGACCCTAAAATCTAAAAAAAGTTTGAATTTTCTCTTAGTAAATTCATGAAAAAGCAGATAGGAGGTATTGTCACATCACCGACGATATACCACCAAATCTAGATAAAAATAAACTTCATATTCAGACTCAGCGGTATCGAAAATATAAATAATCACCAAAATTGGTCATTCATCTTTTGATTTTCGTTGATTTTCGTGGTCGGTATAACGTAATTTTAGGAGTTGCTACCGCTCGCCTAAAAATGGAACAGTCTATTTATCATTAAAGGGGAGGCCGTTTTGTTGTTAATACATTATTGCTTTCAAAATATACTCAAATTTTATTTTTAAACATCTTATTTATTTTATATAATAATTAAATTCACTACAAAATGTCACTTATATTTTATTAATAGCTAATTTAAAATTTAGTTTGACATTCACGAAGTGTCAAACTTAAATGTAAATTCCAAATATCCTATGCTTTGCCTAAAAAATTCAGATTAAAACTAGCCTACTTACTAAGCAACGATTTCAGATGACGTTTAGTGTGTCAGAAGAAAATAAAAGGATTGTGTCGTCACATTTTAGACTTTGAGGTCGGTTATATCGAAGATGGTTAGAGATATCCAAATGCCGTTTTCAGATTTGAATTCAGAAGACAAAACTACATTAGAGTCCATCGGTAAATCGGCTCTAGGTATTACAGGAGCGGCGACGCAATAACACACAGATTTTGCGAATTTATAAACAAAAAGTTTTCGTTGAAAAAATTTAGTTTCTTAGTTAATATCATGGAAAAAACCGTTTACCTGTTATCAACGGTATTGTCCGTATCGGTTCCAAAACTCTGGAAAAATTGTGTAGAAAGTTAACTAGGCAAGGTTCATTGTTAGATTTATTTATAGAAAACAAAAATGTGAAATTTGAAAGTCATTTTTTGAGGACTAAGTATTTTGTGTGAATTTGAAGTACTAAAAGATGATTGATTAAAAAAAGACAGGTGTAAAAGTAATTTTGTGAGGAACAAGTGGTAGCAATTCTGGTTTATGAATGGGATAAGTTCTGATTGGGATAAGTTTGCAATAATTGCAGTATAGCCAAGGATAATTTGGCAGCCAAAAGAGAAAGGACTGTCAGAAAGAACTGTTAGGCCATTTGATTTAGATTCCGTGAAAGCAGTAGAGAGGAAGAAGCTTTAGCTATAGAATTGTGATAAAAGAACATTTATATATTTAAAAAATTCAATATATAGAAAATAGGGACCTTTTAAATATTAAAATAATTAAAATTTGACTGGTTTTTTCCAGAACAATATTGCAAAGGCATAAAGCTTATGAAACAATAACATAAAAAATATTTTGTATTATAATTTTCGTTTGTTAATTTTCTGTAGTAGGTATCTGTTTCTCGTAAAAACCAATTTAACTTGGGCTGCGCAGTGAGATACAATAAAAAATCTAATTGGTGATTTGGCGTCTGTAGTTAAAATTAAACCAATTTTTACGAGAGCCTTTATAAATAACGATTAAATTGACCCCCGTTCGAGAATTTTCCGAGAAAACAGTACATATTATTTCTCGTCCCTCGCTTTCCTCTAAATTCCTCCCATCAAAATAGAAAACAACCCAATCACACGAACACATCCACCGACCAATTTGGAGATTATCAACTCTAACAAAGTTGACTGCGAACAACAGAAAAAAAAGCAGGAGAAGCAGAATAAAGCGGAATGAAATATATCGTAAGTAGAGGTAGCCTTTATTAAATTAAACATCAATCAGAATTATGAAAACTGCCCTCAATCAAGAATCCTGTCTAAATATAATATTACAGTTGCTCATAAAGGGTACAATATTTTGAAAAGGAATTTACAAAACTAAAAACGAAAACCCCCCAATTAAAAAAATTGTATGTTGTATATGGAATTCCCTGCTCAAAATCCGATGAGGTATATATGGGACAAATCAGTCAGCTACTTAATTCAAGAATAAGTTCTCACAAATATGACAGAAAACAGACCTCACAAAACATGAAAACTAAAATAAATATAAATTTGATTTTGAAAAACTTATATTGTGATTTCGTTTAGTATTACGTTTCTATTATAATTTCTATTATATTGTGTGTTTGTCATTGTTTTTGTTTTGGTAAAATTCATTTTTAGACCTATTTGTTCGGATTCATTTGCTAGTTCGGTTAGAAATTTAATTAAAAATCAATCAAAATTATCAAAATTGCCCTACATCAAGAATCCTGTCCAAATATAATTTTACAGTTGCTCATAAAGGGTACAATCTTTTGAAAAGGAATTTTACAAACCTTAAAACGACAAGCTCTCAATTAAAAAAATTGCATGTTTTATATGAAATTCCCTGCTCAAATTACGATGAGGTATATATCGGAAAAACCAGTCAGCTACTTAATTCAAGAATACATTCTCACAAATATGACAAAAAAGCTCAGAATAAATATAAATTTGATTTTGACAAAACCAAAATTTTAAAAAGTGAACATAACAGAAATCAGAGGGAGCTCTTCGAGTATATAGAAATAAAATAAATTAATAATGCAATAAATGACATAAAAGATGTCAAAAATTAAAACAAAATATATTTTAATTTACTCTAAATTAAAAAAAAATCAGCCTCAAACTATATAATATACTTAAACCAATTTTTATGATAGCTTTTATATATAACGATTAAATTGACCACCGTCCAAGAATCCAGTAAAAACAATATTATTTCTCGTCCCCTTGTTTCCCTCTAAATTCCTCCCATCAAAATAGAAAACAACCCAATCACACGCACACATCCACCGACCAATTTGGAGATTATCAACTCTAACAAAGTCTCCTTCTCGACGAACAACAGAAGAAAAAGCAGGAGAAGTTGAGAATAAAACGGAATGAAATGTATCGCAAGTAGACGTGGCCTTTATTCAATTAAACATCAATCAGAATTAGAAGCGATTAACGTAGAGGGTAATGGAGGTTGAGCGGAATACGACGCATCTAGAGGCTAACGATGACGACGTTTAACAGCGTTAGAGGGCGCAGGTGGCTTGTTTTTTGCGTGATTATTTTTAAGGTAATGCGATTTTCGAGAGTGTTAGAGACAGTTTCAATCGTGGTTTAAGAGTGTGCAAGAATTAGATTCGGACGAGGAAACAGGAAGTGGATTGCACAAGATAATTTGATAAGTTAAATAAGAATTTATTAAAAAAGGTAGTAGGACATTTTTCTGGATGGTTCCTAACTATGTTAAGAGTAGCTTTGAGACGTTCTGTAAAGAGCTTTTTCTCTTATTGCTACATTTATATCGGTTAGGGAAAATAATAAATAAATAGAAAATAAGGTAATTGAAAGTAAGATCAGAATTGAAATAATTCATACTTTTTAGTTAGATATTATTTTTTTTATTAAGATTTAAGTAAGATTTTAACTTTAAACCAAAAGCACTCAAATAAAAATTCACCGTAATTTAACTCTGCACAGAGATTTTTTTTTGATTTCCTTCGACGAAACTTTTCCTCGGAAAGTCCGGGTTTTCAAAACAAAATCTTTAATTTTCAACTAAAATTTTAGGCAAGTAATTATCTAGCAATAATTAAATAGATTGGAGATATAAAAGCTTTTTTGTAGTAGATTATATTTCCGGAAACCGGCGACAATTTAACAAATAGTTTAGCAACAATTAAATGGTTAATTAAAAATTTACGGTCGCAATAATCACAAGAATAATTATGATACATCAGAATAGCTATGATTTTTGTAATAAAAGATACTATACCTATCTAACGTACTTTACATAATTGAAATTGGATTATTTGAGCGGTCTCAGAAATGTTTTAAAGTTATAATAGTTTTTTTGGCTTACAAACAAAAAGAATATCTCGGCAACTATTAGATTAATCCTCGTAAAGCGGTGCTTAGATTCTTAGGCAAACAACGATGCGGGGTGCATTTACACCCCGTCTGTATATCCATTTTTTTATATATGAAACATAATTTTACCAACAAAGTACCCAGTTCTTCTTTAAAAAAATTATTATCGTTGCAAGATACAGATCACATGAAATTTTTCACAGAGTGAGCAACACAAAGTTTTTACACATAATACAGTTATGTCGGGACTTTCGGTCTTTTTTCTCTGACATAAGTAACACCGACCTTGTCCGTAGCTCTGTTGGCTCCAAGTGGAACACCAGAAACGTCTAATTCAGGATATGAAATTTTCATCATTTGCACCCTACAATCATGTTTCCAAAAAATCACGTAAACGTAAAGCGTTTTAGATGCTGCAATGGGTGTAATGTGTTTAGAATTGAATTTAATGCGAATAAAAAAATGGACAGAAATCAAAAAAAATTATTAAAAAAGATAGGTGAGAAAACGAGGTCTGGGGTGCAGCTGCACCCCGCACCGCCTTACGAGGGTTAAAATAAATTAAGAAAACGGTACTGAAAAGGAAGTGGCAGGACGCTTATTTTAAAAGGAAAAATGTTTAATTGCGAATAGTGGTTCCTGAGATACACCCGGTCAAAGTTGACCAGCATTTGCGGCGAAGTTATAAACAATATGATGGTAATCTTCAAACCGGTAACTTTTTAGTTTGGTCCCCTTTCTACATACAAATTTTCATATCTTCAAAAGACGCATAACATATGTTATAATAATAAAAACCATCGTATTACGCCTGAAAAATACCAAAATGCCAACCAAAAACTAGGTTGAAGAAAATAAAATTTCAAAGTTCAAAATCGGTATACCTTAAAACAATGTATTTTCTCGGCTTTCCATAGAGCAATTTTCTTCATATTTTTAATCTGAAGTAACTCGAGTAGTGTCACCTAACTATCGCATTACTAAAAGCTAAAATGCTTTAGTTTTGTTTCGATGCCTTTAGATAAACTCATTACTATTATCATCCATGGACAAGAAAGTTGAAAACAAGGAAAATATGACACGGATTGAGAACTGTTTTAATTTAACTTTAGATACATTTAGTACATTCTTTCACGGTTTTTGCTCTAAATTTTAAAGAACCGCTTGGATTGACATGAAATTTGGCATACGCATAGCTTACATGTCAAAGAAAAAAGTGATATTGTGCCGATGTGTGCTTTTGCCCTGGGGGTGAAAAAATATATGTCCAAAATAAGTCCGGAAATGGGTAAATTGGCTAATTTTAAGTAACTTTTGTTCTATAGAGCTTTTTCGCCAAGTCAATACTTTTCGAGTTATTTGCATTTGCGAGTAAATATGTTCATTTTTCAACAAAATAACCACATTTTTAGATGATTTTTCGCAAAAAACTCAAAAAGTAAGTATTTTGTCGAAAAAAATGTTCTTAGCAAAAATATAGCCTGTACATTAAATTTAAGCAAGGTACGCTCAAAATAAAGTTGGCCCCTTTTGTTTTGGCAAAAAAAAATCGGGAAGACCATCCCCTAATTAGCAACTTTAATGAAATTAATCGTTACCTCTCCACAAATTATTTTACTTATGTTGTGTTTATATGATTTGTAAGTTTCATCAATTCAAAGTGCTTATTTTTGAAAAAATTTGGTTTTAAAGTAAAATTTTTAAAAATTTTAATTTTGAAGAATATGCTTTTTTCAAAATAACTTAAAAATTGTTAGAGATACCAAAAATCTCGAAGAACAAAAAAGTCAGCATTGCTTTTCTGAATATCATGCATTTTTTGTTTTTCTGTTAGACAAAAATTTATTAAGATTTGGTGATTCTAAATTTGCATACATTCGTGATCAGTGACTCGTTCAACCCCTTTTACCTACAGTCCTTTCAAAAATAAGGACTTTGAACCGATGAAACTTACAGATCATATAAACAATACATACGCGAGTCAAGAAACTTACGTGAAGTCGTAACGATTAAGTTCATTTGAGATACTAATTAGGGGGTGATTTTCCCGATTTTTTTACCAAAAAAAGGGACTAACTTTATTTTGAGCGTAACTTGTTTACTTTTGATGCTAGAATTTTTTTTGAAAAACAAAAATGAAGCTTTTTTTATACACTTTATATAAGTTGTAATGAGTTTTCCCCGAAATGTGCTTCATATTTGGTTATTTCACGTTAAAATATTCCATATGAAATTTAACGAATATGAACCTATTTTTCATTAGCTATAACTTTGCTTCTACTAAGTATAGAGACGTCATATATACACCATTTTTTTTTTAATATTTTACTGGCTATATCTTTGCTAAGAATGTTTTTTCGACAAAATACTTACTATTTGAGTTATTTGCGAAAAACCGTCTAAAAGCGTGGTTATTTTGTTGAAAAAATGAACATATTCACTGGAAAATAACTCGAAAAGTATTGACTTAGTGAAAAAACTCTATAGATTAAAAGTTACTTAAAATTAGTCAGTTTATCCATTTCCGGATTTCCACTTACTTTGGACGAATATTTTTCACCAAAGAGGGGGTGAAAACTACCCCAGGGCAAAAGCACATATCGGCACAATATAATTTTTTTAATTGACTTGTTGGCTATGTGTATGCCAAATTTAATGTCAATCCAAGAGGTTCTTTAAAATTTAGAGGTTTTGCAATATTTTACCGTTAAAGAACGTACTAATTTATTTTTAGATAAGGGGCGATCATGTTTATTATTATAAGTTAGATATCATTAGACTGATGTGTAAGTTTTGTAATAAAACATGTTTATAATTTATCGCTATTTTTGATTATTGGATTTTGACTTTTTTTCTCATTTGTTGAATATTTCAATACACGCCACATATTTTCAACATTACAAGTTTCTTTAAACACATTAAATCGCATCTTTCCTTGCCTTTAGAAAAAGGAAAAGCACGTTCTTGCCGTTTAGCCTGCTGGTGATGCCTCAAAGGCATCAGGAACGCAAGTGGCGGAAACAAAAGATGACGACACTAAGCTGAGCCTACTGTGACTCGTGCATGACGCTTTGTGATATTTAAAACAAAAGCTAGATAATACGAGAACGATACGGCATTCTGTTTTTAGCTTTTTAAAAGTCCTTGCATAATTCCGAGTATGCTTTTGATGATGCGAAAGTGAGATATGTCTCCGAGCGTTGCGTTTTACTAACCCACCTACAGGGTTGACAACGAGATAATTCATGGCGGAGATGGCCTTGTTCTAAATAATAGGGCTGTAAAGATGTCAGAGGGAGAAATCGTAGGAGACTTAGTTTAACTATTAAGATATCTTTCATCCGTGTCATAAAAAACTTGCTAATTAAGGAAGTCTGTACAGGAAAAGAAAAATGATAACATCTTACAGTGAAACCTTCTATCTGGTCTATCTGATAATAAAATCTGACCGCTAAAGAAAAGTAATCGTTAAAGAGAAAACAAAGGAAAATTAAAGCACTTGATCTGCATTTTTCGTTGTTAATTTGCATATGAAATATATCATGTGGGTCACGTGTTGCATGTATATATCTATGTGGGTCCTACAGCCTCTGCCGCATCCCGCATTACGATCTCCACGTTTTTCGGTCGGTCCATTCCTCATCATTTATCGCTCTACCTCTCATTATTCCTCTGATTCCTTTTCTCCATTATAATGCTGGTTTTCCTCTCCTTGTTCTATTCCATGGAACATAGTTTAATGCCTCCGTACGTCAAAGTTGATTCTACAACCGACTTGGAGATTTTCATTATGGTTTGTACACTAATTTTAGGAGAACACAGTAACGAGTTTAGTGTGTGTATCACATTTCGGCTCTGTTGAATTTTCTTGTCTTCTGTCTCCGCTATGACGGCCCCTAGGTTTTTAAATTCTTCGCATTTTTTATATCTCTAATCAAGAGTGTGAGTCTCTTTCTTCGTCCTTTATTCTAAGATATTCTGTTTTGTTTATATTGATTGTGAGTATTAAATTTTTGTATTCTTCGGTTAACTTTCATCATCATCATCAATGGTGCTACAACTCTTCGTGAGTCTTTGCCGCGTTTACTATTGCCTTCCATGTTTGTCGGTTCTGTGCCACTAATTCCCATTGTTTCATTCCCATTTTCTTCAGATCTTCTTTCACTGCACCTTTCCACCCTTTTCTAGGCCGCCCTACAGACATTCTTCCATCTGGCCTTTCCCAGAACACATTGTTTATAAGGCGATTGTCGTTAATGCGTATCACATGCCCTGCCCATCTGAGTCTATTAGCCTTTATATATCTGACTAGATTTTCTTTTCCGAATAGAGACTCTAGCTCGTTATTGTATCTGCGCCTCCATTCGTTTGTTACGCTGTCTCGGTTAACTTTCGAATTACCCCAGGCTGTGGGTGAAAAATAGGTCGATTTCAGGATATAATTCAGGAATTTTTGAAACTTATCAGGTGTTGTTAAGGACGACGCCAGGAATAACTTCTACTAAAATGTAACCAAAAATATTGTGCGCTTTTTATTTAATTGCGATTTTCATTTGTTACATTTGCAATTTTTATTGATTTTTAATTTTGTAGCTTAGGATATTGATTTTAGAGAAAAACTTTTTAATAGAAACTTGTAGTAAATTAAAAAACCTACAATTTAAGCTATGGTAAGTTTAATTTGGTTAATTGGTTATTGCAAAACAGCCTGCAAAAGTCCAAAATGGCCGTTTTTTACAATTGCATTATTTATTGTACAAATATTTTTTTTTTATTTTTTAAAGCTTTAAAATGAAGATCTTTCAATTCCAAACATAAAAAAAAATTGTAAAGCCAGATTAACGAATTTGTTGCTTAGATATTATAAATTGTTTATCACAAGAGGTCAAATGTCGAAGGCTATAACTTTTTGAAAAAAAATCGTAGAAAATTAGTGAAACATCCAATCTCCTTCGAAAGATTTATATTTTCATATTCTAATGTAAAGAAATGCGTAAAACATTTTTAAACCTCTAATTTTTGGGTTTGAAAATAAGAGGGCAAATTTCGTTATAAACATTTAGAGCTGAAGCGGCCCTGTACATCCTATGAGTTTTTAACTTACAGATTATTGTTGCTAAAGATGAAACAAAGATTTATAAAAAAATAAAAAATTTCTACGACCAACTGAAGCCGAGATAATTTTTGGGTTTGCAAATAAGGGGGCAAATTTCGTTATAAACATTTAGAGCTGTAGCGGCCCTGTACATCCTAGGAGTTTCTAACTTACAGATTATTGTTGCTGAAGACAAAACGAAGATTTATAAAAAAATAAAAATTTTCTACAACCAACTGAAGCCGAGATAATTGTTTTTTTTTCTTAAGTCGTAGTGCCTTTATTTATAACAATTAAGAAATTATTTTACAGTCATTGACTAAAGAAAGACTTATATTATCTTAAAATAAAAATTATTATAAAATATAGTTACGTTTAATGATTAAAAATTATTTTTAAAATGGGTGCTTTTGCGAGCGGCCGAATTTTGCAAATCGCCCGGCTCGCTTCAAATCCGCGCGGTCGGAAAATTTTCACGTAACTTGTATTAAATTTTGGCAGAAAACAATTTAATAATATTACCGTTATAATATACAATCTATTTACCACTGTATTTGTTTTTCTTGATAAACTTTTATATGTGGTGAAACTTCATTTCTGAAGAAATAATATTACAAAAATGATATATATATGAAATATATAACTATATTTTTAATTTTTTCATTGTTACATAAATATAATAATAATAATGTTACTTCTTACTATAATATACATAAAACTTTTTCTTCTTGTAGTGACTATTCTTTTTGGATTTCACATATAAAATGTTATAAAGAAAAACAAATACAGTGGTAAATAGACTGTATATTATAATGGTAATATTATTAAATTGTTTTCTGTCATTTAATACAAGTTACGTAAAAATTTTCCGAGCGCGCGGATTTGAAGCGAGCCGGGCGATTTGCAAAATTCGGCCGCTTGCAAAAGCACCGATTTAAAAAATAATTTTTAATAATTAAATATAATTATATTTTATAATAATTTTTATTTTAAGATAATATAAGTCTTTCTTTAGTCAATGACTGTAAAATAATTTCTTAATTGTTATAAATAAAGGCACTATCATTTAAGAAAAAAAAAAAAAAAAACAATTATCTCGGCTTCAGTTAGTTGTAGAAAATTTTAATTTTTTTATAAATCTTTGTTTCGTCTTTAGCAACAATAATCTGTAAGTTAGAAACTCATAGGATATACAGGGCCGCTTCAGCTCTAAATGTTTATAACGAAATTTGCCCCCTTATTTGCAAACCCAAAAATTATCTGGGCTTCAGTTGGTCGTAGAAATTTTTAATTTTTTTATAAACCTTCATTTCATCTTCAGCAACAATAATATGTAAGTTAAAAACTCATAGGATGTACAGGGCCGCTTCAGCTCTAAATGTTTATAACGAAATTTGCCCCCTTATTTTCAAATCCAAAAATTAGAGGTTTATAAATGTTTTACGCATTTATTTACATCAGAATATGAAAACATAACTCTTTCGAAGGAGATTGGATGTTTCACCAACTTTCTACGATTTTTTTTCAAAAAGTTATAGCCTTCGACATTTTACCTCTTGGGATAAACAATTTATAATATCTAAGCAACAAATTCGTTAATCTGGCTTTACAATTTTTTTTATGTTTGGAATTGAAAGATCTTCATTTTAAAGCTTTAAAAAATAAAAAAAAATATTGGTACAATAAATAATGCAATTGTAAAAAACGGCCATTTTGGACTTTTCGCAGGCTGTTTTGCAATAACCAATTAACGAAATTAAACTTACCATAGCTCAAATTGTAGGTTTTTTAATTTACTACAACTTTCTATTTAAAAGTTTTTCTCTAAAATCAATATCCTAAGCTACAAAATTAAAAATCAATAAAAATTGCAAATTTAACAAATGAAAATCGCAATTAAAAAAAAAGCGCACAATATTTTTGGTTACATTTTAGTAGAAGTTATTCCTGGCATTGTCCTTTACAACACCTGATAGGTTTCAAAAATTCCTGAATTATATCACGTTTTTTCACCCACAGCCTGGGGTAAATCGTATAATCCATATTTTCCTCATCATTTGCCATAATCACTTGATCGTCTGCGAAGGAAAGATTTGTTATGCACTTGTTTTTAAGTTATATCCCCATTTTTTCCATATTGTAGGATATAATTTTAATTAAGTATAATTTAGGACCATTGGGTATTCCAATGTAGGAACAAAATAAATTATGACAATCTTAGGAATACACATCTAGGAGCAACAATCTCAAATGACAACAAAATAGATCGAGAAGTTGAAACGCGAATAATGTCAGAAAATAGATCTTTCTTTGCAATGCAACATCTAATGAAGTCAAAACTTCTTTCACGAGGTGTAATAATAATAATATCGTACGGCATTTCTGCCGGGGAGATCCTTTCAGACAGTTCCGGCGCCATTTACATCTTTAACCCTGTTTCAAGTAACTAGTGCCGATGTACACTAGCCCAGGGGGACCGACGGCTTAACGTGCCCTCCGAGGCACGCTGAGACGGCTCGTGTCATTATTGGAAATGAAAATGGTTTGTCTTTGGCAGGGCTCGAACCCACGTGCACTGGCGTATGAGGCCAGCGGTATTGCCGTAAAAATCCAGATATAGAAGACCATAATACGACCAGCAGTCGCGTATGGAAGCGAAACATGGACGCTAACAAAAAGAAAAGTAAATAAATTGCTGGTGTTGGAACGTAAAATCCTTCGAATGATATACATATGGCTACTGCAGAGACAGCGTGACAAGCGAATGGATGCGCAGATACAATAAAGAGTTAGAGTCTCTATTCGGAAAGGAAAATCTAGTCAGATATATAAAGGCCAATAGACTAAGATGGGCAGGGCACGTGATACGCAGTAATGACAATCGCCTTATAAACAATGTGTTCTGGGAAATGTCAGATGGAAGAAGGCCTGTAGGGCGGCCTAGAAAAAGGTGGAAAGGTGCAGTGAAAGAAGATCTGCAGAAAATGGGAATGAGATAATGGGAAGGGTGAGGTGTAATAGTCATTAGTTTTAAAATTAGTTAATAATTTTTTATTTAATGCCCTAGGATTTAGTGATGTTGATTATAGTTACTTTCGAGTATTCGTTACAAATCGTTACTTTTGTATAAAGTAATCATTTACAGTATTCGTTACTTTGATTACTATGATTACTTTTGTATTTGAGTACCGGTAATCATATCGAGAATCGTATTTCTCAGTAGATAGGTATTTTGTATAGGTATTCCGATATAACAACTACAATAGTCGTAGTCGTTACTCGCTCTAATACGATTGGTACGAAGTAACGAAGTAATCAGAGTAATCAAAGTAACGATTTGCCTCTCTGTATAGTAATCGTTACTTTCGGTATTCGTAAGTAACGAGTACTTTGTAACGAATAGTTACTTTTTCAATATCACTACTAGGATTATGGCGAGCTCAAACATTTATGTCACATCTAGACAGTTAAGGCAAACATTTCAGCATTGACATCCTCTAAAATTCATACACATAGAACAAATTATGGTTCATGGTTCACTATGGTCTAAAACGCCATGGAAAATCGTCAAATTTCAATCAAAACAATTTCAGAAAATATTGGTGTTAGTATAGGATCCGTCCGTAGTATCGTACACCAACTGGGTTACAACAAATTTGGGTTCAATGGGTACAATGGGTTCCTTGCCTTTTGTCAGAGGACCAAAAAAGCGGTACAATGGGCTCCTTGCCTTTTGTCAGAGGACCAAAAAAGCTTGCGAATGGGTGTATATTTACAACGTGTTACGGAATATTGACAAAACAGATTTCCCTTCGTCAATAATGGCTGGCGACAAATATTGGTGTCATTATTTTGAACCATCTAGTAGGGTGATATCGATATAATGGAAGCAAACAAATTCTCCTCTAGAAACGCAGTTGAAAGTTCAAACTTCTGCAGGCCAGGTCATATTAACACTTTTTTTTTGGACTATGAAAGACTCTTGCCAATAGAATTTACAGAATCTAAAGTACATATCAACGCCAACCTATATTAGTCCAGAGAAATAAGATTTTTCTCGTGACACATGTCCCTCCAGGCCGAAACCAAATTTTTTGACTAGTATGGACATCTATATTAATAACCTATGTATTTCCTGTAGCCGATTTTGATGATATACATAGTTATAAACAAATGAAGATCAAAACACGGTAAATTTTCTCTTTTTTCGTCTATTACTGAAAAGTGAAGCATTCTAAACAAATTTGAGAATAAGAAACTCATAAACCATATAAAAAACTTCAATATGGCATTCGCTGAATATGCTTATCCTTATTTATTGCTTAGAAAATTGCAAAATAAGTCATAAATTTTGAGATTTTATAAATTTTCATTAATTATGTAAGAATTAAGTTAGAACCTTCTTATTACACGGAATACTGAGACTTCTTATGCTTAAATTATATTTTAAATTTCAAAGCAATTGGTCAAATAGTTTAAAAGTTATTTAAATTGTTTATCCCAAATTCATTTTTTTGTAACACTATAAGTCAGAAAAGTATGAGGTTACGGTAATACTTGGGACAGTTTATGAAAGAAGAACATTTATACTATTGCCTTAATTAAAAAAAAATGACAAAAAGTAATTTTAAACAGTGGAAAATTATTTTGAAAAAACATATCGATATTTTGCTTCCTTATAAACAATTAAAATAACTTTTTAACCGTTAAACGTAGAAAAATTATTTTTTCATATTTAGAAAGACTGAATTTTTATACACATTTAGAAAGAAGAACAATTGTCCTAGGGCAATTAGGGACGAAGTTAGCCTAGCCCACTCTTTTTTTTACTTCACATGTTCTTGCAAAATAATTTTGCAATATTTAGAATTATTTTTTGTTACTTTTTTTCAATTAAATTAATAGTGTAATTCTTTTTATTTCATAAACTATCCAAAGTATTACGGTAACTTCATCATTTTCTGACTTACAATGTTGCAAAAAAAAATTAATTTGGGATAAACAAATTAAATAACTTTTAAACTGTTTGACCAATTGCTTTGAAATTTAGGGTATAATTTAAGCACCAGAATTCTCAGCATTTCTTATAATAAGAAGGTAATAAGTTAATTTTTACATAAGTTTTGAATATATATAAAAACTCAAAATTTATGATTTATTTTGCAATTTTCTAAGCAACCAATGAGGATAGATATATTCAGCGAACGCCATATTGAAGGTTTTTATATGTGTTATAAGTTTTTTACTCTCAAATTTGTTTAAAATGTTGAACTTTTTGATAATAGACGAAAAATGCGAAAATTTACCGTTTTTTAATCTTCATTTGTTTATAACTGTGTATGTATATAATCAAAATCGGCTGCAGGAAACATATATAGGTTATTAACATAGATGTCCATACTACTCAAAAAATTTGGTTTTGGCCTGGAGGGGGTTGTGTCACCAACAGGATATTTTTTTCCCTTATTTCATTGAACTATATAATGAAATTTTCAACAAGACCAATAAAGTAATACGACAAAACCATACTGGGAAGATATGACATATGACATCGTGGTCTCCTTCTTGTGCACTACAATATTGCTCATGCTGTCAATGTAGTAAAACAAAATATACAACGAAAGAAATGGAGGATCTTACAACATCCATTCTATGGTCCCGATTTATCGTTTTGCGATTTTCACTTCTTTGGGCCACTGAAAAAGGCGTTCGAAGGTAATTATTTTCAGTAGGCAGAAGAAGTACAAAATGTAGTAAGTAATAGTTTTTCTAGCAACAACCACAACAATTCTTTGGCAGGAAAACTATGAAATAACCTGGTGAGTAGTATGGTGGACTTTGTAAACTTAACTAGTACTTACTTATTGCAAACTTTTTTGTACTGGATAAGAGAATCGGGCAATAAAGAATAAACAAACAAACAAAAAAATATAGATATTGCTTATTGTTTTTGATGAGACACTACAATAAACATTGAATGTTAACTCAAAGCTATCAGTTATTTTTAGTTTATTACAAAAAAATCTCTTTAATTTTCTATTCTCAACGATTTCTCTTAAGTGGATTATACAAAGTAATTGACTACGGTTTTTTATGCAACAGAAACATTTTGAATGCCGCTGAATATTCTTCATTTCAGTAATGCATCCTCCCAAGAGACCCTGTCACGGTAGCTGTAACAGACTATTTAAGTTTCTCTTTGTAGAAAAAGAGAAGCCAAACGGTAATTATTATAATACAGCAGAAAATAGTGTTTTTCTGTATAAAAGTAACAGATACGAATGGTTCAATTAATTATTATTGTGTCTCTTTGATTTCTGAAATATCTGAATTAGTAACGCGAGTATCGATTATTGTAAATATTACTGAGGAACCAATATATAGGATCTGTTGCAGATCTGATTAAAAATCAGGTAGTTCATAATAATATCATGAATATTACCAAAGTTAGCTAAATAATGCACAGATAACATAATTCCTAAATAGACTGAAGAGAATATACTATTATAATATAAATAAACTCTACTCTAATGAAAAAAAAAACATCTTCATGTGCCGTGCTCGATTATCGAGCGCTGGCTATATTGGCTATTAGGCGAGGAACCGAAGCTTGTCACCTAGCAATTTTTACAGAATGGATCGATTTGGTTGAAAATTTGAGAATAAGTAGTGGATAGTCCAAGGATCAAAATCTATATGATGCCGAAAGGCTCTTTTACCATGGGGGTGGTTGCCACTCCATCTCGGGAGTGGAAAGTTTTTATTATATTTTGATCACAAAAGTAGATAAAATAATTCATTCTAAGCAAAAAATGTTGTATACATTTTTTTGATAAAATTAATAGTTTTCGATTTATTCGCTATCGAAAGTGTTAGTTTTGTATAGAAAAATATGTTTTTCGATATACTTACTCATTTATGATATGAATTAAATAATCTACAATTTTATATTGAAACATTTTTTCCTATCTCTGATGCTAATTTTTCTATTCTGAAGAAAATGGCATTTTTTACCAAATTACAAAAATTCGTTATTCGCTTTTAACTCCAGTTTTTTAAAAACTAATCATTCTAAGCCAGTCAAACTTCTAGAATCTATTAACATAAATCTATTACATAAATAAATAGGAATGAATAAGGCCAATGACTAAAAACACCGCTAACTTACATTATTATGCTTCCAATTGGATTTTTCCTTTTTTTTTTCAAAAAAATATATTGATTTTTTAATCTTAATTTTTTATTTTTTATCTTAGAAAGTTTGGTAAAAATAATTTGATAGGTTTTTACAAGATCTATAAGAATATTAATATTACATCTTTTTAAAGTCTTCAGTTGCAAAAAGAGGTGAAAAACCCTTTGAAAGGGTTGGTAAAGGTGGTTTTTGCCTGTTATTACAAGTTTTAATTGTTAATAGCTCACTCAATTTTTACCGTAGAAAAAATTTTTGTTCCTGGGAAACCCATGTTTTGTTCCCAAACCATGTTCATGGGAATTAAATAAGCTACAATTTCAAACCTAAACATTTTTTTGTATCTCTGATGCTAATCTTGCTATTCAGAAGAAATGGCCATTTTTTTTCCAAACTACAAAAATTCGTCATTCACTTTTAACTCCAGTTTTTTAAAAACTAATCATTCTAAGCGAGTCAAACTTCTAGAACCTATTAATAATACATAAATGAAAAAGACCAAATAAGGTCAATGACTAATTTTAATTAGGGTGGTGATTAGGGGGTTGCTTGCGATCACTTTTTCGCTGAAAAAAATAGGGACTGACATTCTTTTCATTCTTCTTCTCTAAGTGCCATCTCCGCAGCGGAGGTCGGCAATCATCATAGATATTCGTATTTTAGAGACGGCTGCTCTTAAAAATTCATTTGATGTACATCCGTACCACTCTCGCAGGCTCAGGTTGCGCAGCCACGATATTCTGCGTCTCCCTATGCTTCTCTTTCCTTGAATCTTTCCCTGCATAATCAATTGGAGCAAGCTGTATCTCTCTCCACGTGTAATATGTCCGAGATATTCAAATTTTCTTGTTTTGATGGTAGTTAGGATTTCCTTCCATTTCTTTATTCATTTTTCTCAGAACCTCTTTGTTTGTGACGTGTTCTGTCCACGATATTTTCAGAATTCTTCTGTACACCCACAACTCGAATGATTCTAGTTTTTTCGTTGATGCAGCATTCAAGGTCCAAGCTTCCATTCCATAAAACAAAGTCGAGAAAACGTAGCACCTAGCCAGCCTAACTCTTAGCTCCAACTTCAAATCTCTTGTGCAGAGCGCTTTTCTCATTTTGTTAAAATTTGCTCTAGCCTTTTCTATTCTGATTTTGATTTCCTGTAAGTAATCTTCTGTGGAGTTGATTATTGTTCCAAGATATGCATATTGGTCGACTCGTTCGATATTGGATCCGTTTGTAAATTGGTAAATTGATTGTAAGTTTTATTATTTATTTCTCTTTGCCTAAATTTTCCAATAAATAATGTTTTTTTTATTATGTTAACAAATTTTGTTTTATGTCTTCTATTAAAAATATAGATCCTCCAAACCCATATGGTCGAACTAAAATTCCTCAGCACAGTAATATTGCCCTACCCTATTCACCAAATTTATCTACCTAGCAAATATAAATAAAGGGTGCATTAGTATTGACACCCTTACCCTTCGACTAAGCCCTTCTAATGGCAAAACAACGTATACATACACATACATTTTCCAGGAAAATTCTCCTGGGTCATAAATATCTATCGAGTGCTTTTTGAAATTCAACCTGTATGTTTTCGACTCTATCTCCGGTTTCCATCATGATTGATTGAAAAGAACAAGCTTTTCAGACTTTCCGTACTTTTCCATACACCAAAAATTCATCCTCTTCACTTTATTTTCCCATCCCATTACTAGGATGGCCCTTAATTTTCTCTCCTTGTTGCCCTCATGTGTTTTAATACACTTAGAGGTCGTGCCCCACGCTGGCTGGTTCTATGTAGATTAATGGACACCGATCGAGCTTAGATGAATCAAATGAAAATGGACACTATCTCAGTTTTTTTATTAATACGGTTGTGTAAAAAAACTGGATAACGATATGTTAGAAAAAGTTTATTTACAGGGTATTTTTATTATCCTTTAATTATTTTCTATAAAGATAATAGTGCATTAAATACAGAGTTGGGATAAAGTATGAAACCAAGCAAAAATCTTTGAAACGAACAGAGCAATATTTATGAAACTTTGCATGCAAGTACAGTGACACAAAAGGCATTTGATGCCATATTTTTTGTTACTACTCCACTTCCGGTTTCACCGTTTTGCAGATTTTAAAAGAACTTGTTATTTTTAATTCATACATACCAAGTTTGGAAGAAAAAACTATTAAAACAAGAAGTAAATCCCTTTACAGTTAAAAAATAGGTTAATTTATTTACGTTAGCGTTAGATCAATTATATTAAAAATAAAAAAAATAATTTCAAATGTTGAAGATGCTTCCGTTTCACCTCCTGACAACGTGCAAGCCTACAAATAAATTCGTGAGTCAGTATTTGCAAGATTTCTCCACGTATTAGTAGTTCACATTCATCAATTATTCTTTGTCTCAAATCCTGCAAGCATGTTGGTCGCCTAACGTAAATACGTGATTTTAGATAACCCCAAAGAAAAAATCTAACGGGTTGAGGTCTGGAGAACGAGCAGGCCACTCTATGAATCCTCTACGTCCAATCCATCGATTTGGAAAATCCACCTCCAAAAAATGAAAATTCACCATAACCGATTTACCATTAATATTTTAATACGATATTTTTCACTTAAATAAACCATTTTTAATACAACTCATTTCTGTCAATTAGTTCAGTAACGGTTTTACGTACTATACTAAATTCAAATAAGTCATGCAGTGCATGTAATCAACAATTTTAGTCTACAGTGTATAGATAGATGGTACTCGTTTATTTCCTACTACGTTGTATTAATACAAAAAATTACCTACAGACACTTTTTAACAAATTTTTTCTTCCAAATTTGGTATGTATGAATTAAAAATAACAAGTTCTTTTTTAAAATCTGCAAAAATATACAGGGTGTCCCATTTAAATTAAATAAGTTAAGGGTATTTCCGGTGAAACCGGAAGTCTAGTAGTAACAGAAAATATGGCATCAGATGCCTCTGCGTCACTGTACTTGCATGCAAAGTTTCAAAAATATTGTTCTTTTCGTTTCAAAGATATTTGCTTGGTTCCATACTTTACCCCAACCCAGTATAGTAAATAATAAGTATTACCGTACATCAGATAACCTAGGGAAAGAATCACCCCAAGGCTGAGGATAAGTGAATTTTTCCATAAAACGGTGTAAGCGCGGTATGGCTTAAATCTAGATAACACTTATCTACTAATTTGATGTTGTTAAGTGGACTAAAATGTATAGGGGAACGAAGAAAGTTGCGGCATATGATATAATTACGGGTGAGCTGCTGAAAAATCATCTCCGAAGAGCTATCGTAAAACTAATAAACCTAATTGATGCTGCATTCAGATAAAAATATGTACCAATGATATGGAAAATGGCCTGTCATTATGATTACTATCCAAGAAAAAGCAGTAGATACATGAGATTGCGTCGTAGAGACCAATATCTCTGCTTTCTGTATAACGAAGCTGCTTGAGGAACTGCTTCTTAAGATAAATAAACCAATTTTTAAAGCAAAAAATTTAATTCCGACACATCAATTCGAATTTAAAAATAAGCACTCAACAATCGACCAGGTGTATAAAATAGCAAATATTATCGAAATATCGCTAGCAGAAAAGAAAGTCTCTTCAACTGTCTTCCTTGATCTTGCACAGGCTTTCGATAAAATCTGGCATGAAGGTTTAATATATAAATTAAAAAGTTTCTTGCCCAAACAGTACTGACAACTTTCGCAGTCGTACATAAATTTTAGAATTAAAGAAGAAGAATTTAACACTCAAAAGGATTTAGAGCAGGTGTTTCACAAGGCAGTGTGTTGACTCCGGTCTTATACCTACTATATACGGCTGATATACCTGCACTGGAAGACAAAACAGTTGTTACTTTTGCTGATGATACGCTACCCAGCAGTAGACACGACTAAGCCTAGCAGTTAGTAGGCTAGTATCAAATGCCAGTTAACCAAATTTATAAACTAGCCAAAAAAATTAAGCATCAGGCTGAATGAAGCACTATGGTCATATCACTTTTACTACCAAAAAATACATTATATACCAATTAATCAATAAAACTAAGTACCATATCGACGGCCAAAGTGCAGTACCTCGTATCATTATTTTGGTCAACTTTACAGAAATCGCGAAAACCTACATTTTCTCGCACATTGCGCTTAATTTGTAAGCATAACTTAAAAAAATGATTTATTAACCTATTTTAATATAAATTTATTATCTTTTTACATCCATAACCCACGTCTGCTTGATCCGAGGTATTGCATTAAAACGGTAAACCTATACGAGGTACTGCACAGCTAAAGTTGACACATGAGAGTAGAAAAAAAAAGGCACAAAAAGAGTAACTTTAATAACATTTTATTATCAAAAATGGTAACTCATTTAAAAAACAAAACATTATTTTAAACATTATAACAAAATCTTATTTTTTAATATTAGGTATGTTGAATAAACTTATAATAACATTTATTATCAAAAATGGTAAAAAACAAAACAAACCTTATTTTTTATTAGGTAGGTTGAAAAAACTTATGAAAAACATAAAAAATTCATTTTGTGTAGAAAACTCCTACTATTCGTATTGCAAGCTTTCATAATACGCCCACCAATCTTTGGGAATAACCGGCTTTATTTCATTAAGATGATCAAACTTTTTTTTTTTATTTTTTGTAGTCTCTTGTATAACCGCGGAAACTCAACTCCAGCTAAACTTATCGCTTTTGGTCGTCGAGGAAGTACTTGAAATTCATCATTGAAATTGATCTTGAAATTGATTTCTCCCTTTGGCAAGTATTCCAGTACTCTTAGGTTTGTCACGACTGGATCTGATAATACTTTTATAGGCCTTATGGAATCATACTTCATTAATGGCTTGTAATTAAAATTGGTGAAAAAATCAAAGTCTGGTGTTTTAACAATATAGGGGTTTTTCTTTTTAGCTTCCTTTGTGATTCGAGCGTAATCGCTTGGAAGATAAATGTCTTAATTTTTTAATGATGTTTTAATGCAGGCGTGCACACTATCGCACACCATTTGTGTATGGCCCTTGGCCAGATATTTTTGTGTGATTTTTACACTGTACATTTCAGACAAATGAAGTAGCGCGTTAGACATTATGGAGTTGCGATTTTGGGCTGTGCAGCCATCTGAGAATATGATAACTTCTCTTTTGTCACCTTTATCCAAAAAATTATCTTTGAGATAATCGACTACACACGAGGCGTATGTCGAGGCGTGAAGATCTGTTTTGGTCTCATCAAACCAATAACAAGTTCCCAAGTTGGTTTTTAAGTCGTAGATGGTGAAATTGTGGCAGCAAAGCTTAACTTTGTAATATAGTGAACTAGCGTTTAACTGAGGACAAAGCTTAACGGCTTGAAGGTCCATTGTAAGTGTATGACATTCTCCTAAAATTGCCCTATTCTTGTCAGATTCCTTCTCTTTTCTGGCCCTGTCTTTTTCTTCGCGATGCTTGAAAAATAACTCTTCCTCTAAATTTCCATTTTAATATTTGTAGCACTGGTCACATCTGTCCTTTCGTGGTGTAAATATTCCAATGTGCAGCTCATTTACAACCGCCGTTAATTTAGTTATCGAAAAGCACATTTTGTCATTGATATTGCACTGCTTTTTATACTCCCGGTATAATTGAGCTATAGACTGAAACTGCTGTTCTAAATACTGTTTTGAAGTTTCCCTACGACAGTAGTGCGCAGGTAACTTATTAAGGGATTGCAAAAATTCTTTTAGGTATTCGGAAGCTTCTGTGTGATTATTTTCTCTTTTCTTTCTGCTCTGCACAACAATCTCTTGCCTTTCAACAATGCCGTCACTACTTTTTAACAACCAGTTTCGTACCGACCATTCACCAAGACCTGTTGTGTTCAGATACATTTTTTGCAAACCGGAATGAACCGGTGATTTACCTTTAAGTTGTATTTTAGCGTCGTTGTCCTTCTTGAATCCGGTGTTTTATTTCTTGACGTTTCCAAAGTAACCGTATTACACACAAAAACCTTTCTTTGATCCCATGTCATTTTCGACCAAAAATTGTTAAATATTCCTGCACGGTCATTTTCGTCAATTAATTTACACTTTCGACTGGCTCCCTTCTCATCTGCACAATCGCATCGCGGTTTTAGGCGACGTTTTGTTCTCATTTTTTCATTAAATGTTTTATTTTGATTTCTTGGTTTTCTGAATCCTAAATAATCTTGTCCTTCCATCCTTAATTTTTTATTGAGCTGTCGTTGATTGGTTTTCTTTCGCTTCCGTTTTTGTAAGTTTTCTTCAATATTGTTGTCGGCTTCGGTTATATCAAGTTCCATATTTGTATTGTTCGGTTGCATATCTTCATTATCGCTTTCTTCTTCACTCTCTGGGTTTGAGTCTGGTATGTATTCTTCATCATTTTCTTTATTTGACTGCGTATCCTCCTCCACTTCACTATCGTCACTAATGGCTTTCTGGTAGTTCTTATCTGGTACGTATACTTCTTCCTCTACAGTGTGAATAATAGTTTTGTAGTATTGCGGTCTTAAGTCAACATTAGTAGAAGTTGAATTTGTGGCTACATTAGTTGGAAATAATTGATCCAAATCCTCAAATAGGTTCGACACGTTTGGAATTTCATTTTGGTTGTCTTCTAAATAAAAAATACGAGCATAAAAAAATTAGTCAAAGCGAAAGAAATAATGTTAGTGCAAATACCTGCTAAGTCATTAAAAACTGGACCTACGTCGTTTTCAGGCTGGCTTAAAACTTCGTTAAGGGCATCAACAACTGTTTCATTTAAAGCAGGATTTAAGTCGTCTTGAAAAACAATTACAGCGTTTTCTAAATCTACTGTTGTATAATAATCTAAGGTATCGCTTTGACTAGAAGCGCCTTTAGCTTCAGTAATTTCTTTGGCATTCTCTAGAATTTTTTTCGTTCGTGATAACATTGCCACTATGACTCCTAAAAAAGAGATACATTTCTACAAATATATCGATGAATAGTTTATAGGCATGAGCGTGCCATGCGAGAGAAATGAGTTCTATCGAGTATAGTAATTATTATTGTTTTTGTTGGATAAGCGTTAAATTTACAGAATTATTTTTTCTGTTTTTCTTGTATATCACAGTCTCAACAAACTTAGTCTCCAGTGTGCAAGTACTTTTATGTGTTTAACAAATTAACTTGGATGTAAAAAGCTTGTACAAAGTACCTACAAAGTAATGCATTACCTCGTATGGTAACAATAAATATTGTAGACACAATATTGCAGGACCTCGTATAATTATTTGGACTTACAGACCTTATTTTAGTAAAATCGCAACGACTTTTAAAAAAATCAAACTATTTTTTCGATGAAATACAATATTAGGATTTTATAACAGCATTAATAATTATTAAATATTTACTTACCTCATTAACGTAAAAAAGGTAATGGCAAAGCCAAAGAAGGACTTCTTATGGCAGAAAACAATGGCGACTGACGGATACAAGGTACTGCATTCAAAAAGACAATAACAATTATCCGAGGTAATGAATTTGCCTCTAGAAACCTGTAACGAAGTTATGTGGAATTTTTTAAACGTTTTTAATAGATGGCGCGAGCAAAACCCTAACTATTCATGTATAAAACCTAAAACCGAAAAAATATCACATACGAGGTACTGCACTTTCGCCGTCGATATGCAGATAGTGCTAAATATTTAGGAACAACATTAGATGGCAAACTTCGCTGGAAGGCTCACGTCAAGTAAGAAAGAGAAGACCTAATACGAGGTATAAATAATGTCTTGTATTGATTGTATCGATCTATAATAAGTTCCGATTTTACACACAAGTATTAAGACCAGTATGGACTTACGGAGCCCACAATGGGAGTGTGTTAAACCCAGCAATATAACAAAAATACAAAAATTCTAAAACATAATACTAAGAAACATTGTAGATTCTCCGTAGTACATGGCAAACAGAGACCTCCATAAGGAGCTAGGAATTTAAACTGTGGATATACTCATCAATAATACTACTGGGAAACATAGAAGATTGCAGAGGACAAAGCATTTTGAACTAATTTGATCAGAGAATAATGCTCGTGCGTGTGTGCATGTTAGAATAATGCTCTATCTTGTTAGTTTAGATAAGAGACGCTATAGGGTAAGCTCTGGTTATTTAGAACCAGATTGTAATTGCAGTAATCATTTTCGTACTTAAAATTAATAAAAAAATATATTATAATAAATCCAGACAGCTCTTCACCTCTGATTTGTGAGCTGTATTTATAGTGACTAATACGGTCCTTCGTACTTTTTCCCTTATCTCTGCAGGAGACGTTTGCGATATAAGCAACCAAATACTAAAGTAAGGTTCCTGTTTCCAAGTTTGCAGGAAAAAAAAAGAAAAGTTTTTATAATATCCATCTAATTTCTACAGAAGACTGCACAACAGCAGTTATCAACACAATTTTGTTGATTCTAATTTGTTTACTTTTTTTATCGAATGTAGCAATATATAATGTATAATATTAAAACTTACCAATTATATACAGCATGGTCGAAATCTGAAACAATATAAAATATCAATTAGATATAAATTTCAAATTCTTAATAAAGTGTCTATAATGTTTAATGAAGTAAACTCAAATATACAGGGTGTAACAAAAATGCAGGTCATAAATTAAATCACATATTCTGGGACCAAAAATAGTTCGATGGAACTTAACTCACCTTACTAATACTACATTACTAATATGTCGAAAACTATTATAAATTTTTTATTGAAAATGGACCTTTGGCATTCTTATGGCAGCAACATTTTAATAAAAAATTATAGTGAAATTTGTACACCCCATAAAAATTTTATGGGGGTTTGTTCTCTTAAATCCCCCCAAACTTTTGTGTACGTCCCAATCAAGTTATTATTGTGATATCATTAGTTAAACACAATGATTTTAAAAATTTTTTATCGAGATGCGGCTTCATTTTTAATATGTTTACATACAAATTTTATGGGGGTTTTGTTCCTTTAAACCCGCACATGTTTGTGTACGTTCCAATTAAACTATTATTGTGGAACCATTAGTTATACACACTGTTTTAAACCTTTTTTTGCCTCTTAGCATTTTTTCGATAAGCGACTTTTTATCGAGATGCGGCTTCTTTTTTAATATGGTTCAAAATACAGTCGAACCCGCTTATTGGAATAGCCTTGGTGGCAATAAAAAATATTCCTATAACCGAGATATTCTAATAACCGATCATTGGTCGCTAATAGAAAGGTTTCGGGACCTCAAATTTCTATTCTTTAAACCGGGATATTCCTATAAGCGGTATTCTAATAAGCGGGTTCGACTGTATACCTAAAAATGTAAATTATAAATAAATCTTTATGGGGTGCACAAATTTCACTATCATTTTTTATTAAGATGTTCCTGCCATAAGAATGTCAAAGGTCCATTTTCAATAAAAATCTATAATAGTTTTCGATATATTGGAAAGAATCGATTTTCATTTTGTAACTTCAAAGGACTATAACTTTTTTTATGTGCACATTTGTACTAAGGTAAGTTAGGTTCAATCGAACTATGAATTCTAGGTCCCAAAATATGTGATTGTGTAATGAATGTCTTGAGATTTTAGACTTAAAATATGAAATTATTTTTGGAACAGACTGTATAATTCTATTTGCGGACTACGTGAAACGCTTCACATATTTTAATACAGGTTTTATTACTAAACCGATTAAATGATTTGCCGCTTTCTCAGCTTCCTTTAAAGCCGTCCCTATGATCCGTGGAGTTATTTTTTTGTATAAACTTTATAAAAAGCAATCCAATATATCTCTTTACTTTCATGTTCACGTTTTCTGCCTCACATTCTTCCTCAAGGACAACAGCAGTTATTTAACTTGATCCAAGGACACAGGTAGGTAAAGAGATGGGTCCTTTACGTGCATCGTATATACACGAACAGATGACGCCTGAGGCATCGACGTTGCTATAACGACGCTCGTCCAGGGACGGGGTAGCAACAATTTATTATTATGATAGTAATCATGTAAACAGGGAGAAGTGTAATTTTGAAGTGTGTAAAATAAATAATTCCTAGTTGAGCGCTTTCGGCTTATAAAGCCATCTTCAGAGCTATGGTCAAAAAGTTCAAAATACCACTATGAAGAGAGATGGATCCCATGTACGATATAAAAATACTTCTATTTCTTATGCAGTTTTTTTAATTGATGGAAAAAAATCTTGTCTGTCTGTTGAAAAAATTGCTTAATTTTGTTGTTGGTTTTTGTAGCCGGAGAAGTTAAAAACATCAAATACGAGCACAAAGGACTTCACACAAAAATTACATTACATATAAGGAATATTTGATCATGGTAAGGTCAAGAAACCCTATACAAAAGGTGTGTACAAAAGGTTTGTTTATTTAAATCAAATAGAAGTATGTATATTAAAACAATATCAAGAAACCAACAAAGCTCAAAACTTCAAGAACTAAATTTAAGGGTTGAGTGACCTGGTGTCATTAGTGTTGGGTGAGAAATCAAGTTAGATGAGATAACAATCTCTGGCGATTAATTTATGTTGATAATGTATTGTTAAAAGAACGCAACACTGAAAGAAAATTATAGCAAAGTCTGGAACAGTAAAAGTAAAGTCCTTAAGGCCATCGGTACATAATTCGCAAATATTTTACGGCTATCTCTACTTTTTCTGTCTTTACACGGCAAATTACGTGTAGTAAAATTCACACTGGTATGGATATGTAAACATTACTAGAATGTCATTCTACTTGAAAATGTCATCATTAACTTAAAGAGATGGCTTTTGAATGTTCTTGGATAACTTATTTGTATAATTGCAAATTATTAATTCAGTTAATAAATGTGATTATTTCATTCATAGGAGATTCTGACCAATAGAAAGCTACAGAAACATAGGCGTAACCAAGGGGGGTTTTGGGGGTTATAACCCCCCCCCATTGGGATGTACTTTGAGCTCTATACGCTTAACACCATACCCCTCGGAGACCTTCCAGTAGTTGTAATCCCTCCCCTTTCCAGTAGTTGTAACCCTCCCTTAGGATTATCCTGGTTACGCCTATGTACAGAAATCTAAATTAAATTGATAATTTTTGATAATTTCCCGTCGTAAGTATATTACGTCAGATGCCCTTCGTTGCTACGAAAAAATACATTCAGTGACATTAATGACAATTAATGTTTTAAAAATTATAAAAGTGATGACTTTCAACCGTAAAATATTTATAACAACTGTGTGTTTAATTGTACTAATTTGTACTTACATAAATAAATTACAACAAAATTTTGGTTTTGAACAGTTTTATTCATGAAATAATCGCAACAAATTGCACTCAATCTCTAAAATTAATATAGAATTTTTGCCCTCGTGACACCTTTGACATAATTTCACTCGCCTTCAGCTCGTGAAATTAAAACTGTCAAAGTGTCACTCGGGAAAAATTAAATAATTTTAGAGCTCTTGTGCAATTATTACTGATAATTTTTTCACTAACTATGTATTCAGTGATTGTAAGAATTTACATGTACAACAAAAACTAATACTCAATCGAGAAAAGAGGAAAAGTGTTAAAGTGATTTTTTAATAATATATTTTTACTATGGAACGCTTAAAAATTTTAACATCTTTAACAACAAAATACTTGGATCACAGAATATATTATCCTGATGTATTCTTTGCTTGGATCTTTCACAAATAATACACAATAAATATCTTTTTATTAAGTTCACGTCTTAAATCAATTATTTATCAAATACACTATATATCAGTGTTATTTAATCAACAACTCAAAATATTCCCGATGCCATGTTAAATATTTAAAATTGTCACTGATTGTCACTGTCTGACTGACAACATGCTGACAATATTCTATTCGACTGAGTGCGTTGTAAGACAAAAAAAGATTTGGAAAATATTACCACGGACATTGTCTTCATTTTTTTCGAATCCTGAAAAAACCAATAAATATTTTTGAAAAATTTAAACGCAGAATGAAAGAGTAAATTATTACCGAGGGCCGAAAGTCCCTTAGAATAATTAAAAAGTTTATTTTGAATGAGATATTTGAAATTAAAAATCACACTAAATTTTATCTTAGCTTTTCGCCCCTGTAACGTATTAAAATAAACATTATAAAAGTTCTCAGGGACTTTCTGCCCTCGCTAATAACGTAATCTTTCATTCTGCGTTTAAATTTTTCAAAAATACTTATTAGTTTTCTCAGGATTCGAAAAACATGAATCCCCATTTGAATAGCATTGCAGCCGAAAATACGTACCCATCCCCTTAAGAAAAGAGCTTAAAGTTTAATAGGACAAAAAGTATTTAGAATGTTCATTTGAAAGTGGGAAAAATGAAAACTTTAGGTGATGCAATTATTGTGAGAAATAATTTAGTAATTAAAGGTGGTGAAAATTAAAGAATAATTGGAAAATTAGTAAGAAGGAAAGCAGTAAATTTAGAAGGGGGTGGCTCAAGTAGAAAAAGGCGAATGGTATATTTTAACAGTAGAAAGAATTCAATAAAACTGAGAGAAAAAAAATTACAGAACTGCTACAAGACCAACTACGATGTATGTATATCACCAAATGGTCGCCGGTTAAAAAGAAATAAAAAGAAACAACGAAAGATATGAACAATATATGTGAATGAATACATAAGTGGAGTAACAAAAAAGGATTAGATTATCGATAAAGGTATTAGAGGAAGTCTAAAAGTGGCACCAATTGATGCCTAAAAGAGAGAGCACAGTTCAAGATAAAAGATGATTATTGCATTCAACGTTTAAATGACAATTAAGACTAAAAAGTAGCGCGTCATCAATGTTTTTGTTTTTCGAAAGTTCTGCGAACTTTTAACAGTAAGGCAACAGTGCGTCGGTAATTCGACATTGACAGTGACTTATATTATGAATGATCAATAAAGACGTTTTGTTTATTTTTAATGGCTCCACATATTTCCGCAACTATTTTCACAAGCATCTTATTATCTCATTTCAGATATTTATTAACTTCCACCGATTGGCTTCTGATGCATCTATTTATACTATCAAAAACAATAATTTTTATACTCATAGGCGCGAAATATTGCCGAGTGAGTCACGTTCGATTCCTTGTTATACAAAATCGATTTTTAGTAGATCCAATGTGACACAAAATCTAGGCATGGGAAAAAAGTTTATTTGAAGAAAGTGTATTTTTTTGTTCTTATTAATGGCGGTACAGGCCTCATTTTGCAATATTTTATTTAGTTATAGAGTATTTTCCACATATTAACATATTTCTCAAATTGGGCTCTGTACCGCCATTGTTTATTTTATTACGAATACGTGTGCCAAATATCTCGACAAAATATTAAAAATTACAGCCGCAATCTTGGACCGCGTTTGTTGCTACCTGTTGATCGCTACTGTATGCTCTTAAGCAATATAACTGCTGAGTTGCAAATTCGTGGAAATACCAAAGGGAAATACCAAAGATTTGGTTGCCTACCGCTTAGACACGACATGACTGTAACTGAGATTACTACTGGTAACTCCCAAAACAGAAACCTGTGGAGAGAAATGTTTAGAGACGCAGAACCTGCATAGGAATAGTGAAGACAACGTTTATAATTGAGACATCATCAAGGATTTGTTCCTCATTTACTTGTGATTTATAATGGAAAACGGCCTAATGGAACGCTAGCAGAAAGGTTAGTTTCTGGTATTATTGGATATGGATATGGTAGTTATGTATACAGAGAGGTTCTAAATTATGGAATAAATTCGTTTTTTGGAAAATAGACCACAGGTCGATTTTTATTTTTAAATTACGATTTTTGACGTATATACCATAATGTGACGTCATCCGTTTGAGCGTGATGACGTAACCAATGATTTTAAAACGTTTTTATATACTTGGCTTCGTCTTTGTCACTGTCTCCGCAAATTTTGTAATCTATTTTAAACATAGTTCTAGGTCACCTAGCCACCTAGAAATTTTCAGAATAGCTCAGAAGTTGCTAACACTGCAATATTTAACTGCTATTATGTGGATAAATCTTCCTCTTCTTCTTCTTCTTCTTCTTCGTGCGACTAGGATTACTCCTGTTTGTCTACCTACCTCTTATTCTGTTTCAGTTGTTGTTGACTGTATATTGTCTTTCCACCCTTTCTACGACCTTCCAAATGGATCTTCTGCTATACGGCTTGTTGTTTTTACAGATGCTTGCTAGTCTATATGGTTCCATTCGGTTTACATGTTCGTTCCAGTTTTTCATTGTGTATAAATCGATTTTTTTAATTTCAAACTATTTTTAAAATGTGACTAATGCAATGACATTTAGATTCCATTTTAAAGTAAGTCAACAAATCGATAATTACAAATTGATGGTGGCTCAGTGGTAGAGCATTAGACTGCAGATCGAGAGGTCCCGAGTTCGAAACCCGGCACCCAGCGTGTAAAAGTTAATATACTTAAAATTCATATTTTTTAAGTTAATTATTATATATAAATTTATATATACTAAAAGGAACAGACATTCACCTAAGTGAAGATTATTCCAAGGAGATACAAAACCAGAGAAAAATACTGAAACAACACTTAAAGGAAGCAAGAGAAAGGGGTCAGAAGGCATTGCTAAATTATAATAAGCTAAAAATAAACGACAAAACATATACTGTGGAAAGCTTAGGATACAAGAGGACACAAAGCGAAATGATGAATACTAAAACACCTCAAGGAAAACCCAGAGGAAGAACATATACGGAAAGATCACCAGGAGATGACGAAAATGAATCAGAAAATATGGCGAAAATAACCAAGACTGCACATAATTCCGGCACAAAGCCAAAAAACTGAGATTGTATGTAAAAGTAGCACATAATAAAGAACAAACGACTAGTATCACTAAAACATACCGGCAAACGAATATGGAAAACGCAGTTATGGAATGTAAAGAGACTGTAAAGAAAATGAATGAAAACCTGAAAACGAAACTAGCACGGAAAAATAACAACGAATCAAACATAAGAAAAAGAGATAGAAAAAGAAAAACCAAGAAGAAAAATAGAGTAAAAGTAGGAACCTGGAACGTTCAAACATTATTGAGACCAGGAAAAATGGAAGAGGTAGCAAGAGAAATACAAAGATACAGAATAGACATACTAGCACTACAAGAAATACGATGGAAGGGAGAAGGAAATATCAAAAAGAAAAACTACACAATATACTACTCGGGAGAAAACAAGCAAGGAAAAAACGGTACAGCATTCATGGTTAACAGTAAGATTAGGGACAAAGTTATAGAATTTAAAGCGATAAATGGACGAATGTCGTATATAAAAGTAGAAAACAAACAAGCCAATATGACAATCATAAACATATATGCACCCACAGAAAATGCACCAGAAAATGATAAAATTGAATTGTATGAACAACTGGAAGAATTATATGAAAGATTACCCAGAAATGATATAGTACTAATGGTTGATGACTTCAATGCAAAAGTAGGCAAAGAAAACCAGTATAAGGAAGTAGCAGGGAAAGAAACTATTCATGACGAGACACACGATAACGGAAGGAAATTATGCCAACTAGCAGCAATAACAAACAGTTACATTATAAGTACAAACTTCATGCACAGAAGAGAGCATAAAGTAACATGGTTGATACCTGGCACAACAGATGGCAATCAGATAGATCACATACTAATATCCAAAAAATGGAAAGCAATAATGCACGATGTCAGATCATATAGAGGAGCAAACGCGGACACAGACCATTTTCTAGTAATAGGAGAAATCAAAATGAAGATAAAGCAGAGAGAACAAGACAAAACAAAAGAAGATGGAATCTGGAGAAGTTAAAAATACAGGAACTAAGAGAACAATATGAGACAACCCTAAAGGAAAACCTAATACAAGCAAATAACACAGAGGACATATGGAAAAATATAAAAGAATCCATTTTGAATTCAGCTGAAGAGGTGCTAGGACAGAGGGAAATAAAAAGAAGGAAAGAGTGGTTTGGTTTGATGCAGAATGCGAAAACAAAATCAAACAGAAAAACCAAGCAAGAGATAAATGGATATAAACTAAAGAAGTGCATCATCGAAACGAATATAAAGAAAAAAAGAAAGCAGCCGATAATTGTTGCAAGAACAAAAAAAAAACTGTGGATCGAAGAGCTGTTAAAGGAACTAGAAATGAATAGTAAAGACAGCGCCAAACTATTTGGATACCTAAAAGCTCAACAAAGAAAAGGCAGACCAGTAGTTAAAATTGACAATAGATCATGGGAAACACACTTCACAGAACTATATAGATGCAAAGAAAGCCCGGAAGAGGAGCTAGGCGCAATGGAAGACATTAGAGATAATGAAATAGGGATGCCAACACATGATGAATATTTAGCCATCATTCAAAAAATGAAACAGAAAAGAACACCAGGCCCAGATAAAATTCCCAATGAGCTAATTAAAAACGGAGGGGAAAAGTTATTAACAAGCATCTATAACCTAACAGTTAGAATATGGGAAGCAGAAGAAATGCCCGAGGATTGGAAAGAAGGCAGAATTATACCAATATTTAAGAAAGGAGAAGTAACAAACTGTAGCAATTATAGAGCAATATCTCTACTGAGTACAACATATAAAATTCTAACAGCCCTCATCAAACAAAAACTTAATCAATTCACAGAGAAAAAAATTGGGGACTACCAGCAAGGATTCAGAGAAGGCAGATCCACTAGAGATGCGATCCACATAGTTACACAAACAATCGAAAAATGCCACGAACACAACATAGAACTCCACATCCTCTTCGTAGACTTCAGACAAGCCTTTGACTGTATTGGAAGAAACAAATTATTTATTGAAATTAAAAATCAAGATATACCAGCAAAATTAATCAGATTAACAAAAATGACCATGGATGGAGCTCGAGCCAAAGTAACAACAGAAGAAGGTAGCACAAAATCAATTGCAATAGAAACAGGAGTGCGACAAGGCGACTCACTGTCAACCACATTATTCAACATAGCAGTAGAAGGAACAGTCAAGGCCAGCAAAATTAAAGGAACTATAGCCCACTCCTCAACACAAATAGTGGCATATGCAGATGATTTAGTTCTTATGGGAAGAGACAAGGAAAGATTAAAAGAAGCAGTAACAATCCTGGCAAAAGAAGCACGGAAAAGAGGTCTAGAAATTAACGAAGGAAAAACAAAATATCTACTCTGCTCTAGAAGAGAAGATAACAGGATGAGAGAAATCAAAATAGAAAACTACACTTTTGAAAGAGTCCAACAATTTAAATATTTGGGAGTAATAGTGAATGGCCAAAACAAGAGAAGTGAAGAAGTAACGGAACGAATACTAACAGGCAACAAAACATACTGGAGATATCATAGGCTTATGAAGGAAAAGAACTTATCCAGAAATACAAAACTGAAAATATACAGAGTTGCAATCAGACCAGTAGTTACGTACGCAGCTGAGACAATGTGCCTCACGGAAAAAGATGAAGAAAAATTGAGAATATTCGAAAGGAAAATCCTCAGACGCATTATGGGCCTGATAAGAATGGACAACGGAGAAATGAGAAGAAGAATGAACCATGAACTAAGAGACATAATGAAGGGAGAAGATATAGTTAGATTTATTAAATCACAGAGGCTGAGATGGCTGGGACACATAGAAAGAAGGAAAAACGACCGACTGATTAAAAAGATCACCAAATGGAAACCGGCAACTGAAAGACCAAGAGGAAGACCCAGAGAGAGATGGGAGGACCAGGTCATGAGAGATATCAAAATTATGGAAGTGAGAAACTGGAGGGAACTATGCACATATCGAAATGAGTGGAAGAAAATAGTAACGAAAGCCAAGTCATACAACAAACTTTGACAACATACAAGTGGAATGCGGAGTGGTTCACCGCAATAAGCGAATCTAAGAGCTCTAAGTAAGAGCGGCAAACATTCCACCTGGAATGAAAAGCCCTGATGATGATGATTATAATATAAATATTAAATATGCCATTTTAAATATTTTCTTTGGTTTATATGAGTTTAAATCCGTTAGAGAAAATATGCCTCTAAAATAGTCGATTACAAAATTCTTTTATGGCAGAAATTGAAACAACAAAAAGTTCTTTTTTTATAAAACTGTAATTATTATTTTTAAATAGGAATAGAGATCGTGTGGTAGCTCATTTGAAAGGCTATTTAATTCACTATTCAGTAACATTAACCTTAACGTCATTATTTATACAGGGTGGATAAAAAAATAATTTTTGAATTAAATTAATTGTCGCAAAAAGAAGAATGTATGTAATTCATTTAACTCAAAATACATTTTACTGCTATCAGAAAAGAGAAAAAATGTTTACTTGACAAATAAACGCTATTTACTTAAACTTAATGTTCAAACCGCCAAGAGGCAGGTGGGTGACTGTTTGACATTTAATTTAAGCGAAAAGCAAGATTTATTTATGAAATAAACATTTTTTATATATCCTAATATCAGTAAAATGTATTTTGAGTAAAATAAATTATATAGGTACATTCTTCTTTTTGCGCCCTTTAATTTAATCCAAAAATTATATTTTTATCCACCCTGTATAAATTATGATGTTAATGTTTATATTACTGAACAGAGAATTGAATAAACTTTCAAATGAGCTGCCACAAGACCCCTATTCCTATTTAAAAAAAGTCATTGATTACGCCCAAAAAATGACATCGTTACTATGACATATATGTATATTGTATATGTCAAAAAATCATAAGATAAAAATAAAAATCGACCTCTCTCGGAACTTTTCACCAAAGTGGCCTATTTACAAAAAAATGAATTTATTCCATACTTTAGAATCTCTGTATATTCCACAAGCCTTGTAGGCCCTTAGTTAAATGTTATCTTCGTCCTCTTTCTTGTATTCATAACATTTTTCTAATCTACCAACCACTCTATAAACCACTCTCTACTAACTGTAGATGTTCCTTTAATCTTTCATTTTCACTGGTAACAAATTTTCTCCATTAGTCATCATTAATTAGTATGTTATTGGATCTTAATATCGAAGGCGAAACTATAGAACAGGTGAATTCATTTTAGTATAATGAAGACTATGACAAATGTCAATGAGACACATATCATGAGTTTATATGTCAATGACAATGCGGTTGAATTTGTCGACCAGACAGGAAAAAAAAAGTTTTTTTATAAAAATCGTGGTAAAATCATAGCAAACCCACCTCTGTTAGATTACGTTAAGTCTGTTAGAACCAGAAGTACCGTTATGTACTACAGAAATTGGTTAAACATAAGAAAAGTTGCCGCCTTGGTCATTGCGGGAGATTAACTATTTAGTTCAGAGAAATAAGGAAAAAAATATCCTGTTGGTGACACAACCCCTTTCCAGGCCGAAACCAAATTTTTTGAGTAGTATGGAAATCTATAATAATAACCTATCTGTTTCCTCCAGCCGATTTTGATGATATACATAGTTATAAACAAATGAAGATCAAAAAACGGTAAATTTTCGCTTTTTTCGTCTATTACCAAAAAGTTAAGCATTTTAAACAAATTTGAGAGTAAGAAACATAAATCGTATAAAAAACCTTCAACATGGCGTTCAATGAATATGTCTATCCTCATTGGTTGCTTAGAAAATTGCAAAATATATAATAAATTTTGAGTTTTTATAAATATTCATAACTTATGTAAAAATTACCTTAGAACCTTCTTATTACACGGAATGCTGATACTTCTGGTGCTTAAATCATACCCTTAATTTCAAAGCAGTTGGTCAAATAGTTTAACAGTTATTTAATTTGTTTATCCCAAATTAATTTTTTTTGCAACACTGTAAGTCAGAAAATGATAAAGTTACAGTAATACTTTGGATAGTTTATGTAAGAAGAAGATTTAGACTGTTAAATTAATTGAAAAAAAAATAACAAAAAATAATTCTAAATAGGTATTGCAAAATTATTTTGCAAGAACATGTGAATTAAAAATATGGGGGGCTAACTTCGTCCCTAATTGTCATAGGAAAATTGTTTTCTTTCTAAATGTGTATAAAAATTTAGTCTTTTTAAATATGAAATAGCTATTTGTATAACAAGGGAGGAAAGTGCTACTTTTCCTCCCGAGAATGAAGTTTACTGCCCGACGCGTAGCGGAGGGCAGTAATCATTCAAGGGAGGAAAAGGCACTTTACTCCCATGTTATACATATGGTTTTTCCACCTTCCTCAAATAACAAGTCATTTTTTCATTTTTACTTAATTTATTTATGTAACTAACCAACAAAATTTATTAAAACTAAAACTAACAAGTAGGTAGAATATAACTGTCAACTGTCAAATATAAGTCAAATTATTAATGTAAACATTGTTAAATCAAAATAACAATTTACTGTTTTTTACCATTGTGCAAAATACAGAGTGTTTTATAAATAAACGTTAAAATGTATAGATCCTTACGTAAAAATGTAAGATATTGTACAGGGCGTCAATAAGTTATATTTCATGAATGAAATACCATGACGTCACTTTTACTTTTCCTCCCTAGGGAGGAAAAATATTTTCCTCCCTAGGGAGGAAAAGTACAACTTTGCTCCCTACAATCTGGTCCGGAAAAGTATACTTTCGGTAGAGGTAGGTGGAAAAAATATTTTTTCTACGGTTAACGGTTAAAAGTTATTCCAATTGTTTATAAGTAAGCAAAAAATCGATATGTTTTTGCAAAATAATTTTACACTGTTTAAAATTACTTTTTGTCATTTTTTTAAATTAAGTTAATAGTATAAATGTTCTTCTTTCATAAACTGTTCCAAGTATTACTGTAACCTCATAATTTTCTGACTTATAGTGTTGCAAAAAAATGAATTTGAGAAAAACAAATTAAATAACTTTTAAACTATTTGACCAATTGATTTGAAATTTAAAATATAATTTAAGCACAAGAAGTCTCTGCATTCCGTTTAATAAGAAGGTTCTAACTTAATTTTTACATAAGTTATGAACATTTATCAAATGTATGACTTATTTTGCAATTTTCTAAGCAACAAATAGACATATTCAGCGAAAGCCATATTGAAGTTTTTTATCTGGTTTATGAGTTTCTTATTCTCAAATTTGTTTAGAATGCTTCACTTTTTAGTAATAGATGAAACAAGAGAAAATTTACCGTTTCTTGATTTTCATTTGTTTATAACTATGTATATCGTCAAAATCGGCTGCAGGAAATATATAGGTTATTAATATAGATGTCCACACTACTCAAAAAATTTGATTTCGGCCTGGGGGATGTGTCACGCGAAAAATCTTATTTCTCTGGACTAATTTCAAAATATTCTACTGTGTGTTGTATTATCTTATTATAAAATATTTAAGTAATTTCCCTTTTATGATATAAGGTAAATCTGATTTTAATTTATAACTATTTTACATAAGGAATAAATCAGGGCCTCTGTTAAATAATCCCCGTATACAAGGAAAACAAACTTTTTTAACTAGCTATATATATTCAAACAAACTCTTAACACCACTTTGGTCCCTTCCACAACTCCCGAACGGACCCGAAATATATTCATAGGCCGCATTCCCAATAAAATCTATTTACCCGGACCTGTGTCTGTGTCACTCCTGCGTCTGAGTCATCCCATCAGGCGTTCGAGCGTCCGTCGTTGCGACGTCCGTCGAATGGACGACCGTCGTCGTAGGGTTCTAGATTGGAAATGGAACAAACAGGTATTTTTAATGATTCGAATTCGTAGTATTGATTCCCTGGTTGGAATTGATTCGTCGAAGTTTTTTCAGAGAACGAATCCAGTACCAAAGAGAACAGTGGCGGCTCGTTATTTTTACAATAGGGGAGGCTATACCTAACTCTAAAATATCTAGACAAATTTGCACTAGCAAAAAAATGCGCCAAAAAATGTAATGTAAATGTAATGCGCCATAATTCATAATTTCATAATATCATATCATTTTAAAAATAATTAGTCTAATTGTAAAAGTTTAATACCAAAGTTTTTGTCGTTTATTTGTTAACAATTCCATCTTTGTAAGTAGATATCCATATCACAATATGTAAATACAGATTTGATGTTTTGCAGTCCAATTTTTTTAATTCTAAACGCGGCCTACTGCTAATCCAAAACATGATAAATTACCGATATTTTGCTTTGCGTTACAAATATCGGAAAAAGTTATTTGAACAAGTTGTTCCAAATATTATTCTAACCCCAAATTCCAAATTTCATAACAAAATTCGCACTTTTAGTTTTTTTCATTATTTTTAGTCAGGACCCTACAATTCGTTGACCCGAGATGCACGCAACGGCAACGGAGCCGAGAAGCTAGTTAGCCTCCGTTGGTAAATCTCCGGGCAGCGTGTGATGACACCGTAGATGCCACTGTTAAGAGAGCGGGTCTCCTTAAACGCCTGCTGCGCTGCGCGGAGCATTAGCAACGGAGGCTGGCCGGCTTCTCGGCTCCGTTCACGCATCTCGGGATAACCCAGGATCCTGCCCACAATAATCGGTTTGTTTTAGCAAACAGTCAAACTAGTCAGAAACCGTCAGCAAACAGTTGGTCAGTGAGAGAACAAAATACACCAGTCACCAGTGCTATCCCCTCGCGCTGGTCCACTATTCGCTGATGGTTTCAAACCGTTTGAGACTGATGCCAGAACAAACCTATTAATAAAAAAAACTGAGACGCAATCATGCGTTCTAATGCTAATGCTCCGTGCGTATGGATATTTAGTGATAATATGGAATTTACACGTTGTATAATAGTAAGAGTGCTTGTTGTTTTTCGCGATTCAAGATAAACAAAACAGTGTAGCGTGTGTAAAAAAATTATGGGGAGGCTATACCACCCTTGCCTCCTCTGACGAGTCGCAACTGAAAGAGAAGTACCAAATCAAACACATTACAGGAAAACATGGAGACAAATATGCAGAGATCAAACCCAAAACCCCGTACACCTGAAGGAAGGAAGAATTAGGACTAAGTAGATAAGTAAGTAACTATGTAATTAGTTAAATGTGAGCTATGTTGAAATTACAGAAAAAATGTAGAACATAAACAGAAATGGTGACGTTGTACTATTCCCCATATGAAATGTTTTATTTTATTTATTACAAATTGTTCTCTATTCAGTATTGGAATGTTCGGATTCAGTAATCTGAACACTTCAATAATCTGGCACTCTTTGGTTTTTGATAGTGATAAATTAGTGAGATTCTCATAAAAAGCTATTGTTAAGTTTCCTGCCTGTCAATGACCCACTAGAAAATTACAGTAATGGGTCTCAAGTAAAATAGCATTCGTCTATCTACAAGTATTGAGGTTCTCCAGGCGTTCTAGCGGTAAACCGACCAGATCCTTCTAGAGGCACGTGTTCAGCAATAGATACTGGTGGCTCTGAAAGATCTAGCAAAATCTGGGAGCCAAAAAGCAGGTATATAATTTGTACGATTGAGGGTCGTCGGTGATAGAGCGAATAAGGTGAATAGCATAGGTAAAAGCTATGGTCTCAAGATCAATATTTTGAAAACGAAATATATGGTCATTAGCAGAAACCCTGCAGAAGACCCGATAATATGCATAGGTTACGATCGTATAAAATGCGTGAAAACTTTTAAATACCTTGGCACCACAATCAATGACCAATGGTACCCACAACATGAAATAAAACCCGAATACAGACCGCTCCTATGTAATTAAAACCTAAATTTCTAAATACGCTACAGAATGGTCAAGTGCTAAATCTGGTCTATCTTGCTTTATGGCATGGAAACGTGGACTTTGAAAAGAACCTTAATCAGCAAACTTAAAGCATTTGAAATGTGGTCATTGAGAAGAATGATGCGCATACCGTGAGTCGATAGAGTTCAAAACGATGACGTCTTTAAGAGAGCCGGGGTGGAAATAGAACTCTTTGGATTAATTAAGAAACGCAAGATTAGTTACTTTGGGCACATATTAAGAGGAGCAAAATATGAAATACCACAGTTAATCCTACAAGGGACGATCGAAGGTAGGAGAGGAGTCGGCCGTAAACAACTATCCTGGTTAAGGAATATTAAGGAATGGGCAGGAATATACACAACACAGGCGAGCTTTATCACGCCGCCATGAGATAGTCGCCTACGCACTTTGGTGTAACGCATGTTAAGAAGAAGGGTCCTCGCCGTAATTACCAGAATAATGGGACAGTATTTAAATAGTCAGAATCAATGACGTCTTCTTCTTCTTCTTCTTCTTCTTCTTCTTCTTGTTCTTCTTGTTCTTCTTCTTCTTCTTCTTCTTCTTCTTCTTCTTCTTCTTCTTCTTCTTATTTTTGTATAGACATGACTCTGTCTGTTTTTTCAATGTGCCTCTAGTAAGTTGTCGTTCCATCGTTATCGTGGTCTTCCCACTTATCGTCCTCCTCTTGGGGAACCGTCTCTCGCTGTCCTGACTATTCTATTTGTTGTCATTCGGCTTATGTGGTCATTCCATTCTATTCTTTTGTTTCTTACCCAGTTATGAATGTTATCCACCTTGCATCTCCGTCGTATATCTGTACTTCTAGCTCTGTCCCATAGAGTCTTACCATCGATTTTTCGAAGGGTTTTCATCTCCGCTGTTTCGAGCAATCTTTTTGTTCTCTATGTGTCAGGTCGTGTTTCTGCCGCGTATGTCATTATTGGTCTGATGACTGTTTTGTAAATTCTGCCTTTCATTTCTTTTCTGATATTTTTATTTCTCCATATTGTGTCATTCAGGCAACCTGCGGCTCTGTTTGCTCTATTCACTTGATCTTCCACTTCTGTTTCGAGCCTTCCGTAGCTAGATAGTGTGATGCCTAGGTATTTAAACTCCATCACTTGTTCTATTATCTGACCTTCCAGCTCCAATCTCTTATCTGAATCAATGACGTCGAAGTGGTAAATCAATTTGAGTATCTGGGCACCCTCGTAACTAATTCTGGATCAAAAACCAATGCATCAAAAAAATAAAAAGAAGGTAAGCCACGGCCAAGGGAGCAATGACAAAGCTCACCAAAGTATGGGAAAGTTACAACATCACCATGGATACAAAGATAAGGATTGTAAAAACAATGACCTTCTCCATTTTTCTATATGAATATGAATGCTGGTCTTTGTAAGTTGATAAACGCACTACAAACGCGTTTGAAATTTTTTTGCTGGCGAAGAATGTTACAAATAAAAACCAACCGCTAACTTTGGTCACGTGGTGCATAGATATGGTCTGGAGAAGCTATTATTGTGGTAGGGGAGCCCAAGCGGGGATTTTTGCAGTTACTCGAGCGCGTCAGATTATTACATGGAGAGAAACCTTGTGCCCTGAAAATGTACCTCTACCATATATTGGCTCTTAATACAGGGGGGTTCTTTAAGAGGGGGCCGAAAAAAATCTATCCTTAGAAAAACTGGAAATTGTCAGATTAAGATAAGGTAAGTTAAGTACATGCAAAACAGTGTATATTTCAAAATTTGACGATTTGAGCCTAAGGAAATGGATGAGTCTCATTTCACAAGAAAAAAGCGAATATTTCGCGAAATGAATGACAGATCTGTTGGAGAAATAAATTCCCAACATTAATATTTAGTAAAACTATATTTTTTTTCAATATTTTATTTAGTGGTTTGCGCCTTGTGTACACTTCACAAAGATGTTTCTATGTTTTTATGTTCTATAATTCAAAGTGTACACAAAGGCGCAATATTCAAAAAAAAAGTTCGTTGCCAAGGTGTTGTTATATAGAATAATAAGAGAATAAAAAACGGGAAAGTAGGGCGTGTGTCCGATCCCACACAAAAATTACTTTAATACCAAAAGTTTGTGTTATTGTAATAAAATATTAGTTGTGAAAAGTGTCTTTAGTTATTCCTAGCTTCAGAAGTGTAAAACCAGTGTAAAATTATTTCCTTGGTGTTGCAAAAATCCAACATCAAGTTTGGTCCTTCGAGCCGGATATAAAAAGAAGCTAGGAATTACTCAATTTCCAGAAGGTAAGAAACACACCTAATAAAAAAAAAAGAAGAAATTATTGAACAAAAAAGAAATTATCAGAAAAGATATTACAAAAAAGAAAAATCATTAAAAAATTAATTTTGTAAAACGTCAAGCTCATACAATAGCGCCATCTATGTAAAAGAGGGCGAACGACCGACGTCGAATGGTTATCAAGCGATCGAGAGAAATAATCGATGTTTTATGAAATCGATCATATATGAAGTGACAGAAAACTGACATTGACAGTGAATACAAAATTAAATAAATTGACTGTTTGTGTTTTGGTTTGTAAATAATCGTCAACATTTTTGTTATTTTGATATTTAAAATAGTTTTTTTTACCTTTTAAGTTTTAGGTAGATTCATATAAAAAAAAATGCCCGCTAAAAAGGATATTGAAATGCTAAAAACTAAAAAATCTCAAGAAATTCAGTCTATTAAAACTATTACAAGGTTTGTTGAAAAACATTTGGACAAAGAAATTTCTGAATTAATAATTAATCAATTACAAACTAGGAAAGACTTACTAATAGAAAATTTTAATAAACTTCAAGATCTTCATTGTGAAATTTTATGTTGTGAACAGGGGTATGCAGATTCCATTGATAATATTAGAGAGGAATGCTTTGACACATTAGCTAAAATTAATAGTCAACTCTCAAAAACAGTAATACAGAGCGTAAGTACTAATCCACAAGATATAAATAATTCTTTTTATTCTTCAAATATTCCACGAATAGAAATTCCTTGTTATGACGGCAAAGATTTAACAAGTTATAGACCTTTTATAGATTTATTTCTAGCTGTTTTTGATAGAAATAAGTCACTGCAAAATGTTGAAAAACTTTTTCATTTAAAGAATCATTTGGAAGGAGAGGCAAGAAGCCTAATAAATGATCTACCTCTAACAAATGACTCTTATAATGATGCATTGAGAATGTTAGATAACCGTTATAACAATGAAACAATATTAATAAATTCTCACATTTATTCACTACTTGACATTCCCTCCATTCAAAAAGGAACTTCCACCGCCTTACGTGAGTTCATTAGTAAAGTGAGACAGCAGTTAGGTGCACTAAAAAACTTAAAGCAACCCGTAGAAAGTTGGGATATGATCCTTATTTGCATTTTAACTAAAAAACTAGATCACTATACTAATAGATCATTTCAAATTGATAGGGACAACTCAAAATTGCCAAATTTAAAAGATTTCTTATCTTATATTGAAAATAGGGCTACAGCTTTAGAAACTGTAACCACTCCAGATAAAAAATGTAGCACTAACAAAGAAAGGTATCAAAAAACTCACTTGGCTACAAGTAAAGTCAAATTAGAAACCAGGTGTAGCTTTTGTTCATCCTCAGGCCATAAAATTTATAATTGTTCCAGTTTCAAATCTGTTTCAGTAAATGATAGAGTGTCTTTTATAGACAGTCATAAGGCTTGTCGAATTTGTTTGAATAATCATCCTGGTAGGTGTAAAATGAGTTTCAGGTGTTCAGTTTGTCGAAAAGAACATAATTCTCTTCTGCATGTGGACAGACAAACTCCATTAGACAGCACTGGACAGGGTAACAGTGGTAATGCAGACGATAGGGTGACTACATTTGGTTCAATAAATGAAAACATTAATAATGTTCTGTTACCAACAGTGAAGGTAAAAATTAGAACAAAAAGGGGTGATTATATCACTGCCAGAGGTCTCCTGGATACAGGATCTCAAATATCATTAGTAACAAGTAGGTTGGTAAGTAAATTAAACTTAAAAACATTTAATAATAATGTCAATATCTTAGGTATTTCTGAGAATATTACCAATGTGCAAAAGGCTGTAAATTTAAAAATTGAGTCATGTGTGTTTGATTATAGCACAAATATAAAATGTTCTGTGGTTGATAAAATTACTAGTGATATACCACAAACAAATTTCAATGTTTCAAATTTAAATATTCCTAAAAATATTAAATTGTCTGATGATGACTTCAATAAATCTGGCACAATTGATATATTGTTTGGGGCAAATATTTCATTTCATATTTTGCTCTCCGATAAAATACAAGTAGACCAGATTATATTACAAAATACTCTATTTGGGTTCATAGTTAGTGGTTCTGCTCCATCACTACAAATTTGTAATTTTTCTGCTTTTCATTTAAGCATGAAAAATAATTTAGAAAATATTGTTTCTCAATTTTGGGAAACCGAGAAGGTTCCAGAAATTTTTCCGGAATATTCGACAGAGCAGGAAGCTTGTGAGATTAATTTTGAAAATTCTTTGCAAGTAATAAATAATAAATACCAAGTTAAATTACCATTAAAACAAAATCTACCTGATTTGGATTTAGGAGATTCATTTTCTGTAGCATTAAAACGCTTTGAAAATCTAGAAAAAAGATTTAAAGTCAATCCTGAGCTGTACTCTCAATACAAAAGTTTTATTGATGAATATTTAGCTCTAAAGCATGCAAAAATAGTAAGTCTTAGTACATATGACTTAAATAGTGGTTCTTTATACTTCATGGCTCACCATCCAGTGATACGTGAAGACAAAAAAACAACAAAATTAAGAGTAGTCTTTGATGGCAGCATGAAATCAAAAAAGAAAAAATGCATCAATGATTATCTCTATAATGGTGCTGTAGTTCAAAATGAGCTCTTCGATATTCTTGTTCTTTTTAGAAAATATAATTACGTCCTTTTGACAGATATTAAACAAATGTATAGAATGGTTTTGGTACATCCAGACCATTGCCAGTTACAAAATATTTTGTGGCGAGAGAAAAATGGCAGTTTACAATGTATTCAACTTCAAACTGTAACATATGGTTTAAGAAGTTCTTCCTTTTTAGCTACCAGATGTTTGGTAGAATTAGCCCGAACTGAAGGTAAACGCTATCCTTTGGCTTCTAAAGCTCTTCTTAATAACACCTACGTTGATGATATTTTGTGTGGGTGTGACACAATCGAAGAAACGATAAAACTAAAAAATGAACTTATCTCGCTGCTCAAATTAAGGTCCTTCGAGTTGCACAAATGGTGCTCAAATAATTTACAAATTTTAAATGATATTCCTAAAAATAAACAAAATTTTGATGAAATTAACATCAGCAAAAACGATTTAACGGTAAAGACTCTGGGATTGACTTATGATACAAAAACAGATAATTTTAAATTTAGTTGTCCAAAAGTTGATATAAATGAATGTGTAACTAAAAGACAGATTCTCAGTTTTGTTTCCAAATTTTATGATCCTTTGGGATTAGTGGGCCCAGTTTTAGTAGCTGCTAAGGTAATTATGCAAAAACTTTGGTTAAGTAAGGTCAAATGGGATGCTATAATTTCCAGTGAGTTACTTGACACTTGGAAAAATTTTGTTGAAAGCTTAATGAGCATGCCCACAGTGACTGTCCAAAGAAATTTAAACTTTACTGGTGCTCTTCATATTGAAATAGTTGGCTTTTGTGACTCCTCCTTGATTGCATATGGAGCTGTTATTTATGCGAGGACTATTTTTGAAAATGAAGTACATGTAAATTTGATTTGTTCCAAATCTAGGATTGTTCCTATAAACAAAAAACTAACTATGCCAAGACTTGAACTGAACAGTGCTTTGTTGCTTTCAAAACTATCTCACAAGGTTTTTGAACTGTTAAAAGATAAAGTCAGTAAGGTATTTTTATATTCAGATTCAAACATTGTCTTAGCTTGGATAAAATCCGAACCTTTGAAATTGAATCCCTATGTTGCCAATAGAATTATTAAAATTCAAGAAATGACATCCGAATTTAAATGGTTGTATATAAACACTAAGGAAAATCCAGCAGATTGTCTTTCTCGTGGACTTGAACCTCATGAAATTAATTCAAACAATCTTTGGTTTAATGGTCCTGAAATTCTTTCAAATATTGAATTCTTGCACTTTGAAATTCCATTTTCTACTCCAGACCATTTGCCTGAATATAAAGTTGTCACTTTAGCTAAGGTCAAACCAGAATCTTTCTTCATAAAATTCTCTAGCTTAACAAAACTTCAAAAAATAGTGGCTTATTGCCTACGATTTGTAAATAATATAAAAAATAAAAATAAAAAGATTACTGGAAGTTTAACAGTTGTAGAACTAGAAAATAGCCTTAAAACCATTATTAAGTATGAACAAAGTTTTCATTTTTCTGAGGAAATAAAATGTCTAACCAACAACACAGCAATTAAGTCTAATTTAAATTCTTTATATCCTTTCTTGGACTCTCAGGGACTGTTAAGAGTTGGTGGTAGACTGGAGAACTCAGATATTTCTTTTAATAAAAAACATCCTTTGATCGTTCCCAAAAACAATCATATCACTGATCTTTTGATTCACAGAGAGCACTTAAGACTTTTACATGCAGGTCCGAAACAAGTTTTAAGTTCATTAAATCAAAATTTTTGGATTATTAGTGCCACTAAAGAAATTAAAAGGATTTTGCACAAATGCGTAACCTGTTTTAAATGTAAGGCCAAGTGCAGTGAACAGTTAATGGGATCTCTTCCTGAACAAAGGGTACGTTCATCGAGGGTCTTTCAGAATGTTGGTATAGACTTCTGTGGTCCCTTCCAAATTAAACAGTCACGGATTAGAAAGTCTATAACGACAAAGGCATATATAGCATTGTTTGTTTGCTTTTCTGTGAAGGCAATTCATATGGAGTTACTCTCTGATCTAACAACAGATACTTTTTTAGCTTCATTAAAAAGATTCATTTCTAGAAGGGGTAAACCATCCAAGATCTTTTGTGACAATGGTGCCACATTCAAGGGAGCAAATAATCAACTTCAAAAACTTCTAAACGACAACATTAAGTTAAACAACTTTTGCCTTGATGATAAAATTGAATTTTGCTTCATCCCAAGTTATTCTCCAGTATTTGGGGGTCTATGGGAGGCCGGGGTGAAGAGTGCTAAATATCATATAAAAAGGGTGATGGGAAATAATATTTTAACATATGAGGAGTTTAATACTTTGATTACTCAAGTTGAAGGAATATTAAATTCAAGGCCTCTTATGGCAATTAATAATGATTCCTCTGACTTAGAATATTTGACCCCAGGTCATTTTCTAATAGGTGCTCCTTTGACAACTTTCCCTGAAACTAATTTAACTGAGATTCCTGAAAATAGATTAAAATTTTGGAGGTTGTGTGTTCAAATGCAGCAGCATTTTTGGCAAAGGTGGTACCAAGATTATCTAACACAACTTCAAAACAGACCTAAATGGAGAAAATCGTTGCCAAATTTACAAGAAGGCATGCTTGTGCTTGTAAAGGAGGACAATGTTTCTTCTTTTGGGTGGCCTATAGCAAGGATTAATAAAGTTATTCCTGGTAAAGACGGAAAGGTAAGAGTGGTGGAAGTAAAAACTAAAAAGGGAACATACTTACGTTCTGTCACAAAAATTGCTGTTCTTCCAATTAACGATGAACAAATTTAAATTATTTTTTTTTTTCAATTTATAATAATAAATAAAATTTAACTTTATAACTATTTCTATTTAAATTTAAAACTTTGTAAAAGTTTTATACTTATATAAGCAATAAATTCTTTAAAAAATGTGTAAAAAAAAGGGGTGGAATATATTGTTTTGGTATCAAAACCAAGGCCCCCCAGCATGTTGGAGAAATAAATTCCCAACATTAATATTTAGTAAAACTATATTTTGTTTCAATATTTTATTTAGTGGTTTGCGCCTTGTGTACACTTCACAAAGATGTTTCTATGTTTTTATGTTCTATAATTCAAAGTGTACACAAAGGCGCAATATTCAAAAAAAAAGTTCGTTGCCAAGGTGTTGTTATATAGAATAATAAGAGAATAAAAAACGGGAAAGTAGGGCGTGTGTCCGATCCCACACAAAAATTACTTTAATACCAAAAGTTTGTGTTATTGTAATAAAATATTAGTTGTGAAAAGTGTCTTTAGTTATTCCTAGCTTCAGAAGTGTAAAACCAGTGTAAAATTATTTCCTTGGTGTTGCAAAAATCCAACAGATCGAGAAACTAAAAAATACGTGCTCAATATGTTTCAAAAATCTATCGTATGATACCAAACACGACTTCCCTCGGAGAGGGGTGGGGGGTAAATTTAAAATTTTAAATACGAATCTCGCGATATTCCGTGAAATGAACATCAGATCGAAAAACTAAAAAATACGCTTATTCAATATTTTTGAAAAATCTATCGAATGGCACCAAACACGACCCCACACAGAGGTGGGGTGGAGGGTTACTTTAAAATCTTAAATGGGAGCTTCCATTTTTTATTGCAGATTTGGATTCCTTACGTAAACATAAGTAACTTTTATTCGAAACATTTTTTCGAATTATGGATAGATGGCGCTATAATCTAAAAAAAAATTGTTGGAAATGGAAAATTAAATTAAAAATGCAAATTCCTCACTAAAATGGAAAACTTTACTTAACTTTTTGAAGTTATACTTCTTTACGCGCGATATGAGGGTGAATTTTTATATGTTAAAACCTACGATCCCGGCTCATGCGCATTATAACTTTGTTCTGATTGGATGTTCAAATGACATGTCAAAAATTATCCAATATGGCAGCTGTAGCGCAGCTGTGGTTTGGACGGTTGACGGTTTGGTTATGTATGGTTGTTGCGTTTTAAAATTTGTGGGAAGAGAAACAACAAAGGTTAGTTAATAGTTATACTGCGTTTTTAAATAGTTTTCATATTATATTTTTGAAGTTATACTTCAAAATGTTTTAATTTATGTATGTATCAGTCCAGAAAAGGTGTGGAAAGGATATATTAGTGTTTTTAAATATATTTTTCTACAAACGTGTTAAAAATGCAATTTTTAGGACTCCATAGGAGCGTTAAAAATGCTACTTTAAGGCACTGCAGTTAAAAGTGAATTGTCAAATTGTGAAACGTCAAAATATTTATATTTCATTTATTAACATTAATATTAATAATACAACTTGCGCAATTTGAAAAAGGTGGTTTAAAAGGTTTTTTATTATAATTTTGTGTCTTTGGATTTGTCTTCCTTGGGAGTAAAATAATAAAACATCTATTTTTATATTTCACTTGTCACCGTGATGTATAATTATGTATATCTGAAAGGTAAATAGCATGCGGCTTGATGGCCTTGTTGGTAGAGCATTGGACCAGAGATCAAAAAATCGCGAGATTGCGAGTTCAAATCCCGGATGATTCATGTTTTTTTCTTCTTTTTTTTTAATATTTGGCATTGTTTTGGTTCATTTTTAGTAATTATTGTTAATTTTTTGTATTGTAACTGTTAAGTAGGTATATTTATTTCGTTGAAATTATATTATAATAGAAGTATAACTTCTTACGTGCGTACAAAGTACACACACATTCTTTTTTTTTGGTTTTAGGACCTACTCTTCACAACTCAATAGGTCCCCATAACGCTCGAGTGACTGCACATTTAGCATACTTTGCTCCCCTACCATTGTAAGGGATGGTAAAAGAAGCGAGAGCTCGGAAAAAATCACCAACAAGGTATGTGGACCACATTACAAAAGAGGCCGGAATTTCACGAAACCTTTGCTTGAGAGTTGCAAAGGAGAGAGAAATATGAACGAAGAAGGTTTAAATAAAGAAATTGCAATGTATTAATACATTCTGATTGTAGATAGCGCGCGTTTATATCAGAATAATATTTTCGGGAGATAAATGTATATAAATTATGTTCAGTTAAATAGTTAACGTAAATAAATTAAAATAAAAACTAAATACATTAAGTGTGAAAATTCATTCTAATTTAGAAGAATTAAAATCAACACTATATTATTTTAGTTATCTCTAGGTTGGAGGAACATAATTGAAGATACCAATTCATTCGGTATTAGTGATGTTGATTATAGTTACTTTCGAGTATTCGTTACAAATCGTTACTCTTTTATAAAGTAATTATTTAAAGTATTCGTTACTTTGATTACTTTGATTACTTTTGTTACTTTTGTATTTGAGTACCGGTAATCATATCGAGAATCGCATTTCTCAGTACATATTTTGTATTAGTATTAGTAGGATAATTTGATTACTATGATTACTCTTGTATTTGAGTACCGGTAATCATATCGAGAATCGCATTTCTCAGTATTTCGTATAAGTATAAGATCCGATATAACGACCTTCACCGATCTATTTAATGGATAGAAATTAAATGATATGTAATTGTTCTGTCATTGCTGCTCCACAATATCAGTAATCTCGAGTAATCTGTTTGCATCAATTAAGTGCCAAAAACAAACCCTCGAAACTCTAGATGACGTACCTTAGCAATAACCATGGGCACCCAGGTGCTTCGGAGGTCGGTTCTGATTGCAAATTCATGTTCAGTGACCCCCCGAATACCACGAAATAAGAAAATCTGGCTCTTAATATACTGATTTTAACATGTTTATACATTTTTCGATGCGTTTTATACACTTTAAAATGTAATAATGCATTTCCACCTATTTTTTATTGTAGACTTCTTTCCAGACGTCATCCTAATCCTAAATACAATGCAAAGAGTTGCAAGTCTCTATGTACCTACTATACTTAAACATATATTTATTCCTGTGTTTTTAGTGTTAAATGCCCTGGTCTAATAAAAACAATGCCATACCTACATGTAAAATTACAGGTGATGATTATAGTCTAGAAATATTATCATTTCTACATATTTTTCGGTCAATCTAACCTATTTTTTTCTAGGCCTGATAAGAGTAGTGTGTATTTATTATTAAAATCTAATGTATTGCATTTTTATTTTCAAATGAACTAACATCTGAGAAATTCTGTGAATTATGCTGTTTGTGTATGTCTCTGTTTCTGGGTGAATGCTTTGTTAAATGATATACCTCCCTCTGTTTCAGCTACTTCTCAGCGCCCTGTAATCCTGTAAAACTCTTCAGATCCAACGCCCTTCATAGATAAAATTTTAGTTAACTGTACTGATACCGAACACTCGTGTAATATCGGTCCGACTCCGATATCAACCGAGTAGATACAATACTCAAAATCAAAATAGGTACTCGCTCTGATACGATTGGTACGAAGTAACGAAGTAATCAGAGTAATCAAAGTAATCAAAGTAACGATTTACCTCTCTGTATAGTAATCGTTACTTTCGGTATTCGTAAGTATAGAATAGAATAGAAATATGCTTTATTGCCATGAAAAATTTTACACTCTTATCGACAAAGCTTAGAAATAATAAAAAAAAAAACAAAACAGTAACAATCCAATTTACTAAAATTACATAAATCGTCAATAAGTTAAATAAAATAAATAAATAAATCGAAGTTAAAACAGAAATAATCAATTGCAAAAATTTAAATAAATTGCAAATCCATAGTCTACCTAATAATTAATAAAAAAGGTTTAAAAGTTAAAAAGTTAAGCTGCTGCATATGACACCCAAATATAGATAAAAAAATAATAAAAATACTACTTGTGCAAAGGGTACTGTAATTTCTTAGTTATTGACTAAAATAATCTTCTAGTGAATAATATGGTCTTTCAGACAGGTAGGCTTTTGTCAGTTTACGGAATTTGGGAAAAGATGGTGCAGATTTTAGTTGTAGGGGGAGATGGTTGTACATTTTTTTTGCGGAATATAATATCGATTTCTTTACTAACTCCGAGGACGGGGTCGGCAAATAGACGTCAAACGTAGAATTTCTCGTGAAGTAGTGATGATTAGGTCTTGGTGGAAAGACATGTAGATGTTTACGAATTAAGCAAACAGTTTCTAAAATATACAAAGATGGAAGGGTTAAAATTCCGTGATCTTTGAAGTAACTTCTGCAGTGTGTTGTTCTTCTGAGGCCAAACAGATATCTTATAGCTCTTTTTTGTAATTTGAAAATAACATCAAATTGGGCAGCTGTACCAGAACCCCAAAAAGGAAGACCATAACGAAGATGTGACTCGAACAAAGAAAAATATGTTATTTTGGAAGATGCTAAATTGAGTTCATTCGAAACAGATCTTATAGCATAGCAAGCTGAAGAGAGTTTCTTCCGTAACAAATCGATATGGAGGGACCATTTAAGGTTGCTGTCTAAAAAAATGCCAAGAAATTTTACAGAATCAACGGTACTGATCTGGCTGTTATTAAGAGGTAAGGGTTGAAGAGCTCCTTTATAAGACAATGCTACTGTTTTATCTACGTTAAACGAGAGTAAATTTGAGTCAGACCAGGTTTTTATTGTAAGTAGATCAGAAGTTATAGTAGCATGAAGAGTTGCAATATTTGAGTTGCTCCAAGTGATACTGGTATCATCAGCAAAAAGAAAGATGTTTCCATCGATTTTTAAATTAGTGATGTCATTAATAAAGATAAGGAAAAGTAGAGGACCCAATACTGAACCTTGAGGTACCCCACATACAATGTTTTTGAGACTAGAGTCTTTATCATTTGCTCTAACCAGTTGTTTCCTATCTTCCAAGTAAGATTGGAACCAATCTAAAGAAATGCCTCTAATTCCGTAGAAATTTAGTTTTTTTATCAAAATGTTGTGATTTACACAATCAAAAGCTTTGGCGTAGTCACAAAAAACGGTGGCAGTGTGAAGATTATTGTTCAGTGCTTGATAAACCTCATGTAGTACAGAAAAGATGGCATCAGTGGTGCATTTATTATTTAAAAAGCCGAACTGATTTTGTGATAAAATGTTGTTTTCAACTAGAAAGGACATAAGTCGGGCTTTTACGAGTCTCTCAATAATTTTGGAGAGTACCGGTAGTAGTGCAATAGGTCTATAATTGCAGGTATTAGATATTTCACCACCCTTATGAAGAGGAATAATGATGGCTGTCTTCAGGCACTCTGGAAATTTACCTTTCTCAAAAGAATCATTAATTAGTGAGATGAGGACTTCTAACACATTTTCTGGAAGATTAGAAAAAATTTTGATCGATAGACCATCAGTACTACAGGAAGATTTGCTTTTGATACTATTAATTGTATGTAACAAGTACTTTGTAAAAAGTAACGAGTACTTTGTAACGAATAGTTACTTTTTCAACATCACTATTCGGTATCCCCTTTTGATTTGTTCCTTTTGATCGATTCATTCCAGTTTGCTACACCTCTATTCGAGATCAATGACATGCTCTCACATCCTTCGGCCCTATGGCCATACATTTAAATTGATTGCTATAACAGTTTAAACGGCGTGTCACGTTCTGTGGTAGAGAAACATTTTTTTAAAAGATGGGGATTATCCTTTGTTTTTCTTCTCTTATGTTTTTGTAGGATGGGATAAAAATGATGGTAACCGGCTGAAATGACCACAAAATATGGAAATTTACTGCGGACTTCTTCGTGTTCCAGCGTTGGCGTGTATATGGATAAATACTTTTTGTATGTTACTGCTAAATGTTGGTTTTACTTCCTTTTTACACATTTTTATATACAGTCGAACCCGCTTATTAGAATACCAGTTATAGGAATATCCCGGTTTATGGAATATAAATTTGAGGTCAGAAACGTTTTCCATTTACTCTTTAATAAATTTAACCGTTTATAGGAGTACGTTTTAATAAAATAATACCGCTTAATAGAATATTTTTTAAACAAACGAATATCATTTTATGTACTATTTCTTAAAAATGTAAATGATATATGGTTTATTAGGTATTAGGTCTCTCAGGTAATAAACACTTTATTACTTTGTTATGGTCACCAATTCGACCCTTCACGGAAATATCTACAGGTCATAAAGTACTTTTTTATTTTTCCAAAAATTTCTATTGACATCCACTTCGACCCCTGTTAATTTTTAGAAACGGCATTTAGCATTTAGATCAAAACGGCAAACAGGTGTATGTTCTCAAAAAACTTTTGATAGTGTGTAAAAAATGTTTTATTATCAGCTAAGTACTTTCAACACATAATGTGCCATCATCAGAGCTTCCTAAAAGGACATTTAAGATAATATTTTTTTTATATAAAAAATGAGTGAAAAACTTACGTCCTCTTATAAAACCTGCATAGAAGAGCAATTGCTAAACGACACAATAAAATACATGGATACTGGGCAAAAGCCACAGATATCGGGTATAACAACCCCTTAAAATGAATAAATCATTTATTTATTTAGAGGAAATAAAAAATGTAGTATATCAAAGTGTGTAAATAATTTATTTCTTTAGCTGAGCGCTTTCGACATAAACGTCATCATCGGAGCTAATGGTCAATTGTTAAAAAAGTACCGCTACAAAATTGAGGTGTTAACATTTGCATCTAGTGAAAATAAATTTTGGTTGGATATGCTATGTCCTCCGTACAACCCCAAACAGCAAAAACAGAAAAACGGCCACATTACACGTTACACAAACACAAAAAGAATTTTTGAAGTTATACTTCTTTACCGGCGATAGAGGGTAAATTTTTATATGGGAAAACCTAGCGACCGGGCGCATGCGCATTATAACTTTGTTCTGATTGGATGTTCAAATGACATGTCAAAAATTATTCAATAAGGCGGCTGTGGCACAGCTGTAGTTAGATTATTTATGGTTGTTGCGTTTTAAAATTTGTGTGAAAAGAAACAACAAACAAAAGTTAGTTGATAGTTATACTGCCTTTTTAAATAGTTTTCATATACCTATATTTTTGGACTTTTGGACTATTTTGGACAAGGAAAACTCATTCTAATTTGGTAAGTAGTTTTTATTATAATCATATTGTAATTATACATTTGGATTAGGTTGAAATACATACATTTATTTTCTCAAGAATGCGGATTTTAGAGAGAAATCCCAAATTAGGTTCGATTTTTATTTTTAAATTATGATTTTTTGGCGTAGATTTATTTATCTAGTAGGTATGTAATGCTTTGATTTACATACTTAATTTGATTACCAACAAAAGTTCTACCAATCTTCATCTAATATATTGTTTTCTTACTGTTTTGTTATATTTTTATATTTTCTTCCACAAAATTTAAACTACATAAAATTTTCAAAACAGTTGTCAAACAGTAAAACGTTCAGTTACCGTATTTTTCCATATGATAAATAATGTGGGATTGGACGATAGTCCAGGGCGGATCTGTTTTGAGATGGACGTTGAGAGGTGACTCAAATTTTTTTGCAGAAATTGCTTGAAAATACAGTCTAACCTCGATTATCCGTCTCTCCATTAACCGTCACCTCTGTTAACCGTCAGGGTCCGAACATAAGTTGTATTGAGTACTTAAGCAAAAAATTGAGTCATCAATTCTTTTTTTTTAAGCCAAACGAAATTCGCTGAAATGTACAGTGTGGTAACAAATGAAATTATGGCTGAATCAACTGTTTTGTTTTCGTTGCCTAAAGATGACGAATGGCTAATTTGTGATGAGGACGCAAATGACTATGCTATCGATTGCTGACAGATGATGAAATGTTGAAATGGCAAAACAGAGGCTGACGAAACAGATTTAGAAGCTGACACAAACTTGGAATGTGACGGTGGCGATGTCGATGATGCTTTTGCAACTGACAAAGATTTGCCTAAGAAGCTAGAGAAGCTGCATCTCACATGCAACCATTCATCGAGTGGTATTCTCGGCAAAAAGAATCCAATAAAGTAGATTGCATGATCTTACGCCGCATAAGAAAATCAGCCCTTGCAAAATGTGAAACATCAGTAAAACAAACAAATATTTCAGAATATTTAAACCAAATTCGACAATATTAACACGAACACAAATTTCTCTTTATCATCAAACAAAAATAAAATTTGAGAGTTTTTTATTTTTTTAATGTTCTGTTAACCGTCTTTTCGATTATCCGTCATACCCTTGGTCCGGTGCCCTGACGGATAATCGAGGTTCTACTGTAAATCAAATAATAATATTTGAGTTATCCTCCCTCTCAAAAAGGTCCGGAACATTGTTTAAATAATCAAAATGTCAAGAATTGAAGGAAAAATTCGATTTTTTCTTGGTTTTTTGATTATAACTTTAAAACTATTCATTTCCGAGAAAAGTTGTACTAATATAAAAGTTGCGTAATTCAATTTACTACGATATAGAATTGGTAAAAAATTTAAAAAATAGTCACCCTAGTTGCAAAATAGCAATAATTGCGAAAAAAACCATACAAAAACAAGTTTCGCATTTTACGTTTTTCAACCATTTATGCTACACTTAGGACCTTCATATTTCACCCAGAAAAACTCTATGATACAGTAAAACAATACTGTAAATTTCATTAAGATCGGTTTAATAGATTTTGCAAAATAAATTTTGCAATACAGCTTTCGCAAAAAAAATTCATTTTTTCAAAATGTTACAGGACTGAAAATAAAGCAGATAGCAAGTTGAATTTTTTTTTGCTTATAGAAGTCTACTGTACCTTTCATTTGCAATTTTCAAAATTAAAATCGATTAATTACCACGGCGTCAGAAAATTTTTGAAATAAACAATAATTTTTGGTGCTACGCGCAGGACAGCGGTGTTCGATTCACACAGGTTGATTTCCACCAAAATTTCTTCCAATCTTTATCTAATATATTATTTTCTTACTCTATATTTTGTTGTATTTTAATTTTTTAATTCCACAAAAATCAAACTAATTTTATTATTGTTTGTGAAATATTGTTTAAACAATTGCATATGTTTAAAAATAATAAACTTTTATTATTTAAGCTAAAATATATGAACAAAGAAAGTTTTTGCTAATAAAAGTGTCATTTCAAAGAATAGAGTATGTGTTTTGATTTTGCAATAAAAAAAATTATTTATTTATATCGAAATGTCATACAAATTAAAATGTATCAATCATTATCAAAGGTCATTGGAATGCCCAATCAGAGCAACCCTAAAATAATTAATGTTTATTTAAAAAAATTCCTGACGCCGTGGTGTTAAGCGATTTTAATTTTGCAAAATTGCAAATGAAAGGTACAGTACACTTCTATATGCAAAAAAATTTTCAACTTGCTATCTGCTTTATTTTCAGTCCTGTAACATTTTGAAAAAATGAATTTTTTTTACGAAAGCTGGATTGCAAAATTTATTTTGCAAAATCTATTGAACCGATCTTAATGAAATTTACAGTGTTGTTTTACTGTATCAAAAAATTTTTCAGGGTGAAATATGAAGGTCCTAAGTGTAGCATAAATGGTTAAGAAACGTAAAATGCGAATACTTGTTTTTGTATGTTTTTTTCACAATTATTGCTATTTTGCAACAAGGGTGACTATTTCTTAAATTTTTAATCAATTCTATATTGTAGGAAATTTAATTACGCAACTTTTATGTCAGTACAACTTTTCTCGGAAATCAATACTTTTAAAGTTATAATCAAAAAACCAAGAAAAAAATCGAATTTTTCCTTAATTTTTTGACATTTCGATTATTTAAACAATGTTCCGGACCTTTTTGAGAGGGAGGATAACTCAAATATTATTATTTGATTTATTTTCAAGCAATTTCTGCAAAAAAATTTGAGTCACCTCTCAACGTCCAAATGTACTAATATTTTTACAGATGCGCCCTGGTCTACGAGTGAGTCTACGCTTCGATTACGAGTCAAAGCGGCACGAAATTCAAGGGTTCAATTCCCGATGCAAGTTTTATTTTTTTATTTTTTTATGCATGTAAGTATATTTGTTATATAATTTTTTTTTCAGAAAATGCGTATTTAAAATTCCTGCCAACAATTATTATCGTTCAGAAATCATTTTTTCTTTGTGGCATTTTTCAATGTCTTTGTGTGCGTTTTATTCTTTTATTTTTTAAAATTTTTGGTATTGTCTTAAAAACCACATAATATGTAGTAGAAGTATAACTTCTTACGTGCGTACAAAGTACACACACATTCTTGTTTCATGGTATAGGTATCACCCATCCATTGTTGGCCTAGTAGAAACAGCTGACTGACCTTTCTACTAGGCCAACAATGGATGGGTGATACCTATACCATGAAAAAATTCTTTTTGTGTTTGTGTAACGTGTAATGTGGCCTTTTTTCTGTTTTTGCTATTTGGGGTTGTACGGAGGACATAGCATATCCAACCAAAATTTATTTTCACAAGATGCAAATGTTAACACCTCAATTTTGTAGCGATACTTTTTTAACAATTGACCATTAGCTCCGATGATGACGTTTATGTCGAAAGCGCTCAGCTAAAGAAATAAATTATTTACACACTTTGATATACTACATTTTTTATTTCCTCTATTCATTCAAGTGTGTACAAACTTATCAGTCTTTCAACTATTATTTATTTATTTATTCATTTTATTTATTTTAAGGGGTTGTTATTCCCGATATCTGTGGCTTTTGCCCAGTATCCATGTATTTTATTGTGTCGTTTAGCAATTGCTCTTCTATGAAGGTTTTATAAGAGGACGTAAGTTTTTCACTCATTTTTTATATAAAAAAAATATTATCTTAAATGTCCTTTTAGGAAGCTCTGATGATGGCACGTTATGTGTTGAAAGTACTTAGCTGATAATAAAACATTTTTTACACACTATCAAAAGTTTTTTGAGAACATACACCTGTTTGCCGTTTTGACCTACTTAGAAGTGTGTACAAGTCTTACAGTCTTTTCCAGTTCATTTAGAATTAAACCAGAGACTACGTGTTTGCAAAAAGTGAATCATGGCATTGTTTAATTCGAAGAAAAAAGATCTAACTTTAAAAGAAAAAGTTAATAACCCCAAACGTAGAGGAAAAGAGTAGAAGAGGCATTAGCCGAGTGGTTTACCGAGAAGAGGGCCCGAAACACCGGGTAACTTTTTCAAACAGGCACTATATCACCTGCAGAAGATGAGGTAGACCCAGAACTCAAGACAAAACGAAGAATTTTCATGATTTGTTTCTTTTGACGATAATTCATCGGTTTTTGAAGATATTGATGATCTTCACAGGAAAATAATGAAATCACCCAACTCAATATTGAAGCCACAGATGAGACAGAAAAATAAGATTTTTCCGATTCCGTGGAAATTCCATCTCATTGGCTATGGCTAGTCCTAACCGCTTTTACTATTATAAGAAGTTTTTTGGAGGGTCAAAATTAATACAACGCCGATATAACAGCTTCGCTTCAAAAAGATAAAACAAATACTCAACACAATAAAGGAAAAAAATGAGCTTGTTTGGTCATTTTCTAAAAAACGAAAAATAGAAATTGATGCGATTGGTTATATAAAGGAAGATTCCAAGAAAGAATACAAGGGATTCCAAGAAAATCACTTTCTTTATTAATTTTCCTTTTTTTTGGAGTGGTTCCCGAACAAAAAATTGGGGTGCATTATAGAAATTTGTAAATAACACCAGTACATGAATAATCGCTGAAAGTTTTTTACTCTAGCATAGGCGGTTCAAATGGTATAAGAAGGGGTTTTTTTAAAATGTAACACCCTGTAATTAAAAAATTTGCAATTACCCATAAATGGAACCTATACCAAAAAATAAGCCATTTATTTGTGATTAATTGCCTTAGGGTTTCTTCTTAATTTTCATTACAGTTAGGGAAAAATAATTTTTTTTAAAAACATCTTTTTTAAAAATTTGTCAACTTTGGGGCGCTACCCCCGCTAAACGGTGGGTGATAGACATATGTTCTTGGGAAATAAATAGTAGGAAATATAGTCCTCTTCATTTTATTATTAAGTAAATTTTTTGCAAAACGTACAGGAAGGGCTACGTTTCGCAAAAACCACAAATTACCGACTTTAAATGGATGAAAAGGGGGGTACCAATGCGAAATTTTTTAAAAAGTTAAGTTAGTCTCACAATAAGCACCCCTTGATATACCAGAAAAAAATAAAACCGGACTTGTGTCCAGTTTGCGAAGTTTAACTTACATACAAACCTTAATTATTAGATATTTAATACCTTTAAGGAACGCTCTAATTTCCGGGACGCCTGTATATCTATTTTGTTAAAAACTTAAGTAAATAATGGTATCGTTTTATGTAGTTGAGCTATGTCTTATAATTTTGCGGTCGTATTTTCAGTTGCAAATTCTAAAGACCTCAGCCAAACAACGTTCAAATAATTTTATTCTGTCTCTAGCTTCTATTATATTACTTATGTGTTTGATTTTATGTCTCTTTGTTGCGTGGTATTTGCTCGTTTCGTGTTTCTGCCTTTTGAAATTAAATAGTTAAAACTTCGGAAACTGCAGCATCTCGTGCTGCCTTCCGAAACATCCCTTTAATCAGACAATTTAACGTGATGCTGCTAAAGATTCCTTCTGAACACTTTAATTCATGTATGCTTGCTCTAAATATCATTTCAAAGCAGATTTTTATCGTCATTTTGCACGGCATTTTATTAAATTCATTGTAAAGCTGCTGTAATTTAGGTTGGGACGTATTTTCAGGTGGATTATATCTGAAATGTTTGCAGCGTGAACGCCGGCGATGATGGTGTTTCGCCATTTTTCAAGAGTGCTTTAAGGTCTTTTATGATAAATTACGGGCTCTTTTCAGTTGGATACCGTTACACGAGGCTGAGGCTTCGATACGGCTGAAATAGTTCAAACCAAAAGCGTTTGCGGTAAATGTACCGCTCATTTTTTGGTAATTAGTCATTTGGATGTTGGATGATGGATTGGAGGTCTCTGGAGAATTATTGATGAAAGTATTTTTATCAACAGTCTTTTTTATATTCCAACTCGAAAATATTCGTTGTTAGCGACTGGTATAGAAAATAAAGGCTGTGCAGACCTGCATTAGGGCAGTCCTGCGTTTTGACTTTCAAAGGAATTTTGTAAGGTTCTAACCACGATTGACTTAAAATCGTAAAGAGGTCAACCTTAGGTAAAGTGTCTCCTCTTCACTACCACAAAGACAATCATGGAGATCCCTACCCTGGCTAGCTCTTCTCTCGGCTAACAAAATGGGGCCCCACGTGGGGCGCCGAAAAGTTAATAGAGAAGACAGTAATTGAAAAGTAGAATTTGAGCGCCAATTATTTTGGTAAACAAAACAATAAACAAAATATTAACAACAACAAAAGAGAAGGGTCGTTATATTAATATAAATTATTAAAAAACAGGAAGAGAGAATAACAGATCGAAAGTTAGGGAGAGTTAAAATAAAGAATAGACAAGACAGAAATTGAAAAGTAGATTTTGAGCGCCAATCATTTCGGTTTTCAGGATAAAATCAAACCAATAAACAAAAATAAAATATAAATAAATTTATATTAAAATAAATTATTTAAAAATAGCTTCTATGCTACTTGGATGAAGCATAATCTCCTAGCTAAAGAAGGTGAGAACATGGATTTAAATACATTCTATATTTTACGGTACTGTTGTAAAAAAAAACAATAATGGTCATTGTTAACATTTTGTAACGAATAGGTACTCAGAGAAGAAATAGGGAACACAAGAAAGTATTAAACATGGCAATCTCCTTTATTGAAAGAAAGTAAGAAGATGAGGTAAACCGATTCGACAAATAACAGGAGACTGTGATCTAGATAAATATTCATTATAAGTAGACAAAATAGAGAATTATACTGAAAATGATTTAAAACGACAGCAGCTTGTGGCTTCAATAAAATAAGTGTAATTAAAATTTCTGTGACTGAATCCAGTGTGAAGTGCAATAGTCAACGAATTTCCAACATCCCCCGTATTATAAAACAATCTGATAAAATCCTCTTACCTCGAGGACAGATTTTATCTCTGTGACACAATTGCCCACATCTGAGAAAATTCAGAAATCCAATTAACAACCTACCGTCCGCAAACCACAATTTTAAGGACAAAATTTTCGAGCGATTTTCATTCGGGAAAGCAAACAGAGGGCGCCACAGTCTCGGGCGAGGAGATAAGGCCGCCTCGAGCCAATTTGCAGAATAGAAATGTAAATTAATTAGCTTGTAATCAGTTAACTGGAGATTAAGCTTAACTGGCGATTTAACTCTGCTCCTGCTGTAATGGTCCTGTTGAATGAACATCGGTATCTGACTCTTCGTGTACTTCGTGGGCGAAAATCGAAATTTTTAATCGATTTGGGGCAAATAGCGGTTCAGGCAATTTATTTATTATCCACAGAATGAAACTGATAACGAAGCATTAATTTTGGGGTAGTTGTTTTTATTTATTTATTTGCTGATGGTATAAACTTAAAAATGAACAACGGGGATAGAAATTGCAATTATTGGACGTCAGTGGAAAGTATAAATATGTAGTTACATAATTACCTTTAAAATAAATTCTGCTCAAAGGTCATAGAAAAATTCAGCTCAGCTATTTGCAAAGCAGTATAATAAAACAGCTGCACATTACTATAACTTTTAGAAAAATATTACTGTATTTCTTCTTCTTCTTTTTCTTCTTCTTCTTTTTATATAGACATTACTCTGTTTTTCAATGTGCTTCCAGTAAGTTGTCATTCCATCTTTTTCGTGGTCTTCCCACTGATCGTCTTCCTATTGGGGAACCGTCTCTCGCCGTCCTTACTACTCTATTTGTTATCATTCGGCTTATGTGGTCGTTCCATTCTACTCTTCTGCTTTTCACCCAGTTATTAATGTTGTCCACCTTGCATCTCCATCGTATATCTGGACTCCTAGCTCTATCCCACAGCGTCTTACCATCGATTTTTCGCAATGTTTTCATCTCTGCTGTTTCTAACATTCTTTTTGTCCTTTCTGTATCAGGTCGTGTTTCTGCCGCGTATGTCATTATTGGTCTGATGACTGTTTTGTAAATTCTGTCTTTCACTTCTTTTCCGATGTTTTTATTTCTCCATATTGTTTCATTCAGGCAACCTGCGGCTCTGTTTGCTTTATTCACCTGATCTTCCACTTCTATTTCGAGTTTTCCGTAGCTGCATAGTGTGATGCCTAGATATTTAAACTCCATGACTTGTTCTATTATTTGACCCTCCAGCTCTAATTTACACCTTATTAGATCTGCTGTTATAACCATGCATTTAGTCTTTTTTGGGGAAATTAACATGTTAAATTTTCTAGCAGTTATATTAAATTCGTGCAGCATACGTTGTAAATCATCTTCACTTTGAGAGATTAGTATTGCGTCGTCTGCATAACAGATTATTTTAAGTTGTTTTTCTCCCATTTGGTATCCTTTATGTTTCTTACTTTTTTTATCATTTCGTCCATGATCAGGTTGAACAACAGAGGACTCAGGAAATCTCCCTGTCTTATCCCATTGCCAGCTTCAGTTAGGTCAGTTAGTTCTCCATCTACTTTTACTTTTATTGTGTTGTTCTGGTAGATATTTTCGATCGTTTTAATTATTCCTAGAGGTACTTCTCTTGCGTACAATAAATGGATAACGTCCTTTAATTTGACACTGTCAAATGCCTTCTTAAGGTCCACGAAACATAAGTATGCCGGTTTGTTGTATTCTAACGATTTTTCTTGAATCTGCCTCATTATAAATATAGCGTCGGTGCATGATCTTCCCGACCTAACACCTTGTTGTTCTTCTGCTAATGTTATAATTTTATTCAGTTTGTTTGTTATCACTTTGGTCGTTAATTTTAGTGTTGTGTTTAATAAATTAATTCCTCTGTAATTCTCCGGGTCCGATTTTTCTCCCTTTTTGAAGAGAGGTATTAGAATGCTTGATCTCCCTTCTTGTGCTATTCTGTTTTGTTCTATTATTTTTTGGATTAGTTTTAATAATTGTTTGGTTAGGTCTTGTCCTCTCCTGGTGATTTTTAATTTTTAATTTCCTTAATGCTTCCGTTACCTCTGCTTCTTCAATATTTGTTTCTTTATTTGTTGTCACTTCAGGTGTTGGTGGTTCGTTATCGTTATCTTTAGCAAACAGAGATCGAAAATAGTCTGCCCAAGTTACCTTCTGAATGTGTTTTGTTTTTATTAGTTCGTTCATCTCTTTTCTTTGTCCTCATTCTCCATATTTCCTTTTGTGTTCCGTAGAAGTCGTGTTACATCTGTTTTGAGAAACTCTCCCAGTGTTCTCTTTTTATTTGTCTGACTAAAGTGTTTGTTTCGTTTCTAATTCTTTTATAGTGGTTGTATGCCTGTTGTGTTTGTTGTGTTCTGTATTGTAAAAAGGCTTTCTTCTTTTCTTCACATTTTATCATCACTTCCTCTCGAAACCATGTGGTTTTCTTTTTTGATATATTGGTATTCGTTACTTTCCTCTCTCCAAGTGATTCTGTTGGTGCGTTAATTATGTTACCTTTGAGTTTTTCCCAGCTTTCCTCGATGTTATCATTTTCTAGTATTTCATTATCAGCAATCTTCTCTGATATTCTTTTTCTATATAAGTACTCCGTGGATTCCGTACTTAGTCCTTTGACTTTGATTTTTTTTTGTTGGTACCACTCTCTTAGGTGTGAAGCATTTCTGTATTTCAGGCAGCTATTTGTACAATTTTTTATTGGGCAAGGGAAATCAACAGCAGCGTTTTGAACTTAAAAGGATTAACTTATGCACAGAATATGCTCAAGAGAGTGACTATTAGCAGTCCTAAGAAAGTATCGTCAGTCCAGGACGAAGAAGAACCTCATGGTTGAAGAACTTGCGATGGTGTTGATACAAGCATGCTATTTAGATTGGCAGTGAATAAAATTAAGATAGTTATGATGGTAACCAACGTTATGAAAGGACGTGGTACATGAAGAAGAAGAAGAAAATATCTAGGTTAGGGTAGCGGGTAGGGCCTAGGAGTAGAAGTGAGAAGAACTCGACAAACTAGCAGTCTAACAGTGTCAGTGCAACGTTAAGTTTTGTTTCCCTATTTTTTCGTGTGGAGAGACCGATGTTGTATCTATTTTGGCTCTGTTTATATTGTTTTTATGTTTATGAAGGGTCAACATCACAAATAAAAACTGGAAACAGATTATCGCAAAGCTTCCTGGTTAATAAAGGTCTACGTCAGGGGTGTTGTGTATCACCGACCTTATTTAAAATATATGTTGCAAAAGCATTGAAAGAGTGGAAACGAAAATGCAGAGGCATGGGCGTAGACCTTGGAGAGATTTGCTTATATACATTGCAGTTTGCTGATGACCAGGTTGTTATAGCAAACGATAAAGATGATTTAGAGTACATGGCAAGGAAATTACAAGAAGAATATAGAAAGTGGGGACTAGAAATTAATACAGAAAAAACAAAATACCTGCCAATAGGTACCGAACTATCGAACATCACATTAGAAAATAATGAAATCATCATGCCCTGCGACCATTACACATATCTAGGAATCGTTTTTGACACAACGGGGAAAGATGATGAAGAAATAAAGAGAAGAATAACACAATCCAGAAAAACAATAGGTTGTCTAAACAGCGTACTGTGGAATCATGAAATAGGAAAAAGAAGAAAACACAATATCTACGAATCTCTTATTAAAAGCAGTCTATTGTACGGAGCAGAAACTTGGCGGATAACCGAAAACAACAGAAGAAAACTGGAGGCAGTAGAAATGGACGCTTTTAGAAGATCAGTAGGAGTGTCACGCAGAGAGAGAATACGTAATGATGAGATAAGACAGCGAATGGGGGTTGACGGCTCTCTAACAACAGACATAGAAAGAAAACAGCTGATATGGTACGGACACGTCCAGAGGATGGATAACTCAAGACTCCCTAAAATAATTATGCAATGGGTACCACCAAACCGCAGAAAGAGAGGAAGACCCAAGAAATCTTGGAGAGAGGGAGTAACGAAGGCGATGAGCGCAAGAAATCTTAGAGAGGGCCAATGGGATGATAGAGTGTCATGGAAATTAGGCATCGGACAACGTCGCAAGACGTTTTAAAACCGATTGATAGATAGATTATATTGTTTTTAATAAGTATTTTTATTATAGTGTCTTTTCAGCTCCTCCATTGGATGTTTGCAGCCTGATCTTTTCTGCTGTCAATTGTAGCTGGCAGTATTTCTTGATTTCTCCTTTTTTCAACGTTAAGTTTTTTTCCCTGATTTTTCGTGTGGAGAGACTGATGGTGTATCTATTTTGGCGCTGTTTAGATTGTTTTAGGTTTGTCCTGAATACAATAACAACTGGATTGTAATCAGAAGCTACATCAACACTTGGATACGTCTTTGCGAATTTGATAGAATTAATATATCTTTTTCATTTATAATACAGTGGAACCCCGATAAGTCGGCCTGCGATAGCCCGGAAGTCCGGCTAAGCCGGACCGATTTTCATCAGACAAAACAAACATTTTTCACTTTGACTGAGTTTTTTACCAAGAAATAAACAATACTGTATACAACGTACAAATTTAGATGTACGGTGCATATGTATTTTATGTTTTTGCAATTATAATGTGTATTTGTTTATTATTATATCTATTTTATTAATTTTTACCATATTAGCCGGCTAACCTAGATTTTCGATAACCCGGATCGGCCTCGGTCCCGATTAATCCGACTTATCGAGGTTCCACTGTATAGCCTATCTGGTTTCTTACGATTTAATCATCTGTATCCTAGGGCGACTTCCAGGTATATAAAAGGTGACAAAAGAATGAATATAAAATTATAAACAGTACTTGTTTTATGTTCACATTCTCACTTAAAGCAATATTTGATCCAGTATAAAACCATTTACTTTCTAGACATATTGTATATAAGTTATTGAACATAACTTTTCCGTGTTTTCAATTTCTTGCTCGCTTTATGGACCGTGTTTCCCCTGCATGCAATATCAGCACAATTTACTTCAAATAAACTTCATACCTATCAAAATAATCTAAAGTTTGTCTAATGCCTCAAGAGCAAACTTAAACCAACCAAACTCAACTATTCAGCACAAAATTTGTGTGGAAATAATATTAGCTAAAGAGAGACAGAGACAGCCACCGAGCGAAGCAGATACTTACCGGGAAGTTCTCGCAAAGTATTTGACGTCATTCACTTCAGTATAAGCCAACAATGTTCGTTTAAATAGAATTTTGTAAAGTCAATTTCACGCAGACAACAGTAGTTTGATGAGTGTTCGAAACTTTCGAGATTTTTGTCATTGCTTTTATGAAATCTGATATTGTTCGTAAGTTGTTTAGTAGTGGCAACTCAGTTTTCCCAAATATGCTTTGGAAAGGCACAAGTAGTGAAGCAAACTTGTTATTATTTAAGTCACTCAGGGGAAATTTCTTAATTTGCTGTTGCCTGGTCTTGGTACATTTCAGTGAATGTTTTCACGGCAATTTTTTCTCTCGAGAACATCATCGGGGTTCAAACATTTACCCTTAATTAGATGTTAAATTTGGTTGTACAAAATATATGTTTTATTAGCACCTCATTTTTTTTTTGGTTACGGTTAAAGCAATTATTTACATTTAATATTGCAGCAGTATAAGAAATCTCGGAAGGTTACCGTTTGTACTTTTCTGGTGTCAAAACTCTTCTTTAGTAAGTTCCTGCCTTCAGTACATTTATTTCGATTCATTTATTCTGGTCTTTATTGGCGCCTAACGTGGGGCCATCTTCCAGATTAAGACAGTATTTTTTTTAGTTTATTTCTTTTCTCAATTATTCAGTATACAAGTGTGGACTAAAGAGAGACAGAGGCAGCCACCAAGCGAGGCAGATACTTACCGGGAAGTTCTCGCAAAGTATTTACGTCATTCACTTCAGTATAAGTCAACAATGTTCTTTTAAATAGAATTTTGTAAAAGTCAATTTCACACAGACTATAGTAGTTTGATGAGTGTTCGAGACTTTCGAGATTTTTGTCATTACTTTTATGAAATCTGATAAGTTGGTTAGTAGTGGCAACTCAGTTTTTTCAGAAGTGGCAACTTAGTGCTATACTAGCACGAGTAGTAAAATAAACTGTTTATTATTTAAGTCACTCATGGAAAATTAACTTGTTACTGCCTGGTCTGGGTACATTCCAGTAAGGGTTTTCACGGCAATTTTTGACAGTTAGATGAAACCATTTTTATGTTTCTTGCTAAGATATCGATATTCGTCTTATGCTGCTCATGTTCCTAATATTTTTAATTTTTAATATTAGAAAGCTTGTGTCTAAGGTATTATGTAACATAGACCTAAAATTGGCATTGCGAATCCGCCTACTTCACTGCCACGTGTTCTCGATCTTACTTGATGGTGTCGAGTCTTGGACTGTGGATAAAATTGATCTAAATCGCCTTGAAGCTTTCGAAATGTGGTGCTATAGAATAATTTTAAAAGTTTCTTGGGTGGAGAAGATACGAAATTCCACAATACTAGAACATCTCAGCAAGACTACTGAGACTATACAAAGCATCAAAAAGAGAAAGCTGGAGTATCTCGGACACGTAATGAGCGGTCCCAAATACAGGTTTTTACAAATTATTATGCAAGTGATAATTGCAGGCAAACGCAGTCCAGGACGATAATGCGCAGTAAAAGATCGAACTAGACGGAACTCACTATCTCACTCGTTCGTATACACTCGAGTACATATTGTCTCACGCTCGTACCTACAGTGGACTTTCAATGTGTCCGGCAAGGTGAAGAAACCATTGAAACTGTCCGGCTACTGAGATATTATCTTTTGATAGTAGTCCAAGTAACATATATAAAATTCAGCTTTTATACTTTAAGGAAAGTAATATATTATTACACCTTTGCTACCTGTTACCTACTGTTACCTACTCAAGTAACCACGATCCAAAGTCCGTACTCGCTGATCGTTTTTACCTGTGTTGGGGACATGCGCAGAGAAACTTTCAGCTTTTATTAAATATGGAATGCCTAGTGGTCACACGAGCCGTTAATAACCGCTATGAATTCCACGATTTTATTGGTTAGAACTACCCACGTGAGATATGTGTTCGTATTGGTCAGAGAATTAAGCAATAAAGACAAATGACAATCAGCTGTTAGACATCATTATGTGATAAAATTTTTATTTTGATGTAAATAAATATTATTACTGATTATTTCATTCATATGAGATTCTGTCCAATAGAAAGCTACAGAAGTCTGAATTAAATCGATAATTTTTGATAATCTCCCGTCGTTAAGCATATTACGTCAGATGCCCTTCGTTGCTACGAAAACATACATTCAGTGACATTGATGACAAATGTTTTAAAAATTATAAAAGTGATGACTTTCAACCGTCAAATACATATTTATAACAATTGTGTGTTTAATTGCACTAATTTGTACTTACATAAATAAATTACAATAAAATTTTGGTTTTGAGCAGTTTTATTCATGAAATAATCGCAACAAATTGCACTCGAACTCTAAAATTATACATTCAGTGACATTAATGACAAATGTTTTAAAAATTATAAAAGTGATGACTTTCAACCGTCAAATACATATTTATAACAATTGTGTGTTTAATTGCACTAATTTGTACTTACATAAATAAATTACAATAAAATTTTGGTTTTGAGCAGTTTTATTCATGAAATAATCGCAACAAATTGCACTCGAACTCTAAAATTAATATAGAATTTTTGTCCTCGTGACACTTTGACATAATTTCACTCGCCTTCGGCTCGTGAAATTAAAACTGCCAAAGTGACACTCGGGAAAAATTCAATAATTTTAGAGCTCTTGTGCAATTACTACTGATAATTTGTATGAATATAAGCAAAATTATTGTACTGCACCTACAGTGACTCACAGTCTCAATTCTGAAATGATACGTGGCTACTCAATAAATCTAGCTTGTGTCAGTGACTCAATATTAGAAAAAAAATTACATATTACATACTGAAAGTAAGTTACTATCTATAAGTCCTCTAAAATAGCATAAGCTATGTTTTGGGTTTCAAATATACCATACTTAAATAACAATAATCCTTTAATTATTTTGTGTATGATTTTGATATCAGCTAAAATGATGTAAACTTTTAAAGGAGAATATTACTAAAGAAAACAAAACTCCTTGTTGCTTATGTCTTTGGTTGATAGAAGATTTATTTCTTGCAGTTCCGGAATGGGACGTTTCGGCGTCGCCGTTTCGGCGTGGCCATTTCGGCGTGGCCGTTTGGGCGTAGAGCCGTTTCGGCGTAGGCCGTTTCGGCGTAGGCCGTTTCGGCGTCGGCCATTTCGGCGTCAGAAATTTTATTTTAGTTGACTAAATACCTACATTGAGGTTTATTGGTCAGGCAATTTTTTGGAAAAAAATCTTTTAATATAGTTATTTAAATACATTGGAGTTCATTGGTCACACAATTTTAACATTAATGGTCAAGTAGAAAAATAAACTAAATATATTTCTTTTATAAACATTTTGTTATATTTTATTCTGCAAATACCTATATTGGATTTTTTATTAATGCATATTAATAATAATTGCTGTTCTCTTAATTGTCCCAGAGCTAATTAGATGATAACTGACATTTTTCAACTTTAATTAGACATACATTATATGGTATATAGACGGAGAATTTTAATATTGTTAAAATATCTTTTTTAAGCAAAAATATTTGCAGAATGTATATTTTTAAAAAAAATTAAATTATACAATATTTTCTTGAAAGGAATCTGCTTTTAAAATATTTACCATTAGTTAGTATAATAATAGTTATCCCTATATTTATTGCAGTTTCTTCGAAAATTTAAATACAAAATTCTATAAATCACATAATAATGTTATTAACATTTCCTCGAAAACTTAGGTAAAACTTCAGGTAAATTATGGCCCTCCCTGCGGTCGGGCCATAAACTTTACCTTCAGGATTAAATGTACTACTTCAGTCCCGCGGTATATAATGTACTATTATTAGGAAATACCTCGAACAGAGATCAGTTTAAGAGTTTATGTAGTGTCTTATAATATTTCATAGTAGTATTTATACGATATACAGACGAAGAATTTTTAAGCTATGGAACGAAAAATTTTATCGACCAGAGGAAGAGAGAAATTTACCACTGATGGTTTCATGTATGTTTTTGACGCTGTTAGTAAAAGCGATGAATCCCTAAAATTTTGGAGGTGTGAGAGGAAACAAACGTGCAAAGCAAGAATACATACAAGAGATGGTGAAGTCATCAAGAAAGTAAATGTTCACACTCACGACTCCTCGGCGATGGACGTGGAAGTAGCACAAGTTGTTACAAAAATGAAAAAGCGTGCTACAGAAACAAACGAAGGGACAATAGTGGTAATCAATGAGTGCCTGAGAAATACAAGTCAAGCTTGTCATGGTCGGCTCCCAAACACTGGCGCGATGAGAAAATTCATCAGACGAAAACGTAACGAAGTTCATGCAGCCCCATCAAATCCGACAACTGTTGAAGAGTTAGTAATTCCCGAGTCTTATCGTGTTTACACGTTACAAGATGGTGTAGAAGAAAATTTTTTATTAGCAGATGATGGAGAAGGATTGCAAAGAATTTTGATTTTCGGGAGAGAATCGTGGCTGCAACATCTACAGACCTCAGATGTGTGGTATGGTGACGGTACATTTGCTATAGCACCATCTCTATTTTTACAAGTATACACAGTTATGGCCACAAAATATAATGGAGTCCATCCAATATTTTATGCCATGCTGCCGAATAAAACAAGATCCACATATACCCGTATGTTTGAATTGATCAGACAAATTGTACCAAATTTGCAACCCAGAGCAATCCATTGCGATTTCGAACAGGCGGCATTTAAGGCAATGGAAGATTGTTTTCCAGGCGTCGACATCAATGGATGTTTTTTCCATTTGGCACAAAATATGAAGAAACAAGTGGCTGCTATGGGATATACGAGAGAGTATAATGCTGATCCACAATTCGCTTTAAATTGCAGAATGTTGACAGCATTAGCATTTGTTCCTATCGAACATTTAGATGATGCCTTTGCCGTTCTAGCGGAAGCTCTACCTGCTGAACACCAACCACTTGTAGACTGGTTTGAAGACTACTATATTGGACGTATGAACAGAAGAGGAAATGGCAGAAGACCAAGTTTATTTCCCCAAAGGATGTGGAACCTCTACCAGAGAACTCTGGATGGAGAAGACCGGACAAATAATCACGCTGAGGCCGCCCATAGAAGACTCAAGATGGAATTGGGAGCAGATCATCCAACCATATGGAAATTTATAGATGGCCTGCGTCAGGTGCAGAAAGGTCGAGATGTCTATTTCGAGCAACTTGTGGCAGGTAATCTCCCACCATTGAAATTAAGAAAATACAGAGACGCAGATGATCGCATTTCACGGCTTGTGGGAAATTTTGATGCAAACGGGGATGTTTTAGAATTTTTAAGAGGACTAGCACATAATTATAATATGTAAGTAGGTACTTTATTTTAATTAATATTTCGTGAATAAGTTTTGTAGGTTAAATATAAATGTCTTGTATGTAAGTATAAATGTTTCAGAATTTTTAATTGGACTAGCACATATCTAATTATAACATGTAAATAATAACTAAAATAAAATATTCATTTTTCCAAAATCTTGTTTATTCATTTATTTATATATAATATCTACAGCTAGAAGCCAATTACAGATATTACATTAACTATGAGCTAAATAACAAGCACACACACATAAGTATAAAATTGACATATACAAATCTACCATTAATATTAAAATTTTGTGATCAATGGACTCCAATGTATCTACTTAAATAACTATATTAAAAGATTTTTTTCAAAATAATGTCTTACTAATAGACTCCAATGTAGGTATTTAGTCAACTAAAATAAAATCTCTGACGCCGAAATGGCCGACGCCGAAACGGCCTACGCCGAAACGGCTCTACGCCCAAACGGCCACGCCGAAATGGCCACGCCGAAACGGCGACGCCGAAATGTCCTAGACCCTTGCAGTTCAGCTATGTAGATTATTCTTTTGTAATATCCGTCTAATTGTTTGAGGGTTACATCTTTTTCCAAGTTGTCTTTTCACCTCATCTCTCAATTTTGGTGCAATTTTTTTGGGATTATTTGCTATTTTTTTGACATCATCTTAGCTATTAGGCCTTTAGAGGCGGCTGCTCTGAAAAGTTCATTTGATGCACATCCGTACCATTCTCTCAGGTTGCGCAGCCACGATATCCTGCATCTCCCTATGCTTCTTTTTCCTTGAATCTTTCCCTGCATAATGAGTTGGAGCAAGTTGTTTTGGCCCATACATGGCAAAATTTTTCGTACGAATTTCTAGTTACATACAATCTATCTTTTAATGTCACAAGGCCAAACCCAGTTATACCAGGAAATTGGCTCAGGCCATAGCATTATTCTCTACATATAAAAACTTAAGAAAGTGTGTCCTTTTAGGTGACACAACCGATCGAACATAACGAGCCATGTGTATCTGTTTGGGTACACAGCGTTCAGGACAGTGTGTATCTAAAAGGATACACTGGCGCTGATGGTGTTAATTATGGCATATTTGAAACCAAAAACATAGCTTATGCTATTTTAGAAGACTCATACTAACTTACCTACTTTCAGTATGTAAGTTTTTTCTAAATAAATATTGAGCCACTGACACAAGCTAGCTTTATTAAGTAGTGACTGCATCATTTAAGCTGTGAGCCCCTGTATATGTTTATCAGTCGTGGCCTAGCTACACATTAAAATTGTTTCGTTGATCATTCCCTGCTTTGCTTTCTTCAGCGTGCACACTGATTTTTGTACAGCAGTTTTTGTAGCCTATAGTTACTTTTGTTTGTTTTCTAGATTTTTCCTAATCAGGACTTGATTTCTTTTTGGTTTGTTACTGTCTCCCTTCTACAATAGAGAGAGAGTTTGTGGCTTACTATTCGTTAAAGTGTTGGAATGCTTGTGGGTTTTGATATATGTACCTACTACCACAACTCTCAATACAAAATTTGATCAAACTAAACTGATAGTGTGACCACAAGATTTTTATAATTTGAACAAACTGCAGTTGTGACGTCACTTCCTGAGTTTGCTCAAACTGTTTGATCAAATTATTTGATAGTGAAACCACGACTTTAAGGATTTAAGTAACATCAATTTAATTTGCAATAAAAAAAAATCATGAAGATTTGACGATGCTTGTAAATACATACACCCGATTTAGATAATTTAAATGAGAGCAATGTTTAGATTGTTTTGTCAAATATACCTACATGCAACAAAAAATTTATTCAAAATTTGCATAAAAAAAATGAAAGTATTTTAAAAGTTTTAATTTGTAAAAACATTGAACCACTGAAACGGTTTTTCTCAACAAAGAAACAAAAATCGTAGCAACATATTAATAAGTGATACGTTTAAAAATCCAAATGTAAATGAAATATGAAATTTCAGACTTTTTAAAAGGACACAAGACACAACATGCCCTATATTTCACAAAATGCCGAAGAAAATCATAATTATATAATATAACATATAATTTCCCCTAAATTACTTTTCCCCATATCCAGTATGCAGTAAAACCTCTGTTAACCGAAACTTTTTTAACCGAAACATCGTTTAACCGAAACAGCTGACAGTTTCAATAATTTCATCAATAAAAGTAAATTTTTATCCTAAAATGGAAACAATTTGATGTTAATTTGTCAAGATTGTTTTCATACAACTAAAGATTGCAATTAATATTAAACATATTACGAAATCACCTCATAGTGTTTTTAATACCAACTTTGACCAAGAATACTATGTAATTTTATACAAGAAGAATACAAAAAACAATGCTATTTTTAACCGAAATTTTTGTTATCCGAAACTGCCTTCCCCCCAAAAATTTCGGTTAACGGAGGTTTTACTGTATTTACTTTTATGTAAATTATCTGTTTTTAATTTTCATGCATTTATAATTTAATTCTATTAGATCTATTCTAGTGCTGCTGTGTTTGTATTGAACAACTGAAATAAATTAAAAGAATATTATTACTATACAATAATTGTTTATATTTTTTATGAGATAAAAAGAAATATTTTATGAGACTAGGTACAGTCTAGAAAGAAGACTAGTAGAAATGAATAAATAGTGTTTTTTAATCAATACTGTTTTTCAATATTAATTTTCTACCACAGTTTTATTTCTAGGGGGCATCCATAAACTACGTCGTAAAAAATTTGGACTTTTTAATACCCTCCCCCCTCCGTCGTAATTCGTCGTTTAGAGACGACCCCCCCATGTCGACGTCGTCATTGCAACTCACGACCCCCCTTCATTGATTTAAAAAAAATCAATATTATTTCTGTTTTTTTTTAAAATCAAATATGAGGGGTACGCGTACAATCTTGGTCTAATGCTATTTAAATGCATTAATTATTTTCGAATCCTGAGATAACTAATAAATATATTTGAAAAATTTAAACGTAGAATAAAATATTACATTATTACCGAGAGCTAAAAGTCCCTTAGAATAAACAAAAGGTTTCTTTTGAATGAAATATTGGAAATGAAAAATCAGACTAAATTTTCTTTTAAACCCCTATAACTTATTAAAATAAACATTATAGATGTTTTCAGGAACTTTTGGCCCTCGGCAATAATGTAGTTTTTCAATCTGCGTTTAAATTTTTCAAAAATCTTTATTAGTTTTCTTAGTATTCGAAAAAAATCGGCGAAAAAACGAATTATTTTTATTTATCCAGAGTAACTAATATTTCTAAAATATTTTTTTACTGTGATTTGTTATTCTTAACATTAATCATAGATTTAAAAGGTACTTACTGTAACAAAAAAGTTTGTAAACGCAGCCTTCCTTTTTGTCGCTGATTCCAATAATTTTTTTATTTCCAAATCGGTATTATTATGTAGGTCATTAATATCTGCGTACTTTTTTTTTCAATTCACTCCACAACTCATTAGCCTTATTTTGACAAAAAACACCACTTTTATTGGGGTATGCTTTCTTAACTGCATCATATAAATCTTGATATTTATTTTGTTTTGATTTCGATGCCATTTTATTTCTATTCGTTCTTCAGAACTGTTGTTTCACACACATATGCAGCACATAAATGAACTAACATTGACAAATATTAAATTGAATTTAATATTTTTTGCTTCCAGCCGTTGTTCTGTATATAGAAGCGATTGTTTAAACCCAAAGAACAATGTCTTATTGTTTTGCTGTCCTGTACAAAAGTGCTACCTAATATTATTTTAACGCTGTGACTGATAATAAAAACGAAATGAAAAGTATGCGATAAAAGTATCTATAATAGAATTATTGTTTTTAATTTTAACAAAGGTATATTTATTCGTAAACGTTTTGTTCTATTTTCAATTTCATATCAAAAACTATACGTTTTTATATGAATATCTGATACTTTAATGCTGGTAGAAGCTAGTAAAAAATTATTTTTATAGACACAATAGCGGCAAATTTAAATATAGCTACCAATATATTAAACGACGTCGAATGGTCACTCATACCCCCCCACCCCCCTGTCGTATTCCGTCGTAATAAGCAAGCCCCCCCTCCCTCTTCTCAACGACGTAGTTTATGGATGCCCCCCTATCATAAAAATTGTCAATTGTAAGATAAACAAGCAATATTTATCCATCATCCTCGGTCAGCAGACTTGTTTTCTTGAAACGACACTGAATACAATATTGGTATTTAAATATCCCGCTCTGTCATTCTTAATCATTTGACCAATACGAACTCAGATATCACGTGGGTAGTTCTAACTAATAAAATCTTGGAATTCATAGCGGTTATTAACGCTTCGTAGTGGTCACGGGTTCTTGCTCTGTTACACATTGATATATAGGGACATTTTTAATGTAACAAAACATCAAAGTAAACATATTTTAATCCTATTGTGATTAAATCCCAATAAAATTAGTACATTATACCAAATCGTATTGAACCGTTCCACTTAAGTTAGGTTATCTAAAAGGATTAATTTTCTAATATGATACTGTAAACTGTATTGGTTTTATTACCAGAAGAAGAATATTTAAAGGACTATTACCGCTACAATAAATTCTACTAAAACAGTATTGTAAAGACATGCAAAATACTAAGAATTGTATATTAAACTAAACCAATCGCACCGTTTATCATTTAGCTTTCCCACTAAAACCTATTATTGACCAAGAGAGGGCGCTTTCCTAAGCCACACTTTCCAATAATGTAACAGTTTAGAGGAAATCTCGGAATCCTAAATAATCCGGAACATATGGAATCGGTCTGCGTTACTGGGAATATACAGCTAAACCGACCATTTCCATCCCAGTCAGGTAAATTCAATAAAAGCGAGTTGCGAAATAAAAATAGTGAAGTGTGCACAATGGCATGTACATTATCTGAGTGTGCCTTGAGGAATAAATCTCCCACATTTCCTTCACTAAAGACTTATTCCGGAGAATAAAATTGAGCAACAAAGGCTATAGCTTTTTATGGCTTCTCGAGAGGTACTTACGAACACATCTAAGATAAAAGGGATGATTTATAATTAGTCTGGTAGAAGTTTTTTTTTTATTTGTATATTTGTTATAAACGAAATATTATTTTTTAATTTGACGTTTTTGACATATAGTCTGGGCAGATTATCGGAGAATAGGTCATTTTTGGGAAAAGTTATTTACCAGAAATTCTATTACTGGAATCGAATCTTATGATTGTATTTATTAATAATATTAGTGGAGTCAATGAAGGTGGATATGAGTTATTACCTCAGATTTCGTTGAACCTCCATCGATTTTCATAAAAATTGGTGAGTGGTTAAAGGATACCTCAAGGAACAAAGGTGACATAGTGCCAACTTGCGCTTTTTGCATTTTAGGGGTGAAATACACCCCTTTTTTAAAATTATTTTTTAGATTTCTGAAAGTGCAGTCACTGTAAGTTTTCACTTCCTATTTCGTTGAACCTTCATCGATTTTCATGAAAATTGGTAAGTAGTTAGAGGATACCTCAACAAATAAAAGTTATATAGCATCAACTTGCGCTTTTGCCTTTTACATTCAATTGCATATAACTCACTTTGTATATGTAATAAAGGATTTTTCGAATAAGGAGCTTATTTATTTTTATATTGTCTTCGATTTTGGTAACAACAACTTTTTTGAAGAAACTTATGGTTTTTGAGTTATTTATGAAAAACTGCTTTAAAACATGGATTTTTTTCAGGAAAAATCAAAACTTTTGATCTTTAATAACTCAAAAACTATTGATTTATTGAAATAACTTTATATAACAAATTTTACTTATAATTTATCCCTCTATCGATTAGTGGTATTATTTTTAATAAAATAATTTCCACCCCCGAGAAGGGGTGGCATCCACCCCCAGGGTAAAAGCGCAAGTTGGCACCATGTCACCTTTGTTTTTTGAGGTATCCTCTACATACGTACCAATTTTCATGAAAATCGATGGAGGTTCAACGAAATCGGAGGTAAAAACCTTCATTGACTCCACTATATAGGATACAAAGTCCGCAGATAGTGTGCTACTTTTTTATAAACAAAATGGCGCCTGAAAATCGTGTTTTTTTTTCAATTTTTGCACTAAAACTCCAAAGATTTTAACTTTACACCAAAAACACTCAAATAAAAATTCACCGTAATTAAATTCTGCATAAAGACGTGTTTTTCCCGATTTACTTCGACGAAAATTTTCACCGGAAAATGCGGGTTTTTCCAACAAAATCGTTAATTTTCAACTAAAATTTTAGATAAGTAATTGTTTATCAGTAATTAAATAACTTGGTAGTAAGCTCTTTTCGTATAGATTATATTTCCAGAAGCCTATGGAAATTGAATAAACAGTTTAGCAACAATTGAATTGTTAATTAAAAATTTACGGTCGCTATAATAACCACAATAATTACGATACATAAGAATAACTATAATTTTTTTATAAAAAGATACTGTACCTATCTAATGTACTTCACAGAATTAAAATTGGACTATTTAGGCGACCTCAGGAATATTTTAAAATTATAAACAATTTTTTGGCTTATAAACAAATAGAATATCTCGGCAAATATTAAATTAAATCATGAAAACGGCATTGAAAAAAAGCGGAAGGACGCTTCTTTTAAAAGAAAAAACGTTTAATTGTGATGAGTGGTTCCTGAGAAACAACCGGCCAAAATTGACCGGCATTTACGGCAAAGATAGCCTTTTTATTTCGGTCCGCTTTCTCAACACCAATTTTCATATCTTTAAAATACTCATTACATATATTATTATAATAAAAACTATCGATATTACGTGTGAAAATTGAAAAAAATAACAAAATTCCAAAAATTAGGTTGAAGAAAATGTAATCTTAACGTTCAAAATCGGTATAAGTTAAAAATACATTTTCTCAGCTTCCCATGGAGCAATTTTCTTCATTCTTTCTTTGTTCCCAAGTAACTCAATTAGAGCCATCTAACTAATGCACTATTAAATGTCAAAGTTGCTTTGGTTTTGTTATAATAAATTAATTTTTTTATTATACCAAAAATTTTTAATTTGTTTAAATAGAGATTGTTTAAATAATTATACAGCTTTCAAATGAGAATATATTTGTGTTTTTAACGTTAAAAGGTACACTTTTATCTAAAAAACGTGTACAACTGGAAAAATATGTAGTTGTCTTTTCTTATAAAGAAATTAATCAATTATAACAAAACAAAAGCAAGTTTGACATTTAATAATGCGTTAGTTCTCTAGTTTTTTCTAAACCAAGGTTTAAACCAACTGTTTTTTTTTCTTAAAAAACCAGTTAGTTTAAATCTGGTTTTTTTATTTTTATTTTTTTACTGAGCCTCCAAACTTATGTTTTTATTTGAAGTTTTTACTACAGCTGCCGCAAATGAAGAAAATTAAGATAAGTAATTTCTATATTTTTACTTTTGAACTTAGTTATTTTGAATATTATAACGTTTGATGATGTTTTTTTTGTTATATTAATTTTTTGTGCGTGTAAATAAAAATAAAAGTTGTCTTACTCATTTTTTTCTTTGTTTATTAGTTAATTTTACAAAATAATTTATTCATTTTGAAAGTTTTTAAGACTTATTATACTTTGTATAAAGTAATTCTGGTTTTTTTGGTTTTTTTCCAAAAAACCTTGCCAACCCTGTTTTAAAGGTTTCTTTTTCACCCCCGAAATTGGGTGAAACTCATGGCGTGAAATATCACTTGTTTTGTTTGACATGTTAGCTACGTGCATGATAAATTTCATGTTATTCCAGGTGCTTTTTTAAATTTAGAGCAAAAACCGTGAGTAAACGTACTATAAACCATTGTTTTTGTAATAATTTATTAATAACAAAGTCGGAACGTGGTTTAAGCTATCACGACTAGTGACAATCGATTGTGCGTATAAAAATACTATAAAAAAGACTACAAACTTGCTGTAGATAACGCATTTCGAGCTTTTCGCCGAGTAAACAATTATTTTGTTATTAATAAAATAAGAACTTATTTTGAGTAATCGTGACTAGTCGCATTCGATTCAGCGACCAAAAATACACCCGAGAAGACCTTAACACTATGAATTTATTTACTGGGCTTCTAATAATTCCTGAAAAACTCATAATTTTACTATAATTTGTTAATAACAATTAAACGCACCATATTTGGGCTTACAGACCACTTCCGTTGAATTCAGCGACCCAAAAAACCTATAATACCATCATCAAATCGCGGCGACCTAAAAGTATCCACGGGACCCCCTATGTTGCGACTAAACTAATCTTTCTGTCGTCGTACTTTCTTCTCTAAATCTTCCATGTTTTTATTACTTTAAATATTAAATTATTTTCAATTTCAAAAAAATTTCTAGAGTAATTAGATTACGCAACAAGACGTCTCTTTTCCGACATGGCGCAGTAATTTGTACAAGTTAGTCCGCATTTATTTCCGCCTCTCATTTTAATTAATCTAATTCGCAGTATTCCACCAAAAAATAACCACCACGATCTGAATACATGGCGCAGCCAGTAGGATAATTTACCTTTGACCCCGACAACCTCTCTGGCTGGTAACTCAATTTCCAATTCCAACTTCTGGAGCACTATCGGCCCCATAGATGGGCCATATCTCACTTTAACGGTTCATACAGGAAATGTTAAAAAGATTAATGACTTTTGGGGTATATAGGCGTACTTAAAAGTTAACGGCAGCGGCAGTTTTATGATTTCGTTTGGAAAATTTAAATGTCACTTAATGACAGCGAGAAAGAGTGCTGCCGTTGATATGAAAAGGACAGGTAGAGGAGGCTTGGGGCTGTCGCTTAAAAGTATTTTTACTCTCGGCTTTGATGCTGCGAGTTTTTAATTTAGAGAGGGAAGTAATTGAGAAAACGGCGATAGAACGATTATGCTCATATAAACAAGCTGGTGTGGTTTTTTTGAAGACTTAATAATTTTCGAAACTGAAGGAAGCGTATAAAGGTTTAAACGGAAAAATAAGCCGTATGTTGGCAAATAGTACATAAAGTGTTATACAAGGCGAATTATAACTATTGGGGCAAAGAGTTAGGTTGTTTGTTATTTAATAATAATAATACACCAGTTAATAGGGAAAAAAATCATCGATTTCACGTAAAAATGTTAAACAGGGTTTTGACGGTTTTAAACGATAGATGAGGGATAAATAATGATAATTTCGTGAAGACGTACAGCTAATTTTTCTTCTTCTTTTTTTTTAAACAGTTACAAAGAATGAAAAACTAAGTTTTTTGACTATAAATCGTTTCTTGTGCATTTTAGAGAAAAATGTTTCAAATAAATATTGTAGACCCTAAAAAGTTCTTTAATTTGGTGGGACAAATATTTAAATATATAAGCAATTGACCGAGATAATTGTAAAAAACTCTTATTTTTGCACTAATTTATAAATGTTAATAACTGTATTTTTTGCACAACGATATTTAATTTAACTACTTTATATTATGCCAATTAAAGGGTTATTTCAGTGTGCTAAATTTCAACCAGATTGACCAAATAATTTATGAGTTATTCAATTTGTTTATCCCAGAGAGCAATTGTTTAAACAACTGTTCTTGCCCTAACAGTGACTCTAGAGATATTTTAAAAATCCCAATCGATTATTTGAGACTTTAATTTTAAGATGTATTGAAAATGTTTTAAGATTTTATCAAAATTGTTATTAAAAAACCCGTCTGAAAAATACCCTACTTTTTAGGTTATAAACAATTGGAATAACTTTAACAGTTTTTATGATACAAGCTTGTATGTAGGCTCACTGAAAAGCTGGTGACAAAATACACATTATAATTGTAAAGAGAATTTTATATGACCAATAGAAATCAAATTAGAATTTTTTTTTCAATAAATCATATTTCTATTGTTTATAAACATTAAGAGCTGAAAATTGAATGAGTTGTTTAAGAAAACCTATATTTTATGACCCACTTCATATATTGCATATCATGCAGTGAAAAAATAAAAAGTCATGACCGGTTAAACTGATGGTACTCGTGAAACACCGCCAACGAATGTGAAGGTGAGAATAGCTTCGTTTTATTTTTTAGAATGGAATCCCAATTTAAAACAATTTACAATTATTTCAACTTTTATGTGCAGAGCTCAACAAATCTGGGTACCAGCAGATGAAGATGCAGACGTATTAATAGTGCAGACATCTGTTTACAAAATATGAACCTGACAAGATAGTTGTAATAATTTGTAATGATACCGATATAATCATAATATTGACGCAACTCTCTGCTCCGGACAATAAAATATATTTTGAAAAAAAAGCGAAAAAGGACAATCTATCTATCTATTATGGTTGTAATAGGTTTAAACATTATTATATAAGAAAATAGGTTGGGTTCTTATATATTTTTACTGGGTGTGATACAACTTTTTAGATCTGATAAATATTTTTTATGACGAGAATGCTAACAAGGACGACATCATGAAAAACGGATATCATATCATTGTTGCTTTGTATTCTGCTGCAATTGATGTTACATATAAAAAAAACACAATAACATATTGACATTAAATGAGTTACGATTTTTACAATTTATAAGAAATACAGAGAAAAAAATTTGCGTTTATCATCAATTACAACACTGGTTAGGTAAAAAACTGGATGCTACCCATACCCAATATGAATAGAAAAAAACTGATATGGATTTTGAACCCATTTACACCTTAGATTGTTTGACTCCTGAAGTGATATTAAAACAAATAACATGTAAATGTTCAACGGGTTGCAAAAGTACAAGACGTGGCTGTAAAAAATATGGTATAAACTGTACGGATCTTTGTACAAACTGTGCAGTGGAAGAAGAGGAGAAAAAATGTTGCAATCGCGCTGCACTGGTTCTTGACGATGTCGAGTCAGACTTTGTAGACGATGAACTAACTGTAACTTGCCGAGAAATTTAGAAGTTGTAGATGTTCACTAGAATAATCAAATTAAAATTCATAAACAATGTTTTATTTTTTATTTTTATACTTATTAGATGCCTATCTAGACAAATATTAATAGCTTCTTTCAATTAAATTATAATAAAACAAAAATTTAATTTTTTAAAAACTATTAAGGACTATTATATACTTTTTAATTTTTGCAATTAAAATAAATAACGTATTGTACTAATTTATAATTATTTTATACTTATATAAAAAATATACTTTATTTAATAAAATTTAAAGAATTTTTACGAAATAGTTGTAAAATTCAATAACTTTTATAGTATAATTGAATCAATTTATTTTCACGGGATTTTCCAATTTTCCCGGAAGGTAAAATTTGCACAATTTTTATTATTTTCTTGAGCTACCCCAGTTAAAAAAAGAAGGTTGCGCGTGCTATGGAAAGTGATAATTTATTGCAGTTTTTTTTTCCCAAAAAATGAAGTGAAGCTCGAACAGTTCCCACCTTCACTTTCGTTGGTGGTGTTTCACGAGTACCGTCAGTTAACGATACCGTTATAATAATAAGTTTTTATTATTTCACTGCCTATGCAATCTATACACTGGATCATAAAATATAGATTCCCATAAATACAATATGTTCAATTTTCAGCTGTTTATAAACAAGGCAAAATTGATTTATTAAAAAAATACTAACTTGATTACTAGTACTCATATAAAATTATTTTTTCTTTTTTAATATGTATTTTTTCATCAGCTTTTCAGTGAGCCTACATGCAAGCGTGTGACATAAAAACTGTCAAAGTTATTCTAATTGTTTATAACCTTAAAAGTAGGGCCTTTTTCAAACGGTTTTTTAATAACAATTTTAATAAAATGTTAAATTTTTTTAATATATCTTAAAAATAGAGTCTCGAATAACTGATTGCGATTTGCTAAATATCTCTAGAGTCACTGTTAGGGCAAGAACAGTTGTATAAACAATTGCTCTCTTGGATAAACAAATTGAATAACTTATAAACTATTTGGTCGATCTGGTTGAAATTTGGCAGATTTAAATAGCCCATTAAATAGCATAATTTAAAGTAGTTAAATTATATATCATTGTGCAAAAAGTAAAGTTATTAATATTTATAAATTAGTGCAAAAATTAGGGTTTTTTGCAATTATCTCGGTCAATTGTTTATATATTTCAATATGTGTTCCACCAAATTAAAGAACTTTTTAAGCTATACAATATTTATTCGAAACAAATTTCTCTAAAATTAACAAAAAACGTTTTATCGTCAAAAAACTGAGTTTTTCATTTTTTGTAACTGTTTAAAAAAAAGAAGAAGAAAAATTAGCTGTACGTCTTCACGGAATTATCATCAGTTATCACTCATCTACCGTTTAGCACCTTCAAAACCCTGCTTAACATTTTTTCATGTTTTTTTACCCTTTAACTGGGGTATAATATATACTGTAATCTAAAGTATAATGTACAATTTTGCTGTGGAAAAATATCCAATGTATTAAAGTTGAATTTTTTGTTTGTTTTTGGCTAATAATTTAGTGAAAAAATAACTTTGGTCACGGAATATTATTATTAAAAATGAATAAACATTTTCAATATCGTTGCAACCCGAAACCGCAGTCGCATTATATTTCTAGTTCAATCAGAGAGTACAGCAAGAATCTCTACCGGTTTCGGGGCTTCTTAGCTTCTCATCAGGAGATCCATATGCTCTTCTCTTTGAATGATCAAGGGTAATACAACGAGAGTTAACACACCTCTGAATCGAAACGAAAACAATCTGAATATTTTAGCAGATTTATGAAATTATTCATATAATTAAATTTTACATTCAATATATTAAAATTGCCTAAATATACTACTGTAGATATTTCTAATATTAATAGTATTGTTTAATATTGATAGTACTATAGAAAACCTACAAATATTATAAGTTAATACCCTTGAAACACAAATTCGCTGGAAAATACCAAAAGCTACAATTTGCAAAATATAAGCTCTGTACAAAAAGTTCACAAAATGTAAATTCTAATTAACAAAGCAATAATTTATTACTATATTTCCGGTTTTATCGAATTTCATTTTGTTGTATTAATATATTGAGTTTTTAGGTAAAATATACTGTAACGTTGACTGATAATTAAATTCACAACAAATATTTACTTCCAAATGCATCATGCGATATTTGGGCGTAAAATACATGCAACAAAAAAATCAACATAATTTATCTACGTAATGGTGGAAGGACTGACAAATTGGTGGGTTGAGTTGATTATCTCAGTTGGGAAAGCGAATTATTCAAATACTTCTCTATTGTATGGTCACCGAGAATTAAAGAACAAAACTACGGATATATTAAAATATTTTTAAACTTATACTGACATAATATAGTGTGCAGGGTCGTAAGTACGATGTTGGGGGCCCCGGGGCAAACGTGATCAGGGGGCCCCTACCGGGGGCCTGGGGGTTTACCCCAAGCAGAAGGGGTGGAGGTCCAGAAAAGTGTTTGATATTTAACCCCTTGAAAACGCATTTTAATGCGTTCCATGACAGAAGTTTCTGTATGGTTAGAAAATGGGAAGACAATAAACACTATCATTTATTTTAGAGTAGCACAACCAATTTCTTCTTAGCTTCATTCCACCCTTAGTGGTTAAGGTGTAAAAGTGGATTGAGGAACATCTACCCTGTTGATCTGTATCTGTTGGAAAAGGTCCATTATGCAGGTGTCAGGTTTCATGCGCACTTCTTGGGAAAACATCGCACAAGCTTACTTCTTTATCTATAGAGGTTGGTTATAAAACCAGAATGGCATCTTCACTAAGACCAGACTCTTTAGTAATTGATTCTGCTGCAAATCAGGCAGATTTTGATCATTTTCTTCAAAGTTATGGCAAATTTCTACTCCATGGTTTTCTGATTCCGCCAATTCATTTTTCAATTCTTTATATCCTTACGAAAGGTCTCGGGGGCCCAGATTAGCCTGGGCCCCTCTTCCAATGGCATTTTAGGTTTTATTACGCCGAAATAACTAATTTCCTAAGTAATAATTTAAATTTTTATGTTAAGGCCTCGGGAGGCCCAGATTAGCTTATGGCTCAGAGCCCCTGTTCGGTTCCAATCGCATTTTAGTCGAAAAGACTAATCTCCCCAGTGAAAAATTAAAAATTTATGTTGAGGTCTAGGGTGCCCCTGTAAGGTCTTTTTAAAATTGTGTTATTTGAAAATATTTCGTTGGGATCGGCTTTTAAAATACATATTTTTATTTTCCTCGTTAAAATCTGTGCACGGCCCATCAAAGGGGGCCCTCGCGGGGCCGCTCTTGGTCGGGGGCCCGGGGCACTGCCCCGGTTGCCCTAATGGTAGTTACGGCCCTGATAGTGTGGAGTGCTGTGGAGTAAAGATAAATCAAAGGGAAAGCAGTTGAAATGGATTACCGCTAAGATACCGATAAGACGCTTATATAGAAAATCAAGAATACAATATGTGTTCTTGAGTGTTTATAGAATAAACACTCATAAGGTACCTGAATACAATATGCCCATGTTGGTAATATGCCCATTTCCATTTTTTGCTTTAATATTTGATATTCGGGGAAGGAGGCGCTGGACACACTGAACGCCTAATATAACTAAGCCCGTGACCGTGACCGACCGCAAGGTTAGTTGTGAGCTTGCCGTGGTGCAGTCAAGTTGTACGTGGTTTTTAAGAGCGTGTTTATAAAAATTGACGTCAGTTTTCACCTCTGTTTTGCACTTAAACGTTTTAATTTGTCTACGACATTAAGTGATTTTAGTCTGCCATAGAGTACTTAAAATGTAAGTAAAAATCAAATATAATATTATTCAAAATGTTTTTATAATTTAAGAAAATGTATTAATCATCATGTGCTAACAATATGCCCATAGTGTATGCTGACAATTTGCTCAAGTGGGCATATTGCCAGCTTATTATAACAGTTAATTTATTGATTTTTTTTGTTTTAGATAACATGCCTCGTGTCAGAAATAAGGGGATACGGTCGCAATGGAGCAATCAACAGCTAGAATCCGCAATTACAGCAGTAATGAATGGAATGTCATACAATGCGGCAAGTCAAAGGTATAATATTTCTAGACGCACTTTGAAACGCTATGTAGAAAAAAATAGTACCAAAAAGGCAAAAATGGGGAGAAAGGCTATTTTAAATATAGATCAAGAAAATGAATTGTCTCGACGAATTGTTAGATTGGCAGAAGTTGGGTATCCCCTTAGCAATAAAACTTTGAAAAAATGTGTGTTTACTTATTGCGAACAAAACAATTTGCCACACTTTTTTTCACAAGGAACCAAAATGGCTGGACGTTATTGGTTAAAAGGATTTTTGCAAAGACACCCTGAGATATCGATAAGGAAAGCACAAAACATGAATCCTGCTCGGGCGCAAAAATTGAACAAGTTTATAGTAAAAGACTATTTTAACAAATTAAGGGGTGTACTTCAAGAATTAGATTTAATCGACAAACCTGAAAGAATTTACAATGTGGACGAGAAAGGCTGCAGACTCAGTCTGCATCATCAACAGACCGTTCTAGCAAAGAAAGGCGCGAAACGCGTACATTTGGTTGCTCCGGAACATGGGGAAAATATAACTGTTGTTAGCTGTGCTAACGCCAATGGCACCACCATTCCTCCTGTCGTTTTGTTTAAAGGACGGCGCATGAAGCCCGAATGGAAAGATAATTTGCCTCATGGCACGTTGGCGTTGATGACCCCTAAAGGCAGTATGAATGTGGAAACCTTCATTATTTGGTTGGAGCATTTGGCAAAATATAAATTGGAGGGAAAGTGTCTTTTAATATTTGATGGAGCCTCATGTCACTTAGACATTTCAATTGTCGAAGCTGCCGAGAAATATCAAATAACCCTTCTGTGTTTGCCTAGCAACACAACTCATGAGCTCCAGCCGATGGACAAAGCTGTGTTTCGTTCCTTTGAACACCACTGGGACGAACAAGTGTTGTTGTATTGGACCAAATACAAAGAACGTACTTTAACAAAGCAGCGATTTGGGGAAATATTTTCGATAGTGTGGGACAAGGCATTGACACCTTCTAACATTAAATCTGGCTTCTCTGCAACAGGAATATTTCCTTATAACCCCGATGCTATACCTGAAGTTGCTTTTGCCCCAAGTATTTTATCAGAAATTGAGAACATTGATCCCACTCCCATTAATGTACGCCAGAAAACACCATCTCCTACTCCAGGCTGTTCATATAACTCCTCTCAACAAAAAAGTGTACCAAAATATCAAAAGACCCAAGATTACAAAAAAAAAACCTAGAACTGAAACATCATCAAGTGATAGTGATAGCGAACCCATTAATGTAAGCCAGAAAACACCTCCTACTCCAGGCTGTTCATATAACTCCTCTCAACAAAAAAGTGTACCAAAATATCAAAAGACCCAAGATTACAAAAAAAAGAAACCTAGAACTGAAACATCATCAAGTGATAGTGATAGCGAACCCATTAATGTAAGCCAGAAAACACCTCCTACTCCAGGCTGTTCATATAACTCCTCTCAACAAAAAAGTGTACCAAAATATCAAAAGACCCAAGATTACAAAAAAAAGAAACCTAGAACTGAAACATCATCAAGTGATAGTGATAGCGGACCCATTAATCTGCGCCAGAAAACTCCACCACCTACTGCAAGCTATTCAAAAAGCTCTTCCCAACAAAACTGTTTGCCACAATACCAAAAGACGCAAATTCACATGAAAAAGAAGTCTAAAACACAAACTTCATCAAGTGAGAGTTCTGGCAGTTATACTTCGGAATCAGAAGACAGCGGCGAAGAAGTTGAACTGGCAATAAATCCGTTTCATAAAAAAAAGGAAACTTTCCTTATGAATTCTGAAAAAAATGATTTGGTGGTTCACAACAAAGAGAATAACAATCTTCGAGAAGAAAAAAGTAATATTGAAGAAATAAAAACTTGCCAGGGCAAAACTTTGGACACATCGTTTACGGATATGCTTGAGACTCCGGCAAAAATTGAGAAAAAAAAATACACAAAATAGAAAGAAGGCAATAAATAGCAGAGCTATAGTGGTAAAAAAAATGTATTTTCTACCACTAGCACAGGTCCACGAACAGATATAAATAAAGGCACGAAACAAACTCTACCGGGTTCTTTGGTAAAGAAAAACAAAAAATCAGAAGACGTAGCGAAATGGTTTTGCAAAATTTGCGACAAAGCTGAAATAAAAGACATGCGACTATGCTTTATATGTGTACAGTACGTTCATGAAGAATGTGTAGGGCTGACAAAATTCGATAAAGAATCCTTTACCTGTCCTGATTGTACTGGACCCCACAATAATGTTCCTTAATTTTAAGTTATTTTAGTTAAAAATTGTTTATTTTGACATTTTAGTTTTTACAAAAAGGGTTGTTTAATATCTTTGTTTGGTTACATGTTTTTTATAGTGTCAATAAATATAAGATTTTGTAAGTATATGATTTAATTTAATATTTATTTCCATATCTTTTAGTGTTTTAGGTACGCGCATATTACCTTCACTCGACTGGGCATATTACCTTCAAGGGTTGGCAATATGCCCAGATTGAGGGGTTTTTTAAAAAAAAAATTTCGATATGAAAAAAAAAATTGCAAAACAATACAAGAACTAGCGATGTTAAAACACCTAAACATTGGTATAGTGTTAAAAAATATATGAAAAATATATTTTTGTAGCAATAAATCCAAAAATTCCCTTAATATGGGCATATTGTATTCAGTTACCTTATAGTGGATTTACCAGTTAGACGGCATCAGAAAGCAATGAGTTCCTAATCTTTAGAAGAAGATAAATGCTTGGATAGCAAAAATTATATTCCTTAAATATAAATACTAGTAGATGTAGTTGACTCCCATATATCCAAGTGATTCCTCCCCTAATTGTTTCATACAAACAAATAATCAACCTAGGATCTTCCGGTTTTAAAACCACTCTTTTTCTCCCAGTTTTCAAACTGACTTTCTATCATATTTCATAATGCTCTGTTGTACAGTCTAACTAAACTACCTACCTGTGGAAGCTATAACACTCAGTCCTCTGTTGTTTGTACAGTCACGTTAGTTGTCTTTATTGAAGACGCTCTTATACGCAGGTGTTGTGATGCTTATAGATACGGACAATACAGAAGAACTGAAGGCAATGCCCACAGAGCTCATAAATGTTTTTGAAGCTTCTTCTTTAGAAGTATTTGAGGAAGTAACAAATAATCTCTCACTGGACAAATAATATATTGGACAATTAATATATAGATAATAAATTTGTAGCTTCAAAGATACATTTAGTAGTGTAGGAAACAAAGGTTGAACCTCGCAAAATGGACACAAGTCCGGTTTTATTTTTTTTCCTGATATATCAAGGGGTGCATATTAGGAAACTAACTTTTTCTTGAAAAATTTCGCCCTGGAACCCCCTTTTCATCCCTTTAAAGGGGGTAATTTGTGGTTTTTGCGAAACGTAGCCCTTCCTGTACGTTTTACAAAAAATTTACTTCATAGTAAAATGAAGAGGACGATATTTACTACTATTTATTTCCCGACAGCATATGTCTATCACACACCGTTTAGCAGGGGTGGCGCCCCAAATTTGACAAATTTTAAAAAAATATGTTTAAAAAAAATATTTTTCCCTAACTGTAACGAAAATTAAGAACAAACCCTGCGGAAATTAATCACAAATAAGTGGCTGATTTTTTGGTATAGGTTTCATTTAAGGGCAAATGCAAATTTTTTAATTACAGGGTGATACATTTTAAAAAACCCCTTTTTATACCAACTGAACCGCCTATGCTAGAGTAAAAAAACTTTCAGCGATTATCCATGTACTGGTGTTATTTACAAATTTCTATAATGTACCCCAATTTTTTTTTCGGAACCACCCCAAAAAAAAGGAGAATTAATAAAAAAAGTGATTTTCTTGGAATACCTCACGCACCATGCCCTTTATTAAAATGCTTCATTATTATTTTGTGCACGTTCTTATTACCCATGCATGGACACCAAAAGCGATTTCTTGATGCAACCCCTCTAGCCAAAAAAAAAAAAAAATAAATAAAGGGGGGTTTGAAAAATTTTTTTTTTGTTTTTTGGCCCATATGGACATATGCTCCATCAATAGGGTTTTTCATAAATATATATGATTATTGCAACATCCCTGCGGAAAGTACCCCTATCCTTGAAAATAAACTGTAGAAACTACCCCTATCCCTTAAAGAGCATGTTTTTACGATTTTCTCATTACCTATGCATTTTTTGAAAACAAAACTTATACAAATTAAAGACCACTATTTTCTCTACAAATAAGGTTCTATGCATTTTTTTCGTATAAGCAACCGTTACGGCACAGTGCCGCCGTAAACCTCAGAAATACTTTGGGGGCTCCAGTTTTTGTTCTCTTTTTCGTCACCTATTGATTTTATTAATAACGTACTTATGGAAAATAAAAGAACACACTGTCTGCTACACATTATCACCTATGCTTATTTTATTTTCTTTGCACCCTAAAGCCACAGTGGTGGCCCAAAATCAATTTTTGATTATTTTCTTTATTAATTCTCCCTTTTTTGGGGTGGTTCCGGGGAAAATATGGTTTGTATTATACAAATTTGTAAATAACACCAGTACGTGGATACTCGCTGAAAGTTTTTTTACTCTAACATAGGCGGTTCAGTTGGTATAAAAAAGGGTTTTTTAAAATGTATCACCCTGTAATTAAAAAATTTGCAACTACCCTTAAATGAAACATATACCAAAAAATCAACCACTTATTTGTGATTAATTACCGCAGGGTTTCTTCTTAATTTTGATTATAGTTAAAGAAAAATAATTTATTTTAAAAACATTTTTTTTAATTTGTCAACTTTGGGGCGTCACCCCCGCTAAACGCTGGGTGATAGGCATATGCTGTCGGGAAATAAGTAGTAGGCATTATAGTCCTCTTAATTTTACTATTAAGTAAATTTTTTGTAAAACGTACAGGAAGGGCTACGTTTCGCAAAAACCATAAATTACCCCCTTTAAAAGGATGAAAAGAGGGTTCCGGGGCGAAATTTTTTAAGAAAATGTTAGTCTCATAATAAGCACCCCTTGCTATACCAGAAAAAAAAAATAAAACCGGACTTGTGTCCATTTTGTGAGGTTCAACTTCTGTTTCCTACGCTATAGTCTTCAAAAAAGCAACTTAAGATATTTAGTTAAATTCTATTTATACTTATATAATTATTTATCTACTTACTCATGTGCCAGTTCAGTTGCCATAAAAGAAAAATCCTTGGGTAGGGCTAGCGGTGGTCTATCAATTTTTTGTAATCCCAACCTTTCTTCTGTTTGTATTGATAAATCACCTTGGTGGATCTTTTGTTTAATATCTAGCAATAATTATAAATTTGTAGTCTGTAACGTTTATTTTAAACCTAGTCTAAGTATTGAATATTTATTGTCACTATTTCAGGAGGTGTTATCTAATATTTTAGAGAAATTTAATGATACACCTATAATTATTGGAGGAGACTTTAACTCCCGTGTTTCAGACAATGACGTATCCCCTCCTGAAATATTTGAAAACACAAATTTTTTTGACGAGAGACAAAGTTTAGATACTGTAATTAATGCAAAAGGTAGATGCCTTCTTGATTTCATGAATTTTAACGGGTTCTGTCTGTTAAATGGTAGGTGTATTTCTGATCGGCCTGCAAAATTTACTTTCGTCGGCCCTATGGGCAAGAGTACAATAGATTTAGTCTGGGTAAATAACTCACATTTGCACTTTGTTAATGATGTTTACGTAAATACAACGTGTACTTTATCAGACCACTTTCCTGTTTCATGCTTTATAACTCAAACGTATCTTTCACCTATGAAAGAAACTATAATAAAAAATAAAACTATTTTTAAGTTAAATGAATCTTTAGTTTTGTCTTATAAACTAAACATGCAAAATTCGGCGGGGGTGCACATAATTCATGATGTCGAAATGGCAAACAAAAACCTGTTGGATAATATTTATAAAACAGCTGATAATCTTGGGCTGTCAAAAAGTATAATCGCTCCTAACAGACCTAATAAACACAAACCGTGGTATGATTGTCAATGTAGAGATCTAAAGAAATCAGTTAAAAGTAAACTCAAAATTTGTCAACAAAACAATTTCTCAAATCAAACTAAAAACAAATACTTAATTATTAAAGCAGAGTATAAAAAATTATTAAAAGTAAAAAAAACTGAATTTCAACAAAATATTATTGGTAATATTTCCAACTCTACTGATTCAAAAACTTTTTGGTTTCATATTAAAAGAGCTCGAAATATTTCAAATAGTTACATATCTTTACCTGCTGCAACATGGGAAACATTCTACTCTGAAATTATGGGAGCCGGGATAGTGGACACAACCCTCTATTTCGATGCGAGGAATCCGTATTTTGATAATCCTATTACCACCAATGAAATTTACTTAGCTTTAAATTCCTGTCAAAACAACAAAGCTCCAGGATCTGATAATATTCCCTATGAGTTTTACAAATACTTACCAAATAACTGGATCTTATACCTTAACTCATTTTTCAATACTATCTTCAACACTTCCACTTTTCCTAATAGTTGGTCGAAAATTACTCTAAAAATGCTCCACAAAAAAGGTCCCTCTAACGATCCTTCCAATTACAGGGGAATTGCTTTAGTAAACTGCATTACTAAAGTATTCATGCAAATTATTTTGAACCGTTTAGTCAATTGGGTAGAATCGTTTAATATACTTCCCGAATCCCAATCTGGTTTTCGTAAAGAACGTGGTTGTTACGATAATGTCTATACTCTTACATCCATCATTCAATTTCGTCTCCGATTTAAAAAGCGCAAGCTATTTGTATTGTTTGTTGACTTTAAGCGGGCTTTTGATTGCATTAACCACGCGTTGCTCTGGTCTAAACTTTTTGCTTTAGGTATTAGCTCTAAAATTGTACTTCTACTTAAATCTTTCTATTCTAATGCTACCTTTAGGGTTAATGCTGACGAGCAATATACTAAATCGTTTAACATTTGTGAGGGCGTGTTACAGGGAGAAGTCCTCAGTCCCTTGTTATTTGCGTTATTTCTTGCAGACATCGAAGATTTTTTTAAAAGCCGCGGAGCAGAAGGCATCAATGTTAATAACGTAAATGAAATTCTTATGCTTTTATACGCTGACGATTTGGTAATATTAGGTCACTCGGAGATCGATATATCAAAAAAATTAAAAATGTTGGAGGATTACTGCAAACAAAACAAACTTACTGTCAATACTGCTAAAACTAAAATTATGTGTTTCTCTAGGGGTCCTTATAACTTAAAAAATAATATTAAATTCACTTTCAATCAATATCCCATTCTATTAACTAACACCTATAATTACCTTGGAGTGACTTTTGCCTCTTCGTCTCTATTCCGTGAAATGGCAGATGTGAGTAATGCGAAAGCTAAACAAGCAACTGGAGCACTTATACCTGTTCTAGCTAAACTTAAAATTGACTGCATGCAAACGAGGCTACAACTTTTTGATGCATTAGTAACAAGTACAATCTCCAATTGTATTTCTGTATGGGCACTCCGTTATGTAGATGTTCTCGAACAAGTTCAAGTACAATTCCTAAAACGAATTCTTATGCTTCCCATATCCACACCCGGTTACATAGTCAGAGTAGAATGCGGCAGAGTCAAACTCTTGTATAATATATTCAAGTGGACACTAAACTGGTTAAAGAAAATTTATATGATGGACGATTCCCGTTACCCCAAAATGTGCTTTTTTCGTCAACTACAACTGATGGAGACCGATAGCAGGTATAACTGGGCAGCGCAGGTAAAATCACTTTTTACTTTTATTGATGCTGAACCTATTTGGAATAATCTCTCCCTTCATTCCCTACAACTGAATAGAAAAGCCTTGTTAATCAAATTTAAAAATAAGCTCTCAGAATTAGATATTTCTCTTTGTCAGCAATCCAATTTTCTCCCCTTATATAAATACCTAGCTCTTTCCGAATTAAGTCAAAAATACTTATGCCTAAAAATGCCCATCCAGATTACAAGAACTATTGCACAGCTTCGATTATGTAATTCATTCTGCTTAACGTTCACTTATAAGGATTCTACATATAAAATTAATCCTAATGAAATCTGTACTATTTGTAACAATAAGGAGTTAGAAACAATTGAACATATACTTTTTGATTGTCCAATATATTCTTGTATGAAACAATCATCCATTAATTATATAGCCGATATTGATACTGTAACTCATACCTTAAATAACATTACAGTATATTCAGCTAAAATAATAGCTAGCTATATCTGGAATGTTCTAAAACTTAGGTCTTTCATCATAAATGAATAGTTAAATACGTAAATTATACTTTGTATCTTTAATTAATTCTTATATAACTCGTTGTTTTTTTTTTTTTTTTTTATTTATTTCTTTCTTTTGTTTATCCCTAAAATAAACATATTGTGTGTTTCTTGGGATGAAAAAAAGGAACGAAATATTTGTTCTCACCCTTTCCATAAAATTGTAAAATTTTAAAAGGAAATAAATGTATCTATCTATCTATCTATCTATACGAAATTAAACCACAATTGATTGTACAGAATATATAAAATACCTTGTGAATGAAACAATTTTTATGTAGGAGAAACCGTAAGACTAGGAAATGTCAGTATACACGAGCATACATTAAGGATAGAAATATCGACAGATACCGGATATGCACACGTGAACGGACAATGAACACAGAGTACAATAATTGGAAGATGAACCAATATCCATGAAAGTAACAGACAGTAAAAAACAAGAAAAAGCAAAGAACATCATAATACGTAAATAAACACATAAAAGTAGTTCATATCATATCACTCTCAGAATTTTCAACTCAAATCGTGGCTATTTGCCAACAAGTTCGAGGTCATGTAACTCACTTGGCAATTTGGCTAAAAAAGATGCAATTAATAGACTACTACAAGATAAATAACTCTTTTTAAAAATATTTTTGAAAACGATTACCGGAGTGGAATTGGAAACGTCAAAAAACAAATTTAAAACATATTTTTTTACAATAAATTATGACTTAATCCCATATAAATCTCCAGGCGAAGATTGTGTAGTTACTGATGCAATCAAAATCGGAGGCACTTGTCTTCTTAAGAAAATAAAAAACCTTTTTAACATGTGCCTTTTAGATAGTAATATACTCGACAAATGGCACAATACTGAAGTAATTCTATAGAATAGAATAGAATCGAATAGAATAGAATAGAATAGAATAGAATAGAATAGAATAGAATAGAATAGAATAGAATAGAATAGAATAGAATAGAATAGAATAGAATAGAATAGAATAGAATAGAATAGAATAGAATAGAATAGAATAGAATAGAATAGAATAGAATAGAATAGAATAGAATAGAATAGAATAGAATAGAATAGAAATATGCTTTATTGTCATGAAAAATTTAACAATTTTATAGACAAAGCTTACAAGAATCATAAATAAAAACAATAAGAAATACAATTTACTAGAATTATACAAATCGTCAATATAAATAAAACATAATAAAGTGAAATAAAAATCAGTAAAATAAAAATCAGTAACAATCTATTCCAAAATTAAAAAAAAATTGCAAATTGCGTAATCTACATTAAGAAATTTAATAAGTAATTTAATAACTTATGCTGCTGCACAAGACACTCAAATATAGATTAAGATTCTATTTATACATATGTAAAAATACTGTAATTTCTTAGTTATTGGTTAAGAAACTCTGCTATTGAATAATATGGTCTTTCAGATAAATAGGCTTTTGTTATTTTACGGAACTTGGGGAAAGATGTTGCATATTTCAGTTGTAGAGGGAGATGGTTGTATAATTTTTTTGCAGAATATAATATAGATTTCTTTACTAACTCACTGGACGGGATCGGAAAATAGATGTCAAAGGTAGAATTTCTGGTGGAATAGTCATGTCTAGGTCTTGCTGGAAAGACATGTAGATGTTTACGAATTAAGCAAACAGTTTCTAAAATATATAAAGAAGGTAATGTTAGAATCCTGTGATCTTTGAAGTAGCTTCTGCAATGTGTTGTTCTTCTGAGGCCAAACAGATATCTTATTGCTCTTTTTTGTAATTTAAAAATAACATCGGATTGGGCAGCTGTACCAGAACCCCAAAAAGGCAGACCATATCGAAGATGGGACTCGAACAATGAAAAGTATGTTATTTTAGAAGATGCTAAATCCATTTCCTTCGAAACAGATCTTATTGCAAAGCAAGCTGAGGATAGTTTCTTGCTTAACACATCGATATGGAGGGACTATTTAAGGTTGCTATCTAAAAAAATACCAAGAAATTTTACAGAATCAACGATACTGATCTGGCTGTTATGAAGAGGTAAGGGTTGAATAGTTCCTTTATAGGGTAATGCTACTCTTTTATATAAGTTAAAAGAGAGTAAATTAGAATCAAACCAGGATTTTATTGTGAGTAGATCAGAAGTTATAGTAGCATGAAGAGTTGCGGTATTTGAGTTGCTCCAAGTGATACTGGTATCGTCAGCAAAAAGAAAAACTTTTCCATCGATTTTTATACTAGTGATGTTATTAATAAAGATAAGGAAAAGTAGAAGACCCAATACTGAACCTTGTGGTACCCCACATACAACATTTTTGAGACTAGAGTCTGTATCATTTGCTCTAATCAGTTGTTTCCTATTATCCAAGTAAGATTGAAACCAGTTTAAAGAAATACCTCAAATTCCATAGAAATCTAGTTTTTTTATCAAAATGTCGTGATTTACACAATCAAAAGCTTTGGCATAATCACAAAAAACAGTGGCAGTGAGGAGATTATTGTTTAATGCTTGATAAACCTCATGTAGTACAGAAAACATGGCATCGGTGGTACATTTATTATTTAAAAAGCCGAACTGATTTTATGTTAAAATCTTGTTATCAGAGAGAAAGGACATAAGTCGGGCTTTTATGAGTCTTTCAATAATTTTGGAGAGTGCCGGTAGTAATGCAATAGGTCTATAATTGCAGGCAATATATTTTTCACTATCCTTATGAAGAGGAATAATGATGGCCGTCTTTAAGCACTCTGGAAATTTACCTTTCTCAAAAGAATCATTAATTAGAGAGATGAGGACTCCCAACATATTGTCTGGGAGATTTGAGAAAATTTTTATGGATAGTCCATCGGTACTACTGGAAGATTTGCTTTTAATACTATTGATTGTTTGGATCAGTTCAGATTTATCAACCGGTCTTATAAAGAATGAATTCGAAACCTTTCCTGAATTAGGGAGATAAGAAATGGGATCTTGTTGTGACACAATAGTTGATGTTATATTTTTACTCACAGTAACAAAGTATTCATTTAGATTTTCTGGGTCTGGAAGGGAAAATGTTTGAGCTGTGTGAGTTTTATTTCGAAGATCGTTTATTATGGACCAAGTTTATTTTGCAACACTTTTAGAGTTTCTGAGACGATTTTGATAGTACAATTTTTTAGCCGATTTTATAAGTTTTTGTACAAAAGTCTGTTGTACAAAAAAGGAGATCCCCATGAATTAGAAAATTACAGACCTATAAGCCATCTTAGTCACTTATACAAACTCCTTACAAGAATATTAACGAATCGTCTTGAGAGAAAACTTGATTTCTACCAGGCAATGGAGCAAGCGGGATTTCGTACCGGATTTGGAACAAATAATCACCTACAGAGCATTAAAACGGTAATAGAAAAGACTATCGAATACAATCGACAACTCGTTTTGGCTTTTGTAGAGTTCCATAAAGCCTTTGACACGGTAGAATTTGACAAAAATTCTGGAAGCACTACAAGCATGCCGCCTTGACTACCGATACACAAGGTTAATTTACAATACATACAAGAACGCAACTATGTCGGTGAAACTACATAAAAACACGGACCATATCCCAATCGGCAGAGGAGTTCGACAGGGCGATACCTTATCGCCTAGACTGTTTACCGCAGTACTAGAATATGCTTGTAGAAAACTTAACTGGGAAGAGCAAGGCCTGAACATTGACGGTAGAAAATTAACAAATTTGAAATTCACAGACGACATAGTTTTATTCTCTGACAACCTTAAGGAGATATGTACAATGCTACATAAACTTCATTTAGTGTGTACCAGTATTTGTAGGTCTTAAAATAAACATCTCCAAAAAAAAATTCATGACAAATCTAGTACCTAGCGGAAATATCAATATTGGAGACAACGAAATAGAGCTAGTGGAAAAATACATATACCTATGGAAAACTCAAAGACATCTTTAAAAGCGATATACCAATTTCTCTAAAAAGTAAAATATTTGACCAATGTGTGTTGCCTGTGATGACTTATGGTGCCGAAACTTTGACATTGACAGCTACAACTTCTAGAATGCTGCAAATAGCCCAGAGAAAAATGGAAAGGTCAATGCTAAGTATATCGCTTCGTGACCGAGTTAGAAATGAAGACTTAAGACAAAGAACAGGAGTTGCCGATGTAATTTCCCGAATTGCCACCCTGAAATGGAACTGGGCCGGACACGTCGCCCGAATCAGTGATGGGAGGTGGACGAAGAGATTACTTTAGTGGAGACCGAGATTAGACAAAAGAAATAGGGGAAGACCACCTACTCGTTGGACTGACGATCTCAAGAAAATTAGGGAGGCCTATGTCCAGCAGTGGACGCAAAGGGCTGGATGATGATGAATCCCATATAAATACAATATAACTGAAACAGCTTTATAACCTCTTTATAGATATTCAAAAAGTACGTTTAAATCATAAAGTAGCGTCTTCGTATTTTTAGCGCAAATCTTTGTTAAATATTGTAAAATGTTTGTCGTCCTCTATTGACGCTAATACACGTCTATATCAAGACAATGCTCAATTTAAGCTGAAGCAGTGTATTAAGGACTTAAAAAAAACTCACATTTTCCGTCGGCATAGCCAACTTTGTGCTCCTAACGAACCGTCATTGTGAAAAAGTGCAAGAAACCACGAAAACTATCCGCGAGAGTTTTAAAACAAAGAAAAAGCTAAGAGACGACAAACATTCCCGGTCGTTATGGCCTTTCCTAACAAAGGTCTTCAGCGCTAAGTGGCGTTACTCCGTCGGGGAATTTGTTAAAAGCATTTTCTAGTTAGAAATATGCGGTGGAGTTTGAGAAATATCCTCACTTTGCTTTTGCCCGAAAATTCTTTCTTAAGGCGTTTAGACTTAAAAGAAAATGCTAATAAGACTGTTGATCCAAAAATAATATAAAGTATAGGGTATTTATTAGCACATACGCTTGCTTATACTCTTAATATACACACAATGGAATCACCATGTATTTCAAAGCAATATTTATTTCTTTTGAAAAAACTTGTTATTGTTGCGAAGAATAAGGGTTTTTATTGAAAATAAACAGATCGATAAGACAATCAGATGGTACAGCTCGGTACGGTATAGGTTATTTGCTTAAGTTGCAAATTGAACGAAAATAAATAAACTAACTTTTGCGTCCAAAAACGAAAATATGCCACCTGTGGGGTTATAGAACTTACAATGGGAAAATATTATTGGTCTTGTGGAGCAAGTAATGTTCTTAAACGGACATAGCTGTAGAGCTAGGCGTAATACAGGACGTTCTGTCCAAAACCTATGCTAGGTAACAGGAACTAGGAAGCTCAAAAATAAAGCAAGGGAAAGGCAGCTTTTGGAAGCTACAGGTGTAACTGTTTCAGTTGAACCGACAAGAAGAAGAGTGCGTGTCAAGAAGTATATAGCAGGAGACAGTTATGGGTTCTCAAGTTATCCAGGCAGCACAAGATTGATCGCCTAAATTGGTGTCTTCACCACCAAAACTGGAACATTGGGAATTGACAAAATGTGCTATTTTGAGAAAAAGTCAGGATTTGTGTAAAATCAGATGACCCACGATATCGTGTACTTAGAGGTTGAGGAAGACAAGCAAGAACGAAAACTGTCAGATCTGTTCACAAATATACAAGGGGAAGTGTAATGTTCTGGAGAGGAATTGTGATCCGTAAAAAAACTCCTATAATTTTTATCCAATAAACTTTAACTGCTCACAGGTGTATTGATCACCTCTAGTTAGACTCTGGAGAGGTGCAACAGGAGAAAATTTAATTTTCATGCATGATAATGGACCTCCACATACCATTAGAGTGACTAGAGACATCATTAGAGAAGAAGGTATCCCTTGTTTGGAGTGGCCTGCTTGCTCACCCGAGCTTAACCCTATAGAGTATTTGTGGGATATGCTTAAAAGAAAAATTAGATCTCGCCGAGAAAATCCACAAAACACTGCACGGCTAGTACAAGCTGCTCTTGAAGAATAAAGCAACCTACCACAAAAAATGTTGATAATTTGATTAGGAGCGTGTCCACGCAAACAAGCTTGCATAAGGCCTAGAGGTGATAACACTGATTACCAAGAAAAAAAAATAAAAATAATTTAAAATGTATAAACATTTGCAATTTCTTTGCAACACGAAAATGCAGCAGCTGCATAATACTCTGGTTAAATCGGAGAGTGCAGGAAGAGTCTATTCCGGTTTCGGAGGTTTTTCCTCCTCATCAGTAGTCCCATATCATCTTCTCTCCAATTTCCCCAGGTCTCATACTTTGGGCCTTTCCGAAGTGCAAAGAACGAAATGTCACGGATGTACTAGAGCCATCTACCGAAAAACAAAGTAAGTTATCAATCGAAGTAGCACAGAAAACGACAATAAATATCGTTCCCATACCACCAGATTGACAACATGTGGAATACTTTTTTTGGTTACAAACTCCCGAGATTTTCAAAAATTATAAATCATACAGGATGCCGAGGAAATTAAGATGAGAGAATTTTAAATAATTCACAACTCATCTGCTCAGCGTGGTCAAAGTTCCAACAAGAAAGATTCCTTAATACTCAACAAAAGAGTAAATGAATAAAAATGTATATTTATTGTCGTTTTCTGTGCTACTTCGATTGATAACTTACTTTGTTTTTCGGTAGGCTCCATGGCTCTAGTACATCCGTGACATTCCGTTCTTTGCAATTCGGAAAGGCCCAAATTGTGATGCCTGGGAATATCGGAGAGACGAGGATATGGGACTTCTGATGAGGAGGAAAAAACCTCTGAAACTGGTATAGATTCTTCCTGCACTCTACGATGTAACCAGAGTATTATGCAGCTGCTGCATTTTCGTGTTGCAAAGAAATTGAAAATGTTTATACATTTTAATTCATTTACTCTTTTGTTGAGTACTAAGGAATCTTTCTTGTTGGAACTTTTACCACGCTGAGCAGATGAGTTGTGAATTATTTAAAATTATCTCATCTTAATTTCCTCGGCATCCTGTATGATTTATAATTTTTGAAAATCTCGGGAGGTTGTAACCAAAGAAAGTCGGTATTTCACCTGTTGTCAATCTGGTGGTATTGGAACGATATTTATTCTCGTTTTCTGTGCTACTTCGATTGATAACTCACTTTGTTAAAAATAATTTAAATATTATTCGTTTTACATTGAATATTTTTATGCTATTGACTTTAAAACAACTAATTTCAATTTGTTTGTTAAATACTTTATTGTTTTATTTAATTGTTATGTATTTGTTATTAAATTATTTAAAATAAATATTGTTTGACTTCGTATATTTGTTTATTTTTAAATTGGCGCGAAATAATAAGAAATATCATATGATTCCATGTAAGTTTGGGTGTGTGTATGTCTAAGGTAAATCGGTTATGTAGAAAATGTTGAAATAATTTTTACATTAACTATATTTACCTCTATTCATATACCTATTACAAATATGTTATATCAGTCAGGTGGAAAATTCTGGATCCAAACTTACTGAAAGTTACTGGTCGATGACAAGAATAACTTTTTATTCCGACAATAAATCTACAGTTTACCCTTTTCGTAGAATAACTATCACTAGAAGACCAAGAATGGCATGGGCAGCATTTGGAAAACTTAGTTGGATACTTAAGAATCGCAAAATACCTCAATACTTGAGGAACAAAGTGTTCAACCAGTGCATCCTTGCTATCATGGCATATGAATGTCAAACTTGGACCGTAACTAAGGCAAATGTGAATAAACTAGTCACAACAGAAATGGCAATAGAAAGAGTAATGGTAAGTATACGACTGGGAAAGATCTATAGCGATACGCTTTAATTACTATTTTTGCTAATTGTAATTTTAATATTTTTTCTCAAAAACAAAACAACGTTAGTCATTCGAACTGCATATTCAAATACGAAAGTTAAGGGCCTTGCCCTGTGACATCTGTTGTTCGTCTATGCGGCAACAAACTGCACCCTCATTAATTAATTATTTTATCAGACAGTTTGTCAACAGCTCCCTATGCATTCGAAATTGTTTTTTCTTAAAACCGTAAAAGTAGACGCCAGACTTGATAGTGATTTATTTGATCATCTGGTCAGGTCAAGGGGAAAAGGAACACAAACATTATCATCGTTTGTGGTTGTTTTCTTTAGTCACTACTCAGCATGCGAACGGTAAACACGCACCAGCTGGACCCTCTCCGAGAGACCTAAACACATTTTCGTTACAACAATAAAATTACCGTTTGTTTTATTACATTCATTTTTTAATTAAATTCCGCAACTCACCCATCGGAATAGATCAAAACCAAAGGTCAATGATATTCCAAAACAAATTGCCAACTCCAATGCAGCTTCTCAGGCCACACTTGTACAGGATTTATACTAGCATAAAAAAAATAAGAATTATCCATATCGATTTAATTTTAAAAGTCTTAAACAAATATTATTTACATGTATTATTTACATTATGTAAATGAGTGACATTGGTTTTGCAATGTAGGCCTCTCGTTTTGAAAACACTGAAGTCAGCAGTTGTTACTATTAGTAATTCATGGTCACATTCAGGTGTGGTCAATCATAACAAACAATTGGGATTTATTTATAGATACGTAGAAAGTAAAGAAAGAGATTATTCATTATTCAGAAACCGACGTGGTTAGAGTAGAGACATTATCCATTCCCGACACCAACTAGTTAATGTCATACATAGTGTTCCAAATAAATATATTTCGGTAATTAGTGTTTCAACTTAATCAACCCCATCATCGGGGGTAACAACCCCTAGTACCAAGATACACTGCTAGACAGAAAGACCAACGTTGGAACGACACAATAGAATATTGGATACCTTACAAAGGTAAATGATCAAGAGGAAGACCACAGATGAGATAGGTAGATGACATAAGAAGAATAGTTGTTGTTCGGGATAGAGATCGATGGAATTAATTCGACAGGAATATGTCCAACAATGGACGATAGAAGGATAAAAAGACGTAAAAAAGAGACGTTAAAATGAAAGTAAACGATTGCATTTATTTTCAATTCGAGCTCCACCAGTCTTCTACACATGTTTCGACGTTTCACGTCTCATCAGGAGAACTTCTAGTGGCCCGAATTAAAATGAAATGTTGTTTATCTTTATGGCTGTTATAGTAACACAATATGCCTCTCTTGTAGCGACCTCTATATGAAGCAACAATAAATCAGGTGACTTCTCTAGTTCACCATCGAAGTGGTGTGAAGATCGTCAGTGATGCAAATTTCCTGAGTCTAAGGAAAATTTGGAAAGGCTAGTCCTCTCTGTAGGATTGTAAACGAGTTGTTTGTTTGACAAAAATAAAAGATAATCGATGTTTATTAATTGAACGGAAAAACACTCATGATCTACATCTTAAGAATTTAGATATTTATTATTTAACACTAAAAAAGAAAAGCTAGACCAATTGCTTACAGGGTGTCCCCAAAAATAGTGCTTTACTTAAAGGCATAGGTAGAAGGCACCATGTAGAGCAAAAAAGTCTTATAACATTTTTTCTAAATTCAACCGTTTGGCCAAAAAACCAAAATACATTTTTGTATGCAAATTGAAATCTGGCAACTATGTGCAATACAAAAATTTAAAGATAGACAGTAACAATTCAAAAATAGTAGCTTTATTTGTATGTTTACAGTTGTATCTGGTAGTAAAGTAATAATAATAAATCATGTAAATATCAAGGGACACCCCATTTTCGGCATGGGCCTTTAGCATTTCCATTAAACCCTGTCTTCCTCCTCAACATCAAACATGGGGTGGTATGGTTTGAAATCAATATTGCAAGCACATTTTTGTAATTTTTTTTAAACTACAGTAGATAAGCTTATTAACTACAATTCAAAGAATATTTCTTAAAAAAAAATTCAAGGAAAAATATTGAAAAATAAGCCAACGGTGGCAAATTTTTACAGACACCTTAAACAAATGGATTTTGCGATGGACATCAGAACTCCTCACTGGATCATGTGAAACAAAAAATTCAAAAAGATTTTATTAGCTTATGAGTTTCTCGAGACAACGCTGTCGGGTTTTTTTTTTATTTTTAACGATTTTTGATTTCTTAGTATCACTCGGAAGTCAAAGAAAAACGAAATTCTTTGTAACAAAGGGATGAAAATCAAAAAATTTTTTATAGGTGCATTAATTGCATTTTAGAAATTAAACTATAGTTACTGAAGTAAAATTTATAATTTATGTAAAACTTAGAGCCCTAATCCAACATTTTCATTAATTCAGATAATAGCAAATGCCACATTATTAAAGCAAGGAATAATTATTTTGCAGGTGTCTACCTGTCTGACCTACATTTATTTTGGGTTTCTTTACCTAGCAAGGGGTTCCATTATGTTAAATTTCCTAAGTCACAAACAGTTCTTGTACGGTGATGCCAGATTATTTAATTTTATGAAAATAAAAGTTCACTTTTATGGAGAACAATGCAATTTTTTTGGAAACTGTTAACTTTAGAAAAAAATGTTATAGGACTTTTTTTATTCTACATTGCGTATTATATACATACCTTAAAGGAACGCACTATTTTCGGGGACACCCTGTATGTATTGTTGCGATCTTGATTATTGATATGAGATAATATTCTTATATGTCACTTAATGTAATCAATGTATTAAAACTAATCCAATTAATTAACCAGATCACATATCAATATGTTTTCAATCTCAGGGCGAATTATAAATTAATTACTTACTTTCGTGGCTTCTAGTATTTCTTAATGGTTCCTAATCGGGATAGAAAAGAAAAGAGCAAAAAAAAAAATACACATATGGGTTACAATTATAATCAAAATATTTTTTATTTTATTTAAAAAAACAATCAATGCTTAATATTTGCTATTTCTTACTATTCTTAAACATAACATTTGAAAATGGGAACCTTATTTCCTTTTGTAAATCAATTGAAAGTTTTTATTAACATTTAACTATTAGGAGTTATTATTAACAACTCTATTTAAGTTTGATGAAGCTTTTCTGATATTATTGATTATGTTATTCACTTTTTTATGTGGAATTTATTACGAAAAACCCATACATTCATGTCCAAATAAATGAGACTGACCTTTTCCTGGTGAAACTGAAAATGTCCTCACACAAAACCCGTTCCTGCTATCCTTGGCTGCGATCAAACCTCGTCCTGGCTTCCATTAATGTACTCCTTTGAAAAACTAGCTCGAATAGCTCTCGTCCCTGCTTCGGTCGTGATGCTGTGTTCTACCTTTTTCGAAACTGCTATCAGCTACCGGAACACTCTTGGCTCAAGGAGGTTTTTTTACTCTCAACCTGGCCTACTTCTCATTCCACGATAGATACTCCACACTCACGGAACTACCGGCTTTCTCACTCTCCGTACACTACCGTCTACTCGACTTCACTTCTCGACAGCTCAAAACATTCTGATCTCTATTTGTCATTCATTCCCCTACTTTCTAAATATCCCTTCCAGATTCACAAATCAAAATTCCACCACCAACTTTCATTCGCAGTATTCCTCAAAACCAATTTTTAAACTTTCTAAATATGCTTAATGGATTTCAAAGAAAATAGTTAATTCCCATTCTAAAATTACTTTCTACTAATTACAAAATTTAATGATCTATTATCTACTTTCACTAAGTCTTCTTTAGCATCGGCTAATGATTGCACCTTCCGCGAACAACGATAATGACCTATTTTCGATTTCACTTTAGTTTTATTTTAGGTGCATTGTTCCGAGTATCGTTTTAATCACTTCTTAAAATTAAATATAACAATTTGTTGTATACAGGTTGTTCTAAATTTATATGCCCGTGGTTGAGAAAATTGAAAATATTTTATATTAAATTGAATTTTGTCTATAATTATCAAATTTTAATTTTCATATCAAATAGAAATATAACAAATCCCCGCCTTGTATTCGATAAAATTTATCTGCATTTTTAAATAAATTTTCTCGAGGCAAAACCAACTCCCTGTATATTTCCTTACTTTAATCTACGTCTTATACCCCTTCTTCTTGTATTACTCTAATTAGTCCCACCTGTAGAGTAATTGTTTCCTTATTTTCAGTGTCCTCATCCTGTGTTAGAGTGTCGGCTATTATGTTGTCTTTCCCTTTTTCCCATATCAATCTTCTGTCTTTTTCCTCAGATTTTTCACATACTTTTACCGTGCATTCTGCATCCTCGTTTTCATATGCCTCCTCTTCAAATGCCACTGTTTCGATCATATCTTTTTCGCTTTCATTTGTTAGCTTTATTTCTTCTTCTCCTGAGCTCATCTCTTCTTTTGAGGAATCCCAGTTTTCTTTTGCTTTTGATACTCTCAATTTTTCTTCTTCTGGGCTCAACTCTTCTTTTGAGGAGCCACAGGTTTCATTTTCTTTTGCCTTTTTCTGACTTTTTCTCCCTTTTCTTCTTTGTCCTTGCTTCGTTGCCAAATTCATTTCCACTGTTTGTTCTTTACCTGATTCGTCCGTATTTTGTTTCTCCTGTTCCTTGTCCTGTTCATTTTCTTTTTCTTCTGTTAGATTCATCGTATTATTTTTAAAATCTATCACTACATGTTTTTCTGCCAATTCGTCAACTCCTACTATCATGTCATGTGACATGTTTGGCATTATTACACATTGTAGTGCATACATCTTTTTACCCAGTCGTACTATTACTCGTATGCCTTCATTTATAGTTGCCAATGTCCGTTTGTTTGCGCCCACTAAATTTACCCTAGGTATTTTGTAAATTAAATTTGTTAAGTTAACTTCTTCTATTAGTTTTCTGTTGACCAATGTTATTTCAGATCCAGTGTCTATCATAATTTTAATTGGTTTCTCGTTGATAAATCCATCCACAAATTTTAAATCAACTCCATTTTTCTTTTCGTTGTTTCCTGCCAATTTAATAAACTCCTTGGGGTGACAAAAGATTCCTGTTTGATTTTTGGTTTTTAGTGAGCGCCGTCGTGAAAAGACGCCGGTTGCTCATCGTTGTTTATATTTTCGTCATAATGTCTCTCTCCGTCATATTCATCTGTCTGGGTATTATTTACTTCTCTTCTATTTTCTCTTGGTCTGTCGGATCTGTTTCGGTTTTCTCGATATCCCTGTTCATTTTGTCTACCATTATTTCTGTTTTCTTGATTTGAGCGTGTGGTGTTTCTATTCTGGTATTCTCGATTTCTGTCCTCATTCCATTGCCTATTTCTTTGTTCATAATTTCCTCTTCCGTTGTCTCTATTTTCGTTTTCCCTTCTGGGATTAAAATCTCGTCTTGTATAGTCCCTCCTATTTTGATTTCTATCTCTGTAATCTTGTGTTTCTCGGGGCCTGTAATCTTCTCGCGACTTTCTTGATTTTCTTTCTCTTAGACGTGATTCTCTTATTTGTAGGAATTGGCATAAACTATCTATGTCTTTGTAGTTTTGCAATGTGATATGGTCTTCCAGCGTTTCCTCGAAATGTCTTGCAATCAGTTCGACTAATTGTTCCGATGAGTAATTATATTGTAAATGTTTTGCATTATTGTAAATTTGCAAAGCATATGTCCTTTCTGATACACCCATCCTATCATTGTATTTCCCATTTTGCAATTCCTTGTTAATTTCCAATTGTTGGACCTTTCCCCAGAAATAGTTCAAAAATTTTTGTTCAAATTGTTGCCAATTGCCGAATTCTTCTTCTTTGCTATCGAACCATAGGCTTGCTTCATATTTGAGATGGTTTCTGATAGTTTCTTTTGCTGTTTCGAAATTTCCGATGTGCTGTATTTTCTTTTTCAGGCTATTTATGAACGGCACTGGGTGTAATCTTCTTACATCCCCGCCAAACCTTATCTTCACGTCATCTGTGCTATGTATAACCATTTCTCTTCTTTCTCCGACATTCTGTTGCGTCCTGTTTTCGGTGACTTGTTTTTCTATTTCTGTGATTCTTTTTTCCACTTCTTCTCTGTCTACTTGAATAGCATTTTCCAACTTATTTTCCAAATTTTCTATTTCCTTTTTCTGGCAATTCGTTACCTCCTTTATTTTGATTTTGATTTCTTTAATTTCTAACTCCTGTTTCTCGCTCCTTTCTGCAATCTCTTCTATTTTTTTAACCATTTCCTTCTTAATACTCTCTATATTTCTGTTGTTTTCTTCTATGGCTTGTTTTGTTTCCTGTTGATTGTCATCCATTTTTTTCTGTGTTTCATCCATTTTTTGATCCACTTTATCCATTTTCTTTGATGTTTCTTCCTGATTTTTATCCATTTTTTGTTGTGTTTCATCCATTTTCTGTTCCATTCTTTGTGACTGGAGTTGCATCATTTGTAATATTTTATCTATTCCTGATAATTCTTGCTGTTCTGATGCCATGATTGTCTTGTCTAAAATATCTTCTTGGCCTGAATTATTCTCTTGATTTGAATGTTCTTTTTGTTTTTTGTTGTCTTTGCTTTGGCTTCTTGTCACAGACATTTGTTTTCAAGAAGTACTGTCCCCGCCAAATATGAAATTTTACTAGTATGTTACCAAGACGACTTTTTCTCACCCAAATATTATAAATTGTCAATAAATATATCAAATGTAAATATCGTAAAAATAAAATATTAAATCAGTTATGTAAAATTTGTACCTAAAGAGATCTAAAATTTTATGTTATCAAATGTAAGTATCTCACTTTTTACCACAGGCATATAAATTTTCAAATACCGGCTTTACTCTTTCTATCCTTCAAATTTGCCACTAGAAATACTTTCAAAATGCTTTCCACGTTGGACGACAGTTGTTGTGATCTTGATTATTGATATGAGATAATATTCTTATATGTCACTTAATGTAATCAATGTATTAAAACTAATCCAATTAATTAACCAGATCACATATCAATATGTTTTCAATCTCAGGGCGAATTATAAATTAATTACTTACTTTCGTGGCTTCTAGTATTTCTTAATGGTTCCTAATCGGGATAGAAAAGAAAAGAGCAAAAAAAAAAAATACACATATGGGTTACAATTATAATCAAAATATTTTTTATTTTATTTAAAAAAACAATCAATGCTTAATATTTGCTATTTCTTACTATTCTTAAACATAACATTTGAAAATGGGAACCTTATTTCCTTTTGTAAATCAATTGAAAGTTTTTATTAACATTTAACTATTAGGAGTTATTATTAACAACTCTATTTAAGTTTGATGAAGCTTTTCTGATATTATTGATTATGTTATTCACTTTTTTATGTGGAATTTATTACGAAAAACCCATACATTCATGTCCAAATAAATGAGACTGACCTTTTCCTGGTGAAACTGAAAATGTCCTCACACAAAACCCGTTCCTGCTATCCTTGGCTGCGATCAAACCTCGTCCTGGCTTCCATTAATGTACTCCTTTGAAAAACTAGCTCGAATAGCTCTCGTCCCTGCTTCGGTCGTGATGCTGTGTTCTACCTTTTTCGAAACTGCTATCAGCTACCGGAACACTCTTGGCTCAAGGAGGGTTTTTTACTCTCAACCTGGCCTACTTCTCATTCCACGATAGATACTCCACACTCACGGAACTACCGGCTTTCTCACTCTCCGTACACTACCGTCTACTCGACTTCACTTCTCGACAGCTCAAAACATTCTGATCTCTATTTGTCATTCATTCCCCTACTTTCTAAATATCCCTTCCAGATTCACAAATCAAAATTCCACCACCAACTTTCATTCGCAGTATTCCTCAAAACCAATTTTTAAACTTTCTAAATATGCTTAATGGATTTCAAAGAAAATAGTTAATTCCCATTCTAAAATTACTTTCTACTAATTACAAAATTTAATGATCTATTATCTACTTTCACTAAGTCTTCTTTAGCATCGGCTAATGATTGCACCTTCCGCGAACAACGATAATGACCTATTTTCGATTTCACTTTAGTTTTATTTTAGGTGCATTGTTCCGAGTATCGTTTTAATCACTTCTTAAAATTAAATATAACAATTTGTTGTATACAGGTTGTTCTAAATTTATATGCCCGTGGTTGAGAAAATTGAAAATATTTTATATTAAATTGAATTTTGTCTATAATTATCAAATTTTAATTTTCATATCAAATAGAAATATAACAGTATATTGATGAAACCTATGTATGTATGTACATGCATGGGACAATATAGAGAACAATTGATCAAAGGATAGTGGTAAAGTATTGTTCAAAAACATTTCAAAAGAAAGTAGGTTGGTTATCTTATCATATACGGTGATGGACAAGTGGGTTTCATGCCGAATGCTGTTTTGATTGTTTACATCAATTGTCAAGTGGAGAGATTATTATAATTACATGAATGCAAAAAATTACTAAAAATGATTGAAAGAACAGTTCATATTGGTAGGGGAGCAAAGTATGCTAAATGTGCAGTCACTCGAGCGCTTTGGGGACCTATTGGGTTGTGATTATTAGGTCCTAAAACCAAAAAAAGTTTTTCATTTTAGCGGGCGCTTGCCATTTTTTAATTTAATTTTCCATTTCCATTAATGGTTTTTCCGAATATAGCGCCATCTATCCATAACTCGAAAAAATGTTTCGAATAAAAGTTGCTTATTTTTATGCAAAAAATTCAAATTTGCAATAAAAATGGGGGTTCCCATTTAAGATTTTAAAGTAGCCCCCACCCCACCTCCGTGGGGGGTCGCGTTTAGTACCATTCGATATATTTTTCAAAAATATTAAATAAGTGTATTTTGCAGTTTTTCGATCTGATGTTTATTTTGCTAAATATCGCGGGATTTGTATTTAAAATTTTAAATTTACCCCCACCCCTCTCTGCGAGGGGTCGTGTTTGGTATCTATCGATAGATTTTTGAAAAATATTGAACATGTAGTTTTTAGTTTTTCGATCTCACGTTAATTTCGCGAAATATTCGCCTTTTTCTTGTGAAACTTTGTGACTCACGAATTCCCTTACGCCCCGCTCAAATCGTCAGATTTTTTAAATATACACTGTTTTGCATGTACTTATCGTACCTTATCTTAATCTGACAATTTCGAGTATTTTTAAGGATAGATTTTTTTTTTCGGGCCCCCCTAAACGAACTCCCCTGTGTTAAGAGCCAATATATGGCAGAGGTACATCTGCAGGGTACCACGTTTCTCCCCATATGATAATCTGACGCACTCGAGTAACTGCAAAAATCCCCGCTTGGGCTCCCCTACCATATCCAACTTGCCTGTAGGATCTGTTGATGTCACTGACAATGCTGCCTAGCATTGTCAGTGACCTAGCAATTAATAGAGCATTCTTATTTGGTTTAGTATTTGTTGATTTTCCACCTGGTATAGCGCCCCGACTTTTGGAATTACAAATATGTAAGTAACATCCTCAATCTTAACCAGAATGAAATTAATTTTATAAATTACTTCAACCGTTAACACAACTTTTAGATCCTTGTACTAACTATCAAAATTATCTCACTCTGTATAGAAATTCAGTCTAATTTCTTTAAAATTCTTTATTTTTATTATTTTCTCTTTAATTTGCCAGAAGCTCAAATTTCTGCAGAGTGCTGAAACATCGAAAACGTTTTAATAGCTCTTTGTGGCAAGAGAAAATAATTTATACCCCGAGAAGTAATGTCACGAATTACAAACTTTGATTGACATTCCAATCTATAAATACTTTACAAAAAAAGAGCGTGGGCATTATTTGGTATACAAACAGAAATTTAGATTTATAAAATAAATACTCAACACTGTTTTATTTATAAAGTGCGGCTATTTTGTTTAACCGCATCAACCACTAGGGTTATTAGCGAGATGGTTTATTTTTCAACTAGAAATTTTTTTTTACATATCCCATATTTACGCAGTTTTTAAAAATACAAACATTTTGTGAAATCCTATTAGACCAGTAAGGATCTCTTTTTAGGTGGATGTGAGAGGTGGCATTCAGATTTTTGCGGATAAAGTTAGGTGATAACTTCGTTAATAATAATTGATTTATGCTCCTTCTCAAATATGCCCGGAACATTAATAAAAAAAATAAAATATTTAAAAATTTCAAAAAATTTCGTTTTTTTCTACTTTTTTTGCTTATAACTTAAAAACTGTTCATTTTAGAACAAAGTTCTATAGGAATAAAACAAAGATAATTAAATTTTCTATCAGATGCGATTGGTTAAAAATGTCTTAATTTATCACCCTTGCTTCAAAATAGCAATAAATATAAAATAAGGGGGCAAAACAAGCCTGTCCTTATTCAATGATTTTCCATCACTTAGGTTACACTTGGAACCTTCCTAATTCGCTTAGAAAGTTTTTGTAATGTGCTAAAACCGTACACCAAATTTCATTAAAATTGACTTACTAGATTTTGCATAATAATTTTGCAATCTAAACTTTTTTAAAAAAATTAAAATTTTTTAAAATCTTTCACAACAAAAACTAGAACATACAAAGATTTGTCAATTTTTTTTACATATAAAGAAGCACTCCACCTATCTAATGCACTTTACAGAATTGAAATCGTATTATTTAAGCAGCCTCAGCAATGTTTTAAAGTTATAAACAATTTTTTGGCTTATAAAAAAATTAGTGCTGTCGCCAGGAGGGGGTGCTACGGGCTCCTTTATTTAGATGAACTTACTCAAGTTCTTTATGTATTTTGACCCGTAGAACACGAATTTTTTGGGTAACAGTTGATCCGGATGTCGATAAGATTGTTATAAACAAATAACTTGAGGAATTACATAAAATCGATTTTTCGCAAAATAAAACATTTTTTTGTATTTCTTGGGTAATTCTAAGCAAAAAATGTTCTTACAAGTTTTTTAGTAGGATGCATAGTTTTCGAGATAAACGCGGTGGAACTTTAAAAAAATCGAGAAATTGCAATTTTTGAACGCGAATAAAGTTTGATTAAAAAATAAAAGAGCAATTCTGCTGACAGCATTTGAAAGTTTAAGTCAAATTATACCGGTTTTAATTATTTGCACTGCTAAAAATTAATTTGTTTATTATTAAACAAAGATATTTGTTTATAATCCAAAAAATTGTTTATAAATTTAAAACATTGCTGGGGCCCCTTAAATAATCCGATTTTAATTCTGTAAAGTGTATTAGATAGGTAGAGCACCTCTTTATATGTAAAAAAATTAGCCAACTTCTAAATGGTCTACTTTTTGTTCAGAAATATTTTAAAAATTGGAACTTTTTTAAAAACATTTAGATTGCAAATTTATTATGCAAAATTTATTGGGTCGATTTTAATTAAATTTGGTACACGATTTAAGTATGTTACAAAAAATTTCCTAAGCGAATTACTAAGCTTCTAAGTGCCACCAAAGTGGTTAAAAAATATTGAATAACAACAGACTTATTTGGCACCCTTATTTTGTATTTATTGCTATATTGCAGAAAAGGTAATACCTTAAGACATTTTTTACCAGTCGTATATCATACAAAATTCAATTAGCTTTATTTTATTTCTCTACGACTTTGTTCCAAAACGAATCGTTTTAAGTTATAAGCAAAGAAAGCAGGAAAAAATCGATGTTTTTCGAAATTTTTAAATATTTTTATTTTTTTATTAATGTTTCGGGCATATTTGAGAAGGAGCATAAGTCAATTATTATCACTGAAGGTGTCACCTAACTTTATCTGCAAAAATTCGAATGCCACCTCTCACATCAAAAAATAGACGTTTGTCGCAGATCATTACTGGTCTATATAGTTTGTTATACAGTTTATATGCAGGAAATTTATGAGAAAGTTTATTGTTTTACTAATATTTTCTATTAGAGCTTCTTTAAGATCGTGTTGTATTTTCGCTGTCCATCTGGACCCACTGGAGAGTCTATCGTTAGAAGTTGCACTGAAATTGGTATTTGACAGTTGTGGCAATTGGCTGAGGGTTCTTGGACATAATGTATCCAAGTGCCGCAGTCTGTAGAGGACTACTTGGTCATGTCGTTGAGCTCGAAGTAGTAGTCAAGCAAAAATAACATCTGGTTTGTTAATTTTTAGTTTTGCTTCTGTTTGGCTCAATATTTCTTGCCAGGTTTTGTTAATGGAGTTTTTCATTAATGTTTTTGATCTGAAAATGCTATTGCACAAATAAAACAGTGATGTACTATAGAGATTGCCATGTTATTGACAGATTCTGTTACTGCTTTATTAGCCGCTTCATTACTTATTATCGCAACATGAGATGGCACCCATAAAAATGTTGTTTTTGCTACTGTTTGGGCATTGCATAGCATGCCTTTCTTCTTCTTCATGTGCCATCTCCTCTAAGAAGGTCGGCAAGCATCATGGGAATTCGCACTTTCGATCTCGCTGTCTTTTATTGCATTTATAGCATGTCTTTTATTGGTGCTAAATTGACAGGAGTAGGATACATAATATGCTTGACACCATTTAAGGCACTAAGGAAATCTGATATAATAAGAAAATTTATATTGTTGCTGGTACATTGGTACAGTGCGTTGAAGATTGCTTGCAGTTCTGCAGTATACGTGCTACACTCCTTTGCTAGGTGGGTGACAGACTTTGAAAAAGTCTTTGAAAAAAAGCTGTAGCAGATACACCATAGCTGATTTTGGAGGCATTAGTACAAATTAGTTTGAAATCAGGATATCTGGAGATGGTAGAATGGAATGTTGTTTTATTTCAGGATTGTGTGAATGTTTGGAATGGTTGAGTATGGTAAAATCTACTTTTGGTATTTGGATTTTCTAGGCAAGAGACTAGCATCTGTTTGTAGAAGTGATCCTTAATTGATGTATATCGTATTCAAATCAATTTATTCATACATTGAAAAGTAATTTTCTAGGAAAGTAACTGGAGAGTATTTCCTTATTAAGCTTGTTATGAATGTGTTTTTATTATACTGAGATATTTAGTAGCATAAAACATTTTGAAAAGGATTGCCTTCTACTAAGAATTAATGGTAGTTCTCCTGCTAAGGCTTGAAGGCTACCAATTGGCGTGGTTTGAAAAGCTCCGAAAACTATGCGTAATGCTGTATATTAGATGATGTCTAGTTTGTTCAATTAACTTAAGTAGCAGTTTCGTAGAATATACAGTGTGTGTCAGCCAAATGGAATAAATTCAATAGTTCAAATACTAATCGCTTTTTTTTGAAAAATGCTCAGACCTGTCGATTAGTATTTCAAATATAAGTTTTTTACATACAATAATAATGTTTACAGGGTGTCCCAATTTAAAGATATGACGTCATCGTTAATTTTCTTAAATAGCAACACTGTTATTTTAATGGCTATTTAGATAGAGCGTGTAAAGTTATACATAACTGCAAAATATCAAACATTTCCAACATTTACAAGATAATAAAAAATAAAGTTATGTCTGTAATGTGGAATAAACTTAATAGTTCAAATAATAATTGTTTTTTTTTGAAAAATGCTCAGACCTATCGATTAGTTTTTTAAATCGAAATTTTTAAAATTTTTTACATACAATAATAATGTATACAGGGTGTCCCAATTTAGAGATTTAATGTTATTTTTTATTATCTTGTAAATGGTAAGGAATAAAAATTTGATATTTTGTAGTTATGTATAACTTTACACACCCTATCAAAATAGCTATCAAAATGACAGTGTTGCCATTTAAGAAAATCAACAATGACGTTATATCTCTAAATTGGAACACCCTGTATACATTATTATTATATGAAAAAAATTTCATTTGAAATACTTATCGACAGGTCTAATCATTGTTCAAAAAAATAATTACTATTTAAACTATTGAATTTATTTCAAATTAGACATAATTTTGTTACTTATTATCTTGTAAATGGTAAGGAATAAAAATTAGATATTTTGCAGTTATATATAACTTTACACACCCTATCAAAATAGCTATCAAAATGACAGTATTGCCATTTAAGAAAATCAACGATGACGTCATATCTCTAAATTGGGTCACCCTGTATACATTATTATTGTATAAAAAAATTCTATTTGAAATGCTAATCGACAGGCTTAAGCATTTTTGAAAAAAACAATTAATATTTGAGCTGTTGAATTTATTCCATTTGGCTGACACACAGTGTATAATACAGTGGAACCCCGATAAGTCGGCCTCCGATAACCCGGAAGTCCGGCTAACCCGGATCGATTTTTATCAAATAAAATAAAAATGTTTTCACTTTGACTGAGTTTTTTTACCAAGAAATAAACAATAATGTATACAACTGTACGTAATTTAGATGTACTGTTCTGAGAGTTTAAGTCTGTTCTGTCGGACAAAATAAATGTGCTGTTTTCGTGGTCTGACCGTTCCAAATTTTTAAACTGTTCCACAATTAAAACTGCCCCTGTTACAGTGTTCCCATATATCAAAGTTTATCCGACTAGACACCCTTAAGCTATTAACAAATTTTCAGCTTGCTATTAATCAACTTTTTTTTCATACGCGGGATCGAGACCTTATACAGATTGTCATAACAGTATATGTCATATGCCATATATCCGAAACGGATAGATTCTACTAGAAGAAGAGGAATATTTGACATCTACGACGATATACATGAAAAATTTGTTATTTATTAAAGCTGATAATATAATGAATAAATGTAAAGCAAATGATGATGAAAAATATGCATTTAAATTCACTACCCATAAGTATACTTACTGATGTATAAAAATATTTGTGCTCAGTTCTAATATAACTACAATCCATCTAATTTACTTACCGTTGCACGTCATTATCTACGCCAGAGATCTAAGTTGACATAGTTGCCAAAGTATAAAGAAATTCTGAATCCATTTTAAATCAAATAGATCACATAATTATTGTAAACGTGGATTATACAACAAAACAAATTAATAAATGTAAATAAGCAAAAACTTAAGAAATAGAGAACAAGAATTAAGTTATCGCACGTTAAAGTAAATAATAAAAACAGTAAATATAATAAAACAAATACTTATAGTAAAGAATATAAACCGAGAAGATCTTGGAAAAATGAAGTCGACGAAGAAAGGATTGGAAGACGGAGACTGGCAAGATCGGAAAAAATGGAAGTCCTGGCTGACGGAAGGGAAACGGCATTAGCTGTAGACAACCCTTTATATATATATATATATATATATATATATATATATATATATATATATATATATATATATATATATATATAAACAAATATGAAGTGTCATTACCGCAACTGTCAAATAAATGTTACCAATTTATTCTAAAATGTCACCTTCGTTTGATTATAGTTTCAGTGCGTTCCGAACAAATGTGCTCCATAAAAACGTTTTATAATCCATTTATACAAATTCAATTAACCATATTATTGTGTATTTCTTTCGGTTTACATTAATAGAAATCTTTAAATATTATTTCTACGCGTATATAATAAAATATGTTTACTGGCTGTTATTCCAGTGTACTCGGCAAAATGATTCTAAAAAAGAACACACCTACCGCCTAAATATTTCGTGTTGGTATCATGTGAGATCACAGGCTATGACGTGGATGACGTGCAACGGTAAGTAAATTAGACGAAGTATACACGCGTCGTGTAAAAATACAAACACGACTAGGTAGGTAAACTAGGACTAGGTAATGTTGTTTTTCTTTAATACGTTAATTTATTATTCGTTCAAATATCGCCTCCTGCAAACCTGGATTATTTTTATCAAATTATAAATGCCCTTAAAGCAAGTCCCAAGCTTCCTTCCTCTCTCATTCCCGTTTCCTTCCTCTCGAAATCAAGCGCTCGCCATTTAAAACATCCAAGCGTCGCGGCGGCGTTGTCTCCATTCTGTCTCTCACTTCCGCCTAAACCGGTTGTGACGTCCTCAATTAAGTGAGCACGTGACTGCTCCTATTTCTATCTCTGTACAATTATTCACCCGGCATTAGCAAATGAGGCCTTAAATCCAAAAAACATCTGCTCTCGAGTCTCAGACTATTGCAGTGTGATGTGCTGCTGGTCGCAAAATGGATTACCGGTCGTTTACAAAGGAAGAAAGACAGGGAAAAAACGCGAAAGACATGATTAAATAAAATAATTGGATAGAATTCGCAAGCGATGTGAAATTGAGTTTTACTTTTTAACTAAATGTCAACTCAATATTTTTCTTTATACATTATGTCACTGATACAAGGCAGACAATTTAAAAATTATAAATCTATAAAAATTGCAAATGTCTCTGAAGCATATAAATGTATCTTGCGTTGTTTTAGTTAAGCTGCCAGCTCAAATTTTTGTCATTTTTTCTTTTTTTATATTTTCTCATTATTCTGAATATACCTTGACTCATTTTCCTCTTTGTTTGCATAGGCTGTTTCCTTTTCATCGATCCATTCTTCTTTGTCTAGTTTTTTGGGACATTTTCAATTTCTGTCAGTTTATTTTCTCTTGCGTTCCATTCCAGCACCTTGTCGTATATTTATAATTTCTGCTATCTGATTTTTACATTTGCTCCTATTCTTATTTCTTGTTTTGCTATTCTTCTTTCTTGTTTTTCTATTGCTTTGCTTTCTTGTTTTTCTCTAATTTCTTGTTGCATCTTTGCTTCCTTGGACGCCAGCGCTGCGCCTATTATGTATATTTCTCTACCATCTCTTTTATACTTGAGTTTACCTTTTCCTTGCAGTATTTTCTGTTTGTGTTCCCAGCTCTTCGTTTCTATTATATATTTCTTGTATCGTATCTTAAACGCACTTTTAAATTCCATTTTCAGTTTAAGCTCGTTTTCCATCATTTTTTGTATGTTTTCTCTTAGTCTCTCTTCATCTTCTAGGTCTACTTCAATACATCTGCTATCGAGTCTCAGACTATTGCAGTGTGATGTGCTGCTGGTCGCAAAATGGATTACCGGTCGTTTACAAAGGACGAAAGACAGGGAAAAAAACGCCAAAGACATGATTAAATAAAATAATTGGATAGAATTCGCAAGCGATGTGAAATTGAGTTTTACTTTTTAACTAAATGTCAACTCAATATTTTTTTCTTTATACATTATGTTACTGATACAAGGCAGACAATTTAAAAGTTTGAAAAAATGTGAACTAAACGAATAGACCTGGATCCCGAGTACCAAAAAAAAGTTGATTAATAGCAAGCTGAAAATTTGTTAATAGCTTAACGGTGTCTAGTCAGACAAACTTTGATGTATGGGAACACTGGAACAGAGGAAGTTTTAATTGTGGAACAAAAAATTTGAAACGTCAGGCTACGAAAACGTTCCATGTATTTTGTTGGACAGAACTTCCAATTGATCTGTTACCATTTTATAAAACTCTCATGCAAAAATCAGCTGTTTATCACGAAATGGGCATTTGAATGAGTTGAACACGACGAACATAGCACATGTCAAATGACAGGAATCATATTGGTTAGTAATAGCAGTCTGATTTTTGCATTAGAGTTTAATGAAAGAGTAACAAATCAATTGGATTTTCTGTCCGACAAAATACATGGCACGTTTTCGTAATCTGACGTTCCAACTTTTTAAGCTGTTCCACAATTAAAACTTCCTCTGTTCCAGTGTTCCCGTACATCAAAGTTTGTCCGACTAGACACCGTTAAGCTTTTCTTTCTAAAGGCGTTCTTTACAAATATTATCAGGTATTATTTGGTATAATTGATATTATCAGGTATAATTGATATTATATAATAGTATCAATTATATTACTTCCTTTGTAAGTATCTTTATTATTTTCAGTAGTTAGCATTCCTCATTCCCTAACGCCCTAACCTTTTAACGTACTTACGCCCAGCTCTACAACCAAAATTCGAGTAGCCGTCTGCAACCACATCAATGGGGTACATTGTTCTTCTACTATATAACTTTTTTGTATCTACTTGTTCCCATAGCTTCCAATCCTTTCAGAGCAAGTACTCCATTTGCTACATACTTGATCTTCCACTTCGGTTTCGAGATTTCCTCGATAGTGTGATGCCTAGATATTTAATCCCTCCATCCTTTAACGCCTCAATCATTTGTTTTATTATCTAACCCTCCAACACCAATTTACATCTTAGCAGATTGTCTGTTACAGATAAATACAGGGTGGGCCAAAGAAAAGAGTTCACCTCGATATTTGGCAGTATTTTTTAGATTTTAAGGAAATGACGAAAGAGGTTGATTTTTGAACTAAGGGGGACACATTTTTACGGTACATACATCTGTCATTTGTCAACTCCCTCTCTTCCACTTCCCCCACCCGTTATTTTAAATAGGGAATATAGGTCGTGTGCTAGCTCATTCGAAAGGATATTCAATTCTCTATTCAGTAATTTTAACATTGATATAATTATTTATATAGGGTGTCCAAGAAAAATTATTGTGAATTAAATTAATTGACACAAAAAGAAGAATGTATGTAATTTATTTAACTCAAAATAAATTCTACTGCTGACAAAAAAAAACAGAAAAAAATGTTAATTTGATAAATAAACATTGTTTATTGCTTAAATTCAATTTTCAACCTACGAGGAGGCTGATGGGTAGCAGCTTGAACATTGAAATTAAGCAAAAAACAATGTTTATTTATCAAAAAACATTTTTTTCTGTTTTGTGGCAGCAGTGGAATGTATATTGAAATAAATAAATTACATACGTTCTTCTTTTTGTGTCAATTAATTCAATTCAATTTTTTTTGGACACCCTGTATAAATATTAATGTTAATGTTTATATTACTGAATATAGAATTGAATAACTTTTCCAAATGAGCTAGCACACGACCCCTATTCTCTATTTAAAAATAAGGGGTGGGAGAAGTGGAAGGGAGGGGGTTGACAAATGACAGATATATGTACCGCAAAAATGTGTCTCCCTTAGATCAGAAATCGACCTGTTTCGTCATTTCCTTAAACTCTTATAAACACTGTCAAATATCGAGGTGAATTGTTTTCTTTGGCCCACTCTGTATAAAGTTAGTACTGATAATATGAGACAGTTTTATTTTATATTTGGCAGTTTAATTCCAAAAGTCATTTAAAACACTGCATATAACATAGTATCAATATTAGTGTAAGTATTAAAAGATTATTTAATAGAAAATTTCATATGAGATATTTTATGCATTCCTGGAATAGCTCCTGCTGGCAATGGAGCCCCAGTCCAGTATAATAAACCCATATCGAATTGAGAAATCAATTTCTTTGAGCAAACCTCAATCCTGAGCATAAAATATCGTAAGAGAATTTATAAAATTTAATCTTGCCCGGCTTGGTTTCCAGATTTGCCTTTTATTCTTTTATACACAATATTTTAACGAGAATTCTCTTTTGAAGCGACCAGACGCGCTTGTAGGGCGTAATATACAAAATGTCGCAGTGCTGACATTTCACAGTTGTAACTTTGAAAAGGTCAAATTTTATAGTTCAAAGAAGGGTCTGAATCACCCCTAAATTGTTCTTACGATGATGAGTGTTTATGTGAGTAATTTCGACACCATTTTTCTTTCCTTTATTTTAAAATTCCCTCGTAAACTTTACATTTGCGTTCTAATGCGGCGATAAAACAGAAAAAAGTTATTATCTTGTATGAATAACGAGTCTTCAATTGAAATCAACTTTTTATAACGTTATTATTGGATGCTGTTTATAATCATGATTTTGATGCCTATAAAATTAAAGCAGTATATCATATAAACATTACATATTTGTGTTTGTTATGTATATAATATGGACATCTTCTTCTTCTCAGTGGCGGTCTCAGAGTCAGATTTTGGGAGGGGCGATGGTCTGTTGCAGGGGGGTCTGGGGGTGCAGCCCCCAGCCGGAAAGGGGGTCCGGAAAATTTTTAAAAATATGGCAAGATTTTGAGTGTTTTAAAGGCATTTTTTTCATTTGAACAGTTGATGGACCGAATATGGACTGACTGTCACTTAGTGGTTGTGACGAACGGAGAAAAAGGAAAATCACTTATTACTATTACAATTAGTATGAGTGGAAACAGTTTTACACTATAATAAAAAATAAAAAAGCTAGCCTCTAAAGCTTGTTGTAAATATTGTTCGGCTAATTTACAAATAAAATATTCAAAATATATCTTGTATTCTTGTGATTGTATCAAAAACCAATTTAGAACTATTGAAACAACTCAAAGTCTAATAGAAAAGGTTTGTGGGTGATAGTATTTTTCAATGGCAAGCCTCTGAAGCAAGTCTCATCTTTCTAAACCTTTGAAGATTTAGGTGGTTTTACTTTATCACGAACAAACGTCAAACTTCAGAGGTTTGGTCTGACAATGTTAGTTTTACGCTTGAATTGAAAAAACTCAAAACACAGTTTACCTTTTAAAATGTTAAAATTTACAATAAATATACAATACAAATTAGTCTATTAGAATGGAAAAAAGGAGGTTCACATTATACATTGTAATAGTTTTATTAGGTTATAAGTAATAAAATAACAAGTTATAAGGTTTTAAAAAGAATGTAATTACAAATCGAATTCAAGTCTTCGATGGCCACTTTTGGCGAATCGTTCTAAAACTTTCGTTGGGTCTACAGGGATGTCTCGATGGGCATGGAGTAGAGCAAGTCCAGTCAACCTGTCTTGACACATCCGTGTTCATAGCCACGACTTTATTCTCTTTAGAGATTGAAAGCTACGCTCTGCAGAAGCATTGCTGATGGGAAGTGTAGCTAAGACTAGAAGTAGCTTGCTGACTCTAGGGAACAAATCTCTGTTACAACTGTCTAAGGCCGATGCCACATTATGCGTTTTGACTGGATGCGGTGAAAACGTATCCGTTTCCAACGCAACCGGACCGACCTGTCACACTATGCGTTTAGTCTGGTGCAGTTTGTAAGCGCGTACCGATGACTCAAAACGCATCCGTTTCCAACGCAACCGGACCGATCTGTCACACTATGCGTTTTCACCGGATGCGGCGGAAACGCATCCGGTCAAAACGCATAATGTGGCATCGGCCTAACGCGTCCAGCGCTGTTTTTGGAAATTCGTCCGTGTCTTCTCCGAACTTCTTAAAGAAGTTCTTCTTATAGTACAATCTTGATTGAATGTTGGCAACAATCTCAATGAAATAATGTTTATCTTCTGTAGCTCGACACACGTTATGTTTTCTCCTCTCCCCTTTCCTTAGGTCTTACATTTTCCCTTAGATAATTGAGATCGTAAGCTTTGCTGTTCTATTCCTTATAACATGGCTAAGATATGAAATCGTGACGGGTGGATTCGAATTCTTTCAGGAATTGAGAATCATGTTTTTTCTTATTTAATACAGAAAATTGAAGTAAAAATTAAATCGAATGAAGATAACTTATTAACAATAATTTGTATCGAGCGGCCGCGCGCGTAGCTTTTCGCTGATATTGCGCCTCAGAGCGCGCTATTAGAATGTCGATATCTTGGCCAAAAATAAACCTACGAATATTCAAAGTGTTTTTGATGCTTTTGAGTTCTTTTTTTAGTAATATAAAGATAAAGTAATTTAACAACTACGGTGACATAGCTATGGACTAGACACTAGATTATAAGCTTTAAGGATAATTTTCCTTAGGTTTCTAATAGATCCATGCAAATTTTAGGTTTCATGAAACGTAAACTCTCTGAATTTGATAACATTTATTGTCTAAAAAACATCTAGGTACTGTTCCCTCATTAGATCCTTTTAGGAATACGGTAGCAATATCTGGTCTCCACTAACCAAAAAGTTCTTAAGCTGTATAGCTTTTAAATTGGGAATACCTGAAAATGAAACCCAATATCTTACGTGCATAGAAATCGGCCCACTTAAAAATTGGCTCATTTTTGATGTCTTATATTTTCTAAACCTGTTGGCCGATTTAAGTGATTTTTTGAATATGTTATAGCCTGATTCTTTAACAATACCACTGTAATAATATTGTTACTAAGTAGGTAAATTTTTATTGTATACCGGGTGTACCAATCAAACTGTGTTTTTTTCTTAAAGTTCGCATCACCCTGTGGAATATTCAAGCATTTATAAAATACTGAAATTAAAACCCAACTATAGCGTCAGGTTTTCTTAACGTTCTGTTTTTTGTCACTGACATAACTGACAATTTACTGAATTTACTGAAATTTGGTGGGTTTTAAGACGTAGTTGTTGCATATTTTTTGACATAAAATTAAGAATTTAATATTCACCATTAACGCGCATACGTATAATATGACCGATCATATTACCCGTATGCACGCTAATGGTGAATATAAAATTCTTAATTTTATGTCAAAAATCCGCAATAACTATCTTTTAAAACCTACCAAATTTCATTTGCATATCTCAACTGGTTTTAAAGCAATAAATAAATCGTCAGTTTGTAAGAAAAAATTCAACATCCCGTATCTCGGAAACGAAACATTTGCGGACAAATGTTTATAAAGCCAACTGTCAATATTTTTCATGCAGAATTATCTCTTAAAGTTTGTCGTACTTATTAAGAAACACCGTGTATTGATGAAGAACATGTGTCTAGTTGTTAAAATACCTAACTTTTTTATTATCCAACATAAATGAATGAATCAAAAACCAGAATGTTAAGAAAACCTGAGGCTATAGTTGGGTTTTCATTTCAGTATTTTATAAATGCTAGAATATTCCACAGGGTGATGCGAACTTTGAGAAAAAAAACACAGTTTGACTGGTACACCCAGTATACAATGAAAATTTACATGTTTAGCAACAATAGTACTACAGTGGTATTTATAAAGAATCAGGCAATAACATGTTCAAAAAATCACTTAAATTGGCCAACAGGTTTAGGAAATATAAGACATCAAAAATGACCAAATTTTTAAGTGGGCCGATTTCTATGCACGTAAGTTTATATTGTTTTACAATGTTTACTTAAATTGCTTACTCTTGAAAAAATACAAATATTGCTAGATGTAGCCTTTATTAATAAATTAATACGCCCAAGCATTTGTGCTAGTGCTCTTTTGGAAAAGGTTTATTTTTGTAATCCCCTCCAAGGGAAAGACACCAGATCTCAAGACTTATTTTATTTAGAATTCCATCATCGAACTTATACTGCAAATAAACCCATACAGAGAATACGTAGAAATGCAAACAAATTTAATAGTAATGATTTGTTTCATCTTTCACTAAGCAGGTACTCTTAAGAATTGAATTAAGAGGATATATCAGCGAGTCATCAATATTTTATTTCAAAAGTTCTGGGAACTTCCAATAGTGCGGAAATAGTGCATCGGCTGTCAGACAGTGACAGTGACAATATACTATCAAAAACGAAGGAGCAATATGGCGCCAAGTCAGCCAAGTTCGATTTCTTGTTATAGATAATTAGTCCGTTCTTTAACGGTAAAATATTGCAAAACCTCTAAATTTAAAAAACCACTTGGATTGACATGAAATTTGGCATACACATAGCTAACAAGTCAAAGAAAAAAAGTGATATTGTGCCGATATGTGCTTTTGCCCTTTGGGTGTTGGGTTTGGGGGTGAAAAAATATTCGTCCAAAGAAAGTCAGGAAATGGATAAACTGGCTAATTTTAAGTAAATTTTTGTTCTATAGAGTTTTTTCACTAAGCCAATACTTTTCGAGCTATTTGGCAGTGAATATGTTCATTTTTTCAACAAAATAAACACGCTTTTAGACGGTTTTTCGCAAATAACTCAAATAGTAAGTATTTTATCGAAAAAACATTCTCAGCAAAAATATAGCCTGTAAAAAAATTTAAAAAATGTTGTATACATCACGTTTCTACACCTAGTAAAAGCAGAGTTATAGCTAATGAAAAATAGGTTCATATTCGTCAAATTTCAAATGGAATACTTTAACGTGAAAGAACCAAAAATGAAGCACATTTCGGGTAAAACTCATTAAAACTTATTTAAAGTGTTTAAAAAAAGCTTCATTTTTGTTTTATAAAAAAATTTCTAGCATCAAAATTAAACAAGTTACGCTCAAAATAAAGTTAGTCCCTTTTGGTTTTGGTAAAAAAATCGAGAAAATCACCCCCTAATTAGTATCTTAAATGAACGTAATCGTTACGACTTCACAAGTTTCTTAACTCGTGTATATATTGTTTATATGATCTGTAAGTTTCATCGGTTCAAATTCCTTATTATTGAAAGGGCTGTAGTTAAAAGGGGTTGAACGGGTCACTGATCACGGATGTATGCAAATTTAGAAACAACAAATCTTAATCAATTTTTGTCTAACAGAAAAACAAAAAAATACGTGATATTCAAAAAAGCAAACCTGACTTTTTTGTTTTTCGAGATTTTTGGTATCTCTAACAATTTTTAAGTTATTTTGATAAAAAGCATATTTTTCAAAATTTAAATTTTTAAAAATTTTATTTTGAAACCAAATTTTTTCAAAAATAAGCACTTTGAATCGATGAAACTTACAGATCATATAAACACGACATAAGTAAAATAATTTTGTGGAGCGATAACGATTAATTTCATTTAAGTTGCTAATTAGGGGGTGGTCTTCCCGATTTTTTTTTTGCAAAAACAAAAGGGACCAACTTTATTTTGAGCGTAACTTGCTTAAATTTAGTGCTAGAAACTTTTTGTAAAAACAGAAATGAAGCTTTTTTTAAACACTGTAAAAAAGTGATAATGGGTTTTCCCCAAAAAGTGCTTAATTTTTTGGATATTTCACGTCGAAATATTCTATTTTGAAATTTGGTGAATATGAATCTATTTTTCATTGGCTATTACTCTAATTCTACGAGATCCTGAGACCTAACGCGTACACCATTTTTTTTTTACTTTTTTATAGGCTATATTTTTGCTAAGAACGTTTTGTTCGACAAAATCCTTACTTTTTGAGTTATTTGCGAAAAACCGTCTAAAAATGTGGTTATTTTGTTGAAAAATGAACATATTCACTCGCAAATAACTCGAAAACTGTTGACTTCGCGAAAAAGCTCTATAGAACAAAAGTTTCTTAAAATTAGTCAGTTTACCCATTTCCGGACTTATTTTGGACATACATTCCCCCCCCCCGCCACAAAAGGGGGTGAAAGTCACCCCCGGGCAAAAGCACACATCTGCACAATATCACTTTTTTTCTTTGACATGTAAGCTATACGTATGCCAAATTTCATGTCAATCCAAGCGGTTCTTTAAAATTTAGAGCAAAAACCGTGAAAGAATGGACTAAATCGATTTTTAGTAATTCCAATGTGACACAAAATCTCTTCTTCTTCACATGCCATATCCGCGACGGTGGGTGGCAATCATCATGGCTATTCTGATCGTAGATGCTGCTGCTCTGTATAGTTCGGTCGATGTGCATCCGTACCATTCCCTCAAGTTACGCAACCATGAGATTCTTCTCCTTCCTACACTTCTCTTGCCCTTGATTTTTTCTTGTATAATTAATTGGAGTATGTTGTATCTCTCATTACGCATAACATGCCCCAGGTACTGCAGCTTTCGTGTCTTTATGGTTTCCAATATTTCCAGTCTTTTGTTGACTCTTTTCACGACTTCGTTGTTTGTTATATGCTCGGTCCATGATATCTTCAGGATTCTTCTATAGAACCACAGTTCAAATGCTTCCAACTTTTTAGTAGTCAACGCGATAAGTGTCCATGCTTCTATCCCGTAAAGCAGAGTCGAAAAAATATAAGACCTTGCCAGCTTAACTCTCAAGTCTAATTTCAGTTCTCTTGCACAAAGTACCTTTCTCATTTTATTGAAGTTTGTTTTTGCTTTCTATATTCGAACTTTGGTTTCTTTGGAGTATTTGTGTGATTAATTATTGTGCCAAGATAGTTGTAGTTTTCTACTTGTTGTTTTACCTTACACAAAATCTAGACATGAGATAAAAACGTTTATTTGAAGAACATGTATTTTCTTGTTCTTTTTAATGGTGGAACTGACTTGATTTTTTAATATTTCATTTAATTACAGAGCAATTTCCACATACTAACATATTTCTCAAATTGGGCTCTATACCGCCATTCTTTACTATATTACGAATATATTATGTCAAATAAGGTAGGTGTATACAATATCGCCATGTTTGCAATTCCGCCAGTTTCCTATATTTCTGTTGTCAGGCTACTTGCGTAAATATGGCGTTAGGGGTACCTTTTCTTACTATGAACTTAGTGTTGTGGTAGAAGCACATATGATTATAACCTAAAATTTCAGTTTCATGTGTCGTTTAACCACCACTGGAATATTGTGAGTTGTTTCTTATAAAAAGTTCTAGTATTTGGTTAGTTGCTCCAGGCTCAAATTGCCGGTATGTGTTTTTGTCCATTTTTACAAAGTTGATAGGGATCCTTTCCGTTGCTGGTAACACAAAAATAATTTTTTTCTATGAATTTTTACCGGTGCTTTTTTCACGAAAACAAATTACGTCATTGTTGGTAATACCGCCATTCTTAATGGTTTGCAATATCGCCATTGGCGATATTGTCAAATCAGTTATCACTATTTGCGATATTACTAGCAATTACAAAGTCACTACAGAATATGATAATAAATGTTTTTATTTAAGAATACTTATGCCAAACAAACTAAATAAAGGTATTAGAGGAAAATGGAGGGAAGAAAACATGCAAAATGCAATATTAGCTGTTGGAAATGGACAATCCGTTAATTCAGCAAGTTAGGAGTTTCAGGTGCCCAGAAGTACTTTAAGGAAATATTTAAAGAAACATCTTACCTCAAAATGTTCCATGGGACGAAAATCTGTTCTTACGAATAATCAAGAGGAAGATTTATGCAATAGAATAATTCGATTGGCTGAAGTAGGATATCCACTAACAGCCAAAGTTTTGCGGCATTGTGTTTTTAATTTTTGCAACACTAACAATATCGAAACTCCCTTTAACAAAGATTATATGATGGCTGGGCGATTTTGGCTCAAAGGATTCCTAATTAGATATCCACAAATAAGAAACAGACGCGCTCAAAGCATGAACCCAGCAAGAGCGCAAAAACTGAACAAATTCATTGTGAATGATCATTTCAAAAAATTAGAAAATATAATGAATAACTTGGATATCATGGACAAGCCGCAGTGCATCTATAACATGGACGAAAAAGGCTGCAGATTGTCACTGCATCACCAACCATCTGTACTAGCAAAGAAAGGGGCGAAGAGGGTACATCTGGTAGCGAACGAGCATGGTCAAAATGTTACAGTAGTGTTATGTGGTAACGCTTTGGGTGCCGCCATTCCGCCTTTGATATTGTATAAAGGAAAGAGAATGAAGCCGGAATAGGCAGATTCACTCCCACCGTGGAGTATGGCACTAATGACGGCCAAGGGAAGAATGACCGTAGAAACATTTAAGCAATGGTTACAACATTTTTTGCAATATAGAACTCCTGGACCTAGCCTTTTAATATTTGATGGTGCCAATAGTGCCGTTTAGATTATTCCATTGTAACTGTCGCCAGTGAACTCAGCAAGACCTTGTATTGCTTGCCAAGTAATACAACGCACGAGCTGCAGCCGATGGATAAGGCGGTATTTCGTAGCTTCCAACATTAATGGGATGAGGAAGTTTTAAAGTATTGGGCAAGGTATAAGGAACGGTCCATCACAAAACAACGCTTCGGAATAATTTTTTCCTATAGTTTGGGACAAATGTATGACTCCATCTAACATAAAGTCTGGTTTCTCGGTTACAGGCATTTATCCGTATAACTCTGACATTCTTCCTCCAGAAGCATTTGCCCCAAGTAGCGTAACAGAAGACAAGAATGTTGAAGGTCCAGGACTACAAGATATTCTGCAAAATAATGAAAAGCAACCAGTTAGAGTCATCACTCCACCCCCTGGGCCATGAAATGTTAGTAGAAAACCTCCGGTAACTGAATTAAGGGACAGTAGTGATTCAGAGGATGATGAGTCTGAAGCAAATGAAGATGACAGTAATGAATCTGAAGATGACGAATATGAGCCAATTAAAGAAGTATCCTTTAATCAAATGCTTGAAACACCTGAAATGGTACATAAGTATGGTACAAGGAAAAAAAGGCAGCATTAAATAGTCGCGTACAGGTCGTCACAAAAGACCTTTTCAATAGGAATACTGACTTCGTGCCAGAAAAAACTTTGACACCAAAAGTTTCTGAGAAAAATTCTAAAACTAGGAAAGTCTAAATACGAAGAAACGAACACAAAAGCAAGGATGGAAGTTGGTATTATAATGTAAAGCTCGCAAAGAAGATCGAGTGGCCGACATGCCTCCTTGCGTTACGTGCAAATACATGATGAGTGCCTGGGACTTACAAAAGATGACATAATTGCAGCATACATATGTCCTTATTGTTCATAAGTATCGTTAATAAAACATTTTTGGTGTAAAATTTATTTAGTCACCCATTTCCATTCCTTATTCCATATTATAAATAAACCTATGCTAAAATGTAACCCCTGGCGATATTGAAAACAGGGGTTGACAATATCGCCACTTAACGTTGTTTTTAAAAAGGCCCTAATTAATTAGTTATAATTAGAATAATCAAATTAAGAGGTCATCATTTGTTGGTATATAGTATATGCCATAAAATGACGACTTGGTGTTTTCTTTGTTTTAATATTGAATCCTACAAACGTGCGATTTTTCTTAACATGGCGATATTGTATACAGATACCTTATCTCTACAAAATATTCAAAATTAAAGTTGCAATCTTGGAACGCGTTTTACGCACACTGATGTTGCCTCTTAAAATTGAAAATACCTTTTTATGTAATCACACGGTGCAGTAATAGTTTAAGTTAAATTTAAAGTGAATTGTAAAAATATGGTAAGTCCGCAAATAAATATTACAATATACAGTGCGCTGGAATAAGTGTTACCCCCCCTTAATAACTTATTTATTTCTAGCACATACGCAAAACGCTCGGACATGTCGATTTTTAAAATAATCAAATTTTATTATAACATCAATGTTTCGAACTTTACGCGATTTCTCTTCAGGTGACAGGCAAAACTTTGATATTTTTAAATGGGAAAGTACGTCATGTGATAGCTCATTTAAAAGCGTTTGAAATACCGATTACAAAAATGTATAATACTTTAATCTTTTTTAAGAGCGTAGGCGCAAAATTTCGATCGAATTGTTTTTAAACGCATTAATTTTTTTCGAATCCTGAGAAAACTAATAAGTATTTTTGAAAAACTTAAAAGCAAAATAAAGGACTACATTATTACCGAGGCCTGAAAGTCTATTAGAATAAGCAAAAATTTCTTTTGAATGATATATTTGAAATTAAATTTCGACTAAATTTTCTTTTTTTTTCACCCCTGTGACTCATTAAAATAATCATTATAGAAGTTCCCAGGGACTTTTACCCTCAATAATACTGTAATGGTAAAGCCTCAGGATGGGACTGTATCAATATGGAGCTTGTAAAATATGGTGGTGAAGAATTAAAAGCTAAATTATACAATTTTAATAAAAAACATATGGGACCAAGAAAAAATGCCGAAAGAATGGTACAAAGGACAAATTATAACGATTCATAAAAAAGGAGATCAACAGATGTGTAATAACTACAGAGGACTGACGCTATTAAACACAGCATATAAAATTATGTCCGCCTTAATACTACGAAGACTGACCGAAGCTACCACGAATATCATAGGACACTATCAATGCGGATTTGTTAAAGGAAAGTCTACAACAGATGCCATACATACGGTTAAACAAATTATGGAAAAAGCTCATGGACATAAAATAGGACTTGAACTGCTTTTTATAAATTTTCAGCAAGCATTTGATACAATAAAAAGATCAAAATTAATGGTAGCTCTGAAAGAAATGGGAATACGAAATAAATTAAGAAGATTAATAGAAATGACAATGAGTAGAACAGTAGTTAGTAAAAAAACTCAAGTAGGCGACACAGAAGAATTTGTCATCAATAAAGGGGTGAGACAAGGAGATTCATTATCGGCAACTCTGTTTAATCTTGCCCTAGAATACATCGTCAGGAAGATCAACAAAGGCACCCTCCGAACGAGAGAAGGACAAAAATAATAGCATACGCTGATGATATTGTGCTAATAACAAAAAATAGAAAAACAATGGAACGAATGTTAAACGAAATGGTAACAGAACGAAAAGTAATGGGATTAAAAATAAACCAAGAAAATCCAAAATAATGAGACTTTACAAAAACTTTGAAAACAGAAAGGTTAGAGTAGGAGAATACACTTTTGAAGAAGTCGAAAAATTTAAATATTTAGGAATATTAATAACAAACAATGGAGAAAGACAAACCGAAATCAAAGAAAGAATTATTACAGCAAATAAGAGCTTCCATGTAAATAAAAAAGAATGTGTGTGTACTTTGTACGCACTTAAGAAGTTATACTTCTATTATGTGATTACATATATGATTCTAAACGAAATTAATATACTTTTTATTTATATTTTATTTAAATATTAAACTAATTTATACTTACTACTTCTCAAACATTTTTATTAAAACAGTGCCAAAAATTAAAATAATAAAAGAATAAAACACACACAAACACATTAAAAATGCCACAAATGATTTCTGAACATTAATTGTCGGAAAATTTTTTAACTAAATACGTATTTTCTGAAAATAAAATTATATAATATACTTACAATCATAAAATGTATAAAAAAAATAAAAAAATAAAAGTTTCTATTGGGATTCGAACCAACTTACCAGCGCGGCTGGTATTGGCGTTGTATTGGGGTTCACTCGCATTAAACGCTTCGCCACGGAGACATTGTGTCATTATGTGCGAAGATCGACTAACTAAACGGATTAAACTTTTGACATTTTTGAATTATGTAAATCAAATTATTTTGATTTTGAATTGAAATGATTTAGAATTGAAAAAATACAACAAAATATATTGATAGAAATTTTGATGGTAATCAAATTATGTAAATAAAAGTATTACATACTATGTATTTTGGTAGGTTCAAATGGGTAGGTACCTATGATACATTTACAATTATTACGTACCTGTTGCTTTAAAAACTATTTAAAAATCACTACAATTATAAACTTTTTTGTTTCTGTCCTCACAACAATAAAACTAATATAAAAATAAAATAAAAATTTTATTTTTAATTCAGTTGCAATGCGAAGGCAAAACAATCTTACTTTTCAATTAGAATACGGAGCGCAGTCCAGTCCCTTGAATCGCGATTTTCGGCTCTTATTGGAGTCTCATCGGAAAGAACGTAGGCTTGTTCTCCATAAAACTAATATATTATACATTTGTTTACCTTCATATTGAACAATTATTTATTATTGACAGATCATTTCAACACCCAATCAGAGCCCGTATAACGACTAATAAATTTCGCAATCACTTGCATCGTGCAAAGTGGCTATGATCAAATATCATAACAAAATTTGATCAACTATTTTTAAAACACTTACCAGTGTAAGATTCTTTAGCTTTGAATAAGCGAGATCGTAGATCGTCCCGGTTGATTGTTGTTATCCACAGTTCTCTACGCCTTCGAGCTAATAGGTTTTTTATCAGTAATTTTGCGGCACTCATACTAGTCACAGTTTGTTGGGCTTTCACATTGGCATGCAACAATCATCTCTTCTATGTTAATAAGTCCAAAAATATAATATGAAAACTATTTAAAAAGGCAGTATAACCATTAACTAACTTTTTGTTTGTTGTTTCTCTTCCTACAAATTTTAAAAGGCAACAACCATACATAACCAAACCACAGTCCCACAGCTGTGCCACAGCTGCAATATTGGATAATTTTTGTCATGTCATTTGAACATCCAATCAGAACAAAGTTGTAATGCGACTGCGCCGGGATCAAAGGTTTTAATCCTATTAAAATTCACCCCCATATCGCGCGTAAAGAAGTATAACGTCCAAAATTACTTAAAAATAAGTTATTGAGTAGGAAATCAAAAATGAAAGTATATAAAACAATAATTCGACCGACGATGATGTATGCAGCCGAAACACTTAGCATGACAAAAAAACAAGAGGAAAACCTTAGAATACAAGAAAGAAAAACACTAAGAGCTATATTAGGAACAATAAAAGTAAATGACAATGAATTTAGACAAAGAACGAACCTTAAGCTACTGGAAGAAATTAAGGAGGATATAGTGTGTAAAATAAAACAGCAAAGAGCAAAATGGCTAGGACACATATGAAGATCCGGATCAACTACGACGATATTCTCAATATTGGAATGGACACCAGCTGGCAAAAGAAGACGTGGAAGACTAAGATCTACACGGTTACAAAAAGTGGTAAGTGATCTCAACAAGGCGGGCATACGACATTAGAAAGAAAAAACCAGGGACAGGAGAGAGTGGAGAAAAAAAACCGAGAAAATTAAATAACGAACATGAGGACTGATCTACCTCAAAACATAGATCTAGAGAGCTAAACCGGCGTAACCCCTAAATGGATGTTTAGCCACTATATAATACTGTAATATTTCATTCTGCGTTTAAATTTTTCAAAAATATTTATTAGTTCCTCAGGATTCGAAATAAATGAATACATTTCAAAATAATTCGACCAAAATTTTGCGCCTACGGTCTCAAAAAGGATTAAAGTATTATACATTTTTGTAATCAGTCTTTCAAAATCTTTTAAATGAAGTATCACATGATGTACTTTCCCATTTAAAAAAAATCAAAGTTATCACTGTCACCTGAAGAGGGACCGCGTAAAGGTAGAAACATTGAAGCTATAATATACTATGACTATTTTAAGTGGTAAAAATAAATAAAACTCCGCCTGCAGTTTTGTTTGGTGTGATCGAGTAGCTCACAGAACTGTTGCCGGTCCCAAGCCCGGATAAAGGAGGAGGGGGTCTACAGCCAGGTTAGCACCCTACTGATAGACGTTAAAACCATAGCTCATAGAAACAGGATTATGCCTCGGAACAGGAATGATTTCATTACGACGACCAACGCGAGAAAAAGGACAACGAATTTATGGAAAAAGAAAAATATACTTCGCATCGGTACTTGGAATGTAAAGTCTCTAAACACAAGAGAGCAGGAAATCACAAAAGAGCTTGTAGAAAAAAATATACACATATGTGCACTACAAGAGACAAAGAAAAAAGGAAAGGGTCAAATTATGCTGGATGACTATCTGATGATTTACAGTGGTGTTGCAAAGGATACAAGAGCCAAGGAAGGAGTCGCACTGCTAGTTCACAGAAAATTTGTACACCAAGTACAAGAGTGCCGATATATCTCCGAAAGAATAGTTAGTGTAAAAGTCAAACTGGATGTCAAGCCTCTGAACGTGATAGCGATCTATGCACCTGAGAACAACAGGGATGCCACCATAAGAGAAAACTTCTATGAACACCTTCAGACTGTAATAAACGAGATCCCAAATGATGAATATATAATCATTATGGGTGACTTTAATGCCCGTGTTGGCAATGACACAGTTCCGGGAATAAAACAACGATATAATGAAAATATCAGAAATGAAAACGGAGACCTTCTAACGGACCTCTGCAGCATAAATGAAATACGAATTAACAATACATTTTTCCCTCACAAAGAACAATACAAATACACTTTTGAAAACACTAGAGGACAAAGATCTATGATAGACTATATTCTGTCGAATAGAGAGTTACACCCGTCTCTAATCTTGGATGTAAGAGCACTAACATAAGCAGAAATAGGAAGCGATCATAAACTGGTATTGTGCAAAATCAGAATGAAAACACATCTATGTGATAACAAAACAGCAGAATACACCACCAAGATTAAAGTCGAAAGCTTACAGGACGACTCCACCAGATACCTATTCCAAAAAAGACTAACGGAAAAAAGCAGCAACATGTATATCACAGAAAGTGACGGAGTCGAAGAAAGCTGGGCAAAAATTAAGTCTAATATCTTAGCCTCAGCCAAGGAAGTTCTTGGTGAAAGAAACATTAATAAAAATAAATCGCTTCCAAGACGAAGAACTCCATGGTTTTGTACAGAAGTGAAGGAAAAATGTAAAGAGAAGAAAAAAGCCTACCTAAAATACATGTCAACTAAAACACAAGAGGCATACGATAATTATAAGACCATAAGAAACGAAACACATTCAGTAGTAAGAAGAATAAAAAACGATCACTGGGAACGTTTTTCGAAAGAAATGGAACATGATTTGTATGGTCTCCAAAAGGAAATATGGCGCTTTATAAGAGGTCAAAGAATGGAGGTAAAGGAACTAATAGAACCAAAACACATAGAAAAGGATACATGGATTGACTATCTAAAAAAGCTTTATGCAGAAGAACAAATAATGCTAGAACCGGAAACACCAGAAATTACCACAGATGAAGATGTTAATATAAGTGCACAGGAAGTACGAAAAACACTCGAAAAGCTGAAGAACAGAAAAGCTGCAGGTAAGGATGGAATACCAAACGAACTACTGAAATATTGTGGAGCAGCAATGACAGAACAATTAACAACATTAATTAACAAAATCATAAAACACGGTAAAATACCGGAAGAATGGAGAACGAGCGAACTAATCCTACTATTCAAAAAAGGAGATAAAAAGCAGCCAGAGAACTACAGAGGTATCAACTTGTTAAATACTACCCTAAAACTTACAACTAAAATCTTACAAGACGTAATGAATCAGAGGATAAGTTTAGCAGATGAACAACAGGGTTTTCGTACTGGAAGATCGTGTACAGATGCAATATTCGTCATAAAGCAAATTACTGAGAAATCACTAGAGTATAATAGACCAGCATTTCTATGTCTGATTGACTTAAAGAAAGCATTTGACAGAGTAAGACTCAGGGATGTAATCCACCTTCTGTATAATAGAGAAATCCTTCTAGATATCATAAAAACTATTGAGAACATCTACCAAAATAACAAGATGGAAGTCAGAATAGATGGACAACTTACAGAACCTGTAGATATAGGCAGCGGAATAAGACAGGGAGACTCATTGAGTCCTCTGCTTTTCAATTTAATCATGGATGAAATCATCAAAAACGTCAACAAAGGAAGAGGATATAGAATGGGAAACAAAGAAGTAAAAATACTCTGCTACGCAGACGACGCAATATTGATAGCCCAAGATGAAGATAGTCTGCAAAGATTAGTCCACAGATTTAACATAAGAGCAAAAGAATTCAATATGACAATTTCTTCTCAAAAAACTAAAACTTTAGTAATCAGTAAAGAACCAATCAGATGCAAAATAGAAATTGATGGTATCAGTATTGAACAAGTAATGGAAGTAAAATACCTTGGAATTACATTGTCAAGTTACGGAGACCTAGACAAAGAAGTGAGAAATCAAGTACAAAAAGCAAATAGATTGGCAGGATGCCTTAATAACACTATATGGCGAAACCGACATATTAACACTGAGATGAAGTCAAGAATTTATAAAGCCAGTGTAAGACCAATAATGACATATGCATCAGAAACAAGACCCGATACAGCCACAACACAAAGACTACTGGAAACGGCAGAGATGAGAGTACTGAAAAGAATTACAGGAAATACACTGAGAGATCGAAAGAGGAACGAAGATATTAGAAGACAATGTAACGTACAGTGTATAAACGAATGGACACTAAATAGAAAAAAAGAATGGAACAACCATATAACCAGAATGGGGGAGACACGTGTGGTCAAAATAGCACGAGATAAATCACCAATCGGCAGAAGAAGTATCGGCCGACCGCGCAAAAGATGGAGCGACAACCTTCCATAGAGGTATCAATCCGCCAATGAACAAGCAGAATTGCTTATAAAGAGGAAGAAGAAGAAGAAAAATAAATAAGTTAGTAAGGGGGGTAACAATTATTCCAGCGAACTTTATTAATGTCAGTCAATATCAGATAATTTAATTAAATTAATATTAATAATCGGCTAGAATTAAAATAATATGATTATAATAACTTGAATGTTTGTTGAACGTTCGACCCAATATGAAATTAGCATTAAATATATTCAAATCCGGTTATTTCAGTTTATTTCAGTTGTGTATTGTGAATGCGAATTCGAAATTGAACCGAACGAACACGGCCCATGCAGCTATACAGCTATATCATACCTGTGTTGTCACATTTGAATAAACACGCAAACGCACTTATCATAAAGCAGTCTTTGTGGTCAGCCACGTCAAACCTCCGCCGCTGTGTTTTGGCATGAATATCGCTGTTTTGTTGGTCTCCTCCGGAAGTGCCGCCATTTTATCAGATTCTGCGGCCAGGTGATAATGACTGTAATGACTACCCAAAACGACTTTGGGGCTTTATTATGTGTTCTCCGCCATTTTCCAGCCACTTTTCACTTGTGCTACACCAATTTATGGCCATCGAGGCCCTTATCTCCGAAATGCTAAAAGTTTACTCGGTGTTTTGATGTAACAAGTGTGTTTCGGAGCTCGCAGATTGCTATCCGGGTTAAATTTTTGTTGGGAAAAGCTTTTTGGGAGGTTATGTGAGGTTATGTAAAGATAACAAATTCTGTTATGTCGTTGTCGTGTAAAAAGTTGGGCATTAAAAGTCCCCGTACACCATATTAGATTTTTCGCTACCTTCTGTTTATGTATTACACCAGGAAACAAAGCCGATTAAGCACTTAAAAATCGAAAAAAGAATGTGTGTGTACTTTGTACGCACGTAAGAAGTTATACTTCTGTTATATGATTTCAACGAAATTAATATACTTTAGACAGTTTATTTATATGTTATTTAAATATTAAATTAATTTTAATACTTACTACTTCTCAAAATTTTTTATTAAAACAGTGCCAAAAATTAAAATAATAAAAGAATAAAACAAACACATTGAAAAATGCCACAAATGATTTCTGAACAATGTAGGAAAAATTTTTAACCAAATACGTATTTTCTGAAAAAAAAATATATAATAAACTTACAATCATAAAATGTATAAAAAAAATAAAAACAATAAAAGTTTCCATTGGGGTTCGAACACGCTTATCAGCGCAGTTAGTATTGGAACTCATTCACCTTAAACTTTTACCCACGAAGACCATGTTTGTGTCATAATGTGCGAATATCAACTAACTAAACGGATTAAACTTTTGACGGTTCTGAATTTAACCCAATTATTTTGATTTTGAATTGAAATTATTTAGAATTGAAAGAAATATTAGAATACAACAAAACATAGAGTAAGAAAACAATATATTAGGTGAATATTGATAGAAATTTTGATGGTAATCAAATTATGTAAATCAAAGCATTAGGTACATACTATTTTAGTAGGTTCTTTTTAAATTTTCCAAATGGGTAGTTCCTACCTATGAAATTTTTTATTAGGATACTGAAACATTTACAATTATTACGTACCTGTCGCTTTTAAAAACTATTTAAAAAGTCACTACAATATTATAAACTTGAATTTTTCTCTGCCATCACAACAATAAAAACTAATATATACAACATTAATTTGTTTATCCAAAATCTCCATATTGAACAACTATTGACAGATGATTTTAACACCCAATCAGATCCCGTATAACGTTTATACCATACTGTCTGTGTGCGCATGCGCGCAGAATTATGAAATTTTACTCTCAATCGCGCCTAAAGAAGTATAACTTCAAAAATTACTCATATCTTTTTTTTAACTGGAATATCTAGGGGAAGTTATGTTTTTTTTATTAATAATTAAGCAAAAAAGTAACTTATTTCATTTATTTCAATATTGTGAAAAGACTACGCATTGTAGATGAAAACGTTCCACAATTAACTTTCTTGAAAATACTTGCTCACTTGAAAAATCAGTTTCTTGATAATTTGGATCATTCTAAGACGAAAATTATTCTTCTTATTTTTTCGTAAAATGTCTACTTTTAGCATAAAATTCAAATAAACAAATAAAACTGCCAAAAAAGCCTATTTTAAGCATTCTTTTTCAATTTTTTAGCAGGTTAAACCTGAAGATAGATTTAAAAAAAGAATGTGTGTACTTTGTACGCACGTAAGAAGTTATACTTCTATTATATGATTTCAACGAAATATATATGCTTTAAACAGTTTATTTATATTTAATTTAACTATTAAACTAATTTTAATACTTACTACTTTCCAAAAATGTTTATTAAAACAATACCAAAAATTAAAAAAATTAAAGAATAAAACACACACAAACACATTGAAAAATGCCACAAAGAAATGATTTCTGAACAATAATTGTTGCCAAAATTTTTAACTAAATACGTATTTTCTGAAAAAATTATATGATAAAATACTTACAATCATAAAATGTATAAAAAAATAAAAAAATAGTAACTTGCATTGGGGATCAAACCCGCTTCCCGTCGATCCCAACGATCGAAAATCGAATTGCTTGCCCATTGCGCCAACTTCGCGTGTCTGTCATGTGGGAATATACACCAACTTAACTTTTACACCATAAACTATTTGACAATAGTTGTTTATTACTTATATGAATTTAATAAAATCAGTTTGATTTTTGTGGAATTAAACGAATATTTTGTGGAATTACAATATATTAGGTGAATATCGGTAGAAATTTTGATGGTAATCAAATTATGTATACCAAAGCATTACATAATATTTTGGTAGATTCATTTTAAATTTTCCAAATAGGTAGGTACCTAATTTTTTATTGGGATACTGAAACATTTACAATTATTACTTACCTGTCGCTTTTAAAAAACTATTTAAAAAGTCACTACAAATATAAACTTGCTTTTTTCTCTGCCATCACAACAATAAAAATTAATATACACAACATCTTTTATCCATAATCTCCATTTATTGACATGGATACACATAGAATTCTTTAAAAACTACTCGACCGATCGGGCCCATCTTTGCAAGTATCGTAACGACATATTTTTTGAAATATGTAGTTACTTATTTATTTTAATAATTAGTTATTTATTTTAATAATTATAAACAATTGAAAAAATGCTTACTTTCAGGTTTAATGTGCACTAACTTTTTTTGTTATAATCATTTTTGAAGTTATACTTCTTTAGGCGCGTACAAAGTTTATGAGAATATCGAAAACTCAAAGAAATAACGAAAATCTCGTCATCAACGGATCCAATATCGAACGAGTCGATCAATATGCATACCTTGGAACAATGATCAACTCCACAGGAGATTACTTACAGGAAATCAAAATCAGGATAGAAAAGGCTAGAGCAAATTTTAACAAAATGAGGAAAGTGCTCTGCACAAGAGATTTGAAGTTGGAGCTAAGAGTTAGGTTGGCTAGGTGCTACGTTTTCTCGACTCTGTTTTATGGAATGGAAGCTTGGACCTTAAATGCTGCATCAATGAAAAAACTAGAATCATTCGAGCTGTGGGTGTACAGAAGAATTCTGAAAATATCGTGGACAGAACACGTTACAAACAAAGAGGTTCTGAGAAGGATGAATAAAGAAATGGAAATCCTAAATACCAACAAAACAAGAAAATTGGAATAAAAATTGGAATATCTCGGACATATTACACGTGGAGAGAGATACAGCTTGCTCCAATTGATTATGCAGGGAAAGATTCAAGGACAGAGAAGCATAGGGCGACGCAGAATATCGTGGCTGCGCAACCTGAGAGAGTGGTACGGATGTACATCAAATGAACTTTTCAGAGCAGCCATCTCTAAAATACGAATAGCTATGATGATTGCCGACCTCCGCCGCGGAGATGGCACTTAAAGAAGAAGAAGAAGGCGCGTTGGGAGTAAATTTATATGTGCGCGAATTTATCAAAAGTCTTGGTTCTGGGCGCAGCTGAAACGTTATATGTGCTCTGATTGGGTAATTACAATGACCTGTAAACAATTGTTCAATACGTCGGTTATTTTATTAATACGTCAATGGTTATGGGTAAACAAATGTTGTGTATATTAGTTTTTATTGTTGTGAGGACACAGACAAAAGCAAGTTTATAATTGTAGTGCCTTTTTAAATAGTTTTTAAAAGCAACAGGTACGTAATAATTGTAAATGTTTCAGTACTTTAATAAAAAATTACATAGGTACTTACCTACTTGGAATAATGGAAAATAGGTATTACCTACCTAGTAGGTAATGCTTTGATTTACATAAATTGATTACCAACATAATTTCTACCAATCTTTATGTAATATATTGTTTTCTTACTCTATGTTTTGTTGTATTTTAATATTTTAATTCCACAAAAATCAAACTAATTTGATTAAATTCAGAACTGTCAAACAGTAAAACGTTCAGTTCGCCTATCTTCCCACATGACGGATATGTCTATATGAGTAAATGAGTAGAGGCTTCGATTACAGATCTAAGCACGCTAAAATGCGCGGGTTCGAATCCCAATGCGAGTTTTTATTTATTTTTTTATACATTTTATGATTATAAGTATATTTGTTATACAGTATGTCCCTGTAAGTTGTATCCATATGGAAAACTTTTTTATTATTAATTTTACGAAAAAAAGTTATTCTTTATAAAAAGCTCTGCATGGTCCAAAACCTAAGATTTAACCATCAAATACCAAATTTTTTGAATATTATACGAGGTATGTCAAAAAGTTTGAATTTCATTCAAGAGTAAAGCAGCTTTATTTTTCGTAATATTAGAAATTGCTATTATGAAAAGTTGTTTGGAATTAAAAACTATATTCTAATATGCAATTACATCCTTCTAATTGAAATTTTTTTTTTTTGAGAAATTATGGATAACTCATTATTTTTTCAGTTATTTTAATTCTGATAACTCTTTTATTATTAATTTTACGAAAAAAAGTGATTCTTAATAAAAAGTTCTGGATGGTCTAAAACTTAAAATACAACCATCTCATATCAAATTTTATCAATTTTATACGAGGTATGTCAAAAAAGATAAATTTAGATCAAAAGTAAAGTACCTTTATAGTTCAGAATATTTTAATTAGAAGGATGTAATTACAACTGAAACATAGTTTTTAATTCTAAATAACTTTTCATAATAACAATTTGCGATATTGTGAAAAATAAACGTATTTTACTCTTGAGCAAAATTCATATTTTTTGACATACCTCGTATAAAATTGATAAAATTTGACAAAAGATGGTTGTATTTTAGATTTTAGACCATGCAGAACTTTTTATTAAGAATCACTTTTTTTCGTAAAATTAATAATAAAAAAGTTTTCCATATGGATACAACTTACAGGGACATACTGTATAATTTTTTTTTTCAGAAAATGCGAATTTAGCTAAAATTGTTACTACTACTATCGGTTTACAGCGTTCTCCGACGCCTTCCGACTCCTAACCGCCATTCTTCTCTTTTTAACCATAGACCTGGAGGGATTTCTCTTTCCTCTAGTTCTTTTTCAATTCCCTCCCTCCAGCTTCTTCTCGGCCTTCCTCTTTTTCTTCTCCCTTGTGGTGTCCATGCCAAAATCTGTTTAGGGATCCTGTCATCTGGCATTCTCTGTACATGGCCGTACCATACCAGTTGTTTTGTTTTTATGTCATCAATTATTGTATGTGTTACTCCCATCATTTCTCGTATTCTCTCGTTCGGTATCCGATCTCTTCTTGATTTGCCTGCTGCTGCTGCTGCTAGTTAAAATTGTTGCCAACAATTATTTTTCAGAAATCATTTCTTGTGGCATTTTTCAACGTGTTTGTGTGTGTTTTATTCTTTTATTTTTTAATTTTTGGTATTGTTTAAATAACAATTTTTGGAAAGTAGAAAGTATTAAAATTAGTTTAATATTTAAATAAAATATAAATGAACTGTTTAAAGTACATAATATGTATATCAATTTCGTTGAGATCATATAATAGAAGTATAACTTCTTACGTGCGTACAAAGTACACGCACATTCTTTTTTTTAATTTGGAAAATCTCATATTAAAGAGAAAGTATTTTTAGGAAAGTCGTCTTTTAAACGTTTTTATCTGCAATGCGTAGTTTTTTCAAAATATTGAAATTATTGAAAAACGGCGCTTTTTGCTTAAATGTTAATAAAAAAAACCATGACGCAGTAAAAATTTCGATGCCCATGAGATGGTTTGCCTTTTCTATTGACTCCCCTCAGATATTTCAGTTAAAAAATAGCACTCAGAAGTTTTTCGATTGTTAAATGCTTTGTTGTATGGCGTAATAAATTTTTGTTGAGGAAAGCTTTTGTGTGTTTATGTAAAGATAACAAATTCTATTACGCAAAAAGTTGGGTTTTAAAACTCCTCATACACCATATTAGATTTTTCGCTACCTTCTGTTTATATATACACTTTTTATCGGGGCTCATTTATGTAAAACGAACATATATGTGAGCAGTAAAACGAAAACTGCTCCGAAAGTCATAATTCCAAAAACAATAAAAAGACGCGTTATAACGTTAACCTCAATTTTAAAGTCTGTTAAACGTAATGATAATTTTAATTCTGCTGCATCTGCAAACGAATGCTACCCTTATTCGGCATTTACATAAGAGGATTTCACTTTAATATTTAATTTTTACCTCTATTAAATCTGGTTTTAATTTGACAAAATTCAATATTGTTTTTTATAACTTGACCTTTTTTCTGGTTATAACTGCTACTAATTTTTTTAGTATACTTTTAATATTGTTCAACTCCAAAAATATAGATGCCCAAGAAATAGTTTCTTAATATTACTAAAAACAAATAGATACCTACTTACATTTTCTAGGCAGTGTTGATGTTCTCTAGCAATATAATTTGCCTGAAAATAAAAATATGTATTAACAAATAAGCAAATTGTTTGTAGTTATAGTTTAGATCAGAGGTTCCCAAACTACTTTTTCTCGTAGACCACTTTAAAAAATTTACTGGTTTCGGTGGACCCCCAGCAGAAGTGGTATTTCGTAGCTGTGCACGTCAGTGGCTGGTCTAGCCAAAAAAAGTGGCTGGTCTAGCTAAAATTGAATGGGGGTGGGGGGAACTTGGGTGGAAAAAAATAAGACATTAATGAAGGTCGAACCGTCTTTTTCTTCTTTTTTTTTCTCAAAATATCATTCCAAGCGATTTTACAGTGATTTGGAATTTATTTGCATTTTTTATCCTAAAGTATCAATGGAAAAAATAATGTTTTAATAGAAGGGACTCAAAAATGTGATTATTAGGTATTATAACAAGTTTCTTTATTTAAAACATGTTTTTGATCAAATTTTAGGGTAGAAAACCTGTAGATACTGTTTTTACATTTACCTCCATTTCCAAAATACATGTTCTTCTATTTGGCTGAAAATTTGCCCAGATATAGTCAAAATACAGGACATTAAGTTGTTAAAAGAATTTGTATAGTTTTACAATACAAGAAAAGTTACATGCACTAATATCAGAGTCAAAATTATATAGTCCAGTTGGGTTAGCATTTTTTGGGTTTGCATACCCAAGCAAGATTCTATTTTTCGGAGCTTAAGGGGGTCAATAGTAGTGTAAATTTAAAATCGCGAATGAATTCTGCCGTTGCGTTAGCCGCCATCTTGATTTTAAAGGAGAACCGTTTTTGCTTAATATCTCCGCCATTTTTAACTTTCCGACAAAAAGTGTAACGACTGAAATTGTTGAAAATATGATTTCCTATAAGTAATTTCTTTTATCATAAATTTGTTGTGCCGTCGATATTTTCCGAGTTATGGGGGAAATAGTGACAATTAGAGCATAATTATTGAATTATCTCGTTTATTATTAGTTTTATAACAAAAATGTACCTATACAAAAATGAACAGAATTAAATTTTATACAATTTTAATCTCTTTAATTTTTTTTGCTAAAATCAATATTTCAGGTAATACATATGCGGTAAAGGCGCGAGCATAAGACCTGATTGGTTTGATAGCAGTGGTTTTTGTTCAATATATCCGCCATTTTCAACTTTTCGACAAAAATTTTATGAAATTGTTTCAAATAAATCGTGTTTACAATAATTATTACAATTTTTTTTAACCATTTTTTCGTACGATCGATATTTTCCGAGTTAATTGTACTTAAAGTAGACGCCTATATTTTTGACTCTGATATTATTCCACGCGTTTTTTTATACTGTAAAATTATAAAAAAATTTTCATCACTTAAGTCCTGTGTCTTGGCTGTGGGCAAATTTTCAGTCAAATTGAAGAACATGTTTTTTGGGAATGGAGCAAAATATAAAAAACGGTATTTTAACGTTTTCTACACAAAAATAAAATTTTTAATCAAAATAACCTATTACAATGCGTTATAATGACATTTTTGTGTCCCTACTATTAAACTATTATTTTTTCATTGATTTCCATTGATATACTACGATAATTTGTTTAAATAAATACCAAGTCACTATAAAATTTTCGTGGAACCCCACTTACAACTTGTAAATCTTCTTCTTCTTCTTCTTCTTCCTCTTTATAAGCAATTCTGCTTGTTCATTGGCGGATTGATACCTCTATGGAAGGTTGTCGCTCCATCTTTTGCGCGGTCGGCCGATACTTCTTCTGCCGATTGGTGATTTATCTCGTGCTATTTTGACCACACGTGTCTCCCCCATTCTGGTTATATGGTTGTTCCATTCTTTTTTTCTATTTAGTGTCCATTCGTTTATACACTGTACGTTACATTGTCTTCTAATATCTTCGTTCCTCTTTCGATCTCTCAGTGTATTTCCTGTAATTCTTCTCAGTACTCTCATCTCTGCCGTTTCCAGTAGTCTTTGTGTTGTGGCTGTATCGGGTCTTGTTTCTGATGCATATGTCAGTATTGGTCTTACACTGGCTTTATAAATTCTTGACTTCATCTCAGTGTTAATATGTCGGTTTCGCCATATAGTGTTATTAAGGCATCCTGCCAATCTATTTGCTTTTTGTACTTGATTTCTCACTTCTTTGTCTAGGTCTCCGTAACTTGACAATGTAATTCCAAGGTATTTTACTTCCATTACTTGTTCAATACTGATACCATCAATTTCTATTTTGCATCTGATTGGTTCTTTACTGATTACTAAAGTTTTAGTTTTTTGAGATGAAATTGTCATATTGAATTCTTTTGCTCTTATGTTAAATCTGTGAACTAATCTTTGCAGACTATCTTCATCTTGGGCTATCAATATTGCGTCGTCTGCGTAGCAGAGTATTTTTACTTCTTTGTTTCCCATTCTATATCCTCTTCCTTTGTTGACGTTTTTGATGATTTCATCCATGATTAAATTGAAAAGCAGAGGACTCAATGAGTCTCCCTGTCTTATTCCGCTGCCTATATCTACAGGTTCTGTAAGTTGTCCATCTATTCTGACTTCCATCTTGTTATTTTGGTAGATGTTCTCAATAGTTTTTATGATATCTAGAGGGATTTCTCTATTATACAGAAGGTGGATTACATCCCTGAGTCTTACTCTGTCAAATGCTTTCTTTAAGTCAATCAGACATAGAAATGCTGGTCTATTATACTCTAGTGATTTCTCAGTAATTTGCTTTATGACGAATATTGCATCTGTACACGATCTTTCAGTACGAAAACCCTGTTGTTCATCTGCTAAACTTATCCTCTGATTCATTACGTCTTGTAAGATTTTAGTTGTAAGTTTTAGGGTAGTATTTAACAAGTTGATACCTCTGTAGTTCTCTGGCTGCTTTTTATCTCCTTTTTTGAATAGTAGGATTAGTTCGCTCGTTCTCCATTCTTCCGGTATTTTACCGTGTTTTATGATTTTGTTAATTAATGTTGTTAATTGTTCTGTCATTGCTGCTCCACAATATTTCAGTAGTTCGTTTGGTATTCCATCCTTACCTGCAGCTTTTCTGTTCTTCAGCTTTTCGAGTGTTTTTCGTACTTCCTGTGCACTTATATTAACATCTTCATCTGTGGTAATTTCTGGTGTTTCCGGTTCTAGCATTATTTGTTCTTCCTCTGCATAAAGCTTTTTTAGATAGTCAATCCATGTATCCTTTTCTATGTGTTTTGGTTCTATTAGTTCCTTTACCTCCATTCTTTGACCTCTTATAAAGCGCCATATTTCCTTTTGGAGACCATAAAAATCATGTTCCATTTCTTTCGAAAAACGTTCCCAGTGATCGTTTTTTATTCTTCTTACTACTGAATGTGTTTCGTTTCTTATGGTCTTATAATTATCGTATGCCTCTTGTGTTTTAGTTGACATGTATTTTAGGTAGGCGTTTTTCTTCTCTTTACATTTTTCCTTCACTTCTGTACAAAACCATGGAGTTCTTCGTCTTGGAAGCGATTTATTTTTATTAATGTTTCTTTCACCAAGAACTTCCTTGGCTGAGGCTAAGATATTAGACTTAATTTTTGCCCAGCTTTCTTCGACTCCGTCACTTTCTGTGATATACATGTTGCTGCTTTTTTCCGTTAGTCTTTTTTGGAATAGGTATCTGGTGGAGTCGTCCTGTAAGCTTTCGCCTTTAATCTTGGTGGTGTATTCTGCTGTTTTGTTATCACATAGATGTGTTTTCATTCTGATTTTGCACAATACCAATTTATGATCGCTTCCTATTTCTGCTGATGTTAGTGCTCTTACATCCAAGATTAGAGACGGGTGTAACTCTCTATTCGACAGAATATAGTCTATCATAGATCTTTGTCCTCTAGTGTTTTCAAAAGTGTATTTGTATTGTTCTTTGTGAGGGAAAAATGTATTGTTAATTCGTATTTCATTTATGCTGCAGAGGTCCGTTAGAAGGTCTCCGTTTTCATTTCTGATATTTTCATTATATCGTTGTTTTATTCCCGGAACTGTGTCATTGCCAACACGGGCATTAAAGTCACCCATAATGATTATATATTCATCAACTTGTAAATCCCCATTTTTATTTCACGCCAACGTAGACCCCCGTTGAGTCCCTCGTGGACCCCTGGGGTCCACCTGGACCACTTTGGGAATCACTGGTTTAGATTATAATATTGTTTAGTATTTTTTTCTTTCTCACTTCGTATTTTGTATAATTTTTTTGATTTATCTCATAAAAATTTCCTAAAAAGTTTTAGTAAACATGTCGAATTACATCTCAAATCAAATGAAATCTTATAATCCAAGGATGGTACTAAAGGTGAGAAATTTGACCTAAGCTGTCTGTCCGTCTGTCCGTCCGACCGCAAATATAACTCCTCCGTCATTCTCCGACCACCTTATTTGTCATTCTACCTGGTATAGCGGTCGGAAGGACAGACGGACAGACAGCTTAGGTCAAATTTCTCACCTTCAGTACCATCCTTGGATTATAAGCTTTCATTCGTCACCTCATTTGTCATTCCACCTGGTATCGTGACGGAGTAGTTGAGTTTACAAACAGACAGGCAGACGGACGCACGGACATAGGGCCGTGGATAATTCAACGTTTTCACATTTTTTCAAAATTTGTAAAAACAACAACATAAAAAAATTTACTTAATTGGTGTTTCAGAACTATTTTTTAAATGCAATAGAGGATATGGCAACGGTATTACATGTCAAGCTCGGATCCAATGCAAAAATCTGCACATAAATATTAGGATGCACTAATATACAAGCTGCGCGATATTTGTCACTAAAAGAGATGAATTGACAGAGTGGAGAAGACGTCGCAATACTAAGTGGGTGTGGTATGTTGGTGGAAGAGTGATGTTGAAGCCGATTTATTTATAATTGGGATACAACAATGGGAACCGCAATGTCGTAAAAGATGGGGGGCTATAGTGGTTGCGGAGCCAGCCAAGAAGAAGATATATCAAGTCGTATTTGAATTTATTTTTTTTAAATATATAATATTTCTAGAAATCTACTTTCATCTATTTATTTTTTAAAAAGCAATAAATATCACATTATAGCACTAAACCCTTCCTCGGCTGGGGCGATAAATTTATAAAGGAGGAATTACAGCTGAGATTTCTCCACTTTTCCCATACCGCGGCCCAATTTCTCACAGCTAAGAAAACACTATTCAACTCTGACGGAAGGTAAATCAAATTTATGAACTTTCAGAACTTCTCTCAAACTTTCTTTTGTCCATTATCATTTTTTCCATTCACATCATCATAGCAGAAAAAGAGCTCGTCCTCTCGCAAAGATGACAAATTGCCAGAGATGCCATATGACAGCAACAATTTGCGAAATAACCTTATAGAGGGTGAATACATGAATGAAACTGTCGGTAATGCAGGGCTCTGCGATCCAAGGATTATATCTAAGCCTCCCTATGACGGAAATGCTTCGGATACATCGAATGGGGCCAGAACCGGTAAAATCGTTGTGGATATGTTCTAGTATGTATATTTTTGACATTTTAAGATGAATTTCAATATTTTATTATTATCCTACTATAAATTTTATATCTAGCGATGATGTGTGTCATAAACTGTTTTCTGGACGCTACATAATAGTAACATGTATTACAATGTCCATTTTAAAGTTATATATTGGACAGATTAGTTCGACAGATATATTTGAAACGGAAATATTTTACACCACAAGAAATTGTGTTCAAAAAGAAATATATGTAAATTATACAGAGGACTCAGAAGATCTATGTATCTTTATTCTATCAGTCCAGCTCACCTAGTTTATTAAAAATATCTTGTCCTTTTTTATTTCAGTCATACCGGCAAAGAACTCCAGATCTTCGGATAGAGTGATTAGAGTAAAATTGATGGAATTATATTGTAAAGCTATTAGATTTTTATAAAATTGAGAGCGGTTTGTTGGACTACTCATCTGTAGTTGTATGTAAATTTTTACAGGTTATATCGTTTTTACTTTATTGAAGTTATACTTCTTTAGGCGCGAATGAGAGTAAAATTTCATAATACTGCGCGCATGCGCACACAGACAGTATGGCGTTTAGTTGCTAAATCTATCAATTATGTATAAATATATTAGTGCAAGACAAGGTGTGAAAAGAATATATTAGTGTTTTTAGTAAATATATTTATTATAGACGAAGTAGTTTTCAATCCTAATAGTAAATTATTAATATTGAAAATATTTAAAATATTACTAAAAGATTTTTAAATTGAAAACTTATTGGTACACTTTCCTGGTGACACCTCCAAGACTTCTACAATTTGCAAGTCAAATGTTGCTGCAGTGAAGACGAGAGGGAAGGAATTCTACACTATGCAATTCACATCCCCCGTCTGCAGCTGGTAAAGTTCCAACGGAAAAATGCACCTAGTTACTCTACGGAGTAATACGACTATAAAATAAAAATAAAAACTCCAGGAGTAATGTCACCAGGAAAGTGTACCAATAAGTTTTCAATTTAAAAATCTTTTAGTAATATTTTTTAATATTTTCAATATTAATAATTTACTATTAGTAGGGAGCGGATTTTATGCTAAATGCATATTGCATGCATATTTCGCATATTTGGAAACTTTACTAAATTTTGCATATTTTTAAAGAAACATGCATATCTTGTGCATATTTAAAAACATTTAAGTCCAAAAAATTTTTTTAATTTTTTAATTCGACACAAAATATTTTCCCGCACAGGCTGTCGTATCTATTCATTCGAGAACTACCTGAAGATAGACGGCTCATTCACTGCGTTTCATTATTTCTTAGAAAGTACCCGATCTTTACACAAATACTTATAGTGCTTATAGTACGCCGTTAATGATTGTAGGATGTTAAAGTGATGGAAGGATGGTTTACCCGGAAATCCGAATTTTATTTACTTTTATTATATTTAGTAGGTACCTACAATTCTGGTGATTCTTTTAAATCCTCTATTGTTAAGAGAATTTACACCTTTAGCCATAGTTTTTAAGATTTTCTAACGGAAATTAACAAGTTATTTTAAATACGCCCCAATTACTTCTATTGATGTTGAAAGGAGTTTTTCAAGTTATAAAAATATTTTGTCTTATTAAAGAATATGTTTCCTCGTAAAGAATTTGGAAAAACACATTGTAGTGAATTATAATCGAAGATATATTTATAGTGATATTGTTGTTTTATTTTAAATAGGTAACTATTGGTAGCAGTTTTTGTAAAAACTGTAAATAAATTGCATATATTTTGAACCCCCTAGAATAGAATAGAACAGAAAATTTGTGGATTCTCGAAATGCGCATTTTTTTAATTTTTATGCATATCTTGCGCATATTTCGTAATTTTTTACCGCATATATATGCGCATATTTCATCAAAATTGATCGCATATAAATCCGCTCCCTAACTATTAGGATTGAAAACTACTTCGTCTTTCAATGCCAGATGGCGCTAGCCACCTACTATCATCACTTCAGTTGCAATGGGTGGGGAAACCTCTCGATACGAATCAGTTAAAATATGGAGAACAGTGCCTACGTTCTTTCCGATGAAGGCTCCAATAAGAGCCGAAAATCGCGATTCAAGGGACTGGACTGCACTTCGTATTCTAATTGAAAAGTAAGATTGTTTTGCCTTCGCATTGCAACTGAATAAAAATGGTATACATTTTTATATTTATTATAATTTTTGTGTCTTTGGATTTGTCTTCCTCAAGTAAGATGAGTATTATTAAAACATTTTATTGTATATTTATTATCTTGTCTGTTTGTTACCGTGAATTGTCATTAGGTACGTCCGAACCGATACAGACACAATCCTCGTAGCGTATTTGGTATAGCATTCGGCTAGAGATCGAGAGGTCTTGAGTTCGAATCCGGAGCAATCCTATACTTTTTTTTTTATTTTTTTGAAAGCGGTAAGCACAAAATTAGTTTGGTGTTTAAAAAAATAAAACAAACTGTTTAAATAGAATAGAATAGAAATATGCTTTATTGTCACTGAAAATTATACAATTTTATGGACAAAGCTTAACATAGATTCACGAAAAAGATATACATAACAATAACAATAACAAATACAATTTTATAAAATTAGATAAATCGTCAATAAAAAAAATATATAAACAAGTTAAAAAAAAGTGAAGTAAAAAAACAAAAACCAATATATTGCAAAATTACTATAAATTGCAAAATTGAACCTACAACATAATATAATAAAACACAAACAAAGGAACTAATAAGTTTAAGCTGCTGTATGTGACACCCAAATATAGATAAATACACTTTAGTTACTTGTACATTACTGTGATTTCTTAGTTAGTCATTAAGAAACTCTTCTACTGAATAATATGGTCTTTTAGATAAATGAGCTTTTGTCATTTTACGGAACTTGAGAAAGGATGTTGCAGATTTAAGTTGTAAAGGGAGATGGTTGTATAGTTTTTTTGCGGAATATAGTATAGATTTCTTTACTAACTCAGAAGACGGGATCGGTAAATAGACATCAAAAGTTGAATTTCTGGTGGAGTAGTCATGATGAGGCCTTGCTGGAAAGACATGCATGTGTTTACGAATTAAGCAAACAGTTTCTAAAATATACAAAGATGGAAGGGTTAAAATTTCGTGATCTTTAAAGTAACTTCTGCAATGGGTTGTTCTTCTGAGGCCAAACAGATATCTTATTGCTCTTTTTTGTAATTTGAAAATAACATCAAATTGGGCAGCTGTACTAGACCCCCAAAAAGGAAGACCATATCGAAGATGAGACTCGAATAAAGAAAAATATGTTATTTTAGAAGATGCTAAATTGAGTTCCTTCGAAACAGATCTTATGGCATAGCAGGCCGAGGCGAGTTTCTTACTTAACAAATCGATATGAAGGGACCATTTGAGGTTGCTGTCTAAAAGAATACCAAGAAATTTTACAGAATCAACGGTAGAGATCTGGCTGCTATTCACAAGCAGGGGTTGAAGAGCACCTTTATATGATAATGCTACCGTTTTATCCACGTTAAAGGAGAGTAAATTAGAGTCAGACCAGGTTTTTATCGTAAGAAGATCAGAAGTTATAGTTGCATGAAGAGTTGCAATAGTTGAGTTGCTCCAAGTGATACTGGTATCATCAGCAAAAAGAAAAATTTTTCCATCGATTTTTAAATTAGTGATGTCATTTATAAAGATCAGGAAAAGTAGAGGACCCAATACTGAACCTTGTGGTACTCCACATATAATGTTTTTGAGACTAGAGTCAGTATCATTTGCTCTAACCAATTGTTTCCTATTATCTAAGTAAGATTTAAACCAATTCAAAGAAATACCTCGAATTCCATAGTAATTAAGTTTTTTAATCAAAATGTTGTGATTTACACAATCAAAAGCTTTGGAATAGTCACAGAAAACAGTGGCAGTATAAAGATTATTGTTTAGTGCTTGGTAAACCTCGTGAAGTACAGAAAACATGGCATCAGTTGTACATTTATTAGTTAAGAAGCCGAACTGATTTTGTGATAAAATATTGTTATCAAAGAGAAAGGACATAAGTCGGGTTTTTATGAGCCTCTCAATAATTTTGGAGAGTACCGGTAGTAGGGCAATAGATCTATAGTTGCAGGCATTAGATTTTTCGCCACCTTTATGAAGAGGAATAATAATGGCTGTCTTTAGGCACTCTGGAAATTTACCGTTTTCAAAGGAATCATTAATTAGTGACACGAGGAGTTCTAACACATTATCTGTGAGATTTGAGAAGATTTTTATAGATAGTCCATCAGTACTACAAGATGATTTGCTTTTGATACTATTGATCGTTTGGATCAATTCAGATTTATAGATTGGTCTTATAAAGAATGAATTCGAGACAATTTCTGAATTAGGGAGATAGGAAATGGGATCTTGTTGAGACTGAATAGTGGATGTATAAAATAAAGTATATTTATTTTTAAGAAATCATATAATAGAAGTATAACTTCTTACGTGCGTACAAAGTACAAACACATTCTTTTTTATAGTCAGTTTTAAAAGTGGATAAGCCAAATACTTCGGGCATTAAATAAGAAGAAACACAAAAGAGAAAACAACAAACTCGAATAAGGGTTCCTGCCAGTAAGAAAAGAGCACTGCCTATCTCGGCCCAAGAAACAGGTAGGTCTTTTAATAATGGTCCAAGTCGGCGCAAAGATTAAAACTGCCCAATATAAAATATACCAGCTCGGCTCATGGGAGCCGATGTTCACACACTAATAACTATTTTCGTCTTTGCCTAAATATTTCACTTATGGGCTTTATAGATGTCATTATACTATATTTTGTCTGAGTACTGAATAGTAGTTAATTGAAAGATAAATTGATTCCACTACGAGGTGTCGAGCGAGTAACGTCGTTCTGTATTTTGTCGTGCTTTGTAAAACATAGTGCAAAAATTGTGAGATTAGTGTACCTTCAACTAGAAATAGATGTATTTATAAATCACTCATTATTAGTTGAGGTTTATTTTTTGTTTCAACTGTTAAAAAACACAGAAGAAAAATTTAAACAAGATTGCCTTAAAATCGGCAATCTATTTTTATTTTAAAATGGATTAAAAGCTGAACCTTATAAGTTAACTTTGGTATAATTTCAAGATAAAAACGTAATTGCTTTTGACTACATGAGCAGTGGCGTAGCAGAAACAGTCAATATGTCTCAAATATCTAACCAAGCTTTATCCTATGTATCAGTAGCGAAATCGATTCCACGACCAACATTTCCAACCAAGAGAAACTGTTTCTTAAATTTGCAAAGAACAAAAAAATTCTGTACAATATTAAAAAAAGGGGTATTGAGGGTAGGAAGTTTTTCTATAAGCCTATTCACGCTGTTCACGTACCCAGAGGGAGAACGCCTGCGCATTACAAAATTGGACGTTCAATAAGGTCGAATATTTCCCTGCGAAAACCTAATGCGCAGGCGATCTCCCTCTGGGTAAGATCAGGATAGGTTCAGGGCATGCAGCGAGAATAGGCCTTATGTTAATAAGAAATTTTCCCTAATCTATAATTCCAAGAAAAAATTATTATTATACCTACTAATGGGGTACTAATACCTACCTGTTAATCTTCGAGCCGACCTGGGGGTTTTTAAAATGTACCTGGGGTATCATAAAGGACCATAGAATTATAGTGAGCCGAGATGGGAATACCCCGAAAAAAAATATACAACAAAGACTCAACATAAAGACTGTCAAGAAATTTTAGCTCAATACTTATTGGCTTCGTGTAAAGAAGAGGAAAATATTCGTGCGGTTCATCATACACTGTTCCAAGGAAGCTGTTCCTAGATTTCAGTCGCTTTCGTGGTGTTAGAGCTGTTTATCAGCCATGCCACCTCGATTTGTTTAATTTTCTCTATGCTCTTTGCTACATTTCTGCGTATTGAGGGATCTGTAAAACCCGCTGATCTATACAGATTGGGGAGTGGCGTGGGTTTCATGTATATCATTACTATCCGGCATGTATCATTTGGCGCAGTATCCAGTAGTTTGGGTTGGGTTTTTGGGTTTGGATATTCTAAACAGAGCACGCATATTCAGCAGAGACAAAAACACAGTGTCTATGCAGTTGTTCGTTCTAAAGACGACAGGGCATACATCCAGGCGCGGATATAGGAGGGGTCAACGGGTCCATCGACCCCCCTATTGTATTTAGTCTATAAGTATTTTTTTATTATTTATTATTTTTTTCTGTTAACTCTAAACTTTAAGCCATCAGTACAACACTAAATTACACGACAACCGCTTCCAAAGAATTGAAAGAAGCCATAAAATCTAATAAAACACCCTTCTCTGAAAAATAATTTGCAGGCGCATTTGTTTGGGTACCGGTGGAACCATAAACAACGGAAACACTTTTCTCAATTCAAAGAATAACAAAAATGATATTTTAAAATGCAAATACATTACACTGGGTATAAACCTTATATGACTTATAAAAGTCACGTTTTAAATTTGTGATACAATAAAAATTTAAAAATTTGTACTTTACTAGATAATCCATGCGTACCTACCCATTGATGGTAGAAATGTTAATTTTTGTGGTAAAGAACGACCAGTGAGATTAATAGCCGTGAATTGTCTATCAATCCTTTTGATGCCGTAGGTATCTGGGATTATATAGTGTATTTTACCCTCAGAGTAAGTGTGAGTCGTATGGTTAAATCTGGAAAATATAATATTTGTATTTGAGGTAAGTCTGCCCCCCCCCCCTATTATGAATTTATAGATCCGCGCCTGCATACACCCCATTTACTTTAGCTTCCTGAGTATGCTGTTCCCGGTTGTTACTTTTCCTCTCGTTTTTATGTAGTGTTATCTGTAGGTGAGGGACTGGTCCAGAGTTACTCCAAGATATTTAGCTAGGTCTGTGTATTTTAATGCTTCCTAGGTTATTATTTTAGATTTTCTCTGACTAGAGAAGCTTTATCTGAGCTAATTAGATTGCTTCGTATGTGATCATTAGTTCTTTGATCTCACTGGACATCCCGGAAACATATTGTTGCTTACATCCCCTGGGGATAGCTTTCCTAAACAGATTTCAATTAATTCTACAAATTTTTCCTAATTTTCTGGTTTTCTGCCATTGTAGGTTTGTCTGTCATAGTGTCTGCCATTGTTGGTTTCGAGAAGAACCATTGTGGCTTAATGTTTGACATATGATTTGGTTTGGTCCAATGTTGGAAGGATTAGCCGTCTACTATTAGCATGTTTACGGGGGACGCCGTCAATATTATTTGATATTCTGTAGTTGATATAGCGCTATTGTTCTCGTGAAGGCTCCTTCCTTGTCCCCTCCTTATCTTATGTAATTAAATAGTACATCGCGTCAGTGTATACGGTGAGCACGTAAAGGTTGGAATAAATTCATTTTCTCGAAAATGGACGATTTTGAAAAAAAATCCCGAAACATGTCAATTTTTATTTTTAAATTACGACTTTTTGGCATAAATATATCATACTAGTGACGTCACCCATTTGGGCGTGATGACGTCATCGATGATTTTTTTAAATGAGAATAAGGGTCGTGTGATAGCTCATTTGAAAGGTAATTCAATTACCTATTCAGTAATATAAACATTAACATAATTATTTATACAGGGTGACGAAAAAAAATGACATAAAAAGAAGAATATGTGTAATTTATTTAATTCAAAATACATTTTACTGCTCTCAGAAAATAGGAAAAAAATGTTTATTTGAAAAAAAAAATCATTGCTTTTCGCTTAAATTAAATGCTCAAATTGTCAAGAGGCAGGTGGGTGGCTGCTTTAGTATTGAATTTGCAAAAAACAATATTTATTTGTCAAATAAACATTTTTTCCTATTTTATGAAAGCAGTAAAATGTATTTTGAATTAAATAAATTACACAGATTCTTCTTTTTATGCCAATAAATTTATTTAAAAAAAAATTTTTGGACACCCTGTATAAATAATTATGTTATTGTTTATATTACTGAATAGAGAATTGAATTACCTTTCAAATGAGCTATAACCCGACCCCTATTCTTAATTAAAAAAATCATCGATGACGTCATCACGCCCAAATGGGTGACATCACTAGTATGATATATATGCCAAAAAGTCGTAATCTAAAAATAAAAATCGACTTGTTTCGGGATTTTTTTCCAAACTTGTCCATTCTCGAGAAAATAAATTTATTCCAACCTTTACGTGCTCTCTGTATATTTATTAATAAAACCAAAACGAAAAAACGGAGCTGTATATATTTATTCAAAAAGCTGAATTTATGTTTACGATAACCGCCAATTGGGTTAATTTAACGTAGTTAAAGTCTGCAAGAAGACGAAGAAGAGATCTTACAACGATATACAGTAAGCTATACGCAAGAGACCACTTAATCTTTAACTAACGCAAACAACGCAAACTTTACCCCAAACAAGTATTTGCTAGATATAACTTTCTCCCTTCATCTTCACCAACCAATTGAAGCACTACTCATTGTAATAAAGACGTATTATGGTCTAATTATAATAAACTATCATTTAACAAGTACCTATGTACCTACTTCCGGTCTAACTTTAGAAAAGAAATACAGTGGAACCCCGATAAGTCGGCCCCCGATATCCCGGAAGTCCGGCTAACCCGGACCGATTTTCATCAGATAAACATTTTGATTTTCAATATTTTGTATTTTTCAATTTAATTGTGGCTTATTTCCAATCAAAATAGTTAATTATCAGACAATCCTTTCAACAATAAAAGTGTATGTAATATAATATTTGAGAGATAATGTGTCTAGACTCTCTGTGTCGTGTACTTATGTGTGTAATTTGAACACGAGATTAAAAATTACTCATAGTACACGCCGCAGAAACAACAGCCAGCTGTCTGTAGTATCGATTCCTTTTTATTTCAAACTGTCAGCATTGTTTAGGAAAGACTATTTAAAAAATTCTTTTATAAACAATGGTCTTTAGTATTGTGTGTCTTGTATTGTTTGGGTTTGGTGTTTTTTTTAGAATTGTAATGAGTAGGTAATATGTACTGTGCATATTTATAAAAATATTTCATGTTATTTCAATTCTAACGGAGTTTATCTGTAAGTATACCGTATTTTATTAATTTTTACCATATTCTCCGGCTATCTCGGATTTTCGATAACCCGGATCGGTCGTGGTCCCGATTAATCCGAGTTATCGAGGTTCCACTGTAATATGCTTTATTGTCATGAAAAATTTAACAATTTTATAGACAAAGCTTACAAGAATCATAAATAAGAACAATAACAAATAACAAATACAATTTACTAAAATTATATAAATCGTCAATATAAATAAAATAATATGTAGGTCTGGATCCCGCGTATGAAAAAAAGGTTGATTAATAGCAAGCTGAAAATTTGTTAATAGCTTAAGGGTGTCTAGTCGGAAAAACTTTGATATATGGGAACAATGGAACAGGGGAAGTTTTAATTGTGGAACAGGTTAAAAATTTGGAACGGACAGACCACTAAAACGCACATGTATTTTGTCCGACAGAACAGACTTAAACTCTCCGAACAGAGATTAAACTCTCATGCAAAAATCAGACTGCTATTTATCACCAAATGGGCGTTTTAACGAATGGAACATGTAGAATATGTCAAATGACAGGAATTATGACAGGTGATAAATAGCAGTCTGATTTTTGCATGAGAGTTTAATCTCTGTTCGGAGAGTTTAAGTCTGTTCTGTCGGACAAAATAAATGTGCCGTTTTCGTAGTCTGACCGTTCCAAATTTTTAACCTGTTCCACAGTTAAAACTGCCCCTGTTCTAGTGTTCCCATATATCAAAGTTTATCCGAGTAGACACCCTTAAGCTATTAACAAATTTTCAGCTTGCTATTAATCAACTTTTTTTTTCATACGCGGGATCCAGACCTAATAATGCAGTAAAACAAAAAACAGTAACAATCTATTGCAAAATTTAAAAAAACTTGAAAATTGCATAATCTACCTTAAGAAATTTAATAAGTTACACTCAAATATAAATTAAGATTCTACTATAAATAAGAATACTGTACTTTCTTAGTTATTGGTTAAGAAACTCTGCTATTGAATAATATGGTCTTTCAAATAAATAGGCTTTAGTCATTTTACGAAATGTTATTCTTTATAAAAAGCTCTGTATAGTATAAGACCTAAGACGCAGCCATTAGATATTCATTTTTAATAATTTTATACGGGGTATTCTAAAACCTATTAATTTAGCTCAATGGTAAAGTACTTTTATAGTTCACAATATTTCAATTGGAAGGATGATGAGGAAATAAAATTTTTAATTCTAAACAACTTTTATAATAATTTTATAATAATAAAAAATTGATATCTGATAGTTGCATCTTAGGTCTTAGAACATACAGCTTTTATAGAGCTTTTTATGAAGAATAACTTTTTTTTTCGTAAAATTGATAATAAAGAAGAGAATAATCATATGTGTAATAAACAAAAACGAGGTTTGGTATCCATAATTTGAGAAAAATTTGCAATTTTTTGTAAGTAGAAGCATGTAATTGTATATTTGATCATAATTTTTAATTCTAAACAACTTTTCATAATAACAATTTTAGATATTATGAAATATATAAACGTACTTTACTCTTGAGCGAAATTCACATTTTTTGACATATCTCGTATATACTGTTGATACAATTTGATATCTGATGGTTGAAACTTAGGTTTCAGACCATGCAGAACTTTTTATGAATAAAATATAGAATAAAATATAAATAAATAAAATACAGAATAACTTTTTTCGCAAAATTGATCAAAAAAGTTTCCCATATGCTTCCAACTTAAGTAGACACGCTGTATATGTTTCCTAGTTTGTTCATTTACTTGACTGTACTATTTTACTTCAACCTCTCATCTTCACTGATGAGCCCAGAGAGGTTGAAGAGGGCGAAACACATTTCTAAGAACTGGTGTTTGGATCTTTGATTCTATTCAAAAAATTTTTCCCAGCCCGAAGTAGTGGATGTGTGAATTATTCGTAAGGGGAATTTTCCGCATTCTCTATTTCATTTCATTCATTTCATTGGTTTGTTTTCGTACGAGTGGTCGTCCAAACCAGTAACTTTGGATCTTTTGATCACTGAGTGTGTTTCAAGGATCTACATCTTTTGTACTATTTTATTTCGTAATAATTACAATGTATCGGTTCAATCCTCTTATTTTATTTAAAGTCTATTTCATAATTCAAGGACCAGGACAAACCACTTCAGAATATAAATTAATTATGTAAGCGGTTTAATGCTGTAAATTTTGTTTTTACCTAAAATTAAAAACAAAAGCATTACTTGCATACATATTTTAAACACATTTTCGCGTTTCCGCTTTCCGGGTTGTTATTTCGCTGCAAGCTCTCTTAAAACTTTGTTACCCGATTTTAATTACACTTCAAAAAGTCGCATTTTGTTTTTCTTTTTTAATTATTTTACAAATTTTAATCCAATACATAACAAAAGGCTCGGGCCGACATTTTAAAGGATTATTACTCATGATTTATATATATTTTCTAATAAAAATATCATACATGTACATTATTGTGTTTCAATTTATCAATCAAAGATAGAATAAAAATTTTAATTTTTTTAATATAACGCGGGCACATAAATTTGATACACCCTGTATATTGAGTTGTAAATATTTATTAGAAGTTAGCTTTCACGCAAGGTGGTTTCTCCTTAATGAATTTTTCCATGAAGAATATTAAAAACATTTTTGTAAATAAAAGTGAAGTGCAAGTTATTTAGGATTATTATTTTGAAGCGATTGTTTATTACGGGAATATAAATTTCCCGAAAGTAATTATTATGATGGTAGGAATAATTTTGAAAGTATGAGTGGGTTTTCGAATGAAAAAAAAAGAATGGGGAGAGAGAAATGTTTCTGATTGGCTTGGCAATTTGGAATGGGGAAAGTTTTGTTTGAATGTTGAGACAGTTTGGAAAAGAAAAGATCGTTGTGTTACCGGCATCCGAAAAGAGCAGTCAAAAGTTTTCGTGAGTAGTTCAGAAGCAAGTACTAGTGTTTTGTTTTGATAGTGAGAGTAGCTGAAAAGTGGAACGAGAGACAAATCAAATCGAGAAGAAATACCTCTTTGATTCTGTAAAGTCCAAGAGAGTAAGTTACAAGAATTATCGTTATTAAAATTATTTGTGACACCAAGTAAAAAGATACTTGGGTCTCAGGAGATTATTGTTGAGCGAAAGAGAGGAAAGAGTTTTGGAGTTTATTGAACGAGTACTGGCAAAAAGAGGCCTGGCTTGTGTTTTGGAGAAATAGTTGCTGGTATCCTGCTGGATTGTTTGTTGAGAACGGAGAGGGCTTTGATTGGTAGCCTAACATAATCAACAAGGAGGAGCTGTTTGGGTCAAGAGGAGACATCATTGTGTGTGAATCAAAAAGGTCAGTCAATAACCTATGTGATAGATTTTCTTTATAATCAGAAGTTAAAATTTTTTACGTGAAAGCATATGCATTTAAGATTCCAACATTTTAAAAATTTAATAGGAAGTATAAGTAATTTTGCGAATATCAAATTTGTTTGTATAGCTTGTTTTATTAATGGTATCAAGAACAAAGCGATAAATATTTTTTGAATTAGATTAATTTATATGATAAAGGTTTCATTTGGACAATTATGCCCACAGAATTTAATTGATAAATTTACAGTGCACTGCTTTTGATAATAAAGGTATTTGTATGTGTTTATTTATGGTGTTTCTACTTATTTCCTTTTCCTATTTGTATTCCGATAAGGATCAACTAAGAGATACTGAAACCACGAGAAAGGATAAGTATAACCTAAGATAATTTAATTATTTTTGTATGACAAAAAGGCACCCTGAGATTTTTTTATTAATTTTTATGTATGATTTGCGACAATCAAATAATTAATCAAATAAATAATAATTAATATCAAAGTAATAGAAAGCAGATCATAACAACATATTAATTTCAATCCTCGGTAGTTATTATATTATTATTTTCTATTTATTTTTTTGTATATGGGTAATATTAGTGAAACTTTCAAATCTTCCATGGTCTTTTCATTTTTCCATATTTTATTCATGATATTTAGTAATATTTGTTCTCCATTTTTTTCATGTTTTCCAATAATTTCTGTTGTTTTCTTATTATATCCACTCCAGGAGCTGTTTCATCCTTCAACGTCTTTATTGCCTTTTTCTAGTTTTCTTCCTCGTTTACTGAGTTTTTTTATGTTATCTTCCAATAATGTCGTCCCAGAAACGCAACTCATAAATATTGACAATATCATTTTAAAGTCGTCTACTTTACAATGTATAATTTATGTCTGAATTGTCAATATGAATTAGATTAAATTTAATTATTACAAGAATTTTTTTACCAAACAACATAAACAAAATTTATTTAATTTATTTTTATATTTTATGTTTCGATAACGACATCCGAAGTGGAAGTCGAAACGTCAATAAAATCATTTTTCAACTTAAATTGTTGCTTATTCCCAAATTAGAATAGTAAAGTACTATACAAAGTCACCAATTCAGAATTACCAACTGTCAAGTGCCTTCTCCACTCTCCTGTCAATTCATCTCTTAGAGATCCAAATATCTTATCGTCTCGAGATTCTGTAAAATAGCTTTTGGCTACCTTTGCTATCTTGGTTGCTTGTTTACTAATATGTTTACCAATTTTCTTTCATTTTTATAGATATTGTAATTCTCATTTATTTTATCTTTCAGATATTTTTTCCATGCTTTTTTCTTAACTTTGATTTCTTTTTATTTCTTCGGACCACCACACCGTCTCTTTCGTCTTTTTTACTTGCTCTACGTACTTCATTAGCTATCTTCAGTTGTAGATCCTTATAGTTGTTCCACAGTTTGTTTTTATTATTATTGACTTTTATCGTTTTACCATTTTCCTGAGTTTTTACGTGTTTCAGTTATGTCTTTTCCCATTTCTATTTCTTTGGTTGTTAGATCATCATTTATACACAGCTTTTTTCCATTTAGCTTTTCCAGATGACTCATTTTTTACATAATTCTAGTTTTTCCCATTGTTCTCTTATTTGCTGCAAAAAGTTTTCTGTCCTAGTTTTTTTAAGTGTATATTATAAAGTTTGTCATATCTTTTTTTATTGTCTCGTCATCTGTACCAATATTTAATCCAATTACTACCTACAATATAGTTTCTTTTCGATTCCTTTTCGAGCATTACTGCCAATTTTGTTTTTACCTAAAATTAAAACCAAAAGGATTACTTGCATACACATTTTCGCGTTTCCGCTTTCCGGGTTGTTATTTCGCTGCAAGCTCTCTTAAAACTTTGTTACCCGATTTTAATTACACTTCAAAAAGTCGCATTTTGTTTTTCTTCTTTAACTATTTTACAAAATTTAATTTAACACATAACAAAAGGCTCGGGCCCACATTTTAAAGGATTATTACTCATGATTTATATGTATTTTCTAATAAAAATATCATACATGTACATGTACATATTAATTTCAATCCTCGGTACACCGAAAGAAAAATTTCTTTTCTCCTAAAACACCGATTTCTTTGAGAAATATTTCTTAAAAGTTAACATATCCTATTAACTTAAACATACCGGTTCACATATAAAGAAACGAGTTTTTTAAACACAGCTCAATAATTTCTTACAGATAATTTCTTCAATACATACTAAGAAATGCATTAATGGTTACATTTAATTTTCTTATCCTAAAGTTTTTATTTCTTAAATTGAAAACTACAATAAATATTTTGCAGTATAAGAAATATAATTTAAGTTAATCCATATTTATATTTGTGAATACGAAATTTTCTTGCAATCAAATAAACATTTTAAAGCGCAAGAAATAATTCTTCAGAAATACCCTCTGTAGCAACTGTGGTTATAAAATAAAAACTTTATCGTTAATGCCGAAATGTTACTTGCAAAGAGATTTTCTTCCACAAAAGAATTGCGCAGATTAACTATTTATGATTTAGTCGTCATGTTTGTCAAGATAGCGTGATATTTTCATGTTCATATAGGCGGATTTTGGATTTATTGGTGTTCTTTAAAAATTAACGGATATTTTGAAGGTACGTACATATATATATATATATAGGTATTAAATAAAAATAAATTGAGTAATTTAAGATGTAATAATAATATTGTTGCGTATCCGAATGGTTATAAAAGAAACATAATAGTATCTTTATATGCTTTTTAGGTATAATGATGGACAACTCTGAAATAAAGGAGCGTATTATTCTAACTGGGAAATAAGCCACAATTTAAAGCTGGGACAGAATGATATAATATGTATCTTCAGAACAATATTAAGAAAGGAGTTATTAACCAACTGCGGGGCCTTCCAGAAATGGTAAAACTTTATACATGTAAGTACCTTTTTTAAAAATGTGTATACTTATGTATCAACTATAATAGGTTTCTTGAATGTATCGTCTTCTATAAAAATATGCAATATAACGATATATCAAACATGGCGGGTGCAACGCTGAGGATGTTTTCTGTTCATTTATTAGAGATAAAGAAATCAGTTAGCCTAAAGAAATATTTTTATGGTTAAGAAATGTTATTGCCGAAAACCGTAAATTAGTTAATTGCAATAAATGACTTAAGATGTAAACTAATAATACTTTCCCGTAATAAAATTTCTTAATGATTAGGTATGCTGTCTCTTTTAGATTATAAAAATAAAGAAAATTACATATTATTATGTCTGCTTCAATGTTTTACATTGGCGGTATTTTACCTCTGGTTTTAGCTAAAAAATGTTTATTGTGTGACTTAATATTATACAGATAAATACTTAATAATTCATTAACAAAAAGAAAAAAATAAACAAAGATGTGTAGGTTAAATAATGCCATGTTTAAACTAAATATGATTGATTATTAGTATTAATAGTTCTTATGTGGGGCCGTGTATTTGATTTTTTTGTATTTCCTAAATTTGTCAAAATAAATATCTATATCTTTATAAAATTTTTTTTATTAAAGTAAGTTTACTCTTTCTACATAACGATTTTGTTTTAGTAAATTGCTGATATACAAAGTGCTATTAACAAAAGAAGGAAAATTTGAGGAAGTTGGATTTGCCTCTCCATCCTTTTATGGTTGTGTAGTAGCCAGTGGTTTAAGAGTGGAGAAAATATTTTTGTGTAATAATAACGTTTTATATCTTATTTTTATTAATAAATAATGATTTTATCTTAATACAATGATTTATTTCGCCGTATGTAATATCACTTTATTTTCAAGAAATATTAACTTAACTCTAAATATACGTTTATATCTGCGAAATATATTTCTTAAGATTAAATACATTAATTATTAATAGTAAGATAATAATATTCCTTACTAAGAAATATTATTGCTCAAAAAGAATAGTTTTGTAATGCCAAGAAAATATATTTTTATGACTAATAAAATTAAGTAACATTAAGTGTAATTTCTTTCTGATAAATGGATTTTAAGTTTGCCAGAAAGTGATAGTTCAATCATGTTTAAGATATATTTCTTTGGCTATAGTAAAATTTATTTGAATAATATTTTAGAAAATTATATATTACATACAAAGATATATTTCTTAGCCAATATGCCAAGTCAATCTTTCTTAAATATAAATAAAGTTTCTTTATGTCAAGAATTTTTTTCTCTCGGTGTAGTTATTATAATATTCTTTTCTATTTATTTTTTTGTATATGGGTAATATTAGTGAAACTTTCAAATCTTCCATGATCTTTTCATTTTTCTATATTTTATTCATGATATTTAGTAATATTTGTTCTCCATTTTTTTCATGTTTTTCATTAATTTCTGTTTCCTTCAACGTCTTTATTGCTTTTTTTCTAGTTTTCTTCCTCGTTTACTGAGTTTTTTATGTTATCTTCCAATAATGTCGTCCCAGAAACGCATCTCATAAATATTGACAATATCATTTTAAAGTCGTCTACTTTAAAATGTATAATTTATGTCAGAATTGTCAATATGAATTAGTCAGATTAAATTTAGTTATTACAAGGAACTTTTTACCAAACAACATAAACAAAATTTATTTAATTTATTTTTATACTTTATATTTCGATAACGACATCCGAAGCGAAAGTCGAAACGTCAATAAAATCATTTTTCAACTTAAATTGTTGCTTATTCCCAAATTAGAATAGTAAAGTGCTATACGGAGTCACCAAATCAGAATTACCAAGTGCCTTCTCCACTCTCCTGTCAATTCATCTCTTTGAGATCCAAATATCTTATCGTCTTCAAGATTCTGTAAAATAGTTTTTGGCTACCTTTGCTATCTTGGTTGCTTGTTTACTAATATGTTTACTAATTTTCTTTCATTTTTATAGATATTGTAATTCTTATTTATTTTATCTTTCAGATATTGTTTCCATGCTTTTTTCTTAACTTTTATTTTTTTTATTTCTTCGGACCACCTGTTTCGTCTTTTTTACTTGCTCCACGTACTTCATTAGCTATCTTGAGGTAGATCCTTATAGTTGTTCCACAGTTTGTTTTTATTATTATTGACTTTTATCGTTTTACCATTTTCCTGAGTTTTTACGGGTTTCTGTTATTTCTTTTCTCATTTCTATTCCTTTGGTTGTTAGATCATCATTTATAATTAGCTTTTTTCCATTTAACTTTTCCAGATGACTCATTTTTTACATAATTCTAGTTTTCCCCTTGTTCTCTTATTTGCTGCAAAAAGTTTTCTGTCCTAGTTTTTTAAGTGTATTATTATAAAGTTTGTCATATCTTTTTTTATTTTCTCGTTATCTGTATCAATATTTAATCCAATTACTACCTACAATATAGTTTCTTTTCGAGCATTACTGCCAATTTTGTTTTTACCTAAAATTAAAACCAAAAGGATTACTTGCATACACATTTTCGAGTTTCCGCTTGCCGGGTTGTTATTCCGCTGCAAGCTCTCTTAAAACTTTGTTACCCGATTTTAATTACACTTCAAAAAGTCGCATTTTGTTTTTCTTCTTTAATTATTTTACAAATTTTAATTTATTACATAACAAACGGCTCGGGAACCAACATTATAAAGGATTATTACTCGCGAACTCGGAGCACGGAAATAAATGCAGGAAATGCGGATTTATTGGTAAAGTTAGACCGGAAGTGAGTACATACTTGTTAAATGGTAGTTTATTATAATTAGACCATAATACGTCTTTATTACAATGAGTAGTGTTTCAATTGGTTGGTGAAGGTGAAGGGAGAAAGTTATAGCAAATACTTGTTTGGGGTAAAGTTTGCGTTAATTAAAGATTAAGTGGTCTCTTGCGTATATCTTACTGTATATCTCTTCTTCTAAGTGTGTTGTCTTCTTGCAAACTTTAACTCACAAAAACTTACAACTTGTTTCCTTGTGTAAATGAATAATGTATTATAGGTATACTTGCATTAGGTATTATTTGATTTTGATATAATACATATCAGGCACGTAGCCAAGGGAGGGGTCCATGGGGTCCGGACCCCTCCCAAAACTATCTGGGCTTTGGTACCAAGGCAGCAAATTTATCCCGAAATCATTATTATTTTTTTGGAAAAGTAAACGGAATTATTATTATTTTTTACTAGGATTATTTATATTTTTATTCAGTGTACGGATCAATTTATATCCAATTTAAACATCAGATTTACCAAAAACGAAAGAAGTATTCTATCAGCATTTCAAATTCTTTTACCTTTTACTTTTTATAGAAGACCAGCTGTATCTACTCTTTTCTATGGAATCCTATATTTCGTTAGTAGTCACTAACATCGCCAGGGACGCTAAAATGATATTAAAGATACAATGGTGAAATTAGGTATTAAAAAGAACTTACTAGGGTGAGATTGTCGTCATATATATGTAGATGTTATATCTTACCCTAGTAAGTTGTTTTTAATACCTAATTTTACCATTGTAGCTTTAATATCATTTTATCGTCCCTGATGATGTTAGTGACTACTAACAAAATATAGGATTCTGTTTAACATTCCGATTCCGTACATTCTATCTTGCACTTAGTAAAAGTAATTTGAAAAATTTTAAAAATGTAAGTTTTACATGGTTAAAATATTTTAAATTTAGAAATATTTGTCCGCAGATTGCTCGTTTACACTGTACACAAAAGTTTGTTGTCATTCTTCTTAGACGGCTAGGGCATAAGTAGCATCGTAGCATACTGTCCGTTTTCTTTCAATAGGATTATTCGGTTAAGAAACTGATTGTATATTTAGGATTTCGTTTATGTCCTGTCGAATATTGCGCCGTAAATTTAATATGGTTAATCTTTTGCGCATCTACGACTCAGCAAGGCTTTTGCTCAAATAAACCATAAATTGAGAGTGGAAAACTGGCTTCCTATTTGTTTTGCGCGAAATATGGAAATATATCACATATGATTGATAGTACTTATATTTATTATCCCTTAAAAAACACACAGTATCCGTATGCATGGTAATGTTACGGTTGCCACCATGGACCGATTTTGTCAATTCCTTCACATAAAAATTTGTAAGAGGTAATCCTCCGGTATCGAAGTTTTTGCCAAGATTGGGATTGGCATCAATCATATATTTGGAGAATGAATCGCAAAACATAGCAATCTTTATGCTTGTACATAGACGGCTTATGTTACTATCGTTAACACTAAAGCGTCGTAATATTTACGACAGGATACCTAATTCACACACTTCTGCACAAAATTTAACTGACGTTTATATACACCAACGTTACTCTAGTACTAAAGAACTCTGGAACCCAAGTTCTTGGGATTTTCCGTTGCTCAGAAATTTCGCAGAAAATAATTCGGCGTCGTATATTTTAAGAGTATTAGTATTCTAGGGTTAAAATAGTTTTTTTTTTAAATTTTGCATATGGATCTAAAATTTATTCTGAATATTTTTTCAATACCTTACCGCCCATTCGAACAAAAAATTTGAGTTGTGTTTGGACCCCCTCAAGCACATTTCCTGGCTACGTGCGTGATACATATTATTATAATTTTCTCAAATTATAATCTAACATTTTTAATCTAATATCTGATAACTCTATTTAAAAAATTAAATTTTTAATTTATAAAAACAACATATAACCTAAAATTTATGCTATTTTGTCTGTAAGTTTCTCTATATTTCATGTCAGTTTATGCAATTGTTTGCACCGTGTAATCACTTTATTGCAGAAAGTTAGTTGCAACTTATTGCACAAGTTCTTGCAAGAAATTGTGCAATTAATTGCGCAATTACTTGCATCGTGTAAAGTGGCTATTAGATTTTTCATGTTACTCTGTACAGTAGACTCTCGTAAGTTCGGCCACCTCGGGACTGTACCCTAGGCCGAACTTAAAAGTGGCCGAACTAACCGATGCCTACCTAAAAAATGCCCATTTATTATGCCCACAAAACACATCTTCCTCTTTTATCTAAGTAGCATCTGCGTCGTTATCCTTCTCATTTTCCTGGCGAAAGACACACTCGGCGATTTCGTCGTGATTCAAAACTTCGTTGTCTAGCTGCTTTTCAAAGTTGATCCACTCCAGAACACCTTCAACAATGGGACAACAGTTCGGTAGTTGCTGAAGGTCGTGAGATAGAACTGCATTGTCATCAGGTTCGTTAACATCGTTCGCTTGGATCATCTGGTGTTGTGTTTGCTTGGTCAATCTTATCTTCTATATTCGGCCAAACTTCCTATTGGGATACTTCCTCTTTAAGTACTCAATGGCCCCTTGGTCCATCGGCTGTTGAAGAGGGGGAACAGCAGTTTAATTTATTTTTCATCGTCACACTAAACATCTTCCTGGTAAGTAAGCGCGTTGTCAGTAAGTAGAAGTGCTTTGATGGACAGTTTTAATTTTGTCAAATGTTTTTTCACTTTTGGAACAAATTCGTAACCGATCTATTCTCTGAACAAATATGTGTCCATCCACGCTTATTTCTGCGACCGATAATACTCTGGGAGAGTTTCCACGTTTATATACATAAACGCTCTCGGTTTTGCTGCTATGCCAACGACAAATAGGGATCATTGTGGATCCCCGAATCATTTGAACACAAGGCAACCGTTATCATCTCTTTGCTGACTTTAAACCCCGCAGCAGATGTTTCTTACGGGGTGGCAAAGGTTTTTCTGGGCAGAAGTTTAAAATTTAACCCAGTTTCGTCGACGTTGTCTATTTGCTCTGGGCTCAAGTTTAGATCACCGCTGATTTTTAAAAATCATTCAGAAAAATTGGTGGCCGCTACAGGCAGAGAGCCGGCCGGACTAAGCGGAGACCGAACTAACCGAGGCCGAACTTACGGGAGTCTACTGTATCTATATTTTTAAAGTATTGAATAATTCACTTTTTAAAGTTATTTTTTTTTAGAAACGATTTAACGTATTTTATTTATGACGTATTTTTTTATGTTGCTAAAACTGCTCCAATAGCTTTTTTAAAATTACGTTTGTTTTTATGATAACCTGTAAAGTCGTTTAATGTTTCACTGAAAGGTCAAAATAGTTATTTATGAAACAGTTCGTGAAGTATGCTTTTTGCGAACGCACGCGATATTTAGAGCACGAGCGACAGCGGAGCGAGTGCTATACATCGCGCAAGTACGCAAAAAGTACTTCACGCACAGTTCCATACAATATTTTATCTACTCTACCATAAACAAATAAAAAAACTGTAACTCTTCGTCACTGGAATTCATTTCTATTCTATAATTTTTAGAACTTTGACATTTAAAAATTCTAACTTCTTTAAAACCACAGAAATATCAAAACTTTTTCGTAATTTATTGCTCAATATGTCATCACCATGACAACGCGAAAGTTAAGGATATTTGATTATATGAAAGTGTGCTTAAAACAGTGCGAAAAATAAGTCCCATTTAAAATACATTGTTACTTCACGCACACTTTAAACACTTCACGCACTGCTATCTATAATGACAGTTTTCACAAACTAAAAACTTACACATAATATGACATAGAGTAGATTAGTAGATAACAGTTATTTTCCTAACTAGTGCGGAAAGTGACACTTTCACGCACGAGACTGCCGTGGACCCGAACGACGCGATAGCGGAGTTCGAGCAAGCAGTCGAGTGCGATGAAGACACTTTCCGCATGAGTTAGGAACAATCTTTTTTCTAGAGACGTACGTTTGGAAAAAGCCACAAAAAATAGAGTTATATCAATTTTTATTTAGAAGTGAAAATATACAAATTAATAATTAAGTATTTTCTATGGGAAATAAGCCACAATTTTACTAAAAAATGAATTTATTAACGTTTCGAAGCCCAAATCGAAAACCAAATACTTACGATGTCGGGATAGTATCACGAGGTTTTTTCCTGGTTTTCCCTCGTGATTTACTATGGAATCTCTAACGCGAGAATTTTACTGCCGTCGTTGCATTTGGTTGTCTTTTTAAAGACAGATCACATGCTATGATTTTTTTGCGACGGATATTCTTGAGTTGGGATTGACTTCATGTAAACGAATGAACTATCTTTTAGTAAAGTCGTCCCAGGAACGCAACTCATAAATATTGGCGATATCATTTTAAAGTCTTCTACTTTAAAATGTATAATATACGTCTGAATTACCAATATAAATGAGTCAGATTAAATATCATTAAAATAACTCTTATTAAAAGAATTTTTTTACTTAGCAACAACATTTTTGTTTATTTTAATAGTATTTTGTATTTTGACAACGAAACCCGATTTGGGCTTCGAAACGTTAATAAATTCATTTTTTAGTAAAATTGTGGCTTATTTCCCATAGAAAATACTTAATTATAAAAATGCCACAAGGAAATAGCTTCAGAACAACACAAATTAATTCTTTGACAAGGTTGTCAAAACCAAACTTTCAATATAATGGGTTACCACGACGACGATATTGGTTTCCATGACGAAGATTTAAGACCATTGTAATTGTCTACTGATCTGACTTTTAAATATTATGTCAAAATAATTTTATATCATCGAACTATCAGTAGTAATTACACAAGAGCTCTAAAATTCGATAATAATTTTAGAGATCGAGTGCAATTTGTTGTGATTATTTTATGAATAAAACTGTTCAACACCAAAATTTTATTGTAATTTATTTATGTAAATACAAATTAGTACAATTAAAACACAGTTGTTGTAAATATTTGACGGTTGAAAGTCATCACTTTTATCATTTTTAAAACATTATTTGTCATTAATGTCACTGAATGTATTTTTTTGTAGCAACGAAGGGCATCTGACGTAATATACTTGACGACAGGATATTATCAAAAATTATCGGGTATAATATCACAAGAGAGTGAGAATAAATTGAAAATAATGCGACAGTTTTCCGAAAATTTGTTGTCTGGCAATAGACACGAGAACCCGCAGTGCTCGAGTGGCTATTGCCCAATGACAACAAATTTGAGTAAAAATTAAGCATTATTTTCTTATTTATTCGTACTGTCGTGTGATATTCGTAAGAATATTTTTTAATACGTATAATATAGATATTTTTTTAAATGTGACAGTTGTCAAAACTAGGAAACTGATTGCCATTAAACAGAAACAATCTACTTAAAAAAATTCTATCGGTAATTTTCTACAGTAGATAATTCTCAGTATAATTTTAATCTGATTGGACAGAATTAAACACGTGATCAAATATCTTACTATATGATTGAAAGTTAAAATCATCAAAAAATAATCAGTTTAATTTTTATTTCTGTAGCTTTCTTTTGGTCAGACTCTCCTATGAATGAAATAATCGCGCTAATTTCATTAAAACATGAACACAATAAGATAAATTTGAAATAAATTAGTAATATAATCTAAATATTAGTTTATTGCATGTATTGTAATATATTATAATGCCATATTACAAGGGATTTTACTTTCCCGCACTCCGTGCGGGAAAATTTCCTTTCACACACGCAGTGCGGGAATGTGCAACTTTCGGAAACGAAATGAGTGAGTGAAAGTGGCTCTTTTAGCACGGTCGTAGAAAAACTTAGTATAACTGTCATAATTCACAATCAGTTTGTTGTAATCTTGTTGTGTAATCTAGATGCTTTTAATTGGAACGTGAAGTTCTCTAATACTGACCTAATATTATGTATAGCAGTTCATGCAACATTCGTGTTTATTGATACACACTTTGATTTTTTCACATTTTCTCATTCAGGAGCGTCATTTGAAATTTTGTTTGGGGGGGGGGGGCAAGCACTATATATACAATACATTATATATGATGTTATGATGAATATTGATGTATTTTTTGTAAATTTCAGTCATTTTTTAATGCCAGGGGGGGGGGGGCAAATGCCCCCCTGGACGCCCAAATGACGCCCTTGTTTCTCATGCAAGAGCGATACTCATCAGAAAATGTCAACACTTCCCAGTCAATCCTATGTAAAAATAATAATTTCTTACCCAATTGTAGCCAAAAAAACTTTTAAATATAGCAATTAGATAAAAAATACATGCAAAGGATACTCGTATTATTTGACATTGAACCTACTTGTAAAACATTATGCAAAAGTGAAGTTGAAATGTAAATTCTGCGTAAACTATTTATTAACAAAGTTTGGGAGGGTAGCATTCCATCGTTTTAATTAAGTACCTACATTTTCTAATAAGCCCTTTATCCGTGTTTGCGGTATAAATAACAAGGCACGATGGTCTTGTACAACATCACCAGACCACTTTTAATTAATTTAACGTCAGGCGAGCTCGAGCAGTCAATAAGGACTAGTTTCGGTACAAAAAGAGACCTTCCTTGAATCCCTAATGAGCCTTTTCAATTCCCTTTTTAGACTTTCGGAGCATTATGTCTATGACAGGATGAACATAATAACTGACTATTACTTAATCACTTCTTTCAACAAATGCGTCGTGCTCCAAACGGAAATCAAACATTTATTGGATTTTATTGTTTATGTAGAACTTAAAACTATGTGAGTATAAGATATAAAATCAGCAAAATATAGAATTAATCTATCTATCTATCTAATCAGCCCTAAACATCCATCCTTGGATATAGGCCTCCTCTTCCTTCTTCCATGCCTCTCTATATTGGGCAATTTGCATCCATTTTGACCCAGTGTGTTTCTTCAGGTCATCTGGCCATCGCATCTGTGGCCTTCCCCTTTTTCGTTTGTGGTTCCACGGTCTCCAATGTATAATCATCATCTTAGTCCATCCTTCATCCTTCTGCCGTAGGGTGTGTCCGGCGAACTTCCATTTAAGCTTTGCTACTTGGGTAGAGACATCTTTCACTTTTGTTTTGTTACGGATCCATTCGTTTCTTCTCCTGTCTGATAGTTTAATGTTCAGCATTTTTCTTTCCATGTCTCTTTCTCTCTTTGCTATTTTTTTTACAGAACAGTAAAAAATAGAATTTAGAATTAAACAGAACAGTAAAAAATAAATGTCTGAGCAAACGCAAAATGTTATTTTTGGTAAAACTGTTCAAATAGCGAAGTAATGTTAAATAGTTAGACACAACAATAAAATTCGCAACAAACTGTTTGTCAAACTGTATATTATGTTATACAAGTAACGTTACTTGATACACTTCAGCAATAAAATGTAAGTTTACACACCAAACTTGAATCCTCTCATGGAATATGGAGGGTAGCACTTGCTACCGCGTAGCAAAGGCACCACCGTCTTTTCAGCAGGCCAGGCACAAAGTGATTTCTGGTTATCGGAACGGCGGTGGCGGTTGGTTAAAATAATTGTTTTTCGAGTATAACACGACGCCTGGGTGTACAATTGCCCAAGTGATTTCCTTAAATTCCTAATGAGCCTTTTCAATTCTCTTTTTAGACTTGCGAGTCATTATGTCTATGATAGGATGAACATATTAACTGACTATTACTTAATCACTTCTTTTAACAAATACGTCCTACCCCAAACGGAAATCAAGCATTTATTGGATTTCATTGTTTATAATTAACTATTTAGATGGGAAATAAGCCACAATTAAATTGAAAAAAATTATTTTATTAACGCTTCGGCGCCCAAATCGGGTATCGTTGTCAAAATACAAAACACTAATAAAGTAAACAAAAATGTTGTTGCTTAGTAAAAAATTCTTCTAATAATTTATTTAATCTGACTCATTTATATTGGCAATTCAGACATATATTATACATTTTAAAATAAAAGATTTTAAAATGATATTGCCAATATTTATAAGTTGGGTTCCTGGGAATTACAATTTACGAGAAACCAATCACACCTCTCGATTTGACATTAAACATAATAATTTAAAGTCATGTCAAGATTTATTATCAATCACTATTTTTGAATTGAAATATTTTCATAAATTATAATAAAACACGAATCAATGTATGGATACTTAATCGAGATGACGGAAAATTACAATTGTTTTAGTTTTTAGTATATTAAAAAATGAGGTCTGTCGCACAGCCCCGTTTTTACCTATAGTCTAAGAGCTGGGAGCGGATTTTGTGCGTGATAAGTAATATGGAAAAACTATACGGGGATATGTTGAATTAGTTGTGTACATGACTTTCACCAACGGCCGGAAACCAGAGTTGGGGCCGAGGGTAGTTATAAGGGGTCAAATTCGCCGTTTTTATTATTTTTTTTATGACGCTCATGATCGAGATAGTGCACCAAAATTTGGGAATAAGTAGATCATGAGTAGAAAACTACAATATCTGGGACATGTTATGAGGGGCGAGCGTTATAACTTGTTACAATTAATAATGCAAGGAAGAATACAGGGTAGAAGGAGTCGCGGAAGAAGACGCATCTCCTGGTTAAACAATTTGAGAGCTTGGTTTAATTGCACTTCTGCTGATCTCTTTAGAGCAGCGGTATCGAAAGTGCGAATTGCCGTGATGGTTGCCAACCTTCTTAGAGGAGATGGTACATGAAGAAGAAGAAGATCATGACGTACCTAAGTAAAATCTATAGGGGCTCAACGCTGCGTGGCCCACAAAGGGGTGGGGGTAGGGGTGAATATAAAAAATATAAGGGGTTTTTGCGACGTTCGTGATTGAAATAGTGCACCAAAATTTGGGAATAAGTAGACCATGACATAAGTAAGTAATATCCCCAGAGGCGGAAACCAGAGTGGCGGACGAGGGTAGTTATAAGGGGTAAAATTAGCGGTTTTTATTATTTTTTTTTTTGTGGCGCTCATGATGGAGATAGTGCACCAAAATTTGGGAGTAAGTAGCTTATGACGTAACTAAGTAAAATCTTCAGGGGCAAAACGCTGCTTGGGGTACAAAGGGGTGGTAGGCAGGGGTGAGTATAAAGATATATGGGGGTTTTTTTGCCGTTCGTGATCGACATAGTGCACCAAAATTTGGGAATAAGTAGATCATGACATTACTAAGTAAAATCTCCAGGGGCGGAACGCTGCGTGGGGGACAAATGTTGTGCCGGGTCACAAAAAAAAAATAATACACACTGCGACTTTGACCCCCTTAAAACTACCCTCATCCCCAACTCTGGTTTCCGGCTCTGAGGATTTTACTTAGTTATGTCATGGTCTATTTATTCCCAAATTTTGGTACACTCTCTCAATCACGAACGTCGCAAAATCACCCCTTATATTTTTTGTATTCACCCCTGCCCCACCCCTTTGTCGGCCACGCAGCGTGCCACCCCTGGAGATTTTACTTAGTTACGTCATGACCTACTTATTCCCAAATTTTGGTGCAATCTCTCGATCATGAGCGTCACAAAAAAAATAATAAAAACGCCGACTTTGACCCCTTATAAATATCCTCATCCCCAAATCTGGTTTCCGGCTCTGGGTATTTTACTTAGTGATGTCATGATCTACTTATTTTCAAATTTTGGTCCACTATCTCAATCACGAACGTCGCAAAGAAACCCTTTATATTTTTTATATTTACCCCCACCCCCACCCCTTTGTCGGCCACGCAGCGTTCCACCCCTAGAGATTTTACTTAGTTACGTCATGACCTACTTATTCCCAAATTTTGGTGCACTAACTCGATCATGAGCGTCATAAAAAAAATAATAAATTCCGCGACTTTGACCACTTATAACTACCCTCGGCCCCAACTCTGGTTTCCGCTCGTTGGTGAAAGTCATGTACACAACTAATTCAATATATCCCCGTATAGTTTTTCCATATTAGTTATCACGCACAAAATCCGCTTCTATCGCTCCGACTACTACTTTGATATAATATTTTCGTTGAACTGGCGACGTTGCCCTAGAAATTGGAATGACACTTGTGACAAGCTCAACTTACACAACTTGAAAAACACGATTTTCGGTTATAAGAGTTGTACCAGTTTTTTTTGACGCGAAGTGTACTTTTGCGCTATAAAAACATATAAAATTGAATAAAAAATGTTTGGTGAGGTGGAAATGCAAAAATATAGTCGGTATATTCCGATTCTAAGAATTTGTTCAGGTGTAAACCGCTCTCCTAAATAGATCGCACGAAAATCCTAAGCTTTTTCTTTTGTATACATAACCGTCAGCTAAATTAAATCTGACAACCATGTAATGTTGAATTCGATCAAACATCTCGAAATAACGAAATAAAAAAATATTTCCATTGAAATTCCGACACTTTAAAGGGAAGAGTGAAATTTCTCCTATTCAGTGCCAACTCAGTTTACCGAAGCGCTTTAAACTGCTTAATGACAAGCGACAGCAGCTGAATGTCATTTGTTTAATGTTACAGCGCTCACTCACTAATTTTAATAAAATGTGACATTTAACGCGGAATCATAAAGAGTTGGTGCTGTAGCAGCGAAAAACCAAGACCCTTTTATGTCATTTTTAATCTATAGAAAAATAACACAAAAGAAAAGATGGGAAAGGAAATGTTGGCCGTGGAATTTATTTTGATTAATTTGATTATTAACTGATGCTTCGGAATGAACTTTATTGTTACGGGAACAAAAACGATTTTTACGACATTTTTTGGTTGTTTTTAGAAATATCTACGGGACTATATGCATCGCGTATACAGTCCGTCCAATATACTTACCGTTGTACGTCATCCGCGTCATAACCCGTGACGTCACATGATACCAACACGAAATATTTAGGCGGTAGGTATGTTCCTTTTTAGAATTATTTAACTGTGTACACTGGAATTACAGCCACTAGACATATTTTATTATATGTAGTACGTGTAGAAATAATATGGAAAAATTTCTATTAATGTACAATTAAAGAAACATACCCTAACTTGTTTCATTTAATTTGTATAAGTGGAATATAAAGCGTTTTTATAAAGCACACTTGTTCGGATTATACTCTAACTGCCATCAAACAAAGGTGACATTTTGGCATAAATTGGTAAGATTTATTTATTAGAAGAAACATAGCGTACGGATACAGAAATAGATTCGACAGTTTTAGTGATGACACTTCATATTTGTTTTTATTCTTTACTATAAGTATTTGTTTTATTATATTTATTGTTTTTATTACAGACCAGTAAGGATCTGTGAAAAAACGTCTATTTTTATATGTGAGAGGTGGCATTCGGATTTTTGCAGATAAAGTTAGGTGACACCTTCAGTAATAATAATTGACTTATGCTCCTTCTCAAATATGCCCGGAACACTAATAAAAAAAATTAAAATATTTAAAAATTTCGAAAAACGTCGATTTCTTTCTGCTTTCTTTGCTTATAACTTTAAAACGATTCGTTTTTGAACAAAGTCGTAGAGAAATAAAATAAAGATAATTGAATTTTGTATGATATACGACTAGTGAAAAATATCTTAACGTATTACCTTTTCTGCAATATAGCAATACATACAAAATAAGGGGGAAAATACGCCTGTTGTTATTCAATGTTTTTAACCACTTTTTTGGCACTTAAAACCTTAGTAATTCGCTTAGGAAATTCTTTGTAACATACTTAAATCGTGTACCAAATTTCATTAAAATCGACCTAATAGATTTTGCATAATAAATTCGCAATCTAAATGTTTTTAAAAAAGTTCAAATTTTTAAAAATCTTTCTGAACAAAAAGTAGACCATTTAGAAGTTGGCTAATTTTTTGAAATATATAGAGGTGCTCTACCTATCTAATACACTTTACAGAATTAAAATCGGATTATTTAAGGGGCCTCAGCAATGTTTTAAACTTATAAACAATTTTTTGGCTTATAAACAAATAGCTTCGTTTAATAATAAAAAAATTAATTTGTAGCAATGCAAATAATTAAAACCGGTATAATTTGACTTAAACTTTCAAATGCTAGCAGAATTGCTATTTTATTTTTTAATCAAAAGTTATTCGCGTTCAAAAATTGCAATTTTTCGATTTTTTTAAAGTTCCACTGCGTTTATCTCGAAAACTATGCATCCTACGAAAAAACGTGTAAGAACATTTTTTGCTTAGAATTACCCAAAAAATAAAAAAAAATATATTATTTTGCGAAAAATCGATGTTATGTAATTCCCTCAAGTTCTTTGTTTATAACAACCTTATCGATATCCGGATCAACTGTTATCCAAAAAATCGTGTTCTACGGGTCAAAAAATATATAAAAATCTTTGGTAAGTCCATCTAAATAAAGGAGCCCGTAGCACATCCTTCTGGCCACAGCACTAATTTGTTTATAAGCCAAAAAATTGTTTATAACTTTAAAACATTGCTGAGGCTACTTAAATTATCCGATTTCAATTCTGTAAAGTGTATTAGATAGGTGGAGTGCTTCTTTATATGTAAAAAATTGACAAATCTTTGTATGTTCTAGTTTTTGTTGTGCAAGATTTTAAAAAATTTTAATTTTTAAAAAAAAGTTTAGATTGCAAAATTATTATTCAAAATCTAGTAAGTCAATTTTAATGAAATATGGTGTACGTTTTTAGCACATTACAAAAATTTTCTAAGCGAATTAGGAGGGTTCCAAGTGTAACCTTAGTGATGGAAAATCATTGAATAAAGACAGACTTGTTTTGCCCCCTTATTTTATATTTATTGCTATTCTGCAGCAAGGGTGATAAATTAAGACATTTTTAACAATCGCATCTGATGGAAAATTTAATTATCTTTGTTTTATTCCTATAGAACTTTGTTCTAAAATGAATAGTTTTTAAGTTATGACCAAAAAAAATTACAAAAAAAAACGAAATTTTTTGAAATTTTTAAATATTTTATTTTTTTGTTAATGTTCCGGGCATATTTGAGAAAGAGCATAAATCAATTATTATTAACGAAGTTATCACTTAACTTTATCCGCAAAAATCTGAATGCCACCTCTCACATCCACCTAAAAACAGATCCTTACTGGTCTATTATTTACTTTAACGTAAGATTATTACTTAATTCTTGTTTTCTATTTTTAATGTTTTTATTTATTTTTAATATTTTATTGAATGTTTATTTATTTTGTTGTATAATCCACTTCCGCAAAAAAATATGTGATTTAAAATGAATTCAAGGATTTTTTGTAATTGGGCAACAATGTCAACTTAGATCTCTGACGTAGATAATGACGTGCAACGGTAAGTATATTGGACAGACTGTAAGAATTTATACTAAATTATGAATTTATCAGTAATTATGAGTAACATTTATTTTAAACATTTTTTAGTCGTATTTTTCTGATTATAGCTCCATCTATCAACAATTATAAAAAATGTTTCGAGTAAAATGTTACTTATTTTTTCATGTGAAATCCAAATCTGCAATAAAAATGGGGTTTCTATTTAGGATTTTTTAATTTACTCCCACTCCATCTCCAGGGGTTGGGGTGGAAAGTCAAGGTTGATGTTATTTGATAGGTTTTTGAAAAATATTAAACACGTATTTTTGGCATTTTCATTTGGAAGTGAATTTCTCGAGATATTAAACCGTTTCTATAATTTACCTATGGTATCACGATAAATCGTTTTTTTTTTCGATTATAGCGCCATCCCTCAACAACTCGAAAAAAGTCTTGAACAAAAGTTGCTTACTATTATGTAGGGAGTCCAAATCTGCAATGCAATAAAAACTGGATGTTTCTATTTAAGATTTTAAAGTTACCCCATTCCCCACCTCCTGGGGGAGGAGTGGGGGCTGTGTTTGGTGTCATTTGATAGATTTTTGAAAATTATTAAACACGTATTTTTCAATTTTTCGATCCAGGGTAATGTGGTTTGTCTTTGGCTATCTTCTTCTCCTCCTTACGAGTACTTAAGTCTTCGTATTGGCCTATCATTATTTGGGTGTTGAACTCAGACCATCTTTAACAGGTTACATAATTTGATTCTTATTTTTTTTTAGTTCACTCATTTATTCAAGCTTTCTCATTTCTGCAAAGTTTTGACGAGATTACGAAGTCTGTCAGGCATAAAAAAAGAGCTTTGCCTTTAATAAGGTGGTGCTCATTTTGAACAATTACTTTAGTTTTGGTAATAGTTATTTTGCAAAGTTTTCGTTTTCTTTTTTATGAAGATAGTTCGTTTATTAAAGTTATGTAAAAAATTCACTAACTAAAGATGAAGATTTGTTATGAATTATTTGTCGCACATAATAAAACAACATACTGAAATGTTAAAATTTTGCTAATGTGGATTAAATAATGGTATTAATAGTATTAATTAAAATTAAGTATCATTTAAATTTGTTTCTACTTCGAGCTCTCGCAATTCACACAATTCCAGAATTCAGATTGAAAATTTACCAGAAAAAACATTTTGCCGGCAATTCAAAATATACCACTAAATTTAGTTTTTTATCCACTTGCCAAACGCAGAATATATTTTAAAAAATCTGTTGTCTTTGGGTCGGAATATTTTTCTAAAATTTTTTTATCCGAACCTAAATTAAATATAATTATAAATACATTAATCGATTGGACACCATAAAGACTATTCGCGTGCCAAATATAAAGAAAATATACAGTGTTCAAAGTTATGAACCAATTAAGAAGTTGGCAAATTAGATGAAACTTCTAGTATGTTTGTTATTGATGACATGACTTATTAAGTATGGGGTTTTTGAGATCGCTAAATGTCCGCTTTTTTCAGTTAACGTATGTTACTTGTCCAAAGAAACACCCTGTATATATGGAATCTTGATATTTCTTTGACATGTTGCCTTATGGTAGGGGAGCCCAAGCGGGGATTTTTGCAGTTACTCGAGCGAGTCAGATTAGCATACGGGGAGAAACCTGGTACCTTGCAGATGCACATCTACCATATATTGGCTCTTAACACAGGGAAGTTCGTTAAGGGGGCCCGAAAAAAAAATCTATCCTTAAAAAAACTCGAAATTGTCAGATTAAGATAAGGTAAGTTAAGTACATGCAAAAGAGTGTATATTTAAAAAATCTGACGATTTGATCCGGGCGTAAGGAAATGGGTGAGTCCCAAAATTTCACAAGAAAAAAGCGAATATTTCGCGAAACGAATGAGAGATCGAAAAACTAAAAAATACGTGCTCAATATTTTTTAAAAATCTATCGAATGATACCCAACTAGACTTCCCACGGAGTGGGGTGGGGGTAAATTTAATATTTTAAATACGAATCCCGCAATATTTGGCGAAATGAACATCAGATCGAAAAACTGTAAAATACACTTATTCAATATTTTTGAAAAATCTATCGAATGGCACCAAACGCGACCCTCCACGGAGGTGGAGTGGGGGGTTTTTTTAAAATCTTAAATAGGAGCCCCCATTTTTTATTGCAGATTTGGATTCTTTACGTAAAAATAAGCAACTTTTATTCGAACCATTTTTTCGAATTATGGATAGATGGCGTTATAATCGGAAAAAACCATTGTTGGAAATGGAAAACTAAATTAAAAATGGCAAGCGCCCACTAAAATGGAAAACTTTACTTAACTTTTTTTGGTTTTAGGACCTACTATTTACAACTTAATAGGTCTCCATAACGCTCGAGTGACTGCATATTTAGCATACTTTGCTCCCCTACTATTAGATATTGTATTCAATTTAAAATCGTCAAAATGTTATACATATTTTTGTATTTACCACTTTTGAGAAATTTTACTGTATTTACACAAACATCTGTCATTTCGTTCCATTTATCATGAATTCAATTACATCAAAAAATTTGCTTGCAAATCATCGCAGAAAAAATATATGAAAATTTGTAAAAGATCCCCGTCCGTGAAGTATGTCGGAACGTGACATCAAAAGTGAACAAACATGTCGAGATTTAAAATGATGCAAGAGACCTCTTTACAAGAATATCCAGCACTGCCCTAATAAATTCACATCATGGCTAAGTGGCTGTATGTAGCGGCATAAATCGGGATGGGTCATATTTATTTCTGACATAAGCGAGTATCCCGTGGATTAAATCAGAATAATGGAGGACAGACATGAATTTCATCTGTATCAGGCGTTTGAGAAGGATAAACTCTGTAGCGCCAAGAATGATATGAAAACATTCGTTTGTGGAAATGTAAAATAGGCTGGAATACCGCAGAACGCTGATAATAGGAGAGAAGGGTATGACAATTATGGATAATTAAAATCTTGCGCTAAAACAGTATAAAAAACAAAGTTTTACTAAATAAGTGTTACTTTAGAAAACTTAATTTAATAGTGGAAAATAATAGCATAGGCAATATAATTAATTATTAGCCCAATAGAATAAAATAAAATCAAAATGTAATTCCGTACAGGTTGGAATAAATTTTTATTAAAGTTTAGGTCAAAACAAAAGATATTTTCAAGAAAGTATATGATTCATATGAGGGTATCATTGTTTAAATAATTAAAAATTGGTAATTTTTGCACAAAATTTACTTTTTTAACTGCTGCGGCAATTCTTGTTTTTATTAAGGATTTTACAATTTTTTTCTGCAAAGATGAAGAAACAGTCTTTTATATGAGATTTACAATTAAATTTGACCCTAAATTTATTTAAATAATTGTAAATCAAAATTGAAAAACAAAACAAATTTCCAAAAAAATATTATTTGCAATATAAATAAGCACTATAAAATATTATGTTTTGCAGAAAAAGTTGCGCTATAATATCGCTATAAATCGACAAAAAACTGGTTGATAAATATTGAGCAGTTTATGAGTATTTAAATTGTTTTTAAAAAATTACCACTTTTTCAATTAAAAAAACACGGTTGTTGCCGATAGAGTATACAAGTTTTAGAGGTCTCATTTTGTTTGCCTTTATGTATATTTTCAATAAATGTATTCACAAATTAAAATTTTAATTAAACACCCCTTCAAAATGGCGTGTGAAAATTGGTGTAATTTGTTTAAAACTTACTGTTTAATAACATCACCGGGATTAAAAACTTTGAAATTATTTTTCGATATTCGTATTCTTCGTAGTTTTTGACACACTTACAAAAGAAAAAAAATTCTAGATCCATTTTTTGCCGAGATAGCTTTTCCAAGTTTAAAAATTCATAATTTGTTTATTTATCAATATTAACATTTTAAAGTTTGTGAGTACATCTATCAACCCTACTACTTAACAATGTCATTTATACATAGAGTTAAAATTTTAGAATATTTTAAAAAATAATGATTTTCGTAGCGACCTTAACTGAAAACTTTTTGCATGAAAAGTGGTGCAGTAGTACTTTGCAATATCTTCGTTAATAATGGACCAATTTCAATGTGTTTTTTTAGTTAACGGTACCTTATAAAAAATGACACTATTAACAATAAATATTCGTCAATTTGTTAGGTATAAACAATATTTTTTGAAATTTTTTTCTCTTGATATTATAAATAAAAGTTGACACAAAAGATTTTTTATAAAAAAAATACTAAATTAGCATTAAAAATTTGTTAAAGATTTTTTCTTTGTACAATATTAAAATATGTATGTATTTTACATTTAATTTTATAATCTTTTTAACAGGTAATACACTAAAAATTGTGTATATAAGGTGAGGCAGATTAGGTGGCCTATTAGAAATATCTCGAGAACTAAAGGCAACAGAATCATGAAAATTGGAATAAAGGGGTTTTGAAGGATGATCTATTAAATGAAAATATTTTCATATCTTTGCAAATTCCGGTTATACCGGAAGTTGCTTATAACTTCGTTTTTTTAAATGGGACACCCTGTATATTTTTACATTTTTGGATTCTCTTCGATGTCTTCTTTCTTAAAATATGAGGTTTTGTAATATTATATAGGGTATTTTAAGAGATAATTACGTTTTTTTATTAATTTCGTAGCAACATTCACACCCTGTAGAATTGTAGTAGTTTGACATCTAAAACTCTACTTACGTTCAAATGATTTTTAATATACTCTACTATTGTTAAGAATCATTAGTATAGCTAAATTTTTAATTTTAGTATACAGGGTTGGTCGAAACTCGAAATGAGTATTTTCTGAGTTTTCTTAAATAGAACACCCTGTATTTTTGTATTGTAGTGAAATGATATTTTATTTCACTACAACTATATTTCACTACAACTATAACACCCTGTATTTTTGTATTGTGAGTTATTGGTGATTCAAGCTAAACATTAATTGCAACAAAAAATAGGCAAAATTTTATTAGGTTGGCCGTGAAAATACTCAATCCCAAATAATTTTTCAGAAATAAATACATATTAATCTTTAAAATTACCAATAATGGTTTAGCTATCAAAAGATCTACGTAGTTAAGCTTGTTGGTGCGATTAACAGTTAAGCACAAATTAAAGCAGTTAGGTATAGGGAATGCTTAAGAAATAAAAAAGTACCATAAAATATCATTTCATTACAATACTAAAATACAGGGTGTTCCATTTAAGAAAACTCAGAAAATACTCATTCCGAGTTTCGACCAACCCTGTATAATAAAATTAAAAATTTAGCTATACTAATGAATCTTAACAATAGTAGAGTATATTAAAAATCATTTGAACGTAAGTAGAGTTTTAGATGTCAAACTACTACAATTCTCCAGGGTGTTAATTTTGCTACGAAATTAATAAAAAAACGTAATTATCTTTTAAAATACCCTGTACAATATTACAAAACCCCATATTTTAAGAAAGAAGACATCGAAGAGAATCTCAAAATGTAAAAATATACAGGGTGTCCCATTTAAAAATACGAAGGTATAAGCAACTTCCGGTATAACCGGAAGTTGCAAAGAGATGAAAATATTTTCATTTAATAGATCAACCTTCAAAACTCCTTTATTCAAATTTTCATGATTCTGTTGCCTTTAGTTCTCGAGATATTTCTAATAGGCCCTTTATTTGCCTCACCCTGTATATTTGTTAATCTATATTCACTTATATACATTTATTTATATAGAGGTTGTCCTCCATTTTTTTTATATATATTATATTTTGTATTCACATTATCTTTGCGAGATTTTGCCAATGATTTGTACAAAGAAAAAAGTTTTTATGATTCTTTAAAAAAATTTACTATTTTGGTAAATTTTTAAAATAAAAATTTGTTTTAATACTCTTTTGTGATTATCTGTGGTGCCAATTTTATTTATCACAATACTAGAGAAAAAAAATTTTATTGAAAAAAAATTGTTTATAACTAATTAATGATTATTTATGGCAAAAAGGGTCATGCAGATGCTATTATTTTTATATGCCACCACAAATTAACAGATGATCTTGTCTTGAAATCAAGACAAGATCAAAACAAGATCTTGAAATTTTCAAGAAGTTAGCGACCCCTAATTTAAACTAATATTTTATTAACATATTCGTCTAAATATTTGTTAAACTGTGCTGTTCACTTTGACAAGTTGAAAAATGGGCGTCACATTAATTGGGATCAATGTCACTAAATGGGGTCACATAGTTTTCCGCTACCAGAGGCGATATCCTTTTTTCGTTGGTATAGGCGATATTTGAGCGTATTTGGAGATCAAGTGTATCTTTGGGAGTAGGCTTATTTGGTGATAGAATGCAGTCAATGAAAATTTTCAGTACAAGGTAATTAAATATTTGTCGGCAAGGTATAGAAGCCACGAAGAACGGAGAATTAAATCTCAACTTCTATATAATCTAAGTTTGTGGTGAAAGCAGGACATACTGTATGTTATAAAACAATTTTATTCCGTTTTTCTTTTTGATGAAACAAATTAAGGGAAATTTTATATGGAGGCATTTGGTCAATTTAATTTTTTTTACAAATAATACAAACTTCATAGTGATTTCTGTTAAACCTAATTTAAAAAGTAGAACATATTGATTAAATCATTATGTAAAATGAACACTTATTAGTTATTCCTTCTTTATATATGTTATTTCATACCGATTTCCAAATAAAAATTGTCATGACTCTTAAATACCCTGCATAGTAAAAATACACAGGAAAAATTGTATGTTAGCTTTACCATGCAGTTATTAGTCACCCTGTAGAATTCAGCATATAACTCAAGCCTAGAGAGTACCATTTCCTACAGTTTTATAAAAACTCTTTTAAATATAATCAAAATTGAAAGATTGATTGTTATTAAAACAAATAATATTATTTCTTTTATCATGAAACAAAATTTATTTTGAAAAATATTTCTATTTCGATTTGCATACCGAAATGTCAAATAATGCAACGTTGACGCAGAAAAATAATAAAAATAAATTTATCCCACGCAGTTTTATTGTTATCATGTATTTTATTGACATACATTTTCTACCAATTCATATTTTTAATTAATCAAAAAGCTTTTTCATATATCGCCGTTGATAAACATTGGATTCATAAAATGAACACATATGGTTTGTGAAACAATTATATTATTTTAGCTGATTTATTATTAAACAAATCAATTGTTTTTTATTTAAAATTGCAAAAATGTGATATAGTAAAGTAGAATTTTGATGAATTTTTTGTTGAAATATGTGATTGATTATATCGATCGTCAGCGGGTAAAAATTGATGGAAATGAAAATTAATAGAAAAAATAATCATTCAAATGAAAGTCAGATAAGTTTGTAATTGGTTACTATGCTCTGTTTTTAAACCAGGAGGAGTAAAGGAGTAATTTAAATTTACCGCCCCGTAATGATTATTTGTAATTGGTCCGACCTCAGGCAAGTTTACTCAACTTTTATGAAATTTTGACACTAATGACATTTAAGAAACTATTGGTAGGTTTGACACTATTTGAAAATTCATTCTTAGAAGAAAAACATGATTATCCTTTACCGTTTATAAATAAGGAATTGTCAAGATTGGCTCGAATGGAACAGAACAACATAGAACGGGATTCTATAACATCCACAAGAAATAATACGAGGAAAATATCAATACCATATAATATAAAATGACTATCTGAGAAACTTAAAACAATAGGAAATAAACTCAACATTTCAACAACATTCAAAACAACAAACACGTTGAGATATATTCTATCTAAAACTAAACCTAACAGTGAACAAGAAAGAACAAAGAATTGTATTTATAAAATACCTTGTGAATGCGAACAATTTTATTTAGGTGAAACATCAAGACCATTAAACGTTAGAATAAGTGAACATCAGTCTTATATTAAAAATAGAGAATTTGATAGATCTCAAATATGTCAACACGCATGGGGTAATGAACGTAGAGTTCAGTGGAGAGATTGAAGTATAGTCCTGAAAGAAACAGATAGTAAAAAGAGAAAGATCAAATAAGCGGCTTTAATTATGCTAAATGAAACCAATTGTGTCGCAAATTCCTTGGTAGAATGCAGTAGGATGTGGTTACCCATACTAAAAGAGGAAGTCAATAACATATCGAGTTAGTACATATTTTATATTTTAGTATTGTTTATATATCTATGTATTATTACTATTAGTTATAATTTAAAATAACATATGTACATATTAAGGTCAGAATTTGTCATTAGTTTTGAGAGTAAACTAAAGTAAGCCCTAATACTTACGATGTCGGAAAAGTATCACGAGGTTTTTTCCTGGTCTTCCCTCGTGATTTACTATGGAATCTCTAGCGCGAGAATTTTACTTCACCATTGCATGTGGTTGTATTTTTAAAGACAGATCACATTTTATGATTTTTTTGTGGCGGATATTCTTAAGTTGGGGTTGATTTCATGTAATCGAATGAACTATCTTTCAATAAAGTCGTCCCAGGAACGCAACTCATAAATATTGGTAATATAATTTTAAAGTCTTCTACATTAAAATGTATAATATATATCTGAATTGCCGATATAAATGAGTCAGATTAAATAAATTATTAGAAGAATTTTTTTACTAAGCAACAACATTTTTGTTTAATTCATTAATATTTTTTGTATTTTTACAACGACACCCGATTTGGATGTCGAAACGTTAATAAAATCATTTTTTTAGTAAAATTGTGGCTTATTTCCCATTAAAACTAGTTAATTGCAAAAATGCCACAAGAAAATAGCTTCAGAACAAGATTCATAAGTTAATTAAGTTATATCGGCGATTTTTTGTGTTTTCTGCGTTATTCCTTTAATTTTTAGATTTTTAGTCTGCTTTTATATAAAAAATTGTTTTTAGAACTCTTTAGCGACGTATTAGTAAAATATAATTTTTATAAATTACTGTCGAAGGCTGACTTGATCAACCAAAAGAAGGTAATTTTGGTGATTTTTCTATTGACTTTCTTGGATGTGAACCTTTGTTTTTAATTTACTCCTCCTGGTTTAAAAACAAGGTATAACACTATTTAACTTACTATTTTAACACATCGATTAATACAATCTAAACTGTTAATATCTTCTTGATGGTTTACCGTTATCTCTTAAAATAAGTATTCGAATTGACAAACATTAAATTTGGCATTTTTTGTCGTTTAATTTTCATTTGTAATCTAGAAGTCAGTTTGTGCAACGCAAATAAAGATATACAGTGCGCTGGAATAAATGTTACCCCCCTTATTAACTTATTTATGTTTAGCACATAAGCAATACGCTCGGACAGGTTAAAATAATCATAGTATATTATAGCATCCATGTTTCGAACTTTACACGATCCCTCTTCATGTGACAGGCACAACTTTGATTTTTTTAAATGGGAAAGTACATCATGTGGCACCTCATTTAAAAGCTTTTGGAATACTGATTACAAAAATGTATAATACTTTATTCCTTTTTAAGGGCGTAGGCGCAAAATTTCGTTCAAATTATTTTTAAACGCATTTATTTTTTTCGAATCCTGAGAAAACTAATAAATATTTTTGAAAAATTTATTACCGAGAGCTGGAAGTCCGAGAGAAATAAAATCAGACTCAATTTTCTCTGTTTTTCACCCCTGTGAATTATTAAAATAATCATTGTAGAAGTTCTCAGGAACTTTCGACCCTCAATAACACTGTTATATTTCATTCTGCGTTTGAATTTTTCAAAAATACTTATTAGTTTTCTCAGGATTCAAACAAAATAAATTTGTTTAAAAATAATTCGAATAATTCGAAAAATAAACGAAATTTTGCGCCTACGCTCTTAAAAAGGATTAAAGTATTATACATTTTTGTAATCAGTATTTCACAAGCTATTAAATGAGGTGTCACATGATGTACTCTCCTATTTAAAAAAATCAAAGTTGTGCCTGTCACCTGAAGAGGGATCGCGTAAAGTTCGAAACATGGATGCTATAATATACTATGATTATTTTAAAAATCGACCTGTCCGAGCGTTTTGCTTATGTGCTAAAAATAAATAAGTTCTTAAGGAGGGGGGGGGGGTACCACTTATTCCAGCGCACTGTATGTAGCTCTGAGCCTAAAAAGGTTCTTAAATCAGTAAAAAGCAACTGAAAAAAGCTTACGTACACTATATAATTGAGCAACAAAATACAGAAAGGCTGCCAAAGTCGAAACGCATTTGCCTATAGAAGAAGCCAGTAACAATGGCTATTAAGCAGATCAAAAACAAGAAATCCACTAAACCTGGAGGAGTATAATAGATCAAATGTCTCAAAAAGTTGAAAAAATTGTTGAGAAATTTTGAAAAAATATCAAAATTTTATTAAATTTCAAAAATGAATTTTAATACTAAATTAAAGTTTTTTTTTTCAAATCCAGATATTTTCAACCAGATCATGGTTAAAATTTTAAGACACGTTGTTGATACACAAGTAAAGCGAATTGTACATAGAATAAGATTAATTTTCATTTTTGTGTAAGGGTTATTAATTTAATTTCTTCGTTTGTTTTTTTAATGAGTTAATCGTTGTGTCTAACTGGGGTGTATTTCATCCGAATTACTTTTATCTTAGCTCATTAAACTCACAGGAAATATTTTTAAAAGTATTCTAAGCATTTTTTTTCTAAAAAACCTCTTCGTTTTCCGTTATTTTATCAATTCAAATAAACTATCACCTTCATCATGTTGTAATTGGGTTACATAGATGTGATAAAAATAAAAAAAATTGATTTGTTATTTTAAAAGATCTATTGTTGATTCTTATGAACTTTTCGTTAAAAACTAGTCAAGTTTTCCATTTATTTAAAAACCACCCAAAAATATGCCTTCTTTAGGAAGAAAATCAAAAATTAAAAAAAATATTAACTTACCAACACAAGCCTGCATGGCATGTTTTGCTATAAATTATATTCTCTGTCGGTTTCGGGAGTTATAAAGGTTTAATATTTTCCCTCCCGAGAAAGGGTGGCACTCACCCTGGGGTAAAAGCACACCGTAGTACTTTATAACTTATTTTTGACAAGTTTGCTATGAGTAATTATAATTATAATAGGTTTGTTCTAGCATCAGTTTCAAACGGTTTGAAACCATCAGCGAGTAGTGGACCAGCGCGAGTAGAGGGGATAGCACTGATGACTGTATTATGTTTTCTCACTGACCAACTGTTTGCTGACGGTTTCTGACTAGTTTGACTGTTTGCTAGAACAAACCTATTATGTCAATCGAAGCGGTTTATCAAAATCCTGAGCAAAAACCGTAAAAGAATGGACTATTAGATTGCATTTGTTTAAAAATATTTCAAAGGCTTTGTTTTATTTATATTTATGTTTTTTTTGGAATTCCAACATAAACGTTACAAATATTTTTTAATGAATAGATCACAAAACCTTTTATATTTTGTATATTAAAAATATCCTGCAATGAAGAAACCAAAATAATAAATAAAAATTTCTTGTGGTTATAGTTGACAATTTAAAACTTTCAAAAACTTTTTTAAAATATCTAATTCGTAATATTCTGCAATAGATAGAAAATCTTTTATTTTTAACTTACGATATACACTTCATATTAGTCCTGTCGCCAGGGGGGGTACAACGGCCTTCTTAATTCAGATGGACTTACCCAAGTTTTTTTTATGTATTTTGACCCGTAGAACACGAATTTTTTGGGTAACAGTTGATCCGGATGTCGATAAGATTGTTATAAACAAAGAAGTTGAGGAATCACATAACAGCGATTTCTCGCAAAACAAAACATTTTTTTGTATTTTTTGGGTCATTCTAACCAAAAAATGTTCCTACAAGTTTTTTCGTAGGATGCATAGTTTTCGAGATAAACGCGGTTGAACTTTCAAAAAATCGAAAAATTGCAATTTTTGAACCCGAATAACGTTTGAATAAAAAATAAAATAGCAATTCTGCTTACCGCCTTTAAAAGTTTAAGTAAAATCATATCTGTTTTGAATATTTGCATTGCTAAAAATTTATTTTTTGATTGTTCAAAAAAGCTGTAAACACATAGTGTTTCCCGTGCCTAATACATGCGTTTTAATGCATGCTACTTAGAAATAGCCCCGCTTGCACTTTTACCTCCTCTACGTACTCGTTCGATTTTAAATGAGAAATCATTGAAACATCACTCAAGCACTAGGTGTTTATAGCTTTGTTTTAACAATAACATAATACATTTTTAGCAATACAAATAATTAAAACCGATATAATTTGACTTGAACTTTCAAATGCGGTAAGCAGAATTGCTATTTTATTTTTTAATCAAAAGTTTTTCGGGTTCAAAAATTCCAATTTTTCGATTTTTTGAAAGTTCAACCGCGGTTATCTCGAAAACTATGCATCCTACGAAAAAATTTGTAGGAACATGTTTTTGTTAGAATGGCCCAAAAAATATAAAAAAATGTTTTGTTTTGCGAGAAATCGCTGTTATGTGATTCCTCAACTTCTTGGTTTATAACAATCTTATCGACATCCGGATCAACTGTTACCCAAAAAATTCGTGTTCTACAGGTCAAAATACATAAAAAAAACTTGGGTAAGTCCATCTGAATACAGGAGGCCGTTGTACCCCCCCTGGCGACAGGACTATATGACAAAACATAAACATAAACATTTTTAAACAAATAGAAATTTGTTTGAAAAATGTTATTTTATTTGAAAAAATTAGCTAAATGATCATGTTAATTAAATGTTTAAGATGTTATTTTTGTGTGTTTTTTTAAGATGTTATTATAATGCATGTTCGATATAGTTTCCACATAATTTTAGTTTTATAATTATAGGGCAGAATTATATAAAAAGTGCATTTTGTGCAATTTTCCTCTCTTGGTTGGAAATTTGTAACTTGGATAAGAAGCATTTTCGGTAAAATGAGAAACAAAGTTACATTATTCATTGTTTTCTTCCTTGCGTCCCATCTTGTGACGTAATTTTAAGACGATTTTAATCTTTATTTTCCCTTGGTCATTCACAGGTTGATAGTACTCTTTCTAAGCTAACAGATTGCACAAAAATCACAAAATGACCAAAAATTGACATTTATCGTTTTTTCTCTGATCCCTCAAGTGTTTTACCGAGTTAAACTTTAGACAAAGTATTTTGAAAGGCTTTGAAAGACATATGGATGTCAGACATGGAGACATGGACGTTCACAAAAGCGAATATGGACAGAATTACAAAAATACAAAGAGCAATGGAAAGACAAATGATCAACATAAGACTGTCAGATAGAAAAAGGAATTCCTGGGTAATAAATGTCACAAAAGGTAAGGATGCTACACAAAATTACTGTGTAACTAAAAGGCAAGAACTTTAGTTAAACATACAAAAAAGTTGATTTTATTTATTTGTACAATTTTTAGTACAATTATGTGATTAGGTTAATCTTGTTAATCACTTTTTGTGCTCATTGTCAAAAAGTTGCCGGAAATACGGGGATTAAAATTATAAATAAATTAGAAAATATATTACAAAAAAATGGAAAATTTTTTGGGAAAGTTGTACGTATTTTTGAAGGCAACTTTTCTAAAGATCTCACGACTTGGCAAATTAGCTTACTGCCCAAATAAAAATATTGCCCTATATATATTTTTCTGTGTCCAAACCCATTTTTAGTGATAGAAGGTCAAATAGAAAATTTTGAAAAATATTTAATTATAAATTCATACTACAATGTTTTAGATTCTTAATAATATCAGTTTTTGTGTGGCATTGCATTTGTGTTTATGTGAAAAATATGTGAGAAATATTGTAATAATGTACTATTCTTAGAAATTTTTTTGGTAAAAATTGGTATTATTCTTTAAGAGATAAAAAACTTTTATTTTTATACTAAAATAAGCATTTCATATGACAAACAATACAAATTGTTTAACCAAAAAATAAATAAAAAATAAGACAAATTAACAATGAAGTAAAAAACATCTTATGTATGACGGTATATTTTTTATTAAATTTTTTTTTAAAATCATCCAAAAGGATTACAAATCTTTATAGAACTTTCTATCCAGTTGGACTACCATCAGTGATCTTATTAGTAGTTGAAACTAGCCCATTTTTGGTTACTAATACCTTTAAATTATATGGTAATATTATTAAATTGTAAAATTATGATGACACGAGGTAGATGTTAGAGGATTTTAGATTTGTAATCTATTTGGATTATTTTATTTAAAAAAATATTCCTTCATACATTTATTATTTCATTGGTTTGTTTAAACTATTGTATACAACCAACTACTGGAATTTTCCCTTTTAATAAAAAAAAAGGATTTGTTTGAAAATTATTTTTTATTTTGAAGGTTTGACTAAATTATTATGTCTCTTATTATTTGTTTTAATTATTTAACGTTTTTTAAAAGAGTTTATGTTCGATATAGTTTCCATAATATAATGTTAGTTTAATAATAAATATGAGGAAAAACTTACCATATGTCTTTGATGATGGTCACATGCGGCAGACAGTCGTCTCGAAGGTCTAAAACAGTCCACCAACAAAATAAAACCACCCAAAGTCACATCGAGTCCCATAAACGCACGAAAAACCAACCCAAAATCAAAAAATCCCCACAAGAATCCATCATCTCACAAAACCATCAGCAGATAGAGCAGAAAATAACAGATGACAGTCGTGGAGCGCGCTTGGCGTGAACCGCCAACTACAACAAGCGCCGTATCATGCCGCCCCCGCTTTTTATATAGAGTGGGGGGGATGAAAACTGACGGAAACTGCGCGTTCCTAGGCAACCTAGGATCATAATCATATCGTACCTTTGCCGGCGCTGCCGCCCCCCGGTCCCTCTCGACTTTGCCGTCCCCGGACGGCGGCTGGAGGCTGGGGGCCGGCGGGGGAGAATTGCTCTTTTACTAGTGCCTTTCTGGTAATCAGAATGACCTGATATTGATAACTAGTGAACGAGTTCGATGAGATGACGTTGTGGTGGGGGGCGGGGGAATATTTAGGGGTTAACGTTACCTGGTTCAAAGTTTCGCCTTTAGTGTTTATGAATGTACGGGGTGATAAGGGTGACACGTGTTGACCCACTTACCCAGCTTTGTGAACTAATACTTATTATCACTTGACGTTTGAAAAGTGTGCCGGATTTAGAGTCTGATAATACCAATTATAAACAAAGTGCCTAGACTAGAGAAGCATAGAATAGAGATTTAAAACTATTAATTAAAACTCTCAAAATATGAGTAGCAGTAAAAATTATCAAATTATACACTTATGTTTATAATATGCATGTTTTTATGTTCAGCTGCCCGTATTTCTGTAGGAATAGCTGTTCCATCCATTTTATTTATCACACTGTAAGTGAAAGATAGTTTTTTCATGTAAATTATTTGGAATTTTAATAATTTTTATAACACTTTTTCCATGATTGTTGATATGTTTACTTTTTTTCTTCTATCGGAATTCCCTGTATATTTTTTTATTTTATTGATGTATTTTGCAAGAATTTTCATTCTTTATTGCTTTTTATTTTCTTTTTCTCCCCTAAAGAAAGTCATAACCTGCTTCTTTGATACTTGAGCTCAAATGTTTCATAGATGGTCAAGTTTCTTCCTCTAACAAGGGTACCTTAAATGATCCTCTTCTTCCATTGACTCAGTATTCATGTGATATCACGCCTATGTTTATATTCAAAATTCGCGTAAATATTTTTTTACTTACTAGCATTTATACTATTAGACCAGGATTAACCTGTAAAATTACGTGCATTTTTGAATGTGAGAGGTGGCATTCGGATTTTTGCAGATAAAGTTAGGTGACACCTTCAGTAATAATAATTGACTTCTCCTTCTCAAATATGTCCGGAACATTAATAAAAACATTTAAAAATTTCGAAAAACATCGATTTTTTTCTGCTTTCTCTGCTTATAACTTTAAAACGGTTCGTTTTGGAACAAAGTCGTAGAGAAATAAAATAAAGATAATTAAATTTTGTATGATATACGACTGGTCAAAAATGTCTTAAGGTATTACCTTTTCTGAAATATAGCAATAAACACAAAATAAGGGGGCAAAATACGCCTGTTGTTATTCAATGTTTCTTAACCACTTTAGTGGCACTTGAAACCTTAGTAATTCTCTTAGAAAGTTCTTATAACTTACTTAAATGGTCTACCAAATCATTAAAATCGACCTAATAGATTTTGCATAATACATTTGCAATGTAAATATTTTTAAAAAAGTTCAAATTTTTTAAAAACTTTCTGAACAAAAAGTAGACCATTTAGAAGTTGGCTAATTTTTTACATATAAAGAGATGCTCTACCCATCTAATACACTTTACAGAATTAAAATCGGGTTATTTAAGGAGCCTCAGCAATGTTTTATAATTACAAACAATTTTTTGGCTTATAAACAAATAGCTTTGTTTAATAATAAAAAAATTCATTTTTAGCAATGCAAATAATTAAAACCGGTATAATTTGACTTAAATCAATAGAGAAGGACTCATATATCAAAGAAGACACCAAGTTTTGGCGTTTGCGGATGATGTGGTGTTACTGGCAAGAGGAAAAAAAGAGCTACAGGAGATGGTACAGAGAATAGTAAAAGCAGCGAAGAAAATGGGACTATATATAAATTCAACTAAAACAAAATGTATGGAGTGGACAGATGGTCAGTTTAGGAATGGTCAAAAGTTTAAAGTAGAAGTAGAAGAAGGAACATCATACGAATTCGAAATGGTAGAAAGATTTACATACCTAGGGGCAATAATATCACGTAAACCTATCATTAAAGAAGAAATACAAGCTAGAATAATGGCAGGCAATAGAAGTGTACATGCGCTTAATGTAATGTTGAAAAGCAAGTTTCTATCAAGAAGGGCAAAAGTACAGCTATACAAAACAACTATACAGCCAATAGTAACATACTGCAGTGAGACATGGACAATGACAAAAAATGAACAAAATTTACTGGAGATCTGGGAAAGGAAAATACTAAGGAAGATATATGGAGGAAAAATAAGGGACGGTTTATGGATAAGAAGATCAAATGATGAGTTAAAGCAATTATACAACCAACCTAATATAATAGGAGTGATAAAGGCTCAGAGACTTAGATGGCGAGGTCACATTGAAAGGATGCCAAACACGAGGACTCCAAAAAGGTACTAAACTACACTATAACTTCAAGAAAGAGAAGATGAAGGCCGAAAAATAGATGGAAGCAAGACGTCGAAAAAGATTTGGAAAAAATGGGGCTAGAGGGCCAAAAAAGAAAAATGAGTGACAGGAAGGAATGGAGGAAAATCACATATCAAGCCAGAGAAGAGCTCAGCACATAAAGAAACGTGAAAATGAAGAAAGAAAAAAAACAAACTTTTCAAGCCATGGGCCTCTAAGGCCTTTAGTGCTATTGTATATATATATATATATATATATATATATATATATATATATAATATATTGTATATATAATTTGACTTAAACTTTCAAATGCTGTCAGCAGAATTGCTATTTTATTTTTTAATCACAAGTTATTCTCGTTCAAAAATTGCAATTTTTCGATTTTTTGAATGTTCCACCGCGTTTATCTGGAAAACTACGCATCTTACGAAAAAACTTGTAAGAATATTTTTTACTTAGGATTACCCAAGAAATACAAAAAAATGTTTTATTTTGCGAAAAATCGATGTTATGCAATTCCTCAAGATCTTTGTTTATAACAACCTTATCGACATCCGGATCAACTCTTACCCAAAAAATTCGTATTCTACGGGTCAAAATACATAAAGAAACTTGAGTAAGTCCATCTAAATAAAGGAGCAAGTAGCACCCCCTCCTGGACACAGCACTAATTTGATTATAAGCCAAAAAATTGTTTATAACTTTAAAACATTGCTGAGGCTGCTTAAATAATCCGATTTCAATTCTGTAAAGTGCATTAGATAGGTGGAGTGTTTATTTATATGTAAAAAAATTGACAAATCTTTGTATGTTCTAGTTTTTGTTGTGCAAGATTTTAAAAATTTTTATTTAAAAAAAAAAGTTTAGATTGCAAAATTATTATGCAAAATCTAGTAAGTCAATTTTAATGAAATTTGGTAAACGGTCTTAGCACATTACAAAAATTTTCTAAGCGAATTAGGAAGGTTCCAAGTGTAACCTAAGTGATGGAAAAACATTGAATAAAGACAGGTTTGTTTTGCCTTATTTTCCAAGAAAGTGGGGCTATACTCCGACTAATTATTGAGAATTTGAATAATAAAGTAACCAAATAAGACCAAAAACATTCCTCGGAACTTAAATTGAATAATCAGAACAAAATAAAGTTGACAAAGACTGCTCTGAATTGTAATAACAGTCTTTTGCAAATTTTTAATCTACAATATGGGAGTGGATATCCAAAAGTACCTTAGGCTATCTACAGAACTTTTATATTTGCCTTATGTAAGATATTCAAAATATACCCACAAAATTGAACTATTTAATTAACAAAATTTAACAGAAATAAAGCTCCTTAGGAAAGAAATTTGTCTTCATTATGTCAAGATCAACAACATCAACAGTAAACTTAAAACATTGTATAACCAGATTTCACGAGTCATCTTTTTTAGCCTTCCGGCACGTAATGAACATAAAGATAAGCATTGGGTAAAAATCGTTAATATAAAAAGCTTTACAAAAAATTAAATAAACTAAAATCAGAACGTTCAGTTATAATAATAATCAACAAACTTTTAAAAATAACTGTAGAAATCAGGTGAGTCAACAATCTTCTTTTTATGATATATTTCATGAAAGTACTAAAATTATCAAATTGCAATTTTACAAAATCTGAGATTAATGTTTTGAGTAAAAGTCATAAATTTTGTATTACAACTAAACCCGATTTAAATAACATTGAGTTACTTTGTGTAGAAATTGATAGTATCATAGATCAGATGGTTTGAATATTACAAACACTGTCAAAACTAACTTAAAAATTTCATGTCTTCTTACATTAAATCAATCTTAGTAAAAATATTCTTCTAACACTAAGATTATGTCAACTTTTCATTCTCGGTTAAACTTGTCAAATCTATTCGTAATAAAACCAAAATTCGTAAATTTATAATAACAAAAGCTGATAAAGGTAATTGCCTTCTAATCTTGTACAAGACAGATTATGTCAATAGCGAAAACTCAATCTGATTATAAACTTATAAGTGAGCTAACAAGAGACGTTATTTCTAAAGCTAAAATTTTCTAAATTATAAAATTAATCATAACAGTCTTATTCAAGATCTAATACTACCAAACATTTTTTATCAGTCTTTTTTGCCTTAAAAAATTAGTCAAATTTTACATAACATTCTAAATAATATTTTTAGACGAATGAACCTTTTAGGAGATCTTGAAACATCGAAAGAAATAAAATTGTAACTATAAATCTCTTTCTAAATCATTGGGGAAAAATATGGGAAATTTTGAAGAAATAAGAGTGACCTTATGCAATCTAAAATTTATTTTTCATTAACATAACTTTCAATGTTAATTTTATAACAATTTTGTAATCAGATATATTTCCAAGTCAAATTTACTAGATATTTTAATTGGGAATAAACAATTTTACTTTGAAATTAAGTAATGTATTTAATATATTTAGAAGTGTTTATTAAAAAAATTGACATTTTCCAATACTAGGTACTATTTTTAAATCTATTTAAATACCCAAATAGAAACATTACAATCAAGCTTCTTTTTAAAAATCTTCACAACACTGTAGCAGAGCTCTCAAGATAGCTTTGTAAGTCAAAAATGCCAAGCTAGGAATTAAATGTTAAACGTCTCATGTCATGAGACGTATGTATACCAAGATGGTTGTTTAATTTTGTTCATGTATGTATTCTTCATTTTCCCGGAATTTATCCATTAACGTCGGCTTTTTTCAATTTAACAATGTAAATTGACGTTTAAATCCAACCACTGTTTGGTTCTGGGGCTATTAAGTAAGTATAAGAGTTCACTGAGGATGGACTGATAGTTCCGAAAACATTTTGAACATTTAACATTTATGTAATCCATTTGGATTTATTAAAATTTTAATTTTTAATTAAAACTATATCTATCATTAAGGAGTGTTTACTTCGATATTATTTAAAATATATTTACTGTAACAGAACTAAAAATAAATGACAAAAACATTATTTTCTAACAAGGTTAAAACATGTTATTTAAACTCACATTTACCGCCAAATATGTTTGATATACTTATTAGAGAAAAATGGTTAAATTTTCAGTACATATTTACCGATGGGTCAAAAGACGCAAATGGAACGGGCTGTGCAGTATTCCACGAAAATAAAAATTACCATCATCAATATAGCCTACCTATTGAATGCTCAATATACACAGCAGAAATGATAGCAGTAATGTTTGCTGTTCAGTATGTACTACTGAATCCAACTAGCAATTATGTTATATTTACTGATAGTAAAAGCGTGGTGGACAGATTGAGTAACATTCAAACAGTCAAACACATAAACCACATTGAATTGAATATTCTTAAAACTCTGTTTGAAATTATACAATTAGGAATAAATGTAACAATTGCTTGGATTAAGGGTCATTCGGGAATAAAAAACAATGAAATAGTTGACAATTTTGCTAAATCAGCTTATGTGATCGGAGAAAAAATAAACAAAAATTTAATTCCAGCTTCAGATATTGATACTTTTAGCAGACAAAAACTTAAAAATAATTGGCAATTGCATTACAGAGAATGTAATACTGGCTCAAATTTTGCTCATTGTAACCCTGGGATATTCTCAAAAAGATGGTTTTAGAGACCATCAATCGGTTGAGAGCCAATCATGCTCTTAGGCCATCTTACATGCATAGAATCGGCTTGGCAGATACTCCCAATTGTCCTTGTGGCAAAATCGGAGATCTAACACATGTCATATTAGAATGTCATTTAAACATAAATAACATAAACGACCTTTATAAGGAATTAAAAGATTTAAAATGTTTTTTCCCAATAAACCTAAATAGTTTAATATTTACAAATCATATGGAAATTCTTCATCTCATTTATAAACATGTTAAATTATGTAAATACAAGTTGTAAACGTAATATGTAATAAATAGGCATAATTTGTTAATGTGGTTTGAAAAAATAAAAAAAAATAATATTAAAAAAAACACAAAATAAAATAATAACAAAAAAAAATAATAAACAAAAAAAAAAGAAAAAAAAAGGAACAAAAATAAAAAAGAATGGAAAAAAAAGAAGTAAAAAAAATTAAAATATATATTAAAAAAAACACAGTAAAATAATTAAAATAAAAAAACAAAATAAAAAAAAGCTACACAATGTACCAATGTATCTATAAAAATAAAACTGTAGAATGTACTTATGTTACAAGAAATTTATGACTATGAATTTGCAATCAATCAGAAACAAGTCTGGCTAATTGGCTCTGCCAAAGCCATTTTTCAAAAAAAAAAACTAACAATAATAAAAATGTTTATTTTGTTGGCAACTAAATATTGGGAAGAAGAACGAAGATTTTTAGGTAAAAGGCAGTACAATCGTCCTTAGACTTTAGGACCGCTGAAATTCGGTTGAGCATTGACCCAACTAAGATCTGCACTGTTCAGGGGTAAATTATTTATAATATATCTGCTCTGTTTTGGATCCGTCTTAGATTTTAAGAGAATTACAGTTTCCCTAAATAATTAGGAATTAACAATAACATGAATGTAAAGAATCATGCTTCGGTTTTTGTAACCAATTCTTTTTATGAATGACGATTAGACCAGCGCGAATCTGTTTTTAGGTGGATGTGAGAGGTGGCATTCGGATTTTTGCACACAAAGTTAGGTGAAAACTTCAATAATTATAATTGACTTATGCTCCTTGTCAAATATGCCCGGAACATTAATAAAAAAATTTAAATATTTAAAAATTTCGAAAAATATCGATTTTTTTCTACTTTCTTTGCTTATAACTTTAAAACGATTCATTTTGGAACAAAGTCGCAAGGAAACAAAATAAAGATAATTGCATTTTGTATGACAATATAAGACTGGTTTAAAATGTCTTAAATTATTACCCTTTCTTCAAAATAGCAGTAAATGGAAAATAAGGGGGCAAAAAATACTGTTTTTTCCAATGTTTTTCAACCACTTTGATTGCATATAGACCTTTCATAATTCGCTTAGAAAATTCTTACAGCATACTTAAACCGTCCACCAAATTTGATTAAAATCGTCCTAATAGATTTTGCATAATGATTTTGCAATCTAAACTTTTTTAAAAAAGTTAAAATTTTTAAAAACTTTCTGAACAAAAAGTAGACCATTTAGAAGTTTGCTAATTTTTTACATATAAAGAGGCTCTCTACCTATCTAATACATTTTCAGGATTAAAATAGGATTATTATTTAAGCGGCCTCAGCACTGTTTTAAAATTATAAACAATGTTTTGGCTTATAAACAAATACAGTGAGGATGTTTGAGTTGGAATAAATTCATATTCTTGAGAATGGGCGACTCTGGAGATAAATCCCGAAACAAATCGATTTTTATTTTTAAATTATAATTTTTTGGTATAAATATCATACTAGTGACGTCATCCATCTGGATGTGATGACGTAATCTAAATATTGTAATTAATTTAATTCAAAAAAAATTGTTTAATTCAAGCCCTCCATAAATAATTATGTTAATTGTTTATATTAGTGAATACAAAATTGAATAGCTTTTCGATTAAGCTATCGCACGGCACCTATTATTATTAAAAAAAATCATCGACTACGTCATCACGCCCAGATGGATGACGTCACTAGTATGATATATAGGGTGTCCAGAAACTCTACCGACAAACAAAGACAGAAGATTCTTCAGATAATTCTAAGACAATTTAACCCTATTCACTTAGTCCGAAAATGCTTCCTAAGGGAGCTAGAGCTCTTTGAAAATGGCGTCTTGTAATGAGTTTTTCTTAAATACCTCCAGAACGCTTCTATTTAGAAAAACAAAAATTGGTGCACGTATTTGTCTTCCAGAGATAAATCTATTCCATCCATTGCGAATTTTTAGTACCGATCACAGGCGTCCGTTTTGGACAGGGCAACGGTTATTTTATCGCATAACTTTTTTGTCTTTAATTTTTAAGCATTTTTGACACTGTATTATTAAATTGTGAGGTATTTTAGTGCTAAAAGATACTCTTGTTTTAAGCCGGTAGGCCACACCATTTTCTAGAAAAATCGATTTGAAAATGTTTCGTTCTTTGAATTTCAAAAAAAAAAAATTAAAAAAAAACCTATCTAGAAAGACGAAAACTGGTACATTTATTTATATTCCAGAGATGAATCGATTTCATTAATTGGGAATTTCTAGTACCGATCATAGGCGTTCGTTTTTGTAGGTCAACAGTTATTTTATGGCGTATCTTTTTGTCCTTAATTTTTAAGCATTTTTGACACTAGATTATTAAATTATGAGGTATTCGAGTACTAAAAGTTACTCTTGCTTTAGGTTAGTAGAATACATCGTCTTTTTTTTTTTAAATTTTTTTCAATTCTTTTCAAATTCCAAAAACGAAAAACTTTCAAATCGATTTTTCTAGAAAATGGTGTGTCCTACCGACTTAAAGCAAGAGTACATTTTAGTACTAGAATACCTGACAATTTAATAATCCAGTGTCAAAAAGACTTAAAAGTTAAAGACAAAAAAGTTATGCGATAAAATAACCGTTGCCCTACCCAAAACGGACCCCTATGACCGGTACTAGAAATTCACAATAAATGGAATCGATTCATTTCTGGAAAGTAAATATGCATACCAATTTTTGTTTTTCTAAATAGAAGCGTTCTGGAGTTATTTAAGAAAAACTGATTACATGACGCCATCTTCAAAGAGCTCTAGCTCCCTTAGGAAGCATTTTCGGACTAGGTGAATTGGGTTAAATTATCTTAAAATTATCTAAAATATCTCCTGTGTTCGTTTGTCGGTAGAGTTTCTGGACACCCTGTATATGCCAAAAATTTATAATTTAAAAATAATAATCGACCTGTTTCGGGATTTATCTCCAGAGACGCCTCTTCTCGAGAAAATGAATTTATGCCAACTCAAACGTCCTCACTGTATTTGTTTATAAGCCAAAAATTGTTTATAACTTTAAAACACTGCTAAGGGCGCTTAAATAATCCGATTTTAATTCTGTAAAGTGTGTTAGATAGGTAGAGAACCTCTTTATACGTAAAAATATTACCAAACTTCTAAATAATCTACTTTTTCTTCAGAAAGTTTTTAAAAAATTTGAACTTTTAAAAAAAAATTTAGATTTAAGATTAAGATTTAGATAGAACGATTTAACTATGTTATAAGAATTTTCTAAGCGAATTACGAAAGTTCTAAGTGCAACCAAAGTGGTTGAAAAACTTTGAATGAAAACAGGCTTATTTTTCCCCCTTATTTTGTATTTATTGCTATTTTGCAGAAAGGGTAATAATTTAAGACATTGTTAACCAGTCGTTTATCATACAAAATTCAATTATCTTTATTTTATTTTTCTACGACTTTGTTCCAAAATGAATCGTTTTAAAGTTATAAGCAAAAAATTAGAAAAAAATCGATGTTTTTCGAAATTTTTACATATTTTAATTTTTTTTATTAATGTTCCGGACATATTTGAGAAGGAACATAAGTAAATTATTATTGCTGAAGTTGTCACCTAACTTTATCTGCAAAAATCCGAATGCCACCTCGCACATCCAAAAATAAATGTTTTTTCACAGATCCGCCCCGGTCTAGATAGATTCTACCCCGAAAAGCTTAATCTCAATAAAGCTTTTCAATTGTATCTTTTATAAAAGTTTTAGACCTTTATGGTAAAGTGATGATATACTAGCCACGCCCAGCCATTGACTTTTTTTGGTATTTGTCTAATTTTTTTCTGTCCAGCAATTTTACTTTTATACAATTTTAAACTTTTTCTTCGAAGATAAAAGATATTATTGCTTTTTCAAATAGATAGAAGTATAATCACAAAAACTACATTATATCTCAGAAAGACAACAATTAATTATTGTGCTACAAGCAAACCTTAGTGGCTGCCCAAAGCGATCAAAATTTTAGTTGATGGAAAACAACTATAATATAATGGAATTCCATTGTTGTTGTACCCGCCCGCTTTATTCAGCTATGATGGCGCTTTGCATTTTGATTTTTGATATTTGGGTGGCTGCAGTGGCGCATTTGCCATTTATGGATAATATTGAGAATGTTCACCAACCACTCTCAAAAATTTAGTTCTATAAATAGATACGTTTGAGCTGTTCATGCAAGTTTTAATGTTCCTAGCTCCTTTTTTTTAAACGTTTTTCTTTACTTCAATAGTTTGTATCAAATTTTTAGACGTTAATTTGACTGACTTTTCTTAAATGCAAATGAATAAAAATTTGCAGACATATGCATTCGCGGGAACAATACACGAATAGTCAATAATAGTTATTTATGTACCAAGTCAGTAAAGTGACTCTTTATCGAACGAGTCTGATGCGAGCCGAGCGAGCCTGCAATGCGAATAACATACGAGTTCGATAAAGAATCTTTACTGACGTAGCGCATACAAAATTTTATCGCCAATCATAAAAAACATTAACACTTACTTAATTACATCCTAATGAAAAAAGAGTGTGTGTACTTGGTACGCACGTAATATCTTATACTTCTATTATTATGATTTCAACGAAATAAATATATTTTAAACAGTTAATCGTATTCTTATTTAAATATTAAACCAATTTTAACACTTAAAATAAAATAACAAAAATTAAAAATACAGTTATTATAGTCCTTTTCATGACCATTTTTCAGTGCGTAACAGTTTTTCGATTTCTCTCTAAAGCATTAAATTGTATGTGACAGAAAAAAAGGCACGTCGGTGATTACTTTGGTAATTATTCTATTTCGGTGATTATTCTAGTTGCCGATAGATGGCGCCATAATCAAAAAAGAATGATTTATTAAATAAAATAATAATATTATCAATATAATCTGTATAATTTATAAGACTATACAAATCAAAGAAAATACAATTTTATAAATGCAATAGACACAATTGATTTGTTTTTATTCCAAATTGAAAATAAAATGTGACAACTGTCAGATTTAACTAAAATGTCATGTTAGAATAAATGTCATAAATGTGTCTTATCACGGACTTGCCTTTTTTTCTATAATTTGTGACGCACTGAAAAATGGTCATGAAAAGGAGAATAATAGTTACGTTATGTTTATGAAGTGTAGCTTTTTGCAGTGCAGTTGCTTTTCCCTTTATGAATAGTATACAATCTAAATAAATATATTTGCTAACAAATTATCATTAATATATGTCACCGTCCTATATACATATAATCGAATTAACAAAAACACCATTTCATAATATACAATTTGTATTTGCATTAATACAAAACTTAAAAGATTTAAGAATATTATTAATTTTAGACGAAATAAAAATTTTGTACGACAGTAATGACGATGACAGACAGCTTTTGCATGATGGCCGATTTCGATGTTTAATCGATAGTTGCTATTAATATTGAATAAGTACATACCTAATTACTAAATCTGTAAAGTTTTGATTTGTGTTCTATGAATATAATTGCAAAATTCTACAGAAGTTCACTTTCTAACATAAATTTAATTAATAATAACGTAAATTTTGTACAATATTTTTAATAATTAAAGTAAATAAATTTTAAGTTCACTCAAATAAATAATGTTTGATACACAAATCGTTCACTGCCATCGACCACTTACATTCAATCTCAGTTTATTTTGATTAATCGCGGCCGTTAACTTAAAATTCTTCTTTCAGTACAATAAAGTGTTACTTTACTGCCGCAAATGGCGTCAAATGAGTACAATAATGAATGACTTTAGTCACGGTTGACGATAAGAAAATTTTTTATGTTTATTAATTGTTTAAATAAAAAAAAAACGATTTTAATGGAAATTGCTTAAATTCTCTTGTTTTTTACAATGTAGAAACTTGAAATTTTACTGATTGTAGCTAATGATATGAACTATACATAATTTCACTTTTTACGTTAATTGTTTACGTTATGCTTCATAAATAAATAATAAAGTTTCAAATTTTGAACGCTCATATATTTGTTTATATATAAATCGGCGTTTATTCGTGTCAAATTTCAATAGGATACGAAACAAAATTTCAACCAAAACTCGAATTCAAAAAATTCGTGTTTTTATCGTAGTCTTAGAAAAACCACCGGTAGAGACGTTTTGTGCTACAATTAACATTAGAATTCGTTTTGTCGTATTAATTAATTAAACTCTTTTCTTTAGTTCAATCGTTTGGGTCAAATTTTTGGACGTTAATTTGACTGCCTTTTCTTCAATGAAAATGAGTAAAAATTTACAGACATATGAATTCGCGGGAACAATACACGAATAATCAATAAAAAAAATTTTTGTTTATTAATTTTTTAAATAAAAAAAAAACGATTTTAACGGAAAATGCTTAAATTCTCTTGTTTTTACAATGAAGAAACTTAAAACTTTTACAGATTATAGCTAATTATATGAACTATACATAATTTCACTTTTAACGTTAATTGTTTACGTTATGCTTCATAAATAAACAATAAAGTTTAAATTTTTTTGCCGATTCCGACTACTTTTCATGTTAGTACATCATATGTTTTATACATATTTTAATAAACATGACGATATATTTTAATGTTTGAAAAGTGTAAGACTAAAAAGTAAAAAATAGAAAAATATGAAAAAAATATTTTTAAGAAATGCTCTTCTTTAATTACGAGTGACTAAAATTAAACATAATATTATGAAAATATCAACTAAAAAGCAAAAAAAAAAATTGAAAAATCTAACACATTCGTTAAAGAAAAACGGTGCGAAAACCGTTTATTCGATGAAGACGCGCCACGCTTTTCTTTGACGAATGTGTTAGATTTTTTCAATTTTTTTTATTTTTTGCTTTTTAGTTGATTTTTTGATGATTACTTTTAGTCACTCGTAACTAATAAAAAGCGTTTCTTAAAAATTTTTTTTTATATTTTTTTATTTTTTAATTATTATTGTAATTTCTTTCGCGTGGTTAATCTTTTAAGATTGACCACGCAGACGTTCCCAGATATATTTCTCTTCAACTTTTTCGATCTGTTTGTCTTAGCTTGAAGGCTGACATTTCTGCTATTTTTTTAATTGACCGCATTAAGGGCATAGGCGCATAATGTCGCCTGTCAAAATTGTTTAATGTGTTTTAAATGTATTCATTTTTTTTAATCCTGAAAAAATTAATAATAAATATTTTTGAAAAATTTAAACGCAGAATGAAAGATTACGTTATTGCCGAGGGTCGAATGTCCCTGAAAACTTCTATGATGTTTATTTTAATAATTTACAGCAGGGGTAGGCAAACTTCTTTTAGTAAGGGCCACAAAATGTTTTTAGTCTATTACTGAGGGCCGCAATATTTGTTCTCTTAAGACATGTTTTCGAATTTTGAAATTTTTACTAATTTTATTTAAGTGGGGGGTGGTGGTTTGAAATTATCATTTCAAGCACCTTTTTTAAATTTACTTTGAAATAAATTAAATAACCATTTTTAGTGCCATTCAAAGAATACTCCAAAAAAAATTCAAGACCAAATATTGAAAAATAAGCCAAAGGTGGCAAAGGACCACGCAACACTCCTTATGGAAAAGTGGTCCCGGTCAAATTTGATGAAAGTTTGGTCAATGATACTCCTTGATGTGTAGATTAAAAAAGTCCATGGCTCCTGGGTCTGAATAACTACTATTCTCGAGTTACAACCTTCTGAAGTTATTGGATTCGAGTGCTCGGTTTACCTTAAGTGCCCTAATTTACTGTCAAGTTAACGAAAATATTTATTATTGGAAGAAGAAAAACTGATGTTCTTCATACATACTTTCGTGTTGTATATGAATTCGTGGTCAAAAATAGTTGGATCGTATTTTAGTCTTCAGAAAACCTCCGAAAAGTCCTCATAAAACTAAAAAAGTGCGGTATAACATGTGCTGCTAGATCGATATAAGCATTATCATGTTTTCATGAAGGCTTCACAGTTATGGAATACCAGCAAAACTGCAGTTCCGCCTTATCTTTAGAAAACTGCTGAACAGTGGCGGATCTAGGGGGATGGGGGTAATTCCACTCGTAACATGTTCCAGAATAATTAAAGAAAAAATTGTTGAAACATAAAAAAAATACATTAGCTGACATGAAACTTGTCTCGTATATCAGATACAAGACAGGTAGAGAACATGTACTTGATTTCAATACAAAAAAAACAAAGTACCTGGTAATCTGTAAATGCTAAATATTAATTACAATTGTCTATGGAAAAATCGGGTTTAAAGCACCTTCGACTATTTGTACGTTAACATTTTGCTGATTTCGGTTAGATGCATCATACGTCGTGTTAACTAACGACCTATCAGGATACTTAACATTGGGTTGATGTCTTGCAAAGCCTACAAACCATAACACACTGGTGATATGAGCACAAGTACCTACAGTTCTCGCACCAGATTGATAGGTACAGCAGTACCCGTTAATCGGTTCTTCTGCAGGCTCATCTTCATCATTATCTTCATCAACCATATAGGAAATGAATACTTGGTGTTTTATAGCTTGCCGAAACCTAGAAAATATTCGAACTCTTATGAATCCCGGTTAATCCATATTCTCATCCATTTGAAACTCTTCGTCATTTTCTCTTATTATTTGATCTTGTATGTAAGATGGTGCCAGTTTAATTTGATATATCCCAATCGTAAGGTATTTTAGGTAGTCTTAGTTGAAAAGAGGAAAGTTAGCAAAATCATGATTATGAAGCCTTCTCCATTGACCATTTCTTCTAATCGGATTATCAGTCTCAACTCTAGATTGTACAACATTGGGAATTAGTAACCTCTGTAATAATTGTTCAGCTGCTTCAGATGTAGCACCTTGCATGTGAATCGGTGGGTGATACTTATTTAATAGTACACCAGCAATACGGTAAAAATCATTTAGTGTTTTTGCATGGTGCATATTTATACAATTGGCAAAGAATTTAAAGATAGAGCGTAAATGACCATTTCTTCCTTCATTTTTCGTAAAAATGCTTGAGTTATTAGCACCTTCAGTTGAATGTTGCTTTTGTCCACGTGGCAAAATGGCTGCAATCTTATATTCGATACCTAGTAATTGTAAAAATGGTATACAATCTCGATATGCTCTGTCTACCAGGAGTATGTCTCCATTTTGGAACCAATCTCTTAAATAATTTCCATCTCTGTTAAATTCATGTTAAAGAATGTTGGCATCATTATTGTACGAATCAGAAAAGTATGGTCCAAAAATCGATAAAATATAGCCATCAGGTGCTACAACTAATATTGGCTTGAAAACATGTCTACTTCTGTGCATTGAATAAGATTGTCGAAGTAATTGAAAACAATTTTGAATTGGTTTTCCAATTTCATACTCTTAACAACAGTAACTCATGTTCTCTGGCCCTTAAATCGTACTCTGGGCCATGGGCGCCCGTACCCATGGGCAGGACGAGGGGGCGTGGCTCCCCTGGATTTACGGGTGCTTTGAATTATATATGGTTATTCAAAGTATACAAAATATAATGTGCAACATCTTCACGTTTTGCCCCTCCCCATAAAATTTTTTATATGGGCGCCCGTGCTCTGGGCCTACGTCTTTTCGTCACACTATCCGCTCTTTGGTTATAAATGTGTTGTGATGGCTCCATCTCGTTGATTTTCGTTAAATAAAGTTTTTTCATTAATTCTGGAACATGTTACCGGTGGAATTACCCCTATCCCCATCTAGATCCGCCATTGTTCAGTGGTTTTCTAGAGATAAGCCGAAACTGCAGTTTTGCTGGTATTGCATAACTGAGAAGCATTCATGAAAACATGATAATGCTTATATCGATCTAGCAGCACATTTTATACCGCACCTCTTTAGTTTTCTGAACACTTTTCGGAGGTTTTCTGAAGACTAAAATATGATCCAACTATTTTTGACCACGAATTCATATACAACACGCAAGAATGTGTGAAGAACATGAGTTTCTCTTCTTCTAATAATAAATATTTTCGTTCACTTGACCGTAAATTAGTGCATTTAACGTAAAACGAGCTCTCGAATCCAATAACTTCAGAAGGCTGTAACTCGAGAATAGTAGTTATTCAGACCCAGGTGCCATGGACTTTTTTAATCTACACATCAAGAAGTATCATTGACCAAACTTTCATCAAATTTGACCGGGACCACTTTTCCATAAGGAGTGTTGCGTGGTCCTTTTTACCAACATCCACAAAAAAATGAATTTTGCAGTAGACATCAGAACTCGTCAATGGATCATATGAAACAAAAAAAATCAAAGATATTTTATTAGCTTATGAGTCTCTCTTATGAGTTTTGACGATTTTTGAGTTTTTGATTTCACTCAGAAGTCAAAATACCGAAATTTTTTGTAAAAAATGGTTAATGTCAACATATTTGTTATTGTTAAACAAAAAAACGCAAGAAACAAAAAATATCTCGACAGAGTTACTTTACGAAATGTCTAAAGAAAATATATGAAATATTTCAGGTGGATCTGTCAAGTAGCTTTTGAGTTACAATGTCCACAGCCTTTGAAAACAGCAGTTTTGAGAAAAACACGTTTAGTTTTGCCAACTTTTATTTTCAATTTCTTTTGTCTATCAAATCGTAAAGTGATGCACACCAAAATATGTTTTTGGATAGCAGAGTAGTTTACAAAAGGAAAGGGAACAACTGTTGAACGGTTCTCACTATACTCAAGCTGCCGCAAAACGAGTCGAAGGTAGAGATATTACACGTGCTGTATTTCTGGTAATTTTCCTATAGAAAACTGAAATTTTCAGAGAGTATTCAACTTTAAACTAAACTTTTCAAAATTCTCAAACCATACCTCTTCCTCCTAAATAACATTCGCACTTATTTAAGCATGTTATTTCCCTGGTTTATATATGAGTATGTAATTTATTTATTTTTAGTTTATCTATGAACCTATTTATTTTTTCACTAATATTATTCTGAAGCGATTTCCTTGTTGCTGCTTTTCCAATTGGCTATTTTATTTGAGAATATGTCACAATTTAAGTTTGAAATTAAATTTACTTGACGCTTCGATTTCCCTTCGATTGATCTTGATTTCTTTCATTGTTTTTATTTTCTTTGAAATAATTAAACAATAAAAAGATATTAAAAAAATGTTTTTTATAAATTCTAAACTTATTTTCTGGTACATTATTGATTGATTTTAATGAGGGAAATAATTGAAATAATTATTTCTTTTTTATATTATCAATGAATAGTTTGAGTTTCATTTTAAAAGTTCATTTTGCGTTCAAAACTTGTAAATTTAGCAAATTTCTAGCAGTTTTTCATTTTTAAAAATATAGCAATTCCTCCCCTAATTCACAGCATCTTTTAAAAACCTTTTCTAAATTTAACCTTTGTATTATAATTGAAATGACGTTATCTACTTTCAAAACATTTTTGCATAATATCTGTTCTGGAAATTATTCATGAACGTAATATTTAAGTTTTCACAACATTACAATATTTTTGCTCCTCTAAATTTGGTGCTCCGTCAGTTGTTACACTTACTAGGTGGTTACGGGTTAATTTAAAAATTTTCAAACAGTTTCTGATTACTTTAAAAATATCGTTTCCATTTGTTGAAATTTCATGGATTTCATTGAGGGAGCCGACAAAATTCTGTACCGGAAACCCAAAAAATTGCCCACGTTATGTTGAAAATTTGAGTAAAAAATCACCAGCTGCGAAAGGGTTAATTGATAGCTGCATTATCAATATTTAATTATTAGTATTAGCGATAATTGAAAAAATCTTTAAATGAAAATAATTCACTTTTTTCGCGGGCGGCAAAATAATGTCTAAAGGGCCGCATGCAGCCCGCGGACCGCACTTTGCCCACCCCTGAGTTACAGTATAGATATACAAATACCTCATTCAAAAAAACTTTTTGGTTATTCTAATATAGTGGACTGTTGGCCCTCGGTAATGCAATCTTTCATTCTGCGTTTAAATGTTTTTTTAAAATACTTATTAGTTTTCTCAGGATTCGAAGAAAATTAATACATTGAAAACACATTGAATATTTTGAGAGGCGACATTTTACACCCTTAACTATGAAAGGTTATTATCGGAGAAACAGTAAGTGATAAATAATTAACAATCCAGCAGATTTTAAAAAATTCTTCACAGTTTTTAAATCTAGTGAACTGCTTAAATCAAGTGGTAGTTTAATATCTTTTTATTGTTCGAAAAGATCTCAGCTAACCGTGTTTGGTGTTTCACAAGACTATCACTCAGTCGTTAGTTAAAAGGTGTTTATGGGCAAATTTAGCATCATCTTTGACTCCATAATCCTTTGTGGATCCTAGACTGCGTCGCCATTCTGTTCCGTTTCCTGTGACCTGTTACCATCTTCTGCTTTTAATATACCTAAACCGGTCTTAACTCCATATAACCACCTAATTCGCTGTCAGCCTCTGCCTTATCTTCCTACGTTTTCGTGGTCAGCTTTATAGCCTGGGCTCAAACCATGGTGGATCAGCTGTTTCTGTCCTATTTTAAATCTATGTAGTATTGGTTGGTGTCTTCTATGAAGCTTACTTGGTGCTGCTTATTGTCGAGACAAGCAAGATAATTTTACTATTCTATCTGCTTTTTATTGCCTAAAAAATTTATACATATGAGAAGGTATACAAACGGCAGGTATAAACGTAATGATTAGAGAGCGGAACATATGCAAAGTGCATATAGATGCATATATTGCATATAGATGCATATATTGCATATTTTCAGACAACAATCACAACATTGCATATTTAAGCTAAACACGATTTATTTTGCATATTTTAAAAATAAATTATATAAAAGTTTAAAATTTTCCTCTCTTAGTTTGAATTTTATAACTTCGATATGAACGAGCTCGTTATTTATCTATCTATCGCTCATTATTATCTATCTGGACTTTCCCATTACTACCTGAATTTAACAATTATGGGTGTTCCCAGAAAAATATTATTTTATTAGCGTAGCAAGTCGTAGGTACCTACCTGATTTTAAGGGTCTAATATTTATTTTGTCAGTTTCCGGCCAATATTTGTTTAAAGTAAACGTTGTATCGTATTTAATGTTTTTGAAGTGGTTGGTATATATTAAATTTAAATATGTCTACCATTCAAAAAAGTGCTTGGATAAAGTGTTTTCCCGAGTTAAAGCTAAGTGGAGACAAAGTATTTTGCAAGGCCTGTTCCAAAATCGTAAGTTACATTCATTTTCACATTTCATTTTTTAAATGAGGAACTGACAAACAAAAACATCATGTCCCATGATTAAGTGATTAGGTTAATCTTGTTAAGACTTTTCTGCTCATTGTCAAAAAATTCCCGGAAATACAGGGATTACAATTAGAAATAAATTAAAAAATGTTTTAGAAAAAAATGAGGGCTTCGATTTTTTGAGGAAAGTTGTACGTATTTTTGAAGGCAACTTTTCTGAAGATCTTACGACTTGGCAAATTAGTTTACTGCCTAAATTAAAATATTGTCCTATAACATCAGTAGATGTAGAACGAACTTTTTCTGTGTCCAAACACGTTTTTAGTGATAGAAGGCAAAATTTGTTAGTTGAAAATTTTGAAAAATATTTGATTATAAATTCATACTATAATTTAGATTCTTAACACAAATGCCTCCTGATGAGAGACTAATAAGTTTCGAAACCGGTAGAGGTGCTTGCAGCACTCTCTGATTGGACTAGAATATGGTTCGGCTGTATTTTCGTTTTGCAACGAAATTGAAAATGGTTATTCATTTTTTATTTACATTTACTCTGTGTGGAGTATGAAGGGAACCATTCTCGTTGGAACTTTACCGCGCTGAGCAGATGGGACCTGAATTGTAAATTGTGGAATTCCCTCATCTTCCTTAGTCTCAGCATCCGTATGGCTTGCAAATTGTAGAAGCCTCGGAGGTGTAACCAGAGAAGGTTCCCATTGTTTTCATTCTGGTGGGATGTTCTATATGCCATTAGAGTGAAAACTTAGTCTTTTTATAAATGTTTATATTTAATATATTGTTTTATTTTTGATTATTTTTAATATGCATTTGCATATTTAGACAAATTTAGAAAAAATACCTGCATATTTGTAGTAAAAGTAATGCATATATATGCGCATATTTTGGTAATGTTGTGTTGCATATATTCCGCTCTCTAGTAATGATAGTATAACTCTTACTTTACTTTTGTTAACATTAAATGAGTCAAATACAATATTTGGATCACTTTCTTGTATGGCAATTTCTGTGACAGACAGTAGAGAGCCTATAAAATCACTTTCTTAGAAATATCAGGGATTTCAATTTTTTGTCTGAGGCAATGTATACAATTCACTGCAATATGGAGTATTCTGTCGGTAACTGAAATTGACCCGTTTTTGCCTTGGTAGATAATGGCGGCTGAACCAATCGCTGGGGATTCAAAATTTTTAGAGGCGTCTATGTAGATGGAAAAATAATTGTGGTATGTCTACTTGATCTCAAGAAATGTTTACACTATAAATTTGCTATGTAAATCATATTTTGGGAGGTTGGTTGTATTAAATCGGGGGTTTTTATGATCCATGAAAGGGGCCATGATAATAGATAAGACTCAGATAATAATGAATCTTTTTCGGTAACGAGATATTCTTTAAGAGCAGCAGGGAGAAATATTTAATTGTTTTTAAATGTAGATGTGGATGAAGTTAAGAAAAGGACCACAGGGAAAAATTTCCTGTAGCTGGCTGTATACCATTAATTTCAAAAAGTTGAAGAAAACTCTTATCTTATCTCAATAGGGTATCTTTATATTTTTCATCCATCGCCAGGATTTAGTATACAACATGTCAATGTTGTATGTCAAAGCCAAGTTGGCTTTCACCTTTCTCTTTGTAAATACAGAGAAATCGACTCAATCACCGACGTGCTTCGTGGAATAGTCATATAATGCCTTAGGGTGTCTTTATATTTTTCATCCATCGTCAGGATTTAGTATACAACATGTCAATGTAAGACTTTTAGTCGACATTTCGACACCCCCATCGAACAAGGTTGTAACTCATTTTTAGCGATTTTACAGGAGAGGCAAAAAACGAAAACAAGAATTTTTAAAAATGTGTATTAAAATGATTAGACCCTTTTACACTAACGTGATATGATATTTATAACATAATAAGGGATTACTGTGAGATGTATGCTTTGTAATTTTATTAGCTATTGAGAATCTTCAGTTTGAATGAGATACAACCTTGAGATTAAACATGAGTATTCGCAGAAAAAGGTTGTAACTCGCCTAACAACCATTTTACACTCTCCGTGTTAATTATTTTTCCCGTTTAACTATTAAAAGGTTGTATGTTTTGAGTTATTTGCAATATAGCTAGGAGAAAATTAGTTTTTATGGTATATTTAAACAAAATATCAACTCACAGTTTACACAATTTTAATTGGAAATTATAAATTTTACAATAACAATAATATTCAACAAAACTTCTATCAGTATTATAAATCATGGTATAAAATATCTCAAATTTTTCGCATTTTTATTGCGTATTTGTAAATATTTAATTTTAAACCATTTTACTTTATTACTTTACTCTTTTACTATTAATATCTACTTCAAAATTAACATGTGTGCCCTTAAATGGGTTAAAATTTACAATTTGATTCTGATTTATTTCATTTACGTATTTAGGCTTGCCTGATGCTTTGGCATATCGTATCATGGTTATCCATTGGTGTGGAGCATATAAGACTCAATATTTTTCTGTTTTTCTGTAAGGGCATGCATTGAATCACCCTCGTTTTGTGAATGTGCTATTTCTAAAAATACATGTGTAATGTTAATATTAAACTTTTTCACTACATAGAAGTACGTAGCAAACACTATTCGATACTTATTTTGTCCACCGCATCTACCAAAAAGGAAAAAAACTCCGTAAATCCGTTTTTACTTTTATTTCGATAATTTGACTTATGAGATGCACCATATGTTTGAATACGTTATAAATTAAACATACGTGCAACAAAGTTGTAACTCATTTAAAAACCTTATTAATCGTCAAGTATAAAGAAAATAAATATTTTACATAGGCAGTATCCAGTGTTACTGCCTTCTTCAAGCTAAAATAGAGTAAAATGGCATACGTAACTTAAAATACAACTTCTTATTAGCCAAACTATTGAGAATTAAATTATGTCGTTTATATTGACGTGTGCGCAATTTTTTGCTGAATTCGCCTGTGTTGAAATCTGAACAAATATGTAACTTGAGTTACAACCTTGTTCGATGGGGGTGTCGATTTAAAGGGTTTTAACCCATGTATTTTTGGTGGCTTAGCATGTAGAGCTTGCAAAGAACACTGATGATGTTCTCTTTAGAGCGAAAACGTTCTGTTTTGTAATTATAACCCTTTATTGGGGTCTTAAAATAAATATATCTTTTACACAGAAGATTTTTCTTAAAATTTTTTTACGAAAAGGTGTTTTGGGTTGTGAAAAAGTGAATGAAGGAGTTGAAGCTGGAGTATACGGAGAAAACCCAAGGCTAAGTTTTACTGAAGGCCTAGGTAATTACTTAACTACCTTTCAAGTGGAAACTTATGCTATAGAGATTTTCCTGCAAAAACTAAAAAAGAGGAACTGCAGGGACAGATTTTAAAAAAAAAATATAGAATCAAATTCGGTGGCTTCAACTTATTAGCTTTTTACTGGGTTTGTTCCAGGAGCTTCAAGAGCAAGTCTTAAAACTGTATTGTGAGAGTATATAATTCCTTATCAAACTAATCATAATATTGAAGAGTAAGTAATTTTCATCTAATAAGTGCCCCGTATATTTGATTATATTTTATATTTGAATATTCTGCATCCCCAGAAGTAATGGAAAGGGATTTGATAATCTTAAATGTTTGTGTGCAATTTTTTAAGCTCTTGAATCAAGATCAGTGAACAATTTCATTACCTATACGGAGTATACTACAACGGAGTTGTAGAAACATAAAAAATATGAGGACGTAACCAACAAAACCTAATTCCTATAATGGAAAAGGAGTAAAAAAATAATGAAATTACTGCGACAGTTGCGATACATTATATACATCTACCTGTTTTCCACCCGCCACTGGCTGAACACATTTAGAGATATCCACAACAGTTTGTTCCGGGACCCCGCAGGCCATCATTATCAGTTATCTCTTTGTTAAATAGATATATCTTTCATTACCTATTTCACACACCACATCCACTACGGCATTCAAAATATTTTGACAATTATTCGAAAATGGAGTTTTTGGAAGGGAAAAACTTTTCTCGGTTAGTTGCCGTGCCGTGCGGTGGTGATCAACGCGGCTGTGGAATATTGTTGAATAGGGGAACAATGGGGCGTTGTTTCTATTTGCTGCTTTATGATAACGGTTGATTCAAGTTTTGGAAAATGCTAATTAAAATATTTTGAAAGCTACTACAAAAAATAAAAATAATGTTCAGATTAGAGAGAAAAGAGAAACGCAACCCACAAAACACGTGTTTTGGACTAGGAATAAGTGTAAACGTTAAAATACTCATCATTTTCAGCATAAATACAGGCACATCTCATAATATTTCAATATTACGGCCTAAGATAGCACAAGTGTCGTAGTATGTGATTAGTCCCATATACTGGCTGCCTTATGGATACTATTCAGTTTGCGTCCAACGCTCGATATGATCAGCGCACATTCTTGTCATCAACAGTGCCACTTTATGAGTTAGATCAGCGTTGTAGGAATATTTGGATTTCAAACATGGAACTCGGTTAAATTGCCGAAACTTTTGCATGAAACTTTTCTCGGTTAATTGCCGTGCCATGCGGTAATCAACGCTGCTGTGGAATATTGTTGAATAGGGGAACAATGGGGAGTTGTTTCTATTTGCTGCTTTATGATAATGGTTGATTCAAGTTTTGGAAAATGCTAATTAAAATATTTTGAAAGCTGCAACAAAAAATAAAAATAATGTTCAGATTAGAGAGAAAAGAGTTAAAATTTATACAGAAAACATGTTGATCGAACCTACAAGGCATTGTAAGTAAAAATAAATCGCTCACGGACTGCAATAGTGGCACAACCCAAAAAACACGTGTTTTGGACTAGGAATTAGTGTAAATGGTAAAATTTTCATTATTTTCAGCATAATATTATACCATAAGATAGCAGAAGTATCGTAATATGTGATTAGTCCCATATATTGGCTGCCTTACTGACCCTATTCAGTTTGCGTCCAACGCTCGATATGGTCAGGGCACATTCTTGTCATCAACAGTGGCAAATTTTGAGATAGATCAGTATTGTAGAAATATTTGGATTTCAAAAATGGAGTTTTTTGGAAGGGGAAAACTTTTCTCGGTTAGTTGCCGTGCCGTGCGGTGATCAACGCTGCTGTGGAATATTGTTGAATAGGGGAACAATGGGGCGTTGTTTCTATTTGCTGCTTTATGATAACGGCTGATTCAAGTTTTGGAAAATGCTAATTAAAATATTTTGAAGCTTGCAACAAAAAATAAAAATAATGTTCAGATTAGAGAGAAAAGAGTTGACATTTATACAGAAAACATGTGGATCGAACCTAGAAGGCATTGTAAGGAAAAATAAATTGCTCACGGGCTATAATAGTGGCACAACCCAAAAAACACGTGTTTTGGACTAGGAATAAGTGTAAACGTCAGAATACTCATTATTTTCAGCATCAATACAGGAACATCTCATAATAATTCAATATTACGCCGTAAGCTAGCAGAAGTATCGTAATATGTGATTAGTCCCATATATTGGCTGCCTTACTGACACTATTCAGTTTGAGTCCAACGCTCGATATGATCGAGGCACCGTCTTATCATCAACAGTGGCACATTTTGAGTTAGATCAGTATTGTAGAAATATTTGGATTTCAAAAATGGAGTTTTTGGAAGGGAAAACTTTTCCCGGTTAGTTCCCTTGCCGTGGTGATCACGCTGCTGTGGAATATTGTTGAATAGGGGAACAATGGGACGTTGTTTCTATTTGCTGGTTTATGATAACGGTTGATTCAAGTTTTAGAAAATGCTAATTAAAATATTTTGAAGCTTGCAACAAAAAATAAAAGTAATGTTTAGATTAGAGAGAAAAGAGTTAAAATGTATACAGAAAACATGTTGATCGAACCTAGAAGGCATTGTAAGTAAAAATAAATCGCTCACGGGCTGCAATAGTATCACAACCCAAAAAACACGTGTTTTGGACTAGGAATAAGTGTAAACGTCAAAATACTCATTATTTTCAGCATCAATACAGGCACATCTCATAATAATTCAATATTACGCCGTAAGCTAGCAGAAGTATCGTAATATGTGATTAGTCCCATATATTGGCTGCCTTACTGACACTATTCAGTTTGAGTCCAACGCTCGATATGATCGAGGCACCTTCTTGTCATCAACAGTGACACATTTTGAGTTAGATCAGTGTTGTAGAAATATTTGGATTTCAAAAATGGAGTTTTTGGAAGGGAAAAACTTTTCTAGGTTAGTTGCCGTGCCGTGGTGATCACGCTGCTGTGGAATATTGTTGAATAGGGGAACAATGGGGCGTTGTTTCTATTTGCTTCTTTATGATAACGGCTGATTCAAGTTTTGGAAAATGCTAATTAAAATATTTTGAAAGCTGCAACAAAAAATAAAAATAATGTTCAGATTAGAGAGAAAAGCGTGAAACTTTATATACCGGGTGCAGCAAAAGTCAATTAACCGTTTTGTATATTATTAAAAGCAAAAATAACTGAAGTAAGCAAACGTTTATTGTTTACTGTAAATAAGTAGGTACAAAGAAGTGCATGCTTTATATTTTATGTTCAAAATGTAAACCACCTTCATCAATACATTTTGGCAACGCTTATAAACAGTGAAACAAGTCTTTCTAGAGACTTCCAAGTTGGCACGGAGAACTTCAAATTGGCAAAAAATTTATCTTTAAGTACCCTTCACATGGCAAAATCACAGGGCGTGAAACATGGCGAGCGCGCGGGCCAATCAATTGTGTCTCTTCTCCCTATCCAATCACTAAACTGGTAATTTAGAAACTCACGAATTTGCAATCCGTAATGAGACAGTGTACTGTTTTGCTGAAAATATCGAATACCTTGTAACTGTGGATTATTTGCAAGGCTGTTCACAGAGCATGATATATTTTCTTGGAGATGCCGTAAACTTGCGCGTGACCTTTTTTGATAGCGTTAACTGACTTTTGGTCCACCCGGTAGAAAACTGTGTGAATCAGTTCTAAAACGCATTGTAAAAAGAAATTGCTCATTACTGCGATAGTGGCACAACTCAAAAAACACGTGGTTGGACTGGAAATAGGTATAAATGTTAGAATGCTCATTCTTTCCAGCATCAATACAGGCCGCAACTCATAATAATTCAATATTAAGCCGTAAGATGACAAAGGTGTCCTATTATGTGATTATTCCCAAATATTGACTGCGTTATTGACACTACTCAGTTTGCATCCAACGATCGATATTATCAGGGAAAATTCTTGTCATCGACAGTGAAACTTTTTTGACTTGGATCGGTGTTGCAGAAATATTTGGATTTCGAAAATGGAGTTTTTGGAAGGGAAAAACTTTTCTCGGTCGTGCCGTGGTGATCAACACTGCTGTGGAATATTGTTGAATATTGGAACAATGAGGCGTTGTTTCTATTTGCTTTTATGATAACGGTTGATTCAAGTTTTGGAAAATGCTAATTAAAATATTTTGAAAGCTGCAAACGCTCAGATTAGAGAAAAAAGAGTTTAAATTTATAAAAATAAAACACATGAATTCATTCTAAAAGGCATTGTAAAAAGTAATCACTCATATCTGAAAAAGTGGCACAACTCAAAAAACACGTGTTTTGGACTAGGAATAGGTGCAAATGTTAACATACTCAATATTTCACCAAAAAAAATTTTGCTTTAATAAAAAATAAAAGCTTCTAAAAGGCATTGTAAAAGAACATCATAATTATTATAAAATGAAAGACAGTTTCTATTTTATTCAGCTTCAGAAGCTACCATCATCCTCTTAAGTGCGTTTCACCCTCTTGGTCTCAGCAGAGAGGCCTATGGTCTGCTCAGAATCCAAAAGAATACAAACTGTCTGCCTTAGTAAAATTATACAATTAATTCGCTTTTTTATTATTAACTTTCTGGTTACAACCTCAATCCGTGTTTTCTTCAAATTACCAAGCAAACAGACGATGAATAAAGCAGACGAAAATAACTCTACAATATGCAGTCACCTCCTATCAATTCATCTAGGTAAAATTCCATGAAAACTTGATGCTAAAGAAAATGAAAGTCAGTTTATATTTACCATTGACCCCATGTCTCTTATATCCTCTCCGTTCTTACATTAGGGGTTGCCATTAAGTGTAAGGACAGATCCATCTCATCAGCAACCCACGTAGTGTGAGGGAGTCGCACATGACGCTTACCCCAATTTCCCAGCCCCTTCCTCCGACACTGTCTTATTTGCTCCAGCAGAGAATCGCAAACCTCAAATACTCTCTTGTCGGAGTATTCGGCTCACTTCGGAAAACTTCGCAGTCTCCCTCGCTCTGTTGGAATTTCCAGAAACTAAGTTTCGCAGGAAAGAGTCCTACATACAGATACGAAACACAGGAGAAACAGGAAGCATGTAGGATGTGCACATGTTGAACGTCATTAAGAACAGAGGGAGAGGAGCGGAGGATCGATTTACATGGATAACTTTTCTGCACGTTGAGTTTTAAATATGTTACCATTATTTGTAAAACATAAAGATAGTTAACGCACCTAAAAGAAATTTGCCCCATTGAAGACAGGGTTGTTTTAATGGGATAAATTATTTGAGTATATTTTAGTAATTTTAAAAAATTCTAATGGCCGGTTTTATCAACGACAAACAGTATTTTATTCTATGATTAAAGTTATTCGATTAATAAACTGACATTTCTCCATTTTATTAACGTGAAATAAGGCTTATTTTATTTATTTATCAAATAAATATTTACTCTTCGAATAAATTGTCAAGTTCATCTCGCTGTAAATATTAGGTCTGGATCCCGCGTATGAAAAAAAAGTTGATTAATAGCAAGCTAAAAATTTGTTAATAGCTTAAGGGTGTCTAAACGGACAAACTGATATATGGGAACACTGGAACAGGGGAAGTTTTAATTGTAGAACAGGTTAAAAATTTGGAACGGTCAGACCACGAAAACGGCTCATGTATTTTGTCCGACAGAACAGATTTAAACTCTCCGAACAGAGATTAAACTCTCATGCAAAAATCAGACTGCTATTTATCACCAAATGGGCGTTTTAATGAGTGGAACATGTAAAATATGTCAAATGACAGGAATTATGACAGGTGATAAATAGCAGTCTGATTTTTGCATGAGAGCTTAATCTCTGTTCGGAGAGTTTAAGTCTGTTCTGTCGGACAAAATTAATGTGCCGTTTTCGTGGTCTGACTGATCCAAATTTTTAACCTGTTCCACAATTAAAACTGCCCCTGTTCCAGTGTTCCCATATATTAAAGTTTATCCGACTAGACACCCTTAAGCTAATAACAAATTTTCAGCTTGCTATTAATCAACTTTTTTTTCATACGCGGGATCCAGACCTATATCTATAAGAAAGTAAAAGTAAACTCGTCAGTTTAACTTTAAATTATCAAAATTATATTGCAACAAAATAAAAATATAAACGTCTAATAAATTTTGATCGACGAATAACTATTCATTGATTTATTTGTTGTTGGTGAAACTGGACCTAAGTGACCTTAATTGAAATATTGTAAGATAAAGGAAAAGGACTTAAAAAGTTTTGCATTTATTAACCGAATTAAAACAACGCTTGAAGCGACCGACAGCTTGAATGTCACTTCTCTATTATCATCATCATTCAGCCTTTTGCGTCCACTGCTGGACATAGGCCTCCCTCATTTTTGTCCATTGTGCTATATTTTGAGCACTTTGCATCCAATTTGTTTACATTTTCTTGAGATCGTCAGTCCAACGAGTAGGTGGTCTTCCTCTACTTCTTTTGTCTAATCTCGGCCTGCACTCAAGTTATCTCTTCGTCCACTTCCCATCACTGATTCGGGCGACGTGTCCGGCCCAGTTCCATTTCAGGGTGGCAATTCGGGAAATTACATCGGTAACTCCTGTTCTTCGTCTTAAGTCTTCATTTCTAACTCGGTCACGAAGCGATATACTCAGCATTGACCTTTCCATTTTCCTCTGAGCTATTTGCAGCGTTTTAGAAGTTGTAGCTGTCAATGTCAAAGTTTCGGCACCATAAATCATCACAGGCAACACACATTGGTCAAATGTTTTACGTTTTAAAGAAATTGGTATATCTAACTAGACGGTAAAAATTCGATATCATTTGATCAGAGTGTCTTATCGACAAAGTCAAAATACGATTTAAAGGTGAATATCTTTTTTATATATCTTTTTCTTTGGCCATTCCTTTTAAAACATCGTTATTTACAACCTTATCGACCCAACTTATTTTTAAAATCCTTCTACAGGGTGTTTCATTGGGAAACGGAAATACTTTAATGGTGAATAGAGGTCACCGAGGCCGTTCTACGAATACTAAATTTTTTGCCCTACCGACTTTTATATCCGAGTTACAGTTTGTTATCGATTTTGCTCATTTTTTCCAAAGCCATAACTTTAGAACCACCCTGTATATTTTTTTAATATTCGGTACACATATGTCTCATTCAAAACCCAAACGACCGACATACTAATCACAGGAAAAATCCAGGTCCGGATTAAGGAAAAATTATAAAGTAATTTGACCTTAAAACAACACCCTGTATATTGAAATTTTGAAAATCTGTTTACACGTTTGTAAAGAGCACAAAAAACTGAGTCTAATGGTTCGCTTCGATTTTTCGGCCAGACAATTTTTTGACTTTAATTTTGAAATTATATAGAATTTTTTAAGAACTCAACATTAAAAAGCAGGTATTATTAACTTATAATTATAAATTATTAAAGTTATTGAATAAATACTTATTTTAAAATGAATCAATACTTATTTATCACATTGGACAGACAAAATTATTAATCACAAGAAAAATCCAGGTCCGGATTAACAAAAAAACATAAAGTAATTGTGACCTTGAAACAACACCCTGTATATTGACATGTTCAAAATTTGTTTGCACATTTTAAAAGACCACAAAAGTCTGAGTTTATCGCTTCACTTTGATTTTTTGTGCAAAAATTTATTAACTTTAATTTTGAAATTAAATATTATATTCAAATTTTTAAGAACCCTGAAACTAATAAGCAGGTTTTTAAAGCACTTTTAATAATAAATCATTCAAGTTAATGAATAAATACTACAGTGGAACCTCGATAACTCGGATTAATCGGGACCGCGACCGATCCGGGTTATCGAAAATCCGAGATAGCCGGAGAATATGGTAAAAATTAATAAAATACGGTATACTTACAGATAAACTCCGTTAGAATTGAAATAACATGAAATATATTTATAAATATGCACAGTATAATACCTAATCATTAAAATTACTAAAAAAACACCAAACACAAACGTAAGCAAATGGAAGCGAACAATACAAGACACACAATACAGTCACAATGATGTAATGTTATTATTTTAACAGTGAAAACTAAAGACCATTGTTTATAAAAGAATTTTTTAAATAGTCTTTCCTAAACAATGCTGACAGTTTGAAATAAAAAGGAATAGGTACTACAGACAGGTGGCTGTTGTTTCTGCGGCGTATGCTATGAGTCATTTTTAATATCGTATAGTTCAAATTACACACAAACACATTATCTCTCAAATATTATATTACATACATTTTTATTGTTGAAAGGTTTGTCTGATAATTAACTATTTTGATGGGAAACAAGCCACAATTAAATCGAAAAATACAAAATATTGAAAATCAAAATGTTTATCTGATGAAAATCGGTACGGGTTAGCCGGACTTCCGGGTTATCGGGGGCCGACTTATCGGGGTTCCACTGTAATTTTAAAAATAATCAGTTATTATTTACTGCGTTAGAAGGACTCACTAATCACAAGAAAAATCCAGGTCCGTATTAACAACAAAATACAAAGTAATTGTGACCTTGAAAGAACACCCTGTATATTGAATTTTTAAAATACGTTTGCACACCTGAAGAGAGCACGAAAAACTAAGTTTAATGTCCCGCTTTAATTTTTTGTGCAGACAATTTAATGACATTACTTTTGAAATTATAGTAGAACCCCGATTATCCGTGCTCCTATTGGGACCGTACGTTGGCACGGATAATTGAAAAGCACGGATAATCCGAACATTTATTTCTTATTGTAATACATAATATTTACGTATATCCATACATATAGCCCTACCATAAAAAGACAACAGAAAAAATAAATCTTTTATTATGAGTTTCACTCTCCGCGTATAGAGTTTCCGTCGAGTGATTTACAGTGACGTTATTTTGATAAAACCTCAAAAATGTAATTTAAGTAATAGAAAATCATAGCACGGATAATCCTCAGCCCGGATAATCCGCACACGGATAATCTGGGTTCTACTGTATATCGAAATTTTTATTATGGGTTTCCAGAGTTATTAAAAATTTCGACATAATTTCAAAAGGATATTCATTAAATTATCTGGAAAAAATGAAAATTTCAATATACGGGGTGTTGTTTCAAGATCACAATTACTTTATGTTTTTTGTTAATCCGGACCTGGATTTTCCTTGTGATTAATAATTGGGTCGTTCCAATGTGGTAAATAAGTACTGGTTAATTTTAAAATGAGTATTTATTTAATAGCTTTAATAATTTATAATTAAAAGTTCTTAAAAAATTCAATATAATTTCAAAATTAAAGTCATAAAATTGTCTGGCCGAAAAATTGAAGCAAACGATTAGACTTAGTTTTTTGTGCTCTTTTCAAATATCCAAACAGATTTTCAAAATTTGAATATACAGGGTGTTGTTTTAAGGTCACAATTACTTTATAATTTTTTGTTAATCCGGACATGGATTTTTCTTATGATTAGTATGTCTGTCGTTTGAGTTTTGGATGAGACACATGTGTACCAAATAACAAAAAATTATACAGGGTGCTTCTAAAGTTATAGCTTAGGAAAAAATTGGCAAAATCGATAAAACACACTGTAACTCGGTTATAAAAGTCGGTAGGGCAAAAACTGTAGTATACCTAGAACCGCCTCGGTGACCTCTATTCACAATTAAAGTATTTCTGTTTCCCAATGAAACACCCTGTATAAGCGCACGTCTTAAAAGCCCCTAAGAGGTGCCATGAAAACGACACCAACTTATGTAATGGAGTTGCTCATTGGCATCACCCCTTTAGACATAATGTCAAAGAGGTGGTGCGCTCAAAGGCAACCGCATTGCTGACCAGCTAGCTAGAAAGGCAGCAGGCCTAAGGCTCTTAGGACCTGATCATATTTTTGGACGATCAATTGCAACATTCGCGGAAATTGCCAAATGTCACTCCCACACGCAAACCGCGAAAAGATGGGAAGAACGGCCAGGATGTAGACTTGCCAAAGTAACACTAACAAACTTTGGGAAGTCAACATCAGAAATGTACTTGAGAATGACTATGTGGTACGGGGGTTGTTACCCCCGATGATGGGGTTGATTTGTTAAAACACTATTTACCAGAATATATTTATTTAGAACACTAAATACGACAGTAACTAGTTGGTCGACAACGTCTCTGATCTAACCACGTCTATGTCTGAATAATGAATAATCTCTTCTTTACTTTCCCCGTATCTATAAATAAATCGTAATTGTTTTGTTATGATTGACTACACCCGAATGTGACAGTGAATTCCTAATAGTAACATAATTGCTGACTTCGATGTTTTCAAAACGAGTGGCCTACATTGCAAAACCAATGTCACCTATTTACGTAATGTAAACAATGCATGTAAATAATATTTGTTTAAGACTTTTAAAATTAAATCGATATGGATTACTCTTATTTTTTTAATGCTAATATAAATCCTGTACATGACGAGGAAAAACCTACGCTTGACAGTTGGTTTTTTAACTGGCCATTGTCAACTAAGCAAAAACTGTGCGCAGGAAGTGTGAACGAGACGACGAAACTGTCGAGCATGTCCTATGTGAATGTCCGGAGTTATCGTCAATGCGATAGTTTACGTTCGGCGAGCCTTAACCTACTCGGCGAGCCTTGACCTACACCTGCCGACATAGGGGAGATGTCCCCATGTGATTTGTCAGCCTCCCTGGAAATTGCAGTAGGGATAATGAGCTGGGACAGCCCACTGGGAGGATTCACAATGGGTCAATTGTGGCCTAAGTGTTGTGGGACTTCACTCGCCCTCCCTACTCTAGAGATACACTATCAACATTATTAAATATATCTTCTTTAGCCCATTTCTATCCAACTTTGGACATAGGCCTTCCCCAAATCCTTCCATTTTCGTCTGTCCTTGGCTGCGCTTTTCCAGTTAGTTCCTGCAGCTTTAACAATATCGTCCTTCCATCGCATTTGAGGTCTTCCTCTTCCTCTTCTTCCTGTCCACGGTCTCTAATTTTGTATTTCAGCATCTTCCTGTTCCAGCCTTTTGTATTTCCATCTTTTATCTTCCTGTCTCTCCATTTTCAAATCTCCATTTTAACTCTGGTTATTTGTTAAGTTACCTTTTTTTACTTTCGTTTTCTCTCTTATCCATTTGTTTGATTTCTGTCTTATAGTTTTATTCCCAACATGGATCTTTCCATTTTTCTCTGAGTTATTTCAATTTTGTTTGTGTTGGCCTTTGTTAATGTCCATGTTTCTGAGCCATTCGTCAGAACAGGAAGGATGCACTGGTCAAATACACGGGTTTTTAGGTACTGTTGTATCTGTGTGCTTTTTAGAATATATCTTAACTTTCCAAATGCTTCCCACGCCAATCGGATTCTTCTCTGTACTTCAATTTGTTTGGTTCTCTTTATTAACTTTGATTATTTGACCCAGGTATATATATTCGTCAACAACCTCAACATTAACATTATTTATATCTATATTTATTCTGTCATTTGTATTTGTCATGATTTTTGTTTTACTCATGTTCATTTTTAATCCTATCTTCTCTGATGCGTGTGCTAGTTGATTCAGCATTGTGGCTAGTTCTTCTTGAGTGGTTGTAATAAGGACAACATCATCGCAATATCTGAGGTGACTGAGATTCTTCCCGTTTATGTTGATACCCATGTCTTCTCATTACAGTTCTTTAACGACGTCTTCCAGAGCTAAGGTGAAGAGTTTTACGTATTATTCTTTCACGTATATATTCGACGTATTTAATAGATAAACAACTCAAAATATTCTTGAAGTCGTGTCAAATATTTAATAGCCTTGTTTGTCACTGTCTTGTCACCACATTCTGTTCGACTGAGTGCGTTGTATGACAAAGATAGCGAATGTTCGATTTGGAAAATATCACCACGAACACGGTGTTCACTTTTTTCAAATTATGGAAAAACCCATAAATATTTTTGAAAATTTTAAATGCAGAATGAAAGGACTGAAGCAGGGATGCTTCCTATCGCCGACACTTTTCAAAATATATCTGGAACAAGCATTAAAACTTTGGAAGCGGAAGTGCAGCGGCATGGGTATACAATTAAATAATACCAACCTGTACACTCTATGTTTTGCTGATGATCAAATTGTCATTGCTAACGAATATGACGATCTGGAATACATGACTCGAAAATTAATCGAAGAATACAAAAAATGGGGATTAGAAGTTAAGATAGATAAAACAATGTACATGAACATAGGTGGCAACGAACAGAATCTAGTTTTAAACGACGCGACGGACAACACATTAAGTACAACAATAAATATTCTTATTTAGGAGTAGAAATCACGGACGACGGCAAATCAGATCAGGCTATATAAAAACGAAACATTCAAGGTAGAAGGGCCATATCTCAACTAAATAATATTATTTTAGATCAACATATCTCCAAAAAAATAAACATCGAATATACAACACTATTATAAAGAGCATAGTAATGTATGGAAGTGACGTGTGGCAGTTAAAAAGAACTACTGAAAGAACACTACAAGCCACGGAGATGGACTACTGGAGACGTGCCGCGGGAAAATCAAAACTCGAAAGAATTAATAACCAACTTATACGAGAGATTATGGGAGTCACACATACGATTGTCGAAGATATAAGAGTACAACAACTAAAGTGGTATGGGCATGTGTAGAGAATGCCAGATCACCGTGTGCCCAAACAGATTCTAGATTGGTCACCACATGGAAAAAGAAAAAGAGGCCGACCCAGAAAGAGCTGGAGAGAAGGAATAGACAGAGAGATCCGAGAGAGAGGTTTAGACGAAGACCTTTGGGAAGATAGAGATGCATGGAGATTGGGCATCGGAAGACGTCGGAGGACGTTTTAAACCCATTATATATATATATATATATATATATATATATATATATATATATATATATATATATATATATATATATATATATATATATATATATATATATATATATACATCCCGCTATTAAATTGGCATCTTTTCACGTTGCAGTCATTTGGCATCACCTAGAAATGCTATCATTTTCTAGGTATAATCCGTGAATGTTCGCTTAGTACACTTCTTTAAGCTTGGCACCGTTGTCGGATTTTCAGTAATCCGATTTATTTATATATTTTATTCCTTACACTATAACGACAATTTGACCCCCGTAGGTCAAAAACATTGCTTAAACATCACTTTGGCAACAACAGGATGTTGCCAAGATATACATTTTTACGGAAAAGACAGTACCTAGTTAGATACATAATATCGATCGCTTCACGTTACAAGTCTTCCACTCGCACTCAGGTAAAAACCAGTTGTAGGCTCTTTTGTCTGAACGGGTCCCTGAATGAGTTTAATAATTCACTTTTATTGTGTATTTTGTTTCGTTTAGTTGAAATATCAGATTTTGTTTGTAACGAATTTCATAATAGATATTTAAATTATTTTTTTGTTAACAAAAACAAATTTTAAAGTTTGACATTTGAAAAATTAATTTTATATTGCCATTTTCATGACATGGTCAATGGTTAATTGCATTTATAATAATTTAATGGGTCATTGCGAAACAATATACAGTGCGTCCATAAAGTAACGCATAAATTAATTATTTCACAAACCGGACACTTTCAGGAAAAATACCGAAACAGGTCGATTTTTATTTTTAAATTACAATTTATTGGCATACATATCATACTAGTGACGTCATCCATCTGGGCGTGATGACGTAATCGTTGATTTTTTTAAATAAGAATAAAGGGCATGTAATAGCTCATTTGAAAGGGTATGTAATTCTCTATTCAATAATATAATTGTTAATATAATTATTTATACAGGGTGTCCAAAAAATGTTATTTAAATTAAATTAATTGGTATAAAAAGATGAATGTATGTAATTTGTTTAATTCTAAATATATTTTATTGGTGCCAGCAAACATAAAAATGTTTTATTTAAAACCTAAATATTGATTTTCGCTTAAGCGTAATCTTAAACTTCCAAGAGGCAGGTGGATGGCAGCTCTAACATTTAATTTTCTGACAAAAGTAAAACGAATTTTGAATTAAATAAGTTACATACATTTTTCTTTTTGTCTCAATTAATTTAATTAAAGAATTCTTTTTGGACACCCTGTATATATAATTATGTTATTGTTTGTATTAGTAAATAGAGAATTAAATACCCTTTCAAATGAGCTATCACATGACCCCTATTCTCATTTAAAAAATTCATCGATTACGTTATCAAGCCCAGATGGATGACATCACTAGTATGATATGTAATATGCCAAAAAATTGTAATTTAAAAATAAAAATCGACCTGTTTCGAAAATTTTCCTTAAAGTCGCCGGTTTACGAAATAATGAAATTATGCGTTACTTTATGGAAGCACTGTATGTTACAATGTGTAAATTTTTCAGGAAACGTAAAAATCTTTCCATTAGTAGTTAGAGATTCTGATAGTAATACTATATTTTATATAAGTATTATGGGTTATAAATGCATCTATTAGGTCTGGATCCCGCGTATGAAAAAAAAGTTGATTAATAGCAAGCTGAAAATTTGTTAATAGCTTAAGGGTGTTTAGTCGGATAAACTTTTATATATGGGAACACTGGAACAGGGGCAGTTTTAATTGTGAAACAGGTTGAAAATTTGGAACGGTCACACCACGAAAACGGCACATTTATTTTGTCCGACATAACAGACTTAAACTCTCCGAATAGAGATTAAACTCTCATGCAAAAATTAGACTGCTATTTATCACCTGTCATAATTCCTGTCATTTGACATATTCTACATGCTCTACTCATTAAAAGGCCCATTTGGTGATAAATAGCAGTCTAATTTTTGCATGAGAGTTTAATCTCTGTTCGAAGAGTTTAAGTCTGTTCTGTCGGACAAAATACATGTGCCGTTTTCGTGGTGTGACCGTTTCAAATTTTTAACCTGTTCCAAAATTAAAACTGCCCCTGTTCCAGTGTTCCCATATATCAAAGTTTATCCGACTAGACACCCTTAAGCTATTAACAAATTTTCAGCTTGCTATTAATCAACTTTTTTTTCATACGCGGGATCCAGACCTATATCTGAAAGACCAAAAAATTTAAATGTTGCTTATTTTTTTGATATTATGTTTTAAAGTTTGTGGACTTATGTTGTTTTCGAAATGAAACCATAATTGGTAAAGTTTTTTCTTTATTCTCAACAAGAAACAGTCATAATACGGACAACGCACACATCTTATGGAAAATATAATGTCACTCAAATTCAATAAAATTTATACGAATAGATCCGTTTTAATTTACCGATCAAATCTTATCATTGCGCCAACTCTTAATTATGATTAATTACGGCGCAAATTGCAATTAAAGTTTATCGAAATCACATTTTTGGAGTCCATAAAGTGTTAAAAGTGTTAAAGTTACAATCATTATTGCTCCGAGTGCTATTCATAAGAGCTTAAATCCCGCTGGGCCTAAGCGGATTAGTGAAACTAATCCGCTGATTTATGGAGTACCGAAAATCTGGGTAGTTTAAAATATTTTTTCTCTCTCTAACTTATGTACCTACCCATTTGATTTCAGATTTATTTGTATCAATTTCTGCTCTTATTTTTGAAAATAGAGAGTTGGCGCAATGATAAGATTTGATCGGTAAATTAAAACGGATCTATTCGTATAAATTTTATTGAATTTGAGTGACATTATATTTTCCATAAGATGTGTGCGTTGTTTTCGAAATGAAACCATAATTGGTGAAGTTTTTTCTTTATTCTCAACAAGAAACAGTCATAATACGTAGAAATTTATACTAAATTTAAAATCCAGATTCAGTAGAAATAAACAAACCAAGACACGTTAAATGCTACTAGGAGCACTCCCGAATCATAATTATTTACAATGTATTGTTATATTTCTATTTGATATGAAAATTAAATTTTGATGGTTGTAAACAGGATTCAATTTAATATAAAATATTTTCAATTTTCTCAACCACGGGCATATAAATTTAGAACACCCTGTATACAACAAATTGTTATATTTAATTTTAAGAAGTGATTAGACGGAACTCGGGACAGTGCGCTTAAAATAAACAAAGTGAATGACGCGTACCATTATCGTTCTTCTCGGAAGGTCGATCATTAGCCTATGCTAAATAAAACTCAGTGAAATAGATGATAGTTCATTATCGTTTTTCGCGGAAGGTTTCGATCATTAGCCTATGCTAAATAAGACTCATTTGAAAGAGAGAATAGGTCATTAAAATTTGTAAATAGTAGAAAGTGATTTTAGAATGGGAATTAAATATTTTCTTTTGAAATCCATTAAGCATATTTGAAAGATTAAAAATTGGTTTTTGAGGAATACTGAGAATGAGAGTTGGTGGTGGAAGGTTGATTTGTGAATCTGGAAGGGATATTGAGAAAGTAGGTGAATGAATGACAAAGTGGGATCAGAATGTTTTGAGCTGTCGAGAAGTGAAGTCGAGTAGTAGACGGTAGTGTTCGAGGAGTGAGAAAGCCGGTAGTTCCGTGAGTGTGGAGTATCTATCGTGGAACGAGAAGTAGGCCAGGTCGAGAGTAAAAGAACCTCCTTGAGCCCAGAGTGTCCCGGTAGCTGATAGCAGTTTCGAAAAAGGTAGAACACAGCATCACGACAAAAGCAGGAACGAGAGCTATTCGAGCTAGTTTTTCAAAGGAGAACATCACTGGAAGCCAGGACGAGGTTTGATCGCAGCCAAGGATAGCAGGAAAGGGTTTTGTGTGAGGACATTTTCAGTTCACCAGGAAAAGGTCAGTCTCATTTGTTTGGACATGAATGTATGGGTTTTTCGTATTAAATTCCACATAAAAAATTGAATAACATAATCAATAATATCAGAAAAGCTTCATCAAACTTAAATAGAGTTGTCCCTAATAACTCCTAATAGTTAAATGTTAATAAAAACTTTCAATAGAAAACCAAAAGGAAATAAAATTCCCAGTTGTAAATGTTATGTTTAAGAATAATAAGAAATAGCAAATATTAAGCATTGATTGCCTTTGGAATAAAATAAAAAATATTTTGATTATAATTGTAACCCATATTTGTATTTTTTTTTACTCTTTTCTTTTCTATCCCGATTAGGAACCATTAAGAAATATTCAGAAGCCACGAAAGTAAGTAATTAATTTATAATTCGCCCTGAGATTGAAAACATATTGATATGTGATCTGGTTAATTAATTAGATTAGTATTAATACATTGATTAAATTAAGTGACTTATAAGAATATTATCTCATATCAATAATCAAGATCACATCAGTATATACATTGTAAATTCCAAGTCATGATTTCCAAAGTTTACACATTGTAAATTATGATTCGGGAGTGCTCCTAGTATCATTTAACGTGTCTTGGTTTGTTTATTTCTACTGCATCTTTACTGTTTCTGTTAACTAATCTAAACGTAGAGATATTTTTTGAGATTCTTTAACTCTTTCAATGCTGGGGTTTGTCACATCCCACCTGTCTGTTAGTGGCAAAAAAGTTCACCTGTCGGATGCCGGGTTAAAACATGACAAATTAGATGTGGAATGAAAGCTTATAACCCAAAGATGGTACTAAAGGTGAGAAATTTGGCCTCCGACTTCAGGATAAAGAGTTGCAACCCGAAGTATTGTTCTAAATTCGCAGAAATAGTACAAACTATGTATTACTCGACGCGCCTTAGAAAGACGAGAACAAATATTTATGCCTGTCCGGTTTTATGCCTGTCTGTCCGTCCGTCTGTCAGATATAATCACAGAGGTTGAATGAAAGATTATAACCCATAGATGGTACTAGCGATTAGAAATTTGACGCGCATTAGAAAAATGAGAACAAAGAAATACTTTTTTTAGTTTTACACCACTTCCGGTTAAAATGGTGTACCCGGAAGTGACACACATAGTCACAGAAAAATATACTTGATCAATTTACGTGTATTAAGAGGTCGAAACCGAATTTTTTTAATTCTGGTTTTGATGTCATATGCGGTTAAAAAATTGTCTGGAAGTGGAAGAAACCAGTTTAATAGTTGTCCCCTTCGAGTAGCGAAAAATAAACAATACTTTGTAAAAACATTCAACATTGGTTGATATTCCGCTGTTTTCATATTATTTATTGACCTAAGTTTTTGTAAAATGCACTAGTCTTTTTTAAAGATATCATTGGACAATTTACTCACTGTTTTTGGATTTTACAAAATCGCTTGGATTGGCATGAAATTTGACATAAGCATAGCTAACATGTCAAAGAAAAAAGTGATATTGTGCCAGTGTGTGCTTTTTTCTGGGGATGAGTACCACCCCCTTCTCGAGTGTGAAAAAATATAGGTAAAAATATGTCCGTAAGTGGATAAACTAATTAAATTCCTTGTATTTTTTGTTTTTAGATGGTTTTTCGTAAATAAATCAAAAAGTAAGTATTTGATCGAAAAAACTATTCTTAGCAAATATAAAGCTTATAAAACAGTAAAAAAAATTATGTATGTATGAAGTCTGGACACACAATAAAAACAGAGTTGGAGCTGAACAACAGTTGGTTCTTATTCGTCGAATTCCAAATCGACTAGTTCAACGTAAAATATCCAAAAAATAACGCACTTTTCGGGGAAAACTCGCCACAAATTTTTTAAAGTGTTTAAAAAAGTTTTATTTTTGTTATTTAAAAAGTATCTATTCTATCACCATCAGCATCAAAAGTAAGTTACGCTTTAAATAAAATATGTCCCTTTTTTTGCTAAAAGAAATCGTGAAAATCACCACCTAATTAGCATTCCATATGAAATTAATAGTTACCGCCCTAGTTAATTTACTTATATTATACTGTTTATATGATCTATAAGATTTATTGGCAAGAAATGCTTATTAAAAAAAATTGGTTTTAAAATAAAAAAATTTTAATTTTGAAAAAAAATGCCTTGGTTTAAAATAACTTAAACATTAGTGATACTAAATATCTCAAAGAGTAAAAAATGTACATATCACATAAACAATACATAAGTAAATTAGGCGGTGATTTTTACATTTTTTTAACAAAAAAGAGACTTCATTTTGATGCTAACTAACTTTTGATGCTAGAAACGTTTATAAAAATACAAATAAAACTTTTTAGACATTTTATAACAGTTGTAAGTCATGAGTTTTTCCCGAAAAGTGCTTCGTTTTATGGTTATTTCATGTTAAAATATTCGATTTGTATTTTGACGAAGTAGAACCTGCTTTTCATTAAGGTGATACAGTAGCGATCAACAGGTAGCCAAAACGCGTTCCAAGATTGCGGCTGTAATTTTGAATATTTTTTCGAGATATTTGGCACACGTATTCGTAATATAATAAAGAATGGCGGTACAGAGCCGAATTTGAAAAATTTATTAATATGTGGAAATTACTCTGTAATTAAATATAATATTAAAAAAACGAGCCTGTACCGCCATTAAGAAGAACAAAAAAATACACTTTCTTCAAATAAACTTTTTATCCGATGCCTAGATTTTGTGTCATTTTGGAACGACTAATGAAATACAAAATTTTAGTAGTTCCAAAATGACACAAAATCTAGGCATCGGATAAAAAAGTTCATTTGAAGAAAGTGTATTTTTTTGTTCTTCTTAATGGCGGTACAGGCTCGTTTTTTAAATATTGTATTTAATTACAGAGTAATTTCCACATATTCATATATTTTTCAAATTGGGCTCTGTACCGCCATTCTTTATTATATTACGAATACGTGTGCCAAATATCTCGAAAAAATATTCAAAATTACAGCCGCAATCTTGGAACGCGTTTTCGCTACCTGTTGATCGCTACTGTTTCCTCTTAACTACAACTCTACTTTTACAGGGTCTACAGACTTCATACATACACCATTGTTTTCACTTTTTTATACGCTATATTTTTGCTAAGAATATTTTTCGTTAAAATACTTTTTGAGTTTTTTTCTAAAACCGTCTAAAAACGTGACTTTTTTGTTGAAAAACGAACATAATATATTCACTTGCAAATAACTCAAACAGTATGTTAAGATAAAATCTATAGAACAAAAACTAGCTTAGAATTACTCAGTTTATCCACTTTAGGACTTATTTTGAATGTATGTCTTTTCACATTATAAAAGTGGTTGTACTAACTCCCAAGGCAAAAGCACACGTCGGCACAATATCACTTTTTCTTTGACCTGTCAGCTATGTGCATACCCAATTTCATGTCAATCCAAGCGGTTGTTTAAAATTCGGAGGTTTTGCAATATTTACCGTGAGTGGATGGACTACAGATATATGTATATTAGATAAAAATTATAGTCTCAGCGAATCTTTGAAATATCTCCATTCCTTTGAAATGTTACATTTTTTAAGCCTTGAGGGAGTAGGCGCAAAATTATGACCAATGCTATTTAAATGCATTCAGTTTATTCGAATCCTGAGAAAACTAATAAGAATTTTGGAAAAATTTAAACGCAGAATGAAAGATTACATTATAACCGAGGGCGAAACTCTCTAAAAACTTTTATGTTTATATTGATAAGTGAAAGGGTGAAAAAAAAAGAAAATTTAGTGTGATTTTTTATTTCAAATATTTAATTCAAAAGAAATTTTTGTTTATTCTATTCTTTTTGACATGAGGCTGTATTTGATTTCTCTATGTCATTGTATGCTATTGGTTAGTTCCTATCATTTCAGCCGACGTACGTCACGATTGGATCAATAGGGCCGAACATACATAACTAAGGCCCTTTTGGCATGATGCTGTATTATTTTGAAGTCGATACAGCCTGAATATTTTTTTTAATTTTTTTACGTTCTATGTGATTAAAAAAATTAAGAATCACCGCAATTTTAGCCCACCACCCCCTTCCCCTTTCCCCACATCAAAAAATGTCAATTTTTCGATTTTATTTTTTTTTTAAGTTGGTTTGCAATTAAATTATAAATTACAAAAAATTCACACGCACAGCTGAGGCTTTTACAAAACATATATTTTTATGGACCCGAAGGTCGAGTGTACATAACCTCAATGTTTTTTGTTTTTTTAATAGGTACGTATAACTTTTTTTGGCGATGGCTGCATGTCTAATTTTTTTGCGTTTTGTGAATTTTATCAAAATCTGTATTTCTGACTTTTTTCAGATTTATTCGTAAGGTGCGCCATCTTCAAAAATCCGGAAAACTGGTTTTTTCGGTAGTTTTTTGGGATTTTCTCCATTTTATATACTTCAAAATAGACTAACTCAAGGTTTTTTATAGGTTACGTATATATAATTTGAAATAACTGAGTTTTTAGGGATATTCAAAAATTGTGTAAAACACCTAAACCCCCCAAAAACTATGTTTTTTCAAATTCTTAAAAGTTTCTTAATTCTTTCGTACCCCATGAAGTTAAATTACAAAGCCATTAAAATATAACTAGAGGTGATTCATACCTACTTACCATCTCAATTGAATGCAATCATCGGCAAAGCCATCTTTTAGTGTCATTGTGTCATCCCCAAAAATCTACCTGGGTCTTAAAATGCAGGTATGCATACTTGTTCCGTTATAACTCTTATCTTTTAAAATTTTGTAGTAAAAGCATTTCTATAGCTATAGTGAGTTTATTGCCCTACCTCTTTATGTGGCTTAATGATTTGGATTGTAAACACAGATAAGAAAGGGTGTGATAGACCAGAGAAATTAGCAAATAAATGGCCTCTTTCGTGACATCCGTTGATACAGGTATCTAAGAACTGCTTATGGCATTAGGGTAAATTTAGTTACAACAGTATCCAATATAAAAATTATGCAAAAAATCAAACGTACTTTTTAACTTATAAACAATATATAAACAATTAAAGATCGCTATTTGATTGTAAATATTAAAGGTGGAGACCGGTATGCTGTATGGAAAGGTGATACAATTTTACTGAAGAGCATAGAAAATTCTTTAAAATGAGTGTTTGGAAAGTTCTTTTTGTTAATTTGTTGCTTAGTTATTGGGAAAATAGCTTCAAAAGTCGATTTTTTGAAAATAATTAATAACTTTTCTAAAAATACACTAAAAGCTTTATTTTCGCGTAAGTAAAGGAACAATATTAGAAGTATTCAGCCGTTAAAATTTCAAGAAGTTTTACCTAATAGTTATTGCAAAATTGAAATTGTTTATCCCAAAAAGCTTCTATCTACAGCGTTATTATGCATAAACTATTAGGTCAACATAAATTCTAAAGACATCAAACCAAAGAGAAAGGTTCAATTTATCAAATTAGATCAAGTCTTGAATAAAAAGTTTATAATAAATATTATAAATAATTATAAAACAATTTTGAAAAAGTAGTGTTATTTTAAGCTTATTCGCGAACTCAAGCGAGGGTGCTGCCGCTTATTTTGAACTAGAGGAATTGGGATAAAGATTTAAACAAAACATCCGTTAACCTATATATCAATGTCGATTGAATGCTTGTCTGGTGTGTTCATTTAATGAATGATTTATTTATATTAATTAATTACATCAATAAAAATATTAATTATATCAAAATGCATTATCCCAATTACATCGGCCATTTTCATGCAACTGCACTGCCACCTATAGTCGATTGAGTTCGCGAATAAACAATTAAAATAACAACCGCATTAACATGTGGGAATTAACTAATTTTGATGGGAAATAAGCCACAATTTTACTAAAAAAAATGGTTTTATTTTGACAACGACACCCGATTTGAGCGTCGAAACGTTAATAAAATCAGTTTTTTTAGTAAAATTGTGGCTTATTTCCCATCAAAACTAGTTAATTCCAAAAATGCCACAAGAAAATAGCTTCAGAACAACAACACGTAGGAAGTTAATTTTTTTTATTCGACATGTTGGTATTCTTATAGAAACTGAAACAAAAATTTAATGCCCTACAACCCTTAAAACCCGAGTTAGCCACTTTTTTCAAAAATTCACCGGGGCTTTGTTTATAAATATTAGAAAATTTGAAAAGCAACATTTAAACGAATGAAAGAGCATGTTTATACAAAAAAAAATTAAAACGATTCTTTTAAAAACGAGCCGTCCATGATGCGCCAAAAGTGAAGAGTTTAAAAGTAAAGCGATTCTTACCCTCTTGATTTTATTATCAAAAACTTAATTCACAACTACACATTTATAAAAGGCGCAATACCTCCGGTAAGATTTAGGTACAAAATTAACAAAACCCAAAAAAAAATATATAATACAATATTCCAGTTACCCGTCGTTTGTCACCATTAATCCCTTTATCCTAAAGATAAATAACAGTTTGTCGACGAAAATTCCATTCGATCAAATGTTCGTCGATGAATTGTCCATTCGATGAATTGTGCATTCGACCAACTGTTTGTCGACCAACTGTTGTCGACCAATTTTCCGTCGACGAAGTGTTCTCGACCAGCTTTCCGACACCGGATTTGGGTGTCATTGTATTCTGTTGGTTAATTCCTACCATTTTAGCCACCGTACGTCATGATTGGAAAAATAGCAGCGAATATACGTAACTAAGGCCCTTTCAATATTTTACTGTAATTGATTTTTCTGTGTCATTGTATTCTGTTGACTGATTCCTATCATTTGAGCCGCCGTACGACACGTTTGGACCAATGGGAGTGAAGATACGTAACTAATACCTAACAAGAGGTTTACTCAAACTTCTTTTTTGTACTTATACCACTCGGTAAAAGTACAAAAAAAAGTTTGGGTAAACTTTTGCACAACTGTGTAAATACTAACGAAAAATCTAAAATATTAAAAAAAATTAGTGGAATCCGTTAATCTGTTCTCGAAAAAATTAGCTATGAAAATGAGCATAATTTTCTATATCCCTAACTTTTGACGAGCAGTTTAGCTTAAATGGGGAAAAGCGGTAAGCTTAGACCAAACACCAGTAGGAGGCATTCAATTAATTGAGGAAAAAAATTAAATGGATAACAATATTTATTTCAGTTACACAAAAGGCATTGTCCCGCTAGAATGTTTGAAATCACAATTAATAGTCCTACAAAAAAGACAGGCGTTTAAAAGTGATAAGACCATTGAACAATAAGCCTGTGAGCTACCTTTTAAACACATTCTTAAAAATAATCCATAACACAATTAAAAAAAGGTTTGTTAAGAAATTCTTTTATAGACTTCAGAAATTCAACAACTTCTCCTGATTATGTTTAAAAATCGTACGGAATGCACTAAATGAAAAAAAAAAAAAGAAAAAGATTTATCATACCGTTATACTATAATATATCCTTACGTTGAATATTTGATGCTTCCCTGTGGAGTATAAAACGGACAGTTGTGTTTTTCCCGTGATCTGCCTTGTTTAGTCTTCTTTGTCGTTTTATTCGTTAAATCCTATCCTCTTAAGTCACAGCGTCAGAAAGCAGTGGGTATATGCAGTGAACGGGAGGCCTATGTCGAACAGTGAACGTTGGGGCCCTTTCGCGTTTATCATATGTAGAGAAGTCGCTTGTCAAAAACTGGACGTATGTAATCGTATTCTATTTGTTAAATACTCTCACATAATATGTCATACCATGTGCGTTAATCCATTTTATTTCTACAATTTTAAAGTGTTATTACATGCCGTCATTTTCATTTGTCTACACCATCGTATTCTGCCAGTTAAATCCCATCGTTTCAGGCGCTGTACGTCACGATTGAACCAATAGGACCGAAGATACATAACTAAGGCCCTTTTGACCTGCTGCTTGTTTGATTTTTCTGTGTCATTGTCTTCTATGATGCCTAAGGCATATTTATGACATGTCTTATTTTTAAAGAAAACAAGTAATTGGACTTCGTAAGTCCTAGGTTTTCACCCAAAGTAATCGAAAGTAGAATTGGAAGTCGATATTTGAATTCTTCGTGTAACTTTGCGTGGATTGATATACAAATTTACTAATTTTGAGTCATTTTTACTAAACTGTTTACACAGAAATAACTCTAAAGATTCAAACCTTTCAATACGCTTCGATTTATGTGTTCGTATACTATTTCTGAGTCTATTGGGACCGTGCAAGTTCGGCAAAACGACACCTGGTTTCTACGCTCTGCAACTTTATTCGCACTTTTAATTATATTGGCCAATTATATTAGTCCTGGTTACTGGATAATTGTCAAGGCCATAATCCAAAAAAATAATAAGAAGAAAAAATAAGATTCAGGTTATGTTATTAAAACGTAAACAATTGTATGTAGTAAATAAAATTAGTTATTAAAATGCAGTACTGCAAGCAAAATACAATTAATTTAATTTGCCTTCATATAATAATTGCATATAATATCAATATTGCAGAGCAACATATAATTTTTCTTCTTCAATGACAGTAGGTATGAAATGTACGTCAATTTGACAATTTCAATGGACAATATGAATTATTTAAGAAAGTTGCAATATTTCTCCGCTATTCGCGCACGATCGTTTCTCGTATCCGTTCCAAGTACTTGCACACCGCGAATAATGGCATTTCCGGTTATAACTTTTTAAGCGGAAATTACGTAAAAACCAAAATTTTACATTTGTTCTCATCTTGCTAAGCCACGTTGAATAATATATCACTTATTCTCTTTCGGCAACTTTAAAATAGTAAATACTTACGGTTGCAACTCTAAAACCGGAACTCCGACGTCAAATTTCTCATCTTTAATAATACCATCCTTAAGTTAAAAGCTTTCATTCGACACCCGATTTGTCATTCTATCTGTATTAATAACGGAGGAGTTGTATTCGCGGATGGACAGACATACGGACAGACAGCCTAGGTAAAATTTTTCATCTTTAATACCATGCTTGAACTATAAGCTATCATTTGGCACCTCATTTGCCATTATACCTGGTATAATGACGGAGGATTTATACTCGCGGTCGGAGGGATCGACGGACAGACAGCCTAGGTCAAATTTTTCACCTTTAGTATCATCCTTGGATTATAAGCTTTCATTTGACACCTCATTTGTCATTCTACCTGGTATATTGACGGAGGAGCTATATTCGCGGTCGGACGGACCGACGGTCAGACAGCGTAAGTCAAATTTCTCACCTTTAGTACCATCCTTGGATTATAAGCTTTCATTTGACACCTCTTTTGTCATTCTACCTGGTATAGTAGAGGAGTTATATTCGCGGTCGGACGGACCGACGGACAGACAGCCCAAGTCAAATTTCTCACCTTTAATACCATCCTTGGATTATAAGCTTTCATTTGACATCTCATTTGTCATTCTACCTGGTATAATGACGGAGGAGCTATATTCGCGGTCGGACGGACAAACGGACAGACAGCCTAAGTCAAATTTCTCACTTTTAGTACCATCCTTGGATTATAAGCTTTCTTTTGACACCTCATTTTTCATTCTACCTGGTATAATGACGGAGGAGTTATATTCGCGGTCGGACGGACCGACGTCTCACCTTTAGTACCATACTTCGATTATAAGCTTTCATTTGACATCTCATTTGTCATTCTACCTGGTATAATGACGGAGGAGCTATATTCGGGGTCGGACTGACCGACGCGACGGACAGACAGCCTAAGTCAAATTTCTCACCTTTAGTACCATCTTTGGATTATAAGCTTTCATTTGACACCTCATTTGTCATTCTACCTGGTATATTGACGGAGGAGCTATATTCGCGGTCGGACGGACCGACGGTCAGACAGCGTAAGTCAAATTTCTCACCTTTAGTACCATCCTTGGATTATAAGCTTTCATTTGACACCTCTTTTGTCATTCTACCTGGTATAGTAGAGGAGTTATATTCGCGGTCGGACGGACCGACGGACAGACAGCCCAAGTTAAATTTCTCACCTTTAATACCATCCTTGGATTATAAGCTTTCTTTTGACACCTCATTTTTCATTCTACCTGGTATAATGACGGAGGAGTTATATTCGCGGTCGGACGGACCGACGTCTCACCTTTAGTACCATACTTCGATTATAAGCTTTCATTTGACATCTCATTTGTCATTCTACCTGGTATAATGACGGAGGAGCTATATTCGGGGTCGGACTGACCGACGCGACGGACAGACAGCCTAAGTCAAATTTCTCACCTTTAGTACCATCTTTGGTTATAAGCTTTCATTTGACACCTCATTTGTCATTCTACCTGGTATAATGACGGAGGAGTTATATTCGCGGTCGGACGGACCGACAGCCTAAGTCAAATGTCTCACCTTTAGTACCATCCTTGGATTATAAGCTTCTATTTGACACCTCATTTGTCATTCTACCTGGTATAATGACGGAGGAGCTATATTCGCGGTCGGTCGGACCGACGGACAGACAGCCTAAGTCAAATTTCTCACCTTTAGTACCATCCTTGGATTATAAGCTTTCATTTGACACCTCATTTGTCATTCTACCTGGTATAATGACGGAGGAGTTATATTTGCGGTCGGACAGACCGAAGGACAGAAAGTTTAAGTCAAATATCTCACCTTTAGTACCATCCTTGGATTATACGCTTTAATTTGACACCTCATTTGTCATTCTACCTGGTATAATGACGTAAGAGTTATATTCGCGGTCGGACAGACCGACGGACAGATAGTTTAGGTCAAATTTCTCACCTTTAGTACCATCCTTGGATTATAAGCTTTCACATTTTTTCAAAATTGGGTGAAAACAACTTGATGCCAGAATGATTTGTTGATGAAAATAATATATACATTCTCAAATTGCCTATTTTTCGTTGTGGATAATATTGTATTCAACAGTGATGCCAAATTTCTGATGCCAAAATGATTGATAATGAAAGTGGGATATACGTTTTCATGTATATAGCGGCAGCGACAAAACGGTAAAACACTGAACTAAATGTATATAATATTTTCACTGTGCCATCATTTTGAACTCAAACATTTTATGGAATAAACTTATATAAGTCAGTAAGGAATAAACAAAGAAAGCTGATATATTAAAGTAACATCAAGGAATCAAATCTCTAACTACAGAGTTGATTAGACTTCTGCTAACAAGTACAGGAAAAAAGTTATTAAGGTAGTGTAAAGTGGCATCGATATACAGATGCCACTTTGCAAGACGATGCCAAATTGATGGTAAATGCATAATGTATCGATGCCAAATTGATAGTAGGATTTATATATATATATATATATATATATATATATATATATATATATATATATATATATATATATATATATATATATATATATATTTATGCACAGATATCAAAGTGAGGTCCTGACATTACGCGCACTTAGTGAGGACCGGTAGAAAACGTAGACATAATCGTTTAGACTCTTCATAGTGACCTTGACAAGTAAATAGCAATTAAAAAATGACGAGTATACACAAAAAAAATTACGTATATGTGCCCCGTATTGTTCAAGTATATTGCCACCCAAGTGAGGCCATTATACGCAGCTATTAAAGTGAGACTGTATATACTTTTTCGTTATGCGCACAAAGTGAGGACAACTTTACGTGTATATTTCCTTACAGCTCATCAAGTGAGGACCATACAGTGTTGTCGATAAATATGAGATTAATCGTTTCTACTGCCTTTTTCTGTATAACACAGTAAGAATTATTATTGTTTCGATGTTTCAGTCACTTGTAGTTATAAGAAGGATGTGGACTCTTTGTTCTTGCTCGTACTGTTTGTTAATTTTATAACATTTTAGTACCTCAGCATTAAATCACGGTAGCCTTATCGGAGACTAGCGTTAATAAAGAAATAGTTTTATATTTTTTAATAATTTACGTTAAAGATGGATAGGAAAGCAAGAATTTTGAAAATAGCGTTAGTTGAGAACAATAATAATCAAAATGGAGGATACAGTGATAGTTCAGTTATGTGAAATTTATATTGAACTTAACATATAAATATAAAAGCCCGACTTTTGATCTAAGGGGAACACAGTTTTTACGGTACATACATATCTGTCATTTGTCAACCCCCTCCCTTCCATTTCCCCCACCCCTTATTTTTAAATAGGGAAGAGGGGCGTGTGCTAGCTCATTTGAAAGGATATTCAATTCTCTATCCGGTATTACTAACATTGACATAATTATCTATATAGAGTGTATTTTAGTATAGGTACTGTTGCCCCTGTCGATTTTCATTTTGAAACGACAATTTTCCAACCTTAATTTTAGTATACAAGATGATTTACTTAATTTAATTAAACTTAATGTACCTTTTTTACTGACTTAATTTTACAGTTATTCCACTAGATGGCAAATACAGTGAATATGTGCATATGTTTTATTTCGAATAATCATTTTAAAATAGTTTTAGTTTTCTATTTTCTCTGAAAATTGTTGCAAGCTTCTTGTTCTTATACTTAAAATCATGTCACTACAAATTTATACGAGACTACATATTAAGAGTATAGAAAGTATTATAATATATGACATACATGCTTTTTTCCATTTATTGAAGATATTTCACCTTATCCTAAAACAATGCAATGTGACCAAGTGTCCTCAACTAAAAAAATATATCCCACTATTTTGATATTAAATGTATAGTTTGTACTATAAACCGTATTGAAATAGATTGCAACATGTGTGTGTGGTTGGGATATTGACTGCGAAACCTAAGGCTTCATTCGCCTAATCATATTTACCTTTGATTCTTATAACAATAAATAAAATTGATTAACATTTTATATCAATATTATTAGTGTTTTTAAACAATATCAGTATGATATATCAGTATGATAAAGTCAAGGTAAACAATACTATAACAGAAAGCTTTGAGGTCAAACCAGGACTGCGACAGGGTGATCCATTATCGTCTATAATGTTTAGCATATTACTAGAAAAGGTTATACAGGAAGCAAACATTAATAGAACAGGTCTGATCTACCACAAAAAACATCAGTGCTTGGCATTCGCAGACGATTTGGTAATCTTGGCTAGGAGCAAAATAGAACTTATAGAAACACTCATGAAACTCGAGGAGAGGGCAGCAACCAAAGGATTGTATATAAATGAAGCAAAAACAAAGTATATGGAATGAACAAATAAGCAATTCGTTCGGGGGCAATACATAACAATGACAACAGCGAAAGGAACACAGTATAAATTCGAAGAAGTTGGGAGATTTGAGTACTTAGGAACTGTCTTCACAAGAGATCCTAACTGTGAAGAAAAAATACAAAAGAGAATTATGTCGGGCAACCGCGCTATATTTGCTTTTAATGGGTTGTTAAGAAGTAAACATATACCACGAAGAGCAAAACTAAGAACTTACAAGACCGTAATAAGGCCGATAGTAACGTATGCTTCTGAAACATGGGTCACAACAAAAAAACATCAAGAGTTGTTATTAGTTTGGGAGAGGAAAATACTGCGCAAAATCTTCGGTGGGAAAAACTTAAATGGACAATGGGTAAGAAGAACAAATAAGGAACTAACTGAGCTCTATCAAGATCCTAACATACTAGCAGTAATTAAGGCGCAAAGACTTAGATGGTTGGGCCATGTGCAGAGGATGATTCCATCTAGAATTCCCAGAATGGTACTATCTAGTGCATTGGCAGGGAAAAGACGAAGAGGAAGACCGAGGTCACGATGGAGTAATGGAGTTAGAGAAGATATGAGAAGAATTAACTTAAGGAACTGGGAAACAAAAGCGACTGACAAAAGGGAGTGGAAAAGAATAGTACATCAAGCCATGGGCCTACTAGGCTCGTAGTGCTTACATATTATAATATCAGTTTTCTAATATTATCCAGTTCCATATCCAGTTCCGAATCCAGTGGTTATATTTCTTCCGTATTGTTTAGTTTCGCTTCCAGTGATTGTATTTTTTTTTCTTGTTTTTTTTGAAATATTTATTTATTATTTTATTACTATATTTTTTTATTGTGCTCATAATAGATTGCAACATTGTCTACAGACATGAATGCAGTAACAATAAATAAAAAAATCGGAGATCCACACCCCGGATTTGAAATCGAAACCTCTGCTTTACGAATCCGAGATCCGAGGTCTACCCACTAGGTCACTAGGCTATCGCTCTTAGACAATATTTTTTCCTGAAACGGGGAACTTTTAAAGCCGGGTCTAGACTATGTAACAAAACATGCTAATAACAAAGTTGTACAACAAATTTGTTGTACAACTTTGTTATGTAACTTGTTATAATATAGCATGAGTATCCAGACTATATAACAAAAAACAAAACAACAACATGCGCATAAATTTTGCAGCATTTTAGATGGATAGCTGGTAGGTTAGGTAGTATATAAAATTGCGTCATATAAGTATGGAGTATCTCTTCATAGCAGCAGCAGCTTGTGTAATATTGTGGAGGCGACACCGGCTTGTTAAATTAATATTTTGGATGTGTCCTTCATTAGCAGCTCGAGCAAAATATAGGTAGTGGTACAGCTCTTTTAGCTGATCTGGAAAGAGATAACATAGACCCATCGACAGGAGACATTAAATGTGATGGCAGTTTTAAAAACTTCTTAAGAATAGAAAGTTCTGATTTTGAATTTCTTATAAATGAAATCGGCCATAAAATAGGCAGGAAAGACATTTCGAGATGCAATTCCAGTAAGAGAAAGATTAACAGTTATATTATTAGCAAAGTATATTTTTTAAACTTTTTACTCATTGTTTCAGAGAGGAAGTATAACATTTCTGTAAAATTTAATTCCTCAGTATTATCGTCTTCACCTGTTCATGATTGAGTGTCACTGTCTGTTTGAATTAGTGTAGCTGGAGAAGTAGCGGATGTAGGTGTAGTGGACGGAATAGAAAGGCTCAGATATATTGTATGATTGAGTGTTTGTTTGAGTAGCTGATGAAGCAGTCTGCATCTGTGTAGCGAATGAAGTGAATGTTACAGGTTTTATGTCTGAACACTCTGCTCTGTAGAGAATAGTATTTATGTCAAATTTAGAGTTGATTTGCACCGATTTGCTGTTAAGGTTCCGCGTACTGCTTTTCTTTTGTTGGCTTGAGTTATAGGCGTACGTGCATTAGTTTTAACTACAGTTTCTGTATCTATTTTCACTTCTATTTCAGTCTATTCATCGTCTTTTTTATTTGTTTTTTAAATCAATAAATGTAGCTCATCCCATAGCAATCCCATAATACTCGTTACTTACGAAATAGCTCAATTAAATGAGTAGTCAGTTCTTTCGACAATTTCATCGCGTAAATAACCCTACGTGAACAGAGCAAAGAAAAATCTAGCACGATCACTCCAGAATGAACAAGGCGATATGACTCCAACGGTTGCTGCTCGCGTAGGTACTATGCCAGAGAAATGTTTCAATAACATGTTTTTAGGTGTAGATCAGTCGCGGTGCGGTTTTATAACTTTCTTTGATGTTTACGGACATCTGTTGGATAACATAAAACATGCTATATAACCAGAAAAATGTTATACAACACTGTGTTTTAAAACTTGTTTATTTAAAATTTTGTAACAAGTTACAAAACTTTGTTATTTAACATGTTTTGTTACATAGTCTGGACCCGGCTTAACGGTAACTTCTTATAGGTAATACACTACAATTTCTGAATATTTTTTCTGAAATTTATGGAATGGTACCAAACACGACCCCCACGGAGGTGGGGGGGGGGGGTTACTTTAAAATCTTAAATAGGAACTCCTTTTTTTTATTTCAGATTTGGATTCTTTGCGTAAAAATAAGCAACTTTTATTCGAAACGTTTTTTCTAATTACGGATAGGTGGCGCTATAATCGGAGAAAACGGGTGTTGGAAATGGGAAATTAAATTAAAATATGGAAAGTCCCCACTAAAATGGAAAATTTTACTTAACTTTTTTGGTTTTAGAACCTAATAATCACAACCCAATAGGTCCCCAAAGCGCTCGAGTGACTGCACATTTAGCATACTTTGCTCCCCTACTATATGTATTATAAATAATATGCGAAGTAATTATTAACCCAAACAACCATAATTCAACTTTTATTTACTAATAAAGAACTGGACGAAAGTGTCACATCAGCTTTTATGAAACACATGAATATTTACATAAAAAGGTAAGTGATCTGCTTGAAATCGATATTCCCAAAATCATCTAAAAATTGTTTATACTTGAGTACTTTGAGACTCTTGTATGAAATGTGAATACCGAAATACGATTAGGAATCTCCATTATGTAATTTCTAAATAATACATAATTCTTAGGAAATGAAAGGTATTATACAAACAAATACTACCTACTGAAATTTTTTGATGGCAATAAATGATGAATTGGTTTATCGAATTTATTTTTAAGGTGATACAGTAGCGATCAACAGGTAGCCAAAACGCGTTCCAAGATTGAGGCTGTAATTTTGAATATTTTTTCGAGATATTTGGCACACGTATTTGTAATATAATAAAGAATGGCGGTACAGAGCCCAATTTGAAAAATATATTAATATGTGGAAATTACTCTGTAAATAAATACAATATTAAAAAAACGAGTCTGTACCGCCATTAAGAAGAACAAAAAAATACACTTTCTTCAAATAAACTTTTTTATCAGATGCCTAGATTTTGACCCGTGTTGAGCTGCCCCCCCCCCCACTTGCAAAAATTAAAAAACAAATAGCCCTGATTTATGAGCTATTTATGAGCTCTCATATTCCGCAAACTAAAAATTTTGAGCTCGTTCCACTGAGCAGGAATTTAATACCCTAGTGGGGGGGCTGAGTCAGCCCCCCCCCACTACTTAAAAATAAGAATATTGAATCGGTTTTGAGGCAGAATTACGAGCTATTTATGAGCTCTTGAAATTATATAGTTTCGATTTTTGAGCTCATCCCCTTCACCCCCAAACAACCCTTTAATTGATTTAACTTAAGAGAAAGATACTGAGAAAACTTAAAATATATCGTATTGCTGATATAATTCCTATAGCTTATATACTCTAAGAATAAACTATTAAATCAAGAGCATTTCGATTATTGAGCTACAACCCCTTCGCAAGAAAACCACCCTATCTTCCCGGCTTAAGAGAAAGTTGTACTTAAAATGCATTAAACTAATTATTTGGCGACTACATATCATTTAATAATTTATAAGCTTCCAAATTACGCGCATTTAGATCAGTAAATTGCAATTTATTTTGTATAGTGCAGTCACTGAAGGTAAAAATCAACGATTACCTTCAATTTCGGTAAACCTTCATAGATTTTCACGAAAATTGGTCAGTGGTTAGAGGATACGTCAAGAAACAAAGGTGACATGGTACCACCTTGCGCCTTTACCCTGAGAGTGGATACCGCCGCTTCTCGGGGGTGAAAATTATTTTATAAAAAATGACTGCACAAATCAATAAAAGAACAAATTAAAAGCAAAATTTATTATATAAAGTTAATAAAATAAGTCAATACTTTTAAGTTATTAAAGATCAAAGATTTTAATTATTTGTGAAAAAATGCATGTTTTGAAGAGGTTTTTTGTAAATCACTGAAAAACTGTAAGTTTTTACAAAAAAGTTAATAGTAGTTTAATTCGTATATCTTATATTCTAAGAATAAACTCTTAAATCACGCGCCTTTCGATTATAGACCTACAACCCCTTCGCAAGAAACCCATCCAATATTCCCGGCTTAAGAGAGAGTTGTTCTTAAAATAATTTAAATTAATTATTTGGCGACTACATATCGTTTAATAATTTATGAGCTTGCAAAATATACGCATCTCAATTATTGAATTTCCATTTTCTTTCTATAGTGCAGTCACTGAAGGTAAAAATCAACTATTACCTTCGATTTCGGTAAATCTCCATTTATTTTCACGAATTGACAATAACAACTTGGGGTTTTAGCCTGGGGTATATGTCACCCCTTCTCGGTAGTGAAAATTACTTTATTAAAAATAACCCCTTAAATCGAGAGAGGGACAAATTGTAAGCAAAATTTGTTATATAATGTGATTAAAATAAATCAATACTTTTTGATTTATTAAAGATCAAATATTTTAATTTTTGGAAAGAAAATGCATGCTTTAGAGCGATTTTTCATAAATGACTCAAGAACTGTAAGTTTTTACAAAAAAGTTTTCATCACTAAAATTGAAGCTAATAAAAAATATAATAAATTGCTTACTTGAAAACCCCTTTAATGTTAATTTAAAGTAAGTTATTGGTAATTAAATGTATATTTTTTTCCGCGACTGTTAAAATCTAATGGTTCAAGCTTAAATAACGGGAAAGAGATGCATTTTATAACACTTAGGTACTAAATACTTGTCAAAGTACTTAGAAATACCTATCAAACATAAGATCCAGAAAAAGTTTATAGTATCAAAATCCGCTCACCAATTTTCGTGAAAATGAATGGAGATTTACCGAAATCGAAGGTCATAGTTGATTTTTACCTTCAGTGACTGCACTATAGAAAGAAAATGGCAATTCAATAATTGAGATGCGTATATTTTGCGAGCTCATAAATTATTAAACAATATATAGTCGACAGATAATTAATTTAAAGTATTTTAAGTACAACCCTCTCTTAAGCCGGGAATATGGGATGGTTTTCTTGCGAAGGGATTGTAGTTCAATAATCGAAAGGCGTGTGATTTAAGAGTTTATTCTTAGAATATAAGCTATACGAATTAAACTACTATTAAATTTTTTTGTAAAAACTTACAGTTTTTCAGTGATTTACAAAAAACCTCTTCAAAACATGCATTTTTTTCACAAATAATTAAAATCTTTGATCTTTAATAACTTAAAAAGTATTGACTTATTTTATTAACTTTATATAATAAATTTTGCCTTTAATTTGTTCTTTTATTGATTTGTGCAGTTATTTTTTATAAAATAATTTTCACCCCCGAGAAGGGGCGGTATCCACCCTCAGGGTAAAGGCGCAAGGCGGTACCATGTCACCTTTGTTTCTTGACGTATCCTCTAACCAGTGACCAATTTTCGTAAATATCGATGAAGGTTCACCGAAATTGAAGGTAATCGTTGATTTTTACCTTCAGTGACTGCACTATACAAAATAAATTGCAATTTACTGATCTAAATGCGCGTAATTTGGAAGCTTATAAATTATTAAATGATATGTAGTCGCCAAATAATTAGTTTAACGCATTTTAAGTACAACTTTCTCTTAAGCCGGGAAGATAGGGTGGTTTTCTTGCGAAGGGGTTGTAGCTCAATAATCGAAATGCTCTTGATTTAATAGTTTATTCTTAGAGTATATAAGCTATAGGAATTATATCCGCAATACGATATATTTTAAGTTTTCTCAGCATCTTTCTCTTAAATTAAATCAATTAAAGGGTTGTTTGGGGGTGAAGGGGATGAGCTCAAAAATCGAAACTATATAATTTCAAGAGCTCATAAATAGCTCGTAATTCTGCCGCAAAAACCGATTCAATATTCCTATTTTTAATCAGCCCCCCCCCCCCCCACTAGGGTATTAAATTCCTGCTCAGTGGAACGAGCTCAAAATTTTTAGTTTGCGGAATATGAGAGCTCATAAATAGCTCATAAATCAGGGCTATTTGTTTTTTAATTTTTGAAAGTGGGGGGGGGGGGCAGCTCAACACGGGTTAGATTTTGTGTCATTTTGGAACTACTAATGAAATAAAAAATTTTAGTAGTTCCAAAATGACATAAAATCTAGGCATCGGATAAAAAAGTTTATTTGAAGAAAGTGTATTTTTTTGTTCTTCTTAGTGGCGGTACAGGCTCGTTTTTTTAATATTGTATTTAATTACAGAGTAATTTCCACATATTAATATATTTTTTAAATTGGGCTCTGTACCGCCATTCTTTATTATATTACGAATACGTGTGCCACATATCTCGAAAAAATATTCAAAATTACAGCCGCAATCTTGGAACGCGTTTTCGCTACCAGTTGATCGTTACTGTTTCCTCTTAAGTAAAATATGTCATTTGGATATTTTTTTAAACTCGATAGATCCTAGGGACATGTCGGTAGATCGGTAGGTTCATCACTTTTGGGAGTTTTGGGAATATCCCAATTGACAACGCAATATACACCGACGCCGTCTACAACAAGCGACGAATCAGAGATGCCAGATTGGGGTACTTTCGCCCATTTTTAGGGTAATTTGAAAGCACATGGGAAAATTTTTATAGGTTGAATTGGTTGGGGAATTTTTCGGGAGGAAAATTGAGCAAACTGAATTGCAATATAAATGTATGTAACATATAACATTATATTAATATTATAACCTATCGAGTATTTGCTTCTGATTAAAAAAACCGAAAAATGGTTTTTGGAACAACCGCTTTTTTTGACCAGTTATAACCGCCAGGTTAAACCGTAAGTAAAAAACCGGTATAACCGAAAACCGGTTTTTTGTTCAACAACCGCCATCCCTACCTTGGTTGTTACAAATACAGTTCGCTGGAATAAGTTTTACCCCCCTTATTAACTTATTTATTTTTAGCACATAAGAAAAACGCTCGGATAGGTCGATTTTTAAAATAATCATAGTATATTATAGCGTCAATGTTTCGAACTTTACGCGATCCCTCTTCTTCACTACTACTACATTGTTTGATTTGCTTGTTTAGATAAAATGCTAAGAAGAAATGCGTTCAATGTGTGTCCCCGTTTAGGATTTTGTCCTCTTCAGGGTTTGTCGTGAATGTTTTGTGTGGCAGTAAAAGCAAACAGTCCGAAAAACACACTGGGGCAAGTGTCGTGTCCTGGTGTTTTTCCTTGGTTATGCCGGACGGTGGTGTCCAGAAGGCTAAAAGTCAACAGAGAAGAAAGTTTTGATGGATTGTTGTTGGTTCCATAGACATTTACGTGTACTGTCCGTGCTTTGCTCTCGACCAGTCTCCCTAGAAACCATTGTACAACGACAGGCGAGCCTGCGTCCCTCGTGGGCGGTCAGGAGGTGGCTTTTGAGCGCAGCGTGGACAGTGAGCGTTCGAGTGGAGAGTTCTTCTTCAGGTGACAGGCACAACTTTGATTTTTTTAAATAGGAAAATAAGTACATCATGTGACAACTCATTTAAAGGCTTTTTTCTACAACCGTGTTAAAAATGCCATTTTTAGAACTCCATACGTGCGTTAAAAATGCTACTTTATGGCAGGGCCGGTTTTAGGTTTCTGAGCGCCCCTGGCAAAATAAAATTTGGCGCCCCTTCATATAAGAATATACAAATTTACTGCAAATATAAAAAAATAGGAAAAAATCAAAATTTTACCATAAAGAACTATGTAAAAATATATTTATTTAAAAAATAGTAGGATAGTTATTACTTATAACTTATCCAACATAGGGCATAGCATAGCGAGCACATTTTAATTTCAAGCGACGAAGAAGCGAGGTAAAAGATAAATGCACATTATCAACAACCAGTAAAAAATGTGTATAAATACCTATTTAGATGGAAAATAAGCCACAATTAAATTGAAAAAAATAATTTTATTATCGTTTCGACGCCCAAATCGGGTGTCGTTTTCAAAATACAAAATACTACTAAAAAAAAATGTTGTTGCTTAGTAAAAAATTCGTCTAATAATTTATTTAATCTGACTCATTTATATCATTTAATGTGTATAAATCTTCTACAAGACCAAAAACATGTTGATTATGCGCAAGATATAGCTGCATCCCCAATAACTAAATTGAGGGAGTGGCATAAAATAGCATGCGGATATTCTTTGCAAACGCGAGCTTGTACATCTTTATTTTTTCTCTTCCTTTTAGAGCCGTTGTGATATCCTTGGCCTTACAATCATCTATGCAAATTCAAATAAAATCATTCATTATTTTTTTTTATTATCTCATGAGCTTTTTATTATCTCTATGACTCGATACCTATAGAACCAAGCTATGGTTTTAGGTATCGAGTTACTAGGACAAACAATATGCTGCATACTAAAATTAAACCCGGTACTGTGGGATAAGAACATCAGTATAAAAACAAAAAGAAGAATATAATATAACACCATGACAAAAAGTATTCTGAATAATGGGTGTGAAAATTGAATAAAAAATACGAACACCAAATGCAAAATAAGAGCAACAGAGATCGAATACCTAAGGCCGCGTTCAGAGTGGACGAGCAAAGAGCAAAGAGCAAAGAGCAACGAGCAAAGAGCAAAGGGCAAAAAGTGCACGTTCAGAGTGGACGAGCAAAGAGCAAAGAGCAAAGAAGTGCTAATAGCGGGTAGTTACGCTAGACGAGAGTTTAGTTCTTTTCCACTCGTCAGTATGGATACTTTACTCTCACAGTAGTCCATGTAGTGAGACCGCTCCCGTCTGAAAAAATTTCCGATTCGGTCTCTTTGTGGATTCCTATTTAAAAATATTTTAAAATTTCCTTTAAACAAATCTGAAGGGTGCCGGGCGGAATTTTTGGGCAGAAATTGTTTAAACAATTTTTTTTTTAACAAATACAAAACATCACGTTTTTTGCTCTAGAACATATATTTTTAAGTTTTGTGGGTCATTCTAAACAACAAAGGTATCTTATAAATGTTCTCAAAAATTGATAGTTTTCGAGTTATAGGCAATTTAAAATCTGAAAAATGCGAAAATACGCATTTTCGAGGCCTAAAAACTCATATTTAAATTAGTATTTTTGAGGTTGCCAGATACTTAAATTGAAGTTTAAACATTGAGCTTCAAGAATCTGAAGAGTGATCGCGTCTAACCTTAATTTATACCGATGATTTTTAATTGTTAAATATGCGTGTTTATCCGATTTCTTTGCGCGCTCTATTTCAAAAATCTCCTATTTTCCTCCGAAAATTATTTTTTCTAGATTTTTTGGGATTTTCTAAATAAAATAAGTTTCTTGACATTTTACTCAAAAGTTAACAGTTTTAAAGTTATAAGCGATTTAAAATCCAAAAATGAGTTTTTTATTAACTTATAACTTTAAAACTATTAACTTTTGAGAAAAATGTCAAGAAACTTATTTTATTTGGAATGTCCCAAAAAATCTAGAAAAAATAATTTTCGGAGGAAATAGGAGATTTTTGACATAGAGCGCGCCGCACCGGCAAAAATATCGGATAAACACGCATATTTAACAATTAAAAGCAACTGTATAAATTAAGGTTAGACGCGATCACTCTTCAGAATCGAAGCTGAATGTTTAATCATCAATTTAAGTATCTGGCAACCTCAAAAATACTAATTGAAATATGAATTTTTAAGCCTCGAAAATGCGTATTTTCGCATTTTTCAGATTTTAAATCGCCTATAACTCGAACACTATTAATTTTTGGGAAAAATTACAAGATATAGTCGGTTCGCTAAACTCAGACGCAACTGGCTAGATATTTTAGTCGATAATTTTTTTGTTTTTTTCCAATTTTGCAAAAATTGGCAAAATCACTAACTATTTAGTGATTATTAACTGTTTAGTAATTATTTTTTGCCAATTTTACTAAAATTGGCAAAATTACCGACTAAATTATCTAGAAAGTTGCGTCTGAGTTTAGCGAACAGACTATACCTTTTTTGTTTAGAATAACCCAAAAACCTAAAAATATATGTTCCGGAGCAAAAAACGTGATCTTTTGTATTTGCTTAAAAATAGTTATTTATGAAACAGTTCGTGAAGTATGCTTTTTGCGAACGCACGCGATATTTAGAGCACGAGCAACAGCGGCGCGAGTGCTATACATCGCGTAAGTTCGCAAAAAGTACTTCACGCACAGTTTCATACAATATTTTATCTACTCTACCATAAACAAATAAAAAAACTGTAACTCTTCGTCACTGGAATTCATTTCTATTCTACAATTTTTAGAACTTTGATATTTAAAAATTCTAACTTCTTTCAAACCACAAAACTGTAAAAACTTTTGTCGTAATTTATTGCTCATTATGTCATCACCATGACAACGCCAAAGTTAAGGATATTTGATTATATGAAAGTGTGTTACAGTGCGAAAAAGTAAGTCCCATTTAAAATACATTGTTACTTCACGCTCACTTTAAACACTTCACGCACTGCTATCTAGAATGACAGTTTTCACAAACTAAAAACTTACACATAATATAACACAGTAGATAAAATTGTTTAAACAATTTCTGCCCAAAAATTCCGCCCGGTGCTCTTCAGATTTGTTTAAAGGGGACATTTTTGAATAGGAATTGACAAAGAAACCGAATCAACATTTTTTTCAGACGGGAGCGGTCTCACAACATGGACCAAAGAGTGCGAGCGGAGAAATCAAACTTGTTTGGTTTCGCCGCTTTGCTCTTTGCTAGCACTCTGTGTACCTCCATTTCCCAGTATGAGTTTGATTTCTCCGCTTTGCTCTTTGCTCTTTGCTCGTCCACTCTGAACGCGGCCTAAGTAGAAGCTGTAGAAGGGATAGAATAAATAACATAGAGATTAAGAAAATAATGGTAATGAATTCAAGGGATAATAGACAACATAGAACAAAAGAGATTAACCTGGTATGGACATGGCAGAAGAGCAGACCAAAATCGTTGATAAACAGAATAACAGATTGGAGCCCGATAGGAAGAAGGAAGAGAGACAGACCCCGAAAATCTTTTAGAGATAAAATGGACGAAGCAATATTAGAAAAGAAACCTGCAGGACTGGAAAAACAGAAAGAACTGAAAATAACGGTCAAGTGAAATAATACAGGAAAAACTATGGAAATCCAGGGTGGTCAAGAAAAAACAGGATGTTTCTAAATAAATGCGACAAACTTTAAAGGGTAATTCTATATGAAAAAATAATGACAGTTTGCTCTATAAGCGTATGTCAGCAAATACTTCGTTTCCGAGATATTAGTCCTGTCGCCAGGGGGGGTACAACGGCCTCGTTAATTCAGATGGACTTACCCAAATTTTTTTTATGTATTTTGACCCGTAGAACACGAATTTTTTGGGTAACAGTTGATCCGGATGTCGATAAGATTGTTATAGACCAAGAACTTGAGGAATCAAATAACAGCGATTTTTGGCAAAACAAAACAATATTTTGTATTTTTTGGGTCATTTTAAGCAAAAAGTATTTCTACAAGTTTTTTAGTAGGATGCACAGTTTTCGAGATAAACGCGGTTGAACTTTCAAAAAATCGAAAAACTGCAATTTTTAAACCCGAATAACTTTTGATTAAAAAATAAAATAACAATTCTGCTTAGCGCCTTTGAAAGTTCAAGTCAAATTATGTCGGTTTTGATTATTTGCATTGCTAAAAATTTATTGTGTTATTGCTAAACAAAGCTACAAACAACTAGTGCGTGAGTGATGTTTCTATGATTTCTCATTTAAAATCGAACGAGTAGGTAGAATAGGTACTAGTGCAATCAAGACTATTTCTACGTTACATGCGTTAAAACGCATGTAAAAGCACGGGAAACCCTACGTGTTTATAGCTTTGTTAAACAATAAAAAAATAAATTTTTACCAATGCAAATAATCAAAACCGATATAATTTGACTTAAACTTTCAAATGCGGTAAGCAGACTTGCTATTTTATTTTTTAATCAAAAGTTATTCGGGTTCAAAAATTGCAATTTTTCGATTTTTTTAAAGTTCAACCGCGTTTATCTCGAAAACTGTGCATCCTACGAAAAAACTTGTAGAAATATTTTTTACTTAAAATGGCCCAAAAAATACAAAATATTGTTTTGTTTTGCCAAAAATCGCTGTTATTTGATTCCTCAAGTTCTTGGTCTATAACAATCTTATCGACATCCGGATCAACTGTTACCCAAAAAATTCGTGTTCTACGGGTCAAAATACATAAAAAAAACTTGAGTAAGTCCATCTGAATTAACGAGGCCGTTGTACCCCCCCTGGCGACAGGACTATATGGGGTGTTGACATTTTTTTACAAACTGACGATTTCTTTATTGTTCTAAAACCGGTTCAGATATGCAAATGAAATTTGATGTGTTTTAAGAGGTAATTATTGCGCATTTTTTGACATAAAATTAATAATTTTATATCTACTGTTGAAATGGTGTGAATTTTTTTAAAGAAAAACATAGTACGCCACTGAGATATTTCAAATAACAAATCATTTTGGAATTACTCGTTCAATTTATGATATATACAAAAATCTATTATTCCTTTTTTTCATACGTCGTTCGTGCCGTTTTTATGCAAAAAGTGAAACATCTTAACGCGTACAAAGTATTCGAAATAAATTTCTATATATTCATATTATGAAAAAGAACTTGTCAATTCTAATTCATATAGATATACCTGGTTTGTTTTTTTTTATTTCAAATTACACACCCACGGACACACGACAATGTTGATAAAGCAAAGTTTACAGAACAGGAAGACAAAACTATTTAACCATTGAGGCTATAATGACAAGCAGCAGTATAATAATATCACTGACTATTCATAAATTTGTTGATACTTCGTAAATCTGATCTTCGTGTATTTTAAGTATGTATGTATAACAGTGTAATACCATAAAAGTGATAGGTATTACCTGACAAATGACCTTTAAAAGCCATAACAATTTTTAGGTTGCATTATTTTTATTAGAGAATTTTTGTGAGCTAGAAATAGTTTTCTTATTGTTACAATTATTTAATATTAATTGTCTTAGGAGTAATCTTAGCCCAAAGATAATCTTTAAAGTCCAAAAAAATAGTGAATGTAAAAAATATTATATTTTTTTTTTGTTTAGCTAATGCCTCGACAACTAATGGCCATTGGCATGGTAGGTACGGTAATTTTGAACAGTTAGGTACCTAGTGTCATGTGTAAGTAGTGTGTGTGTTGAGTAAGTGGCTTGTTACTTTGCAATGTCGACGTCATTGTCTTTGCAAAGAGACGCTAATTGTATCCGAACGTCTGCGGTCCCTCCGGTGAGAACCGATCCCACGAGGACAGAAACTATATTCATTTATTAATTTATAATAAATGAAAAATTTCCGACCCTGGTGAGATTCGAACCCACAACCTTTCGGATTTTTTCGATCCAAAGGCAGGCGCTCTTACCACTGAGCCACGGAGGGGGGTAAATATTATATTTATATATCAGCGTCTCTAAAAATTTGGCGCCCCCAAATTCTGGCGCCCCGGGCGGTCGCCCTGCTCGCCCGCCCCTTTATCCGGCGCTGCTTTAAGGCACTAGTGCTTTAAAATTTTTATGGCACTGCAATTCGTATTGATCGTATAGGCAATTTTGATGTAATGTTAAAAAAATATAAAAATGGAATGTCAGTCAAGTTCAAGTAAAAGTTTTTGTAGATATTGTCCTGTAATTACGTTTGTAGAAAAAATATTGCATGACATGCGTGTTAAAAAGTGCATTTTTAAGGCACTCATGTGAATTGCAGAACTCGCTGTCGCTCATTCTGCAAACTTTCACATGCGTGCCTTAAACGTGTACTTTTAACACTTATATCATAAATAACTATTGAAATACTGATTACAAAAATTTATAGTATTTTAAGCCTTTCTGAGAGCATATGCGCAAAAATTTCGCTCGAATTATTTTTAAATGCGTTAATTTTTTTCGAATACTGAGAAAACCTTAAGTATTTTTAAAAAATTTAAACGCAGAAAGAAATATTACTGTATTATCCATGGTCGAAAGTCCTTGAGAACTTCTATAATATTTATTTTAATAAGTCACAGGGGTGAAAAAAAATAGTCTTATTTTTAATTTTAAATATATATTACAAAAGAAACTTTTTGTTCATTATAAGGGACTTTCTGCCCTCGGGAATAATGTAGTCTTCTATTTTGGGTTTAAATTTTTTAAAAATACCTATTAGTTATCTCAGGATTCGAAAAAAATAAATGCGTTTAAAAAGAACTCGACTGAAATTTTGCGCCTACGCTCTCAAAAAGGATTAAAGTATTAAACATTTTTGTACTGTTTGAATTTATGCGACGATTGACGATCCACTGTTTTAAAGATTGGTTGAACAGATGTTGCCAGTTGTATGGTCCTCACTATGTGTATCATAAGTTATTCAACAGGGCATAGAATATACATGGTTAGAAAATATACGCCAAAGTCAGCGCCTCTATGCGGAAAATCTCTGAACTAAAAATTGATGTGGACCATACAAAGTGAGGTCCCACTTTTTTTTGTAAAAAAACAGTGTTTGCTATCAGTACATGTCTACGAAAAAGTCTTACATTGATTGACTAAGTGAGGTCCGTATACTGGACCTCACTTTGTACAGGACCTCACTTCAACCGCAGTTTCTTTTGATATGTGGCTCACTTCATACGCTGGGAGTAAATATATATATATATAATATATATATATATATATATATATATATATATATATAACAAGGAGAGGTTAACGCGAGTTAATAGATATCGGCATGGCTCGCAACAATGAAAATACAAAATATGCATAAGATGGAATGCAACCACAGATACGTGTTTCTGACTTATTAGTCGTCATCAGTATGGTATATGTTTGGCTCCTGTTTGGCTATACCATACTGATGACGACTAATAAGTCAGAAACACGTGTCTGTGGTTGCATTCCATCTTATGCATATTTTGTATATATATATATATATATATATATATATATATATATATATATATATATATATATAGATATATATTTATGCACAGATATCAAAGTGAGGTCCTGACATTACGCGCACTTAGTGAGGACCGGTAGAAAACGTAGACATAATCGTTTAGACTCTTCATAGTGACCTTGACAAGTAAATAGCAATTAAAAAATGACGAGTATACACAAAAAAAAATTACGTATATGTGCCCCGTATTGTTCAAGTATATTGCCACCCAAGTGAGGCCATTATACGCAGCTATTAAAGTGAGACTGTATATACTTTTTCGTTATGCGCACAAAGTGAGGACAACTTTACGTGTATATTTCCTTACAGCTCATCAAGTGAGGACCATACAGTGTTGTCGATAAATATGAGATTAATCGTTTCTACTGCCTTTTTCTGTATAACACAGTAAGAATTATTATTGTTTCGATGTTTCAGTCACTTGTAGTTATAAGAAGGATGTGGACTCTTTGTTCTTGCTCGTACTGTTTGTTAATTTTATAACATTTTAGTACCTCAGCATTAAATCACGGTAGCCTTATCGGAGACTAGCGTTAATAAAGAAATAGTTTTATATTTTTTAATAATTTACGTTAAAGATGGATAGGAAAGCAAGAATTTTGAAAATAGCGTTAGTTGAGAACAATAATAATCAAAATGGAGGATACAGTGATAGTTCAGTTATGTGAAATTTATATTGAACTTAACATATAAATATAAAAGCCCGACTTTTGATCTAAGGGGAACACAGTTTTTACGGTACATACATATCTGTCATTTGTCAACCCCCTCCCTTCCATTTCCCCCACCCCTTATTTTTAAATAGGGAAGAGGGGCGTGTGCTAGCTCATTTGAAAGGATATTCAATTCTCTATCCGGTATTACTAACATTGACATAATTATCTATATAGAGTGTATTTTAGTATAGGTACTGTTGCCCCTGTCGATTTTCATTTTGAAACGACAATTTTCCAACCTTAATTTTAGTATACAAGATGATTTACTTAATTTAATTAAACTTAATGTACCTTTTTTACTGACTTAATTTTACAGTTATTCCACTAGATGGCAAATACAGTGAATATGTGCATATGTTTTATTTCGAATAATCATTTTAAAATAGTTTTAGTTTTCTATTTTCTCTGAAAATTGTTGCAAGCTTCTTGTTCTTATACTTAAAATCATGTCACTACAAATTTATACGAGACTACATATTAAGAGTATAGAAAGTATTATAATATATGACATACATGCTTTTTTCCATTTATTGAAGATATTTCACCTTATCCTAAAACAATGCAATGTGACCAAGTGTCCTCAACTAAAAAAATATATCCCACTATTTTGATATTAAATGTATAGTTTGTACTATAAACCGTATTGAAATAGATTGCAACATGTGTGTGTGGTTGGGATATTGACTGCGAAACCTAAGGCTTCATTCGCCTAATCATATTTACCTTTGATTCTTATAACAATAAATAAAATTGATTAACATTTTATATCAATATTATTAGTGTTTTTAAACAATATCAGTATGATATATCAGTATGATAAAGTCAAGGTAAACAATACTATAACAGAAAGCTTTGAGGTCAAACCAGGACTGCGACAGGGTGATCCATTATCGTCTATAATGTTTAGCATATTACTAGAAAAGGTTATACAGGAAGCAAACATTAATAGAACAGGTCTGATCTACCACAAAAAACATCAGTGCTTGGCATTCGCAGACGATTTGGTAATCTTGGCTAGGAGCAAAATAGAACTTATAGAAACACTCATGAAACTCGAGGAGAGGGCAGCAACCAAAGGATTGTATATAAATGAAGCAAAAACAAAGTATATGGAATGAACAAATAAGCAATTCGTTCGGGGGCAATACATAACAATGACAACAGCGAAAGGAACACAGTATAAATTCGAAGAAGTTGGGAGATTTGAGTACTTAGGAACTGTCTTCACAAGAGATCCTAACTGTGAAGAAAAAATACAAAAGAGAATTATGTCGGGCAACCGCGCTATATTTGCTTTTAATGGGTTGTTAAGAAGTAAACATATACCACGAAGAGCAAAACTAAGAACTTACAAGACCGTAATAAGGCCGATAGTAACGTATGCTTCTGAAACATGGGTCACAACAAAAAAACATCAAGAGTTGTTATTAGTTTGGGAGAGGAAAATACTGCGCAAAATCTTCGGTGGGAAAAACTTAAATGGACAATGGGTAAGAAGAACAAATAAGGAACTAACTGAGCTCTATCAAGATCCTAACATACTAGCAGTAATTAAGGCGCAAAGACTTAGATGGTTGGGCCATGTGCAGAGGATGATTCCATCTAGAATTCCCAGAATGGTACTATCTAGTGCATTGGCAGGGAAAAGACGAAGAGGAAGACCGAGGTCACGATGGAGTAATGGAGTTAGAGAAGATATGAGAAGAATTAACTTAAGGAACTGGGAAACAAAAGCGACTGACAAAAGGGAGTGGAAAAGAATAGTACATCAAGCCATGGGCCTACTAGGCTCGTAGTGCTTACATATTATAATATCAGTTTTCTAATATTATCCAGTTCCATATCCAGTTCCGAATCCAGTGGTTATATTTCTTCCGTATTGTTTAGTTTCGCTTCCAGTGATTGTATTTTTTTTTCTTGTTTTTTTTGAAATATTTATTTATTATTTTATTACTATATTTTTTTATTGTGCTCATAATAGATTGCAACATTGTCTACAGACATGAATGCAGTAACAATAAATAAAAAAATCGGAGATCCACACCCCGGATTTGAAATCGAAACCTCTGCTTTACGAATCCGAGATCCGAGGTCTACCCACTAGGTCACTAGGCTATCGCTCTTAGACAATATTTTTTCCTGAAACGGGGAACTTTTAAAGCCGGGTCTAGACTATGTAACAAAACATGCTAATAACAAAGTTGTACAACAAATTTGTTGTACAACTTTGTTATGTAACTTGTTATAATATAGCATGAGTATCCAGACTATATAACAAAAAACAAAACAACAACATGCGCATAAATTTTGCAGCATTTTAGATGGATAGCTGGTAGGTTAGGTAGTATATAAAATTGCGTCATATAAGTATGGAGTATCTCTTCATAGCAGCAGCAGCTTGTGTAATATTGTGGAGGCGACACCGGCTTGTTAAATTAATATTTTGGATGTGTCCTTCATTAGCAGCTCGAGCAAAATATAGGTAGTGGTACAGCTCTTTTAGCTGATCTGGAAAGAGATAACATAGACCCATCGACAGGAGACATTAAATGTGATGGCAGTTTTAAAAACTTCTTAAGAATAGAAAGTTCTGATTTTGAATTTCTTATAAATGAAATCGGCCATAAAATAGGCAGGAAAGACATTTCGAGATGCAATTCCAGTAAGAGAAAGATTAACAGTTATATTATTAGCAAAGTATATTTTTTAAACTTTTTACTCATTGTTTCAGAGAGGAAGTATAACATTTCTGTAAAATTTAATTCCTCAGTATTATCGTCTTCACCTGTTCATGATTGAGTGTCACTGTCTGTTTGAATTAGTGTAGCTGGAGAAGTAGCGGATGTAGGTGTAGTGGACGGAATAGAAAGGCTCAGATATATTGTATGATTGAGTGTTTGTTTGAGTAGCTGATGAAGCAGTCTGCATCTGTGTAGCGAATGAAGTGAATGTTACAGGTTTTATGTCTGAACACTCTGCTCTGTAGAGAATAGTATTTATGTCAAATTTAGAGTTGATTTGCACCGATTTGCTGTTAAGGTTCCGCGTACTGCTTTTCTTTTGTTGGCTTGAGTTATAGGCGTACGTGCATTAGTTTTAACTACAGTTTCTGTATCTATTTTCACTTCTATTTCAGTCTATTCATCGTCTTTTTTATTTGTTTTTTAAATCAATAAATGTAGCTCATCCCATAGCAATCCCATAATACTCGTTACTTACGAAATAGCTCAATTAAATGAGTAGTCAGTTCTTTCGACAATTTCATCGCGTAAATAACCCTACGTGAACAGAGCAAAGAAAAATCTAGCACGATCACTCCAGAATGAACAAGGCGATATGACTCCAACGGTTGCTGCTCGCGTAGGTACTATGCCAGAGAAATGTTTCAATAACATGTTTTTAGGTGTAGATCAGTCGCGGTGCGGTTTTATAACTTTCTTTGATGTTTACGGACATCTGTTGGATAACATAAAACATGCTATATAACCAGAAAAATGTTATACAACACTGTGTTTTAAAACTTGTTTATTTAAAATTTTGTAACAAGTTACAAAACTTTGTTATTTAACATGTTTTGTTACATAGTCTGGACCCGGCTTAACGGTAACTTCTTATAGGTAATACACTACAATTTCTGAATATTTTTTCTGAAATTTATGGAATGGTACCAAACACGACCCCCACGGAGGTGGGGGGGGGGGGTTACTTTAAAATCTTAAATAGGAACTCCTTTTTTTTATTTCAGATTTGGATTCTTTGCGTAAAAATAAGCAACTTTTATTCGAAACGTTTTTTCTAATTACGGATAGGTGGCGCTATAATCGGAGAAAACGGGTGTTGGAAATGGGAAATTAAATTAAAATATGGAAAGTCCCCACTAAAATGGAAAATTTTACTTAACTTTTTTGGTTTTAGAACCTAATAATCACAACCCAATAGGTCCCCAAAGCGCTCGAGTGACTGCACATTTAGCATACTTTGCTCCCCTACTATATGTATTATAAATAATATGCGAAGTAATTATTAACCCAAACAACCATAATTCAACTTTTATTTACTAATAAAGAACTGGACGAAAGTGTCACATCAGCTTTTATGAAACACATGAATATTTACATAAAAAGGTAAGTGATCTGCTTGAAATCGATATTCCCAAAATCATCTAAAAATTGTTTATACTTGAGTACTTTGAGACTCTTGTATGAAATGTGAATACCGAAATACGATTAGGAATCTCCATTATGTAATTTCTAAATAATACATAATTCTTAGGAAATGAAAGGTATTATACAAACAAATACTACCTACTGAAATTTTTTGATGGCAATAAATGATGAATTGGTTTATCGAATTTATTTTTAAGGTGATACAGTAGCGATCAACAGGTAGCCAAAACGCGTTCCAAGATTGAGGCTGTAATTTTGAATATTTTTTCGAGATATTTGGCACACGTATTTGTAATATAATAAAGAATGGCGGTACAGAGCCCAATTTGAAAAATATATTAATATGTGGAAATTACTCTGTAAATAAATACAATATTAAAAAAACGAGTCTGTACCGCCATTAAGAAGAACAAAAAAATACACTTTCTTCAAATAAACTTTTTTATCAGATGCCTAGATTTTGACCCGTGTTGAGCTGCCCCCCCCCACTTGCAAAAATTAAAAAACAAATAGCCCTGATTTATGAGCTATTTATGAGCTCTCATATTCCGCAAACTAAAAATTTTGAGCTCGTTCCACTGAGCAGGAATTTAATACCCTAGTGGGGGGGCTGAGTCAGCCCCCCCCCACTACTTAAAAATAAGAATATTGAATCGGTTTTGAGGCAGAATTACGAGCTATTTATGAGCTCTTGAAATTATATAGTTTCGATTTTTGAGCTCATCCCCTTCACCCCCAAACAACCCTTTAATTGATTTAACTTAAGAGAAAGATGCTGAGAAAACTTAAAATATATCGTATTGCTGATATAATTCCTATAGCTTATATACTCTAAGAATAAACTATTAAATCAAGAGCATTTCGATTATTGAGCTACAACCCCTTCGCAAGAAAACCACCCTATCTTCCCGGCTTAAGAGAAAGTTGTACTTAAAATGCATTAAACTAATTATTTGGCGACTACATATCATTTAATAATTTATAAGCTTCCAAATTACGCGCATTTAGATCAGTAAATTGCAATTTATTTTGTATAGTGCAGTCACTGAAGGTAAAAATCAACGATTACCTTCAATTTCGGTAAACCTTCATAGATTTTCACGAAAATTGGTCAGTGGTTAGAGGATACGTCAAGAAACAAAGGTGACATGGTACCACCTTGCGCCTTTACCCTGAGAGTGGATACCGCCGCTTCTCGGGGGTGAAAATTATTTTATAAAAAATGACTGCACAAATCAATAAAAGAACAAATTAAAAGCAAAATTTATTATATAAAGTTAATAAAATAAGTCAATACTTTTAAGTTATTAAAGATCAAAGATTTTAATTATTTGTGAAAAAATGCATGTTTTGAAGAGGTTTTTTGTAAATCACTGAAAAACTGTAAGTTTTTACAAAAAAGTTAATAGTAGTTTAATTCGTATATCTTATATTCTAAGAATAAACTCTTAAATCACGCGCCTTTCGATTATAGACCTACAACCCCTTCGCAAGAAACCCATCCAATATTCCCGGCTTAAGAGAGAGTTGTTCTTAAAATAATTTAAATTAATTATTTGGCGACTACATATCGTTTAATAATTTATGAGCTTGCAAAATATACGCATCTCAATTATTGAATTTCCATTTTCTTTCTATAGTGCAGTCACTGAAGGTAAAAATCAACTATTACCTTCGATTTCGGTAAATCTCCATTTATTTTCACGAATTGACAATAACAACTTGGGGTTTTAGCCTGGGGTATATGTCACCCCTTCTCGGTAGTGAAAATTACTTTATTAAAAATAACCCCTTAAATCGAGAGAGGGACAAATTGTAAGCAAAATTTGTTATATAATGTGATTAAAATAAATCAATACTTTTTGATTTATTAAAGATCAAATATTTTAATTTTTGGAAAGAAAATGCATGCTTTAGAGCGATTTTTCATAAATGACTCAAGAACTGTAAGTTTTTACAAAAAAGTTTTCATCACTAAAATTGAAGCTAATAAAAAATATAATAAATTGCTTACTTGAAAACCCCTTTAATGTTAATTTAAAGTAAGTTATTGGTAATTAAATGTATATTTTTTTCCGCGACTGTTAAAATCTAATGGTTCAAGCTTAAATAACGGGAAAGAGATGCATTTTATAACACTTAGGTACTAAATACTTGTCAAAGTACTTAGAAATACCTATCAAACATAAGATCCAGAAAAAGTTTATAGTATCAAAATCCGCTCACCAATTTTCGTGAAAATGAATGGAGATTTACCGAAATCGAAGGTCATAGTTGATTTTTACCTTCAGTGACTGCACTATAGAAAGAAAATGGCAATTCAATAATTGAGATGCGTATATTTTGCGAGCTCATAAATTATTAAACAATATATAGTCGACAGATAATTAATTTAAAGTATTTTAAGTACAACCCTCTCTTAAGCCGGGAATATGGGATGGTTTTCTTGCGAAGGGATTGTAGTTCAATAATCGAAAGGCGTGTGATTTAAGAGTTTATTCTTAGAATATAAGCTATACGAATTAAACTACTATTAAATTTTTTTGTAAAAACTTACAGTTTTTCAGTGATTTACAAAAAACCTCTTCAAAACATGCATTTTTTTCACAAATAATTAAAATCTTTGATCTTTAATAACTTAAAAAGTATTGACTTATTTTATTAACTTTATATAATAAATTTTGCCTTTAATTTGTTCTTTTATTGATTTGTGCAGTTATTTTTTATAAAATAATTTTCACCCCCGAGAAGGGGCGGTATCCACCCTCAGGGTAAAGGCGCAAGGCGGTACCATGTCACCTTTGTTTCTTGACGTATCCTCTAACCAGTGACCAATTTTCGTAAATATCGATGAAGGTTCACCGAAATTGAAGGTAATCGTTGATTTTTACCTTCAGTGACTGCACTATACAAAATAAATTGCAATTTACTGATCTAAATGCGCGTAATTTGGAAGCTTATAAATTATTAAATGATATGTAGTCGCCAAATAATTAGTTTAACGCATTTTAAGTACAACTTTCTCTTAAGCCGGGAAGATAGGGTGGTTTTCTTGCGAAGGGGTTGTAGCTCAATAATCGAAATGCTCTTGATTTAATAGTTTATTCTTAGAGTATATAAGCTATAGGAATTATATCCGCAATACGATATATTTTAAGTTTTCTCAGCATCTTTCTCTTAAATTAAATCAATTAAAGGGTTGTTTGGGGGTGAAGGGGATGAGCTCAAAAATCGAAACTATATAATTTCAAGAGCTCATAAATAGCTCGTAATTCTGCCGCAAAAACCGATTCAATATTCCTATTTTTAATCAGCCCCCCCCCCCCCACTAGGGTATTAAATTCCTGCTCAGTGGAACGAGCTCAAAATTTTTAGTTTGCGGAATATGAGAGCTCATAAATAGCTCATAAATCAGGGCTATTTGTTTTTTAATTTTTGAAAGTGGGGGGGGGGGGGCAGCTCAACACGGGTTAGATTTTGTGTCATTTTGGAACTACTAATGAAATAAAAAATTTTAGTAGTTCCAAAATGACATAAAATCTAGGCATCGGATAAAAAAGTTTATTTGAAGAAAGTGTATTTTTTTGTTCTTCTTAGTGGCGGTACAGGCTCGTTTTTTTAATATTGTATTTAATTACAGAGTAATTTCCACATATTAATATATTTTTTAAATTGGGCTCTGTACCGCCATTCTTTATTATATTACGAATACGTGTGCCACATATCTCGAAAAAATATTCAAAATTACAGCCGCAATCTTGGAACGCGTTTTCGCTACCAGTTGATCGTTACTGTTTCCTCTTAAGTAAAATATGTCATTTGGATATTTTTTTAAACTCGATAGATCCTAGGGACATGTCGGTAGATCGGTAGGTTCATCACTTTTGGGAGTTTTGGGAATATCCCAATTGACAACGCAATATACACCGACGCCGTCTACAACAAGCGACGAATCAGAGATGCCAGATTGGGGTACTTTCGCCCATTTTTAGGGTAATTTGAAAGCACATGGGAAAATTTTTATAGGTTGAATTGGTTGGGGAATTTTTCGGGAGGAAAATTGAGCAAACTGAATTGCAATATAAATGTATGTAACATATAACATTATATTAATATTATAACCTATCGAGTATTTGCTTCTGATTAAAAAAACCGAAAAATGGTTTTTGGAACAACCGCTTTTTTTGACCAGTTATAACCGCCAGGTTAAACCGTAAGTAAAAAACCGGTATAACCGAAAACCGGTTTTTTGTTCAACAACCGCCATCCCTACCTTGGTTGTTACAAATACAGTTCGCTGGAATAAGTTTTACCCCCCTTATTAACTTATTTATTTTTAGCACATAAGAAAAACGCTCGGATAGGTCGATTTTTAAAATAATCATAGTATATTATAGCGTCAATGTTTCGAACTTTACGCGATCCCTCTTCTTCACTACTACTACATTGTTTGATTTGCTTGTTTAGATAAAATGCTAAGAAGAAATGCGTTCAATGTGTGTCCCCGTTTAGGATTTTGTCCTCTTCAGGGTTTGTCGTGAATGTTTTGTGTGGCAGTAAAAGCAAACAGTCCGAAAAACACACTGGGGCAAGTGTCGTGTCCTGGTGTTTTTCCTTGGTTATGCCGGACGGTGGTGTCCAGAAGGCTAAAAGTCAACAGAGAAGAAAGTTTTGATGGATTGTTGTTGGTTCCATAGACATTTACGTGTACTGTCCGTGCTTTGCTCTCGACCAGTCTCCCTAGAAACCATTGTACAACGACAGGCGAGCCTGCGTCCCTCGTGGGCGGTCAGGAGGTGGCTTTTGAGCGCAGCGTGGACAGTGAGCGTTCGAGTGGAGAGTTCTTCTTCAGGTGACAGGCACAACTTTGATTTTTTTAAATAGGAAAATAAGTACATCATGTGACAACTCATTTAAAGGCTTTTTTCTACAACCGTGTTAAAAATGCCATTTTTAGAACTCCATACGTGCGTTAAAAATGCTACTTTATGGCAGGGCCGGTTTTAGGTTTCTGAGCGCCCCTGGCAAAATAAAATTTGGCGCCCCTTCATATAAGAATATACAAATTTACTGCAAATATAAAAAAATAGGAAAAAATCAAAATTTTACCATAAAGAACTATGTAAAAATATATTTATTTAAAAAATAGTAGGATAGTTATTACTTATAACTTATCCAACATAGGGCATAGCATAGCGAGCACATTTTAATTTCAAGCGACGAAGAAGCGAGGTAAAAGATAAATGCACATTATCAACAACCAGTAAAAAATGTGTATAAATACCTATTTAGATGGAAAATAAGCCACAATTAAATTGAAAAAAATAATTTTATTATCGTTTCGACGCCCAAATCGGGTGTCGTTTTCAAAATACAAAATACTACTAAAAAAAAATGTTGTTGCTTAGTAAAAAATTCGTCTAATAATTTATTTAATCTGACTCATTTATATCATTTAATGTGTATAAATCTTCTACAAGACCAAAAACATGTTGATTATGCGCAAGATATAGCTGCATCCCCAATAACTAAATTGAGGGAGTGGCATAAAATAGCATGCGGATATTCTTTGCAAACGCGAGCTTGTACATCTTTATTTTTTCTCTTCCTTTTAGAGCCGTTGTGATATCCTTGGCCTTACAATCATCTATGCAAATTCAAATAAAATCATTCATTATTTTTTTTTATTATCTCATGAGCTTTTTATTATCTCTATGACTCGATACCTATAGAACCAAGCTATGGTTTTAGGTATCGAGTTACTAGGACAAACAATATGCTGCATACTAAAATTAAACCCGGTACTGTGGGATAAGAACATCAGTATAAAAACAAAAAGAAGAATATAATATAACACCATGACAAAAAGTATTCTGAATAATGGGTGTGAAAATTGAATAAAAAATACGAACACCAAATGCAAAATAAGAGCAACAGAGATCGAATACCTAAGGCCGCGTTCAGAGTGGACGAGCAAAGAGCAAAGAGCAAAGAGCAACGAGCAAAGAGCAAAGGGCAAAAAGTGCACGTTCAGAGTGGACGAGCAAAGAGCAAAGAGCAAAGAAGTGCTAATAGCGGGTAGTTACGCTAGACGAGAGTTTAGTTCTTTTCCACTCGTCAGTATGGATACTTTACTCTCACAGTAGTCCATGTAGTGAGACCGCTCCCGTCTGAAAAAATTTCCGATTCGGTCTCTTTGTGGATTCCTATTTAAAAATATTTTAAAATTTCCTTTAAACAAATCTGAAGGGTGCCGGGCGGAATTTTTGGGCAGAAATTGTTTAAACAATTTTTTTTTTAACAAATACAAAACATCACGTTTTTTGCTCTAGAACATATATTTTTAAGTTTTGTGGGTCATTCTAAACAACAAAGGTATCTTATAAATGTTCTCAAAAATTGATAGTTTTCGAGTTATAGGCAATTTAAAATCTGAAAAATGCGAAAATACGCATTTTCGAGGCCTAAAAACTCATATTTAAATTAGTATTTTTGAGGTTGCCAGATACTTAAATTGAAGTTTAAACATTGAGCTTCAAGAATCTGAAGAGTGATCGCGTCTAACCTTAATTTATACCGATGATTTTTAATTGTTAAATATGCGTGTTTATCCGATTTCTTTGCGCGCTCTATTTCAAAAATCTCCTATTTTCCTCCGAAAATTATTTTTTCTAGATTTTTTGGGATTTTCTAAATAAAATAAGTTTCTTGACATTTTACTCAAAAGTTAACAGTTTTAAAGTTATAAGCGATTTAAAATCCAAAAATGAGTTTTTTATTAACTTATAACTTTAAAACTATTAACTTTTGAGAAAAATGTCAAGAAACTTATTTTATTTGGAATGTCCCAAAAAATCTAGAAAAAATAATTTTCGGAGGAAATAGGAGATTTTTGACATAGAGCGCGCCGCACCGGCAAAAATATCGGATAAACACGCATATTTAACAATTAAAAGCAACTGTATAAATTAAGGTTAGACGCGATCACTCTTCAGAATCGAAGCTGAATGTTTAATCATCAATTTAAGTATCTGGCAACCTCAAAAATACTAATTGAAATATGAATTTTTAAGCCTCGAAAATGCGTATTTTCGCATTTTTCAGATTTTAAATCGCCTATAACTCGAACACTATTAATTTTTGGGAAAAATTACAAGATATAGTCGGTTCGCTAAACTCAGACGCAACTGGCTAGATATTTTAGTCGATAATTTTTTTGTTTTTTTCCAATTTTGCAAAAATTGGCAAAATCACTAACTATTTAGTGATTATTAACTGTTTAGTAATTATTTTTTGCCAATTTTACTAAAATTGGCAAAATTACCGACTAAATTATCTAGAAAGTTGCGTCTGAGTTTAGCGAACAGACTATACCTTTTTTGTTTAGAATAACCCAAAAACCTAAAAATATATGTTCCGGAGCAAAAAACATGATCTTTTGTATTTGCTTAAAAATAGTTATTTATGAAACAGTTCGTGAAGTATGCTTTTTGCGAACGCACGCGATATTTAGAGCACGAGCAACAGCGGCGCGAGTGCTATACATCGCGTAAGTTCGCAAAAAGTACTTCACGCACAGTTTCATACAATATTTTATCTACTCTACCATAAACAAATAAAAAAACTGTAACTCTTCGTCACTGGAATTCATTTCTATTCTACAATTTTTAGAACTTTGATATTTAAAAATTCTAACTTCTTTCAAACCACAAAACTGTAAAAACTTTTGTCGTAATTTATTGCTCATTATGTCATCACCATGACAACGCCAAAGTTAAGGATATTTGATTATATGAAAGTGTGTTACAGTGCGAAAAAGTAAGTCCCATTTAAAATACATTGTTACTTCACGCTCACTTTAAACACTTCACGCACTGCTATCTAGAATGACAGTTTTCACAAACTAAAAACTTACACATAATATAACACAGTAGATAAAATTGTTTAAACAATTTCTGCCCAAAAATTCCGCCCGGTGCTCTTCAGATTTGTTTAAAGGGGACATTTTTGAATAGGAATTGACAAAGAAACCGAATCAACATTTTTTTCAGACGGGAGCGGTCTCACAACATGGACCAAAGAGTGCGAGCGGAGAAATCAAACTTGTTTGGTTTCGCCGCTTTGCTCTTTGCTAGCACTCTGTGTACCTCCATTTCCCAGTATGAGTTTGATTTCTCCGCTTTGCTCTTTGCTCTTTGCTCGTCCACTCTGAACGCGGCCTAAGTAGAAGCTGTAGAAGGGATAGAATAAATAACATAGAGATTAAGAAAATAATGGTAATGAATTCAAGGGATAATAGACAACATAGAACAAAAGAGATTAACCTGGTATGGACATGGCAGAAGAGCAGACCAAAATCGTTGATAAACAGAATAACAGATTGGAGCCCGATAGGAAGAAGGAAGAGAGACAGACCCCGAAAATCTTTTAGAGATAAAATGGACGAAGCAATATTAGAAAAGAAACCTGCAGGACTGGAAAAACAGAAAGAACTGAAAATAACGGTCAAGTGAAATAATACAGGAAAAACTATGGAAATCCAGGGTGGTCAAGAAAAAACAGGATGTTTCTAAATAAATGCGACAAACTTTAAAGGGTAATTCTATATGAAAAAATAATGACAGTTTGCTCTATAAGCGTATGTCAGCAAATACTTCGTTTCCGAGATATTAGTCCTGTCGCCAGGGGGGGTACAACGGCCTCGTTAATTCAGATGGACTTACCCAAATTTTTTTTATGTATTTTGACCCGTAGAACACGAATTTTTTGGGTAACAGTTGATCCGGATGTCGATAAGATTGTTATAGACCAAGAACTTGAGGAATCAAATAACAGCGATTTTTGGCAAAACAAAACAATATTTTGTATTTTTTGGGTCATTTTAAGCAAAAAGTATTTCTACAAGTTTTTTAGTAGGATGCACAGTTTTCGAGATAAACGCGGTTGAACTTTCAAAAAATCGAAAAACTGCAATTTTTAAACCCGAATAACTTTTGATTAAAAAATAAAATAACAATTCTGCTTAGCGCCTTTGAAAGTTCAAGTCAAATTATGTCGGTTTTGATTATTTGCATTGCTAAAAATTTATTGTGTTATTGCTAAACAAAGCTACAAACAACTAGTGCGTGAGTGATGTTTCTATGATTTCTCATTTAAAATCGAACGAGTAGGTAGAATAGGTACTAGTGCAATCAAGACTATTTCTACGTTACATGCGTTAAAACGCATGTAAAAGCACGGGAAACCCTACGTGTTTATAGCTTTGTTAAACAATAAAAAAATAAATTTTTACCAATGCAAATAATCAAAACCGATATAATTTGACTTAAACTTTCAAATGCGGTAAGCAGACTTGCTATTTTATTTTTTAATCAAAAGTTATTCGGGTTCAAAAATTGCAATTTTTCGATTTTTTTAAAGTTCAACCGCGTTTATCTCGAAAACTGTGCATCCTACGAAAAAACTTGTAGAAATATTTTTTACTTAAAATGGCCCAAAAAATACAAAATATTGTTTTGTTTTGCCAAAAATCGCTGTTATTTGATTCCTCAAGTTCTTGGTCTATAACAATCTTATCGACATCCGGATCAACTGTTACCCAAAAAATTCGTGTTCTACGGGTCAAAATACATAAAAAAAACTTGAGTAAGTCCATCTGAATTAACGAGGCCGTTGTACCCCCCCTGGCGACAGGACTATATGGGGTGTTGACATTTTTTTACAAACTGACGATTTCTTTATTGTTCTAAAACCGGTTCAGATATGCAAATGAAATTTGATGTGTTTTAAGAGGTAATTATTGCGCATTTTTTGACATAAAATTAATAATTTTATATCTACTGTTGAAATGGTGTGAATTTTTTTAAAGAAAAACATAGTACGCCACTGAGATATTTCAAATAACAAATCATTTTGGAATTACTCGTTCAATTTATGATATATACAAAAATCTATTATTCCTTTTTTTCATACGTCGTTCGTGCCGTTTTTATGCAAAAAGTGAAACATCTTAACGCGTACAAAGTATTCGAAATAAATTTCTATATATTCATATTATGAAAAAGAACTTGTCAATTCTAATTCATATAGATATACCTGGTTTGTTTTTTTTTTATTTCAAATTACACACCCACGGACACACGACAATGTTGATAAAGCAAAGTTTACAGAACAGGAAGACAAAACTATTTAACCATTGAGGCTATAATGACAAGCAGCAGTATAATAATATCACTGACTATTCATAAATTTGTTGATACTTCGTAAATCTGATCTTCGTGTATTTTAAGTATGTATGTATAACAGTGTAATACCATAAAAGTGATAGGTATTACCTGACAAATGACCTTTAAAAGCCATAACAATTTTTAGGTTGCATTATTTTTATTAGAGAATTTTTGTGAGCTAGAAATAGTTTTCTTATTGTTACAATTATTTAATATTAATTGTCTTAGGAGTAATCTTAGCCCAAAGATAATCTTTAAAGTCCAAAAAAATAGTGAATGTAAAAAATATTATATTTTTTTTTTGTTTAGCTAATGCCTCGACAACTAATGGCCATTGGCATGGTAGGTACGGTAATTTTGAACAGTTAGGTACCTAGTGTCATGTGTAAGTAGTGTGTGTGTTGAGTAAGTGGCTTGTTACTTTGCAATGTCGACGTCATTGTCTTTGCAAAGAGACGCTAATTGTATCCGAACGTCTGCGGTCCCTCCGGTGAGAACCGATCCCACGAGGACAGAAACTATATTCATTTATTAATTTATAATAAATGAAAAATTTCCGACCCTGGTGAGATTCGAACCCACAACCTTTCGGATTTTTTCGATCCAAAGGCAGGCGCTCTTACCACTGAGCCACGGAGGGGGGTAAATATTATATTTATATATCAGCGTCTCTAAAAATTTGGCGCCCCCAAATTCTGGCGCCCCGGGCGGTCGCCCTGCTCGCCCGCCCCTTTATCCGGCGCTGCTTTAAGGCACTAGTGCTTTAAAATTTTTATGGCACTGCAATTCGTATTGATCGTATAGGCAATTTTGATGTAATGTTAAAAAAATATAAAAATGGAATGTCAGTCAAGTTCAAGTAAAAGTTTTTGTAGATATTGTCCTGTAATTACGTTTGTAGAAAAAATATTGCATGACATGCGTGTTAAAAAGTGCATTTTTAAGGCACTCATGTGAATTGCAGAACTCGCTGTCGCTCATTCTGCAAACTTTCACATGCGTGCCTTAAACGTGTACTTTTAACACTTATATCATAAATAACTATTGAAATACTGATTACAAAAATTTATAGTATTTTAAGCCTTTCTGAGAGCATATGCGCAAAAATTTCGCTCGAATTATTTTTAAATGCGTTAATTTTTTTCGAATACTGAGAAAACCTTAAGTATTTTTAAAAAATTTAAACGCAGAAAGAAATATTACTGTATTATCCATGGTCGAAAGTCCTTGAGAACTTCTATAATATTTATTTTAATAAGTCACAGGGGTGAAAAAAAATAGTCTTATTTTTAATTTTAAATATATATTACAAAAGAAACTTTTTGTTCATTATAAGGGACTTTCTGCCCTCGGGAATAATGTAGTCTTCTATTTTGGGTTTAAATTTTTTAAAAATACCTATTAGTTATCTCAGGATTCGAAAAAAATAAATGCGTTTAAAAAGAACTCGACTGAAATTTTGCGCCTACGCTCTCAAAAAGGATTAAAGTATTAAACATTTTTGTACTGTTTGAATTTATGCGACGATTGACGATCCACTGTTTTAAAGATTGGTTGAACAGATGTTGCCAGTTGTATGGTCCTCACTATGTGTATCATAAGTTATTCAACAGGGCATAGAATATACATGGTTAGAAAATATACGCCAAAGTCAGCGCCTCTATGCGGAAAATCTCTGAACTAAAAATTGATGTGGACCATACAAAGTGAGGTCCCACTTTTTTTGTAAAAAAACAGTGTTTGCTATCAGTACATGTCTACGAAAAAGTCTTACATTGATTGACTAAGTGAGGTCCGTATACTGGACCTCACTTTGTACAGGACCTCACTTCAACCGCAGTTTCTTTTGATATGTGGCTCACTTCATACGCTGGGAGTAAATATATATATATATATATATATATATATATATATATATATATATATATATATATATATATATATATATATATATATATATATATATATATATATATATATATATATATGAAAAACTAAATTAATACCGAGGGCCGAAAGTCCCTTAGAATAAATAAAAATTTTCTTTTGAATCATATTTCAAATTACAAATCACACTAAATTTTCCCTTCTTTTACCCCTGTGACATATTAAAATAAATATAGAAGTTTTCAGGGACTTTTTGACCTCGATAATAACGTTATCTTTCATTCTGCGTTTAAATTTTCCAAAAATACTTATTAGTTTTCTCGGGATTCGAAAAAAATGACTGCATTTAAATAGCATTGGACCAAGATTCTGCGCCTACCCCCGTTAAACGTTTTATCTGCCCGCTCATAATTCATTAAACCATCATCCGTTAATAAATTACGGGCCATAACAGAATATTATAGCCGCAATTCTTTATTCCTGCGGAATCCGACTTAGGACCTCTGTAATCATTCTCGTCTACTTTTCAATACGTTTTTATAGAAATTCGACAGGTCCGCGGTTTATCCCTTCGACTGCGCCATATGTCAACATTATTAGGGCCCCGCGGGCTTTTCCATAAATCTGCTCTACTATATTTTACTGTTAGCCTTAATGGTCTCAGTATTTTACTATTTTCTCAAACGAAAATTTCTGATCCAATGGATTTCAATCGTGAGGTTTAAAGAAGGTTTAAAAAGGTCCCTGCGAAAATAATATATTATGTCGTTATAATATATGTCGTTTGTAAAAATATTATATTTTAACAATAATTTGGTAGCCTTTATCACTTAAATAAAAAATAAAAATAATATTAATTTAATTTTATTACTCTAGTTATTAGTATAATTTTAGAGACTTTTTTACTGTAACGAATGCTTGTAAATTTTTTTTTCTTCTTCCTCACTATAGGCCATTTTGTATTACTCAATAGCGAACTTAGAAAAATAAAACATCCGATTTGATTGAGTTTTTATTGTTATTATTATTTTTGATCCCCTTTCTGATCATTCTTTAATACTACTAACAATCAAAAATAATAGTACATTCTTTCACGGTTTTTGCTCTAAATTTTAAAGAACCGCTTGGATTGACATGAAATTTGGCATAATTATAGCTTACATGTCAAAGAAAAAAAGTGATATTGTGCCGATGTGTGCTTTTGCCCTGGGGGTGACTTTCACCCCCTCTTGGAGGTGAAAAAAGTACAAAATAAGTCCAGAAATGGATAAACTGACTAATTTTAAGTAAATTTTGTTCTATAGAGCTTTTTCGCCAAGTCAACTTTTCGAGTTATTTGCGAGTAAATATGTTCATTTTTCAACAAAATAACTACATTTTTAGACGGTTTTTCGCAAATCACTCAAAAAGTAAATATTTTGTCGAAAAAGCGTTCTTAGCAAAAATATGGGCTGTAAAAAAGTAAAAAAAATGGTGTAGGAGTTCGGTCTCTGGACCTCGTAAAACCAGAGTTATAGCCAATGAAAAATAGATTCATATTCACCAAATTTCAAATAGAATACTTCGAAGTGAAATATTCAAAAAAGTAAGCACTTTTTGGGGAAAATCTAATATAACTTTTTTAAAGTGTTTAAAAAGAACTTTATTTCTGTTTTTATAAAAAGTTTTTATCATTAAATTTAAGCAAGTTATGCTCAAAATAAAGTTGGTTCCTTTCGTTTTGGCAAAAAAAATCGGGAAGACCACCCCCTAATTAGCAACTTAAATGAAATAAATCGTTACCGCTCCACAAACTATTTTACTTATGTTGTGTTTATATGATCTGTAAGTTTCATCGATTCAAAGTGCTTATTTTTAAAAAAATTTGGTATTAAAGTAAAATTTTTCAAAATTTTTATTTTTAAGAATATGATTTTTTTCAAAATAACTTAGAAATTGTTAGAGATACCAAAAATCTCGAAAAACAAAAAAAGTCAGCATTGCTTTTCTGAATATCATGTATTTTTTTGTTTTTCTGTTAGACAAAAATTGATTAAGATTTGGTGTTTCTAAATTTGCATACATTCGTGATCAGTGACTCGTTCAACCCCTTTTAACTACAGCCCTTTCAAAAATAAGGACTTTGAACCGATGAAACTTACAGATCAAATAAACAATACATACACGAGTCAAGAAACTTGTGAAGTTGTAACGATTAAGTTCATTTGAGATACTAATTAGGGGGTGATTTTCCCGATTTTTTACCAAAAAAAGGGACTAACTTTATTTTGAGCGTTACTTGTTTACTTTTGATGCTAGAAATTTTTTTTATAAAACAAAAATGAAGCTTTTTATAAACACTTTAAATAAGTTGTAATAAGTTTTCCCCGAAATGAGCTTAATTTTTAGTTATTTCACGTTAAAATATTCCATTTGGAATTTTACGAAGATGAACCTATTTTTAATTAGCTATAACTCTGCTTCTACTAGGTACACAGACGTGATATATACACCATTTTTTTTAAAATTTTTTACAGGATATATTTTTGCTAAGAATGTTTTCTCGACAAAATACTTACTATTTAAGTTATTTGCAAAAAACCGTCTAAAAGCGTGGTATTTTGTTGAAAAATTAACATATTCACTGGCAAATAACTCGAAAAATATTGACTTATTGAAAAAACTCTATAGAACAAAAGTTACTTAGAATTAGTCAGTTTATCCATTTCTGGACTTACTTTGCAAGAATATTTTTTCACCCCCAACAGGGGGTGAAAACCACCCCCGGGGCAAAAGCACATATCAGCACAATATCACTTTTTTTCCTTGACTTGTTAGCTATGTGTATGCCAAATTCCATGTCAATCCAAGCGGTTCTTTAAAATTTAGAGGTTTTGCAATATTTTACCGTTAAAGAAAGGACTATAATGAACAACTTGATTAAGAAGCATAGAATCTAAACATAACTTCACACAACCAAACTTATATGGAATCATCTGATATTTCTTATTATTTCTTATTACTTATAAAATATTTTATTTTTAGGTACAGTTAATTACCGAAAAATCACCCTTCAAATGTAAACAACAGGCCGAGACCAAGCATTCTAATATAAAGTTACACGGTAATGAGGAAAAAATCTCTAACAAGATCACTATTCTATAAGAAAAACGGGATAAAAGGAATAAATAAATTTTCTCTCCCTTAACGGAATCTCAAATGCTTCGCTCATTAGTGAAAAACTTGGAGTGTCGCAGCTTTGGGAATATAAAATTATGTGGCGCGGTCGATGATAAGATTTCTATGAAATGAAAAGGCGTATCGATCAGCGTTCACAACAATGCATTCACACGAGTGCGGTTCGCTTCGCGGTGCCACTGCCGGATGGAATTACCACTTTAATTGTGTAATTAAATAAATCACAATACATAAAGAAATTCGCTCCACATCTATATTTATTTTAGATAAAATTAACTATTAGACCAGGCCTAATCTGTAAAAAAACGTGTATTTTTGAATGTGAGAGATGGCATTCGGATTTTTGCAGATAAAGTTAGGTGACACCTTCAGTAATAATAATTGACTTATGCTCCTTCTCAAATATGCCCGCAACATTAATAAAAAAATTCAAATATTTAAAAATTTCGAAAAACATCGATTTTTTTCTGTTTTCTCTGTTTATAATTTTAAAACGGTTCGATTTGGAACAAAGTCGTAGAGAAATAAAATAAAGATAATTGAATTTTGTATGATATACGACTAGTCAAAAATGTCTTAGGGTATTACCTTTTCTGCAATATAGCAATAAATACAAAATAAGGGGCAAAATACCCCTGTTGTTATTCAGTGTTTCTTAACTACTTTGGTGGCACTTAGAATCTTAGTAATTCGCTTAGAAAATTCTTATAACTTACTTAAATGGTCTACCAAATTTCATTAAAATCGACCTAATAGATTTTGCATAATAAATTTGTAATATAAATGTATTTAAAAAAGTTCAAATTTTTTAAATTCTTTCTGAACAAAAAGTAGACCATTTAGAAGTTGGCTAATTTTATACATATAAAGAGATGCTCTACCTATCTAATACACTTTACAGAATTAAAATCGGATTATTTATGGGGCCTGAGCAATGTTTTATAATTACAAACAATTTTTTGGCTTATAAACAAATAGCTTTGTTTAATAATAAAAAAATTAATTTTTAGCAATGCAAATAATCAAAACCGGTATAATTTGACTTAAACTTTCAAATGCTGTCAGCAGAATTGCTATTTTATTTTTAATCAAAAGTTATTCTCGTTCAAAAATTGCAATTTTTCGATTTTTTGAATGTTCCACCGCGTTTATCTCGAAAACTATGCAACCTACGAAAAAACTTGTAAGAACATTTTTTGCTTAGAATTACCCAAGAAATACAAAAAAAATGTTTTATTTTGCGAATTTAATTTTGTGAAAAATCGATGTTATGTAATTCCTCAAGTTCTTTGTTTATAACAATCATATCGACATCCGGATCAACTGTTACCCGAAAAATTCGTGTTCTACTGGTCCAAATACATAAAAAAACTTGGGTAAGTCCATCTAAATAAAGGAGGCCGTAGCACCTCCTCCTGGACACAGCACTAATTTGTTTATAAACCAAAAAATTGTTTATAACTTTAAAACATTGCTGAGGCTGCTTAAATAATCCGATTTTAATTCTGTAAAGTGCATTAGATAGGTATAGTGCTTCTTTATATGTAAAAAAATTGACAAATCTTTGTATGTTCTAGTTTTTGTTGTGCAAGATTTTAAAAATTTTTAATTTTTTAAAAAAAGTTTGGATTGCAAAATTATTATGCAAAATCTAGTACGTCAAATTTAATGAAATTTGGTGGACGGTTTTAGCACATTACAAACATTTTCTAAGCGAATTAGGAAGGTTCCAAGTGTAGCCTAAGTGATGGAAAAACATTGAATAATGACAGGCTTGTTTTGACCCTTATTTTATATTTATTGCTATTTTGCAGCAAGCGTGTTAAATTGCGAATGACAAGAATAAATAAGCGAATGCCACCTCTCACATCCACCTAAAAACAGATCCTTCCGTCTATATTATTTTTTTGCGATATAAATATATAATATTATAAAAAATTTTACACAGAAGTAAAATACGTTAAAACTGTATACAAGGAAATTCCTAACTCGTTTGGATGAGATTCTAGTTTCTTGGAATATTTTTTGGAACATCTGTTATTACTGATGTTTTGGTTGGCACATTAAGGTCTTGCTCTATGACATAATTTGGTACATATTAAGGAGCACTCAGCATTGTTCTAAGGACTTTGTTCAGCAGTATTTCTAGGTTTGTTTGACTCTCTGTCCCCCACAGTTGGATACCATAAGGTCATACTGGTTTTCATATGGCTCGATATATCAGTAGTTTGTTGTCAAGAGATAGTTGAGATTTACGACCGATGATACAGTATATTTCTCGGAATTTTATTCATATTGATGTTAATGATGTTTTTCTACAAACGTGTTAAAAATGCAACTTTTAGCACTTCATAGGAGCGTTAAAAATGTTACTTTAAAGAAATAGTGCTTTTAAAATTTTAAGGCACTGCAGTTAAAATTGAAATGTCAAATTTTGAAAACAAACGTCAAAATATTTTTTATATTTCATTTAATAACATTAATATTAACAGTACAACTTGCGCAATTTAAAAAAAGTTTTTTAGAAGGTTTTTTAAAATTTAATTTAAACGGTATTATTGCATTTTTAACACGTTTGTAGAAAAAAAACTATTAAAATTTGTTAGAATATACAACAGTAAAAGCAGATGTAATTCTATAGTTGTTATAATTTACGTATTGACAGTATAGGTAGTTTTGATGTAATGTCAAGAAAAATATAAAAATGGAATGCCAGTCAAGTTCAAGTAAAAGTTTTTGTAGGTATTGTCCTGTAATTGAGAATGAATAAATTATAATTGTTGATATATAAGACGTTTGTAGAAAAAAATATTTTATGATATACGTGTTAAAATTACATTTTGCAATGCAATTGCAGAATTCGCTTCGCTCATTCTGCAAACCTTCACATGCTTGCCTTAAAATTGTATTTTTAACACTTGTATCATAAATAACTATTATGTTAATTAGTTCATTTAGTTTAGTTTTTAAAATGCTCCAGTTTGCTTTGTTACTGTATAGTGATGGTGGTTTACTACTGTCAGTTATTTGTGCATACCATGTCGCGATTATGCTAGAGTGGTCAGATGATAGATCGTAACAAAATTCTAATTCTGCCATGCTAATAACTAAAAATATATTTTTTCTTTCTGATTTACAATAATGGAATCACTACAAGCTGTCATGCTTCTGTATTATTTCATTTATTTTCATTAAATATTTTATTCCATTTTCCCTTAAGATTATCTGAAATTTAGAATTAAATTTTCATTTCATCAAATATTGTTTCTACTTTTAACTAAAATTTTAAACTTGTTTGGCAATTATTGCACAAATTACTATTATTTAATCGGGCCTACTTGTAGAGTAAAATTTAATTATTGCGAAACACGGTTTTATAGCATCATATAATCTATTTCCGGTTTACAAACATTCCGTTTCATTTTTGCGTGCGGTAACATCCCAGTAAAACCCACCTTTAAGTATATCATCAACTGTCTTCTATGGCCAAGTTACTGCTATTTCTACTATACAAACCCGTATACATTGTGAGAAATCCCTTCCTGTGGCTTCCAGCAGGATTATTATTCCTGCAATAGAAGGGAGCAGGCATCTCCATATGAGCTCCGCAGGAATTCTGATGACGTAAGTTGGGTCAGTAACGCGGATTATCTCGCATTCCGTTCGTATTCAGGGGTGGAAGAAAGGGGAGGGGGGAAGGGTGGTTATTTGCAACTCCACGGCTACATGTATATTACCGTGAATGGATTCCTAACGTACAGGGATATTCTCTGTAAATGTTTTATTATTAATAGGTCGGCTAATTTGTAGCCACGAACTGAATACACAATTGGCCCATCCGCCCATAAGGAAAACGAAATTTAATCGATTGAATGTGCGGAAGCGGTATACCGGTATGGACAACAATTAAACTTAAGATTAGATAAAAACAATACATATTTAAAGAGTAAATACAGCAGTAATTATTATTATTATTCAAACTATATTGTTTATAACATTCACAGCAGTACATTACTGACGGCCAACTTATCTTGGCCGCCTAATCCCTTTTTCTTCTGTACAGGCAGGCGTTTGTAATATTCTTTAATCTGTTGTTAATAATTTTAAAGTACATTTTGTAAACTGCACACGAGAGGCTAATACTTTATAGTTTTCACAATTGTTATAGTTCCTGTTAAGATGCTTAATTTCTAAATAAAATTTTTATATCTGAAAAATATTTTAACTGTTATTTTCGAATCAATTTTTAAAATAGCAACTTTATTTTTATAGTAACAGTAGACAATGCCCATTCTTTTTAGAGTAGGAAAAAACGGTAGAATTTTAAGTTTTCCTGTTGGTCTTTTAAGTTGCCAAATATATTTTCTGGACTGGCTGCTACCGGTATTTTTTTTGAGATGTTGGAAATTTGAGCAACGTAACCAATATTTGTTGATTTGCTGTAAATAAATAAAGATACTGTAGTTGATGAATTTAAAAAAATCATACCATTCCATCGACGAAAAGTACTAGATGAGATGTTTACCCTAGATAGACACTTAGAAAGGAAATATACCTACCGACTAAATTTTTTTGCATTTCTAAAAAGTACTTTTTTGTCCCTTCAAAAAGTAGGTGAAATTATTAGACGGTATATAATCACATTCTCTGAGTATTCAAAGAGGAGTGAGGCATGGCTGCATCTAGTCGCCTCTAATTTTTAACATTTACTCTGAGAGAATTTTCAGACAGAAGGAATAACTGTGAACGGAGAAGTCATCAATAATTTGGGATATGTGGAGGACACTGAACTCCCAGCTACTAGTCAGAAATCTCTACAAACACTTCTTAACAGTGTTGTTGGGAGCTGGAAAAAAGCAGGGCAGGATCTGAACATAAGGAAAACCAAAATACTCGCAAAAAGTAAAAAACAGAATATACAGGGGGTCCAGAAACTCTACCGACAAATGAATACAGGACATTCCTCAGATAATTTTAAGACAATTTAACTCTCTTGGAAAATGGCGTCTGGTAATTAGTTTTTCTTAAAAACCTACAGAACGCTTCTATTTAGAAAGACTAAATTTGGTAAGCTTATTTATCTTCCAGGGATAAATAGATTCCATTCATTGCGAATTTTTAATACCGGTCATAGGCGTCCGTTTTGGGTAGAGCAACGGTTATTTTATCGCATAACTTTTTTCTTTATCGTTTAAGCATTTTTGAATCTGAATTATTAAATTGTGAGGTGTTCTAGAACTAAAAGGTACTCTTACTTTAAGTCGGTAAGATACACCGTTTTCTAGAAAAATCAATTTGAAAATTTTTCGTTTTTTGAATTTGAAAAAAAAAGTTGAAAATTTTTTCAAAAAAAAAACGGTGTATTTTACCAACTTAAAGCAAGAGTAACTTTTAGTACCAGAATACCTCCTAATTTAATAATCTAATTTCAAAAATTCTTAAAAATTAAAGACGAAAAAGTTATGCGATAAAATAACCCCGTCAACACCCTGAAGTATGAGCGGGAACACAAAGCGTACCAATACTCATACGCTTATGAAACGCACCTGGCGGATCATAAGGGCCTTCACATTTTACTCTTCTTCAACTTGTCTTGAGTGAAATGTCTTTAATCTTTTCTATCAGCCTCTCTTGGCTAACTCTTGTTTTTTTCCGACCCCGAATGGCGATTAGGATTCCGAAGGCAGACGGGTCACTATATTTCTTTCTACTACAGATTCTTCCCATATACACCTTTTTCCCTCCCCATCTTACCCAACAAAATATGGAGAAAACCAGATGCAAAAAATCCGTAAGTTAAGGTGGAAGCTATCGTGCTAAAAACTGAATGGTCGCACGTCACGCGGCCGCTAACGATGCTCTTGGGACACCGGGCGAAATCCCATTGAAAATTAGCCTTGTTCCTGTACGCGGGGCTCTACAGGAATCGACAACGATCCCCAGCTACTCGTGGGAATAAATATGAATACTCACCAACATGCAAGGCAAGCACGGTGTTTAAATGCCACAAACCCGACCAGTGTAAACCAACCCTATTCAAAGTGCGTCAAAAATATAAACCTCAACATCGCCACATATAATGCTCGGTCGCTCTCTACCGAAGAAAGGTTCGAAGAAATGGAGGAAGAACTTTCAAAAGTGAATTGGGATATTGTGGGTATCAGCGAAGTTAGAAAAAAGGAGAGAATCTTATCTCACTCCCATCAGGCCATCTGTGGTACTAGAAAGGAGAAGAGGAATCGACAGTCGGAGGAGTCGGCTTCTTTGTTCACAAAAGAATTGCGAACAGAATTGTGTCAATAAACCAAATATTAACAAGGGTGGTCTACTTAAACATCAAAATGAGCACCAGATATATCCTAAAGTTCATTCAAGTATACGCACCTACTACAGGCCATTCAGATGAAGAAGTCCAAATATTCTACGACCAAATATCCTGTGCAATCAAGGAAAATCCTGGCCACTTCTTAATAATAGGCGGTGATTTCAACGCCAAAATAGGTACCAAGGAAGACCCCTCTGAAATAATATTGGGAAATTTTGGAAGCGAAGGCAGAAATGATAGAGGCAAACAACTGTTAACTTTTCTTTTGGAAAACAATCTCTATCAAATGAACAGCTTCTTTAAAAAGAAAAAACACAGAAGATGGACCTGGGAAAGTCTAGATGGAAAAACAAGGAACGAAATCGACTATTTCTTAACAAATAAAAAAGAATTATTTAAAGACGTAAATGTGTTAAACCAGTTCAGCACGAGCAGTGATCACAGGTTAGTAAGAGCTAAAATAACGATATCGATCGAAAAGGAAAGACTCAAAATGATAAATAAGAAACACCCAAAGAAATGGGTAAAACCAACTAATATTCAGGAGTTCGAAAAATATATTAATGATACATTGAAAGATACAACAACAACAGACATTAATATACTGAACAAGCAAATAATCACCACAATACAACAGGCTCAAACTAAATACTGTCCAACAAACCAAAAAGATGAAAAACTAAGTCAATCTACTCAAACCCTTATAGAACTAAGACGACAGATGAAAGGAGATACAAGTTCCAGCAAAGAAGCGCTAAATCAAATAAATAAGACTATCACAAAGTTAATAAGAAAAGACATAAGAAACTACAATGTAGAAAAAACAAAACAAGCAATAGAGCAAAATAAGAACATGAAAGTTTTGAAGAACGTAAGCGTACAAAAAGGAAAAATAGAAATCAACAAACTAAGAAACAGAACTGGAAAAGAAACTACAAACAGAGATGAAATATTAACAATAGTCGAAGAGTTCTAGACAGAGTTATACAAATCAAGAAAAAAAGATGACAATGCGCAACCTCCAATTACAGTAAAAACTGGGGTATTAAATCAAGGATCGGATTTAATGCCCGATATAACAAAATCAGAAATCAAAGAGTCTCTGAAGAAAATGAAAAATAATCGAACCCCAGGTGAAGATGGAATAGTATCAGAAGCACTAAAAATTGGAGGAAATATACTACTTGAAAAAATTAAACAACTTTTCAATATCTGCCTTCACAACGCCAATATTCCAACAGCCTGGAACAACGCTACTATGATTCTATTACACAAAGCAGGAGACAAAGCCAATTTAGAGAATTACAGACCGATTAGCCTCCTGAGCCATTTATATAAGTTATTTACGCGAATAATAGTTAAGAGAATGGAAAGAAAGTTAGAGACTTATCAACCAAGAGAACAGGCAGGATTCCGAAAAAATTACGGAACAAATGACCATCTACAACGTATAAAAACCCTGATAGAGAAAGTAGTGGAATACAATAAACCCCTAGTTCTAATTTTTATCGATTTTCATAAAGCCTTTGACACAGTTGAACTTAGCAAAATATTACAGGCTCTTAAAGAATGCAGGCTAGATTATAGGTATACAAAATTATTACATAAAATATACTTACAGGCAACAACCACTGTCAAATTACATACTAACAGTAATCGCATAAAAATAGAACGGAGGGTTAGACAAGGAGACCCAATGTCACCTAAACTTTTTAATACGGTCTTAGAACATGCTTTCAAGAGTTTGGATTGGATGACAAAGGGAATAAAAATAGATGGAGAATACCTAAACAACTCATACCTCACAATACATAGTCGGTTACATACGGTTTCGCCGATACCTCACAATTTAACAATCCATAGTCAAAAATGCTTAAAAATTCAATACAAAAAAGTTATGGTCCCGTTGCCCATAATAACCGTTGCCCTACCCAAAACGGTCGCCTATGACCGGTACTAGAAATTCACAATGAATGGAATCGAATTATCTCTGGATGTTAAATATGCGTACCAATTTTTGTTTTTCTAAATAGAAGCGTTCTGGGGGTATTTAAGATGTCTTTGGTTGTCTCTTGTGATCTTTATTTCGTGTCCAAGGTATATGTATTTCTCCAGTAGCTCTACTTCGTTGTCTCCAAGATTGATATTTCCATGAATATTTAGGTGGTAGTAAATAAGATTAAAATAGCTATCATGGTCAGTGTTGCCAATCGCATTTCTCTAGATTATCCGATGATCGCTCGAAAAATATCCAATTTGTCACGAAATGGTACGCTAGGTCCAAAATTATTCTGTTATTAAAATCAATGTTGCCAATGTTTTTCTTTTAGTCCCCTTAACAACCATCAAATAACAAAATCCGTTGTTTGTACGCCAATCAGTTGATTGTAATCAATTATCATTATGATAATTAACATAATTAATTGATTAATTAATTATGAATTATCAATTAACGTAACAATTATTAACATAATTGATTAATTAATCAATCTCATAATTGTAATCAATTATGTTTTCAGCAACCCAATCAAAGTTGACATTGACAGTAATTAAATATTTGATAATGATCAGTTGATTTTATTTCTGATTAGCGTTCGAACAACCCGCCCTTTAATCTGCTGGATTCTCTGTTTCACAGTTTAAAAAAATTCGTTTATAGATGAAAATCTCGTATCCTAGCTGATTACCTAATTCCTGTATGTAAATAGATACTATTTACTTACTATTATTATAAAATTCGTATTTTGTATTATTATATATCGTAAGTGTTAAATTCTAAATAAATAAATAAATCTAAATATTTCATTATTTGGATCGTTATATTTATTATAATTATTTAAGTAAAAAAAAAACACTTTTAAATATTATTTTATTAAAACGTAATAACTACCTAAAACTAGGTACTAGAAAAATAAATAATAAATAAATCAATACAAAAAAGCTACAGCTACATTAATAGCATGGGCGCAAAATTTCTGGTCAATGCTTTTAAAATGCATTATTTTTTTCGAGTCCTGAGAAAGCTAATAAGTATTATTTAAAAATTTAAACGCAGAATGAAATATTACATTATTACCGAGGGCCGAAAGTCCCTGAAGATAATTTTTATTATAATAAGTTACAGTGGTGAAAGTAAAAGAGAATATTGTGTGTAATTTTTAATTTCAAATATCTCATTCAAAAGAAATATTTTGTTTATTTCAAGGGACTTTCAGCCCTCGGTAATAATGTAATCTTTCATTCTGCGTTCAAATTTTTCAAAAATATTTATTAGTTTTCTCAGGATTCGAAAAAAATGAATACGTTTAAAGATTATTTCAAACAGACCTTTACTTAAGCACTGCCCTACATTAAATGAAAATAAAACTAAATCGTCCGTGAATTAGCTTTCATAAGTTTAAAGACTAAAAACTAAAAACCCATAAATAACATCGGAGGGCAGACGGTTTCTGAAATTTGAATTGGATTAGTATGCCAGAATATGGAAATAAAAGGTTAATGATAGAGCAAACCCAAATAGAAAAAGTTAAGACATACAAATATCTGGTAACCTGGGTTGATGACAGAAATGACCAAAGCAAAGAAATTAAAGTCCGAATTGAAACTGCAAGGCAAGCATTTATAAAAATGAAGACCCTGATTACAAACAAAGATCTTCAGTTGCCTCTCAGATTGAGGGCTCTAAGATGCTACATATTTCCTATATTGCTATACGGAATGGAAGCTTGGACATTGAAGAGACAACACATAAGAACAATAGAAGCGTTCGAAATGTGGTGTTACAGAAGAATATTGAAAATTCAGTGGGTTTAAAGGATTACCAATTTTGAAGTGCTACGACGTTTAAATAAGGAGTTAGAAATTATGAAAAGTATAAAAACTAGAAAACTGGAATATTTGGGTCACATTACCAGAGGAGAAAAATATGAGTTGCTGAGAATTATTATACAAGGAAGGATCCAAAGAAGAAGAAGCATAGGAAGAAGACGCATCTCCTGGCTGAGGAACCTTAGAGAATGGTTTAACTGTAGTTCATTACAACTATTCAGAGCAGCAGCCAACAAAGTCACCATAGCCATTATGATATCCAACCTCCGATAGGAGAGGGAACTTTAAGAAGAAGAAGTATGCCTTAAGTGGAGGCACTTGTGCATTTCAATTCTAAACAAAAGAATTGGCACATGTTCCTTTTGTCAAAAGATGAAAAGTATCGGATGTCGGATGTCACTAACTTACATTCATCCAGTATAAAAATTTGAGAGGAACCAAATAAAATTAATGTGTTGTTGGTGTTGGGAATATATGGATGAGAAAGATTTAGTAGATGGTAGATACACTGAAAAATATACGCAAATATCCGATTTATTTAAAGGTACGAAGAAGATACGACAACTCTCAAAAAGGTACGCAAATCGGATAATTACCCGCCGATAGGCAACACTGAATCATGGTAAACAACGTTCTGAAAGCACTTAGTATGTGAGCAACGGGAACCTCCACCATTTATTTAATTTATATCAACAATGTATTCTCTTCTACCTTCTACATAATTATATTTAAAAATATACGTTAAATATATTGGCGAAATACTGATTTTTATTATTATTTATTACTTGTTACTATTTATCAGTTACCCACTCCACTTTTCGGAAAACCTGATTAATAGCATCCTGTGAGCTAGTTTGTGTATTCTCTTTTTAAATTCTAAATTATAACATCAATTTTTTATGTTATTTAGAGATGTTTTAGCATTAACGCTTTACCTACGACTGAAAACGTGCCGTAATTTAAATCCAAATTTCCACTTTGAGTACAGTTTACCGACCAACATTGTTAGCATTCTCATAATTATTCATACAGTCCACAATTAGGAAAAATGTCCAAGTTAGATATATGGCGCTCACGTAATAGAGGTGTTAGTATACTGACAACCGAAACTGACCTGACGATGACATCGAGTAGGTCTCAGACGATTTATGCGCCATCTGTGGGTGATCCTCTCCGCCCTGGTCGTTTTCAATGAAACAGCCATCGTATATAGTTAGTTTTTAATTATGTATGAACGAAGAGAAGTCACTTTTAATGATGGGAGGGTAGCAGAAATTATACGAGTTTCTAAAATTCGAGAGAACTCTCTTTGGAAACGGATGTGGAGACACTAAAAATTGGGCGAAATACTAAATAGTTATTTTTTATGGCCATGCTAAAACAGTTACTCGTGAAAGAGTTCACATGCATGAAAGTAAATTTTCCCGCACGGCGTGCGGAAAAGTAAAATACCTTGTAATATGGTATTATAATATATTATAATACATGCAATAAACTAATATTTAGATATTATTTACTAATTTATTTAAAATTTATCTTACTGTGTTCATGTTTTAATGAAATTAGCGCGATTATTTCATTCATAGGAGATTCTGACCAATAGAAAGCTACAGAAATCTGAATTAAATCGACAATTTTTGATAATTGCCCGTCGTTAAGTATATTACGTCAGATGCCCTTCGTTACTACGAAAAAATACATTCAGTGACATTAATGACAATTAATGTTTTAAAAATTATAAAAGTGATGACTTTCAATCGTCAAATATTTATAAAAACTTTGTGTTTAATTGTACTAATTTGTACTTACATAAATAAATTATAATAAAATTTTGGTTTTGAACAGTTTTATTCATGAAATAATCGCAACAAATTGCACTCGAACTCTAAAACTAATATAGAATTTTAGAGCTCTTGTGCAATTACTACTGATTATTTCATTCATAGGATATTCTGACCAATAGAAAGCTACAGAAATGCAAATTAAGGTGATAATTTTTGATAATATCCCGTCGTCAAGTATATTACGTCAGATGCCCTTCGTTGCTACGAAAAAATACATTCAGTGACATTAATGACAATTAATGTTTTAAAAGTTATAAAAGTGATGACTTTCAACCGTAAAATATTTTATATCAACTGTGTGTTTAACAGTACTAATTTGTACTTACATAAATAAATTACAATAAAATTTTGGTTTTGGACAGTTTTATTCATGAAATAATCGCAACAAACTGCACTCGATCTCTAAAATTAATATAGAATTTTAGAGCTCTTGTGCAATTACTACTGATAATTCGTTAAAATAAAATTATTTTGACATAATATTTAAAAGTCATATCAGTAGACAATTACAATGGTTTTGAATCGTCGTCATGGAAACCAGTATCGTCGTCGTGGTAACCCATTATATTGAAAGTTTTGTTTTGACAACCTTGTCAAAGAAATAATTTTTGTATTTTCACTTCTAAATAAAAATTGGTATAACTCTATTTTTTGTGGCTTTTTTCCAGACGTACGGCCCTAGAAAAAATATTGTTCCTAACTCATGCGGAAAGTATCTTCCCCGCACTCGACTGCTTGCCCGAACTCCGCTATCGCGTCGTTCGGGTCAACGGCAGTCTCGTGCGTGAAAGTATCACTTTCCGCACTAGTTAGGAAAATTTTCCTGCACGAGACTGCCGTTGACCCGAACGACGCGATAGAGGAGTTCGGGCAAGCAGTAGAGTGCGGGGAAGATACTTTCCGCATGAGTTAGGAACAATATTTTTTCTACGGCCGTACGCTTGAAGGATAACCACAAAAAATAGAGTTATATCAATTTTATTTAGAAGTAAAAATACACAAATTAATTCTTTGACAAGGTTATCAAAACCAAACTTTTAGTATAATGGGTTACCACGACGACGATATTGGTTTCCATGACGACGATTCAAAACCTTTGTAATTTTCTATTGATCTGACTTTTAGATATTATGTCAAAATAATTTTATTATCAGTAGTAATTGCACAAGAGCTCTAAAATTATCGAATTTTTCGAGTGACACTTTGACAGTTTTAAAGAACCCAATCACAAAATCAAAACTGATGAGGAACTGCAAAGATCTCCTCAATAACCTGAGAAAAGCTAATAAGATGTCTTTAATATGGATGGCGTGTAACACGTGCTGGCAGATATGAACTCCTAAAATTAATTATACAGGGAAAGATTCAAGCAAGGCGCAGCATTAGGAGAAAAATGTCCTGGCTGAGAAATCTGAGAGAATCGTTTGGATGCAGCTCAACTGAACTCTTTCGGGCTGTAGTGTCAAAAGTGAGAATAGCAATGATGATTGCCAACCTTCGTCGCGGAGATGGCACGTAAAGAAGAAGAATATGGATGCCGAGTCATGAAGGGGGAAATTGGAATTAACGAGCACATTTTTTGACAAAACAAGGCTCGGGAGAAATCTTTGAATGAGATATTTGATGAATGAGAATCTTTGCAAAAGACGAATGCTGCTAACAACACTAAAATTTGTAGAATTTTGGCTGATAGTGTAGGTATTTATATTAGTACATAACTGAAGCTGTATACTTAATTAGTACATAACTGAAGCTGTATATGCAAACAATATTTCACAATATTTTTAGCATATTGTCCCGTTACATTAAAAATAAACATAAACACATAAATAAACATAAATAAACATTGCATATATTTTAAACAAAGACTTCTTTACCCAACAATTGATGATTTTCGTATATACCAATCGCAGACTGGTAGCTATCAAATGATACTTTACAACCGCAATTGCAATGTAAAGTAGATATATTCACTGAAAAGGGTAAATACGTGATACTGCAGTTTCGAGCATATTTAATACCTACCTCCCCCTAGTCCTCCTTCCCTAATGCGAACGTTCAATACGATTGAGGTTTAGCAAATAAAAAACAATGAATTTGCTGAACTGTTCAGTAGGAGATCCTACATACAACCGCGTACTCCCGATTTTGGTTTGCAGAGAGATCCTTCAGCCTTCAATGATGTTCCTGATATCATGCTTATTGCGAAAGCAACAAAGATGCACTAATATGTGTTATGTGGTAGAAAAGTTTGATAATATCGGATTTGCAGTCGATAAAAGGTGATTTAAAAGTCTGTATTTATTTTTGAATAGTATTTAAATATGAATGACTTTTGGTAGCTTGGAATTAGTAGCTATATTGGTGCGTACACATTTGGTTTTTGGTTACTAATTTTAATCACATAAAAAGAATGTGTGTGTACTTTGTACACCGAGAGAACAATTTCTTTTCTCCTAAAACACCGATTTCTTTGAGCAATATTTCTTAAAAGTTAACATATCCTATTAACTTAAACATACCGGTTCACATATAAAGAAACGAGTTTTTTAAACACAACTCAATAATTTCTTACAGATAATTTCTTCAATACTAAGAAATGCATTAATGGTTACATTTAATTTTCTTATCCTAAAGTTTTTGCAGTATATTTTGCAGTATAAGAAATATAATGTTAAGTTAATCCATATTTATATTTGTGAACAAGAAATTTTCTTGCAATCAAATAAATATTTTAAACCACAAGAAATAATTCTTCAGAAATACCCTCTGTAGTAACTGTGGTTATAAAATAAAAACTTTGTCATTAATGCCGAAATGTTACTTGCAAAAAGATTTTCTTCCACAAAAGAATTGCGCAGATTAACTATTTATGATTTAGTCGTCAGTGTTTGTCAAGATGGCGTGATATGTTCATGTTCATATAGATGGATTTTTGATTTATTGGTGTTCCTTAAAAATTAACGGATATTTTGAAGGTACGTACATATATAGGTATTAAATAAAAGTAAATTGAGTAATTTAAGATGTAATAATAATATTGTTGCGTATCCGAATGGTTAAAAAAGAAACATAATAGTATCTTTATATGCTTTTTAGGTATAATGATGGATGACTCTGAAATAAAGGAGCTTATTATTCTAACTGGGAAATATGCCACAGTTTAAAGCTGGGACAGAATGATATTAATATATAGCTTCAGAACAATATTAAGAAAGGAGTTATTAACCAACTGCGGGGCCTTCCAGAAATGGTAGAACTTTTTTACATGTAAGTACCTTTTTAAAAATGTGTATACTTATTTATCAACTATAATAGGTTTCTTGAATGTATCGTCTTCTATAAAAATATACAATACAACGCTATATCAAACATGGCGGGTGCAACGCTGAGGACGTTTTCTGTTAATTTATTTGAGATAAATAAATCAGTTAGTCTAAAAAAATATTTTATGGTTAAGAAATGTTATTGCCGAAAACCGTGAATTAGTTAATATATATTAAATGACTTAGATGTAAACTAATAATACTTTCCCGTAATAAAATTTCTTAATGATTAGGTATGCTGTCTCTTTTAGATTATAAAAATTAAGAAAACTACATATTATTATGTCTGCTTCAATGTTTTCATTGGTTGTATTTTCCCTCTTGTTTAAGCTAAACAATGTTTATTGTGTGACTTAATATTATACAGATAAATAATTAATATTTCATTAACAAAAAGAAAAAAATAAACAAAGATGTGTAGGTTAAATAATGCCATGTTTGAACTAAATATGATTGATTATTATTAGTATTAATAGTTCTTATGTGGGGCCGTGTATTTGTTTTTTTTTTGCATTTCCTAAATTTGTCAAAATAAATATCTATATCTTTATAAAAAAAAAAATTTATTAAAGTAAGTTTACTCTTTCTACATAACGATTTTGTTTTAGTGAATTGCTGATATACAAAGTGCTATTAACAAAAGAAGGAAAATTTGAGGAAGTTGGATTTGCCTCTCCATCCTTTTATTGTTGTGTAGAAGCCAGTGGTTTAAGAGTGGAGAAAATATTTATATGTAATAATAACGTTTTATATATTGTTTTATTAATAAATAATGATTTTACCTTAACACAATGATTTATTTCGCCGTATGTAATATCACTTTATTTTCAAGAAATATTAACTTAACTCTAAATATACGTTTATCTCTGCGAAATATATTTCTTAACATTAAATACATTAATTATTAATAGTAAAATAATAATATTCCTTAGTAAGAAATATTATTGCTCAGAAATAATAGTTTTGTAATGTGTAGAAAATATATTTTTATGACTAATAAAATTAATTAACATCAAGTGTAATTTCTTTCTGATAAATGGGTTTGAAGTTTGCCAGAAAGTGATAGTTAAATCATGTTTAAGATATATTTCTTTGGCTATAGTAGAATTTATTTGAAATATTTTAGAAAATTATATCTTACATACAAAGATATATTTCTTAGGCAATATGCCAAGTCGATCTTTCTTAAATATTAATAAAGTTTCTTTATGTGAAGAATTTTTTTCTCTCGGTGTACGCACGTAAGAAGTTATACTTCTATTATATAATTTCTTAAAAATAAAAATATACTTTAAACAGTTTGTTTTAATTTTTTTTAAACACCAAACTAATTTTGTGCTTACCGCTTTCAAAAAAATAAAAAAAAAGTATAGGTTTGCTCCGGATTCGAACTCAAGACCTCTCGATATCTGGCAGAATGCTATACCAAATACGCTACGAGGACTGTGTCTGTATCGGTTCGGACGTACCTAATGACAATTCACGGTAACAAACAGACAAGGTGAAGTATAATAAAGATACAATAAAATGTTTTAATAATACTCATCTTACTCCTGAGGAAGCCAAATCCAAAGACACAAAAATTATAATAAATATATTTACTAAAAACACTAATATATTCTTTTCACGCCTTTTCTTGCACTGATATATTTATATACTTCGTCTAATTTACTAACCGTTGCACGTCATCCGCGTCATAGCCTGTGACGTCGCATGATACCAACACGAAATATTTGGCGGTAGGTGTGTTCTTGTTTAGAATCATTTTGCCGAGTACACTGGAATTACAGCCACTAGACATATTTTATTATATACGCGTAGAAATAATATTTGAAGATTTCTATTAATGTCAACCTAAAGAAATATACAATAATATGTTTCATTTAATTTGTATAAATGGATTATAAAGCGTTTTTATGAAGCACATTTGTTCGGAACACACTGTAACTGTAATCGAATGAAGGTGACATTTTAGAATAAATTGGTAACATTTATTTGACAGTTGCGGTGATGACACTTCATATTTTTTTATATTCTTTACTATAAGTATCTGTTCTATTATATTTACTGTTTTTTGTAATTTTATCACGACTTGGAATAACCGAGGTACCTGACAACTTTTTTAGTTGTTATTGTAGACATATACAAAGAAACCTATCGGCTTTTCCCAAGACTTCGGAGCCGTTTTTTAATAATTATTAACAATGCAGTGCAAAAACGCTTGCATTGCAAATCTTAAATGATTATAATTTACCATACAGAAGTAAAAACTTCTTTTGTATATTGGTATAAAAAGTTTTATTAAAAAACATAAAAGTTCTCCAAAAGGATTTGCAAAACGTTTTCAATCTGAATCAGATCATCCTCAGTGCGTTATGCTTCGTAAAAGAAACTAGCAACTTTTTGAAAAAGGTTACATCGATATTTATGGTTTACATAATAATTAAGTGGTATTTGTAGCGACTCCAAGTCGATGTTACAAGATGAAATGTGTTAGGAGTGCCCAAAGTGCAAAATGGTTCCCTGCTCGTTAATCTAAAGGTTAACGGTACTGTTTAACTGGGTACCTAACATACAGCAGAAAAAAGAAGACCTGGTGCGGGAGCACGCCAAATAGAATTCTATTTTAGTAACGTCACGTTACCTAGCAACCGTCGATTCTCCCATTATGAAATTCTATTTTGTGAATTCTATTTGGCGTGCTCCGTACCCTGGAAGGAAAAGATGAGTAGAGAAAAACCACTAAGGATACTTAAAATGAAAGACGCAGTTAAAAAAAGAACGAGTAACAAAACAATTACCCGGAATAGATAATCTTCTAGCTGAACTATACAGAGTGTTTGGTAAAGAATGGGCCATAGCTTAACCTTAGATTTCTGAGGTTAAAATAGGTCGATTTAAGCTAACTTACCTTAGTACAAAAGTTGATAATAACCGAAATACACGGTGTCAAAGTTAAACTTTTATTTATTTTTGAATATTTATTGATAGGCATAGGACAACAATACGAAATTTGTGGTGCTGGTACTGTATACCCTACTAAATTATGTTAAACAAACGTGTCTGGATACTATCAGAGCCGTATGACGGGGGAACGTGAATGGTTGACCCATTCCAAATTCTACGCCACTGGCGGAATTTCTATTTTAGTGCAATTTTTTGGTTCTCTAATACTTTATATGTAAATAACATACTCTTCATTCGTAACGATAAAGCCTTTAGTTTTCGAGATATTTGAAGCTAAAACGAAGAAGCATAATACATTGTCATTAATTAAAATAAGTGTTTCTTTTCATTTTTAACTTAAAATATCTCAACAATTAATAACTTTGTCGTTACGAATGGAAAGTATATTATTTGCATGGAGAGTATTCGAGAATGTAAAAATTATGCTAAAATAGCAGTTTCACCAGTGGCGTAGAATTTGGGAAGGTTCAACCATTCACTTTCCCTGTCGTACGCCTCTGGTATTAACCAGAAACGATTATTTAACATAATTTAGTAGGGTGTACAGTACCTACACTTTATGCCAAGTATCATATGGAGATGTCAAATAGTTTTCTAGTACCGGGCACATATAGTTCTTAAAGTTTTAAATAAAGAATAAATTATTTAAAAAAAGAATACTTTAAAATAATTTGACATATCCCTGTCATACTTGGCAGAAAGTGTAGGCACTGTACATCCTACTAAATTATGTTAAATAATCGTTTCTGGCTACTACCAAGGCGTACGGCAGGGGAAAGTGAATGGTTGACCCTTCCCAAATTCTACACCACTGATTAAACTGCTATTTTAGCATAATTTTTAGATCCTACAATACTTTCTATGCAAATAATATACTCTTCATTCGTAACGATAAAGTCATTAGTTTTCGATTTATTTGAAGTTAAAAATGAAAAGGCATACTTATTATTTTGATTAATGTATTATGCTCCTTCGTTTTTAGCTTCAAATATCTCAAAAACTAATGGCTTTATCGTTACGAATGAAGAGTATGTTATTTACATAGAAAGTATTGGCAAATCAAAAAATTGCCCTAAAATAGCAATTCCGCCAGTGGCGTAGAATTTGGGAAGGGTCAACCATTCAAGTTCCCCCGTCGTACGCCTCTGGTAGTAGCCAGAAACGTTTGTTTAACATAATTTAGTAGGGTGTACAGTACAAGCACCACAAATTTCGTATTGTTTTGTCATGCCTGTTAGGAAATATTCAAAAATAAATAAAATAAAGGTTTAACTTTGACACCATTTCGGTTATTATCAACTTTTGTACTAAGGTAAGTTAGCTTAAATCGACCTATTTTAATCTCAAGAATCTAAGGTTAAGCTATGGTCCATTCTTTACCAAACACCCTGTATAAACAAGGTAGTCGCGATACCATAATTGCACTACAGCAGCTCTTTATAGAAATATGGACAATGAAATCCCATTCAGTGACTTAAATATTGAATACTTTGCACCATCAACAAAAAAGGAGATATCTTTGAATGTTTTAACCACAGAGGAATAACGCTTCTAAATGCAGCATATTTCGAAAGAAAAGTACTAAGGCAAATCTATGGAGCGGTGATTGACAATGGAATGTATACCAGGAAACATATATTGTAAAATACATTATATGACTTCTTAATATATACTACGTATAAGGTGGGTAGGACATATAATGCTGAGGAAACAAACTGAGCCAGGTAGAAGAATGATCCACAATAGATAGATTGGTCAGAGCAAAAGAGGAAGACTCACAATGAAGTTCTTTGGTAACATCGATGAAGGCATGCGAGGGAATACGTACTTAGCAGAGGAAGGAGATGAATAGAAAGGACTGGAGATAAATCTTTGAGGAATCATAGGACATACACAGGAATGTAAAGCCAAAATAATGAGGATACCTGATGACTAGCTCTCATTAAGATTTCTCTACTATGTTGCGTACGGCATCTCCGACTTTATACCGTCATCTTGTTATTGATTAGTACCATTGTTTATATTTAGTATGAGGCGATAAACTACCCCAGATAATTGAAATAATATTCGAGAATAATATTTCAATCAACTATGATAGCTATCGTCTACCCTAGACTAGCTCAATCTCCCGAGCTGTGAGTCCACCTTGTCCTAATTAAAAACATGAACAATGAAAATGCAGAATAGAGAAAATAAAACAATAATATTTAACTAATCATGTTTATTTTTCATAAAAGACATAATCAATGTATTAAAAAATAATTTACAAGACCTTGCCGAAACTTTACAGATCAGAGATTATACTTATCGATGGCACTTGGTATCTGTCTGCGGGTTCTTGGTGTCTTGCTGTTGTTCTGCAACGGGCTCTGGGGGCTTGTAGATGTTCTGTCCACCAGGCCTGAAGGTGTTAGTTGATTGTGTGGTGTCTATGCTATGTTACTGCAGCATCGCCGGCGATATTGGGGGCTCCAGGTTCAGGGAGTCCTCCCACGAGGTGAAGAGTTGTCCGGTGAAGATTATTATTTGTCCAGAAAACTAGAATACATACAGGTACATTAGACATCAAGAATAAATGAAAGATATCCTTGCCATTTCAAGAAATAATCCAAAAATGTTGCAGAAAGGCAAGGTTAAACAAAATGAATAATATTAAATAATGTTAGTAGTTAAATAGTTGTTAATTACTACATACATATGGAGATATAGATAATATAAATTATTTTACCATGCGGTACAAAAATAAAAAGTACGAAAAGTAAGGTCAGATAGGAACATAAAAAAGATTACGGGTATAGGCTTAGAAAAATGTGTACAATTATATTTAAACACTGACCCCAAATAAGAACGTCTGTTTGAAAATGTGACTGTGAGGCCAGACATTGCCTTAAGTAGATTTTAAGATTAAAATAAAAAAATATTCTTCATTTTGACAAAGAGAAAGGGTTCACCAGGGTTCACTTGACATTGGCAGAGTTGGTGAGTGGGGGCTTAAAATTTTAAACGAGAAACGACAGTGCGAAGTCACTGTCATGAATCACAGAACGATTGAATAAGAATGTGAATTCTGAGATAGAACAAGAATGTTGAGATATGCCTATAAATACCGAAAGAGGGCGCCAACCAATTTTTAACGGGAAAAAGGTAAAACAAATAGAAGAGGATTATTATTAAATAATTATTAAAGAAAATAGAATAAAATAATTATGTGAAAATAAAATAGCAAAGATGTGACGTTTGTAACGTTACAAGTATTTATCTTATTAATTAACATACGATGAACGATATTTAATACTTCTCTCACTACATAATCGGATTCTCTAACGTGCAAGCCACTAGAATTTTTTAACGTCCAAATTAAAAGCTAAAAGTGGCTCCTATCGGCGCCGTCCAATGTCCATAGCAATAAAATATGAGCCGCTGTACTTTTTAAATAAAATAATGTGCGCAAATAACAAACTCCGCCAAACGCGGCAATAAGCTTAACGCAGATTAAGCCAATGTAAACAATTCATTTGCAAGCAAAGTATATTTTGGTGTCAGAGGGCCACATGTATAAGCGATATCAGTGTCATTTTGAAAAATTGCCAACGGTCGTCATTTGTTTGCTTTTGACTCGCTGGTTTCATATACTCATGACATGTGAAATATTTGTCGCAGTATATAATTCTTCTTTTAGATTGGGGTATAAAAATTTTAATTTGTGGACCTAATTGCTAATAAAAAAGTGCCGAGTAAGAGAGAACATGAATTAGTGTCGATAACACCCAAACCAACAAAAGCGATTGACCTTCATATTTGTTAAACGTTATAAGTGGAGCTTGAAAACTTTGCAAAATGCATATTATGCACTACGTTGGTGTAGACGGAAGAATTTCGTCCAAAATATGCAACATATTTATTTACAAAACTCAACAAGCCTTGGATGCCTAGGACTAAAATATACAATACTTATAGGTATTACTTACTGCAATACTTATACAAGGTGTTTCATTGAGAAACGGAAGTACTTTAATTTTGAATAGAGATCACCGAGGCGGTTCTAGGTATACTACATTTTTTGCCCTACCGACTTTTATAACCGAGTTACAGGGTGTTTTATCGATTTTGCCAATTTTTTTTCCTAAGCCATAACTTTAGAACCACCCTGTATATATTTTTTGATATTTGGTACACATGTGTCTCATCCAGAACCCAAACGACCGATATACTAATCACAAGAAAAATCCAGGTCCGGATTAACAAAAAATTATAAAGTAATTGTGACCTTAAAACAACACCCTGTATCCTGAAAATCTGTTTGTATATTTGAAAAGAGCACAAAAAACTCTAAAGTCTAATCGTCCGCTTCAATTTTTCGGCCAGACAATTTTATGACTTTAATTTTGAAATTATATTGAATGTTTTAAAAACTCTGACATTAAAAAGCAGGTAGAGTCGGTTCCCTAAACTCAGACACAACTGGCTAGTGATTTTAGTAAGTAATTTTGCCAATTTCGTAAAATTGGCAAAAAAAATAATTACTAAAGTGTTAATAATTACTAAATAGTCAATAATTACTAAATAGTTAGTAAATTTGCCAATTTTGGCAAAATTCGCCAAAAACAAAAAATTACCTACTAAAATCACTAGCCAGTTGTGTCTGACTATATTATTAACTTTTAATTATAAATTGTTAAAGCTATTGAATAAATACTCTTAAAATTAATCAATACTTATTTACCACATTGGAAGGACCCAATTATTAAACACAAGAAAAATCCAGGTCCGGATTAATAAAAAAACATAAAGTAATTGTGATCTTGAAACAACACCCTGTATATTGAAATTTTCAAAATTTGTTTGCACATTTGAAGATACCACAAAAATCTGAATTTATCGGTTTGCTTTAATTTTTTGTGAAGGAAATTTAATGACTTTAATTTTGAAATAAAATATATTGATACTTTTAGGAACACTGAAATAAAAAGCAGATTTTTAAAGCATTTTTGACAATTATTAAAGTTATTAAATAAATACCTATTTTAAAAATAATCAATACTTATTTACGACATTCGAACGACCCACTTACAAATCACAACAAAAATCCAGGTCCAGATTAAAAAACCAATATAAAGTAATTGTAACCTTGAAACAACACCCTGTATATTGAAATTTTCAAAATCCGTTTGCACATAGGTATGAAAAGAATACAAAAAACTAATTTTAATCCTTCGCTTCAATTTTTTGGCCGGACAATTTAATGAATTTATTTTGAAATTATGTCGAAATTTTTAAGACCTCTGGGAACTCATAATAAAAATTTCGATATAATTTCAAAAGTAATGTCACTAAATTACCTGCACAAAAAATTAAAGCGGGACATTAAACTTAGTTTTTCGTGCTATCTTCAGGTGTGCAAACGTATTTTAAAAATTTCAATATACAGGGTGTTTTTTCAAGGTCACAATTACTTAGTGTTTTGTTGTTAATACGGACAAGGATTTTTCTTGTGATTAGTAAGTGAGTATTTCTAGCGCAGTAAATAATACCTGATTATTTTTCAAATTAGTATTTATTCATTAACTTGAATGATTTATTATTAAAAGTGCTTTAAAAACCTTCTTATTAATTTCATGGTACTTAAAATTTTTAATATATTTAATTTCAAAATTAGAGTTAATACATTTTTGCACAAAAAATCAAAGTGAACCGATAAACTCGGATTTTTGTGGTCTTTTTAAATGTGCAAACAAATTTTGAAAATGTCAATATACGGGGTGTTGTTTTAAGGTCACAATTACTTTATGTTTTTTTGTTAATCTGGACCTGGATTATTCTTGATATATAATTGGGTCTTCCCAACGTGGTAAATAAGTATTGATTCATTTTAAAATGAGCATTTATTCAATAACTTTAATAATTTATAATTGTTGTTTATTTGGGTTTATATGACTGCGGATACTAAATCCATTCGCCAATAATTTATAATTAAAAGTTAATAATATCTGCTTTTTAATGTTGATTTCTTAAAAAATTCAATATAATTTCAAAATTAAAGTCAAAAAATTATCTGGCCGAAAAATCGAAGCAAACTCTTAAACTTAGTTTTTTGTGCTCTCTTCAAATATGCAAACAGATTTTCAAAATTTCAATATACAGGGTGTTGTTTTAAGGTCACAATTACTTTATAATTTTTTGTTAATCCGGACCTGGATTTTTCCTATGATTAGTATGTCGGTCGTTTGGGATTTGAAAGAGACATATATGTACCGAATATTAAAAAAATATACAGGGTGGTTCTAAAGTTATGGCTTTGGAAAGAAATGAGTAAAATCGATAAAACACTCTGTAACCCGGGTATAAAAGTCGGTAGGGCAAAAAATTTAGTATACCTAGAACGGCCTCGAACGACCTAGAATTTTTATGACTTCTAATATTTTTATTTCCCTTTATCAATCTAGTATTCAGCTCCCATTCTTCCTGACCTTTTTCTTCTATAATAACCCCCATATATACAAAATGGACCTCTCTCTCGAAGTCATATTCCCTTCATACATTAGCTATGAAAATAATCTGTCCCTCTTATTTTGCTCTGGATTTCCGTGTTTCATGTACTTTGATATTTCCTGGTTTATTTTTAAATGCTTTTCTTCACTTCAATAGTTTGCATCAAATCTTTAGACGTTAATTTGACTGACTTTTCTTCAATGCAAATGAATGAAAATTTGCAGACATATGCATTCGCGGGAATAATACACGAAGAGTGAATAAAAAAATTTTTATGTTTATTAATTGTTTAAATAGATTTTAATGGAAAATGCCTAAATTCTCTTGTTTTTTACAATGTAGAAACTTGAAATTTTACGGATTGTAGCTAATGATATGAACTATACATAATTTCACTTTTTACGTTAATTGTTTACGTTATGCTTCATAAATAAACAATAAAGTTTCAAATTTTGAACGCTCATATATTTGTTTATATATAAATCGGCGTTTATTCCTGTCAAATTTCAATACGATACGAAACAAAATTTCAACCAAAACTCGAATTCAAAAAATTCGTGTTTTTATCGTAGTATTAGAAAAATCACCGGTAGAGACGTTTTGTGCTACAATTAATTAATTAATCGCTTTTCTTTAGTTCAATCGTTTGGGTCAAATTTTTGGACGTTAATTTGACTGCCTTTTCTTCAATGCAAATGGCTAAAAATTTGCAGACATATGCATTTGCGGGAACAATACACGAATAGTCAATAAAAAGTTTTTTTGTTTATTAATTGTTGAAATAAAAAATTATTTTAACGGAAAATGCTTAAATTCTCTTGGTTTTTACAATGAAGAAATTTGAAACTTTTACAGATTATAGCTACCCAAGTAGCAATTTTACGACCTGCAACCAATTTTGTCTTAATGGGACGTTAAATTTAAGCACAAAATTGGTTCACAATAAGCCTTAACCAAGGACAACGTCTGTTTTTCCTATGGACCAACGTTGCTGCTAATAAGTCATATAATCTGATGACCAACCGACATCGGGAATAACGACGTCAATTATTAGGATAAGGTTTGACGTTAAGCTGACGTCGCTCTTAACCTATCTGTACTATAATTGCAATTAAGTGGCATACATCAACGACTACTCAACGTCGGGAATTACAACGTATTTTTTAGGATAGATGCCAACGTTCACAGGACGTTGGTGTTTTATCGAGTATGGTAGACGTATTTTTCGGAAGACTACAACGACAATCCAACGTTGAGAATACCAACGTTAATTATTAGGTTAAGGTTTAACGTTAAGCTGACGTCGGGTATAACCTCTATACTACAATGTAATTTACTGGAAGACATTTAACGACTGCTCAACGTCGGGGATTACAGAGTATTTATTAGTATCGAACCCAACGTTCAGAAGACGTCGGGTGTTTTCTCAGTAGGTATATGGTAGATTACTGCTTGTACTTGCGGGAAGGTGAGAACGACAATACAACGTAGGTAATAACAACGTAATACTTAAGTAAAGTTGTATACGTTAACCTGACGTCAAAGTTTTTTTTATAAGATAGCTGTAATTTACTAAAAAACGTCGACGACTATCCAACGTCGTAAAGTAAATTTTCGACAGTTGGTTGTTTAGTTTCCAACTACAAAACGACGTAAAAATTTGCTGATTAGGGCCTACCTGACTTGACTTGTATGACTATAATATGACAGATATTACATTGCAAACATAACCTTACTTTTTTACACTTGGTTTTTCTAGTTTTTCTATAAACAGTATATTAACAATAACAATTTATTGAATGAAAAACCTATATAGTTAAAAAAATATATAGTTGTTATTTGAGAAAAAGAATGTCTCAAAATGAAGGGAAAATGCATGGAAAAAAGAAATCAAAAGCTTTTAGACATTCAACATCCTTTTACAGACAAAAAGCTAAACTTTTGAAAATGGCACATACAGAACCTAAACAGCTAATTACTCAAAATGGGACTAAAGATTTTCATGAGGTAAACATATGCAACAAATAAAAATAACCAACTATAAGTAGATTAATAAATGCATTCATAAAACCCTTTGGTTTAAGCTGCATGATGTACATACACAAGCATCTACCACCAGATTAAGGAGTGTTCACGACGACGACCGGTCGTCGGGAGTCTGTCGTCAAGACCAGGTTGTTTGCACTTACTTTAGGACGTAATAGGTATACCAATAGGTAAATTCGAGGTGTGCAACGTAAAAATAGGTTATACTAAAGGTCGGCAGGGGGTGTCCTTGTCCAAATCAGTTAAAATGTAGTGCAATTTAGGTCTCGAGTCAAATCCGCCATTAATGAAAGATTGCCATGGTTCAGCCATTTTTTGAAACATAATGTTTGGCAATTTTTTTGCTAGATTTTAATGAATATTTGATTTTAATTAACGAATTTTGTTTATACATAAATCAAGGATAATTTTGTATGGGTCTAGACATAATAATATGTTTTTTAATTACGATGGTTATTTCTATTTTTACCGTTTTGTTCGATTTAACCTATAAATTTCTGAGGCGCTTTCAGTTTTTAGCAATTTTTATACCTAGTTTAACAGTACACTTCCTTGCGTTTGTAAATTTTCGGCCGCATTATGCAATGAGGCAGATGATTAATAAAATAATTATACAAGTCACTTAGGTTATATTCTGAATAGAGTAGGAACCTACTTAAATAAGTATCAACAGGCCGTCGTGAATCTTAGTTTCTGATGATTTAATATACTCCAAGATTATTAACCTATTTGGTAGAAATTAAGTGTGTCGGCCGTACTTCTGTGGTAGAGAAATACTATTACTTTACAAGACCAAAGTCCTAAAAAACCAACGTAATTTGACGATAAAATATCTCGAGCTGAGAAGTCGAGAGGGGGACGTCGAGGCAACCCGTATTTCTATTCCCCACTTAGGTGCAAATAGCGGTTTTCTGACCGTCGTCGCAACGTCGCGTATTAACGTTGGGGCATTTAGTCCAACGTTAAGACGTCGTAATATTACGTCCAATTGCTTCTTGGGTAATTATATGAACTATACATAATTTCACTTTTTACGTTAATTGTTTAGGTTATGCTTCATAAATAAACAATAAAGTTTCAAATTTTTTGCCGATTCCGACTACTTTTCATGTTAGTATATCATATGTTTTATACATATTTTAATAAACATGACGATATATTTTAATGTTTGAAAAGTGTAAGACTAAAAAGTAAAAAATAAAAAAATATGAAAAAAAGAATGTGTGTGTACTTTGTACGCACGTAAGAAGTTATACTTCTAAATATGATTTCAATGAAATAAATATACTTTCGGACAGTTTATTTGTATTTTATTTAAATATTAAATTAATTTTTACTTACTACTTTCCAAAAATTTTAATTAAAACAATACCAAAAATTAAAAAAAGATTAGAAAACACCAGGATTCGAACCGGGGACCTCTTGATCTACAGTCCAACGCTCTACCACTGAGCTATACCCTTTTCTTTATCCGGGCTACAAGATTTCTCAGACATAGTGACAAACAGACGAAGTTGATTATAAAATACTTTAAATATTACTTATTATCTTATTCCAAAGGTAGACAAGTCCAAATACACAGAAATTATAATAGTTATTTATGATATAAATCTTAAAAGTACAATTTTAAGACACGTATGTGAAAGTTTCGTGTGAAAGATTCGCTTCGCTCATTCTGCAATTCACATGAGTGCCTTAAAAATGTACTTTTTAACACGTATATCATACAATATTTTTTCTACAAACGTCTTATATATCAACAATTATAATTTATTCAATCTCAATTACAGGACAATACCTACAAAAACTTTTACTTGAAATTGACTGACATTCTATTTTTATATTTTTCTTGACATTACATCAAAACTGCCTATATTGTCAATACGCAAATCATAACAACTATAGAATAACATCAGAATCTACTTTTATTTTTGTATATTCTAACAAATTTTAATAGTTTTTTTCTACAAACCTGTTAAAAATGCGATAATACAGTTTAAATTAAATTTTAAAAAACCTTTTAAACCACCTTTTCCAAATTGCGCAAGTTGTATTATTAATATTAATGTTAATAAATGAAATATAAATATTTTGATGTTTCACAATTTGACAATTCACTTTTAACTGCAGTGCCTTAAAAATTTTAAAGCACTGGTGCTTTAAAGTAGCATTTTTAAAGCTCCTATGGAGTGCTATAAATTGCATTTTTAACATGTTTGTAGAAAAATATACTTTAGTAACGAACTCCATACTGTCTGTGTGCGCATGCGCGCAGATTAATAAAATTTCACCCTCAATCGCGCCTAAAGGAGTATAACTTCAAAAATATTTTTAAGAAACGCTTTTCTTTAGTTACGAGTGACTAAAATTAAACATAAAAAAATCAACTAAAAAGCAATAAATAACAAAAATTTAAAAATTTAACACATTCGTTAAAGAAAAGCGTGGTGTAAAAACCGTTTATTCGATGAAAACGCGCCACGCTTTTCTTTGACGAATGTGTTAGACTTTTTAATTTTTTTTTATTTTTTGCCTTTTCGTTGATTTTTTTATAATACAGGGTGGGGCATTAGTGTGGCAAAGTCCAATTACTCGTTTGTCGTAAGAGATACGAAAAAAAGTTATTGAGGTAAAAGCTGGGGCACACATAGTATCAGATTTTTAAAATATTTTTAAATATACAGGGGCGTCCGTATTGACAGGGTGACACAAACTTATGTTTTTTTAAATGGAACACCCTGTATATTTTTACATTTTTGGATTCTCCTCGATGTTTCCTTTCTTAAAATATATGTTTTTATGATATTATACGAGGTAGTTTAAAAGTTAATTACGTTTTTTTGTTAATTTCGTAGCAAAATCTACACCCTGTAGATTTGTAGTGATTTGACATCAAATTTTCTATTTACATTCAAACGATTTTTAGTATAGTCTACTACTGTTAATCATTAATAGTATAGCGAAATGTTTAATTTTAGTATACAGGGTGGGTCGAAACTCGGAATAAGTATTTTCTGAGTTTTCTTAAATGGAACACCCTGTATTTTAGTATTGTAATGTATTATATTTTATGGTACTTTTTTATTTCTTAAGCATTCCCTATACCTAAGTGCTTTAATTTGTAAGTTATTCGTCATTCTTTAAGCAAACATTAATTGCAACAAAAATTACGTAAAATTTCATTAGGTATCCGTGAAAATATCCAATAAAAAGTAATTTTTCGAAAAAAAATACATAATAATTTAGCCTGATCCTTAATTTATTAATATTGGATGATATATCCAAATAAATTCGTAGTTAAGGTTGTTGGTGCTTAAAATATGAATCAAACATACAAAATTCTGCCTAGTTGGCTATGACACAAAATTTGCTTAAACATTTGACATTATACTATTTATATAGTTCCAGTTGATTTGATACCATTACTAATATTAATTTTTCTAATGAGGAACGGATTAAAATGGCTTTGTGCTAGGAGAGTATAACAAAAATTAGCTACTTGCAATAAAAATTTATCATCAGCAATTCCCTGATAGACGACAACCAAAAAGAGAAACTTTTGAAAGTATACTAAAACGGTTTCAACAGACTAGATACTTAGATTGTAAGAACGATTGTACCAATATGCAGATCCTCAGTGACACTAAGGATTTCATTTAATTGCTGTTTTCTTCACTTACAATAGTTTTTATTCGAGCAGATTTATCATAATCTAAGTGATCAGTCCGTTGAAACCGTTCTAGTATATTTTTAAACGTTTCTCTTCTTAGTTGTCGTCTTTCAGGGAATTTCTGATGAAAAATTCTTATTGCTACTAGCACACTTTTGTTATATTCCACTAGCACCAAAATCTTATTAATCAGTTTCTCATAAGAAAAATACATATTAGTAATGGTAACAAAGCAACTGGATCTATAAAAATGGTATATTGTCAAATTTTTAAGGAAATTTAGTGTCATAGCCGACTAGGTAGAATATTGTATGTTTTATTAATATTTTGCGCACCAACAACCTTAACTACGAATTTATTTGGATATTTCATCCAATAGTAATAAATTAAGGATCAGACTAGATTATGATGTATTTTCTTTTCCAAACATTATTTTTGATTAAATATTTTCACAGCCACCTATTAAAATTTTACGTAATTTTTCTTACAATTAATGTTTGGCTTAAAGAATCACGAATAACTTACAAATTAAAGCACTTAAGTATAGGGAATGCTTAAGAAATAAAAAAGTACCATAAAATATCATTTCATTACAATACTTAAATATAGGGTGTTCCATTTAAGAAAACTCAGAAAATACTCATTCCGAGTTTCGACCCATCCTGTATACTAAAATTAAACATTTCGCTATACTGTTAATGTTCAACAATAGTAGACTATATTAAAAATCCTTTGAACATAAAATAAAAATTTGATGTCAAATCACTAAAATTCTACAGGGTGTAGATTTTGCTGCGAAATTAACAAAAAAACGTAATTAACTTTTAAACTACCTCGTATAATATTATAAAACCATATATTTTAAGAAAGGAAACATCGAGGAGAATCCAAAAATGTAAAAATATACAGGGTGTTCCATTAAAAAAAACATAAATTTGTGTCACCCTGTCAATACGGACGACCCTGTATACTTGAAAATATTTTTAGATTATGGTACTATGTGTGCCCCAACTTTTACCTAAATAAATTTTTTTCGTATCTCTTACGACAAACGATTAATTGGACTTTGTCACACTAATGCCCCACCCTGTATGTTTAATTTTAGTCACTCGGAACTAAAGAAAAGCGTTTCTTAAAAATATTTTTTTCATATTTTATTATTTAGTCAAAATATTTTGCCTCCTTTTAATAACTTTTTATCTTAGAATTTTCTCCATACGTCCATACTACATAATTTCGTGTGCTATTCTTTCTAACCTGATCAGTTCAGCAAATCTCTTGAGTTCTTATCACCCTGGCTAATACCTTGTACAGTCGGAAAAATGAAAGATAAAATAGGTGTAAGATTTAAGATATAAGTAACAAACGAGAGAGATAGACTATTAAGATTATTAATAATCTATCTCTTTTTTTTGTTATTTATAGAAAAAGACAGCAAATACAAAATATGTGCATGATATGATCGTTCATGGGTAATCTTTCATTTTTCCGGCTGTAACAATTATCCAACAGAGAAACATCTCTGTAATTTTCACATGCCAATCTATCCCTCTTTTTGTATATTGAACATAATAAAGATTTGGTTCAATCTTTGGGCAACTTTCCTCTTTCCAGATCCTCTTGATAAGGCTCTTTTTTCCTTGTTATATTCATTATCTGGATCTTCTCTTTATTTACATTTAAATTGTATTTGCTTGCTTCTATGTTCCATTTCTCCAGGTTGTATTTCAGTTTTTCTGCTGTTTCCGCAGTTAGTACTATGTCGTCTGCAAATATACACATCTAAGCGTTTATCATTTGCATTCTGTTCCAACCGATACAGTATTTTTTTAAAGTTTTCTTACGTTCTTTTACTATCTCATCCATTACATTTATGGATTTCCCATATATTTTTTCTTTTAATTGAGTCGAATGCATTTTCCATTCCCATAAAGCTCAGATATATTTCTCTATTTTTCATTAAGGCTTTTTCTATTACTTGTTGCATGGTATAAATATATTTAGCAGATGAAGATACAATATTACAACATATGGTATAAATATATTGTGTGTTATGTCCTTTCCTGTATCCACTTTGTACGTTCTCTAATTTGTTCTATTTCTTTTCTTATTTTCCTTTCTGTTATGGTTTCGTTACTTTTGCTGCTACACATAGTAGTGATATACCTCTATAGAGTTCTGAGAGTCTCCTGTGTTTGCTTTCTTGTGTATAGGTATAATTACTGCATTTGTCCATTCTCTGGGAATTACTTTTCTTTTCCATATTAGGTTATATAATAATTTGTCTTTTTAGTCTAGGCGCCAAATAGAGGTCACCGTGTCATTTTCAATTTTGATGGACAAACTCAACGGTTTCTTATGGATTTTGGGCTGTTAATTACGAATTTCGAGGGGGGATTTCGATACGAGTGGTCAAAAAATTGTTATAAACAATTTAATTGTTTATAAATTGTTTATAAGGCTCTGGCTCATAAACTAAAAGAGATAAAAAAGATGTTTCAAAGAAAATTTGTTCCCTAATAAAAAACGAGGAAATAACCGTTTACTAAACTTAAATCCGACAACTTAACTCAAGATATTGTAAAATTAGTGCACAATGCAAATTGCAAATTGCAAAATAAGTATTTTTCGAAGCTTTACCGATCGTAACTCGGCTTCTACGCATGCAAATGAGCCTTATAAGGTGTCCTTTTAAAGCTTAATTAAGAGGCTTCCAAACAAAGTTTGTTAAATTATTTTATCTTCATTTGTTTTAAAGTTATACCCGTTTGAAGTTATAATTTTCTTAAAAAAATTGTACATTAATTTGTTTATAAAGGTTTCAAGCAAACTTGAGCTATAAACATTTATACTTTAATTAAAAATAATGATAAAACAACTCAAAAGGAACAATTTGAGCTTACGAAAATGTTCGTAAGTTTATTTTTGGCTAAGATGTCGATATTTTAATGGCGCGCTATGAGGCGCAAGATTGGCTCAAGTCAAGTAAGTATGTATTCTTCGACGCTTTATCGATCGTAACTCGGCTTCTACGCATGAAAATGAGCCAATATAATGTGATATCCATATAAAAATGGATCGAGTTCTTTTACAGCATCATCATTTCATATAAAACGAGCATTTATGATGTGGCGGCATACACACAATTGACGGGCCTTGATGATGCTGCAAAAGAACTAGATCCACTTTATATGGATATCATATAGATAATTAGACTCTGAAGCCTCAAAAAGTTTTAGTTTTATTGCCTACAAGAACAGACTTGTACCACCATGTAACTGTTAAAATTTCGCTAAGAACTTATGCAGATGTAATAAAGCTGATATTCCCTGTATATCTCTATGCAGATTTGCAGATGCATGAAAAAAATGTTTGTAAAAATAGTATTAATAAATAATATCAACTTACTTTTTAGTTATACTGAAATATTAGTTTTTTTCTCATTTAGTGCAAAAAATAGAAGACAATGTAAATAGAATGAAAGGTGATACGAGGTACAGTATGATGATTTAATTATAAGAATTATATGATAAAATTTTATTAGAATCTTCAAAAATGAAAAATGAAGATAACGTATGTATACATAGAAATTATAATTTGCATCGAGAAGTTAGCGCGTGAACCTTTACGCGGTGAGCCGATCTTGCGCCTCATAGCGCGCGCCATTAAAATATCGACATCTTGGCCAAAAATAAACTTATGAACATTTTCGTAACCTCAAATTGTTCCTTTTGAGTTTTTCTATCATTATTGTTCATTAAAGTATAAATGTTTATAGCTCAAATTTGCTTGAAACCCTTATAAACAAATGAATGTACAATATTTTTAAGAAAATTGTAACTTCAAACGGATATAACTTTAAAACAAATGAAGATCAAGTAATTTAACAAACTTTGTTTGGAAGCCTGTTAATTAAGCTTTAAAATGACACCTTCTAAGACTTATTTGCATGTGTAAAAGCCGAGTTACGATCGATAAAGCTTCGAAAAATACTTATTTTGCAATTTGCAATTTGCATTGTGCACCAATTTTACAATATATTGAGTTCTAGTTGTTAGATTTAAGTTTAGTAAACGGTTTTTTCTTCGTTTTTTATTAAGGAACAAATTTTATTTGAAACATTTTTTTTTGTCTCTTTTAGTTTATGAGCCAGAGTCTTATAAACAATTTATAAACAATTAAATTGTTTATAACAATTTTTTGACCAATCGAATCGAAATCCCCCCTCGAAATTCGTAATCAGCAGCCAAAAATCCATAAGAAACCGTTGAGTTTGTCCATCAGAATTGAATATGACACGGTGACCCCTCTGGCGCCTAGACTATTTGCAATAGTAGTAAAATGATGTAAATGTGTTAAATGAGACACTTATCTAAATTTAAGAGAAATTGTTATATCTAATAATCAGTTAAAATTTAATCATTGCAGTTTGAAAACATCTCTATGGAGTGCAAATCACGAAATTAAATCCGCGTTGTCTGGTACAAATATCCAATATGAGTCAATTTTAATTTGGAAAATCTGCAAAATTAGCTCGTCAAGTTGTGAAATTGTCCCATTTCGTGGTGTAGAGAGCATCATACACATGCTATCAATTATTAACCACTTCATTATAATTTCTACCTGCTAGTTAATAGGGTTTTAATAAGTCATGCCGGCTTCGCACTTTGGTCACTAAACTGGGGTGTTTTTGTTGTTTGGTTAGGGGAAGTGTATGGTGCATACTATAACGTCAAATTTTGTTATGTATTTAAACGTAATTAGTTAATATAAATCTTAATACATACTTGAAAGTATTATCATTAGAAAAGTTTATATTTTTTTATTCTACTACTTCTTCCTGTATAGACAAGACTCTGTCTGTTTTTTCAATGTGCCTCCTGTCTTCCTATGTGTCTTTTTATTGGGGAACCGTCTTTCGCCATCCTTACTACTACCTGTCTGAAGTTCCATTCTACTCTTCTGTATATTACCCAGTTATTAATATTTTCCGTCTTGAATTTCCATCGTATATCTATATTTCTAGCTCTGTTTCATAATGTCTTACCATCAATTTTTTTCATCTCCGCTGTTCCTAGCAACCTTTTGTCCTCTCGTGTTTCTGCCGTGTATGTCATTATTGGTGTAATGACTGTTTTGTAAATTGTGCTTTTCATATTTTTATTTCTCCATATTGTGTCATTCAGAGAATTTGCGGCTCTGTTTGTTCTATTCACTTTGATCTTCCACTTTTGTTTCGAGCTTTCCGCAGCTAGACAGTGTGATGCCTAGATATTTAAACTTCATCACTTGTTCTGTTATCTGACCAATCAGCTCTAATTTACATCTTATAGGGCTTTTTATCGATTGTCATTTGTTTCGAGCTTCTGTCATATGTCATATAATATTAATATATCTACGTCATACGTCTTTGGTTTGTGTCGTGGTATATACCAATAGCGTATGACGTAGATATATTAATATTATGTGACACATGACAGAAGCTCGAAACAAATGACTGTGAATGAAAAGCCCTATTGGATTTGTTATTATACTAGACTTAGGCAAATATGCAAATTACATATTTTGCATATTATGCATAAAAAATGCAAAAATTTACAATTTTGCATATTTTTATATAAGTGTCCATAAAATGCATATAATTTGAAATTTTGGTTGTAACTATACATATCTCTTTATATTCAGGTAACAAATAGCTTGGAAATCTCAATATTTTATTTTGTTTTATAATATCTAGGGATTCAAATTTTTGGTATTGCAATGTACTAATACTAATACTACAGGGTGTCCCGAAAAGATTGGTCATAAATTATACCACAGATTTTGGGGTCAAAAATAGGTTGATTGAACCTCACTTACCTATATACAATAGTGCACACAAAAAAAGTTACAGCGCTTTGAAGTTACAAAATGAAAATTGATTTTTTTTCATATATCGAAAACTCTCAGAGATTTTTTATTAAAAATTGACATGTGGCATTTTTACGACAGCAGTATCTTAAAAAAAAGAATTAAGTAAAATTTGTGCACCCCATACAAATTTTATGGGGGTTTTGTTCCCTTAAACCCCCCCAAACTTTTGTGTACGTTCCAATTAAATTATTATTGTGGCACTATTAGTTAAACACATTATTTTTAAAACTTTTTTGCCTCTCAGTACTTTTTCGATAAGCCAGTGTTTATCGAGATATTTTGAATATTTGTCGAATCCACCACATATTTGTATATGGTTAAGTACGGTTATAGAGACCTGTTAATAATCTGAAAATTTATTTATAATTTACATTTTTAGGTATATTTTGAAAAAGAAGCTACATCTCGATAAAAGGTGACTTATGAACAAAAGACTAAGAGACAAAAGTTTTAAAAACACTGTGTTTAACTAATGGTACCACAATAATAGTTTAATTGGAACGTACACAAACATTAGGGGGGTTTAAAGGAACAAAACCCCCATAAAATTTTTACGTAAATATATTGAAAAAGAAGCCGCATCTCAATAAAAACTGGCGTATCGAAAAAATACTAAGAAGCAAAAAAGTTTTAAAAACGTTGTGTTTAACTAATGGTACCACAATAATGAATTAATTGGAACGTACACAAAAGTTTGGGGGGGTTTAAGGGAACAAAATCCCCATAAATTTTTTATGGGGTGGACAAATTTCACTATAATTTTGTTTTAAGATGTTCCTGACATAAGAATTATACATGTCCATTTTCAATAAAAAATCTCTAATAGTTTTCGATATATTGAAAAAAATCGATTTTCATTTTGTAACTTCAAAGGGCTGTAACTTTTTTGTGAGCACATTTGTACTAAGGTAAGTTAGGTTCAATCAAACTATTTTGGCCCCAGAATGTGTGGTATAATTTATGACCATTCTTTTCGGGACACCCTGTATATTTCCTCTCTGTATTTTGATATCTTGGATGTCCTGATTGTCAACTCTTATCTTGGCAGTTTGATTCCAATATATGTTAGATATAATTTTCATATCACGACTGTCAATATTTTTGCTTTTTAATATATCTTCAAGCTTTTTATGTTGAACTTCTAGACTGAAGTCTACAAAACATAATACATATCCTGATTCATGTCCATGCATCTCTGGGCCAGCATATTCAAGCCAAGCCATGCATCTCGTGTGCTCATATACCATTTCCATTTCTAAAGCCAAATTGTGTGTCACTGATTTCATATTCGAGAGTTTTAAAAATTCTGCTGTGTATTATTTTCAAAAATGTTTTAAGTGTGTGACTCATTAAAGATATTGTTCTGTGATCCTTACAGGTTATTGCACTTGACTTTTTGAGAATTGTTACAAAGGTCTATTGCAGCCATTGTCTGGGGATTGTGGCAGTCTGATATATTAGATTAAAGAGTTCAACCATTACATCAATAACATCTTCATTAATAAATTTTAATAATTCGATTTCATCTTTGGTCAATTTGAATAGTAAACAACTCAGGGAATCTCCCTTGTCTTATCCCACTGCCAGCTTCAATTGGGTCAGATAGTTTATCTTCTACTTTTACTTTATCTTCTACTTTTACTTTTATTGTGTTGTTCTGGTATATATTTTCGATCGTTTTAATCATTCCTAGATGTACCATTTCTTGAGTATAACAAATGCATAATTCCCTTTAATTTGACCCTGTTAAATGCCTTCTTAAGGTCCACGAAACATAAAATATGTCGGTTTGTTATATTCTGATGATTTAAAAATGGTTGGGTGAAACACCCACACCATGAAACAAGTTTTTTGTGTTTGTAACGTTTATGTGGCTGTTTCTTCTATATTATTTCTGTTTAGAGGTAGTACGGAGGACAAAAGGACTCAATAGCATACTTGATTACACATTGTTATGCAGATTAATATTGTCAAGATGCTCATGCATATGCTCCAAGTAGTGGTACTTTTTTTCTAATTAACGTAACAGTGTTGTAGTCAGTGGCGATGCGTGACTTTTTCTAAAGTGTTACCAAAACCAGATGCAAAAAATCTTATTTAAAAAAATTAAGATATGTCTAAATGTAGATATAGATTCAATAATATCATTTTCTATATCACTTGAAACTCTCGAAAAAACAGTTGATGTTTCTAGATGTTGGCAAAATTTTTGATCTTTTTTTACAATTAATGTTATAGGTCTGGATCCCGCGTATGAAAAAAAAGTTGATTAACAGCAAGCTGAAAATTTGTTAATAGCTTAAGGGTGTCTAGTCGGACAAACTTTGATATCTGGGAACACTGGAACAGGGGAAGTTTTAATTGTGGAACAGGTTAAAAATTTAGAACGGTCAAACCACAAAAACGGCACATGTATTTTGTCCGACAGAATAAACTTAAACTCTTCGAACAGAGATTAAACTCTGATGCAAATATCAGATTGCTATTTATCACCAAATGGGCGTTTTAATGAGTGGAACATGTAAAATATGTCAAATGACAGGAATTATGACAGGTGATAAAGAGCAGTCTGATTTTTGCATGAGAGTATAATCTCTGTTCGGAGAGTTTAAGTCTGTTCTGTCGGACAAAATAAATGTGCCGTTTTCGTGGTGTGACCGTTCCAAATTTTTAACCTGTTCCACAATTAAAACTGCCCTGTTCCAGTGTTCCAATATACCAAAGTTTATTCGACTAGACACCCTTAAGCTATTAACAAATTTTCAGCTTGCTATTAATCAACTTTTTTTTCATACGCGGGATCCAGACCTATTAACAATTCCCTGTAATTGCCTCGATTGTCAGAGTCGTCGCCCTCAAAATGACCACGAAACGGTAATTCTTGTTTGGCCAAAAAACATACGGTTTCTGTTATAAGTGTGCTAAAGATATACATATCTATTTTTTTAACAAACTCATTATGTTTAGCAATATTTGATTTAAAAGCTTGGTTAGAAGAACTTTTGATTCTTGTTTTGCCAAACTGAATCAAATTGGGTATACATCTTACATGTAGGTAACGGAGAAATTTCATGTCTCTTTTATAAACTCTAAAACTACTTAAATCGTGAACCTGGTCCACCTAGTTTTTCTGTAGAAACCAAAAGACGTGGCCAACAATACAGTCTATTTTTCTTGCAACCACATGACCAAGGATTTTCACTGTACCAACTAAATTTAAAATATCGAACTACTTTTTTGATTCCTTTTTTAAATTGTTTAAAATAAGTCTTCCATTTTCAATAATCTCATTTTTTTTTTCTTTAAACTTATACCTACAAGGAGAATTACTTTTCAAGAAGTTGATCGATTACGCAGTGACATTCATCCATGGTTAACTGCACACACACTTTTTATAGGTACTGTAACCAAGTTTAAATCTGGTAACAGGGCTACTTATATACACAGAGCGCTTACGCTCGTTGCTTCTTCAAAATTTTCAGACACTAGCCGGTCCCGAGCGACAGTGAGATAACCATTGTAACCACAAATGAGACTGGTAACAGAATATAATAAATTGCAACTGAGCCACATAAACTCGACAATATTTTCGTTTATCTACGAGTAGTTGGCTATTTACTGAATTAGGTACTATTAACACATAATATAATAATATGCTTATATTGGCAAAAATATAGGTAAATGGAATTATTTCACATTAGTCATAAAATATTTATTTGCAAGATTTTTGACTGTTAACAATAGTAACAGTGGTTACATGGACGCTTCGCCAGTGGTTGTACTTGTTTTTCTTACAAGATTTCTTTTCATTGTAGCATTAGCTCGGATGATGACGTTTATGTCGACAGCGCTCAGCTATGTACTATTTTTTTATTTCCTTTATTCAACTGTTTTGGACTTCAATACGATTTTGTAATCGTATTGAAGTCTTTCGATTGGGACGATATTATCCGCATTATGGCCCATAATATCATAATTAATTTATATTTTCTCTTAAATATTACTGCGCTTACTGCTTAGTGTTTCTTTGCGGCAAATTCTAAGCACAGCACACAGTCCTTTTATGCCTGCTGAGGGCCGTCTTGACCCACCCCAAGCTCCACGTACATACGTGTACCGCAGGAAATATTTAATTCAATCCTTTGAGAAAATGGCGGCAGCAGCGAAAAAACAAAAAGAGGTCGACAGGTGTGTGGGGGGCGGCGCGGTATCGAGTATTGGCGGTGTCACAGCCAATGCCGACTGCGGCGCGGACTGGCCGCCACGTGCTTACAACATAAGACGGGACCGGATTTCGTTAAGAATTTGAAAAATTTTAATATTGAGTTGATTGCTTTGTAGGTGTACAGTAAAACCTCGATATAACGGACTAATTGGGAGGATGGGGTGTCCGTTAAAAGCGAAAGTCCGTTATATAAAAATAGGTTTAAAATAAATAAATTTTTTTTTAAAATATGTAGACTCTATTTAGATATAAATAAAAAGACAAAACACAAATAATATTGTATTTAATTGTCTTAGTCGTGAAGTAACTTTGCTGTTTGATATCAACGGGCTTACTGTCGGTAATCCTGCTTTGAAAAAGGAATCAAGTTTTGTTTGCGCTTTTGAAGTTTGCTGTTTTTTTAATAATCAACTCTCTAATATTATGCTGCTCTCTTGTAACCTCTGCGGTATCGTCATCATGCAATACAACCATTACTTCATCTAAAAACTTTCAGCATTATATTCGTTTGGTTGCCAAAATTACTACCTGGTCCATGAGTTGAATAAGCGATGTTGTATTTTTCGGCCAAAAAAATAGAGCTAAAGTTACCATCTTCTGAACGTAGAATATTTTCAGAGTATAGAATAGAATAGAATAGAATAGAATAGAATAGAATAGAATAGAATAGAATAGAATAGAATAGAATAGAATAGAATAGAATAGAATAGAATAGAATAGAATAGAATAGAATAGAATAGAATAGAATAGAATAGAATAGAATAGAATAGAATAGAATAGAATAGAATTGAATAAAAATATGCTTTGTGAAGATTCGGTGGTGAAGAGTAGTAGAGTTGTCTAAAATCAATAAAAATTAACATTTCACCTCTTCCGGAGATATTTCCAATTTCTTCTCTTGAAATTTTCTCACTGCAGGTACACATTCTTAAAAAAAATCTAGTTTTTGAAGTTATACTTCTTTACCGGCGATATGAGGGTGAATTTTTATATGTTAAAACCTATGATCCCGGCGCATGCGCATTATAACTTTGTTCTGATTGGATGTTCAAATGACATGTCAAAAATTATTCAATATGGCGGCTGTGGCACAGCTGTGGTTAGATTATTTATGGTTGTTGCGTTTTAAAATTTGTGTGAAAAGAAACAACAAACAAAAGTTAGTTAATAGTTACACAGCCTTTTTAAATAGTTTTCATATACCTATATTTTTGGACTTTTGGACTATTTTGGACAAGGAAAACTCATTCTAATTTGGTAAGTAGTTTTTATTATAATCATATTGTTATTATACATTTGGATTAGGTTGAAATACAGTAGAGCGTCGATTATCCCAACTAATTGGGGGACATAGGTGTTCGGAAAACCGATTTGTTCGGATAATCGAACTACAATATATTGATACATATTTATAATCATACATATTTATCCACAAGTGAATAAAAGCCATATTTATATACCTACATATTTATTTATATCTTGATAATGACAACTAGCAACTAAACAAAAAAGTGCAGTCTTTGCAACAACATAATTATTTTTGGATACAATATTGAAGAAAATTGAAGATATTTTAAGCGTCAATTACTAACGCTTGCTCGGTATTCGAGTGCGGGACGCGGGAGTCGATAGTTCGAATAAGCGGTCGTTCGGTTGATCGACGCTCGGATAATCGACGCTCTACTGTACATTTATTTTCTTAAGAATGGGGATTTTAGAGAGAAATCCCAAATTAGGTCCGATTTTTATTTTTAAATTATGATTTTTTGGCGTAGATTTATTTATCTAGTAGGTATGTAATGCTTTGATTTACATACTTAATTTGATTACCAACAACAGTTCTACCAATCTTCATCTAATATATTGTTTTCTTACTGTTTTGTTATATTTTAATATTTTCTTCCACAAAATTTAAACTACATAATTTAATTATATTCAAAACAACTGTCAAAAGTAAAACGTTCAGTTACCCTATTTTTCCACATGACAAATAATGTGGAATTATACGAGTGAGTCTAGGCTTCGCTTACGAATCAAAGCGCCACGAAATTCACGGGTTCGATTCCCGATGCAAGTTTTTATTTTTTTATATTTTTATGCATTTTATGATTGTAAGTATATTTGTTATATAATTTTTTTTTTCAGAAAATGCGTATTTAAAATTTTTACCAACAATTATTATCGTTCAGAAATCATTTTTTCTTTCTGGCATTTTTCAATGTGTTTGTGTGCGTTTTATTCTTTTATTTTTTTAAATTTTTGGTATTGTCTTAAAAATCACATAATATGTAGTAGAAGTATAACTTCTTACATGCGTACAACGTACACACACATTCTTTTTTATTCTGTCCTTGCTGATTTTTCTTCCAGAATTCGATTTTTTATATCTTATTGCATTAAACTTTTTTTTACATATGAAGGGATTATTCGTCCGTTAAATAGAGGTCCTTTCTATCGAGGTTTTACTGTATAAGTAAAATGTATATTTATCTAGAAATGAAGACGTGACCCCGGAGATCAGATTGGTACACAGGGATTCAGAATCAATTGTCTGTATCACACAAGGTATTATTTAACTGTTACTCCATGGAAATTCTAACAATAAATCACTGTAAAGTTTTGTTTTCAATATTTTAGTCAAAGCAATAAAGCACTGAACTTCCGAAAAAAAAACGACAAGACGGATCTCAATAATTATCTTTGCATTCGATTCGTGGATGCGCCAGGAAACTTTGTGACCCCTAGCCATGATATAATATTGAAAAACTGCATAGAAAAAATGCATTCCTAAAGTGCATCTCAAACAGGCAATAAAAAAAATTCAGAACTCGTCAATTGTATCGGAGGAAATGAGTTCAATTTTATTACTCAGGGGTTTTTGGGGTCTCTGAAAACGAATATGAGGTCGTAAGTGATCTCTGACGTAAATGGTGCCCAGGGTACCTACTGTTTACCTCGTCTTTTGGAGTTTTCGGCAAATTCATTAAAACATTAGTCAAAAATCATTACTCGGGGGGTTTTTGGGGCCGCTAACGACGAATATGACATCGGAAGTGATCTCTGGAGTACTTGGTTCACAAAGTACCTACTGTTTTCCTCGTCTTGTGGAGTTTTCTGCAAAAAATTTATTAAAAAAAAATGTGTGTGTACTTTGTACGCACGTAAGAAGTTATACTTTTATTATATAATTACAACGAAATAAATAATATACTTAACAGGTTAGTTGTATTTTATTTAAATATTAAACTAACTTTCTTACCTACCACTTTCAATTTTTTTTTATTAAAACCATCCAAAATTAAAAAAAAATGTGAATCTTCTGGGATTGGAACCCGGGACCTCTCGATCTCTGGTCCAATGCTCTACTAACCAAGCTATCGAGCCCCTTGTAAGTGACATATTAGTATCTCGAATATAATTACACAACACGGTGACAAATAGATCATAATGTGAAGTATAAAAATGTTATACCTAGATATTTTATTATCTTACTACCGAGGAAGACAAATCCAATGACACAAAAATTATAATAAATAACACATTTACTAAAAACACTAATATATTCTTTTAATGACTTATTTGCGCTGATATACGCATTACGCATACCTATCTTGAAAGATTAGCAACGAACTATATACTGTCTGTGCGCGCATGCGCCAGGGAATTATAAAATTTCACTCTCGATCGTAAAGAAGTATAACTTCACAAATTAGTCCAAAATCATTACTCGGGGAGTCTTTGGGGAGTAATGACGAATATGTTATCGGAAGTGATCTCCGAAATACCAGGTAGCCAGCCTACTGTTTACATCGTCATCTGGAGCTTTCCGTAAATTCATTAAAAAATTAGTCAAAAATCATTACTTGGGGCTTTTTGGGTCGCTGATGACGAATATGACATCGGAAGTGATTTACGGAGTTCCTGGTACCCAGGGTACCTACTGTTTACCTCGTCTTCTGAAGTTTTCGGCAAATTAATTAAAACATTAGTCAAAATTCATTACTCGGGGGTTTTGGGGTCGCTAACGACGAATATGACATCGCAAGTGACCTCCGGAGTACCTGATGCCCAGGGTACCTACTGTTTACATCGTCTTGAGGAGTTTTCGGCAAGTTCATTAAAACATTAGTAAAAAATCATTACTCGGGCGTTTTGGGGTCGCTAACGACGAATATGACATCGGAATAAATCTCCGGAGTACCTGGTTCATAGGGTAACTACTGTTTACCCCGTCTTGTGGAGTTTTCGGCAAAAAATTGTTAAAAAATTAGTCCAAAATCATTACTCGGGGGGTTTTTGGGGTCGTTAATGACGAATATGATATCGGATGTGATCTCCGAAATACCTGGTGGCCAGCCTACTGTTTACATCGTCTTCTGGAGCTTTCGGCAGGTTCCTTAAAAATTAGTCAAAAATCATTACTCGGGGCTTTTTGGGTCGCTGACGATGAATATGACATCGGAAGTGGTCTACGGAGTTCCTGGTACCCAGGGTACCTACTGTTTACCTCGTCTTCTGGAGTTTTCGGCAAATTAATTAAAACATTAGTCAAAAATCATTACTCGGAGGTTTTTGGGGTCGCTAACGACGAATATGACATCGGAAGTGATCTCCGGAGTACCTGGTGCCCAGGGTACCTACTGTTTACCTCGTATTCATAAGTTTTCGGCAAATTGATTAAAACATTAGTCAACAATCATTACACAGGGGGTTTTTGGGGTCGCTGACGACGAATATGACATCGGAAGTGATATCCGGAGTACCTGGTGCCCCAAAAATCATTACTCGGAGGTTTTTGGGGTCGCTAACGACGAATATGACATCGGAAGTGATCTCCGGAGTACCTGGTACCAGGGTACATACTGTTTACCTCGTATTCATAAGTTTTCGGCAAATTGATTAAAACATTAGTCAACAATCACACAGGGGGTTTTTGGGGTCGCTGACGACGAATATGACATCGGAAGTGATATCCGAAGTACCTGGTGCCCAGGGTTTATCTCTGACTAACGTACTGTTTATTTCGTGACTAATGATTTTTGATTAATTTTTTAATGAATGTGCCGAAAACTCCGGAAGACGAGGAAATCAGTAGGTACCCTAGGCACCAGGTACTTCGGAGATCACTTTTGACGTCATATTCGTTTTCAGCGACCCCAAAAACCCCCGAGTAATATGCTCATCAAAATAGGCTCCTTGCGATGTGCAATATATGGTGGGTTTTCAATCATGAAGCCGTTATAAGATTCAAGGCCTTATAAATCAAGAACGGCCCAAATCTTTACAGTGAGGCAGATTCTTGAACAAACTCTAGAGTTCGGTCACAGTATAAAGAGGGACAGTAGAATCACTCTCCGAAAAATTGGAAGTAAAACCTGTAGTCGCGCATGGCGGCCGCGCAATGTTCTTAGTCGCTTTTGCCCCACTCTTGCATTGCTAGTCACATAGAAACATACGGGTTTTAACAGGGAAAACCCGCATCCACCACTAGTGAATTATCAATTGCGTACTGCCGGTATTACTTCTTGAGATCAAAGTGCCGACAGAGAAGTGGTTTTACTGTCCCTCTTTATACTGTGGTATGGGCTTAAAGTATATTTTGATTATTAATTACGAAAAACGATGGATTATATCACAAATCCAATCATTACAGGGGAAATTTTACATTTTTTTTAAATTTGTATAAATCAGGACTACTTTAAATTCAATAATCAAATATATATCTACAAATAACAGTGCAGGACTTATCATGGGAAGTCTTTTAAGCCCATTATTAGCAGATATTTTTATGGATCGTCTAGAAACAAATACATATTTTAAAATACCACGTATTCAAACAGTTTTTATATTGGTGGAGATATGTTGAAGATATATTGGTAGATATGATTTACAAGAACTAACAGGCAATTTAACCAATTCTTAATTTACATTAATTCACTCCACAGTCATAAATTTTCTAGATTCAAAAATTTTCAGACTCGAAAACAAAAGTTCTCCGTATTTAATACACCTATCCATACCGGCATGATTATTACACAATAATTCATTATCCCATCCTACACAACATAAATAATTGACAGCATACCGTAATATGTTACATAAAAATATATTTGAATTGAATATCATCAAAGAAACAGCAGTAAACAATGGATACAACGGACAAATACTAAACAAAATTTTAAACCAAAACTGCATATTGCCCTGAAATTAGTCTTTCCACCTCCAGAGAAAAATCTCAAAAGCTTGTGCTCGATTACATATATACAGGCAGGATATCAACAAAAATAGTCAGACACATAAAAAAAGGAATACCACCACTCTTCAGGACAAACAACAACTTAAGCAAATATGTATAATATTAAGAACGACAAGGGCCAAAAGCAAATTTTTTTCAGAAAATATAATATCTAAAATTAAGATGAAAGAACATTGTAAGTAATAATAGTCGAGGAAATGAAGCTGAAAAAATGGCAAAACCTCGCAATTTTTTCGTCCACCATCGATTTGTACAAAAATTTGGGATTAGGCTCATTACACCCTCTAGTTCATTTTCTATATTGAGCCGTTGTACGCTTTTGGTTTTTTAAGGGCGAAAACTACCCTTAATTGTAAAAAATTATAAAATAACTAGGGAGCGGATTTTATGCTAAATGCATATTGCATGCATATTTCGCATATTTGAGAACTTTACTAAAGTTTGCATATTTTTAAAGGAACATGCATATTTTGTGCCTATTTAAAAATATTTAAGTCCAAAAAAAATTTATATTTTTTAATTCGACACAAAATATTTTCCCACACAGGCTGTCCTATCTATTAATTCGAGAACTACCTGAAGAGAGACGGCTCATTCACTGCCTTTTCATTTTTTCTTAGAAAATACCCGATCTTTAGACAAAGTACTTATAGTGCTTATATGTAGTACGCCGTTATAAAATGATTGTAGGATGTTAAAATGATGAAGGATGGTTTACCGGGAAATACGAATTTTATTTACTTTTATTATATTTAGTACAATTTGTATCCCAATTTAATAGTTATAATTCTGATGATTCTTTTAAATCCTCTATTGTTAAGAGAATTTACACCTTTAACCATAGTTTCACGATTTTCTAACGGAAATTGAAATACTCATGCTTTAGATCAGATCCCGTCTTTAAACGGCTTTAACACTTTGGAGGAGATAATATGCGAAATTTTTAATGGGAATTTTGCAATTGATTTTGGTGCAGAATTTTCGGCTTTAACAAGTTATTTTAAATACGCCCCAATTACTTCTGTTGATGTTGAAAGGAGTTTTTATAGTTATAAAAATATTTTATCTGATCAAAGAAAATGTTTCCTCGAAAAAAATTTGGAAAAACACATTGTAGTGAATTATAATCGTATATAATATCACAAGAGAGAAAATTTTGCCGGCAATATTTTCGACTGGTATGAAAGTTTGTTGCCTGGCAATTTTCGCGAATTAAATTTTGACTTAAATCACGAGACGTCACTCGAGTGATTTTGTCAAAATTTCATAAGCGAAAATTACCAAAAGGCAACGAACTTGAATGAAACCAGGAGAAAATTTTGCCAGAAATAATTTTCTCTCGAATGATATTCGACAAGACTATTTCACGAGACAATTAATGCACCATATCAATGAAATATAATCTTTATTTATTTGTTATTACCAGACACTTTCGTGACGGATCTGTCATAATTTTGTCGCTGAGAAATCACGTCGCTAAGGAGTTTTGTCAGTAGGAAACGAAGCATTGCTATGCCGTTTTATCAGTTAAAAACAGTCTAGTGAAATAGTCGAAGATATAATAGTGATATTGTTGTTTTATTTTAAATAGGTAACTATTGATATCAGTTTTTGTAAAAAATGTGAATAAATTGCATATACAAAAAATAATGATTTTATTTGAAAAATAATAAATAAGATTGCCGCCCCCCCTTAAAAGAACCCCCTAGAATAGAATAGAACAGAAAATTTGTGGTTTCTCGATATGCGCATTTTTTTAATTTTTGTGCATATCTTGCGCATATTTCGTAATTTTTTACTGCATATATATGCGCATATTTCATCAAAATTGATCGCATATAAATCCGCTCCCTAAAAATAACATTTTAAACTTTAATATTGTCAACATTTGGTTACAGAATGATTGTTTTATGCTTTTAGATATACTATCATAATATTTCAACCCTTAAAACCACCCTTGTTGGAGCTATATATAAAAGATTAACTTATCCTAAAAGGATAATTTCGGCTTGCATCGATTTAGATAAAAATTTGGGATTAGGATCATCTCACCCTGTACTTCATATTCTATATCATGCTTAAGGGCGTTGATTATTTTTAGGGGTGTAAACTACCCCGTATTTTAAAAATTTTATAAAAACATTGTAAACTTTAATATGGGTAAAATTTGGTTTTGGTTGGTTAAGTAATGATTGTTTTATATTTTAGGATATAATATCGTAATATTTTAACCCTTAAAAACCACCCTTAATAGCATTAGAGTTTTTATAAGTAGAAATTTTAATAGATCTATACAGAAAAAAAGTAGAATTAAAGAATTACAAAAACACTTATTTACACAAAAATACGAATTTACAAATATGTACAAATACAAACACAAATAGTTTTTTGTCATCTTCCAGTTTACAAACCAGTTCTGTGGTATTATACATACATTGAAAATTATCCATAAAAAGACAATCCGAATTTTTCGAAAAAAAAAATTGGTTTTATAAACATAGCTCCTTCATTTTTGACGACAAAATTTTTTTCAAAAATGACTTTGTAGGATTTTTGAAGAGTTATAAGATTGTGTAAACTGAATTCCGTAAGATCCCTTAGTTTTTAATAAGGGTGGGTTTAAAAGGCTCGAATAAGGGGGTGTTTGCTCGTAAATAGAGGTTTTAAACAGTTATATCTCGCTAATAGTTCACTATAATGAAGATCTATGCACAAGAAAACTTTAGTTATTAAAAAGCTACAATTTAGTAATCTATAATTTTTTTCCTGTCTCCAGTATTTTCGGAGATATTTTGAAATAAAAGGTGAAACATGGGAAATTCCAAAAAATTAATTTTCCTTTATACTCCAATTTTTCTAAAATTAGGCCTTTTAAATAGGTCACACTTCTTGGGTGTATTAATAGTACAAATATAAAAGGAATTACAGAAAGGTGAAGACCCATTCTTAATTAGGAGGGTAGTTAGAGGGTTGTTTTCACTGATTTTTTTCATAGAACAAGGCAGGTACCGACTTTTTTTGATCATAAGTCGCTTAATTTTCACGGTAAAAGTTTTATATTATTATTTTTTGAAAGGTATACAGTCGAACCCGCTTATTGGAATAGCCTTCGAGATATTCTAATAACCGACCATTGGTGGCCAGAAAAAACGTTCCGGGACCTCGAGTTTCTATTCCTTAAAGCGGGATATTCCTTTAACAGGTATTCTAATAAGCGGGTTCGACTGTAATTGCATACTTGAAAAAAGATTATTTAAGTTTTCCTCGAAAAATGCGTTATTTTGCGAGTTTTTTCCGTTATTTGGCTTTGAATATTTCAAATTATGCATTTTACGAAAAAAGCTAATTTTTAACATACTGTATCTCGGTCCGTATTGATCTTAAAGATATTACAGAAAAAGAATTTGGTTTGTGTTGCTAGAAGATACAATTTAAATATCTGCAATTTTTTTGATTAAATGCATATTTTTCGAGGTATTCTCAAAAAACCTTCTAAAAAAGTCGATTTTTTCGTCGAAAAACTGTTACTTTCAAGCGCGAATAACTCGAAAAATATTAGTTTTACGAAGAAAATGTAAAAAACGTTTTTTCTTAGAATTACTATTTACATCGATTTACATGGATAAAATGTAATAAAATATGCCCGCCCCCGAGATGGGGTGGCAACCACCCCCAAGGTTTTAGCGTACAGGGGCATGATATAGAAAATGATCCCTTGGACTATTCTGTACCTTCTGTGAAAATTTCAAGTAAATCCGTGCTGGACGAAAAAATTGCGAGCCAAAATGCTTCATTTCCTCGACTATAAAAACTTACATAAGATTAGTCCATAAAATGATTAATATTAACAGGGTATTACGTTAATGTTATATTAAGGAAATTAAGTTTTTTAATCTAAAACAATAATTATAATGTTTTAATTTTGTTAAGGTCGTATAAGTAAATGGTTTAATAAATTATTAAACGCTTTTCTTTAGTTCAATCGTTTGGATCAAATCTTTAGACGTTAATTTGACTGCTTTTCTGCAATGCAAATGAATGAAAATTTGCAGACATTTGCCTTCGCGGGAACAATACACGAATAGTCAATAACATTTTTTTTTATGTTTATTAATTGTTTAAATAAAAAAAACGATTTTAATGGAAAATGCTTAATTTCTTTTGTACAGTAAAGAAACTTGAAACTTTTACAGATTGTAGCTAATTACATGAACTATACATAATTTCACTTTTTACGTTAATTGTTTACGTTATGCTTCATAAATAAACAATAAAATTTCAAATTTTTTGCCGATTCCGTCTACTTTTCATGTTTGTACAAATATGTTTTATACATATATTTTAATAAACATGACGATATATTTTAATGTTTGAAAAGTGTAAGACTAAAAAGTAAAAAATAAAAAACATGGAAAAAAAACTTTTAAGAAACCCTTTTTTTTAGTTACGAGTGACTAAAATTAAAAATATTATAAAAAAATCAACTCCAAAGCAACAAATAAAAAAAATCAAACTCGAAGGATTATTCGGAAAAAACTGTTGGACTGATTAAATATACAAAAATCTTACACATTCGTTAAGAAATTGAAAAAATCTAACACATTCGTTAAAGAAAAGCGTGGGGCGAAAACTGTTTATTCGATGAAGACGCGCCCGATGCTTTTCTTTAACGAATGTTTTAGATTTTTTCAATTTTTTAACGAATGTGTGAGATTTTTGTATATTTAATCTGTCTAACAGTTTTTTTTCGAATAATTCTTCGAGTTTGAATTTTTTTATTTTGAAATTAACTTAATGTAAGAAAGACACTCGTTTGTGTTTATTATAGGTATGTTATGTTGTTGATAACTAGTTTTCTATTATGTAATGCCTACGCACTGTACCTACCTATATCTTGAATATCTTGGAATGCTTCTTAAACTTATAAATGGTCGCCATTGAAATCAATTTTAAAGGCGGACTTATAAGAGTCATAACCTACAGACAGTAGGAGTTACTAGATCAATACTTTTACGTTGCTAGGTAACCAAATAACAAACAATGACTTTAACATACAAGCAGCCATTTTGTAAAATACAATACTAAACTTGAGCATTTCTAAATTTTCAAGTTTAGTTATTTTTTTCTGATCGTTGCAATTTTATAACTTCTTGTCCCGCCTTAGCTTGGTATAGTTCAGGAGTGCTTCTTTCATTCAACTTAGCTATACTGTTTTGAGTGTTCATTGTTTTCAATGTCTAATATTATAACTACCTTCAATAATCTATTATTTGTGCCCATTTCTTCTTATTTTTCATTTATGTGTTCTTCATTTAGTCGTTACACTCTTTCCTTTTAGACGATGTAGTCTATACTAAATCTCGCATCCCTTTTTTCTGCTACATAACTATATTTGTCTTCTTTTCATTGTTTTTAGAATGTATTTACGATCTTCGTATAATTTATTTTACAGTATTTTATCATGATTTCTACGTTTCTGTTCATTATATCCTCTGCATCCCTACTATACACCTATACAGCTGTCCCTTCAATTTATATATCTTCTTGCTCTTGAGTTCCAGTCCCAATTATAATTAGTTGCCTGTGTGTTTATCTAATTGTGTAACTTTATTTTGTAATAGATCATACAACTTGTCAATTTTTATTTCTTCTTTTAGCTCTACTGATTTTTTTATATCTATAGAAAATTTTTATCCAGAAACTAAACAATTCTTCATATTGGCTGACTGGCATCTGGAATATGCAGTGCCGGATTAACCATTAGGCAAAGTAGGCAGTTGCCTAGGGGCCTCGGTCCCAAAAGGGGCCTTGCAGGGCCCAAAACAAAAAAATAATAATTAGAAATAAATAAAAACTATAAATCATATTATGTTGAAAAATTCAAATATAGCGCAATACCATAAAAGTGGTGGTGAACGTATAAAATTACGTTACATTGCATACTTTTGTTCACATAGAAATCCTATGTTGTAAGAGTAAGTCGCTAATGAATGCCGTTTGGTAGAAGAAACAGTACTACCTGTCAGGCTGTCAGGCTGCACGGTTTCTTAGAAAAGTAGTAAGAGCAAAAGGAACAAAGGAGTCAGCACCCCCTCCCTACCTTCTCCTCCACTACCCAAGCCGTTCGCTCTAGTTTGCCGCCTAGCCTCATGTTTCTTCTTCGTTTGGTTACTTCACAACAGGATATTCGGATTGGAGAAATACTTCTCATAGAATAAAGTCACATGAAAAAAGTCAAGCTCACCGATCATTTGTTAAAATGAAAACACTCATCGACTTCGTGGTCGAATTGACAGCTCTTTGCTGTACTTGAAATTCAAGTTCTGAAATGAGTAGTCTCTGTGGTTAAGCTTCTATCTTCTCGCGGATTAGAGTTTAAAGGTCATACAGAGATCCTTGGTTCACAAAATAATAAGAACTACTTAGGCATTTTAGAACTACTTGTAGAGTACGATCTTTTTTAAGCTCTCATTTAGCTTTATTAAAAAATGGAGAGATTACCGAAAGATGGCGAGAACATTTTATGGAATTATTAATGAGAGACAACAACGAAATAGAGAATGACAGGGAGGAGTACAATTTAAATGACTAACAAGATGATGATGACATAACATACGAAGAATACAGGGAAGCAATTCTAAAATTAAAAAATGGCAAGGCTGCAGGACACGATAATATTAAGGCTGAGCTAATTAAATATATGGAAAGAGAAGGATTACAATTACTATGGAAGATCATAATGAGCTGTTGGCGTACCGGATGCATACCTAGAGATTGGACTCTTGCAACTATTCTACCATTACACAAAAAAGTTGATAAACATAATTGTTCTAACTACAGGGGAATATCATTGTTGGGAGTTGCTAGTAAAATCTACGAAATAATACTAGAAAAAAGCTGCGAGAAAATATCGAGGCCACACTGGATGACAGCCAATGCGGCTTTAGGCCAGGGTGGGGTACAACCGATCTCATATTCACGGTGAGACAGTTATCATAAAAAGCTCTAGAGCATAACAGTAAGTTGTTTCTCTGTTTTGTGGACTTGGAAAAAGCATTTGATCGCGCGCCACGGAACAAAATCTGGGAAATATTAAACCGTAGAAGTGTGAAACCGAAGTTAATCCAAGCAATAAAGAGTATATATAAATGTACACGTAATAATGTAAGAACGAACAATCGCTCATCTCTAGAATTCTACACAAGGACAGGTGTAAGACAAGGTGGTGTTTTGAGTCCTTTTTTATTCATCGCTCTAATGGACGAAATTGCAAAATAATGCAGGGGTAAGCTAAAAAGAACTAGGGTTGGGGTGTATAAACTTCAACAAGTTTACGTGTCAGAGTTGATATATGCCGATGACCTGGTAATTGTGGCAAAATCAGAAAAAGACTTGCAAGTGAATGTGAATGTTTGGAATGAAGCCTTTAAGAAATTTGGGATGAAAATAAATATTGAAAAAACAGAAGCTTTAGTGATATCGAAAACTCAAGAAAATATAAATGTAAAGCTGAATAATGAGACCATTACACAAGTAGAGGACTTCAAGTATCTAGGATCAACAATGAATGGGCAAGGAAATATAGAACCAGAAATAAACAGCAGGGTAATGAGTGCAACAAAATTGTACTATGCTCTAAATAAAAGTTTTATTAGGAAGAAAGAAGTAAGCCTGAAAACAAAAATGAAATTATTTCAAACTGTATACGATCCGGTGCTACTCTACGGTAGTGAAACGTGGACAGTGAACGACAACATCCGTAGTAAAATTCAAGCATGCGATATGCGATATTTACGTGCGGCATCCGGGGTGACCAGACGTGATCGTATAAGAAATGAAGATAAACGTGAAAGGTGCGGTGTTGGAAGGACCTTAGACAGACTTGAAACGAAACAGTTATCGTGGTTCGGACATATGGCGAGAATGAGTGAAGGTTGAACTGTAAAGAGGGTATGGAAAGCGGCATCTGACAACAAACGACGAAGAAGCAGGCCAGCAAGAACGTGGAACGCAAATATTGGAAAGGCTTGCGTAAAAAGAAATATTGGGTGGAGAGAAGCAGAAAGACTAGCTACTCACCGAAAGGCATGGAGACGTTTGATTTCTCCACTTATCTCGACACCGTAAGGTACAAGAGGACGGCTTAAGTAAGTAAGTAAGAATGAAATCACATGAAGAAAGTCAAGCTCACCGATCATTTGTTAAAATGAAAACACTCAACGACTTCGTGGTCGAATTGACAGCTCTTTGCTGTACTTGAAATTCAAGTTCTGAAATGAGTAGTCTCTGTGGTTAAGCTTCTATCTTCTCGCGGATTAGAGTTTAGAGGTCATACAGAGATCCTTGGTTTCTCAAAATAATAAGAACTACTTGTAGAGTACGATCCTTTTTTAAGCTCTCATTTAGCTAAGTATGGCAATAAGGGTATGTACTGGAAAACCTTCTTACTTATCTTCAAAGATCTGTGAAGAAGTAATAGAAATAACGGGAAAACACGTTTTGAATACAATTGTTGAAGAAATTAAGGAAGCCGAATACTACTCCTTAAGTGTCGATTCAACATCAGGTTTGTCTATATTGGCCAGTTAATTATTATTATGTTAGTTCTTTTCTAATGGTAAAGTGTATGAGCGTTTGCTCACATTCCATACACAGGCACAGGTTTCTTTAGAGGCCTCATAGCATGGTTCGCCTAGGGGCCTCAATATTCTTAATCCGGGACTGGAAATATGTTTTAAGAATCCTAACCTTAACGTGATACAGTAGCTATCAACAGGTAGCAAAAACGCGTTCCAAGATTGCGGCTGTAATTTTGAATATTTTTTCGAGATATTTGGCACACGTATTCGTAATATAATAAAGAATGGCGGTACAGAGCCCAATTTGAAAAATATATTAATATGTGGAAATTACTCTGTAATTAAATACAATATTTAAAAAACGAGCCTGTACCGCCATTAAGAAGAACAAAAAATACACTTTCTTTAAATAAACTTTTTTATCCAATGGCTAGATTTTGTGTCATTTTGGAACTACTAAAATTTTTTATTTCATTAGTAGTTCCAAAATGACACAAAATCTAGGCATCGGATAAAAAAGTTTATTTGAAGAGAGTGTATTTTTTTGTTCTTATTAATGGCGGTACTGGCTCGTTTTTTTATATTGTATTTAATTACAGAGTAATTTCCACATATTAACATATTTTTTAAATTGGGCTCTGTACCGCCATTCTTTATTATATTACGAATACGTGTACCAAATATCTCGAAAAAATATTCAAAATTACAGCCGCAATCTTGGAACGCGTTTTCGCTACCTGTTGATCGCTACTGTTTCCTCTTAATCCCCCATTTTTGCATTATTTGTTGCCACAATTAAATTCCTTCTTCCTCTTCAGCTTGTTTGAACTCACTCCTGCGCATAAATGCCTCCCATGAGCTCTCCATTGTTCTCTGTTTTGTGCTATTTGGTGCTAGTTTCTCTCCACTTTTGCTTTGACTTCGTCTAGCCATAGTTTTTGTAGCCTTCCTCTGCTATGACTGTGTTCGCGTGGTCTCCAATTACATCTTCCAACTTCGTCCTGTTTCGCACGTTCTCATAACTAATATTTTATCATTGTGGTACAAGAAATAAATGTTAGTAATTATTAACAAGGATAAAGATCCACGAGGAAAATAAAATTCCTGTAGCTGGCTGTGTTAAAAATCAGTGTTAAAAAGCCAATAGCATGTATGCGTGAGCCACCGAAAAGTTATGGATAAAAACCCTTTAAAAGTTGCAAGATCTTAAACGATACTACATATTATTATGAATAAAATCGATGGATGTTGCAAATATTCCTGGATATTACCCAGGACAACACAGGACTCTAACCCACGTGGATGTAATATGAAAGGGATGAACCTCACATATTGAGAATTGAGTGTCAACTGAACTGACAGATTCTCAATATGTGAGGTTCATCCCTTTCATATTACATCCACGTGGGTTAGAGTCATGTGTTGTCCTGGGTAATATCCAGGAATATTTGCAACATCCATCGATTTTATTCATAATATGTAGTATCATTTAAGATCTTGCAGCTTTTAAAGGGTTTTTACCCATAACTTTTTGGTGGCTCACGCATGCATGTTATTGGCTTAACACTGATGATGGATTACTTGTTAATCCGAAAACGTTTTGTTTTGTGATGTAACCCTTATTGGGTTCTTTAAATATAACTTTTACAAAGGATTCTGTATTTTTTTTTATTAACAAAGATATTGTTATTTGTATATTTTACTTGTATATTTAGACTGAAATCAATTGTCAAACTGTCCTATTTCTTTATTTATTTTTCTTGTATATATAATTTAAAAATAGAATACATTTTTTAGCATTCCAGTCCATCCCTGCAAATATCCGTCTGCAAACGTAAAGAAATTTAACTTAGAAGGTAGGGGCGGCCGCATGTGCTGACTTTTCGACCAATACCACTGGCTGGAAAGCACTTTTCTGCGGCATTTGTCCGCATTTTTGTTGTTTTTCTCTTCTCGGGAAAACCCTTTCGGGGTTTTCGGCCAGGTGAAGCACGGATCCCGGACCCCGAATTTATAGGATGCACTTCGGATGTAGTTTTACTGATGTTTCTGATGTTTGTTCGTCGAGGAAATGTATAAAAACCGGATACGGATATAGCATACTGATTGTGTATATATTTCTGCAGTTCGAGGTACACATGTTTGGTCGAGACAGGATTGACAGTTTCGTTTATCAATTGGAATTGGAATTTAAGGCATAAACTATTCGGAATCCAATTGGAATATATTTTTTAAAGAGACTACTGATATTTTATATTGTCGAATATCTTTATTTAAGTTTACAAGAACGGTTGAAGCTGCTGCTGAGAAACATGGCAGGTCACGAAGTAGTCAGACAATTTAACCCGGGAGCAGTCGCGCTCACTTCTGTCATGTAAGTAGTCGCGCGTAGAGAAAAAATCTCACAATACGAATTTAAATACGAATTTCAAACAAATTTCTATTTTATAATATTTTTATTTACTTGTTATGTTAAAAATATCTATTTCTAATAATTTTAAAGCTAATTGGTTCTCACCAAAGCCATAAATTCAAAAAAAAAATAAAATAATAAAATAATAAAAAAATAAAAAAAAATTCCCACGCGTTACAACAATCTTCCTCGGGGCACTTACGAGTGGAAAGTTATGTTGCAAAATTATTCATTAAGTTATCACGGAAAAGGATAAAATGTGAGATTTTTTCTAACGGCGCGACTGCTCCCGGGTTAATTTTTTAGGCTCCGTCATCACTAACAGCAGAAAGTGCGAAGACGAGATCCGTGGACTCATCACAATGGCCAAAGCGGCAACAGAAAAAATTAACAAAAATATGGAAAAACTGACGTATTCTTCCATATGACAAAACATATTATAAAAGTCAAGTTTAATAAGGAAAAGAATAATTTTCGCACTTTCCAGGATTCTTTTACAGCAACACTGCGAACAGTAGAATAAGAAGATGTAAATGACATAAAATAAGCAAGTTGAATAAATAAATAATACGGTATGCTCCAAAGCCAAAACAAAGGATACTGAAATCAGGAAGCCTGTGAAATATAATCGCGTCATATGAAACAAGTGACAATAGTTGTCATGGTATTTTTAAGCATTGTTTATTCTAACAAACTGTCAAAAAGATTCGAAATGGTGCTTACAACGCAAGAAAAAATATTTATTATTGAGTCTTATTTCCGCTCATATGGGAATGGACGATCAAATGGACCTAGTTTGTAGCGTTTATAAAACCAATGAAAATACGATATTTTAGATTTGTATAGTTTTTACAGTCCAAATTTTTTTATTTAGTTTTTTACTTAAATTCAAATTACATGGAATTTCCTAAAACCGCCCCTGTGTACAAGTTACAAAGTATTGCACAATGTTAAACTATTTTAAGAAATGCTGAAAAGTACATAATTCTGATGCGTAGATTTTCTATTCGAAGTTTCTAGAAGAAATGTTGAAAATCAATTTGATTGGTTTGTTTGAATTTGGTACAAAGATCGAAGCTCTTAATTGGCCCTGAAGAACGGAAGTCGGAAATTGCGTATGACAAGATCAGGGAATCTTGTCAGGAGGCGAAGAAAGGAGCGTCATTCTTACTTTGGTATTGAATCAGTAAACATCGAAAAGTCAGTAACCGGCTTTTTTGCGACGCAAAACGAATTTCCAAGTAAATGGGATCTATCAAAGTTCTTTTGTGTTGTTGTTAAGCAGGTGTACCATCAGTTTGTTTGTGTAGCAGTTCTTTTTTTTTTATGGTATAAGTGAAATATACGCTTTGTAAGGGTACTGCGTATTTGTGAAAGCCGGCATGGTATGAATCAGGGTACGAATATCTTGGTGATGAATTAAACCCGAGCCTCCTGTCTCCTGGATTAGAAAACCTATTTCCCGAGGTAAATAATAATGTCAAAAATGACAAAGTTAATTATTGAACAGAACAGAATAATTTTGCTTCCATCATTAAAAAATATTATTGTAAAGACATAATTGTGAGTTAATGTTAAAATCCTTTTGAAAACCTTTTGAAATAGTTAAAAATAAAAGATTTATGGAATGATATTTGACAGGTGACATAGTTAAGTTGTTATTTCTAATAATTAAGTACTACGAGGAGTAGTCAGTAATTCTTTAATGTAAACATTGTTCCCTGAATGAATATAAATTTTTGTTTTAATGCAAATGCTATAGGTAATATATGTCATAATTAAGTCAGATATCAAATCCTCAATGCAATAAATTTATTGTTTATCTTTTGGTGCACCATAACCTATGTTCAGAAATGTAGATGTATTTTTTTTTACAGGTAATCTTTTATGTAATTTGAAAGTTTTGTTGTCTAAAGGAATTTTTCAATAAATGCCATAACTGTATTTTGTCCTGTTTATTTACCGCTAACCTATTAGCAAAATTTTAACCACAACTTTAAAAGCTTTTTAGAGTCGATAAAGGGAAATATTTTTACCCAGTTGTTAAGATGTTGGGTCATAGAAAGTAAAACTCCTGGTAAGGCGCCCTAAGAAAATATAGCCAGGATTTATATTTAACAACCCAGGATATCTGTAAGTACCCTTGTTTAAATTGGTGATAGTAGTAAATATTTCCTAATCCCTAACTTCTTCTTAAACGAACTCACAACCTCAGCTCTCCAACCAAAACACGAGCCGCCGTAGCAAAGTAGTTTTTAGAAATATCCCCTAGTTTTCTCCAGACCCCCTTGTATTTAAGTATTCTCAACCTCATACCTTTTGAGAAGCAATATCTAAACTTTCCAAGCTTTTATCTTCCCCTAATTTCTAAACTCTACAAGTTTGTTAATTGATGGTTGCCTATCAATTTCGGGAAGAGTTTCAAAAGCCTGCACCGACTAATAAGGACTTGTTAAGAGTCGTTGCAAAATTTCGACGAACAGGAAGCGTTCTAACTCAACGCAAAAGCTGCACTGGTCGTCCAGTTATCGTGGCAACAAATGCGAATCAAGGAAGGCTATTTCAACAGGTGTTAGAATCACCAAAAAAAAGTCTCCCCAGAACATCTCTAAAAATGAAACGTCTGCCCGAAGAATGTTTAAGAAGATTGGTGGTTTTCCCTATAAAATACAGATTGGGCAACACTTGACAAGACAAGACAAGCAATTAATAGTTGTTTATTGTGCTTCAGTCTTGACAATGGTTTATGAACAACCCTTATTTTCTTCTAATGTGTGGTTTACAGACGAATGTCACATCCATCTGAATGGATTTATCAATCGACAGACAAATCGTTTTCTTGGTTTTGAACGACCAGACATCATCGTAGAGAAACCTCTTTATAGTAACCGTGTAACAATTTGATGCGCAGTGTCAGGTAATGGATTATTGGGCCCTTACTGCGTGGAAGACGAGCGTAGAAGACCCGTTACACTAAATCAAGTGCGATATAGAGAACAAATTTTGACACCATTTTTTATTGATCTTAAACAATTCTGTCGTGCCAGAAACATACAGTTGAATACCCAATGGTTCCAACAGGATGGAGCTACTTGTTATACCACGAGAGCATCCTTAGATCTGATTATAGAAAATTTTGAAGCCCCTGTAATTTCCCGTAACACGAATTTTCCTTACCCTTCTCATTCACCTGATCTAACAACTTTTGATGCTTACGTATGGGGTATGCTGAAACAAGCCGTTTTTACAGAAAACCCACCGGCAACTATTGATGAACTCCGTGAAAAAATGTTGACCTTTTTCAGAAGAATTCAGCAGCCTATTTTTAATAACATGCTAAGCAATCTTGTTAAGCGTTATCGAGTACTGCTTGAAACGCAATAGCAGCACTTTGAACACATTTTGTATAGAAGCAAAACTTAAAATTCGCATTTTTTGAAAATGTTGTTATTTAATTTTTCATGTTTAATAAAGCTTTAGCTTGTCGTTTGTTCTGGCACATACTGTAGTTTGTATAAAATATAATTAATTATTCCTGTTATGATTTTTCTTTGTGATTTGCGACATATTGTTCGCAGTACAGACCTGTATACCGCGTACCAAAAAAAAGTTGATTAATAGCAAGCTGAAAATTTGTTAACAGCTTTACGGTGTATAGTCGGACAAACTTTGATGCATGGGAACACTGGAACAGGGAAATTTTAATTGTGGAACAGTTTAAATATTTGGAAGGTCGGATTACGAAAACGTCCCATGTATTTTGTCGGACAGAACTTACAATTGATTTGTTACCATTTCATTAAACTCTCATGCAAAAATCAGACTGGTGTTTATCACCAACTTGGCATTGTAATGAGTGGAACACGAAGAACATGTCAAATGAAAGGAATCATGTTGGTTAATAACAGCAGTCTGATTTTTCCATGAGAGTTTAATGAAATGGTAACAAATCAATTGGATGTTTTGTCCGACAAAATACATGGGACGTTTTCGTAATCTGACGTGCCAAATTTTTAAACTGTTCCACAATTAAAACTACCCCTGTTCCAGTGTTCCCGTACATCAAAGTTTGTCAGACTAGACACCGTTAAGCTATTAACAAATTTTCAGCTTGCTATTAATCAACTTTTTTTTGGTACGCGGGATCCAGAATAGTTAAAATTATATTAATATATTTTATTGTCAGTTATTCTTCAACTAGTTTACATGCTTCTAGTTGCTGTCGATATGAAATCAACTTCCAGTAATGGTAAATCTACCAAAGACGTCTAAACATACGCGTGGTAGGCCTGGATCCCGCGTACTAAAAAAAATTATTAATAGCAAGCTGAAAATTTGTTAATAGCTTAACGGTGTCTAGTCGGACAAACTTTGATGAACGAGAACACTGGAGCAGCGGAATAGGTCTGGATCCCGCGTATGAAAAAAAAGTTTAATAATAACAAGCTGAAAATTTGTTAATAGCTTAAGAGTGACTAGTCGGATAAACTTTGATATATGGGAACACTGGAACAAAGGCAGTTTTAATTGTGGAACAGGTTCAAAATTTGGAACGGTCAGACCACGAAAACGGCACATTTATTTTGTCCGACAGAACAGACTTAAACTCTCCGAACAGAGATTAATCTCTCATGCAAAAATCAGACTGCCATTTATCACCTGTAATAATTCCTGTCATTTGACATATTCTACATGTTCCACTCATTAAAACGCCCATTTGGTGGTAAATAGCAGTCTGTTTTTTGCATGATAGTTTAATCTCTGTTCGGAGAGTTTAAGTCTGTTCTGTCGGACAAAATACATGTGCCGTTTTCGTGGTCTGACCATTCCAAATTTTTAACCTGTTCCACAATTAAAACTTCCCCCGTTCCAGTGTTCATATATATCCAAAGTTTGTCCGACTAGACACCCTTAAGCTAGTAACAAATTTTCAGCTTGCTATTAATCAACTTTTTTTTCATACGCGGGATCCAGACCTAGAAGTTTTAATAGTGAAACACCTTTTATAGGTTTCGAACATCAGACTACGAAAACGTCCCATGTATTTTGTCGGATAGAACTTCCAATTGATTTGATATCCTTTCATTAAACTCTCATACAAAAATCAGACTGCTATTTACCACCAATATAATACCTGTCATTTGACATGTTCTACGTGTCGGACTTATTAAAATGCCCAACATATTTGTCGGAAAAACATTATATATTCATATGTTCATATATTATATAAAGTTTGCTATTGAATAAACTTAAAAACAACCTGCTAGTTTTCACAATCATACTTGTCAGGATGACCCGTTGCATAATAAAAATTACGTACCACAATTAAAACTTTCCCTGTTCCGTTAAGCTATTAACAAATTTTCAGCTTTCTATTAATAAACTTTTTTTGGTGCGTAGAATTCAGGTCTATAGCCACTTGAAACGTAAAAGTTCTGCTACAGATAATAAAACTATCGATAATTAGTAAAGAGCTAATAATATTTTCGTCTTAAGAATTTGGAGGTCTATTATATTAAGCCCAGAAAATCATGCAACATAAAATTTATCCATGCTCCTACCTATATATCAGAAAGAGACATAATCGAAGTCTTCTATAACTTACTGGAGACAACAGTCAAAATCTCAGGTGGAGAAATTATTATCATTCTCGGAGACTTTAACGCTTAGCTGGGAAAGCAATTGGACGGTAATGGTAATTTTTGTGGGTAATATTTTATCAGAAACAGGAATGATCGAGAACGACTATTGCAATAGTAACAACAACATCGGTACAAACATCATTTTCTAGCAATATATGCGGGTTGTGTAATACCCGATGGTTGTGTAAAGAATGAAATTGATTTTATATTAATTCAAAATCGATGGCTTATATTAATCAATTACATTTTAACTATTGTAACTTTACAAACGTCACATCTTTGTTCTTTTATTTTTAAATAATTATTTTACTTTATTTTCTTTAATATTTCATTAGTAATAATTTTCTTCTACTTTTTTACCTGTTTTCTTCGTTAAATACTCGTTGGCGTCCTCTTTTATTATCCTCTTGTATTATCTTCTATTTACTATATCTCTTTTCATATAAAATCTAAATCATCAATTGAACATACTGTACGTACCCCGTATATTCTTACTCTGTAAATATCTGTCTTAATACGGAACATACCTACCTCTACAGTTCACGCTGTCATTTCAATTCTCAAAATGGTGGTGGTAATATTATAAAAGGCAATTACAGAGCTGATAATAGCTATCTATTTCCAAATCAAATCTTCTCTTGGGGTAAGAATATTCATTATTATTTTTTCTTGTAATCACAGTTTACCATCTAACAGCTTTTTCTAATATTTTTTATATCTAACCTCCCATGTAAAAGCATGTGTTCTGATATTTCAGTTTTAAATATACCTGTTTAATTTACATATATGCACGTTTAGTAATCAAGTTTTAAGTATTTTCCTCATCTTAATTCCATTTAATTTACCCCTTGCCATCTGCTACCCTTTGAATACTATTTGGCAAAGGGTACCTTTGCACCGTCCTCCCTCTGGGAGCTTCAAGAATCCTCAAATCGCCGGCGATACAACAACGAGGGCAAAATCATCTGGACTGCAACAACATCACCAAGACTGCAACGACCAACATCCGTAGGCCTGGTGGAATACAACACCTACAACCACAGAGCCCGTTGCAGAACCAGCAGCAGTACCATTCGATATCAAGAAGTTACCAGCAAACCAATAAATACCTAAGCCATAAGTATAATCCAGAAATTGTTAGGTTTTGGCAAGAATTTGAATATATTTGTTAATACACTTAATAAGTCATATTTTTATTATATCTTTATGAACAATAAACATGATTAGTTAAAAATATTGTTTGGTTTGCTTCATTTCGAATTTTAATACTTCATTTCTAAGATTAGGAAAAGACGAACACACACCTGAGAGACTGAGCTAAAGGTGTAGCGATGGCTGTCTTGGATGATTGAGGTAATATTTTCGAATATTACTTCAATTAGCTGGGGTAGTCTATCGCCTTTTTTTTGTTTCACTATATTTCAAACCCAAAATATTATTTGTTTTCCAGAATTATTCTGCTTACAACAGGCAGATAATTCAAGTATGTACACAATTCTTCCGGGATTTCAAGCTCTTAATATTAAAGGAACAACTACTAACTAAAGGAACAACTCAAGGGACTACAACTTTAAACAAATAAATATTTAAAAATAAAATCTTTGGATTTCTTACGTCGGAAACAAATTCTCTCTAATACCTATTCCCTATCCTTCTAAAATTTGTAAGGAAAAAGAGCGATGAATGCAAAGACTGAGGAGTCTATAATATGCACTCCACAACACATCAATTCATCGAGGCAAAGATCAACTAATTTGTTTCCTAGTACTCAATACGTGAGTAAAACGCAGGTAGGTAAAGGTATTTAATATTTAATTACGATTCAGAGATCACTACCATCTCTCTATAGTCCATTTTTACTCACGTATTGAGTACTAGGAAACAAATTTGTTGATCTTTGCCTCGATGAATTGATATATTGTGGAGTGCATATTATAGACTCCCCATGTCTCTGCATTCATCATTCTTTTTTCTGGCAAATTTTAGAAGGATAGTGAATAGGTACAAGAGAGAATTTGCTTCCGACTTAAGAAATTCAAAGATTTCTTTTTAATATTTATTTTTTTAAAGATGGAGTCGCTTGGGTTTCGCCTTTCCCTTAATAGAGATCGCTAGTGCGTCGGGACGAAAATATTTAATATACGTAGGGATACGTTCCGTGATTTTCTAAAATCACATAAAATGGTGGACGTTGGTTCACCAAAAATTGTGTCTTTGATGTTTTTTTCTTCATTGGGCCAAATAAATTCTTAAAGAAGAAATTAAAAACGTAGACTAACGATATTGAGATTGCAAAAACCTCTTCTAATGGAAGATAAAATTTTAAGACACTTAATTAAATGTTTCAATCCAGAAATCAAAATGTGCTGTTTATTATACTCTAACTTGAAATCAGCAACATTTAAATTTAATTTCAAAACAATTACAGGTTATAATATAGGTCTGGATCCCGCGTATGAAAAAAAAGTTGATTAATAGCAAGCTGAAAATGTGTTAATAGCTTAAGGGTGTCTAGTCGGACAAACTTTGATATATGAGAACACTGGAACAGGGGAAGTTTTAATTGTGGAACAGGTTAAAAATTTGCAACGGTCAGACCATGAAAACGTCACATGTATTTTGTCCGACAGAACTTCCAATTGATTTGTTACCCTTTCATTAAACTCTCATGCAAAAATCAGACTGCTATTTATCACCTGTCATAATTCCTGTCATTTGACATGTTCTACGTTCTACATGTTCCACTCATAGAGTTTAATGAAAGGGACTGCAATTGGAAGTTCTGTCGGACAAAATACATGTGACGTTTTCGTGGTATGACCGTTCCAAATTTTTAACCTGTTCCACAATTAAAACTTCCCCTGTTCCAATGTTCCCATATATCAAAGTTTGTCCGACTAGACACCGTTAAGCTATTAACAAATTTTCAGCTTGCTATTAATCAACTTTTTTTTATACGCCGGATCCAGACCTAATACCTTTCAATGCGAAATTCAGATTGATATAATAGCTGCATGGTACATCATGTAACAAGGGGAATACCCGAATTGCAAACTCTCAGACTACTGGATGGGAATAGTTAATATTAATTATACTAATTGTTAATAATAAATATTTTTGCATGAAATACCAACCGCATAACTTTAAAATCGCATAAAAGTAATCCGCATAAAAAGAGACCTTACTCTATACTACTACGTTCTGGAATTTTGTTATTTTTTAAACGTTTTATTGTATCACTAATCCCCAACTTCTTGAATTGAAGGAGGTGCTAATGCTAGACTCTTACTTACTCCGGGAGGTAGTAGATATTTACTTTCAACTTCTGTGAATGAAAAGTAGCTCTTCATAATATTACACCAATCTATCTAATACGTCTTCTTTTATGTTAAATACATACATATTCCTAGCCTTGCTATTGCTTGCAGTTTTTCTCTTCTTTTTTTTTGGATTATTCGGAGATTTATACAATTTTCTGGTTTCGTTTTATGTTTTTAAAGTCTCAAGGTCTTGCAACATTCCATTTTCTAAAGCACGCTTTTTCTTCTGTGAAAATACTTTTCTTCTTTTATAGGACGTTCTCGAACAACTCATTGACGTATTCTGTCCATCTCTTTAATTTTTCGTTAGTATTCAATACTAGTTTCCCATTTCTACCTTTTAGTATTCTTTCAAAAATTCTTTAATTTTTTTTTGTGTGTTAAAACTATCATGTCGTTCCTGGTATTCTTCTTTTGTTGTCTTTTTTGTTGTCATTGTTCCTTTAACCATTCTTCTTTCGCTAGGCAGTCATCAACTCAGGACATTCGAGAGAAAGATACTGAGAAAAGTATATGGTCTGGTGCAAGAGGAAAACGGCACATGGAGATTCAGGAGAAACGACGAGGTTAATGAACTGAATGAAGGGTGTGATATTGTAAGATTTTTATAAAAGTCGGAGACAAGAAGATGCGAAAATAGCAAAGAAAATATTGCAATGGAAGCCGATGGAAGTATAAAAAGAAGGCCTTGAACGAGATGATTGGATGACGTGGAAACGACCTGAAAACTATGAATATAAACAGTCCCGGATTAAGAATCATGGGACCTCTAGGCAACTCAATCTATGAGGACCCTTAAGAAAACTCCACTTTCTCCCTCCAAAACCACGAATAACCTCTCCATCTCCGTATTCCATAGATAGAAGATATAACGCTGACAGATTTTAATAATTTTTATTTTTGAATATGACCGTTTGACTGTTGCAGGTGTTATCATTAGCGTAAATTAAGTCTTAAAAGCAATTGATACATTTGGAAACGTTGCGCGTTGATTCGAGTTTGTTCTAATAAATAACCCAAAATTACTGTGAAGCAGGAATAAATTGTTTTCCCTGCAAGTCTTGAAGCTGGAATATAAAATATTTAAACTGCACTAGTTCATCTTCAATTTCAGGATGAGTATCATCACGATAGTTCTTATGTAGATTTGAAGCACTCTCCTTTATTTGACTACCACTTAGTTTTGTAAAAACACCAAAACGCTGAGTTTACTAACTCATGCGCTGTCAACCGACTACTCATCATAGTAATTAGCTTATCCAAAATTGGTAGATACGTTTCAATATTTAACTTTTCTCCATCTTGTAGAAAAACTTCAATGAAATTAGCATCATCAAAATTTAGTTTTATTGTTGGCTTTCGTTTACTCTCGGCTATTGAGTATTGTAGATCGCAGGCCTTCTGCTTGTATAGTAAACAAAAGATATCTTTTTGGAATTTTAAGAACTCCTAAAGTGAATTTAAAAGCTGAACAGCAGTTTGAAGTTCAATCTCTTCTCTCTCTTACGATTTACTGACAGCATTGATGCGTGGTATGAATGTTTCTGTTTTTGACACATATTTTAACAATCACTTAGCCTTATGAACTTTTTCAGCTTTCTGATTAGTATCTTCAGCAAGAGTATGCAGAGCAGATGTGAAGGCGTTGTAATCTTTAGACAAAGCTCTTGTTGTATCATCCCTTGCACTCCATCTAGTACTGCTAGTCCTTTTAAGGAGAGATCGTGGTTAATATAAAACAATGGAGGAGAAGGACACAAGATAGATCTGAATGGAAGGAGATAGCCAGCCGGGCAAAGACCCATCCAGGGTTATGATGTTAAAGGAAGAAGAATAAAAATCGACGGTTGAAAGGTTGTAACCCACCGATCAACTTTTTTCAGAAAGTAGAAAAAATATTTCATTTAAGTAATTTTATGTGGAATTAACCTAATAATTTTTTTATTAGTTTGTAGATCATAATTCATCTATAAATTATTGAAAAAAATTATTAGGTTAATTCCTCATAAAATTACTTAAATGGAGTGTTTTCTCTACTTCCTAAAAAATGTTGATTTGTGGGTTACAACCTTTTACCTTTTAACCGTCGAAATCAAGAAAATTTAAAAAACTCTAAACAACTGTAATTTTTTTGAAATTTAATATTTCTGTTCCTAGTTTAAACTCGGCTCTTCATTTTTATTACATTTAAAATAGCTAAACCAGTAACTGAAGGAAACTCGTATTTTCAAAAGTATATAAAGATCAGTTAAATTTTATAACAACCCGAAAATTTATTTTATATTTATGTTTAATGGACCGTTAACACACTGAAATACCTAAAACCAGCCCTCAATCGATTAATCAATTCGTGCAGGTGACTTTAACGGTAATCCACAATGATTTACTTCTATCTTAAAGTTTAAGATCATTTTTATGCGGTATCCATTTCCCCGCCAATGGAAAAGAGTCTAATTTCCCCAATTTAATCTCCGTTCCATCATACATTAACCTTTCCAAGACGATAAACTGCCATACAACGTATTAATTAAATCTCTTGTATTAATTTATGACAACCCGGTACTAATTTTCAACTCGTAAACATTTTTATGGGGCGAGAAAAGTGGGGAAAATGGGGGAGAGCAGGGGAGGAAATTTTATGGCTCTAGTTCTCTGACAACATCGATTTATTGGTTCGCCAACGGTAAATATGTCTTGACTGGTAATTTAGTTTACCTATTAATGGGCTGGAAAGTTTGTTCCAATATGGGTAAGAGACGTTTTGATTAATAAAGTTTGGGATTTTGTAGTAAACAGTGTTTCTGTGTCATGTTTTTTCGACAAAAACTTATGTCTAAGATTGGTTTGATTTTACTGTAACAGAATTTTTCAGCATAATATAGAAAACTATACAGGGTGGGGCATTAGTGTGACAAAGTCCATTTACTCGTTTGTCGTAAGAGATACGAAAAAAAGTTGTTTAGGTAAAAGTTGGTGCACATGTAGTACCATAATTTAAAAATATTTTCGGTGACACAAACTTATGTTTTTTTAAATAGAACACCCTGATTATTTTTACATTTTTCGATTCTCCTCAGTGTTTCCTTTCTTAAAATATATAGTTTTATAATATTCGACGAGCTAGCTTAAAAGTTAATTACGTTTTTTGTTAATTTCGTTGCAAAATCTACACCCTGTAGAATTGTAGTGATTTGACATCAAATTTTCTATTTATATTCAAACGATTTTTAATATAGTCTACTACTGTTAATATTTAACAGTATAGCGAAATGTTTAATTTTAGTATACAGGGTGGGTCGAAACTCGGAATGAGTATTTTCTGAGTTTTCTTAAATGGAACATCCTGTATTTTAGTTTTGTAATGAAATTATATTTTATGGTACTTTTTTATTTCTTAAGCATTCCCTATACCTAAGTGCTTTAATTTGAAAGTTATTCGTGATTCTTTAAGCCAAACATTAATTACAACACAAATTACGTGAAGTTTTATTAGGTGGCCGTGAAAATATCCAATCAAAAATAATTTTTGAAAAAAAAATACATAATAATCTAGTCTGATCCTTAATTTATTAATATTGGATGAGATATCCAAATACATTCGTAGTTAAGGTTCTTGGTGCTTAAAATTTTAATCAAACATACAAAATTCTCCCAAGTTGGCTATGACACAAAATTGGCTTAAACATTTGACATTATACTATTTATATAGTTCCAGTTGATCCACTACTTTTCCATCTAATAATATTAATTTTTCTAATGATATACTGATTAAAATTGCTTTGTGCTAGGAGAGTATAACAAAAATGAGCTACTTGCAACAAAAAATTATCATCAGCAATTCCCTGATAGACGACAACCAAAAAGATAAACTTTTGAAAGTATACCAAAACGGTTTCAACAGACTAGATACTTAGATTGTAAAAACGGTTGTACTAATATGCAGATCCTCAATGACACTAAGGATTACATTTAATGCCTGTTTTCTTCACTTACAATAGTTTTTGTTCGATCAGATTTATCATAATATAAGTGTCCAGTTCGTTGAAACCGTTCTAGTATATTTTTAAACGTTTCTCTTCTTAGTTGTCGTCTATCAGGGAATTTCTAATGAAAAATTCTTTTTGCTAGTAGCACATTTTTGTTATACTCCATTAGCACAAAAATCTTATTAATCAGCTCCTCATTAGAAAAATTCATATTAGTCATGGTAACAAAGCAACTGGAACTATAAAAATAGTATAATGTCTAATTTTTAAGCAAATTTAGTGTCATAGCCGACTAGGTAGAATATTATATGTATATTGTATGTTTTTATTAATATTTTGCGCACCAACAATCTTAACTACGAATTTATTTAGATATCTCATCCAATATTAATAAACTAAGGATCAGGACAGATTATGATGTATTTTTTTTCAAAAAATTATTTTTGATTGAATATTTTCACGGCCACCTAATAAAATTTCACGTAATTTTTCTTTCAATTAATGTTTGGCTTAAAAAATCACGAATAACTTACAAAATAAAGTACTTAGGCATAGGGAATGCTTAAGAAATAAAAAAGTACCATAAAATATCATTTCATTACAATACTAAAATACAGGGTGTTCCATTTAAGAAAACTAAGAAAACACTCATTCCGAGGTTCGACCAACCCTGTATACTAAAATTGAACAGTTCGCTATACTGTTAATGTTTAACAATAGCAGACTATATTAAAAATCGTTTGAACATAAAATAAAATTTGATGTCAAATCACTACAATTCTGCAGGGTGTAAATATTGCTACAAAATTAACAAAAAAACGTTAATTACCTTTTAAACTACCTCGTATTTATTACAAAACCAAATATTTTAAGAATGAAAACATTGAGGAGAATCCTAAAATGTAAAAATATACAGGCATTTAAAAAAACATAAGTTTGTGTCACCCTGTCAATACGCACGCCCCTGTATATTTGAAAATATTTTTAAATTATGGTCCTATCAGTGCCCCAACTTTTACCTAAATAACTTTTTTTCGCATCTCTTATGACATACGAGTAATTGGACTTTGTCATACTAATGCCCCACCCTGTATGCTCAAAAGAGAAGGAACGCAAAGAAAATATGCAGAACAAAGAAAAGGTTGTACCTGGAGGAACACTTAAAGAAAAATTTAATATTTTGTATTAAGTCAGGAACTTCTATCAGGAAATAAAAAGAGAACGGAATCAATATAAAACCCCATTTAAATATTATAAAGCTGAGGACGGATGGGACGATGGGCATATATTTTAAAAGTGCATTAAACACCGATTAAGATCAGGACCTTCAAATATAGAAGCCACTAGAAGAAACAATAAACCAGAATAACAATTATGAGATACCAACAAAAGTCGAAATAATAGACATAATAAAGAGTTTAAAAAATAATAAAGCACCAGGAGAAAATGGCATCATAGCAGAGTTCCTAAAGGAAGGTGGTGAAAGCCTACAGGGAGAAATTACAGAGTTGATACGGGAAGTATGGACCAAATAGCAAATACCAAAATAGTGGAGAAGCCTTGCTATGGTTAATATACAAAAAAGAAACTGTTATGAAATTTAAAATCTACAGGGCAACAGCATTATAGGACACAAAGTATAAAGTTCTAGGTATATCGATCAGAAACAAAATTAATGCTAAAATTGAAGATAACCTGGGTGAATACCAAGCTGGTATATAAGTAACAGACCGAATTCTTACAATTAAACAGTTCCTGGCTATATCATAATATGAATTCACTTTGTGACTAAACATATTGTTTATTGATGTTCGATATGAATATGACACAATAAACAGATATAAATTTATCGACACACTGAAGTAATTCATTTTCATTTCATAAAGGTTCAGAGATGTGTTGAACCAGGTTCTGACCTTCTTTAATCAGGATTTTCTTGTTGGAGCTCGCTTTCCAAATATTTTTCCTTGCGGAATGAATTGTAGGAGGGCATATCTGGATTCACTTCGCATATATTCGAAATATTCTAGCTTTCGAGATTTGATGGTGATCCGTACCTCTCGGTCCTTTTTCCTGCTTCTGAGGACCTCCTTATTTGTGATTCGGTCCACGTTTTAGCTCAAAAATAAAAGAAAGAAGACGTAGATATTCTAGCATTCTCAATTTTATAGCTTACGTAGCATTCCAGCATTCTTACTTTTATACCAAGAGAGAGGTTGTAGCTCCTGAAGAAATCCCTTATCTGAGTGAAATTGGATCTAGCTTTCCGATGCGAGCTCTTATCTCTTGGTTGTTCCATCATTCATTTATTATGGTGCCGATGTAGTTGTAATGCGTCACCCTTTCTACTGGGGTTTTGTTAACCGTTGACCTTTTGTTTTGAAATTTGAGAGAGTGGTTCGGTTGCAGCTCATTAGAATTGTTCAGAAGTGCGGCTAATAAAGTTAAAATAGCGATGATGATTTCCAACCTCCGATGGAGGAAGGAACCTGAAGAAGAAGAAGACCTTTTGTTATCGTTAACGTTGACCTTTTGTTATCTTTTCCCTGCTAATTACCATAAGGTTTGTCTGTTTTATGTTAATATTGAGTCAGTATTGTTGACCGTAATACGTGATTTTGTTATTAAGATCTTGTAGGTCGTCTAGGTTGTCCACAAATATTATGGTAAATTGTTTAGCAGGTACGCAACAACAACAAGTTCTCCGCAACAACAACTAATCTATTTAAAGCATCAGTCAATAAAATAATTATGGCCAGAAATATCGCCAATCTTCGAAACGAATAGGCACTAAAAGAAGAAGAAATATTTTTTCACAGCGGAAATTGAAGATTAGGGGAAACCAAATACACCCTTGCCTCACTCCACGCTTGATTTTCACGTATTGGGTGCATTCATCTTCAGATTTGAGTTTGCAGTGTGATTCCAGTAAAGGTTTCTAAGTATATTCAGATATTAGTTGTTAATTTCTGCTTCTTTTAGTAGATACTTGGATCATCTTGACGTGCTGTACTTGATCAAACGCTTTCTCGTCATTAACAAGGCATGCGTAGGTATAGTCCGTCCGCTATAACTTTTCCCATGCGGTACGATTCATTTTCAATCAAATTAAGTCAAAACATAAATTGAAACGAACGTTGATGTGAATATACATTTTCTATACTGTATACTACACACATCGGCGTACGTTTCACTTTCTGCTTTGACTTAATTTGATTGAAAATGTATCGTACCGCATGGGAAAAGTTATAGCGGACGGAGTATATAGGGTGAGGTAGATAACTGGTTTATTAGAAATATCTCGAGAACTAAAGGCAACAGAATCATGAAAATTGGAATAAAGGGGTTTTGAAGGATGATTTATTAAATGAAAATATTTTCATCTCTTTGCCGGAAGTTGCTTATAACTTCGTTTTTTTTAAATGGGACACCCTGTATATTTTTACATTTTTGGATTCCCTTCGATGTTTTCTTTCTTAAAATATGAGGTTTTGTAATTTTTGTAATATTATACAGGTTATTTTAAAAGATAATTACGTTTTTTTATTAATTTCGTAGCAATATTCACACCCTGTAGAATTGTAGTAGTTTGACATCTAAAACTCTACTTACGTTCAAATGATTTTTAATATACTCTACTATTGTTAAGAATCATTAGTATAGCTAAATTTTTAATTTTAGTATACATGGTTGGTCGAAACTCGGAATGAGTATTTTCTGAGTTTTCTTAAATAGAACACCCTATATTTTTGTATTGTAGTAAAATGATATTTTATAGTACTTTTTTATTTCTTAAGCATTCCGTATACCTAACTGCTTTAATTTGTGAGTTATTGGTGATTCAAACTTACGTAAAATTTTATTAGGTTGGCCGTGAAAATACTCAATCCCAAATAATTTTTTGGAAATAAATACATATTAATCCAGACTGGTCCTTAAAATTACCAATAATGGTTTAGCTATCAAAATACCAAGATTGTTAGTGCGAATAACAATTAAGCACAAATTAAAGCAGTTAGGTATAGGGAATGCTTGAGAAATAAAAAAGTACCATAAAATATCATTTCATTACAATACTAAAATACAGGGTGTTCCATTTAAGAACACTCAGAAAATACTCATTCCGAGTTTCGACCAACCCTGTATACTAAAATTAAAAATTTAGCTATACTAAGCAATACTTAACAATATATAGCTATACTTAACAATAGTAGAGTATATTAAAAATCATTTGAACGTAAGTAGAGTTTTAGATGTCAAACTACTACAATTCTACAGGGTGTTAATTTTGCTACGAAATTAATAAAAAAACGTAATTATCTTTTAAAATACCCTGTATAATATTACAAAACCTGATATTTTAAGAAAGAAGATATCAAAGAGAATCCAAAAATGTAAAAATATACAGGGTGTCCCATTAAAAAAAAACGAAGTTATAAGCAACTTCCGGTATAACCGGAAGTTGCAAAGAGATGAAAATATTTTCATTTAATAGATCATCCTTCAAAACCCCTTTATTCCAATTTTCATGATTCTGTTACCTTTAGTTCTCGAGATATTTCTAATAGGCCCTTTATTTGCCTCACCCTGTATATGTCACAATTGACGTCTATACATCTCTGGAAGACTTTGTATGAGAATAAAGCCTCTCTAGCACCAACAATATTTATAGGGGAGCAACCAGTTGCCCTAAAGAAACCATTTCCGATTCTGTCACCCTAGTACTTTACAGCATTCACGTCATTCTATACTAGGGTATCTCCAGTCTAGATATGCTGGGCTCAGTTTTATTGGGGCCACCTTGAGACGAGAGTAATCAAAAATTGCACTATCAATCATTGTTGTGAGTACCCGCCGATCTTGGAACGGTTTAAGGTGATGAAACATAGTTTCACTGGTACATACCAGAGACCAAGAAATAGTCGATATAGTGGACATCACCCCGCCAACGGGCTCCGAAGAGGGCCTGTCCAATCAGCCGGAAAGGCGATGGCCACCATTTTCTGGAATTCACAAGGTGTTATTTATATCAACTTCCTGGAAAAGGGCAAAATGGATACAGACCATCAGGGTGCCATATCATTGGGCCGACTCGATGCTAAATTTCAGAAAAAATAGCCCCAATTGAGGAAGAAAAAAGTACTTTTTCACCATGATATCCCACCGGTTCACACCGCCATGTCCATGTACTCTGGGCTAATTAGCAAAATACAAGGAAAAGTTATTTACCAGCAATTTTATTGCTGAAATCGAATCTTATTATTGTATGTATTAATAATATAGATATGCAAAGTCCGCAGATAGTGTGCTACTTTTTTTATAAACAAAATGGCGCCCGAAAATCATGTTTTTTTCAATTTTTGCTCTATAACTCCAAAGATTTTAACTTAAGACCAAAAACACCCAAATAAAAATTCACCGAAATTAAATTCTGCATAGAGACGTGTTTTTTTCGATTTACTTTGACGAAAACTTTCCCCGGAAAAAGCGGGCTTTTCCAACAAAATCTTTAATTTTCAACTAAACTTTTAGATAAGTAGTTGTTAATCAATAACTATATAACTTGGTAACGTAAAAGCCCTTTCTGCATATATTATAATTCCAGAAGTCTATGGAAATTGAATAAACGGTTTAGCAACAATTAAAATGTTAATTAAAAATTTACGGTCGCTATAATAACGACAATAATTATGATGCATAAGAATAACTATGATTTTTTCATAAAAAGACACTATACCTATCTAATATACTTTACAGAATTGAAATTGGACTACATAAGCGGCCTCAGGAATATTTTAAATTTATAAACAGTTTTTTGGTTTAAAAACAAAAAGAATATATATATATACAATAGCACTAAAGGCCTTAGAGGCCCATGGCTTGAAAAGTTTGTTTTTTTCTTTCTTTATTTTCACGTTTCTTTATGTGCTGAGCTCTTCTCTGGCTTGATATGTGATTTTCCTCCATTCCTTCCTGTCACTCATTTTTCTTTTTTGGCCCTCTAGCCCCATTCTTTCCAAATCTTTTTCGACGTCTTGCTACCATCTATTTTTCGGCCTTCCTCTTCTCTTTCTTGAAGTTATAGTGTAGTTTAGTACCTTTTTTGGAGTCCTCGTGTTTGGCATCCTTTCAATGTGACCTCGCCATCTAAGTCTCTGAGCCTTTATCACTCCTATTATATTAGGTTGGTTGTATAATTGCTTTAACTCATCATTTGATCTTCTTATCCATAAACCGTCCCTTATTTTTCCTCCATATATCTTCCTTAGTATTTTCCTTTCCCAGATCTCCAGTAAATTTTGTTCATTTTTTGTCATTGTCTATGTCTCACTGCAGTATGTTACTATTGGCTGTATAGTTGTTTTGTATAGCTGTACTTTTGCCCTTCTTGATAGAAACTTGCTTTTCAACATTACATTAAGCGCATGTACACTTCTATTGCCTGCCATTATTCTAGCTTGTATTTCTTCTTTAATGATAGGTTTACGTGATATTATTGCCCCTAGGTATGTAAATCTTTCTACCATTTCGAATTCGTATGATGTTCCTTCTTCTACTTCTACTTTAAACTTTTGACCATTCCTAAACTGACCATCTGTCCACTCCATACATTTTGTTTTAGTTGAATTTATATATAGTCCCATTTTCTTCGCTGCTTTTACTATTCTCTGTACCATCTCCTGTAGCTCTTTTTTTCCTCTTGCCAGTAACACCACATCATCCGCAAACGCCAAAACTTGGTGTCTTCTTTGATATATGAGTCCTTCTCTATTGATTTTTGCTTCTCGCATTATTTTTTCTAGGCATAAGTTGAAGAGTAAAGATGACAGAGGATCGCCCTGTCTTAATCCTTCGTTTACTATAAATTTTTCTGATGATTGATTGTTTATTTTGACTCTGTTTTCTGTATTCTTCAGAGTGAGATGTATCATGTTACGTAGCTTTCTGCTAACTCCCAATTCCTCAAGCGCCTCTTTTAATTTCTTCCTCTTTATTCTATCGTATGCTTGTTGGAAGTCGATGAATAGTGCTATCGTTGGTAGGTTGTGTTCATAGCTTTCTGCTTGTAATTCTCTGATTACGAATACTTGGTCCGTTGTGCTTCTCCCTCTTCTAAATCCGCACTGATATTCGCCTATTATATTTTCAGCTTCTTTTTCAAGTTTGTCTTTTATTGATTTTCCTAGGATTTTGTATACGGTATTTAATAAAGCTATTCCTCTGTAATTACTGCATTCTGTTTTGTCGCCTTTTTTATGTAATGGGCAGATAATTGCTTCCTTCCAGTCCTCTGGTATTCGTTCTTTTAACCATATATCTTTTATGATTTTGTGTATCCAATCATTCAGCAATTTTCCACCATATTTCATCATCTCTGCTGTTATGTTATCGCTTCCAGGGCATTTGTTGTTTTTAAGATTTCTAATTATTTCCTCGATTTGTTCTTTGCTCGGTGGATTATCTTCTATGTCTTCTAACTGTTCATTTCCTGTCTCTGCTTCTATGGATTCATTTTGGTTTGGCTTATTCTTGCCATTTAGTAATTCGTCAAAATACTCTTTCCATCTCTCTACTATTTCTGCTTCGCCGCTTATATTATCTCCAGCTTTGTTTTTAACGAATATGGGTTTTTGCTGGTATCCTCTTTTCTCGTTTCTGGCACCTTGATACAGGTTTTTTATTTCTTTATTTCTGTAGTTCTCTTCTATTTCTTTTAGCTTATTATCTAAGTGTTTTCTCTTCTTTTCTCTCAACAACCTCTTTACTTTTTGTCTTTGTTCTATATATCTATCATGCGTCTCTGTTGTTTCTTTCTTGATCATTTCCATCCTTAATGATTGTCTTAGTTCTATTTCTTTTTGGCACTCTATGTCGAACCACTCCTTCCTCTTTTTAATCTCTTGTTTATTACATTCTTTTGCTGCTTTGTTCATTACTTGCTTTATGATTTCCCAGTTGTTCTCCGTTTGTTCTTCTATTTGTATCTTTTTTAGTTCCCTTTCCATTGTTTCTCTGTATGTTTCTTGCTCTTTTTTTGTTGCAAACCGAATTGGTTTATTTATACATTTCTTTTCTTTTATTTTGTTTTTGTTTTCAGGTATCAGTTGCTTCATTTTGATACCCACCATGTAATGGTCGGAGTCGGCATCTGGTCCTCTGTATGTTCTAATCTTCTTTATACATTGCTGCTCTTCTTTTTCGATCAGCACGTGATCTATTTGGTTTTTGGTCTTTCTATCTGGCGATATCCATGTTTCCTTGTGTATTTCTTTTCTTTCGAAATATGTGCTCATTATGATCATATTTTTTTCTCTTGCAAAATCTATGAGGAACTGTCCGTTTTCATTAGTTTCATTGTGTTTACTATGTTTTCCTATTGTCGGTCTAAATACTTCTTCCTTCCCTATTTTGGCATTTGCGTCGCCTAAAATAATTTTCATGTCGTATCTGGGTATACTTTCGATTGTTCTATTTAGTTCACTGTAAAAAGATTCTTTGACATCATTATCTTTTTCTTCAGATGGTGCGTGAATATTTATGAGAGTGATTTTTTGGTATTTTCCCTTGATCCTGATACTACATATTCGATCTGATATTGGTTTGAATTCTACTATTGCTTCCTTTAGTTCTTTTCGTAGCATAAAACCTGTGCCTAGTGTTCTATTCTTTCCGCCGCTATTAAAAAACACTGTATCTTCTATTTCTAATATATCATTTCCCAGCTGTTTCGTCTCCTGCAAGGCTACTATGTCAAATTGGAACTTTTCGATTTCTCTCGCTAGATGTTTAAGTTTACCTTCTCTATATGTGCCTCTTACATTCCATGTTCCTAAAAGTAAGTGTTCTTTTCGACATGTTCTCTTGTGTTTTTGTCCGGTTTTCATTTTTTTTTCTCTTTTGTCCTTTTTTTGAATTATCGTTATCCTTTTTCTGTACTTGTGTCGTCATCGTTATTCCCATGGTACAATTGTCTGCTAGTTTTTTGATGTTGTTTTGATCATTTTTCCTTCTTTGTCGTTCCACTTCCATTCGTTGTTGTTTACCCATATTTTTTTTACTCCAATCTTGACTTCATTTCCTTTGTTTCTTTCTTCCTGAGCAATGTTTCTAATTGTTTTCTGTATTTCTCGTTCTCTTATGGTTGCATCTTCGTTAATATATACCTTCAGCCCTCTTATTTCTTTTAACTTATACTTTTTTCCATTATTTTTCTTTTTTCTTCCTGGTTTTCTAATTCAATGAGGCATGTTTTTTCTCCTAGCTTGTGAGCATTCCTTATTTTAACCTCTACTCCTAAGTGTTGTTTGATGAAATTGTTAGTTGTTTCTTTTAACCCTGCTTGTTCATATGTGTCTATCCTTAGACCGTTCATGACTACGTTATTTATTCGTCGGTGTTTTTCCATAACTTCCATGTGGTTTGTTATTTCTCTGAGTTCCTCCTTGATTTCTATATTCTCTTGTTTTAGTTCCGCATTTTCTTTTCTCAGCGCTCTGTTTTCTATAATGAGCTTTTCTATTGCTTCCTTGCTTTCTTTTTGATTTCTTTTTATTTCCTTAATGTCATCGGTGAGGTGGCTCATCATTATTAATAATTGATCAATTTTTGTTTCTTCATTTCTTTTCTCTTGATTTTTTGTTGGTGTTCTCGAGAACTTTTTGCTCTTTCTAAAAATATCATCTTCCTCGTTATCCATATATCTGTCCTTCCTTTTTGACCCTCCTTCTGACTGTGTGTTATCACTGTCTAAAGTTTCCAGATACCTTTCCATTTTCCGGCGCCAAACACTGTCTTCCACCTCAAAAGTGCAGAGAAGACAGCGTTTACCGTATTTATTTTGTATATTTATTATCGGTTGTTATTTTCTGTGGTTACCTGGAAAATCTACTCACAACGGCAACGTCGCAATTTCATCGGCCAGAGTTTCGTGTCTACGTTTTGTTGTTAAACAGGCTTAACAATTTTAGCGATCTTACTTTTTGTATGTCCTTGGTTCTATTTTGATGTTATTTCACCGATTTTAATGTTTTAAATTATCACTAACCTTAACTTAATGTCTTATATTGTTCACTGGATACTTTTAATAACTTATTTCCCGTTACAACTCTCAAAAATTGAGTTTATTGCAGACGGTAAATACAATATTTGTTTTCGTTTTGACTGCCGTGTTGCCTAATCTTTCACTCAACAAAAAGAATATCTCGGGAAATTTTAAACTAAATTAAATTGTGAAAACGGTATTCGTAAGAAAGCGACAGGACGCTTCTTTTAAAAGAAAAAACGTTTAATTATGATAAGTGGTTCCTGAGATACAACCGGTCAAAGTTGACCGGAATTTACGGCAAAGATATAAACAATAGGATCATAATTTACAAGCCATCACCTTTTTATTTTTGTCCTCTTTCTCCACACCAATTTTCATATCTTTAAAATCCTCATAACATATATTATTATAATAAAAACTATCGATAATACGTGTGAAAATTGCCAAAAATAGCAAAATTCCAATCAAAAATTAGGTTGGAGAAAATGTAACCCTCAAAGTTCAAAATCGGTATACGTTAACACAAGCATTTTCTCGGCTTCCCATGGAGCAATTTCCTTCATTCTTTTTTTGTTCCCTAATAACTCGAGTAGAGCCATCGAACTAACGCATTATTAAATGTCAAACTTGCTTTTGTTTTGTTATAATAGATTAATTTATTTATAAGAACAGAAAATTACATATTTTTTCCAGTTGTAGGTTTTTTTTAGATAAACTTAGTACAAGTGTACCTTTTAAAGTTAAAACATAAATATTCTCATTTGAAAGCTGTATAATTATTTAAACAATTTTTATTTAAACAAATTAAAATATTGTGTCATAATAAATAAATTAATTTATTATAACAAAACAAAAGCAAGTTTGACATTTAATAATGCGTTAGTTCGATGGCTCTACTCGAGTTACTTGGGAACAAAAAAAGAATGAAGGAAATTGCTCCATGGGAAGCCTAGAAAATGCATTTTTTTTAACGTATACCGAATTTGAACTTTGAGGGTTACATTTTCTCCAACCTAATTTTTGATTGGAATTTTGCTATTTTTGGCAATTTTCACATGTATTATCGATAGTTTTTATATAATAATATATGTTATGAGGATTTTAAAGATATGAACATTGGTGTGGAGAAAGAGGACAAAAATTAAAAGGTGATGGTTTGAAAGTTATTATCCTACTGTTTATATCTTTGCCGTAAATTTCGGTCAATTTTGACCGGTTGTATCTCAGGAACCACTCGTCATAATTAAATGTTTTTCTTTTTAAAGAAGCGTCCTACCGCTGTCTTTCAAATACCGTTTTCACAATTTAATTTAGTTTAATATTTCCCGAGATATTCTATTTGTTTATAAGCCAAAAAATTGTTTATACTTTTAAAATATTCCTGAGGCCGCTTAAATAGTCCAATTTCAATTCTGCTAAGTACATTAGATAGGTATAGTGTCATTTTATGAAAAAATCACAGTTATTCTTATGCATCATAATTATTGTCGTTATTATAGCGACCGTAAATTTTTAATTAACATTTCAATTGTTGCTAAACTGTTTATTAAATTTCCATCGGCTTCTGGAATTATAATATATACAGAAAGGGCTTTTACATTACCAAGTTTTTTAATTATTGATTAAAAACTACTTATCTAAAAGTTTAGTTGAAAATTAAAGATTTTGTTGAAAAAACCCGCTTTTTCCGGGGAAAGTTTTCGTCGAAGTAAATCGGAAAAAACACGTCTCTATGCAGAATTTAATTGCGGTGAATTTTTATTTGGGTATTTTTGGTCTAAAGTTAAAATCTTTTGAGTTATAGAGCCAAAATTGAAAAAAACACGATTTTCCGGCGCCATTTTGTTTATAAAAAAAAGTAGCACACTATCTGCGGACTTTGCATATCTGTATTATTAATATATACAATCGAAAGATTCGATTCCAGCAATAAAATTGCTGGTAAATAACTTTTCCCAAAAATGGCCTATTCTCCGATAATCAGCCCAGACTAATGGCCAAATTGGTGGAATTGGGCTACGAACTGCTGTCCCATCCACCGTATTCTCCAGACTTGGCTCTGTACGATTTCTTTTTGTTTTCAAACTGGAAAAAGTTACTCGGCGGGCAGAAATTTAAGTCGATTGAGTTAATCTCCGCCACGGAAGCCTACTTTGAAGACCTCGCGAAAACGTATTTTCAGACGGGTTCAAGAAGATGGAGTATTGCCTGGTCAAGTGTATCGAGCTAAAATTTTATAAGGCTAAGTACTTCTAGGACACATATTTATATACAGAGTGAGTTTTATGTATGGAAACACTCAATTATCTCGGAAACGGCTTGGACGATTTTTATAGATTTTGGTGAGTAAAGGTTTTCTGAGGTGGCCGATATTATAGTGGCCATTACATTGTTGTCAGATTTGCCGTTTTTCTGGAAATCTAATGAACTTTCTTATTTCAAACGGAACACCCTATATATTTTTTACGTTTTGAAGTCCTCAAGAAAGACTGATTATTTTCGTGTTATATTCCCTATACCTAAATGCTATAATTTCTGAGCTATTGTTACATTTATTTAAAAAACAAAATTTACACAAATTATAAAAGTCAATTTTTTCGGCTCAGGTAAATATTACTTTAGGTTCTTTGGATCAAAGGGAACAAAAAAGTTTCATTTTTCTATAAAATTAATCGTTTCCGAGTTATAAACAATTTAAAACTGAAAAAAATCGAATAATGATAATTTTCAAGGTGCAAAAACACAAAATAAAAAATATAAATTTAGAAATTACGAAGTACCTAAATTCAAGCTCAATCCTTTTTCTAGGAGCTCGCCCTAAGAGTTTTTGGCACGTTTTATTCTAAAACATCGCTTTTTAATTTGTTAATATAGCGCATTGAGAGGACGGGCGATCGGGCTGTATTAACAACTAAAAAAGATATTTTAATATAAAACAAGTTTAAATTACTTATCGGTACCTGATAAAATAAGGCTTGAACTTGAATTTGGGTACTACGCAGTTTCAAAACTAATAATTTTTATTTGTGTTTTTGAAAATTGTCATTATTCGATTTTTTTCAGTTTTAATTGTTTATAACTCGGAAAAGATAAATTTTATAAAAAAATTACAAAAGATCTTTTTTGTTCCCAATGATCCAAAGAACCTTAAATAATATTTAGCCGAGTCGAAAAAATTGATGTTTATAATTTTTTCAAATTTTTTTTTTTAAATAAATGTAGCAATAACTCCGAAATTATGGCATTTAGGTATAGGGAATATAACATGAAAAATAATCAGTATTACTTTTGGACTTCAAAACGCAAAAAAATACAGGGTGTTTCGTTTTAAATAAGAAAGTTCATTAGGTTTCCAGAAAAACGGAAAATTTGACAACAATGTAATTGCCATTATAATATCGGCCGCCTCAGAAAACCCTTACCCACCAAAATCTATCAAAATCGTGCAAGCCGTTTCCGAGATAATTGACTGTTTCCATACAGAAAACTCACTCTGTATATCTAAAAACAATTTAACGAAAATTTCAATTTTTTCGTTGCTAAACACAGCAATGATGCCCCGATAAAGATCTTCCGTTTCTTTTTCTTATTATTCTTTTCTTTCTTGTATGTAGGCTTTAAAGCCTGTTTCTTCTTCAATGTTAACCTTCTAAATTGTTTAAATTATCGCAACATCTTTTTGTTGGTCTGCCAATACTTCTTTGTCTATTTGGTGACTTATCTCGTGCTATTCGTACTATCATATCCTCTGTCATTCTACTAATGTGCTCGTTCCACTCCTGTTTCCGTTTTGTCACCCATCCATTTATATTTATATCATCTACATTACATGATCTTCTTGTTTTCACTTCTCCCCCTATCCAAGAGACTTTTTCCTGATATTCGTCGAAGTATTTTCATCTTTGTTGTTTCTAGTGGTCGTCTCGTTTTAGATGTGTCAGGTCTTGTCTCCGCCGTGTATGTCAATATAGGTCTAATTGCTTCTTTATAGATTCTTGCTTTTGTGTCTTGTCTTAGGTGTTTGTTCTTCCAGATGGTGTCATTAAGAGATCCCGCCGCTTTACTTGCTTTTAAGCTTTGCTGTCGTACTTCCTCTTCAACATCTCCGTAACTGGTTATATCTATTCGCAGATATCTTAACTTTGCTTCCTGCTTTATTATTTTCCTATCAATTTTGATTTTACTTCGTAGTGGGTATTTAGATGTTGTCATATATTTGGTTTTTTCTGCTGATATTATCATATTGTACTTCTTGGCTGTTGTATTGAAGATGTGTGTTAATCTTTGGACATCGTCTTCTGTTTCAGCGAGTAAGGCGGCATCTTTTGCATAACATAACTTTACGTACTGCTTCTATTATTTCGTTCATTATTATATTAAAGAGCAGTGGGCTTAATGAGTCACCTTGTCTGACTCTGCCTTTTACTGGTATAAACTATGTTAGTTTTCCATTTATCTTTGCCCGTATTCGATTATGGAAGTAGATGTTTTCAATAGTTGAAAACATCGACTTGGATGTGATCGAAAGCCTTTGTCAGGTCTATAAAACACAGATATACTGGTTTATTGTACTCGATGGCCTTTTCTGTGATTTGTCTTAGTACAAATACGGCGTCTACGCAAGATCTTCCATATCTGAATTCTTGTTGTTTATCTGATAAAGTTGTTAGTCTTCCGTTCCTAATGTATGTATATAATTGTGTATTATACATATTATTATTCACTTGCTAAAGAAATTTAACTTATTTCTTAACGTTAATAGTCATGTTTAGCCACAGTTTATTTAAGATATCTCTGTAAATACATAATATGTGCTGTCCCGACTTTATGGACGTAGGGATATAGGTTTTTTTTATTTTTACAGGTAGACCATAATTCTTGTACTACCTATAATAAAACAAGAAATACTTCACGTAGCATGCCCTGCCATAAAACTTCCAATACTTGGGAGTTAGGAGTGAAAACTTCCAGAACGAGACGGAGAACGGAAGAGAAAGATGGATAACTGGAAATAATCGAAGGGTGGATATTTTAATATAGCTGTAATTTTTCTGGGTTAAAGTACGTCAGATCTGATTTTTACAAGATGAGGGTTGAGGGTAAGTTATAAAAAGGATTCTTCGATAATATAGAAAAGCTAAAATCGTGGTCATCAATATGTAAAGCAGATAAAAGGTTTTTTAATTAAAATTTTTATGTTACATGTCTAAATATATAAAACGTTATCATAATATACTCATAGGGGGTCACAAATTACACCACGATTTTTAGGAATGAAAATAAGTCGAGTTGGCAAATTTACTTATATTCGAAAGTGCGCCCAAATTAGTCTAGGCGCCAAATAGAGGTCACCGTGTCCTTTTCAATTCTGATGGACAAACTAAACGGTTTCTTATGGATTTTTGGGTGCTGATTACGAATTTTGAGGGTGAATTTCGATTGGAGTGGTCAAAAAATTGTTATAAACAATTTGATTATTTATAAGGCTCTGGCTCATAAACTAAAAGAGAAAAAATTATTTTCAAATAAAATTTGTTCCTTAATAAAAACCGAAGAGAATAACTAAACTTAAATCCAACAATTAGAACTCAAGATATTGTAAAATTAGTGCACAATGCAAATTGCAAATTACAAAATAAGTATTTTTCAAAGCTTTATGGACTCGGCTTCTACGCACGAAAATGAGCTTTAGAAGGTCTCATTTTAAAGATTAATTAATAGGCTTCCAAACAAAGTTTGTTAAATTATTTGATCTTCATCTCTTTTAAAGTTATACCCCTGTGAAGTTATAATTTTCTTATAAAAATTGTACATTAATTAGTTTATAAGGGTTTCAAGCAAATTTGAGCTATAAACGTTTATACTTTAATTAACAATAATGATAGAAGAACTCAAAAAGAACAATTTGAGCTTATGAAAATATTCGTAAGTTTATTTTTGGCCAAGACATCGATATTTAAATGGCGCGCTATGAGGCGCAAGATAGGCTCACAGTCAAGTAAGTATTTTTATTACAAGATCTGGTCTTGTAGTAATAGGTTTGGATCTCGCGTATGAAAAAACAGTTGATTAATAGCAAGCTGAAAATTTGTTAATAGTTTAAGGGTGTCTACTCGGATAAACTTTGATATATGGGAACACTGGAACAGGGGCAGTTTTAATTGTGGAACAGGTTAAAGTTTCTAACGGTCACACCACGAAAACGGCACATTTATTTTGTCCGACAGAACAGACTTAAACTCTTCGAACAGAGATTAAACTCTCATGCAAAAATCAGTCTGCTATTCACCAAATGGGCGTTTTAATGAGTGGAACATGTAGAATATGTCAAATGACAGGAGTTATGACAGGTGATAAATAGCAGCCTGATTTTTGCATGAGAGTTTAATTTCTGTTCGGAGAGTTTAAGTATGTTCTGTCGGACAAAATAAATGTGCCGTTTTTCGTGGTGTGACCGTTCCAAATTTTTAACCTTTTCCACAATTAAAACTGCCCCTGTTCCAGTGTTCCCATATATCGAAGTTTTTTCGACTAGACACCCTTAAGCTATTAAAAAATTTTCAGCTTGCTATTAATCAACTTTTTTTTTCATACACGGGATCCAGACCTATAATAAAACTAGCTTTCAGAGTACGCTATTAAAATATATATAGCTTGGCCAAAAATAAACCTACGAACATTTTCCCATGCTCAAAATGTTTCCTTTGAGTTCTTCTATCATGATTGTTAATTAAAGTATAAATGTTTACAGCTTAAATTTGTTTGATAAACAAATTAATGTACAATTGTTTTTAAGAAAATTATAACTTAAAACGGGTATAATTTTAAAACAAATGAAGATAAAGTAATTTAACAAACTTTGTTTCAAAGCCTATTAATTAAGTTCTAAAATGAGACCTTCAAAGATTCATTTGCTTGCATAGAAGCCGAGTTACGATCGATAAAGCTTTGAAAAATATTTATTTTGCAATTTGCAATTTGCATTGTGAACTAATTTTAAAATATCTTGAGTTCTAATTGTTGGATTTAAGTTTAGTAAACGTTTTTTTCTTCGTCTCTTATTAAGGAACAAATTTTATTTGAGACATTTTGTTATCTCTTTTAGTTTATGAGCCAGAGCCTTATAAACAATTAAATTGTTTATAACAATTTGTTGACCACTCGGATCGAAATACACCCTCGAAATTAGTAATCAGCAGCCAAAAATCCATAAGAAACCGTTGAGCTTGTCCATCAGAATTGAAAAGGACACGGTGACCCCTCTGGCGCGTAGACTAAATAAAGTTAAATAAAATTAAGTTAATCAATTAAATTAAACAATATGCCTGATTATTCCAGCAGCCAATCGGAAATGTGGAACAAAATCATCGGAACACTATGCTAAAGTATAGCATAACTTCAAAAAAAGTTTAAAACTATCCATACGAATTGGTATTATTTCATGAACTTATCAACAATCAACATTTACTCTTCTTCTTAAATCACATGGTTCACAGCATCTTTTTAAGTTTCAGGAGTTTTATCATTAGTCGTTCTACTATTTTACCGAAGAAAGAAGAAAGGAAGCAAAATATAAGAGTTCACATTTATAAATAATGTCAACAACTTAAAAATAGAAATACGCAACGTAGAAAGAGAGACAGATCCTGACAATTTGTGGTCTAAATAAAAACAAGCTGAAAATGCGAGCATTATCATAACGAAAACTTTGTTTATTTACGTATTTAAATTCATAATATGGAAAATTTCTATTATGAAAAGTTGTTTAGTATTAAATGCTATGTTTTAATATGCAATTATATCCCAATTTAAATATTGTGAACTCTACTCTCGAACGAAATTCATATTTTTTGACATACGTCGAATAAAATTGATAAAATTTGATATATGATGATTGCATCTTAGATTTTAGACCATGCAGATCTTTTTAAACAACTTTTTATAATAACACTTTTCAATATTGTGAAAAATAAAGATATTATACTTTAATCTTGATCGAACTTCATATTTTTGACGTACCTCGTATAATATAGATTTGATATCTAATAAATATAAATAAATACAAAATAAACAGTTTTCCTTGAAAATAGTGAACTGTAATTTAACATTACATTAACATAAATAAATGAAATTTGTTTATCTGACATTTCAATTTTATGTTGATGTTTAGTTGCGTCAACGAAAACAAAGTAGAGTTGACGTTTCTATGTCGGAAGAAAATGACAATTTAAAGGAGGCTTGTGACGTCACAATGACGATTTTGAGGTCGGATATCTCGAAGATGGTTAGAGATAGCGAAATGCCGTTTTCAGATTTGGCTTCAGAAGACAAAACTACATAGGAATCCACTGCTAGGTGGCCTCTAGATATTTCAGGAGCGGCAACGCAATAACACACACACACTTTTGCGAATTTATAAACGAAAATATATTTAAACAAACTATCGGTACTCACCGGAGGGACCGCAGACGTTCGGAAACAATTAGCGTCTCTTTGCAAAGACAATGACGTCGACTTTGCAAAGTAACAAGACACTTACTCAACACACACACTACACATTACTCCAATGACTTAGTAATAAGTTATACAATTACGTGGCTAAAGGTTCTAGTTCTAAACCAAAGCCAGAATCAGAGAAAAAAAAAAACAATCTAAAAAACAAACCAACAGGCAAAAACATGTATGACTGATGAAGTTATGGAAATAATGAACTTGCGAAGACAAGACAAGAATAAAGGTAGCTGTACATATAAAGAAATTCACAAACAAAATCAGAAGAAATATTGTACAGACAAATAAGAAGTAGCTTAAAGGAACATGTGAGGTTCTGGAAGACCAAAAATATCTACCGCTCATGAAGATCGTACGCTTTTGGAGAGATCAGAAACAATAGTTATATTAATATTATTTCTTAATATTCTATTTAGACCTTAATAATTATTACAATTTATGAATTAATTATGTAATCAGTTGTTTGTTGTTTGTTTATTTTATTATTTGTCTGTCATAATAAATATAATATAATATCAGACCAATCAAATACACTGCTCAAAATGATAAAATCTTACTAAGAGTCGTATCAGTTTTTTTAGGAACCAGCTGTACAAGACTTACAGAAAATACGATGACAAACTTCTTCTTATCAGAAGTCACAGAGGTGCAAACATTGACTCAGACAACTTCATGGTATGAGCCAAGTTTCGACAAAGAATTTCTTCTTCTTCTTCTTCCTTTTTATAAGCAATTCTGCTTGTTAATTGGCGGATTGATACCTCTATGGAAGGTTATCACTCCATTTTTTGCACGGTCGTCCGATACTTCTTCTATCAATTGGTGATTTATCTCTTGCTATTTTGACCACACGTGTTTTCCTCATTCTGGTGATGTGGTTATTCCATTACTTTTGGTCTATTTAGGGTCAATTCGTTTATACACTGTACGTTACATTGTCTTCTAATGTCTTCACTCCTCTTTCGATTGCGATATTTCCTTTTGGAGACCATAAAAATTATGTTCCATTTCTTTTGAAGACGTTCCCAGTGATCATTTTTAACAGAGAATTTCCAACGCCAAAAAAGAAAGGGCCACTAGATACATAAAATACAATTATATTATATGCCAAAATAAGGAAAACATAGGGGGGCAGTTTCATTTGCACATAAAATAAACCCTAGAACCAACCTGGACATTCGACTAGTCAAGCATCTAGAAGCATGTGGAACATCTGCAAGGAGGCTTTAAAATTAGCAGCACATTCGGAATCTCTCGAACCCAAATGAAAAACGATTGGTTCGACGAAGATGCATAGAAAACAGATGAGAAGAAGCATTTGGAACAATGCAACAAAGAAGAATAAGGACAATATTACATAGGTACGAAACCTTGAGAAGAGAGGAGAAACGCATACTTACATAAAAAAAAACAGAATCAGAAAACAACATATTAGCATGGCTCAAAATCCATAAGGAGAGACAAGAAAGTTCTATCAAAAAAATATACCTTATTAGAAAAGAATTCAAGCCGATATAATCAACATCTGTAATGATAAGAATGGCAACTTGCTTACCAAGAGGGAGGGTATCGTGTTGCAATGGATAAGACACTTTCGAGAGCTGCTGGAAGGGAAGCGACTAACAACATAGAACTAAAGTACCAAAATGAGGAATTTATGGAATCCCCCTCGGTGGAAGAAGTGAAAATATCTATAAAAAAACTAATAAAATACAAAAAACAACAAATTTATTTACCTTACAAAGATCTAACGAATTCTTTTAAAAATCAAATTTGAAACTGGTATAAGGAATAAGGGTGGATTATCAGTAGTAATTGCACAAGAGCTCTGAAATTATTGAATTTTTCCCGAGTGACACTTTGACAGTTTTAATTTCACGAGCCGAAGGCGAGTGAAATTATTTCAAAGTGTTACGAGAGCAAAAATTCTATATTAATTTCAGAGGTCGAGTGCAATTTTTGCGATTATTTCATGAATAAAACTGTTCAAAACCAAAATTTTATTGTAATTTATTTATGTAAACTAAATTAAACACACAGTTTTTATAAATATTTGACGATTGAAAGTCATCACTTTTATAATTTTTAAAACATTATTTGTCATTAAGAGGAAACAGTAGCGATCAACAGGTAGCGAAAACGCGTTCCAAGATTGCGGCTGTAATTTTGAATATTTTTTCGAGATATTTGGCACACGTATTCGTAATAAAATAAAGAATAGCGGTACAGAGCCCAATTTGAAAAATATTTTAATATGTGGAAATTACTCTGTAATTAAATACAATATTAAAAAAACGAGCCTGTACCGCCATTAAGAAGAACAAAAAAATACACTTTCTTCAAATAAACATTTTTATCCGATGCCTAGATTTTGTGTCATTTTGGAACTACTAAAATTTTTTATTTCATTAGTAGTTCTAAAATGACACAAAATCTAGGCATCGGATAAAAAAGTTTATTTGAAGAAAGTGTATTTTTTTGTTCTTCTTAATGGCGGTACAGGCTCGTTTTTTTAATATTGTGTTTAATTACAGAGTAATTTCCACATTTAATGTAATTTTTCAAATTGGGCTCTGTACCGCCATTCTTTATTATATTACGAATACGTGTGCCAAATATCTCGAAAAAATATTCAAAATTACAGCCGCAATCTTGGAACGCGTTTTGGCTACCTGTTGATCGCTACTGAATCACCTTAATGTCACTGAATGTATTTTTTCGTAGCAACGAAGGGCATCTGACGTAATATACTTAACGACGGGAGATTATCAGAAATTATCGATTTAATTCAGATTTCTGTAGCTTTCTATTGGTCAGAATCTCCTATGAATGAAATAATCCTTGGTATGGGGTTAGTTTAGCAAGAATACACCAATTTAACCATCACTACTTTATTGGTTATCAAATACAGTTGTTAATATGGATATACTTAGTTGATGACGGTACCCATTGGAATTCTACTCAAGGTAGCATTCTCAGGCAACCCCAAACCTAACAGATTCTCTAATCTCTTCGCGCTCCTTTATATACATATATTTATATGTACTTTATTTCTTTTGTTTATGTATCAAGTTTAGGTATAATATGTGATTGCTTACTTGGCGGAAATCACTGTGTCATCAAAATACATCTCGTTGTGTGTGCCCTACATTCGCCGGTAAACAATTTTGATCTGTTTTAGTATTTAACATTCTATAAATAATATCGTAATTAATTATTTCGTATTTTAAAGTATTTTAGAAATATTTCAAGATGCGAGATAAAACATAGGAAATTAAAAACAGTGTAAATGTTGATATTAAAAACAGTTTTTACAGATGACAGTTGATTCTATAAAACTTCAATCCATTACTTAAACATTGTTACTATTCAGCTTTGTAAAACACATAAATCGTTCTTTTAAAAGTTTTTATGGTGTAAAACCGTTTTTGCGATAACTGAAAATCAAGCTATTTGAACTCAGAATAGGTTGTTGATTAAAAATAAATTAGTTGCAGATCAAAAAGGCTCCACAATAAAGGGCATTTCGAAATAAATACAAATAAATGATACCGTAAACATACAAAAGCATCGTACAATGTGAACAATTCAGAAGATCCGCTCGTAGCCAATTCCAGACCGGCTGCTGATATTTCCGCAATGTTAAATATTTGAATTATTGTTGTACATCATAGATAAGCGGGTAATTGGTTCGGCCAGATGTATTTGTGGGCAGTAGTGAGTCTATTGACCTGCCATGTCCAATCGCTTTTTACTGATATATGTTACAGTCAGAGGAGGCCATATTAAAAATCATCTGAGCGTAAGAAAGATAAAGTGTTTCTCAATTTTTCGCTCAAATCTGAAAAATTCCGTCTCTAATGATGCGTGAAACCTCGGCAAAGGGCAAGGAGGTGGTCGCTACAGCCCTTATGCTACAGCCCTTCACTGGGATTTTTCATGTGTCAACGGGGCCGCATGAATTGGATGATTTATCTTGTAAAAGGACTCAGTTATTATTGGGATTTTATTGAATTTATTTGAAAGCTTTAGCGTTTTTAAAGTGGTTTATGCTCACTTAACTTTATTGTGCATAACAATGCCGCCTTTATTAAAATATATTCCCCTAAAAGTGTCGACAGATTCAATGTTTAGTTTACTTGGGAAATTATTGAAATAAATACGAGTCTTGTTCAATTAAAATACATCTCTGGTCCAGAAAATTTTATTGACAAATATATTAGGCCTGGATCCCGCGTACCAAAAAAAGTTGATTAACAACGAGCTGAAAATTTGTTAATAGCTTAACTCCGTCTTGTCGGACAAACTTTGATGTACGGGAACACTGGAACAGGGGAAATTTTAATTGTGTAACAGTTTAAAAATTTGGAACATCAGATTACGAAAACGTCACATGTATTTTGTCGGACAGAATATCCAATTGATTTGTTACCCTTTCATTAAACTCTCATGCGAAAATCAGACTGCTATTACTAACCATGATTCCTGTCATTTGACATGTTCTTCATGTTCCATTCATTAAAATGCCCAGTTGGTGATAAACACCAGTCTGATTTTTGCATGAAAGTTTAATAAAAATGGTAACAGACTAATTGGAAGTTCTGTCCGACAAAATACATGGAACGTTTTCGCACCCTGACGTTCCAAATTTTTAACCTGTTCCACAATTAAAACTTCCCTTGTTCCAGTGTTCCCGCACATCAAAGTTTGTCCGACTATACACCGTTAAGGTATTAACAAGTTTTTAGCTTGCTATTAATCAACTTTTTTTGGTACGCGGGATCCAGGTCTATATCTACAAATAATTACCACTAAAATAAGGGCACAAGTGCAAATATCTCATTGTTTCACCAACCGATGTTTTGTAGTGATATTATGACACTCTGTATAAAAGATGTTTAAACCTCACTCAAAGTCAATAATCAAAGTAAATAAATGAAATCTATTGACCGTGACCGAAGGAGTTCATGATTTAGCAATAGTTTAATGTGTATATAAGTAAACTTTGCGTGATATATAATTATTATTGTAGTTAATACAGTGGAACCTCGATTATCCGTCTCTCTATTACCGTCACCTCCGTTAATCGTCAGGGTCTATACATAAGTTATATTGACTACATGTAAAAATTTAGACATTAATTCATTTTGTTTGAGCATTGCGAAAAGCCAAACGAAATTCGTTGAAATGTACACGTGCAGTTATGCCACCACCGCATTTTTTGTGTAAATAATTTTTATTCTTATTCAGGGCTCTGGATTAAATTTCAATTTAAATAGGTAATGATAAATAATGATACCGTGCATTTAGAGTTCTATCTTTAGAATCGCAAGCCGAAAATAAAAACGCACGGCACAATAATTATTAGATTTGATGATTTTACGTCGATTAAGAAATTCAGCCGTTGAAAAATGTGAAGTAACAATAAAACAAACAAAGATTTCGGAATATTTTAAATCAAATTAATTTGACTGTACTAACATAAATCCCTCTTATATTGTCAAATAAAACATACAAATACAATTTTAGAGTTACATGTACTATGAATCTTTAGTTTTTTTAATGTTCTGTTAACCTTCTTTTCGATTATCCGTCATACCCTTGGCCCGGTGCCCTGACGGATAATCGAGATTCCACTGTATTTGCTAATGTAAAGGCGATTGCGACATGTCGTTGGCTAGGTCGCTAGTATTGTTGATGTTTATACTCGCAGTTCTAATACCAGCAAATAAAGTATAATATAGTTAGATTAAAGTCGTATTTATTATACATTTATTTAATTAAGGACCAAAGCCACTTGATCCCAACAACCAATCTTATTTCCATTACGGTATGCCCTCCTTAAAGAATTATTCTGGTTGTTGCTTAAAGAATTATTACAGCATTATGTACTTATTTGTCCTACAGGAAATTATTACCTTTAAACGTCTTTTTTAGTGGTCTATGAATGTGAAAATCACAGGGAGATAAATCGGAATTAAAAGGTGGATGCTAGAATATCCTCTATTTCTTTAGTTTTAGATTTTCTTTCACTGTCTTGATAACATTAGGCCGATCATATTCGTGCAACAGAATGACACATGAGAGTCTCCTTGGACATTTTCGTTTTATTGCTTCAAGGAGCTTGTTCAAAGTTTCATCATACAGGTTTTCGTTGATATGCAAGGAGGTAAGGAGGTGGTCGGCCCTTCACTGAGATTTTTCATGTGTCATCGAAGCCGCATGAATTGGCTGATTTATCTTGTAAAAGGACTCAGTCATTATTGGGATTTTATTGAATTTATTTGAAAGCTTTATAGTCCAGGGCGCATTTGTTTTGAGATGGACGTTGAGAGGTGACTCAATTTTTTTTGCAGAAATTGCTTGAAAATAACTCAAATATTAATATTTGAGTTATCCTCCCACTCGAAATGGCCCGGAACATTGTTTAAATAATCAAAATGTCAAAATATGAAGGAAAAATTCGATTTTTTTATTGGTTTTTTGATTATAACTTTAATACTATAAGTACTAACATAAAAGTTGCGTAATTAAATTTCCTACAATATAGAATTGGTTAAAAATTTATAAAATATACACCCTTGTTGCAAAATAGCAATAATTGTGAAAAAAACCATACAAAAACAAGTATTCGCATTTTACGTTTTTCAACCATTTATGCTACACATAGGATATTCATATTTCACCCAGAAAAACTATATGATACAGTAAAACAACAGTGTAAATTTAATTAAGATCAGTTTGATAGATTTTGAAAAATAAATTTTGAAATCCAGCTTTCGCAAAAAAAATCATTTTTTTAAAATGTTGCAGGACTGAAAATAAAGCAGATAGCAAGTTGATTTTTTTTACTTATAGAAGTGTACTGTACCTTTCATTTGCAATTTGCAAGATTAAAATCGATTAATTACCGCGCCGTCAGGAAATGTTTTAAATAAACATTAATTTTTGGTGCTACGCGCAGGACATCGGTGTTCGATTCAGACAAGTTGATTTCCAGCAAAATTTCTTTCAATCTTTATCTAATATATTATTTTCTTACTCTATATTTTGTTGTATTTTAATATTTTAATTCCACAAAAATCAAACTAGTTTTAATATTGTTTGTGAAATATTGTTTAAGCAATTGCATATGTTTAAAAATAATAAACTTTTATTCTCTAAGTTAAAATATATGCACAAAGAAAGTTTTTGCTAAAAAAAGTGTTATTTCAAAGGATAGAGTAGGTATGTGTTTTTATTTTGCAATAAATAAATTTATTTATTTATATCGAAATGTAATAAAAATTAAAATGTATCAATCATTATCAAAGGTCATTGGAATGCCCAATCAGAGCAAACTATCCGCTGTCCTGCGCGTAGCACCAATAATTAATGTTTATTTAAAAAATTTCTGACGCCGTGGTTGTTAATCGATTTTAGTTTTGCAAACTGCAAATAAAAGGTACAGTGCACTTCTATAAGTAAAAAAAATTCAACTTGCTATCTGCTTTATTTTCCGTCCTGTAACATTTTGAAAAAATCAATTTTTTTTGCGAAACCTGGATTGCAAAATTTATTGTATTACTGTATCATATAGCTTTTCTGGGTGAAATATGAATGTCCTACGTGTAGCATAAATGGTTGAAAAACGTAAAATGCAAATACTTGTTTTTGTATGTTTTTTTCGCAATTATTGCTATTTTGCAACAAGGGTGACTATTTTATAAATTTTTAAACAATTCTATATTGTAGGAAATTTAATTACACAACTTTTACGTTAGTACAACTTTTCTCGGAAATGAATACTTTTAAAGTTATAATCAAAAAACGAAGAAAAAAATCAAATTTTTCCTTCATTTTTTGACATTTTGATTATTTAAACAATGTTCCGGACCTTTTTGAGAGGGAGGATAACTCAAATATTATTATTTGAGTTATTTTTAAGCAATTTCTGCAAAAAAATTTGAGTCACCTCTCAACGTCCAAATGTACTAATATTTTACAGATGCGCCCTGGTCTATTAGCGTTTCTACAGTGGTTTATGCTCAATTAACTTGATTGTGCATAACAATGCCGCCTTTATTAATATATTATATTTCCCTAAAAGTGTCCAAAGCTTCAATGTTTAGTTTACTTAGTAAATTATTTAAATAAATAAGAAGCTTGTGCAATTCAAACACATCTTTTTAGCAAAAAAACTTTTTGGCAAATATGTCTAAAAATAATTACAACTACAATTAGAGCACAAGGGCACATATCCTATTGAGTGATAGAAGAAGAAAAGTATTTTTGAAGTGTGTAAAATTTTATTCCCAGCTGAGCGCTTTCGGCTTATAAAGCATCTTCAGAGCTATAATAATAATAATTTTAAAATACTATTATGAATAAAGAGGGATCCCGTGTATGATTAAAAAAAATTGTATCTTATGCAGTTTTTTATTAATATAAAGAAACCTTGTTCGGAGTTTGAAAAGTTTGGTTCTGAAATTTGTTTTAAAAAGCATCTAGAACAACACAAAGGACTATCACAAAAAAACACGTTAAAAAAGTTTGATCATGGTAAAGTTAAAAACCTTACCATGATAATCAATGACAACTCCATAACAGACGCAACTAAACGAAGCTTTTTTCTTTCAAACAAGTGCTAGTTTGGGCTGCGAAAAGTAGAAATTTAAGCAACAAAATAAAAATAATAAATATACAAAACTTTAGGCCGCAAGGCCGCCAGTGTTGATATATGGATATGAAACAAGGACTATGTCCAAGACAGGTGAAAAAATGTCGCTCATATTTGAAAGAAGAATCATCAGGGGAATATTTGATGGCATCTGTAAAAACGATATTTGGAGGAGGAGGTACAACTATGAGACATACCATAAATACAAGCAGATATCTGAAAAAATAAGAAGACTAAAATGGACAGGAGACTTAACAAGATCATAGCCAGTGAGAAGTAGACAAAAGGGCCAAAAGGAGGCCAAAAATTAGATGAAAATTAGCAAAATTTAGCAACGGTTGGCAATGGATAGTACTGACTGGCTGATTGGGTGAAATGTAAAATTTAGGATAGTATTAGATTTAAGAAATGTATAATAAACAATTGTTTCGTTAGCAAGTATGATGGAAAAAACCGTTTACCTGTTTCTCCACAATCTGAATAATCAAAATAAGCAATTTACCTTCTCTATTCTCTCATATCGGTTTTCAAAACTGTTGTTAGTTTTACTTACCGAGAACAAAAATAGAAAATCAAAAATGAATAACCATTTTCAATTTCGTTGCGACACGAAACTACAGCCACATCATATTCTAGTTCAATCAGAGAGTGCAGCAAGCACCTCTACCGGTTTCGAAACTTATTAGTCTCTTATCAGGAGGCACATATGCTGCTCTCTCTGACCCAACCAGGACAAACCCTGGGGTGCAGTTACGGATTGCAACGAACGAAATGGCAGGGATGTCCTAGCAGCAACTGCTAGCAAAAGACGAAGTTTTCAATCTAATAGCACATAAAACAATACCAAAAATATTACTCTACATCCCACCAGATTGAAAACAATGGGAACCTTCACTGGTTACACCTCCGAGGCTTCTAAAATTTGCAAGCCATAACGGATGCTGAGACTAAAGAAGATGGGGGAATTTTACAATTTATAATACACGTCCCATCTGCTCAGCGCGGTAAAGTTCCAACGAGAATGGTTCCCTTCGTACTCCAATCAGAGTAAACATGTAAATCAAAAATGGATAACCATTTTTAATTTCGTTGCAACACGAAATTACAGCCGCGTCATTTTCTAGTTCAATCAGAGAGTGCAGCAACCACTTCTACCGGTTTCGAAACTTATTAATCTCTCATCAGGAGGCACACATGCTGCTCTCTCTGACCCAACCAGGACAAACCCCGGCGTGCAGTTACGGATTGAAACGAACGAAATCTAAGTTCAATCTAAGTTTTCAATTTATGTGCTATTAGATTGAAAACTTAGTCTTTTGCTAGCAGTTGTCGCTAGGGCATCCCTGCCATTTCGTTTGTTGCAATCCGTAACTGCATGCCGGGGTTTATCCTGGTTGGGTCAGAGAGAGCAGCATATGTGCCTCCTGATGAGAAACTAATAAGTTTCGAAACCGGTAGAGGTGCTTGCTGCACTCTCTGATTGAACTAAAATATGATGCGGCTGTAGTTTCGTGTTGCAACGAAATTGAAAATGGTTATTCATTTTTGATTTACATGTTAACTTTGATTGGAGTACGAAGGGAAACATTCTCGTTGGAACTTTACCGCGCTGAGCAGATGGGACGTGTATTATAAATTGTAAAATTCCCTCATCTTCTTTAGTCTCAGCAATCGTTATGGCTTGCAAATTTTAGAAGCCTCGGAGGTGTAACCAGAGAAGGTTCCTATTGTTTTCAATCTGGTGGGATGTAGAGTAACATTTTTTGATATTGTTTTATGTGCTATTAGATTGAAAACTTAGTTTTTTAAAAATGGAAAAATTGAAAGTCATTTCTTGAGATTCCAGATTTTGGGTGATTTTGAAGAACTAAAAGATGATTGGTTGAAAATAAGTGGGTGGAAGGAGAATTTGATTTTAATAGATTTTTGGAATCTGAGAAGATGGTAATCTGTTACTGACCTTTGAGAGAATAACTTCGAATCTGTAGACATGAAACTAGTGCTGGCAATTTTTCAACGGTGTAAAAGTAATCTGTGAGTAAGAGGTTAAAAGTGGTAGCAGCTGTAGACGAGGAATGCTAATTGTGAGAAGTTTGCAGTATTTGAGTTTTGTAGTATATGTAAGTACCAATAAGTTTATCATTCACCGGGAGAATCACAACCAAGTATACTTTGGCAGCCAAAAAAGACAGGAAGGATTGTTAGAATATTGGACCTAGATTCTATGTCAGCAGAAAAAAGGAAGGAGTTTTAGCTAGAGAGTTTTGATAAAAGAACATTACTGTAAAGAAAACACGGACATTTTAGAGTTAATAATTGAAAGTTAACTGGTTTTTCGAAAACAATATTGCAAAGGTATAAAGTTTTGAAACGAAACGTATAAATACACTAATAGATCAGGACGGATCTGTGAAAAAAACGTATATTTTTGGATGTGCGAGGTGACATTAGGATTTTTACAGATAAAGTTAGGTGACAGCTTCAATAATTCTAATTTACTTATGCTCCGTCTCAAATATGCCCGGAACATTAATAAAAAAAAATTAAAATACTTATTAGACGAAGCAACGAAGCCTTAAACCTAGGAATTTTGTGCAGTAAGATAAATCGTCATGCAACTTTTTGCATTCGATTAGAGAGAGTGTCAGCCAAATTTGTGAACTAAATTCATCTAGGGCAAAAAAATTTGTGCATAAGAAAATGCATTTTAAAAGTGCATCTCGAAGAGGTGAAAATGAAAAATTTAGAACCCGGGCAATATTGATGGAAATGAGTTGAATTTTTATAATCGGGGGTTTTGGGGATCGCTTAGCACGAATTTCATATTGGCGATGGTCTCCAAGGTATCTGGTGCCCACGGTGGAACTCGTCGCCTAGAGTTTTACGTTATAATCATTAAAAATCAGTCAGTATCCATTACTCGGGGGGTTTTTGGGGTCGCCGGCCACGAATTTAGTGTTGGCGATGGTCTCCAAGATACCTGGTGGCCAGGGTGGAACTCGTCGCCTGGAGTTTTATGTTATAATCATTCAAAATTAGTCAATAACCATTACTCTGAGGGTTTTGGGGGTCGCTGAACAAGAGTTTCATGTGGTCGATGGTCTCCAAGATACCTGGTGCCCAGGGTGGAGCTCGTCATCTGGAGTATTATGTTATAATTATTACAAATCACTTAAAACCATTACGCAGGGGGTTTTGGGGGTCGCTGAATATGAATTTCATGACGGTGATGGTCTCCAAGGTACCTGGTGCCCAGGGTGGAACTGGGCACCAGTTGGCCTGGAGTTTTATGGTATAATGATACAAAATCAGTCAATAACCAATACTATGAAGGTTTTAGGGGTCGCTGGGCACCAATTTCATGTTGGCGATGGTCTTTAAGGTAGGTATACAATAATCTAAAAAATACGTGTTAAAATAAATGTTAGTGCACCTATTCACAATCAATTTATTTGTATATTATAATAAAAAAATTAATAAAAAAGTTAAATAAAATAAAAAATATATTTACTTACTTGAATTTACACAAATTTCTCTCTTCCGCAATTTCGAAAAGCAAAATTATAAAACAGCGCAGCTATAGACTGTAGATAACGAAAATTCTTTTAATGCCAATCTTAAACGGCTTGATATTATAATATTATTATTTATTCTGTAACTAACAAAATATAATAAGTATAAAATATATGACTTTTTCAAAACACCAACATTAAAAACTTACTTTGCTTTAAATAAGGTATCACTTTTTAGATGTTTTTTTTATAATTAATTAAAAATTCTTAAAAGAACAGAACTACATAAAGGTGTAGCTTGGAGGTATTCATATATATACTATGCTTTGTTTTTAAACCAGGAGCAGTAAAATAAAAAGACAGATTCACACCCAAGAAAGTCAATAGGAAAATCACCATATACATCTTCTTTTTTGGTTGATCATATCGGCCTTCGACGGTAATTCATCAACATCATATTATACTAATACGTCGCTAAAGAGTTCTAAAAACTACTGTTTGTTCATATAAAAGTAGACTAGAAACCTAAAAATTAAAATAATTCCGCAGAAAACACAAAAAATCGCTGATATAACTTAATTCCCCTTGAAATGCCAATTATGTCAAAATTTCATAAATGTCATTAGTGTCAAAATTGACAACTGCTTTAAAAGCGACAAAATTTTAAAATAATTTTTAAATAGGCAATTTTTTAGGATATAATATAGAAGTGTTTTAAGAAAAATAATTAATGAAAAATTTATTTAGCGACCCACAAAACACCGAAGTAATGGATATAGACTGATTTTGAATGAATATAACATAAAACTGCAGGCGACGAGTTCCACCCTAGGCACCAGGCACTTTGGAGACCATCGCCGACATAAAATTCGTACTCAGAGGCCTCAAAAACCCACGAGTGGTTATTGACTGGTTTTGAATGGTTACAACATAAAACACCAGGCGACGAGTTTCACCCTGGGCACCAGGTAACTTAGAGACCATCGCCGACATGAAATTCGTACTAAGCGACCCCCAAAACCCCCAGATTAATGGTTTTTCACTGATTTTGAAAAATTATGACATAAAACTCAAGGCGACGAGTTGCACCCTGGGAACCAGGTACCTTGGAGACCACCGCCAACATTAAATTGTTCTTAGCGACTCCAAAAAAACCCCCGAGTAATGGTTATTGACTGATTTTGAATAATTATAACTATAAACTCCTGGCGACGAGTTTCACTTCAGGCACCAGGTATCTTGAAGACCATCGCCGACATTAAATTCGTGGTCAGCGACCCCAAAAACCGCCGTGTAATGGATATTGACTGATTTTTAATTATTATAACATAAAACTCCAGGCGACGAGTTCCACACTGGGCACCAGCTACCTTGGAGACCATCACCGACATGAAATTCGTACTCAGCGACCCCCAAAACCCCCAGGGTAATAGTTTTTGGCTGATTTTGGATAATTATAGCTAAAAACTCTAGGCGACGAGTTCCACCCTGGGCACCAGGTATCTTGGATGCCATCACCAACATTAAATTCGTGGCCGGCGACCCCAAAAACCCCCCTACTAATGGATATTGACTGCTTTTTAGTGATTATAACATAAAACTCTAGGCGACGAGTTCCACCGTGGGCACCAGGTACCTTGGATACCATCGCGGATATGAAATTCGTGCTCGATCCCCAAAACACCCGAGTATAAAAATTCAACTCATTTCCGTCAATATTTCCCAAGTTCTAAATTTTTCATTTTCACCTCTTTGAGATGCACTTTTAAAATGCATTTTCTTATGCACAAAAATTTTTGCCCTAGGTGAATTTAGTTCACAAAGTTGCCTGATACTCTCTCTAATCGAATGCAAAAAGTTGCATGACGATTCATCTTACTGCACAATATTCCTAGGTTTTGGGCTTTTTAGTGCTTCGTTGCTTCGTCTATATATAAAAATTTCGAAAACATCGATTTTTTCTACTTTCTTTGCTTATAACTTTAAAACGATTCATTTTTTGGAAAAAATTCGTGGGGAAGTAAAATAAAAATAATTGAATTTTGTATCATATTCGTCCGGTTAAAAATGTCTTAAATTATTAACCTTTCTGCAAAATAGCAATAAATACAAAATAATGGGGCATATTAAGCATATTTTATTCGATGTTTTTCTTAAGAACTTAGAACCTTCGTATTTCGCTTAAATAAATTCTTACAACATACTTAAATCGTCCACCAAATTTCATTAAAATCGACTTAATAGATTTTGCATAATAATTTGCAATCTAAATTTTTTTAAAAAAGATTTTTTTTGCATATGAAGAGGGCTCTACCTATCTAATACACTTTACAGAACTAAAATTGGATTATTTAAGCGGCCTCAGCACTGTTTTAAAATTATAAACAATTTTATGGTTTATAAACAAATACAGTGAGGACGTTTGAGTTGGAATAAATTCATTTTTCAGTTATTTATCAAATAAACATTTTTTTCTGTTTTAGGACAACAGTAAAATGTATTTCGAATTAAATAAATTATATACTTTCTTCTTTTTGACTCAATCAATTAAAAAAAAATGTGGGGGCCCTGTAAAAATAATTATGTTAATGTCTATATTAATAAATAGAGAATTGAACAACCTTTCGAATAAGCTAGCACACGACCCCTATTCTTATTTTAAAAATTCATCGATTACGTCATCACACCCAGATATATGACGTCACTAGTATGATATATGTGCCAGAAAATTATAATTGAAATATAAAAATCGACCTGTTTCGGGATTTATCTCCAGAGTCGCGAGAAAATTAATTTATTTCAACTCAAACGTCCTCACTATATTTGTTTACAAGCCAAAAAATTGTTTATAACTTTAAAACAGTGCTGAGGCCGCTTAAATAATCCGATTTTAATTATGTAAAGTGTATTAGATATGTAGAGCGCCTCTTGATATGTAAAAAAATTGGCAAACTTCTCAATGGTCTACTTTTTGTTCAGAAAGTTTTTAAAAAATTTGAACTTCTTTAAAAAAAATTAGATTGCAAAATTATTATGCAAAATCTATTATATCGATTTTAATGAAATTTGGTGGACGGATTAAGTATGTTGTAAGAATTTTCTAAGCGAAATACGAAGGTTCTAAGTGTAACCAAAGTGGTTGAAAAACATTGAATAAAAACAGGCTTATTTTGCCCCCTTATTTTGTATTTATTGCTATTTTGCAGAAAGGGTAATAATTTAAGACATTTTAAACCAGTCGTATATCATACAAAATTCAACTATCTTTATTTTATTTCCCTACGACTTTGTTCCAAAATGAATCGTTTTTAAATATTTTAATTTTTTTAATGTTTCGGGCATATTTGAGAAGAAGCATAAGTCAATTATAATTACTGAAGTTGTCACCTAATTTTATCTGCAAAAATCCAAATGCCACCTCTCACATCCACCTCAAAACAGATCCGCCCTGGTCTATAATATACTAAAATATATTTTAGCTAAGACTCTTAATAAATTAATTTTTTTATATAAAGCATTCTTAAACTTCGGCAACAACAGTAAAATACAAAATTTAGTAATACAAATACGTTTAACGGTACAAGAGGAAAATGTTCATCCTCTACACTCGAACCTCCTTCTCCTTCTCCTTCTCTTTCTCGAGCCCATCAGATCCACACTACCTGCAAAATTCACGTGATCTGCCCTAATCTAATTCAGTTTTATGCGATGAGGTAATATCCCCGGGTACGGTAAACAACGGAGGCAGACATGGAGGAGGCCTGAACATGCCTCAGGCACGACATTGTCGCATAACTGCCACGAAGATAGTGTTCACCTTCTCCGAAACGTGTGATATCACGTATTGTCGTCGGCTCTAATGAACGGTTATTGAGATCCGAATTTGCTTTTGCTTATGTAGTCTGAATGAAAATCCCATCACAAGTGGATTGGAAAAATCAAAATGGGGATGGAATTATTTTATCGTCGATTTTATATTGAAAAATGGAATATTATCTGTATACTTTCACTAACAGGGTCGAGGCAATAGTGATAATGGGATACAAAAATATAAAAGATAAAATTACAGTCTTAATTATATGAATAATCTAATACATTTCTTTTCTTTGTTTTTTTAACTGTTTGTATTACTTTATCGTTTAATACATGTACCGTTTAAGAAAAAAATATTTCTTTTTGTCTAATAAAAGGGAAAATTTCAGTGGTGGCTGTATGTCATAGTTTAAAACCATAGTATTTACCATAGTACCTTTAGAACCGAAACATACCGGTGTCGGAAAGTTGGTTGATGACACTTCGTAGATGGAAAATTAGTCGACAACATTTGGTCGACAAACAGTTGGTCGAATGCACAATTATTCATGGAATGTTCAATTCGTCGACGAACATTTGATCGAATGGATTTTTCGTCGACAAAGACCCAAAGGGAATAATACATGGCGGAAACACTCCAATATATTATAAAGTTAGTATCTTTGTAGCATATCAAGAAAAATTATTTTATAGATTGCCAGTCCTAAGCCTTAGATAAAGTGTGAAGGGAAGTTTGTTCTTGCGATTTCTTTACTTTTTTATTGATATTGACTGATTGTCGCAGTCGAAAACATTGTACGGAAATGCCTCGATTCACTAACAATTTATTTACCTCAGCATCTCGCATATTTCGTCTTGTCAGCAAGTGCCCCCAAATTTGACTTGACCGGAAATGCTCCGTTCGCAAGTGTGCCGACACAAAAAAAAAAAAAGAACGGCACAACATCACTAATTAAAATATCGGTTTATATTTGCTGTCTACTCTCCCACCGCAGCCAATTTTTTCATTAAATTTAAAAATAATTAAGATTTAGAAAAGAAAATTAACAAAACCCCAAAAAAAAAATAATTTCAGATATGTATAATAAAATATTCCAGTTAACAAAATAAAAATCAATAATCCGTCGTTTGTCACCATTAATCGTTTTATCCTAATAGGGCAGTTAATGAGGGTATTTGGCTCCGAATTCCATCCTACTACATCGATTTATTTAATATTTTCACAGTAAGTAGGGAATAGCTCAAGAAACAAAGTCTACCCTATGCCGATGTGCGCTTTTATCATGGGGTTGGTTCCCACCCCTTCTCGGGGGTGAAAAATGTTTTGGTTAAAATAGCCACAGAAGAGGCTAGAGAACCTAATTTTAAGCAAAAACTGTTCTATAATTATTTTTTGAAAACTCAATACTTTTTGAGTTATTCGTGGTTGAAAATTGGGCATTTTCATTGAAAAATGACACCTTTTCGGATCGATTTTTGAAAATACCTTATAAACTATGCATCTAATAAAAAAAGTATATAAAATATTTCTGAAGGTTATAAAAAAAACAAAGAGATTCGTTCCTTCATAAATCTTCTAGTTAAAACACAAAGAGGGATATGGTAGGTAAGAAGAGTTTGTTTTTTTGCTGCATGCTCAAATCGGTGTATTCAACTTGAAATAACAGAGAAACTGTCGATTTTAGGTGTATAATAAATAATACTTATATATTTTGTAGTGCTTGAAAAGACCCTTAAAATGAGCAATACTAAATGCCGTTTACATTCAAACTAAGCGAGATATTTTCCAAAAATTTGATGACAAATGTATTTTAAGAAGAAATGAGAAGTATATTTAACCCCTCATCCATCAGAATTTAAATACATCGTTTTCCTTCTACAATACTTTTTATTATAGTGTTATTTCTATGCTCAAAAGGTTGGACTGGATTATAATGAATGGTTCTTGAAAGAAAAAAGATCAAAATTATAGAGCGCATTTTTAAATTTTCTTAAAAATCTTCCTTTTCCTCCATGTAACTCGAAAAACATAGGAGCTACGAAAAAAAGATACCATACAAAAATGTAGGGCTTTTTCAGATAAAAATTTCCTTTTTATTTTTCATTACTGTATCTCTTATCATTTTCATGTTACATGACGAAAAAGGAAGATTTTCAAGAAAATTTAGAAATGCTCTCTATAATTTGACCTTTTTTTTTTTTCAAAAACCATTCATTTTAAACCCGTGCAACTTTTTGAACATAGACTATAACAAAAAGTACTGTGGAAGGAAAACGATGCATATACATTTTGGTGGATGGGGGTTAAAATTACTTCTCATTTTTTCTTAAAAGACATTAGTTATCAATTTTGTTTGCTCCATATCTCGCTTAGCTTTAATGTAATGGACCTTTAATATAGCTCATTTTAAAGGTCTTTTGAAACACTACAAAAGGTATTAGTAGCATTATACACCTAAAATCGACCGTTTCTCTGTTACTTCAAGTTGAATGCACCAATTTGAGAATGTACCAAAAAATAAACTATTTTCACCTACCATATCTCTTTTTGTATTATAACTAGAAGATTTATGAAGGCAAGTGTCTCTTTGTTTTTTATAACCTACAAAAATATTTAATATAGTTTTTTTAGTTAGATACATAGTTTCAATGAAAATGGCCAATTTTCAACCACGAATATCTCAAAAAGTATTGAGTTTTCAAAAAAAATATACAACAGTTTTTGCTTAGAATTAGGTTCTCTAGCGAATTCCGTGGCAATTTGAACCAAAAAATCTTCCACCCCTAACAAGGGGTGGGAACCACCCCCAAGATAAAAGCACACATAGGCATAGGGTAGACTTTGAATTAGGAGATAAGTAGAGGCTAGGCCCAAAATTTCATTAAAATCCATGCAGTTATCCGAAATATCCTATTCTTACTCCCAATGGCTGGCGTATAAAGATAAATAACAGTTTGTCGACGAAAGATCCATTCGAACAAATAATCTTCGTCGACGAATTGTACATTCGATGAATTGTGCATTCGAGTAACTGTTTGTCGACCAAATGTTGTCGACTAACTTTCAGTCGACGAAGTGTTCTCGACCAACTTTCTAGACCCGAAACATACGAGCCAATCTGCAGCGCTACTAAGTGGGTCCACAAAGTGGCTTAAACAGGCACCCTGTTTAATTTTGTAGGCGACAGTGGCTGGCCACGGTCGCCGATCCTCGCCACTGTGGCGACCATTACAAAATCATTGTCGATACAAAATCGCCTGTTTAAGCCACTTTGTGGATCCACAGAGTAGCGCTACATGGTGGTTACATCTACTTGAAGGTCTCTGGGGGGTATGGAATAGTAATGGTGTTAAGCGTATAGAGCTCAAAGTACATCCAAAAGGGTGGTTATAACCCCCAAAACCAACAACTGGTTACGCCTAAGGTTTCATATCGATTTCTTTCTTTAGTTTTTTAGACTAAACTGCTCGGGAATAACAGTAATAAAATGTTCTTCAACCTATCGTTCGTCGGCGTTGGTTTGCTGTTGCTGTTGGTCAAAACTTCCACCGCATGCATGATAATGCTCGTTCACAGGTCGCACCCCTATTGACAGACTGCCTTGCCAACGAAAGTATTGAGGCGTTGCCTTTTTCTTCTAAAAGTGCCTATCTTCTGTAGATGTTGGCGACCACATTGACCCATCTTATTCTATTTACGGCAGCTCGAAATAGATCACTTGACGTTAGACCAGTACACTTCCTAAGATTGGCCAGCCAGGATATACGTCTACGTCCAGGGTCTCTCCTGTCCTCAATCTTGCCTTGTAGAATCAACTGTAACAGTCGGTATTTTTCATTACGCATAATGTGGCCAAAGTAAGCCAATTTTCTGTACTTTACGGTATTAATAATTATTTCTTTGTCTTTTCTTAGCCTCTGGAGAATAGTTATATTAGTTGTGTGGTGTATATATGAGACCCTCAACATACGTTGGTAGCACCACATTTCAAACGTCTTTAACCGTTTTATGGTATCTTCTGTCAGGCTCCAGCTTTCAACTCCGTAGAGGAGGACACTAAATACTTAACATCTAAGAATTCTTAGGAGTATATTGATACTTAAAGACAAGTTGCACAGAATTTTCCTAAGATTGTTAAAAGAGCTTCTGGTTTTTTAATACGAGTTTTTATTTCGTGGCTTTGCAGTGGCGTACTGATAGATCAGCGGGCCCTGGTTCCAGTTGGGATGCGGGCCCGCTCGCCCAATAAAAACACACATTGTATATCAAAGTTTTTAATAAACATTAAATATAAATCAGCATATATCATAAAATATAAAATAGATCATATACATGTTTATAAAAACTCAAGCTAATTTATAGTCCATTTACTCAGAACTTTTGCTGTAATTTTAAAAATACCGCTTGGATTGACATGAAATTTGGCGTACACATAGCTAACATGTCAAAGAAAAAAAGTGATATTGTGCCGATGGGTACCTTTGCCCTGGGGGTGAGTTTCACCTATTCGCAGGGGCAGGGGTGAAAAAACATACGTTTAAGATAAGTCCGGAATTGAATAAACTGACTAATAATTCTAAGCAACTTTAGTTCTATAGTGTTTTTTCACTATAAGTCAGTACTTTTGAGTTATTTGCGGGTGAATATGGTTATTTTTCAACAAAAAAAAACATGTTTTTAGACTGTTTTTTTCAAATAACTCATAAAGTAAGTATTTTATCGAAAAAAATTTTCTTAGTAGAAATATAGCTTATAAAAAAGAAAAATGGTGTATATACGAAGTTTGTAGACCCAGTAGGAGAAGATTTGTAGGTAATAAAATGTAGATTCTTATTCGTCAAATTTCAAATCAAATTCAAATATTTCAACTTGAAATAACCAAAAAATAACCAAAAAAAAAAAATTTTTATTTTTCAAAATAACCTTTTAGGGAAAAACTCATCGCAATTTTTCTTAAATAATTAACATCGCAACTTAGCGTAGTAAAAAAACAATTTATAAAAAATAACAATAAAAAATAATAAAAAAAAAACAAGTTAACAATATAAAAAAAATGCAACAAAAAATACAAAAAAAAAATAAAAATTTACAATCAAAACAGAGTATTATTTAGATAACAATTGCAGATAATAATGTTAGTTTCTTATGTATTTACGAGTTAGAAATACAGAAAAAATGCCTCTGATTGAAAAATCAAATTTGTTTGTTTTTAAATTAACAAAATGTCTGGCTAATTGGCTCGGCCAAGGCCATCAAATTCACACAAAAAAAAACTTTCTTAAAGTGTTTAAAAAAGCTTTATTTTGTTTTTTTTTATGGAAGTTTCTAGCATCAAAATTAAGTATGTAGCGCTCAAAATAAATTTGGTCTCTTGTAAGTTATTGGTGATATGTACCAAAAATCTCAAGTAGTAAAAAAATAATATTTTTTAAATAAAAAAATAAGCATTTTGAACCAATGAATCTTAAAGATGTTGTAAACAATAAAAAGTAAAGTAATTTCTGTTGCGGTAACGATTAATTTAATTTTGGATGCTAAAAATTGTGAGTGATTTTCACGATTTTTTTTACTAATAAAAAATGGACCAGCATTGCTTTGATCGTAACTTACCTACTTACTTTTGGAAAAATTCTTTAAAAAATTTCAGTTTTCCCCGAAAAGTGTTTGGTTATTTCACGTTGAAATATTCGATTTGGAATTTGACTAGTAAGAACTCACTTTTCATTAGCTACAACTGTGCTTCTACTGGGTCTAAAGGCCTTATACTATATGCATACACCATTTTTTTCACTTTTTTATAAGCTATATTTTTGCTAAAAATATTTTTTTGATAAAATACTTACTTTTTGAGTTATTTGCGAAAAACCGCCTGCAACGTGGTTTTTTGTTGAAAAATAAACATTTTCAGTCGCAAATAACACGAAATGTATTGACTTCGTGAAAAAAAAAACGGTATAGAAAAAAAGCTTAGAATTAGTTAGTTCATCCAGTTCCGGACTTATCCAGTCCCTGTGTTTCTTAATAAATATTGTTTTTAAATTTTTTGATTGTGATATTGGTAGGTATTCTTCGTTTTTATTTATAAGTACCTTCACAAAAATTAAAATTTATTAAGCAGTTACACCGAGAGAACAATTTCTTTTCTCCTAAAACACCGATTTCTTTGAGCAATATTTCTTAAAAGTTAACATATCCTATTAACTTAAACATACCGGTTCACATATAAAGAAACGAGTTTTTTAAACACAACTCAATAATTTCTTACAGATAATTTCTTCAATACTAAGAAATGCATTAATGGCTACATTTAATTTTCTTATCCTAAAGTTTTTATTTCTTAAATTGAAAACTACAAATATTTTGCAGTATAAGAAATATAATGTTAAGTTAATGCATATTTATATTTGTGAACAAGAAATTTTCTTGCAATTAAATAAATATTTTAAACCACAAGAAATAATTCTTCAGAAATACCCTCTGTAGTAACTGTGGTTATAAAATAAAAACTTTGTCATTAATGCCGAAATGTTACTTGCAAAGAGATTTTCTTCCACAAAAGAATTGCGCAGATTAACTATTTATGATTTAGTCGTCAGTGTTTGTCAAGATGGCGTGATATGTTCATGTTCATGTAGATGGATGTTGGATTTATTGGTGTACTTTAAAAATTAACGGATATTTTGAAGGTACGTACATATATAGGTATTAAATAAAAGTACATTGAGTAATTTAAGATGTAATAATAATATTGTTGCGTATCCGAATGTTTAAAAAAGAAATATAATAGTACCTTTATATGCTTTTTAGGTATAATGATGGACGACTCTGAAATAAAGGAGCTTATTATTCTAACTGGGAAATATGCCACAATTTAAAGCTGGGACAGAATGATATAATATATAGCTTCAGAACAATATTAAGAAAGGAGTTATTAACTAACTGCGGGACCTTCCAGAACTTCATACATGTAAGTACCTTTTTAAAAATGTGTATACTTATGTATCAACTATAATAGGTTTCTTGAATGTATCGTCTTCTTTAAAAATATACAATATAACACTATATCAAACATGGCGGGTGCAACGCTGAGGATTTTTTCTGTTAATTTATTTGAGATAAAGAAATCAGTTAGTCTAAAAGAAATATATGTTTATGGTTAAGAAATGTTATTGCCGAAAACCTTGAATTAGTTAATATGTATTAAATGACTTAGATGTAAACTAATAATATTTTCCCGTAATAAAATTTCTTAATGATTAGGTATGCTGTCTCTTTTAGATTATAAAAATTAAGAAAATTACATATTATTATATTTGCTTCAATGCTTTACATTGGTTGTATTTTCCCTCTTGTTTTAGCTAACAATGTTTATTATGTGACTTAATATTATACAGATAAATAATTAATATTTCATTAACAAAAAGAAAAAAATAAACAAATATATGTAGGTTAAATAATGCCATATGTTTGAACTAAATATGATTGATTATTATTAGTATTAATAGTTCTTACGTGGGGCCGTGTATTTGTTTTTTTTTTGTATTTCCTAAATTTGTCAAAATAAATATCTATATCTTTATAAAAAAATTTTTATTAAAGTAAGTTTACTCTTTCTACATAACGATTTTGTTTTAGTGAATTGCTGTTATACAAAGTGCTATTAACAAAAGAAGGAAAATTTGAAGAAGTTGGATTTGCCTCTCCATCATTTTATTGTTGTGTAGAAGCCAGTGGTTTAAGGGTGGAGAAAATATTTGTATGTAATAATAACGTTTTATATCTTGTTTTATTAATGAATAATGATTTTACCTTAACACAATGATTTATTTCGCCGTATGTAATATCACTTTATTTTCAAGAAATATTAACTTAACTCTAAATATACGTTTATCTCTGCGAAATATATTTCTTAACATTAAATAAATAAATTATTAATAGTAAAATAATAATATTCCTTACTAAGAAATATTATTGCTCAGAAAGAACAGTTTTCTAATGTGTAGAAAATATATTTTTATGACTAATAAAATTAATTAACATCAAGTGTAATTTCTTTCTGATAAATGGGTTTGAAGTTTGCCAGAAAGTGATAGTTCAACCATGTTTAAGATATATTTCTTTGGCTATAGTAGAATTTATTTGAAATATTTTAGAAAATTATATCTTACATACAAAGATATATTTCTTAGGCAATATGCCAAGTCGATCTTTCTTAAATATTAATAAAGTTTCTTTATGTCAAGAATTTTTTCTCTCGGTGTAGATTTCCTAGTGTGTACTGTGTACTTGTGTGGTTCAAAATGTCCATATCAAGTTAGAAACAAAAGAAGCAAAAAGGGCGCTAGAGCGGGCCCCTGTGGGGCCCTGGCCCTGGTTCCACGGAACCCGCGGAATCATGCTCAGTACGCCACTGTGTCTTTGATCCCAAGTATCCTTAATGTTGCAGCCCAGATAGCATATTTTCTGTACTCTCTCTAGGTGTGTATTGTTTACGGTAATTTGGGCGTTATTGTTGGTGTTTTTACTAATGATAATTATTTTTGTCTTCTTACAATTTAGTTTTAGGCCGTATTTGTCCTAAAGGCCTTAGGCCGTATTTGGAGTCCCTGCGCACTATCTGCCAGCAATACTGTATTGTCTGCATATCTAGTATTATTTATAAGTTATCCATTTACTGCAATACCATCTTTTGATTCCTCCAAGGCCTCTCTAAAGATGTTTTCAGAGTATATGTTAAATAATGCCGGTGACAGTATGCAACCCTGTCTAACTTCTTTTTCGACTGTGAAGATTTCGGACAGTTAAGTTTCGAATCGAACTATTGCTTTTTGTTGGAGATATAAGTTTGAGACGAGTCTTATATCCTTACCATCGAGTCCTGATGTTTTTAGGATATCGATTAGTTTTCCATGTGGGACTTTATCAAATGCCTTCTTGAAATCCATGAAACATGCATACACATCGCAGTTGACATCCCTGGCTCTCTGTATTAGAATTTGCAAGCTGAAAAGTGCTTCCCTCGTTCCAAGTCCTGCTCTGAATCCAAATTGAACTTCACTCAACTGTTCTTCTAATTTGGTGTATATACGCGAGTGAATGATAGTAAAGAGTACTTTAAGTACATGGCTCATCAAACTAATTAATCTATGTTCTTCACATTTTCTAGCGTTGCGTTGCCTTGGCCAGCATCATCCCCCGACCTGAAACTCATCGAACATATATACACGCCGTTTTCTAGGAACGACAGATTAGAATAGAACGACAGAATAGAACGCCGTAATAAACCAGGGTGTACGCCATACTCTGTGTCAATTTTGTATTTTTTTGTTTGTACTTAAAGGCATTCTTGTTATTTTTGACATTTCAACAAATTTTGTTGTAAAATAAATACTACTAATCACTAAATGGATTATTATTTATCCAAAACAATTAAAGAAGTTACGTCTTTTTCTAAAAATATACCTAGACTTTTCTGATATGTTTATTTACCATTTCTGACTGCTCTTCATTTCAGATTCAATTTCCATTCTTGTTCGAGCGAAATACCTTTATTTGTCGGTGAATGTCACACTTTTAAGATATTTCATACACTATCTAGGTCTACTGTATTATAAATTTTAGAAATAACCTATAAATTCTCGTATATATGCCTATATTTTGGATAGATATAATTTCAATAAAAATGTGTATTGATTTCTTTAGTTTTATATAGTAAAGTAATAACTCCACATGTATACGCTCTACTCCCTGTTCGGGAATGACAGTAATAAAAGGTGGCTGAAGAGCCGCGTAAGTCCGGACCGGATCCCGTCCGTAATCTCGCGTGGTATGTCCCTCGTAAAGAGTGACACCTCAATACTTTCCCGCCTTATCCTTCCTGTTTTATTGTTTTCCAAGGATTTCTTATCTGATTGAATTCTCAAGGATCAGGAGGACTCTCGTAAAAATGTCATGTTTCGACTTTGCAAAACTCACAGGAGTTGCTAGCTTCTGTTTTTTGTTTTCTAGGAGTTTTCTTTTGAAAAGTTGCGGACAGGTGATGGAGGGTGGAGCTAAGGAGGGCTCTTTTAAAACAAAACAACATAAGCCGCTACCCTTGATGTACAAAATTATTGTTTATTCTTAAACAAATGTATTTAATTTAATATTTTTGAAATAAATTTTGGTTTGGTTTCGTTAATCATATTATGTAAGTTAAACGTGCCATAAGGAAACAGTTTCAAAATGTTTAAATAACCGGTGTGGGCACAGGGTTACTACAGATTCCAGAAAATTAGATACACTATAATAAATCCCATTCCTACGATGGTGCCAAGACATCATATTATGTACATTAGGGTGGTTAAAAAAATCGATATATTTTTTTTCTTTTGCCCAAGCATTTTTTTAGTTCCTTGTGATGAAAAAAGAATATTCGGAAAGTTTCAGCTCAAAAAAAACTTTTTTCTACGAGCGTTCAAAAATGTCTACTTTCGCGCACGCATGTTACTTTTCCGCTCGCGTGTTAATTTAGATATGTTAATATGGCCTTAAAGTAATTATAATACATGCAATAAACTAATATTTAGATATTATTTACTAATTTATTTCAAATATATCTTATTGTGTTCCTGTTTTAATGAAATTAACGCGAAAATTCGATGAAATAAAATTATTTTGACATAATATTCGAAAGTCAAATCGGTAGAAAATAACAGTCGTTTTGAATGATCGTCATGGAAACCAAGATCGTCGTCATGCTAACTAATTATATTGAAAGTTTGGTTTTGACAACCTTGTCAAAGAATTAATTTGTGTATGTACAGAAGAGTCCGCGAGTCTTTACCCGTGCGTCATTAATACCTGGCGAGATAAAACACATACTTTTTGTTTAGCATCATTCTCTTCCACGCATGAAATGAATGACAAACCAGCTGCCGCCTGTTATTAAGTTACAACACATGTTATTTTTATGAACGATTTAGACTCAGTGCGTTGAAAAGAGATAGGTACAAAGAAAGACGATTGGGGATGTCTTCACATATTTTAAGTACAATTTCTGACGTTTTGGTTTGTTTACTTTTGTGGCTGTCAATTTGTTGAATTTTTTGCTGTTATTTTGTCGAATTTTTGCATTTTGAAGTTCTTTATAGTATACAAACAGTTGTTTTCACAACTAATTTTATATTGGAGTTAGAAATTTTGTAATAAGTTCATGTTATTTTACGATAAATTTTGACAATGTACAAAGCTAACCTTATTGTTGACACAGTTGAATGCTTGTGTTTAAGGTTCCGCCAAAGTGAATAAAATAACAAAAAGAAAATATATGTTATTGAACTCTTTTATAAATTGTTTATTTATTTATTAATCAATGATAATAAAATAATTTATTAAGCTACTTCAAATGTAACTGTAATTATGCACCAAAATGTTAAAGCAAAATTTAAATTTTACATTCTATTTATTTGACAACATCAAATTTTATACTATAACCCGTGATCGGAATAATATCCACTTACCGTTGCGTTTAGTAAATTTCCGACTTATTTCGTATGCTTTAAATGATGACGCACGGGTAAAGACTCGCGGACTCAACTGTATTTTCAGTAGTAATTGCACAAGAGCTCTGAAATTATTGAATTTTTCCCGAGTGACACTTTGACAGTTTTAATTTCACGAGCCGAAGGCAAAGTGTCACGAGAGCAAAAATTCTATATTAATTTCAGAGCTCGAGTGCAATTTGTTGCGATTATTTCATGAATAAAACTGTTCAAAACCAAAATTTTATTCAATTGGATATGGTAATTGAGTCAATACTCGCAATCTTTAGTTTGTATTTTTATTAGTTGTTACATAATCGTGGGGCAACCGGTTTCGAGTCTTACAATATATGACTCATCATCAGGCCCAGTACAAAAAAGTCTTCTCAATACAAACTACAAGCTAAAAAACACAAAACGAGAGACATGTACACATATATATATATATATATATATATATATATATATATAAAACTTAAAAACAACTTTGTCTTGGTTTTAATCACACACCATGAAGCCAAGCAACTGTGTAGTATTGAACTCAACCTTCCATAGTATGTAAAAATGAGACCTATTGTCATTGGGAGCGACCAATCTGATGAAAATTGCTTGGTATATAATTTTAATATATATACTACCATCATTCCTCAACTAGTTAAGGGATGATGGAGTTATGACAAGATAGTATGCGATCAAAAGACATAATATAAAGTTATTAGTAATTGGTATGTACTTACATAACAGCCATTGAAACTGTTCCACAGCTAAAGATGTACATGCAGTCACCAGCTCCCATAAGGATAGTTGATCGATCAAACAACCGATCAAACCGGTTGTTTGATCGATCAACTATCCTTATGGGAGCTGGTGACTGCATGTACATCTTTAGCTGTGGAACAGTTTCAATGGCTGTTATGTAAGTACATACCAATTACTAATAACTTTATATTATGTCTTTTGATCGCATACTATCTTGTCATAACTCCATCATCCCTTAACTAGTTGAGGAATGATGGTAGTATATATATATTAAAATTATATATCAAGCAATTTTCATCAGATTGGTCGCTCCCAATGACAATAGGTCTCATTTTTACATACTATGGAAGGTTGAGTTCAATACTACACAGTTGCTTGGCTTCATGGTGTGTGATTAAAACCAAGACAAAGTTGTTTTTAAGTTTTATATATATGTGTACACGTCTCTCGTTTTGTGTTTTTTAGCTTGTAGTTTGTATTGAGAAGACTTTTTTGCACTGGGCCTGATGATGAGTCATATATTGTAAGACTCGAAACCGGTTGCCCCACGATTATGTAACAACTAATAAAAATACAAACTAAAGATTGCGAGTATTGACTCAATTACCATATCCAATTGTATAATGGACTCGCATTGGCAACCCTTTCATCATTTCAAAATTTTATTGTAAATTATTTATGTAAGTACAAATAAGTACCATTAAACACTCAGTTTTTATAAATATTTGACGATTGAAAGTCATCACTTTTATAATTTTAAAACATTGTCATTAATGTCACTGAATGTATTTTTTCGTAGCAACGAAGGGCATCTGACGTAATATACTTAACGACGGGATATTATCAAAAATTATCACCATAATTTGCATTTCTGTAGCTTTCTATTGGTCAGAATCTCCTATAAATGAAATAATCAGTAGTAATTGCACAAGAGCTCTGAAATTATTGAATTTTTCCCGAGTGACACTTTGACAGTTTTAATTTCACGAGGCGAAGGCAAGTGAAATTATGTCAAAGTGTCACGAGAGCAAAAATTCTATATTAATTTCAGAGTTCGAGTGCAATTTGTTGCGATTATTTCATGAATAAAACTGTTCAAAACCAAAATTTTATTGTAATTTATATATGTAAGTACAAATTCGTACCATTAAACACACAGTTTTTATAAATATTTGACTATTGAAAATCATCACTTTTATAATTTTTAAAACATTAATTGTCATTAATGTCACTGAATGTATTTTTTCGTAGCAACGAAGGGCATCTGACGTAATATACCTAACGACGGGATATTATCAAAAATTATCACCGTAATTTGCATTTCTGTAGCTTTCTATTGGTCAGAATCTCCTATGAATGAAATAATCATATTAATTAAATTCATTGATTAAGATTTGGTAATTTTTTAAAGACTCTTAGAAAAAATATTGTTCCTAACTCTTGCAGAAAGTCTCTTTTCCGCACTCGACTGCTTGCCGAACTCCCGCTTCGCGTCGTTCGGCAAACTGCAGTCGCGTGCGGAAAAGAATGACTTTCTGCACTTGTTAGGAAAATAGCTATTTCGTTCGTTCAACAATGTTTTTTCGAAAAATCTCGTTATTTATCGTTTTTTTGCCTAAACTAAATAAAAAATTCATATTCCGCGTATTTGAGTGCTTTGATTTTTACCGTAAGCTTTTCTCTCTTTTACTATCATCAAACTAGATGAAAAAAATCTTTAAAATGATCTAGGAACACCTACATTTTTTCTGGGGCCCCTTTCAATCGATTTTTTGCTAATTTTAAAGAGTTTTTTAAAAAAATTTCTGGGTGGGCATAAGGGTATAAACAATTTTTTCTCATGGTGAAATTACCCTTTGACATACATAAAATACGACAGTAAAATTTATATTGCATAGGCATAGGCTATTAACCCCGTGTTAATGGAGCCTCTTAAATTCGAAAAAATAAATAAGTTGAAAATGGTGTCGTTGCAGATGCGGTCGTAGCATTTGCGATCACGGCTATTATCGTTGCATTTGCGGTCATACAAAAATATGTTGATTTTAACGTTGCATGTGCGGTCATTGCCTAATAAACAAATCATATTTTTACCTTTTTCTACCACTATCACATGAATAATTCTATAACCAAATTTTTTTAAGATTTAAATAATATTTACCATAGACGTTGATAAGAGGAGAAAATGCTTACTAATAATTTTATTAAGGCAAAAAGTATTTTGATATAAAAAAACTTTCTTCTTTTGAGAGTTTAGTGAGATTATGTGCACTAATTAAAAAAAATGAAGATAGTTGATTTAATAAACCTTAGTGTCACATAAATAAAATATTAGCGAATTGTTGATTATTTCTATATAAATTGGCTACCTTACTGTTTGTGTCAAATGTTAAAAAGTATTAAAAATTTAAAAATGGGAGTTCCTTCCCTAAGATGCTTTCATGTCTTTTTATATTTAATGTGTATTAGTTAAGTACAAACATTTAAAAAAATCCTTCACATTTTGTCCAGGCTTAGGATTGGCTATGATGAATCATAGGCATGTTTAATTTTTTTTTGTTTTTTTTATCTTTTTTTTAGCTTTTTTATCAATATTTTCTGTTTTTTATCTTTGTTTTTTTTTGTTTTCTTTTTATTTTAATGTTTTTTTTTTTAGTGAAATTTTTGAATATTTGCCACGGACACCAAAAATGATTTTATATCACAAGAGCGCTGCAATAGTTCTGTTACACTATTTATCCTATTATCCAGTTGAATATACATTTTCTTTCGTTTCTTATTTTCTAGGTTTAAGTCCATTCTATTTAATATGAAATGGAAATATTCTGCTTCTTTTCTTAAATTTTTTATGAGAATGTATTTGTTTGGATGAGGTTTTTTAACATTCTGTTTAACCGGTTGTTCCATCCTTCCACGGCATTATTTGTTCGGTGTCGGAGGTCATGGCAGTTCCACATATTCATGCTAATCACTGGATTTTCTAGCCATTCGTTAACGAAGTAATCATAAAATTTTGTCAAATTTTCATCTTCCGGTGAATCAGATTGAATAATTAGCCACCCGTCTTCTATTTGCTCGAAAGGTAAGTATGCCAATGCAGAACACATTCTTAAATGAAGTCTAACGTTATCGTCGGTAATGTATTGTGTTGTCAGTCCGATCGACTGAATGTTCCTCCAAAGCGACTGATTAAAATGGTAGTTGCATCCATGCAGTCTAACATCTGGGAAAACAGTGTTGAGAGCTTGAATAACAGCATCTTCAAAATCAAGCGTCACTGTTGTTGGTTTCCATCCGCCGAGTTTTTTGTCAGTATTGTAAAGAGCCTTCTATACGTTTTCATTTTTTTGTTTGGTAGAAGCGCATACAACACAGGGACAATTCTTGTTTCGTCGTCAGTGCTGCCCATATCAACATGCATGGTATATATTTGTGTAAACTGTTTGGAGGAGCTCTTAAATGTACCGTCGACAAAAAAATCTGTTTTTGTTGCTAACGTTTCCTTTGCTTTCGAAGTCGAAAAACATAAAATTCTTTCTCCTTCTTCAGTGTCGTCAAAACGCAAAACACTCTGACCATCTTATAATCTCAACATTTCCAGTGGGATATCTATTTCAATAGACGACGCTGGTTCTGGTCCGACACCAGTTTGTAAATGTCTTGAACGACAAAGTGTAGACTTACGTGAGGCATACAAAGGAATTTTACTTACAAAATCGAGTACTTTTGTAAATAGTTTTTCGAACTCTTTCCTGTAAATGTCTGGGGTTGGAGTGTCTTCTTCTCGAGCTCTCTTTTTTGAAATGTACGTAGCCTTTTTTACTTCTAAGAGAGCTACATCGGAGACACCACAAGTGTGTTGGTTGACTTCGAGTAAATCCGTCAGTTTTGTCTTCATCCTCCCTTTACAGTTGTGGTGACGGTCTTTTACACATACCCAAGTTACAACATCTTCCTTATTCTTCCTATATTTTCGATACTGATATCCAGCGTGAAGAGCAGAAGGTTTTCCCTTGGTGGTTTCAATCACTTCAAAATTTTCCATTATTAAAAGTTGTTACTGTTATTATTAATATATTGTTGTTATTAATATACAAATAATATGCATTTGTTTTAATATGCTCCCCCAACCTTTTCAATTAGGCAAATACAAACTTTCCAAAAATCCGTAATGAATGAGGGGATTATTGTGGTTTAGTCATTACTGTTTTCATTACCTATTGTTCGAAATATAGATAAGCGGAATAAAATAGTTCAATAGGGTCGACCGGGCCTGCTAATAACTCGGGTGGTTACTAATTTACGACCTTCTTACATTTCTAGCTTTTAAGTAAAATGTCTGATCGCAAGTGCAACGTTACCTGCCAAAATATTTTGGATTGACCGCATTTGCAACGATAATTACCTTGACCGCATATGCAACGACCGCATCTGGACCTATTTCGTTGAAAATAGTGTCACGCCCGCTTGATTAGCAATTAAAAAACAAAGGGATTTTCTATATTGTATTGCAAAAAGCTCTTCAGGATTTCATCAATCGATGTTCATAGGATATCTACGTACCTTGGTAACATTGAAATTTGTAGTTTTTCACATAGTTTTTGACGGTTAACAATGGCTGGTGTTTGCAATTTTTAAATTTTTAATCGCTTTCATCTCGAAAACTATCACATTTAGAGAAAAGTCACCTAAAATATTTTCTACGTGGAATGATCCAAAAAACCTAAAAAAAATTGCCCGATGCAAAAAATTAGTTTTAGGAAAAAACGTTTAAAAAAATGTTTGACTGCTTTTTGATCCTGGTAACATGCAAATTTGTTAAAAGGGGACATTTTCAAGCAAGATGGTGAAAAAAATTGAATAAGAATATTTTTCCGCACATATAATATTTACGCATACATGCAACCAACGCTTGAAAATAGTGTCGCGCCCGCTTGATTAGCAATTAAAAATCAAAGGGGTTTTCGATATTGTATTGCAAAAAACTCTTCGGGAGTTCATCAATCGATATTTAAAGAATATCTGTCTACCTTGGCATATTGAAATTTTCAGTTTTTCACTTAGTTTTTGAGGGTTAAAAATGGCCGATTTCTTAATTTTTTAACTTTTAATCGCTTGTATGTCGAAAAATGTCAATTTTAGAGAATATCAACTTTAGAGAAAAGTCACTAACAACCTTTCCATGCAATAAAAAAATAATTTTAGGAAAAAACAAAAAATCCGTTTATAAAATTTTTGACCCACTTTTGGTCCTGGCAATGTGCAAATTTGTTAAAAGGGGTCCTTTTTGAGTAAGATTGTGCAAAAAATCCGAATCAGAATGTTTTTCCTAGCGGATGAACAGTGGCTTTCTGGACTAATTATACTGTTCTTTATTACAGCTTTAATTTAAATCAGTATGATATACAAACGAATATCCCTGTAACATACATTACAGAAACTATCCATTTCCATTTCCAAAACGGATCAGGCACAGGCAGGTGGCGACAGACCAAAAAACGTTTCAAAACGTTGCTCCGTACGCATTCCAAAACTCTCTTGTTTTTAATACAACACTGTTAGCATGGTATATAGAGGTTCCACAGTAAAATCACTCTTCTGTCGGCGCTTTGATCCCAGGAAGTAATACCGGCAGTACGCAACTAGTAATTCACCAGTGGTGGATGCGGGTTTTCCCTGTTAAAAGTCGTACGTTTCTATGCGAATAGCAATGCGAGAGTGGGGCAAAAGCGACTGACAACATTGCGCGGTCGCCATGCGCGACAACAGACTTTACTTCCAATTTTTCGGAGAGTGGTTCTACTGTCCCTCTTTATACTGTGCCGTTAGTAAACCACAATTCGAGTATAGGCCTTCGGTAATTGCTTTTATAAATTCCTCTTCCTCTCAGCAAGAAGTATCAACAATGATAAAATATTGATTCACCATCCGCTCTAATGACCATTGAAAATGGTAAAGATAAATGGAAGATTTATTCAACAAAAATGTAGCAAGATGAACAATAAATGAAGATGCCGGTCGTACTACCATTTAAAACGTATTAAGCAAGGTAATAAATTACAATTCGAAGGACCACCCAGTAACGTAGATATCAGATTGACTGCTATGAGTACCAAATGTGGTACCAAGTTAACTTTCCATTTATGCCATTTATGCTGCAGCTCTTCTAGAGCGTATTGACCCATGAGGTCATGAAAATTTTTATTTGTTAGTTTTTTAAGTTATATCGAGTACCTTTGGCCCTTAATATTTGAGTTTATCTTCTAGATTGAGTACTATATATGGTACTCAAATGACTATTTGGCAATGAAGGGAAAAAGAGGCTAGCAGTCAACCTGCTTTAATAAAGAATACAAGCATTAACAAGTATGTAATTTAATGACTAACTTTGTTACTAAAACTAATAGATTTGACAATAAGTTCAAAATTAATATACCAGGCAGGGAAGACTGGAAGGAAGGTGTACCCATACAAGCTGCTGCTACTTGGTACACTGATGGCTTAATAACATTGGAAGGTGTGGGAGCAGGCATAGTAGGGACAAATCAAAGAAATTAATTTCCCGGTTAGTCTATCAAAGGATGTCACAGTTTTCCAGGCGGAAATAACGGCAATCCATCACAGCGCGGAAGAAATAGAAAAGTAGAAAAGAACGTTCCGTTCAGTTGCCATCTTCACAGATAGGCAGCGCTTAAGGCACTCAATTCTGTAAAGGTCAATTCTAAGCTAGTATGGGATTGTGTGTGCCCTAAAGAAACTAGCAGACCGTAGCAAGATTATGGTAGCCTGGGTACCGGAGCACGAGGGTCATAAGGGCAATGAAAAAGCAGATGAAATGGCCAAACAAGGCTCGTCAATGCCATTCGTTGGACCGGGACCCTTCTGCGGCGTTGCAAAGACAGGAACAGGAACGGTTACAAGAAAGTGGGAGCTTACAAATATTTGCAATGGTGGAGGAATTGACCAGGTCAAAGACAGGCGAAACAATTCATTACAGAACATTCGCCCAAATTTACGGCAGACCTAATAAGCAAAGAAAGAAAAACAGTCAAAGCCATAGTAGGTCTGCTAACAGGGCACTGTAAGCTGAATAGGCACTTAAAGCTGATGGGATTGGCAGATAATGACCTGTGCAGATTCTGTCATCTGAAAGAAGAAACAGCAGAGCACATTTTATGTCATTGTGACAAATGTGCGGTTCTTTGCATTAGGAGAACAAAATCCAACGGCAAATAGCTACATGGAAGGTTCAGTCTTGAAGCTATTAGACTTTTTAAAAAGAGTCAGGCTAGAGAATGTTGTCTAGGACTAGAGGACCACAATAGATCTGAAAAGGTCGCAGTGGAATAGGCCAGAAGGCCAATTCTTTAAATCTGTCTATCTATTAAAACTAAATTAAGCTCTGGTCAAAATTTGTAGCGTAAAGTTTTTATATTTAAATCGCCGATTTATTGACCAATTTACAGTAGTCTGAGACACACTGTCCTGGAATAAGAGGGATAAAGATTTTCATAAGTATTACAAGATAAATTAATAGATGTAAAATAATATCCAATATTGAACTGGGTAAAGATTGTGTAATATCAACTAATATTTACCTTCATTGTTTGTTTAAATATTAGGTGTTCTAAATATTGAGCCATCGGTGCTGAATAAGCAACCCGTGGATGATTGCAAGGACATAGTGTGATTGTTGAAAATAATATAATTAAAAGACAGAATAAACTTGGTGTTTGTCGAGTGAAGATGTTTTATTCTCCCTTAACTACTTAACATTGAAAAGTACCCTTAGCCACTACCTTAGTTATCAAGTTATATTAGATGGCGATCTTGCCAGGATCGTCACTAAAAGTAACGAAGGTAATAGATACTGTATAACAATGTGAACTTACTAAATACGCGGTCAGTATACCCGTGTGCAATAAAGAAGCTGAGACAATAGCCTGAGGAATTTTTGATCATTTTATACCAACATACGGACTCATGAAACAAATAAGAACAGATCAAGTCACAGAATATAAAAATGAAGTAATGTAGGAACTAACAAAGCTACTAAAAATAGAGCAGAACTTCTCAACGGCATACCATCCACAGTCCATTGGAAGTTGCGAAAAACTGCACAGAACATTAAACGAGTACGTAAGAGCATTCATAGACGAAGACAGAGAAAATTGGGATGTGTGTTGCAGGATGTTCACATACTGCTACAATACAACCCCTAACGCGTATCATGGTTACACACAGTTTGAACTGTTATATGGCAGAAAGGTTAACCTACCAGAAGACCTTACAAGGGAGATTCAACCATGTTACAATATAGATGCTTACACAATGAATTACGATACAAGCTACAAAGAGCACACGAGAGAGCTAGAACCTTCTTACTGAAGCACAAAAAAGAGAGGCAGTAAAGGAATAAGCCCAAAACAATACCACAACACTTTAAAATAGAAGACCTAGTCCTTGTAATGAAGAGAATAGTAAGTTTGATAGTCTTTATGTAGGCCCCTTCACAATAACAGAGGTAAATAACGTTAATTGTAAGATCAAAACAGAAAACAATAAAATCAAGGAAATACATAAGAATAGATTATATGCTTACTGACCGAGGACACAGTGAGTGGCAGTGAAACGGGAACAGTGTTGATGTCGAACATTTTTTTTGTACCTTACTTTATTTACTAATTAGTTATAGGAAATAAATATTTAATTTTGTATCGATTAAAACACAGTAACCAGTTGGTGGCGCTATCTACAAAAATTTTCTTCCTTGCATGTAGTCAGAAAATTTTCCCGAAGGGGATGGATGTAAGGGTTTATCAGCATCCAAAATTAAGATCAAGACATATTCATTTAATTCTTAAATGTCCTAGAAACAAAACCAAAACATACAAATTTGTTTACAGTTAAGTAGATCACCTAGATTTGTTAGAAACACCAGTCGGCAATAATGCATCGTCAACTAATCAATATTTTCGTAAGTCATGGCCAAAGCTGAGTCGACAAATACACATACTACATGTTACAAGTTTGTTTATATAAACAGCAAGGCATCGTGATTCATTCTAATTCATTCGTTTATCAATTCTCATTCTTAATTCAGATGCACCCGTAGATAGTGTTACCGTGAGCACATCAACTATTTACTGTGGTCTTTATAGTTGGTAATAAACAAGTAGTTATCAATAGTGTTTAATTCATCAACCCCTATTGGTAGGGGGTAACTACCCCCAAACTACCCTAAGATGTTCCCGAGGGTGGAGAACCCGCATATGGCGGGTTATAGATACCAAACGCACTGTTACAGTTTAAATGTCATTAATTTGAACATGAACCAATGATGTTTTCTTTGGTATAAATAAACTAAATTAATAATAAGCGTTTGCGGAGCGTATAGCTTTTAAACTATAAGCTATACACATAATAACTATAGAACATACGCAGAGTTGAAAATTTAAATCAATAAATGCGTCAACCCGACTAGTCGAATATGTACTAAAATGATACTTTCAGTACAAATACGCTAGAGTTTGGCATCCAAAACTCTAAACTGTCCAAGGCGGCTTCCAGCTACGTTAGCTGACAAGTGGATACTGACTGCCTAAAAACTATAATTGCAATACCTAGCCAAGCCCAAATGGTTAGCGGGGACAACTTCGAAGATTCTATAAGTGAGTAGGTAAAACCAAATATCTTTTGAATGCATTAAAGCCGGGATTTCTGGGGAATTTGGAAGGCAAGGGTACCCCCCGTTAAGATAGGCAAAATGCCCTCACTCTCAGAATTCAATTTTTTAATTTTTTTACGTTCTGTGCAATTAAAAAATGAGATAACGCGGATTTTTAGCTCGCCACCCCCTTACCCCTCCCCCACAGCCAAAAACGTAAATTTTAAGATTTATTTTTTTTAGTTAGGTTGCAATTAATTTAAAAATTTCAAAAAATTCAAACGTGTAGCTGAGGCTTTTACAAAACACTTCCATTTTTTATGGACCCTTAGGTCGAGTGTACATAACCTCAAATTTTTTTTTAACTTTCTTAAAACCTATAACTTTTTTTTGGAGTGGGCTGCAGGTCCAATTTTTTCGTATTTTGTGTACTTTATCTTTGATTTTTTTCAGATTTTTTTGACAGGTGCGCCATCTTGAAAAATCCGGAAAACTATTTTTTTAGGGCGTTTTTAGGGATTTTCTCCATTTTGTATACTGCAACATAGATCAACTCAAGGTTTTGTTAATAGATTATGTATAATTTGGAATAAATGAGTATTTAAGGATTATCAAAAATTGTCAAAACACCTTTAAACCCCCCAAAACCATGTTTTTTAAGTTATGTAAGGGTTATTGCGGGCTTAATGATATTTTTTGAGATCGATACAGCCTGAATATTTTTTTGTTCATTTTTTTACGTTATATGTCATTAAAAAATAAGACTAATCGCATTTTTAGCCCACCACCCCCTCCCCCTGCCCCCACAAAAACGTCAATTTTTCTATTTTTTTTTTGTTTAAAGTTGCAATTAATTTAAAAATTTTATGAGGCTTCTACAAAACATATCTATTTTTTATAGACCCGTGTAGGTCGAGTGTACAATACATATAACCTCAAAATTCCTTGTTTATTTTTTTAAAACGTATTTTTGACTTCCAATCGATATTTTTTTAAAACGTCCAATGAATATTGTACATATGTACATCTCTCTCTCTCACGGAGGTCCGCTTCAATACATGCTTAGCGCTCATTTTTAATTATTAAAAATAATAGTTAGTAATAAAATAATGACAAAAATGTGTTTAGGCTATTGCAGGAGGGGCTTTAAACTTTGAGTTGGTTACTTTATGACTTTCATAGTAATAATTTTTAATCGAGTTATTAAGCCTTGAAAATGGCCATTTTCGCGTTTTTCAAATTTGAAATTGCATGTAACTCGACAACAGTCAATTTTATAGAAAAATCACAAGATACCTTTTTTGCTCAGCTTGATCCAGAGAATCTAAAACAAATTTGTCCGAAGTGAAAAAATTGATTTTTTGAATTCGTTTAAAAAAATGTTTAAACAATATTCCGACCGCGGTACTGCCTGGCACCTTGTGCATTTGTTATAAGGACCTGTTTTTGAGTAAGTTTGTGCAAAAAAATTAATCGGAATAATTTACCTAACGGGACAAGTATACAGCGTGGAATATTTGCATTATGAGCCAAACGTAGATGGTGTGTAAAATACACAAAACACAAAAAAAATTAGCAGCCATCGCCAAAAAAAGTTATACGTACCTATTAAAAAACAAAAAAAAAATGAGGTTATAATAATATGTACACTCGACCTTCAGGTCCATAAAAATAGATGTTCTGTAAAAGCCTCAGCCGTGCGTATGAATTTTTTGTAATTTATAATTTCATAATTACTAACTATTCTAAATGGGAAATAAGCCACAATTTAACTAAAAAATGATTTTATTAACGTTTCGACGTCCACCACGGACGTCGTTGTCAAAATACAAAATATTAATAAATTAAACAAAAGTGTTGCTTGAAACTTCTAATAATTTAATTTAATCTGACTTATTTACATAGATCGTCTAAAACCATTTTTTCAGTGCGTCACAGATTATCGAATTCTCTCTATAGCATTACAGATGGAAAATAAAATCTTTTTTAGTTAAATTGTGGCTTATTTCCCATTTAGAATAGTTAATTACAAAAATGCCACAAAGAAATAGCTTCAGAACAACATTTATAATTTAATTGCAAACCAACAAAAAAAAAATCTAAAAATTGACAGTTTTGGCTTTGGGGGAGGGGGAATAGGGGAAGTGGGCTAAAATTGCGGTGAGTCCTAATTTTTTAAAATCATATAGGACGTAAAAAAATTAAAAAAATATTCAGGCTGTATCGACCTCAAAAAATATAATTAGACCCGCAAAAATCGTTAAAAAACTTTAAACAAACATGGTTTTTGGGGGGTTTAAAAGTGTTTCGCCCAATTTTTAAATGTCCTAATATACTCAAATATTTTAAATTATACATAATCTATTAACAAACCTTGATTTGATCTATGTCGCAGTATATAAAATGGAGAAAATCCCCAAAACCCCCTAAAAAAACAGTTTTCCGGATTTTTCAAGATGGCGCACCTGACGGAAAAATCTGAAAAAAATCAGAGAGATAGCTTTTGATAAAATACACAAAATGCAAAAAAAATTGAACCTGCAGCCCCTTCCAAAAAAAGTTATAGGTTTTAAAAATGTTAAAAAAAAATTTGAGGTTATGTACACTCGACCAAAGGGTCCATAAAAAATGGACATGTAAAAGCCTCAGCTACACGTATGAATTTTTTGAAATTTTTAAATCAATTGCAACCCAACTAAAAAAAATTAAATCTCAAAATCTACGTTTTTGGCTGTGGGGGGAGGGGGTAAGGGGGGTGGCGAGCTAAAAATCCGCGTTATCTCATTTTTTAATTGCACAGAACGTAAAAAAATTAAAAAAATTGAATTCTGAGAGTGAGGGCATTTTGCCTATCTTAACGGGGGGTACCCAATTTACTTGGTAGAATTTATGAAAGCAGAAATAATTTTGCTACCGGTGGCGTAGCAACACTCTTTCAGAAACTTATGCAGTATAATCGAGTAGATAGAATACCTGCTATATACTCTGCTCTTTGTACTGTTATTGGTTAAATAACCTGAATATGGACTGAAATTTTTGGAAGTAAGTCACTTCTTTGCTATTTTTTTAACTATTGAAAATGCACTGAAAAAAATATTGCACGTAGTATCAATTAACGCCAATCATTGACTTTTTTTACATTGATTCAATGAAAATGTCGTTAATACTATAAACACGTAGTCATTAACTAATGACCATATTCGTTATTACAATGTAATTCTATTCATTAAAAAATAATGAATATAATCATTATTCCAATGAATCGTTTTATCTATCCAATGACTTTTTTCATAATACGAATAATTTGTTCATTGCATATATGAAACTATACATCAGGATTATGCGGTTAAATTAATGAATATAAAACGTTGAACTAATGTACAGTGTTCTTTAAATTACGAACTCGTTTATCGAATCAATGTTTTCGTAAAATTAAATCAATGTTTTCGACTTTGATTAATAACTCGATACATTGTTGTAATACAATCATTGTATTAATGTAATATACCTGAATCAATGATCAATACATTGTAGCAATAATCTTGTACATAAACCGATACATTTCTTAAAACTCTATAAGTGTTTTTATTGGTATAAAAAAATCACGTGACAACAGTTGCAGCCTCCTAGCCGACAGTCACCCTGCAGACTCTGAGGAGCGGTGTTTGGCACTAGGGATTTGGTTGATTTTTCTAAGGTATGTATTTACATATATATTTTTAACTATTTATAAATTATTTTGTTGGATTTCTATAAAAAATTTGTAATTCTATTTCCACTTTTGCAGATTGCTATGGACTTTGGAGTGGCATTTGGAAATGGAAATGGACTTATTGATGGATGAGACAGCAATTTCTAAAGAATTATCTCCTTTCTTCGGTGTGAAAGTCATATCAAGGATAAAACAAATAAATTTTTATTTGAAAAGATTACCCATGAAGACATTACGGAATGTAAGTACCTATTTCATTATTCAATCCTGCATATCTAGTATTAATTAATTTTTGTTCTGTGTAAATTTTTTCAAAAGCTAATTCAACACATAGGTAAAATAAAATAGGAACCCTTTGAAAATATTTCTAAATAGTATAATCTTATAAAAGATTAGTGTGATTAAACTGTAAATAATTGAAAAATATTATTAACTCTTACAATCGGTAGTATCTATCAAAGTAAAAATAAACATCTCAACATCTAGCAATTTTTTTTAGGAAAAATTAAAATATTTCTATAAAAAAAAGTGATACCCAAAAATACAACTATGTTCACTACTTAGATTTATTTTTTTATAATAATTATTAGTATAAATAATTGTAGATAGCTAACATGCAGTTCTTCTTTGGGTTCTACATCGATATTTTGTACGAACTAATAAAATGGTTAAAAAAAGATCTTAATGGACAACCAAATATATAATAAAATATAGGTACCATCAGAGATTTCCAGTAATCATTCTTACATCGGGAAGACCCAGCAAGAAGTCGAAGATCATATTAGATTTTTGAAATCAAAGAAAAATGCCATTCACTTATTTGTTTTTTGTATAGGTGGTGATAATTAATCCCAGATAGATGTTGTATTTATGGAGATGTTATTGTAGATGTATTTATTTTCACGATATCAGGTATACATTTTTTATATAATATAAATATATATCTATTTTTATATATTTTATACGAAGAATCAATTTCTGTTGTTGTTGTTGTTTGTTTGGGTTTATATGACTGCGGACATTAAATCCATTCGCCAATTTTACTATTTTTTATTATATTAGTCATTTTTTCGTATCTTATCCTAAAACTAATACTAATATTAATCTCTAATAAACAATTCTACTAATAAATAATTATTTTTGTATTTTTTTAATAATTTTTTTTTAATATATTTTTTTTTTATTTATTTTTTTTTCTAAATGATGTTCTCAGAGTTCCACAGCAAAAACTGCAACATTCTTCTTTTCTGTTATATTTAGTTATTCAGTTTTTTCCAAATTACATTATAAAAATTTGATTGTGCTAATTAAAAATATATGTTTTTTTTTCTTTAAACTTATAGATACTTAACATTAGTTTGAGAATCGGCGAAAAATCGTTGCTTCAACTCATATTTGTAATATTTATGTAGATATTAAGTCGTCATTTTGTTTACTTATTACCTATTTGTATGTTATACAGGGTGTTTCATTAATAATTGTCTATATAGCAACTGGAGAAACCTTAGCACAAAATACGAAGATTTAACCTAAAACACCTAAATAAAATGTGGTTCCTTGCTGAGTTACAGGGTGTTTTATCTAAAAATTTAAAAATTATTTTTGCTCAGCATTTTAAAACTATTCGACGCGTCCTTTTCATACTTGGCAGGAAGTATAGGTACTATACGCACTACTAAATTATGTTAAACAATCGTTTCTGGCTATTACCAGAGGCGTACGACGGGGAAAGTGAATGGTTGACCTTTTCCAAATTCTACGCCACTGGCGAAATTGCTATTTTAGTTCAATTTTTGGATTCTCCAACACTTTCTATGAAAATAATATACTCTTTATTCGTAACGATAAAGTCATTAGTTTTCGAGATCTTTGAAGTTAAAAATGAAACGACACGGTTTTTTTGATTAATGTAATGTGTCGCTTCATTTTTAATTTCAATTTCAAATATCTCGAAAACTAATCATTTTATCGTTACGAGTGAAGAGTATATTATTTACATAAAAAGTACTGCAAAATAAAAAATGTACACTAAAATAGTAATTTCGTCAGTGGCGTAGAATTTGGGAAGGGCCAACCATCCACTATCCCCTGTCGTACGCCTCTGGTAGTAGCTAGAAAAGTTTATTTATCTTAATTTAGTAGGGTGTACAGTACTTACACTTTCTGCCAAGTATGATAAGGATACGTCAAATAGTTTTAAAGTACTGGGTACCAATAATTTTTAAATTTTAATCATAATAAGAATCATATCATAAATTAATCAAAATAACTGTGCCGTTTTATATTTAACTTCAAATATCTCGAAAACTAATGACTTTATCGTTACCACTGAAAAGTATATTATTTACGTAGAAAGTATTGGAGAATCTGAAAATGGAACTAAAATAGTAATTCCTCCAGTGGCGTAGAATTTGAGAAGGGTCAATCATTCACCATCCCCTGTCGTACGCCTCTGATAGTAGCTAGAAATGTATGTTTATCGTAATTTAGTAGGGTGTATAGTAGTCGCACTTTCTGCCAAGTATGAGAAGAATACGTCGAATAGTTTTAAAATGCTGAGCAAAAATAGTTTTCAAATTTTTAGATAAAACACCCTGTAACTCAGTAAGGAACCACATTTTATTTAGATGTTTTAGGTTAAATCTTCGTATTTTGTGCTAAGGTTTCTCCACTTACTATATGGACAATTATTAATGAAACACCCTGTATACAAATATACAGGAAGATGACATTCACTGAACCAAAAAAGTACGTAAATTTAATGAATAAAATATTGATTCAAAAACAGGGAGCATTAATTCTCGTCCAAAGATCAGTATCGTTGGTCCAATATAAGTAGATACATTAACTAATGCTCGAAAACATTAACTTCTATGAATTAGTATGCTCATTCAATGTACTTTCTAGTTAAGAATTAATGTAACGATACATTGATTCAATGTACTGATCCATTGATTTAATGTACCGATACATTGATTCAATGTACCGATACATTGATTCTTAACTAGAAAGTACATTGAAGGAACGTACTAATTCATAAAAATTAATGTTTTTGAGCATTAGTTAATGTATCTACTTACATTGGACCAATGATACTGTTCTTCGGACGAAAATTAATGCTCCCCGTTTTTGAATCAATGTTTTTTTCATTATATTTATGTACTTTTTTGGTTCAGTGTGGACTCACATTTTTGGGAATTCGAAATCTATCATACTGTTCTCCATTACAGCTTTAATTTAAAGCAATATCAAATGCAATCGAATATCCCTGTAACATACAATCCAGAAACTATCCATTTCCATTTCGGAAACGGATCAGGCACAGGCAGGCAGCGCCAGACCAAGAAACGTTTCAAAACGTTGCTCCGTACGCATTCCAAAACCCTCTTGTTTCTAATACAACACCGTTAGTAAACCACAATTCGAGTATGGGCCTTCGGTAATTACTTTTATGGATTCCTCTTCCTCTTAGCAAGAAGTCGGCCGGCAGACGGGCTGGGAGGGGGGTAATGGAGAGGGAGGCGAACAACTTTAGAACTTTCCAATGCTCAAGGGTAGTTTAAGACGGTCAATACTAGGAATATAGTGTGAACACAGCTATTAATAAAAGCGACGTTTGTAGACGTTTGCTGCTAAGTATCCCACTATTTCTAACTTTAAGCTTAAATAAAGGAACGGCAAAGTTTAAAGAACGGGGTTAACTTTTGTGAAATGAATACTTTCTGAAGGTTTACTTTATGAAGTTCGGAAACTATTTCCTTGGGACACGTCTTTACTAAATATGTAGTTTACACTATGTAATAAATAACAATGAATTGAAATAAAATGCATTAATTGAAAAAATGTATATTGTTGAATATGTACGTTGTTTAATACTTTCAGTGGGTCGCTAAATAGTCCACTGTTACCTTATGAGGCAATATTTGTTCAAATTAAGTATGTGTTTAACTGATTTCAATTCAATTCTTCGTAAAGCACACCAGTGCGGCATCTGCACATTTTCAAAATGTATTATCATAATATTCTCGGTTTGTATTTTATTATACACTTTGTTTAGTTTTAAATTAGATATACATATTACAAATGGCAACACTGCGCGCCGTCGAGTACAAGACGGTCCAATCTTTTCACACTAATACACCCGATTCTCGCCGATTCTAAGTCTGTCACTCTGTCCTCCGCTGTCATTCGTCATTCCTCACAAGGATACTGGAATAAGCTGTTGCCGATTCTATATCCAATCGAAAACTAAATGTATTGTATGTAGTGTTTTATTAAATTATTACAAACTCTTGTCCCTTTATTTCTTCTGCTTTCTTTTCTATCCAAATATTTGTTTCTTTATAAATTGATCTCGCTATGTTTTAATATTTTGTAATTAATTTTTTCCTTTTTTGATTGCTCTATTTGATTTTTTCTTCATTCATTTGTTTCCTAGCTTCCTCATATTTCTAATTATATTATTCTTTAGTACTCGTTCTGCTATATCACTGCTATACTTTTATCTCTTTTAATATTCGGTGTTCTATTTGATTTAAATTTTTTATAATATTGATTGTTTTTGTCTTCTTTTCCTTTAGGCATTCCTTGTTTATATTTTTTAACCTCTGAGTTACTTTAAGTTCCAAGAAAACACAGCCGCGTCGTTTACATTATTGTTGCTCTCACATTTAGTGAGCCCTATCTGAGTTTGCTATCCTGTCATAATGTGTGATAAATATCGTTTGAATCAAAAATGTAATTAATTTAATTTTCGGCATTTAAGATTCTAAATTTTATGACCTACACAGCCGAAAAAAGGCCAGCAAAACACAAAAACATCTGGAGAAAAACGAAATGAAAATCTTAAGAAGGATTGCTGGAAAAGCACTACAGGACAGGGTAAGAAGTGAGGAAATCAGAAGCATATGTGGGGTAGACAATATAAATACCTGGGTAAACAACAGAAAAGAAGAGTGGAATCAACATGTAGGCAGGATGTGTAATAAGGAGAATGGGTAATAAGCAATTTGGATTTAGAAATGGTCTAGGAACTAGAGAAGCACTATTTTGTATGCGCGTTCTATTACAAAAAAGTTATGAATTCCGAAAGAACGTTTATGTTTGTTTCATCGACTTCGAGAAAGCATTCGACCGAGTACAACATGATACACTTTTCGATTGCCTGCAGGCAGCAGGACTTGACCACTACGATATAAGACTGCTGAAATACTTATATTACAATCAAGTAGCCTCTATCCAAATTGGAGACAGTCGTACTGAAAAACTGCCGATAAAACGTGGAGTACGACAAGGTTGTGTTTTATCACCCACCCTTTTTAATCTGTACTCTGAAGAAATCTTTAGGGAGGCTTTGGATGACAGACAAGAGGGAGTAAGGCTAGGCGGAGAAGTAATCAACAATATTAGATACGCTGACGATACAGCCATTCTTGCTGAAAATTTACAAGATCTTCAGACACGACTAAATCTAGTCAGTGAAGCAAGCTATCGGAGAGGCCTTAAAATCAACATTTCAAAAACAAAGGGGATGGCAGTTGGAAAGATTAATATAGATCAAGGTCAGCTTTCTCTTGATGGAGAGGAGTTAGAACGGGTAAATCATTTCAAGTACCTTGGCAGCTGGTTAAATGTAAATTGTGACTCTGATGAAGAGATAATAACTAGGATCGAAATATCACGGAAGGCTTTTATGACCTGGAAACCAGTTTTATGTAATAGAAACATGTCGATGAATGTTCGAAAGAAGGTGCTGAAATGTTATGTGTGGTCTATCCTATTGTATGGTTGTGAGACATGGACGTTAAAAACCACAATGCTTAACAAAATAGAAGCATTCGAATTGTGGTGCTATCGACGAATCCTAAAGATATCGTGGGTTTCGCACACTTCTAATGAAGATGTTCTTCAAATGATGAATTCGGAACGTCTGCTCATAAGCATCATAAAGAGGAGAAAAACAGAATACTTCGGCCATATAATTAGAGGACCTAAATACCATCTGCTTCGCCTTATAATACAAGGAAAAGTGGAGGGAAAGAGATGGCTGCGTAATATTAGACAATGGTGTGGCTGCACAGTAGAAGCATTATTTCGCGCATCAGCCGATAGAGAGAGATTTCAGGAAATTGTAAACATGATGACGGCCAACGTCTGAATACAGACACGGCACCTAAAGAAGAAGAAGGCCACTCTTTGATTTTTTCAAAATTTCTGGTTAATTTTTGAAATCACGAAATAGTTCTTCAGATGAACTTATGAAGCAGTCTTTGATATACTCACCATCTGTGAATGGTTTGCCTTTTTTGCAATTTCTAGTGATACCGCGAAGCTTGCCAGATTAATCCTCGTTAAGCGATTCAGAATGCTTCTTAAATATTTTTTGGTAAAATAAATATTTGCATGTCGAAAACTAAAGAGCCGCAGCTTCACATCCAAAGAGCCGCATGCGACTCGCGAGCCGCAGGTTGCCGACCCCCTGCACTAGAGTGTTCCGAGCCGCTAAGAATGACTCAATGGGCGAAAAGGTTATGGCCACTATATATGGGATTGCAAACGCATAATTTTAATTGACGGGTTTAGATACTACAATAGTGTTTTCTCCGAGACAATACACACTTTCACAAGAGCGTTATGACAATGGTAAAAAATCATTAACTTGACTTCAAATTGCTTTTTCAGCCGACTTGTTCTCCTGATTTGATCCACCCTGACCATAATCTGGTCTCAAATCTAAAAAGATGGCTCATAAATAAAAAGTTCAGCTCGAACGAAGAAATAATTGACGAAACAATCCCTTAATTTCAGATCTTTCTGAATCTTACTATACGGGCGGTATAAAGAAGTTGGAAAATGGCTGGAATCATTATATTACGAAAATGGCCGGAATCATTATATTAAGAAAATGATCGATATTACGAAAAGGATATCGAATAAAATAAAAGAATTCTTCGGAAAATAAGTTTTTAAATTTAAAGGAGCTTATTTATCAGGCCTCTTATCCAGAATTACCATTTAATACAAGAAAGATATTCAAAATATGCTTACTTTTAAAATGTATTCATTAAGTTGAAAAAGTTAATACAAGTTAACAAAATATTTGTACACCCTAACGAACGACTTTTCCGAAAGCAGTTTACAGAAAAACCGTTACAATATTATTAAATAACCTTCTTAGATCTCCGCCCATGCATCGGACACTCAAGATGAGATGATGCCGCCAGAAAAGTCAGGGAAAATAGTTTTTCCGCTGGGAAAAGCTGCGTGCGAGAAGGCCGCGTAATGTTAAGATATGGCCAATAGAAGGGAGTTTTATAACTCGTACCGATGTTGCATATATAACACAAGACATCAATATTTTAGTACCTGTAGTTCTGGCTAGCTCCGGCGAACCCCAAACGAGCACGAATTCTGTGGTAAGGTTAATGCAGGTGAGGCTTAAGCTCAACAGGCAAAAGTATTATTTATGGCAACTATTCAAGGCCTTTAGCAATAATAAATTAAATCACACAAAAACTCTTAAAACAATAACAGAATCAGCAAAGCTGTAACGTTACAAACGTCACATCTTTGCTATTTTATTTTTAAATAATTATTTTACTTTATTTTCTTTAATATTTCATTAGTAATTCGTTTTAACTTGCTTTTCGTTAAAAACTTGTTTGGCGCCCGTTCTATAGGCAACTCTCCTTTCATCTAACATTTAAATTATCAACTGAACATACTTCATAATCTTACATTCTAGCATTTGATAGAATCTTGTGTTCCATAGTCGTTATTTCAAAATTCATGTTCTGTGTTGTGTGTTTCGCTGATATGACAGTGACACTTCATCCCTACTCCCTGACACAAACTGAAAATGGAAGGGAAGAATTAATTTATTTAAAGGCATGGAATTTGAATATTAGATTTATTTTCCATCAACTTTAATATACTTTTGGGGTGAGTTTTTCTTACCTAGCTTTTTATAATCATTTTTTACGTATCTAACCTAATCTTCCATGTCTACGAGCATATGGTCAGTTTTAAATAAGTACCTATTTCTTTCTAATTTTCATATATGCACGTGTAAATTAAAGTTTAACTATTAGTAATTGATTCCATTTAATTTACCCTTGCCATCTACTACTTTCTGAATACTATTTGGCAAAGGTACATATTGGTTTTCACTTCTTGATGTTTGATATGTGTCTTATTTTCTAGTTTTTGGAAAGGGATCAAATCTTTCTCCCTTCGGGAGCCTCCAGCATAAAGCCTATCGCCCGCGATGACACTAAGGCTGACAGCAATGACACCATGACATCTAGACTGCAACGACTACCATCTCCAGCTGTAGAGGCTTAGGGCCGAACATCTGCCCAGGTCTAAAAGAAGTCTACAGCAGTACCATTCGACATCAAGAAGTTACCATCGCACCAGGTACCAAAAGCCATAAGTATAATCCAGAATTGTTAGTTTTTGGCAAGAATTTGAATATATTTGTTAATGCATTTAATAAGTTTACTGTTTTGTTTGCTTCCATTCTAAATTTTCAGAGTTTATATTCTAATAGTCGAGGAAATGAAGCATTTTGGCTCGCAATTTTTTCGTCCAGCATGGATTTACTTGAAATTTTCACAGAAGGTAGGAAATAGTCCAAGGACCACTTTCTATTTCATGCCGCTGTACGCTAAAACCTTGGGAGTGGTTGCCACCCCATCTCGGGACGGGAATTTTTTATTACATTTTAACCATGTACACTGATGTAAAAAGTAATTTTAAGAAAAAAAATGTTTTTTACATTTTCTTCGTAAAACTAATATTTTTCGAGTTATTCGCGCTTGAAAGTAAGTTTTTCGATAAAAAAATCGACTTTTTTCGAGGGTTTTTTGAGAATACCTCGAAAAATATGCATTTAATCAAAAAAACTGCATTTATCAAAATTGTAGATTTGAGTAACACAAAGCAAATTATTTTTCTGTAATATCTTTACGACCAATAAAAACCGAGATACGGCATATTAAAAGTTAGGATTTTTCATCAAATGCATAATTTGAAATATTCAAAGTAAAATAACGGAAAAAATTTGCATTTTTCGAGGAAAACTTAAATAATCTTTTTTCAAGTATATAATCAGGCCTTTCAAAAAATAATAATAAAAAGTTTCTAGCCTAAAAATTAAGCAAATTTTGATCAAAAAAAGGTAGGTACCTGCTTTTCTCTATGAAAAAATCAGTGAAAACAACCCCCTAACTACCCGCCTAATTAAAAATTGGTTTTCAACTTTCTGTAATTCCTTTTATATTTGTATTATCAATACAACTAAAAAGTTTTACCTATTTAAAAGGCCTAACTTTAGAAAAATTGGAGTTTAAAGAAAAATTCATTTTTTGGACTTTCCCATTTTTCACCATTTACTTCAAAATATCTCCAAAAATACTGGAGATACGAAAAAAATGATGAACCACTAAATTATAGCTTTTTTAATAACTAAAATTCTCTTGACATAGATTTTCATTACAGTGAACAGTTAGCGAGATATAGCTGTTTAAAACCTTTATTTACGAGCAAGCACTCCCTTATTCGAGCCCTTTAAACCCACCCTAAATAAAAACTAAGGAATCTTACGGAACTTAGTTTACACAGTCTTATAACTCTTCAAAAATCCTACAAGGTCATTTTTGAAAAAACTTTTTATCGCAAAAAATGAAAGAGCTGTTTATAAAACAATTTTTTTTTTTCGAAAAATTCGGATAGCCCCTTTATGGATAATTTTCAATGTATGTATAATACCACAGAACCGATTCGTATACTGGAATATGACTAAAAAACTATTTGTATTTGTATTTTTACACATTTGTAAATTCGCATTTTTGTGTAAATAAATGTTTTTGTAATTCTTAATTTCTTGATATAGATCTATTAAAATATCTACTTATAAAAACTGTAATGTTATTAAGGGTGGTTTTAAGGGTTGAAATATTACGATATTATATCCTAAAGTATAAAACAATCATTATTTAACCAATCAAAACCAAATTTTACCCATATTAACGTTTACAATGTTTTTATATAATTTTTGAAAATAAGGGGTAGTTTACACCCATAAAAATAATCAACGCCCTTAAGCATGATATAGAATATGAAGTACAGGGTGTGATGATCCTAATCCCAAATTTTTAAGTAAATCGATGCAAGCCGAAATTATTCTTTTAGGATAAGTAAATTTTTCATATATTAGCTCCAACAAGGGTGGTTTTAAAGGTTGAAATATTATGATAGTATATCTTAAAGCATAAAACAATCATTATGTAACTAATAGAAACCAAATGTTGACAATATTAAAGTTTAAAATGTTATTTTATAATTTTTTACAATTAGGGGTATTTTTCACCCTTAAAAAACCAAAAGCGTACAACGGCTCAATATAGAAAATGAACTAGAGAGTGTAATGAGCCTAATCCCAAATTTTTGTACAAATCGATGCTGGACGAAAAAATTGCGAGGTTTTGCCATTTTTTCAGCTTCATTTCCTCGACTATAAGATTAGGACAAGACGAACACATACCCTGAGAGACTGAGCTAGGCTGGGGTGAACGATAACTATCCTAGTTGGTTGAAATATTATTTTCAATTAGCTGGGGTAGTCTGTTTTTTTTTTTCGTTTCAAAGCAGTTATTTTTCGACAACAGAAGAGTCCCTGGATCTTCAAGTTTGGGGTTAAGACGTAGGGCCAGCATTTTTGATCTCATTCTTCTTAAAGTACTCTCTCCTCAACGAAGGTCGGCCACTACACTTGCTAACTCTTGTCTGTCTTCAGCTGTTCTTATTAGCTATTCAAAATTTAGTCTTGTTCATTGTTGAATATTTCTTAGCCATCATAGTCTTTTTCTTCCTTTTCTTTTCATAAAAAACGGGCACATAATATACCTATGGTTAATGGCAAAAGACACATAACATCTGCGATGCAACTGAACACAAGTTGCTGTAAATATGTCAAAAAATGTAATAACATATCATTCTTGGTAATTTAAAATTCTAAGATCAAATTCTTAAAGCTTCAAATTTAGCACTTGAGGCGGTACCATGAATTCATTAAATTGATTTAAATAAAATAAAAATAAATAAAAGAAAAATAAAAACGTTTATTGCCTTAATACAATTTACATTGCATTCTAAAAACTTAAGATATTTCATTTCTTCATCTAAGTGTTCCGCTATGTGCACCACCTCCTTTGAACTGCATCCTTGGGATTTGATTCTTCACTCGTTGATTGTTTCCTGGACGTCTTCTTCTGTAGGTACTATTTCTGGCTACGTACCTACTTTCCTGACCGGTTTGCACCGGATTAAATTGATCCACCCACTCTACTGTACTAATGTTGTAATTAGTTACCTGTAAAAAAGGAGGTACATTTGACTAAATATCCTTTCTAATACCGCCTATAAATTTCTTGATTTGTCGGTGTTGTCAGTTTACCCTAAAACTGGTATTTTACCGGCACCAATAATCATGATCTGAGTAATTTGTAGGTTTGGTTCATTAAATAGACACTTTTTTCTGTACTACAAAAATAAATCAAGAATGCTAAAACTTTGAAAGTATTTTTTGGAATATATAAAATGAGGAAGTATAATTATATACAGGGTGAGGCAGATAAAGGACCTATTAGAAATATCTCGAGAACTAAAGGTAAGAAAATCATGAAAATTGTTATACAGGGGTTTTGAGGTGTGAACTATTTAATGAAAATATTTTGGTCTCTTTGTTACTTCCGGTTATACCGGAAGTTGTTTTAACTTCGTTTTTTTAACTTTTCTTCAGTTGGTCGTAGAAATTTTTTATTTTTTTTATAAATCTTTGTTTCATCTTCAGCAACAATAATCTGTAAGTTAAAAACTCATAGGATGTACAGGGCCGCTTCAGCTCTAAATGTTTATAACGAAATTTGCCCCCTTATTTTCAAACCCAAAAATTAGAGGTTTAAAAATGTTTTACGTATTTATTTACATAAGAATATGAAAACATAACTCTTTAGAAGGAGATTAGATGTTTCACCAACTCTCTACGATTTTTTTTCAAACAGTTATAGCCTTCGACATTTGACCTCTTGGGATAAACAATTTATAATATCTAAGCAACAAATTCGTTAATCTGGCTTTACAATTTTTTTTATGATTGGAATTGAACGATCTTCATTTTAAAGCTTTAAAAAAATTATTTGTACAATAAATAATGCAATTGTAAAAAACGGCCATTTTGGACTTTTCGCAGGCTGTTTTGCAATAACCAATTAACCAAATTAAACTTACCGTACCTTAAATTGTAGGTTTTTTTTATTTACTACAATTTTCTATTAAAAAGTTTTTCTCTAAAATCAATATCCTAAGCTACAAAATTAAAAATCAATAAAATTTTCAAATTTAACAAATGAAAATCGCAATTAAAAAAAAAGCGCACAATATTTTTGGTTGCATTTTAGTAGAAGTTATTCCTGGCATCGTCCTTTACAACACCTGATAGGTTTCAAAAATTCCTGAATTATATCACGTTTTTTCACCCACAGCCTGGGGTATAGGCTGATATGAATCTCTCTTGTTGTAAGGATACAAACATGTTTTTGAGAAACTTCATATTCCAAGTCCGGTCCTGATTAGAAACAGGTAGAGTGAAGAAAAGAGAGAGAGTAAAACAGACGAGCGAGTCATAACGCAAATTGGTTACAGCTTACATTACTGCTACGTTACTGTTATGAAAACAACTACAAAATATTTTATTGAAATGGCACTGAAACTGATAGAGCCTTGCCGTTTCTACGGATAGCCTCTATTGTTAGAATTATTAAAGTATCGCTCCGCTTGGCTAGAAATTGTTTTAGATAAAATATTGCATTTTATTTTCTCTTTGTCTTTCAACGAGACCAGTTTTATCGTTGCTTTTGGCATCGGAAAGAGAATGATTAGTATTGTGTATTCGAAGGCGACATCTGGGACCAAATTTAAAAATGACAAATATATTAAAATATACCAAAAATACCAACAAGATCAAATATAATGATTCTTCTTCTTTCGGTGCTGTATTAGGTCCCGCTAAGGTTTACAATTATACTTGATAATTGTTTACTGTCTTTATATAGTTGATCGGAATAGTTCGCCACTGCGTATATTCTTGTCCAATCGCAAATGTTTTTGAGCCATACCATCTGCTTCCTTTCAGTTCCATTGCGACCTTCTCTTTTACCTGTCATGATGAGCTGAAGGATTCTGAACTAATCTCCTCTCAGAACATGCCCTATGTATGAAATTTTTCTTATTATAATTTTCTCAATACTTAACTGTTTTCAATTTAACAAGCTTTACAATAGATTTTACATAACTAACAGGGAAATTTTTAACTAATGTGAACAAGTTAAACTCGAGCTCAATGATACAATGGTCAAACATCCATGTTTAAATTCACATCTTATTTCTATGTTCCTATGACAAATCAATTGTAAATGGTTTTTACCCACATATTTTTTATTTTGGTGGTTAGCATGTTAGATTCACGTGAGTATAACCTATAACTTTTTAAAACCGTAGTCAAAATTTTAAATACTTTGCACTATCTTATGAGGTTATATACATTTTAGGTAAACACAGAGCATTCTTCTATTCAATCCCATCTTAAAGAGCTTAAGGCGATTGATTGTATCATATTCAGATTCCAGGTTTTGGTACAAGTATACATAAAGATTACAACATTTTTTTTCATAAAGTAAAATCATAAAATATATCCTTACATTTTATAACAACTGTTTTCACAAAAGTTGTTAACATTACACATATAAAGTTACAATGTCCAGTTAGTTCTCATCAAACCTGTTTTTGAAACTATTTGTACTATATAGTACACTTTAGACGACCAAAAATAAGCATTTTTTCAAGATTTTTTTTCTCCGAACCCTTATTAAAAATTAACAAAAAACTTTTTACATATTAATATCTAACTCTTAGAGAATGCAAATTCGAGACCTCGAAAAAAAGTAGTTCCGATAGCGGCCAGTTTAGTCTCAGGATTGGGATCTCTGAAACAAAAAAATCGTACGGAATTTGAAAAAGGAAGGGCTCTTACGTGACAATTTACCACCGTTAGTGAAAAATTCCGCAAAAAAAAGATTTTAGGGAAATTTGAAAAAATTTTGTGAAAAAATCGCCCGTTTTTCTTCAGTTTTTCATGGTTAAAAAATAGTTTTTTTATTTTTTGGTCAAATTGTGGTAAATTGTCATGTAAGGAACCTTCCCTTTTCAAATGCAGTACGATTTTTTTGTTTCAGATATCAAAATCCTGAGATTAACTGTCCGCCATCATTTTTCGAGGCATCAACTTTGGCGCCCTCTACAATATTAGTGCACATGCATAAATGAAAAAAGATATATTTTTTGTACTCTCTAAGAGTTAATATTAATATGCAAAAAGTTTTATCTTCATTTCTAATAAAGGTTCTGGGAAAAAAATTTTTGAAACAAAATGATTATTTTTGGTCTTCTAAAGTGTACTTACTAGTACCTTAAGCTAATAGCTCCTACGATGTCATCACTTAAACTGTTCCATTTATAAAAAAAAAACTCGATTAACCAAAAAGTTTTGCCTTACAGTGGTTTTAAAAGATTCCTTTTTCAATTTATAGTGATGACCTCGTAGCCTAGCATCTTCGCTGATATTAAAAAAAATTGATGTTCCCCAAAATTCCCCCCTCAGAATTCTATAAGTAGATATTAAATCACGTCTTTCTCTTCTATGAGTCAATGGAGACAACTTAAGCTTTCTTAATCGAGTTTCATAGCTTAATATTTCATAATTAAGAGGTAGCTTAGTAGCTCTTCGTTGTACTCCTTCTAATAAATTAATATCTCTGTGTAAATGAGGTGACCAAACAGACACTGCCAATTCTAGGTGAGGCCTGACATAACTTTTATAGAGTTTCAAAAACAAGTCTGAGAAGTGTGGAATTTTGGAAATATTGTGTGAGCTGCTTTAATTCAGCATTTGATCTCTTTGTTTGGGTCTAGTTGATCTGTAATATAGCATCTCAGGTAGTTAAAGTAAGTAACAATCTCAAAGTTTTGTAGATCTATCTGTAGGGAGTCACTATCTATCCGTCACTAATAATACCTCCGAAATCGATATCATCTCCTTACCTGTTCCCGCATGAGCCAGGCTAACTCCATTGTTGTCCACTTTATTAATGAATATTTGTTCCTCTTATTGATTTTGGTTGATTGCCATTTTCTGGAGATGTTCATCTTTTATTCATCTTTCCTTCTACTCACTGCTCGTTGTTTATAACCATGATCATGCGGCATTGGATGGGGTGTTAGACTTGTACTGGATCTGAAGATTAGGAGAATTCGGAACAGAGGATCCATTATTCTTTTGTCAGAATAATCATGTGGCGTTGGAAAAGGACTGGCAAGGATCACCAAGTGGCGTTGGGCTTCTACTGCTCTCGCCCAATTGAGTTACAGATAAACATTTTCTCCAAAAAGAAAGACAGATATTACAGTTTACTGCAAAATTGTAATGTGTTTACAATTAGAATAGGTCGCGTAGGTAACATAACGATCGTCAGCAGAATGTTACGAATAGAAATGTTAATTGAAAATGGAACGCTTTTTTACATCTGCCTCCACGTTATCCCTAATAGTATAAAATAACAATAACATTTTCGTATAACTCAGTTTGATATAATATGACATATGGATCTCAAACCTAGACCCTAACTAAGGCAAATATGAACAAACTAGTCAAACAACTCGAAAAGTATTGACTTAGTGAAAAAACTGTATAAAACAAAAGTTGTTTATAATTATAATTAATCAGATTATCCACTTGCGGACTTACTTTAAAGGTTTCATTTTTCACCCCCGGAAAGGGGTGAATCTCACCCCCAGGGTAAAAGCAGACATCGGCACAATATCACTTGTTTTGTTTGACATGTTAGCTACGTGATTACCAAATTTCATGTCAATCCAAGTGGTTCTTTTAAAATTTAGAGCAAAAACCGTGAGTGAACGTGCTATAAACCGTTATTTTTGCAATAATTTTTTAATAACAAAGTCGGAACGTGGTTTAAGCTATCACGAGTAGTGGCAATCAATTTAGCCTATAAAAATACTATAAAAAAGACTACAAACTTGCTGTAGATAACGCATTTCGAGCTTTTCGGCGAATAAACAATTATGTTATTAACAAAATAAGAACAATTTATGGATTCGACCGTTACTTGATGGAAGTTCATTTTATCTCACAATAAAACACTGAAAAACGTTTGTTTTTCTATACTTCCACAAAATTTATTACAACTATGTTATTACTACAGCTGTTTTGGTAAAGTGCCTTTCTCAAGTGATATATTTTACAATGTGTTTGCCTTTTTAAGTCTTTAACTGAAGAGGTTGAGGAGTGGGGAGCTGTTTGTCTCGAGTTGGTCATTCAGAATTATATCTGCATTTTTCAATTTATTAATTTCCATTGATTCTAAAAGTGATAGCTTAAGGCCTTTATTTTGAATATGTAGAATTTGAAACTCTTCATTGAAAGAATGATTATGATCTAGAAGGTGAAGTGCGTATGTAGAAGTGTCTGTTTTTCTATTGTTGAAAGCCCTTTTGTGTTCTGCTATCCGTTTGTCAAAAGTTCTGCCAGTTTGACCGATGTAAGTTTTCGGACAGTCACCACAAGTTAGTTTTTACACACCACTCTGTAGTTGCTTTCTCTTTCAGCTTTTATTGTTTTTATTATGTTTGCTTAAGTTGTTGTTAGTTCTGAAAGCTGGTGTTATTCCTTTCTTTTTTATGTATCTGGCTATTTTTGTTATTATTTTGCCAGTATATGTGAGAGAGCAGAAGGTACTGGGTTCTTTCTGTGGTGGTGGATACACCAATTTCAAGGCTTTTTTATGGAGTTTTTGGTTTAAAATGTTGTTAACTGTTTGTTCGTTATAGCCATTGTTTACTGCTATTTGTCTAATAATATTTAGTTCTGTCTCGAAGTTATTTTTTGTCATAGGAATTTCTGTCAGTCTATGTATCATGCTATGGTAGGCTGCTAATTTGTGTTGTGTAGGATGGGATGATGAATTGTGTATAGTTGTCTCAGTATGGGTAGGTTTATGATATACGGAGAACTCATGTTTGTTGTGTAGTCTGGTGATCGTTACATCTAGAAAGTTTATGGAATTATTCTGTTCTGTTTCTATTGTGAACTCAATATTACTATGAAGTGAATTAATGTAAGATAGAAATTGGTCAAGTTGTCTGTTAGTTCCTGTAAAGCAGACTAGTACGTCATCCACGTATCTCCACCAATATAAGAACTGTTTAAATAAGGGGTGTTTAGAAATTGTTGTTTCAAGTTGGTTCATAAATATATCTGATAGTAATGGGCTTAGAGGATTACCCATAATAAGTCCTGCACTGTTGTTTGTGTAAATTTGATTATTGAATTCAAAATAGTCTTGATTTATGTAAATTTCAAGAAGGTGTAAAATTTCAGATGCAATGATCGGATTTGTACTATTATGTTCTAAAAGGTTTTTAACTAAAACAAAAGTTTCTGTAGGAGAAACACTAGGAAAAAGATTTTTTACGTCAAATGAAATTAGTCTGGAGTTGTTGGGCAATTGAAAATGTTGTATTTTATTAACTAGTTCTAGTGTATTTTTTACGGTGAATTTAGGTGAAAATTTAGTGTATTCTGTAATAATATCTGACAGTTTTTTTGAAAGTTTATATGACGGAGCTGTATAAAAAGAAACTACAGGTCTTATTGGGTGGTCAGGTTTGTGTAGTTTAATAAAAGAGTATAATTTAGGGGGTTGTGGGTTCATAATATTAAGGTATTTATGAAACCACAACCCCCTAAATTATACTCTTTTATTAAACTACACAAACCTGACCACCCAATAAGACCTGTAGTTTCTTTTTATACAGCTCCGTCATATAAACTTTCAAAAAAACTGTCAGATATTATTACAGAATACACTAAATTTTCACCTAAATTCACCGTAAGAAATACACTAGAACTAGTTAATAAAATACAACATTTTCAATTGCCCAACAACTCCAGACTAATTTCATTTGACGTAAAAAATCTTTTTCCTAGTGTTTCTCCTACAGAAACTTTTGTTTTAGTTAAAAACCTTTTAGAACATAATAGTACAAATCCGATCATTGCATCTGAAATTTTACACCTTCTTGAAATTTGCATAAATCAAGACTATTTTGAATTCAATAATCAAATATACACAAACAACAGTGCAGGACTTATTATGGGTAATCCTCTAAGCCCATTACTATCAGATATATTTATGAACCAACTTGAAACAACAATTTCTAAACACCCCTTATTTAAACAGTTCTTATATTGGTGGAGATACGTGGATGACGTACTAGTCTGCTTTACAGGAACTAACAGACAACTTGACCAATTTCTATCTTACATTAATTCACTTCATAGTAATATTGAGTTTACAATAGAAACAGAACAGAATAATTCCATAAACTTTCTAGATGTAACGATTACCAGACTACACAACAAACATGAGTTCTCCGTATATCATAAACCTACCCATACTGACACAACTATACACAATTCATCATCCCATCCTACACAACACAAATTAGCAGCCTACCATAGCATGATACATAGACTGACAGAAATTCCTATGACAAAAAATAACTTCGAGACAGAACTAAATATCATTAGACAAATAGCAGTAAACAATGGCTATAACGAACAAACAGTTAACAACATTTTAAACCAAAAACTCCATAAAAAAGCCTTGAAATTGGTGTATCCACCACCACAGAAAGAACCCAGTACCTTCTGCTCTCTCACATATACTGGCAAAATAACAACAAAAATAGCCAGATACATAAAAAAGAAAGGAATAACACCAGCTTTCAGAACTAACAACAACTTAAGCAAACATAATAAAAACAATAAAAGCTGAAAGAGAAAGCAACTACAGAGTGGTGTGTAAAAACTAACTTGTGGTGACTGTCCGAAAACTTACATCGGTCAAACTGGCAGAACTTTTGACAAACGGATAGCAGAACACAAAAGGGCTTTCAACAATAGAAAAACAGTCACTTCTACATACGCACTTCACCTTCTAGATCATAATCATTCTTTCAATGAAGAGTTTCAAATTCTACATATTCAAAATAAAAGCCTTAAGCTATCACTTTTAGAATCAATGGAAATTAATAAATTGAAAAATGCAGATATAATTCTGAATGACCAACTCGAGACAAACAGCTCCCCACTCCTCAACCTCTTCAGTTAAAGACTTAAAAAGGCAAACACATTGTAACATATATCACTTGAGAAAGGCACTTTGCCGAAACAGCTGTAGTAATAACATAGTTGTAATAAATTTTGTGGAAGTATAGAAAAACAAACGTTTTTCAGTGTTTTATTGTGAGATAAAATAAGAACATATATTGAGTAATCGCGACTAGTCGCTTTCGATTCAGCGACCAAAAATACACCAGAGAAAACCTTAACACTATTAATTTATTTACAGGGCTTCTGAATAATTTTTGAAAAACACCTAATTTTACCATAATTTGTTAATAACAATAAGGGGGTATAGTATTTTTTATTATTTTTTTCGATTTTTTTATTGGCTTATTCGATTGTAAATATTTTCAAGAGTATACCATTAAAATTTCAAAATTTGTACATATACAAAAATTTTCTTAGTACCTATTATTGACAAAACTACATTTTTTTTAAACGCGTTTTCTGAAAAACATGTTTTTTTGAGGCGGTGTATATTACAACTCAAAAAGTAATGCACCAATCTTCCTAAAATTTTACACACTTCTTTTTTAGATATTTTACTAGGTAGTGACGTAAGTTTGTGCTTATTTTAACAACTTTTTTATATTACCATTTTTTTTACCGAACACACTTTCTTACTGTTTGTTTTTTCGTTTGTTTCACTTTAAAGTTATATCATAAATTGAAAAATCAATATAAACATAAAAACTCGACGTCATTACCTCAAGAAACTCTTAAACTAAAATAATCTTTTTGGTTTGTATGTTTCAGATGATTCTGTCCGAAGAGATATAGTGTACACCGAAAATCATCTTTTTTGGATCGTCTACTTAAAAATGACGCCACCACTTCATTTTTTAATATTTTTAATAAAAATTTAACTGAATAATCTTCAAGTGTTGTTCTTTAAGATAGCTTTTTAGCCATTTAACTTAACCCCACCACTTTCAAGGGAAAACGTTTTAAAATTATGCAAAAGACGCAGAATTAACTATACCCCCCCCCCTAAAACGCACCACATTTGGGCTTCCACAACACTTCCATTGGATTCAGCGACCCAAAAAACCTATAATACCACCATCAAATCGCGGCGAGCTAAAAGTGCCCACGGGACCCCCTATGTTGCGACTAGACAGAGGCGGCTCTAGCCCATGTAGCGCCCGTGTGCAGTCGATGCCCTGGCGCCCTTTGGTAGACGCACAGTCAAAATGAAATAGTCGAATAGGTACCTAACTAGTACTTGTACATAGGGTATTAGGTACTCTTATAATGTAAACAAAAATCCAGATGCAAATAGTGCAATGTTAAATTATGTCGGGAGCCAATAGATATTCACGGCGTCAGAACAACCTACCCAAATCTGTTAAAAATATTTAATTAAAAATGAACTTTTTATCTATGAGGTAAGGTTGAAAATTGGTTGAGGTTGATAAAATGATGAACTTTATACTACGTATTTTCAGTATTACTTAAAAAACCAACAACAAATTGTTAATATGGATAATTTTTGAGGAGCTCTGACTCCGCTGAAAGTGCAATAATTGTGGTCGTTTTCTTCTTAGGGTGCCTGTCCGTTCCGAACGTTGGCGAACATTCTGGCTGTGATGACTTTGTTGGTTGCTATACGGAACAGTTGTGTTGAGGTCTTTCTATACCATGCTCTCAGGTTAGCAAGCCAGGATATTTTTCTTCGTCCTGGGGCCCTTTTTCCTTAAAGTTTACCTTGTAAAATGAATTAGAGTAGCTCGTATCTGCCTCGATTTCTCATTATACGTCCCAAGTACTGCAGCTTACGGACCTTCACGATGTTAACTAAAGCTGCGGTTGTGTTCATCCTCCGTAGTACTTCTTCATTGGTGACTTTGTCTGAACATGGTATCTTCACGATCCTTCTGTACAACCACAGCTCGCAAGCCTGAAGTTTCGATAGAGTTTCTGCCTTTAATGTCCAAGTTTCTACTCCGTATAGACGCACTGAGTACACGTAACATTTAAGGAGTCTTATTTTTGTTTTTAGGGTGAGGTCATGGCTCTTGAACACGGAGCTCATAGTTAAGAATGCACTTTTTGCCTTTCCGATGCGACATCTAATCTCTTGAGTATTGTCTCATGACTCATTGATTATAGTTCCCAATTAGTTGTATTGTGAGACACGTTCAATTCTCATTTGGTTCACATACAGATTTGTTATAGTTATGTTTTGCTTGCTGATGATCATTAGCTTGAATTTGCTGGTGTTTATATCTAGTCCACATGTTCTACTTGTTTCCGTTATTTTGTTCATTAAGTTTTGCAGCCCTTCTATGGTATTGGAAAACACTATTGTATCATCTGCATACCGCAGGTTACTGAGCTTGATTCCATTTTTATTGAGATGCCTTCATCAATATCTATTAGAGTTTAGAGCCTCTTTAATAATGTGCTTTGAGTACAGATTGAACATCATCGGTGAAATTATGCATCCCTGTCTCACTCCCCTTAAAATTTTAACCTGATCTGTATATTCTCCATCTATTCGGAGCACTGCTGATTGATTCCAATACAGGTTAGCTATTATTTTCAGGTATCTTCCGTCAATCCCTGTCGTCTTCAGCACTTCCATCATTTGTTCATGCCTGACTCTATCGAAAGCCTTCTTGTAGTCAATCAGGCATGCAAAAACATCACAGCTGACATCTCTACATTTCTGAAACAACACCTGCACGCTAAATAAAGCCTCCCTCGTACCAACAGCGTTCACAAATCCAAACTGATTGGGCGCAATTTGTTCTTCGCATTTTCGGTAAATTGTGGTAGTAATAAAAGAAAATCTTCCCTTTAAATAATTTTAATCAAATGAAAAGCCGCTTTACTTTATATTTACATGTTAACTTAAATAAAATACTTAATCCAAGCAATTTCACCTTTATAGGTTCCACAACAGATTTCGGAACCATTGTCGGTATGTCTTCAAATCGCGTTTAAGTGCCAATGTAATTTTTCATTAATCATTTTAAAGCATATTTTGTGTCGAAACAAAATAAAGGGCCCGCTCTTTGGCGTTCGGCGCCCCCAACATCCAGGCGCCCGTGTGCACCGCACACCCTGCACAATAGGTAAAGCCGCCTCTGCGACTAGACTAACAGCAGAAAGGTCAATAGAAAAGAAAATCTTAGGTATGCGACTATCAGATAGAAGAAGAAAGGCCTCGGTAAGATCAAAAACAAAAGTCAAGAATATCACAACAGAAATTGACAAACTCAAATGGAGCTTCGTATGTCACACTTCCAGACAAAAAGGTCAACATTGGAACGCCATAATACAATATTAGAGACCTTACAAAGGTAGATATCATCAACAGAAAGAACACAGATGAGATGTGCTTAGAGTCACTAAATGACGAAATCTTTTTCTTCTTCTTCTTCTTCGTCTAGCCATTTACGTCCACATCTGAACATAAGCCTCTTCAAGTCTTCCTTCCCATTGTTTTTTGTTGTACGCTACTTGTAGCCAATTTTTCCCGGCAGTTCGTTTCAGATCATCTGTCCATCTCATAGGAGGTCTGCCTCTGGGTCTGTTGCGTTGGTATGGTCTCCAGGTCAGAATTGATCTGTGCCATTTGTTTAGATTGCTCCTAGCTACATGCCCAGCAAATTCCCATTTCAATTTTAATGATTTTTGTACCACATCGGTGACTTTGGTTTTCTGTCTTATCAATGTGTTTGTTCTCCTGTCCTTAAGTGATATACCAAGCATTGCTCTTTCCATCGCATGTTGACCCAAGTAGCAATTTTACGACCTGCAACCAATTTTGTCTTAATGGGACGTTAAATTTAAGGACAAAATTGGTTCACAATAAGCCTTAACCAAGGACAACGTCTGTTTTTCCTATGGACCAACGTTGCTGCTAATAAGTCATATAATCTGATGACCAACCGACATCGGGAATAACGACGTCAATTATTAGGATAAGGTTTGACGTTAAGCTGACGTCGCTCTTAACCTATCTGTACTATAAGTGCAATTAAGTGGCATACATCAACGACTACTCAACGTCGGGAATTACAACGTATTTTTTAGGATAGATGCCAACGTTCACAGGACGTTGGTGTTTTATCGAGTATGGTAGACGTATTTTTCGGGAAGACGACAACGACAATCCAACGTTGAGAATACCAACGTTAATTATTAGATTAAGGTTTAACGTTAAGCTGACGTCGGGTATAACCTCTATACTACAATGTAATTTACTGGAAGACATTTAACGACTGCTCAACGTCGGGGATTACAGAGTATTTATTAGTATCGAACCCAACGTTCAGGAGACGTCGGGTGTTTTCTCAGTAGGTATATGGTAGATTGCTGCGTGTACTTGCGGGAAGGTGAGAACGACAATACAACGTAGGTAATAACAACGTAATACTTAAGTAAAGTTGTATACGTTAACCTGACGTCAAAGTTTTTTTTATAAGATACCTGTAATTTACTAAAAAACGTCGACGACTATCCAACGTCGTAAAGTAAATTTTCGACAATTGGTTGTTTAGTTTCCTACTACAAAACGACGTAAAAATTTGCTGATTAGGGCCTATCTGACTTGACTTGTATGACTATAATATGACAGGATATTACATTGCATAACATAACCTTACTTTTTTACACTTGGTTTTTCTAGTTTTTCTATAAACAATATATTAACAATAACAATTTATTGAATGAAAAACCTATATAGTTAAAAAAATATATAGTTGTTATTTGAGAAAAAGAATGTCTCAAAATGAAGTGGAAATGCATGGAAAAAAGAAATCAAAAGCTTTTAGACATTCAACATCCTTTTACAGACAAAAAGCTAAACTTTTGAAAATGGCACATACAGAACCTGAACAGCTAATTACTCAAAATGGGGCTAAAGATTTTCATGAGGTAAACATATGCAACAAATAAAAATAACCAACTATAAGTAGATTAATAAATGCATTCATAAAACCCTTTGGTTTAAGCTGCCTGATGTACATACACAAGCATCTACCACCAGATTAAGGCGTGTTCACGACGACGACCGGTCGTCGGGAGTCTGTCGTCAAGACCAGGTTGTTTGCACTTATTTAGGACGTATTAGGTATACCAATAGGTAAATTCGAGGTGTGCAACGTAAAAATAGGTTATACTAAAGGTCGGCAGGGGGTGTCCTTGTCCAAATCAGTTAAAATGTAGTGCAATTTAGGTCGCGAGTCAAATCCGCCATTAATGAAAGATCGCCATGGTTCAGCCATTTTTGAAACATAATGTTTGGCAATTTTTTTGCTAGATTTTAATGAATATTTGATTTTAATTAACGAATTATGTTTATATATAAATTAAGGATAATTTTGTATGGGTCTAGACATAATAATATGTTTTTCTAATTACGATGGTTATTTCTATTTTTACCGTTTTGTTCGATTTAACCTGCAAATTTCTGAGGCGCTTTCAGTTTTTAGCAATTTTTATACCTAGTTTAACAGTACACTTCCTTGCGTTTGTAAATTTTCGACCGCATTATGCAATGAGGCAGATGATTAATAAAATAATTATACAAGTCACTTAGGTTATATTCTGAATAGAGTAGGAACCTACTTCAATAAGTATCAACAGGCCGTCACGAATCTTAGTTTCTGATGATTTAATATCCTCCAAGGTTATTAAACTATTTGGTAAAAATTAAGTGTGTCGGCCGTATTTCTGTGGTAGAGAATATTATACTACATATTACTTTACAAGACCAAAGTCCTAAAAAACCAACGTAATTTGACCATAAAATATCTCGAGCTGAAAAGTCGAGAGGGGGACGTCGAGGCAACCCGTATTTGTATTCCCCACTTAGGTGCAAATAGCGGTTTTCTGACCGTCGTCGCAACGTCGCGTATTAACGTTGAGGCATTTAATCCAACGTTAAGACGTCGTAATATTACGTCCAATTGCTTCTTGGGGAGTGACTCTGAATATGTTCATATTCTTTTTTGTGATTGTCATGTTTGTGCCCCATATGTTAATATCGGAATAATGCATGCATCAAAAATTTTAGATCTAGGATGCAGTTGAATTTGCTGATTTCTGAGTATGTAGTTTAGTTTGCCGAATGCTGCCCATGCTAACTTTCTTCTTCTTTAATTCTTCCGTTTGAATTTCCCTATTTAGTATTATTTTTTCCTATCAACTTTTTCTATAACTTTGTCGTTTATTATTGTCACGGTTTCTTCGGAGTGCATGACTGTTGTTTTGTTTAAATTAATTTTCTGTCCTATTTTAGAAGATTCTGTGTGTAGTTCTGAAAGCATGGATTGCAGTTCTTGTAGGTCAGTGGCTATCAGGATTATGTCATCCGCAAATCGTAGATTACAGACGTACCTATAGAGGCCATTGATGTTAATTCCCTTATATTTCCAATTTAGGTTCTTAAAAACATCCTCTAAAACTAAGGTGAACAGTTTGGGTGATAGAGTGTCTCCCTGTTTAACTCCCCTCTTTAATGGTACAGGGTTCGTATATTCATTTTCATTTAGGTAGTATGTAGCTGTAGCTTGGTTCACAGTTTATTTTAATAAGTTAATATATCTGCTGTCTATTCTACATGCGTTTATTACGGCCGTGTATTCTATAGTGTCGAAAGCTTTTTCGTAGTCTACAAATGCTATAAAAACTGGAAACTTTTATTTGGTACATTTCTCTATTAATATTTTTGTGGTTAACAGGGGATCGAAATGACGAAATAGAAAACGAAAATTACTCTGGTTTGGACATATGCGTAGGATGGACGAGACAGGAATACCGCTAAGGACTTGGAAGTGAAAACCAAATAGAAAGAGGAAAATAAAAACAGCATTGGAAAAAAGGAGACCGCATTGAAGAAGATATGACAAAAAGGAATGGCGACTGGGTTGTAGTAAACAGCGTAAACAAAATATGCTGTGTAAAGTCATCTAAAAGTATGTAAGTGATCTACATATTTACATTTTTTAACTCAAATTCCAGATCAGCAATTCTCCTTCTGATTTGAAAAGCTAACACTCTCATTTTTGTGTTTTATGTTTTATATATCTTCTGTAAAACTCGTGTAATTATTTATTATTTTAGAGAAAACAACTTGTCTGTGGATTAAGTCGTCTGTTGAAAATGATGTGAAAATCCTTCCTTGCCAGTAATTACTTTGTCGTGTATCAAACATTTACAAATGATACCTTCCTAAATTTTCCATCATTCAAAATTTCTTAATCCACTTTACTTGCTGTATAATACCCGCTTTTTCTTATCCAAAAAATTTCATAACAAATTACCTCCTACAGAAAATGTATAAGCAAAACATTCTTACACCAGTGACGTACTTAAAAATGACAAAAAGCATACATAAAGGTTAAGTTTGGTAAATAATAGATATATTAATAATAATTCTATAATCTCTTAAAAACAGACAAAAACAAATAATAATCGCTACGGCATTCGTTGCAATCCGGAACTGCACGCCGGAGTTTGTCCTGGTTGGGTCAGAGAGAGCAGGTAGCATATGTGCTTCCTGATGAGAGACTAATAAGTTTCGAAACCGGTAGAGGTGCTTGCTGCACTCTCTGATTAAACTAGAATATGATACGGCTGTAGCTTCGTGTTGCAACGAAATTGAAAATGATTATAGGTACAAATGAGAGCTTCCTAAATTTTTCATCATTCAAAATTTCTTAATCCACTTTACTTGCAGCCGAAAAGTCGAAAAAGAAGAACTAATTGATGAATCACTGCATTTTTACTACAACTTAACTAAACTTTACTCAACTTTAATACACTGAGATTTTAACTACAGTTTTATCACTATCAGAAAATCAGAAGTAACTTTTCACGCACTATCAAGGTTGTATGGTACTTTTTTACAGTAGTCATTAAAATTTATTAAAAATTACGAATTATTAAGATTTTCACATTTTTTTGAGCAAGGAATTAGTAAATCAATATTTATATATCGCCATTTTAATGTTTTCAAAGTTTTTTTATCAAATAATTACCTCCAAATTCGTTCAAAATGGTTTACTTTTATTGGAGGAACTTTTGTAAATTTTTGTCCATAATGGCAGATACCTGGCCGAGTCAAAGTTACGAGAATACCTTCTTTTACTAACCTCACTTTTTGCAAATTGTCCAAATTGTCGGCATTGTACTATATTTCCCAATTAGTGTATCATATTTCCTTCAAAACTAGGGTGTACACTTTCTACTTCAAATGATTTTTTTCTACGAGCGTGGAAAAAGTCTACTTTTCCTCACGCGTTTTAGTTTGGAAAGGTTTACTTTTCCGCATTACTTTTCCGCACTGAATTTACATACATATTGTGCTTTTAATGCCCAATTGCTTCGCATGTCTTAGTTCGAAGATAACGTATAACTAAAAATTACTAAATATTAGGTAAGTTTAATATAAAGTCAACTTTTTAAGAATGTTATTATTATCAAATACAAAATATGTAATATTAATTATATCTATTTATTATTTACAATGTTTATATTGAACGTATGGGTCTGGATCCCGCGTATGAAAAAAAAGTTGATTAATAGCAAGCTGAAAATTTGTTAATAGCTTAAGGGTGTCTAGTCGGATAAACTTTGATATATGGGAACACTGGAACAGGGGCAGTTTTAATTTTGGAACAGGTTAAAAATTTGGAACGGTCAGACCACGAAAACGGCACATTTATTTGTCCGACAGAATAGACTTAAACTCTCCGAACAGAGATTAAACTCTCATGCAAAAATCAGACTGCTATTTATCACCTCTCATAATTCCTGTCATTTGACATATTCTACATGTTCCACTCATTAAAACGCCCATTTGGTGATAAATAGCAGTCTGATTTTTGCATGAGAGTTTAATCTCTGTTCGGAGAGTTTAAGCCTGTTCTGTCGGACAAAATACATGTGCCGTTTTCGTATTTTGACCGTTCCAAATTTTTAACCTGTTCCACAATTAAAACTGCCCCTGTTCCAGTGTTCCCATTATATCAAAGTTTGTCCGACTAGACACCCTTAAGCTATTAACAAATTTTCAGCTTGCTATTAATCAACTTTTTTTTCATACGCGGGATCCAGACCTAGTACAACTGGTTGCATTGTGCAAATTAATGTCAAACCATTGTGCAAATTTTTGTCGAAACAAATATTATCCTGTCAAAAATCAGCTGCCGCTTCAACAAGCAAACATTTACCGATGCCGATAACCGTTACTATGGAGGATGAATAGGTAGAACTACCGGCTGCTTTCACCCCCTTAAAAAATCTGTTATCATCCGCCATTAATTTGTGTGACGTGCTTTTTGACAATAATTGCTTTATTTAACATCGTTGCTATGACTTTAAAATATTAAAACCTGTATTGATATACACCATTCATTATTGCATAACAGGTATTAAGGCACCGCATTGACTTTCATTCGGGATTATTATAACTTATTAGCGTTATTTTTTAATTCAATTAACTGATTAAAATTTGATCATTTTTAAACGCTCGTAGAAAAAATATTGTTCCTAAATCTTGCGGAAGTCTCTTTTCCGCACGCGACTGGAAACTGTAATCGCGTGTGGAGAAGTATGACTTTCCGCACTAGTTACGAAAATAACTATTTTACAATAAATACGGGATTTTTCTGTAGATAAATATTTTGCAATGTGTATGTACTACATATATCCTAGTAAAAAATAACTGTTGTCAGATCTTGTTCTATTTTTTGTCATTGACTAAATTTTCGAATATTTCTTATAGTTCCGTACACCACTGGTTCAAGAAATTCAGAACTAATTACAGTCCAACACAAATTCCCTTAATTTAAGATTAAACAATAATGGTTTCGGGCATAAATTTATAAAATTTACTCTTGTTTCGGGGCAATTATTGAAGTGGAGCCATAAGCCACCGTTTGCGACTCATTTAGGCGGCCATGGCACACTCTAATTAAGAGGCCGTTTCATTTGGATCGATTTATGTACAGCCATTGTTTCTCGAATGTACTTTATGCACCTGCCTACTGGGATTTCAGAGTCGTGGCCATCGAGTTCATTTGGTATTCAAATTTTTTCTCGTGTTTTAATTTCCTTTAAACGTCCTTCTAATGATCGACTATATTTCTTTTCGCTTTCTAATCGCGATCAAATTTTTTAATTCCACTCTCGCTTTCGCTTTGGTTTTATGACTTTAACGCTATGGTATTTCATCCCAGTGGGATGCAAAACAAACAAGCCTAAATTATTGGCAAACGTAATCAGTTTTTGGAATTAGTACATAATTTCTTCGATTAGCGATTACATGTTAATTTTTGTGCATCAGTTAAAGAGACATTATTAAAACATTTCAATAACTATACCTTTAAAGATTTCACAACTATGACAATTAACAACACATTCTTTTTTTTTGAGGTCTTACCATTTGATATTGAGAATGTCATATCTTTCTTAAACAATACACAAATCCCCACTAAAATAATAAAATACATTTCTTCATATATATCTCCAGTTCTCTCTCACATCATCAACCTATATGTCAAGGATAGTAAGTTTCCAAGTGACCTTAAAACGGGAGTAGTTAGTCCAATTTTCAAAAAGGGAGATCCATGTTTGGTTGATAATTACAGGCCAATCTAACAAGTGTACTTTCTAAGATTATAGAAAAGTGTATTTACAATAAAATGTTAAATTTTCTGAACAAATATGATATGTTAAATAAATGTCAGCATGGGTTTCTTCCTAATAAATCTACAGAGAGTGCTTCCATTTCATTGTTTAATTATATCCACGCTGCTTTGGATAGAAAAATGTATGTGGGTGCACTCTTTTTGACATAACTAAGGCTTTTGACTCTATTGACATTGAAATTATACTGCATAAATTAGAAGCCCTTGGTTTTCTGGGACATTTCTTGAACTGATTAAGATCATACTTACAACATTGTAAATTCCTAGTAAAAATCGATAATAAGAAGTTATCTGTTTTTATTCTTGATCAAGGTGTACCGCAGGACTCCATAGTGGGACCATTAATATTTCTATTATATGTCAATGACTTGATAAATTTTTTACCTGCAGATCATACAGTTCTCTATGCAGATGATTCAACAATTTTAGTTGACGCGTCAACTGAAGTCGAACTCATATCCAAAATGAACTTGGTAGCACAGAAATTTACAACCTGGTGTAAAAGGAACTCTTTAATAGTAATTGGAAAGAAAACTATAGGTTTGTTCTAGCCTCAGTTTCAAACGGTTTGAAACCATAAGCGAATAGTGGACCAGCGCGAGTAGAGGGGATAGCACTGGTGACTGTATTATGTTTTCTCATTGACCAACTGTTTGCTGACGGTTTCAGACTAATTTGACTGTTTGCTAGAACAAACCTATTATGTATGTAGTTCTAGTCGCGCAGTAAGCCATCCCATGATTATAAGATCACAGTTAGTTTTGAGGAAATACCTTTTAGTGATAAAACATTTTTTCTTGGTAGCATTCTAGAAAGTAATATGATATGGGATGGAAATGTTACTAAAGTGTGCAAAAGAATAAATAAGGGTTAGAATAAGGGTTACTATGCGATCCTTCAGTTGAAAACTCTGTTTAATACCAATCAATTGATAAGTGTATATTATGCATTGGTTTACTCATATATTGCCTATAATGTTGTCTTGTGGGGAAACTCTAGGAACTGTTCCAGAGTTTGTATAACTCAAAAGAGAATTCTTAGATTGATATTGAATATTGATAATAGACAATCATGTCGTAAATATTTTATTGAACACAGACTGTTGACTTTCCATGCTTTATATATTTATAAGTGTATTATTCATGTTAAAACTAAATTTCAAAATTTTACCCTCAACTCTGACTATTATAGTCACCCGACAAGGCACGGGAGGTTGATAAGCGTGTGTAAACATTCCACAACTCTTTTTGAAACTAGTCCTGATTCTGCAGGATCTAAATTTTACAATTGTTTGCCACTTGATATGAGAAATGAAAACAATATTAAAAAATTCAAAAATAAATTAAAATCATGCTTGATCCAATTATGTGTTTACAACCTAAATGATTACTTTGACTTAATAAAAGACTACAGGGAATGAGGACCGACGTGGTTCAGAGACGCTCTATATTGGATAATAAATTTTTTTATTAATTTATATTTTGTTGATTGTATTTTATGTAATTGTCCTATATGACTTGCTGATTATGTTTTATATAATTATATGTCTTGTCCTATATCACATTGTGATCTCATTGGATAAATAAAGAATATTCTATTCTATTATATTCTATGAATAGATTTTCTGTCCTTAACTCGTTCTGCAGATATGTCGAAATACGTTCTTTTAAACCATTTTATTTGCGGCTTCAATCAGTTTAGTTCGGTGTGTGAACGAATTCAGGCGTGTAAGTATTATAGCATTGATTCTCTTTTTGGTTGCAGTAATGAGTTTAAGTGATGATATGAATGGGTTACAACACCTTTTAAATGCCATTGACACAGTGGGAAGAGAGTTTGGCCTAAACATAAACTGTTCAAAAACAAAATACAGGTTATTTAGCCGTTTGGCCCATCAAGATTCACGGTTAAATTTTGATGGTCATATAATTCAAAGAGTACCCAGTTTTAAGTATCTTGGTTGCCATATTACTGAAAAACTGGATCCAAATAAAGAGATAAAATGTAGAATCGAGATATAGAATCGAGTGATCCACTATATTTCTTTTCGCTTCTTAATCGAAATCAAATTTCTTTCCACTCAAATCAAAATTCCACTTTCGCTTACGCTTTGGTTTCATGACTTTAACACGATGGTATTTCGTGCCATACGACAAACAAGCCTAAATTTTTGTTTTTTAAAAGGTTCCTCCACGAAAATTTGAAGAAATGGTGGGCTAGATGGATAGAACGTTAGTAATATATATACTACGAGTATATTACGAGTCTACGAGTATGGTATATAAAGTTAATATCATGAACATAAGCATGGTTTTTGGGGAGATCGTCTCTTCCAACCATTCCTAGATTTTCCCAGAATATAGTTTAGTGAACGAATAACTTATTTATTATTATTTTTGTTAGAAAATAACATAATTATGCATTTTCTACAACCGTGTTAAAATAGTTATTTATGAAACAGTTCGTGAAGAATGCTTTTTGCGAACGCACGCGATTTTTAGACCACGAGCGACAACGGAGCGATTGCTATACATCGCGTAAGTTCGCAAAAAGTACTTCACGCAGAGTTTTATACAATATTTTATCTACTATAAACAAAAAAAAAAACTGTAACTCTTCAACAACTCTACAATTTTTAGAACTTTGACATTTAAAAATCCTAACTACTTTCAAACCAAAAAACTGTCAAAAATTTTATTGTAAGTCATTGCTCATATTGTCATCACCATGACAACGCGAAAATTAAGCATATTTGATTATATGAAGGTGTGCAAAAAAACCCATTGAAAGTGTGCGAAAAAGTAAATCCCATTTAAAATACATTGTTACTTCACGCACACTTTAAACCCTTCACGCACTGCTATCTATTCGCGGTGTGCAAGTACTTGGAAGGGAAACGAGAAACGACCGTGCGCGAGTCGCGGATAAATATTGCAACTATCTTAAATAATTCATATTGTCAATTGAAATTGTAAAATTGACGTATCTTTCATACTTTCCGTCATTGAAGCAGTAAAATTATATATTGCTCCACAATATTGATATGATATGCAATTATTATATAAAGGTAAATTTAATTAATTGTGTTTTGCTTGCAGTACTGCATTTTAATAACTAATTTTATTTACTACATACAATTGTTTACGTTTGCATAACATAACCTGCATCTTATTTTTTCTTCTTAATATTTTTTTGGACTATGGCCTTGACAATTATCCAGCAACCAGGACAAATATATTTGGCCAATATAATTAAAAGTGCGAATAAAAGTACAGAGCGTAGAAATAGAGGTCGCTCTGCCGAACTTGCACGGTCCCAATAATGACAGTTTTCACAAACTAAAAACTTATACATAATATGACATAGAGTAGATAAATGCAATTTTTAGCACTCCATAGAGCGTTAAAAATGCTACTTTAAAGCACTAGTGCTTTAAAAATTTTAAGGCACTGCAGCCTAAAAGTGAATTGTCAAATTGTGAAACGTCAAAATATTTATATTTCATTTATAAACATTAATATTAATAGTACAACTTGCGCAATTTGAAATAGGTGGTTTAAAAGGTTTTTTAAAATTTAATTTAAACTGTATTATTGCATTTTTAACACGTTTGTAGAAAAAAACTATTAAAATTTGTTAGAATATACAACAATAAAAGTAAGATGTTACTCTATAGTTGTTATGATTTACGTATTGACAGTATAGGCAGTTTTGATGTAATGTCAAGAAAAATATAAAAATGGGATGTCAGTTCAACTTCAAGTTAAAGTTTTTGTAGATATTGTCCTGTAATTGAGAATGAATAAATTATAATTGTTGATATACGTCTTATATATTGTCTTATATAAGACGTTTGTAGAAAAAATATTGTATGATCTACGTGTTAAAAAGTACATTTTTAAGGCACTCATGTGCCTTAAACGTGCCTTAAACTTTCACATGCGTGTCTTAAACGTGTTATTTTAACACTTATATTATAAATAACTCTTTTACATATTTTATTGAAACTTATGTGATACTTAGAAAATCAATATTTTTTGTCGTTTAAATGTATAACATTATTTCTTAGAACCGCTCATGTTTAGTCAATTTATTAAGAATTCATTAGTTTTCCAGCAATTAGTAGAGCCTTCGAGTGTGTCTCATATCTCACTCGAGCCAACTAATAACTACGATAGTTTATTAATCTATATTCTTCGGAAGTGAACTCGATTTTGACATAAATGCTTTCAATTAAGTAATGCAACATTTGCAGCAATGCTCCTTGCTACTAAATGATCTGTTTCATTCATTGTAATATATGGAATTGAAATTGGACTGATATTAGGCTTCCGTGTTACGTTTTAATTAAAATTATGAATTTGTGATTTCTATGGGTTACCAACAACGGCTGGGGGAGAAGGGTAATAAAATTTGGAACTTTAATAGTGCAGACATATTGGAATTGATTACAATGTGAAGCACCGTTTAAGACATGACGTTAATAGACTTGGGAGTAATTAAAGATATCAAATTAAAGGTAATTTCAAATTTGAGCTGGCATTCAATGGTTACGTTTATTCGTTCTATGATATCAATTCCAATTCTGGTATATTTATTTAATTCCATATTAACACTTATGGTTTGGTTTACCACTTATACTTGACAATAGGATGAGTAGAGAAGATTTATATGGTCATATAAGGTACAACCAAATTGGAACAGAGTTTGCAAGTTCTTACAGCTGGGGAGCCGACTCAGAAATGTCAATGTTATTATATTAGTCCAGGGTAATAAGGTTTTTTTCATGACGACACTTGAACAGCCAGGATACTGAAGCGTTTTTTCGACAGGTAATATCTATGAGGGCAAATTGTATCTATTTCCTCTTTTCCTATTTCATTTTTATTTATAAACTTTATAAACAATTAAGTGTCAAAAAATGGCATTTTTCACTTTTTTTTCAAATCAATGGAAAACGCAAAATTATGGAAAAAGCTTTAAAATGATGTAATAGAAAGTTTGATATACTCATTTATTGTTAATATAATTGCAAAAAAAGGTCGGAATTGTAAAAACAATATTTTCGCAATAACTGTTGTAAAAATTAGTGTACAGCTTTGAAATTTTTGTCAAATAAGGGTTCTTTGGTGCTTAATATGTGATAAAAATTTCAAAGCGATTCATTCAATTGTTTACATTTTATTCAAATTGTTTTTTCCAGAGAGAATTTTTTTGCAATAACATAAATCAGAAGAAAATGACGTTAGAACCATTCCACATGTTTCAAATGAAAGAACATTAGCTATATTTTCAACTTGGTTTAAAAAAGTGAATAAAAAATGCATTTTTATTAGTAATAAATAATTATGCAAAAGTATCGTAAATCTTTACTTATAAACTTTTTATTTTGCTATATAAGAAATTTACTAGTCCAGGGTAATATTAGTCCAGGAAAATTATATTAGTCCAGGGTAATAAGGTTTTTTCCATGACACTTGAACAGCCAGGGTACTGAAGCGTTTTTTCGACAGGTAATACCTATAAGAGCAATTATAACTATTTCCTGGTCAAAAAATGGTATTTTTTGCTTTTTTTTAAATCAATGGAAACAGGGAAACATATGGTTTTTTTAGTACAAATATCTTCGAGATTATGGAAAATGATTTAAAATGACGTATTACAAAGTCTGATATACTCATTTATTGTTAATATAATTGTGAAAAAAGGTCTAAATTGCAAAAAAAATTATTTTTGCAATAACTGTTGTAAAAATTAGTGTACAGCTTTGAAATTTTTGTCAAATAAAGGTTCTTTGGTGCTTATTATGTGATAAAAATTTCAAAGCGATTCATTCAATTGTTTAAATTTTATTCAAATTGTTTATCCCAGTGAGCATTTTTTTGCAATAATATAAGTCAGAAGAAAATGATGTTAGAACCATTCCACAGGTGTCAAATGAAAGAGCATGAGCTATATTTTCAACTTGGTTTAAACAAAATGAATAAAAAATGCATGTATTAGTAATAAATAATTATGCAAAAGTATAGTAGATCTTTACTTATAAACTTTTTATTTTGCTATATAAGAAATTATACATATTTATTACAATTTTTATCAATTATGATATAGATAACATTACTTGGTACTGGTAGTTGTGCACTTAAAACAGGGTAAAAAAGTTAATTTTTTTGGAAAAAGATATTCAAAAAGTTGATAAAGAAAAATTGACGATACTTTTTCATAATCATTTTTTATTACTAACAAATGCATTTTTCATTCACTTTATTATACCATGTTGAAAATGTAGCTCATACTCTTTCATTTGACACCTGTGGAATGGTTCTAAGGTCATTTTTTTCTGACTTACGTTATTGCAAAAAAATGCTCTCTGGGATAAACAATTTGATTAAATTTAAACAATTGAATGAATCGCTTTGAAATTTTTATCACACATTAAGCACCAGTGTGTGTGTGTTATAAAAAATCGCTTGGATGCGAGTCCGTTAGCCACAGATTTTTATTTTATTTTTACCTCAATTTATTAGTTTTGTTATATTACTTAAATGATTATATTTCATAAATCACTTAAATCATTATATTTGTTTCTTTCAAGTAGTTTATGAGTAATTTAAATATTTCCATTTTATGACAACTTAGTAGATATTCTATACTAATTGGAAAATGAACTTGTGTTTGCCGTAAATTGTAATATAATTGATTTATATATCTCTCGTTAATTTTGCATTCCAAGAAAATATGGTTTAAATCTCTAATCGAAACATTATCACAAAAACAGACTGATGAATTAATTATTCCTAATTTGTGCAGATGTGCCTCATATTTCCCGTGTCGAGTTTTTAATCTGACGATAGTAGAAATATCTTGCTTTGGCAGGCTATATTTAACTATGTATTCAGGTGGCGGAGGAAGTTCTTGATGTAAAGAAAAATATAAATTTTTTGACATGCTTGTAATATTTTTCCATTCTTTTTTCCATATTTTATTTATTCTAACTTTGACGTCATTTATTGCATCTGTCGATAAGATGTGAGTTAGTATCTCACCTTTTTTTATTGCATCTTTGGCCAACTCATCCACTTTCTCATTACCCAGTATACCGGCATGCCCTTTTGCCCATATAAATACTACTTCCACTTTAGACAAATTATTTTTTATATTACATAAAATTTTTGATTTGTATGAACTAAAATCAGTATTTTCAATTGCATATATTGTAGATCTGGAGACTGTTATTATCACAGCTTTTTCAATATTATTCTCTTTGATCCATTCTAGAGCTTTTTCGATGTTCTAGATTACGGATGCTTTCTGTAGTCTAAAGCAACCTCCGGTCGCTTAAAATTGCGGATAATTTGGTGAATAAATGATGTTACAACTAAAAAAGATATACATATCTGTGATACTATTTTCCCCGAAATTTTTTTTCTAAAAATAGTAACCTAGTTGGTAAAGTTTTGTGTACTGCAAGGAAAAGAAATCACTCAGTTTATGTCAATCATATCAAGATCGTTTAAAATATAAGACTACATACAGTGTGTCAATTTTAAAACTTACAATGGCTATATCTCACGAACAAAAGCTGATATCGAAAAATGCTTGAAACCGTTTCTAGGATAGTAAGGGGGAACTGAAATGACATGAAAGAGAACTCACCCCCATCAACCCCCTAGGCCCCACCCATCACAACCAAAAAAGTTTAAATTGCAAACCCCCACTTGTGACACATTATTGAAAAGGCTATAAAAAATGCTATTCAATGGTATAAATAATAATTATACAGGGTGAAGCAATAATTGTGAAACTTTGGCTTAAATGAAAAATTTAATAAGGTTTTGTTGAATTACATATTTATTAAAAATGTCAATTAGTAAATATTTAATGTGAATTCCGTTGTTTAGTAAACAATAATACAGCCTATTTTCAAATTCTGCACGAAATTAGCAAATGTTCTAGTAATAGGGCGACATGCTTGAGTAATTCTTTCTCGCAATTCCCCAAGTGAAGCAAGTTGAGTTTTATAAACAACTGATTTAGGGTAACCCCATAGAAAAAAGTATTATACTATCATACTATAAAAGGTACTATCCAATGGTATAAATAATAATTATACAGGGTGTTAATATCAGCTGGCTTACTATGACTTTTGTATTTGTAATTCTATCTCCCGGACTATTATTTTAAATGGTAAGTGTCCGCTCATACTTTTTTTTGTTAATTAAAACTTAATTTGCCATTTTTGTCTTAAACCAGTTGTTTATAAAACTTAACTTGCGTCACTTGGGAAATTACGAGAAATAATTACTCAAGCATGTCGCCCTATTACTAGAAAAACATTTGTCAAATTTCGTGCAGAATTTGAAAATAGACTGTATTATTGTTTACAAAACAACGGAACCCACTTTGAACATTTACTTATTTGACATTTTTATCAAATTTGTATTTCAACAAAACCTCATTAAATTTTTCATTAAACCAAAGTTTCACAATTATTGCTTCACCCTGTATAATTATTATTTATACCATTGGATAGCATTTTTTACAGCCTTTTCAATGATGTATCACAAGTAGGGGTTTGCAATTTAAACTTTTTTGGTTGTGGTGGGTGGGTCCTAGGGGGTTGATGGGGGTGAGTTCTCTTTCATGTCATTTTAGTTCCCCCTTACTATCCTAGAAACGGTTTCAAGCATTTTTCTATATCAGCTTTTGTTCGTGAGATATAGCCATTGTAAGTTTTAAAATTGACACACTGTATATGTGCAACAACGAACTGTTATCAGTATACCCAAAAATTCTTCCTAGACAGAACACAAGAAATGCTTTTACTTGTGCCAGCTAGAAAATTATTGTCAGACTACTGGGCGACTTACCGACATCTCCTTATCTGCAGAACTTGGTAAGGGACTATTCACAGACAGATAAATCTACATTGCGGCGGTTAACTCCATGAGGACCATGGCGGGAGTGCTGCAGGGCCATTGATTTGGAATGTTCTGTAAAACGAGATTTTGGAGACTGACCTGGACATTGGTGTGCAAGCAATATCATATGCGGATGACCTGGTGGTGCTGGTAGAGCACAACAAAAACTGGTTAATCATGAATAGAGCCATCAACAAAGTGAAGATGTGGATGGGACCCCATACTAGCGACCGAGAAAACTGAAGCTATGATCCTGAAAGTTCTGAGGACCAGAAACCATATATTTTTGTCCTGGGAGAGGTAGAAAATGGACCGTACCTGACATAAAAAAGAACATACTTGGGAAAAGTCCTAGACACGAAGAGGATTTTTTGTAAGCTCGTTAGATACGTAGTTTGCAAGGCAGGAAAGAGAACTTCGTTACTGAAAAGAATTATGCCCAACGTGGGAGGACCAGGGATTGCCAAAAGGATAATTTTATTGAAAGCGGCCCACTCTGCTATACCAAAGCCCAAAGAAAATCAACGCTATACAAAAGCCCTAAGGGTAGCATGTGCATACAGAACAATATCAACGGTGGCCATAAGAGGTGGATGAGTAAAGGAAATATTAGCTAGGAATAGGAGTATGATCCAAAATAAAAATTCATTGAGAAAGGTAATTAAGGAAGTGGACCCCACATAAGAATCAATGCAAAGAGAATGATGATGATAATGATATATTAAGAAATATAGTCATTCTACTAAAGGATTTTTTTATAAAGTAAAGATAGTCCTTACTAAGCCATGTTTTCCAAATTTTATTACAAAGTATAATGTATAATTAGATTTAATCATTCACTAGCACCGTTTCACTTATTAAACTTTTTTTTTAATATGTATAATAAATAATACGCCAGTACTGGTGTTAGACCTGCTGACTTTAAGATTAGCTTTCCCCAAAAAGTTATTAATTCATTTCTGGCTTTGGTACGACTTATTGGTTCTAGTAGAATTGAGTTTCCTGTAGAGCCTCTCTAAATTATTCTAAAAGTGTTTTACAGCATTTCAGGTTGCTACTAAATTTGTGTCTCCTAAGGCCACCAGCACACCAAAGAAACATGAAACGAAAAACATGAAACATGAAACGTGAAACATGTTTCATAAAAATAAAACACTGCTAAACAAATCTCAAAGTCCGCCTACCAATGAAACGAGTGTGATTCATGCTTATGACACATTTTTTTTCGGAGAGTTTCATAAATGGCCGGACGTATATTTGTTTAGCAGTGTTTTATATCCATGAAACGTAATTTACGTTTCATGTTTCTTTGATGTGCGGCCTGCTTTAGGCAGTCTGAATAAATGAAGAGTTTTTGTACTAATGTATCTGACCCTGTTATGTTTTTAGTCGTAATTAAATTATGATGTAAATTCGTCCACTTAAATTAATTATTTAGTACTTTTATGAAACCATAGCATTGAACCTCTGGAAATTATTTCTTCAGGTTTAATTTCTGGATTTAGAAGTTGTAACGAAAAAACTGTCATCGCCTTCCAGCGGCTAATTTAGATATTTTAATATGGCCTTAAAATAATTACATATACATATGTCCAAAAGTTTGGAATATTGGAATATTTCGTTTTTTATTGATTTTTATGTATATGCTTTTCTGAATAGTTAAACACCATTTTGTTTCAATTCTTAACAATACTAACTAAATCTCAAAACCAGATAAACCATATGCAAAAAATTATTTATTCTCTTGGAGTGAACAAATTAGAAAGTACAACTTACATTTAAAAATAAATTAGTAAAGAAAAAAATATTTCTTAATAAAATTTATAAATAGTATTTCCTCCATTGGCCTTTATACATGCCTGTAGGCGATTTGGCATGCTGCCGATTAACTGGTCGAGCTGCGCTTGCGGAATTCTCTCCCATTCTTCACGAGCAGCATCTTTTAGTTCGCGAAGTGTAATAGGGGGATTGTTTCGCTTTTTGATGCGTGTCTTGAGAATGTCCCAAGCATGTTCAATAACATTCATATCGAGGGAATTCGAGGACAACTGTAATGTAGATATTCCTTCTTCTTCCAGAAAATTTTGTACTGCTGCTGCTCGATGAGGAGGTGCGTTGTCATGCATAAACACAAATTCATCACCTAGTGCCCATCGAAATAGACGTACGACAGGATTTAAAACTTCCTCGATGTACACAGCACCAGTGACACTTCTCTCCAGAACCAGCAGTGGCGTCCGTGTACCACTCATAATACCACCCCAAACCACAATACTGCCACCTTCAAACGGGACACGCGGTTGGGCTGTTTCTCGGGCTTGTCGTTCTGGGGCCCTCCAAACCAGTGTTCTTCGCGAATCAGATACCAAGCCAATTTTTGACTCATCAGAGAACATCACGTTATTTAAGTTAGGACCATGTTGCACCATTTCTGTAGTCCATTGCAACCTTACTATTTTGTGTTGGTAGGTTACTTTAGGAACATGTAAGGGCCTTCTACGATACAAATTTACCGCATTTAGTAGGCGTGTTATTGTTTGCCGTGAAATATTCAGTCCTTGCAGCCTAGAAATTTTTCTGGATATACCACTAGTGGATTCCAGACGATTTCTTCGAGCTATCAATGTTATCTGCCGATCTTGTGCTGCTATTGTACATCGACTTCTACCACTTCTGGGACGATCCTTGACGTCATTTGTATCTTGGATGTTTTTTTAATTTTAGATACAGCACTCTGAGTAACATCAACAATATTCGCGATATCACTTTGGCTAAAGCCCTGTTGTAACAAAGCAATTACTCTAGATCTGTCAAAGTGAGATATTACGTTTCTAGGCATTTTTAAATGGCTCAATTCAAAAAACACATACTAAAATAATGTGTAAATATGTTAATTAGTTGAATGTGACCAAAATGGGCAAAATGATACAAAACGATTCAAAGTTTTTATCATTTTCATGTAAAAACGCTATAAAGTGAATATCAACAACAGTTGATACTCACTACCACCATAGGCGTAGATATATTATTTGTACGTATTCCAAACTTTTAACATATATGTGTATAATACATGCAATAAACTAATATTTAGATATTATTTACTAATTTATTTCAAATGTATTTTATTGTGTTCATGTTTTAATGAAATTAACGCGAAAATTCGATTAAATAAAATTATTTTGGCATACTATTCGAAAGTCAAATCAGTAGACAATAACAGTGGTTTTGAATCGTCGTCATCGAAACCAAGTTCGTCGTCATGGTAACCAATTATATTAAAAGTTTGGATTTGACAACCTTGTCAAAGAATTTATTTGTGTATTTTCAGTAGTAATTGCACAAGAGCTCTAAAATTATTGAATTTTTCCCGAGTGACACTTTGACAGTTTTAATTTCACGAGCAAAAGGCGAGTGAAATTATGTCAAAGTGTCACGAGGGCAAAAATTCTATATTAATTTTAGAGTTCGAGTGCAATTTGTTGCGATTATTTCGTGAATAAAACTGTTCAAAACCAAAATTTTATTGTAATTTATTTATGTAAGTACAAATTAGTACAATTAAACACAAAGTTTTTATAAATATTTGACGATTGAAAGTCATCACTTTTATAATTTTTAAAACATTAATTGTCATTAATGTCACTGAATGTATTTTTTCGTAGCAACGTAGGGCATCTGACGTAATATACTTAACGACGGGAGATTATCAAAAATTATCGATTTAATTCAGATTTCTGTAGCTTTCTATTGGTCAGAATCTCCTATGAATGAAATAATCAGTAGTAATTGCACAAGAGCTCTGAAATTATTGAATTTTTCCCGAGTGACACTTTGACAGTTTTAATTTATGAAATTATGTCAAAGTGTCACGAGAGCAGAAATTCTATATTAATTTCAGAGGTCGAGTACAATTTGTTGCGATTATTTCATGAATAAAACTGTTCAAAACCAAAATTTTATTGTAATTTATTTATGTAAGTACCATTAAACACACAGTTTTTATAAATATTTGACGATTGAAAGTCATCACTTTTATAATTTTTAAAACATTAATTGTCATTAATGTCACCGAATGTATTTTTTCGTAGCAACCTAGGGCATCTGACGTAATATACTTAACGACGGGAGATTATCAAAAATTATCGATTTAATTCAGATTTCTGTAGCTTTCTATTGGTCAGAATCTCCTATGAATGAAATAATCAGTAGTAATTGCACAAGAGCTCTGAAATTATTGAATTTTTCCCGAGTGACACTTTGACAGTTTTAATTTATGAAATTATGTCGAAGTGTCACGAGAGCAGAAATTATATATTAATTTTAGAGGTCGAGTGCAATTTGTTGCGATTATTTCATGAATAAAACTGTTCAAAACCAAAATTTTATTGTAATTTATTTATGTAAGTACCATTAAACACACAGTTTTTATAAATATTTGACGATTGAAAGTCATCACTTTTATAATTTTTAAAACATTAATTGTCATTAATGTCACTGAATGTATTTTTTCGTAGCAACGAAAGGCATCTGACGTAATATACTTAACGACGGGCAATTATCAAAAATTATCGATTTAATTCAGATTTCTGTAGCTTTCTATTGGTCAGAATCTCCTATGAATGAAATAATCATATTGATTCAATTAATTGATTAAGATTTAATCACCTTTTAAAGACTCGTAGAAAAAATATTGTTCCTAACTCTTGCGGAAAGTCTCTTTTCCGTACTCGACTGCTTGCCGAACTTCGCTTCGCGTCGTTCGGTAAACTGCAATCGCGTGCGGAAAAGTATGGCTTTCCGCACTATGTAGTTAGGAAAATAACTATTTTCTTCAAACGTCAAATAATGATGACATTACTTATCTAACTTGATCCTGTCAAAGTTTGATGTCTCCGCCAGCAGCAGTTTTTTTCCCATTTCTTTACGGCGGAGGGAAAAATGTCATGGCAACAATATGAAACATGTCACAAAGCAACAATACAAATGTCATTAACAACCATTAAACATCATTTTTATTTATAGTAATATTAAAAGTACAATTAGTTAATGAGGCATTTTCAAAATTGAAACCGTGCAAAAATGTTCCCGACTCTTGATACGCATTGGTAATTGTTGATGATACTGAATTTTTTCTAATAACTAACTCGGATTTTATCATAGAGTATCGTGACCACATTGTAGAAGATTTCCATTTATTTTCATTTTCCATTACATTAAAATATGCCAGTAAAACGTCTTCGGTAACTTGCCGTACTCCTCTTGTATCGCACCACTCTTGGAAGTGCTTGTACGCTAACCGATACTTTATTCCGGACTTGGAGGGCCCCAAACGTGCTACTGCATCATTAGCCGCGGACTCAATTTCGTTTAGGTTTTCCATTTTCGCACTAAATTTGCGCTTGCGGTTGCAACAACATTAAGCTGTCTTTAATAATTGCAAACAACTTTCAAACAACTGTAACCAGGGAGACGCAAATCCCACCGACGACTTAATTATTTGAATTTCTAACATCTAGACGACTTTGATAGTTGTCACAGTTAATTCCGAGTAAAAATAGCGTATGAATTGTACTATTTATGGTTGAAAATTGCTACGTTTGAAGAAAAAATAGTATACTTTATTCGGCAAAGAAGCATGACTTTTCTTGACTTGCCCTCTATTACGCGCCTCACTTCATTCGGCGCGTAATATCGGGCGCGTCAAGAAAAGTCATGCTTCTCCGCCTCATAAAGTAATATACTATTACGTATTGTATAGAAGCAAATTTGTTTTGTTTGTTATTTTTTATTTGAATATATTTTTATTTAAATTAAACTTGAGTATTCCCTAGTATGGTATCTTATAAAGCTCTATCCGTCACAAAGTGTGTAGAGGAACTAATTTAGAATCTGTCTCCACCGAATTGTTTTTCTCATTTTCTTTCCCTACAATACATTCAACTTCACTGTTCAAAAGCCCTGTATATACACTTAGGGCAGTCAATGAGGGTATGTGGCTCCGAATTCTATCCTACTATATCGATTTACGTGATATTTTCACAGTAAGTAGGGAATAGCCCAAAAAACAAAGTCTACCCTATGCGATGTGTGCTTTTGTATTGGGGGCGGTTCCCACCCCTTCTCGGTGGCGGAACTTTTTTTTGCTTAAATAACTACGGAAGTTGCTAGAGAACCTAATACTAAGCAAAAACTGTTGTATAATTTTTTTTTCGAAAACTCAATACTTTTTGAGTTATTCCTGATTGAAAATTGGCCATTTTCATTGAAACATAACACCTTTTCAAACGGTTTTTTGCGAATACTTTAAAAACTATGCATCTAACTAAAAAAACTATATAAAACATTTTTGTAGCTTATAAAACAACAAAGAGATTCTTTTCTTTTTGAATCTTTTAGTTATAACACAAAAAGAGATATGGTAAGTGAAAAAACTTGTTTTCTTGATGCATACTCAAATCAGTTTATTTAACTTGAAATAACAGGGAAACGGTCGATTTTAGATGTATAATGGTACCAATAACTTTTGTTGTGCTTGAAAAAACCTTTAAAATAAGCAATATTAAATGTCGATTACATTCAAACTATGCGAGATAAACTGTAAAAAATTTGATGACTAACGTATTTTAAGAAAAAAATGAGAAGTGTATTTAACCCCTCATCCACAAGAATTTAAATGCATCGTTTTCCTTCTACAATACATTTTACTATAGTGTTCTTTAAATGTTCAAAAAGTTGGGCCGGTTTAAAATGAATGGTTTTTGAAAGAAATAAGATCAAATTATTGAGCGCATTTTTAAATTTTCTTAAAAATCTTTCTTTTTCTCCATGTAACTCGAAAATGATAAGAGATGCCAAAAAAAAGATGCCATACAAAAATGAAGATTTCTTTTAGATAAACATTTTGTTTTTATTTTTTATAACACTATCTATTATCATTTTCAAGTTACATGGAGAAAAAGAAAACTGTTAAGAAAATTTAAATATGCGCTCTATAATTTGATTTTTTGTTTTCAAAAACCATTCATTTTAAACCCGCTCAACTTTTTGAACATAAAAATAACACCGTAGTGGTAAGTGGGCCCAAGCGGGGATTTTTGCAGTTACTCGAGCGCGTCAGATTATCATATGGGGAGAAACCTGGTGCCCTGCAGATGTACCTCTACCATATATTGGCTCTTAACACAGGGGAGTTCGTTTAGGGGGGTACCGAAAAAAAAAATTCTATCCTTAAAAATACTCGAAATTGTCAGATTAAGATAAGGTAAGTTAAGTACATGCAAAAGAGTGTATATTTAAAAGATCTGACGATTTGAGCATGGCGTAAGGAAATGGGCGAGTTAAAAAGTTTCACAAAATAAAATCGAATAATTCGCGAAATGAACGTTAGGTCGAAAAACTAAAGAATAAGTTTTCAATACTTTTCAAGATCTATCGAATGATAGATTCCAATACCCCCACCACGGAGAGCGGTGGGGGGTAAATTTAAAATTTTAAATACAAATACCGCGATATTTCGCAAAATAAACATTAGATCGAAAAACTGCAAAATACACTTAATCAATATTTTTGAAAAATCTATCGAATGGTATCAAACTCGGCCCTCCACGGAGATGGGGTGCGGGTTACTTTGAAATCTTAAATAGGAGCCCTAAATTTTTATTCCAGATTTGGATTCTTTACGTAAAAATAAGCAACTTTTATTCGAAACATTTTTTCGAATAATGGATAGATGGTGCTATAATCTGAAAAAACGATTGTTGGAAATGGAAAATTTAATTAAAAAATGGCAAGCGCCCACTAAAATGAAAAACTTTACTTAACTTTTTTTGGTTTTAGGACCTACTCTTCACAACCCAATAGGTCCCCAAAGCGCTCGAGTAACTGCACATTTAGCATACTTTGCTCCCCTGCTAAAATGTATTGTCATCAATTTTTTGCAGCATATCTCGCTTAATTTGAATGTAATCAACATTTAGTATTGATTATTTGAAAGGACTTTTCAAGCGCAATAAAAGGTATTGGTAGCATTATATACATAAAATCGATCGTTTCTCTGTTATTTCAAGTTGAATACACTGCTTTGAGCATGTACCAAAAAAAAACAAACTCTTTTTACCTACTATATCTCTTTTTGTGTTATAACTAGAAGATTGAAGAAGGAACGAATGTCTTTGTATTTTATGAGCTAAAAAAGTTTTATATAATTTTTATATTTCAATGAAAATGGCCAATTTTCAACAACGAATAAATCAAAAAGTATTGAGTTTTCGAAAAAAAATTATAGAACAGTTTTTGCTTAGAATTGGGTTCTCTAGCAACTTCCGTAGTTGTTTAACCAAAAAATTTTCCACCCCAAGAAGGGGTGGGAACAGCCCCCAAGACAAAAGCACACATCGGGATAGGGTAGACTTTGAATAAGGAGATATTTTCAGGCTATTCTTAAAATTGCATTAAAATCCATGCATTAGGATAGAATTCGGAGGTAATAACCTGTTCTTGCTCTCATTGACTGCCCTAAATTATTTCTTATGTTTTCTTTCTAATACATATCAAGAATGTCGAAATCAACTATAGCAAATAATTTTATAAAATGTAATTACTTAAATCTATCCTACCAGAATTAATAAATAAATACCCCGACAAAGATCATAATCTTTTCAACTTCAGCCTCCAATAGAAACGTTGGCAATAGCTTATATCCAGGTAATTCTAACAATTTTCTTCTTTCACAGATATTCTTCCGTTTCACTGACCACGACAATACCAGAAATCATTACAAGACCGAAAACGGCGAATAGTACAAAATTGTGCCTGAACATGATAAGTCTGGGGGTTTGGCTTGGTCTGTAAAGGGGGGCAGGGTTGGAGTTTAAGAGCGTCCGTGCACAAGCGGCGTGTCAAACACACCACTTACTGGTGCATACGCCAACGGTGCATTAGCCAAATGTAGTGACTACGTGATCGGGATCCTAACGTCGACCGGCTGAAGTGTTTTGCTTGCGTTTAATCTTTCGAATGTTGCTATTAAAATATTAAGATTAGATGAAGGTGGTTGACCTTTGTTAATTCAACTGAGACGCCAATTATAATTTACTATACATTTTAAGTGGTTAGTTGTCTCAACCGCAGCATAAATAAAAATACAGTGCAAATCTAAAGTTTACCCCCATTTATTTTCTTCTTCTTCGTCTAGCCATTCACGTCCACATCTGAACATAAGCCTCTTCAAGTCTTTCTTTCCATTGTTTTTTGTTGTACGCTACTTGTAGCCAATTTTTCCCGGCAGTTCTTTTCAGATCATCTGTCCATCTCATAGGAGGTCTGCCTCTGGGTCTTTTGTGTTGGTATGGTCTCCAGGTTAGAATTGTTCTGTGCCATTTGTTTAGATCGCTCCTAGCTACATGTCCAGCGTATTCCCATTTCCCATTTCAATTTTAATTATTTTTGTACCACATCGGTGACTTTGGTTTTCTGTCTTATCAATGTGTTTGTTCTCCTGTCCTTAAGTGATATGCCGATATTTGATACGATAGAAATTAACAGCATAATGAGAGCATTGGAGGAAAGTTGCATAGATTATCGGTACTCCAAACTGATAGCGAACATATACAATAATGTAACCGTGACCGTCCGACTACACAAAGATACCAAATCTATAAAAATCAAAAGAGGAATTAGGCAGGGAGACACGTTATCTCCCAAACTCTTTACGGCAGTACTTGAACATACTTTCAAACAATTGTAGTGGGACGCCAAAGGAATAAATATCAATGGTGAAAGGCTCTCCCACCTACGATTCGCAGACGACATAGTTCTTATAACAGACAACTTAAAAGACATTAGAACTATGCTTACTGAGTTAGATGCTGCATGTAAAAATGTTGGTTTAAACATAAATTTTGGAAAAACGCAATACATGACAAACCTGGTACCAAGCGAAAATCCATAAGTCGACGTCAACAAAATATCATTGGTCCATAAATATAAATACTTAGGGCATGAAATATAAATTGCCAGGGACAATCAAACTGCCGAATTACAGAGAAGGATCACCTTAGCATGGGCCGCATATGGAGCTCTATCAGACATCTTCAAGATCAACTTTCCAAATTATTTGAAAAGAAAGACTTTCAACCAATGTGTGCTTCCAGTCATGACTTATGGCGCCGAAACATTATAGTTAACCCAGCCCACAGCAACGAAACTTAGAGTGGCCCAAAGAAGAATGGAACGGTCACTACTTGGACTGACTCTCAGAGACAGGGTCAGAAACGAAGAAATCAGAAGAAGGACAGGCGTCACAGACGTCATAGAGCGAGTAGCATGGCTGAAGTGGAATTGGGCGGGCCATGTAGCCAGAATGAAGGAAGGGAGGTGGACCCAAAAAATTACAGTGTGGAGACCAAGAGAAGATAGAAGTAGAGGTAGACCACCTACACGATGGACAGACGACGTCAAAAGGATTGCTGGAAATTGGCTGCAGAAAGCCCAAGATCGACAAAACTGTAAGAAATTAGGGGAGGACTATGTTCAGCTTTGGATGCAGAAGGCTGGATGATGATAAAGTGATATGCCAAGCATTCTAACCTATAAAATTTAAATTAATACGTTTTCGGGTATTCTTGTTATGATATTTAGGTGACGTATTCATTTAACCCTTAGCTACTGAGGTGGATGATTCAGCAGAACGTAGACTCCGACATGCGGTATGTCATACCGTTGTCTATTCTCCTTTGTTTTCAATATACATTTATCTCATATCACCGTATTTGTGTTTACATCAACTACGGAATGGTTCTTTGCACTGCTGTAGAATAAAATACTGCTCCAAATAAAATAAACTCTATTTTTTCAAGAAAATTATGAACGCATGCATAATAATAAAAAAATGGTGAAGGTTCTTACAAAATATTTTCAAACTCAATTACAAAAAAACTTGAGAGTTGGTAAATAAAAAATAATAATACCTAGTAAAATAATGTTAGCAGTTAGATAGAACAACTGGATGAACTTGCTGCCATACGAATAGCAAAAGAAGGCACTGGGCAGCTGTTAACCATAGACACGTAAATATTGACGTGCGGTATGTGATACCGCAAGAAAACTTTACGTCAACGTGGCTCAAAGACTAAAGCTGCAGAAGTTGAGAGCAGGTACAATTACTCACCACTTGAAGATTGTGTTCTAGGAATCTTATGTAAAACACGTTTTATAACAAAATATATATGGTTGTGGAATTGTTTTTTTTTAAGGAAATTCAAAAAAAATAAATTTATATCAACGACCATGAAATGATAGTTTTTCATCACCCTGTATATGGCCAAATTTGTTTAGAATTTAATTTTACTAGCAAACAAGTGTTTCGGAAAAATTAAAACGATTAGTGATAATTATTCGACGAAATGGACGGGGCATTTAGAAACATTTCGGTGATTAGAAAGTGGAGAGAGCGTTGACGGGACAATAACGTTTTTCAGATCCTTCCGGGAAGGTATTTTAATGTGGTATACAAACTGTATTATTTTTAGTTGTAAAAGTAGAGAGTAGAAAATAACTAATTATGATTTTCCTTGAAATTTGACAAATTGGAAAAAGTTATGTGGAAGAATATTGGGTTTCTTAAGAAATAAATGGTTTGAGAGAGGTTGTTGTTTGGTGGACGAAAAATATCGGGAGAAGGGATAATGGATGTGAGAGTATGGATTTGAGAAAAAAAGAAAGTCAGTGTGTAATGAACATCGAGAGAATGCAGCCGAGTTTTTTTAAAAGTGTAGAATCAGTGTAGCGTTGGTGTGATCAGCCTTTGCGAGCAGAATCAAGTTAAAACCAAATCGTCGACCGGTTGAAGAGCTAATTTTCCTGGTCCGAGGGAGATTCATTTGTTTTGTCTAGAACGAGTAGCTGATTATTATCCGTTTTGTTCACAAGATATTCGAGAAAGTCCTGTGTGTTTTTCTTGGAAGCAGTTTTGACGAGGGGGATTTTTCGCAACAACCGGAGAGTACGTGTTGAGAGAATCAAGGACAGCGCAATCCAGAAAACGAGGAAGTGAAGAATAAAAGGTTAGTCACATCATTTGTCTGAATGGAGAAAGTTATTTATATCAAGACCATATTTGTTTACTTGTTTATTGAACGATATTTTTGTAACACAGTTAGTCATTTCAAATTTGAGAAATCAATTCAAAAGAAGAAAAGGAAAATTCATTCAATTTAGTATGAGTAAATAAGAAATTAATTAAATAAATAATTTTGTCAAAACAAGGAGATATCAGAGTTAGAGTTTTAATTTATTAAGTTAGAGATTGTTGCAACAAAGTTAAATTTTGATATTTTTGAATCATATGTACACGGCATTTAATAAAAACAATAGATTACATTTATATGAATTTGAGTGTTGTCAATTTCCCTGTTTCTACCCTGGAAGAAGTAAGCAACTAAAAATACTAGAAGCCACAGATTACAGGTATGGTATCAAATACAAAATTAGCCCTGATAATAAAATTGATTGAAAAATTTAATTGAAATTTAGTTATGTCTTTACATAGGCAATAAATAAAATAATTGGATAATATCAATCAAATTAAGAATTTGCTAATTAATCTAAATAAATAGAAAAGGTAGAGCATAACAATATATATGTGTGTATTCTATATGTAAACGTATATAGAGAAAATGTGGTGAGCAACTTGGACAGTCCATAGCAAGGCAGCTTTCGAATTGAGTAGGGAGCCGCGGAAGATAAAAACAAAGAAAAAACTTGCTATGAAACTTTGAGGACATCACCGTCTTGTTTATTATTATTCTTACATTATTATACTTATATTATTGTTATTAAATTTTTGTAGATCGTTTTTGAACACATCTATGATGTTGAATAATAATTAGCTTACCTTAGCTTAGTCATCATCAATGGTACTACAGCCCTATGAAAGAGCCTCAACCTTCCCAAGTCTATTACGCCAGTCAGTCCTATCCGTTGCCAGTTTGCTGCGCCTATTTTTCTCCCATCCTCATCTACACCATACTTCCATCTAAGTTTTGGTCTACCTCTCTCTATTTCTACTTCCCACAGGTTGTGACATAAGGATTCTTCTAGGACGGTTGTTATGCTGTGATCTTACTAGATGTCCTGCCCATCTTACTCTTCCTATTCTTATAAGAGATACTACGTCTTTACCATCAAATATATGTTTATATCTGTGGTATACTTCGTAGTTGTACCTCCTCCTCCAAATACCATTTTCACAGATGCCACCGAATATTCCTCTCAGGATCCTTCGTTCAAATATAAGCAGAAGATTTCATCTGCCTTGGAGATGGTCCATGTCTCCGATCCATATGTCAATAATGGTTGTATAAGGATTTTGAATATGGTTATTTTTGTTTTTTGGCTTAAGTTTGGCTTCTCATATGTCTACTCAGTCCAAAATAGCATTTGTTCGCTAGGATTATCCTTCGCTTGATTTCTTCCGTCATGACGTTCTCCTTGGTGATCAGTAGACTTAAGCAAATATGCAAATAAAAAGGTAGGAAATATGCGCATAAATATGCAGTATTTTATCCAAAAATATGCATGTTTACACGGGCGCCCATATAAAAACTTTTAGGGGGGGATCAGACGTGAAGATATTGTACATTACATTTTGTATACATTGGATAACCATATATATAGTTTATGGCAGCCAAAAAGCTAGGGGGAGCCACGGCCCCCCCTGCCCATATATTTTTTACAATATATATTTACAATATTTTTTTTATTTAAATAAATATTTATAATATCTACTTCTTCTTCTTCTTTAAGTACCTAATCGGAGGTTGGATATCATCATTACTATCTTTACTCTATCTACCGCTGCTCTGAAGAGTTCTATAGAACTGCATTTAAACCAGTCACAATATCTTCACATGTTGTATTAATTAACATGCATAATACCTATGTATTTTACAAACTAAGCTTATGTAATTAAATATTTAAGTATTTTAACAAATAAATGATATAATTTTGAATTGTAGTAATAAATTATCAAATGCTGTTCAAACGGTTTATTGTCGGCATTTTCAAAGCACAATAATTATTCACAATTACAAAGACACGTGTTCAAGGCTTATTTTACAACAAAAGTAAAGTGGACCGTCAAAATAAAAATTTTTACCTAGAGATATAAACTGGCAAAATTTGGAACCCTTGTATCAATGACAAAACGTGGCAAAACTATGTATAAGCCGCTATCTATTAATAGTTACTACATTCCGATACCACGAGATTATAAAACAAAATTAAAGATATTGAGATTTCCGCGCCATTTGTTACATGAATATAAAAATATATGTATAGTTACAAACAAAATTTCAAATTATATGCATTTTATGCACACTTATTTAAAAATATGCAAAATTGGACATTTTTGCATTTTTTATGCATCATATGCAAAATATGCAATTTGCATATTTGCCTAAGTCTAGTGATCAGGGAGCCTAAGTATGTGAATTTGTCCACCATTTTGTTGAGTTATCAACAGTGAATTGGTGACCGATGTTTCTGGCTCTATTGTTGTGTGTTGATGCCATCATCTGAGTTTTCTCCTCGTTTACTTTCAGGCCCATATTTTTTGAGGCATTTGGGAAAGTGGTATACATTTCTTCTAGTTTGCGTGTTGTGCGGGCAATCTTTTAATTTTCAGTACTTAAATTACGTCTCAACAGCTAATGCTGAACTAATTTTTCTTCATTATTGATGTTTTATGGACTTACTGTCTTTAAATATTTATTCTTCTTGATATACTAGTCATGTTGTGACTGTCTGATTGACATAAAGTCCATGCCATTAAAATAAACAAAATATATTTTTGGAGCCGTATGGCATATCGCATGTCAGTGGTTAAGGGTTAAAAGGGCAGTGTTTTTTAAAATTGCTTTAAAAAATATCAATTTCCAAGTGTTATATAATTTATTATTACCTATATTATTAAGCCATGTGCCTCTCACTTCTCAGAGATACCTACGGTACCAAAAGGATTGAGCTGTTGGAGACTCTTTCTGTGAAATCAAGTCCTGAGTGACTTGGTATGCTGAAGTACCTTCCAAATATTTTCTTACACATCTGGTTTTACGTGGTTTTATAGAATATTTTCACTACGACAGGTGTTTGATGATGTCTAGAAGATTTTTCGTGAAGTCACCAGTAGTAAAGATGATAATAGGTATTGACACTGATGACACTGCAATGACACTGAAGACACTGCAATGACACTGCAATGACACTGCTTTGCTGATGACACCATAGAGTTATATATTAGCATAGAGAGAGTGTCATTCAGTGCGAAGTGACGACACCATCTTTTTTATTTGGATTAGTGCTGTTTCACTCTTACGCATAGTAAAGCTGCTACAGTTGTCCTCCTCTTTCGTGCCTATATTCATACTGAATGTCATCATAGATTTTCGATACAATGTGTTAGAAAGAGATGCAGCAAACCAGTCCATGAGATCTTGTCGTCAGGAAGCGCGGAAGGTAGGCTCCCTCTATGTTAATATATACCTGTATGGATGACACTGCAGTTTTTATAAGGCCGATAATTGAGAAGAACTTAAAATTATAGCAGAACAAGACTTCAAAATTATAAAAATATGGTTGCAAATAAACAAACTCATATTAAATTATGAAAAAACTAAATATATACCTTTTGCAATATGTAAAAATTATCTGCCAACTTTAAGTTCATTAAAAATAAATAAAAAACAACAAATATTTGAAGCAGAGTACATAAAATATTTAGGGGTTATAATTGACAGGCATCTTAAATGGGACTTACAAATAAAAAATATTATAAGAAAAATACGAGGACTGCTACCAAAATTCCGCTATTTAAAAGAGTTTTTGGATGTTGAACAGCTTAAAATGCTTTACGTGTCTCTAGTACAATCTCATCTTGTATATGGAATTTTAGGATGGGTTGGAGTAGCTGATTGCCATCTGGTGACCCTTCAAAATACTCATAAATGGTTTCTTAAACTAATATAATGGAAAACGAACAACGTATCCCTCAGACCAACTTTTTCATGAAACTCAGGTTCTTGATGTTCGGCAATTGTACTGCTTAGAGCTACTTAAAAATATTCATAAAGATAAAATTCCTCTTAAAGTAAAAGTGTCAAATTATGAAACAAGAAGAAAATTGAATGTCGAATGTCTTCGCACTTTAAAAACAATTACACAACGGTCAATTGCATATTTTGCTCCAAGAATATACAATCAATTGCCCATAAATTTTAAAAATATCAAAAATTTTTATTTGTATAAAAAATTAGTTACTGCTTGGGTAAAATAAAAATGGTAGTTGTGTAACAATTTAATAAATTTAAATTATACTAGATAAAAAAACAGAAATTAGATTAGAAACTGTAAAAATAAAATATTGATCTGTAAAAAAAAACAATAAACATAAACCTGTCAATATTAGACAGATTAAGTCAACAAGCACGTTTATGCTCTTAAGACTTTTTTTACGTTTATTTTATTGTAAGTAAACTGAAATTGAAAATTATTGTAATAATAGCCTAATAAAATAAAAAAAAGTCAAAATGTAAATTCGTACAGGTTAAAACAAATTTTATATCAAAGTTTACGTGGGTATAAAAGATATTTTCAAGAAAGTATCCAAATAATACAAGGGGATCATTGTTTAAATAATTAAAAAGGGGTCATTTTTACAAAAAAAAATACTTTTTTAACTGCTGAGGTAATCCACTTATCGATGAAGGTCTATGGGATTTTTTCTGCAAATTTGAAGAGAAAATCTTTCACATAAGACTTACTAAATTAAATTTGACCCTCTATTTATTTAAATAATTGTATATAAAACCTTAAAAACAAATTTGAAAAAAAATATTTTTAGCGTTTTAAATAAGCACTATAAAATATCTTTTTTTACAGAATTAAGTTGCGCTATGTTACCAGTATTAAGCAAAAAAAAATTGGTCAAAAAATATTAAATATTTTTTGAGATATTGAATTTGTTTATTAAATGTTACTATATTTTCAATTGCAAAAACGCGGTTGTTACCAAAGAAATATTCACCTGCTTAAGATCTCATTATTTTTATTTTTATGTATATTTTTGATAAATGTATTGATAAATTCAAATTTCAATTAAACTCCCCCCTAAAATGGCATTTGAAAATTATTCAAATTTGTTTATATTTTTTTTTAATAACGTCGCGGGGATTAAGTATTTTGAAATGCCGTTTCGATAATTGGGTTCCTGGGAATTTTTTACTAATTATCAAAACTTTTTTGTCGTTTTTTCTTCTTCTTTTTTTTTCTTGGAGTTATATTACTAAGGGCCCTTTTAGGGTTAAATTTTATTAAGAATATCGAATCTCTGAGTTGTAGATTCTAGACCTAAAAATATTAAGATTTAACTAAAATCTCTTAAATAGAATGTGGCTGCTTACTGAGTTACAGGGTGTTTTATTTAAAAATTTAAAAATTATTTTTACCAAGTACTTTAAAACTATTTGACGTATCCTTATCATACTTGGCAGAAAGTGTAGCTATTATACACCCTACTAAATTGTGATGAATAAACGTTTCTAGCTAGTGACAGAGGCGTACGACAGGGGATAGTGGATGATTGACCCTTCCCAAATTCTACGCCACTGAGTGAATTATTATTTTAGCAAAATTTTTCGATTCTCCAATACTTTGTATGTAAATAACTTTATTGGTATCGATAAAGTCATCAGTTTGAGAGATATTGGAAGTTTAAAATGAATGAATGAATTAATCAAAATACCTATGCCGTTTCATTTTTAACGTCCAATATCTCGAAAACTAATGACTTAATCGTTACCAGTAAAGAGTATATTATTTACATAGAAAGTATTAGAGAATCTAAAAATTTCGCTAAAATAGTAATTCCCTCAGTCGCGTAGAATTTGAGAAGGGTCAACCATTAACTATCCCCTGTCGTACGCCTCTGGTAGTAGCTAGAAACTTTTGTTTATCACAATTTAGTAGACTGTATAGTATCCACACTTTCTGCCAAGTATGATAGGGATACGTCAAATGATTTGAAAGTACTTGGTAAAAATAATTTTTAAATTTTTAAATAAAACACCCTGTAACTCAGTAAGTAGCCACATTTTATTTAAGTGATTTTAGATCAATCTTAATATTTTTAGGTCTAGAATCTACAATTATAGATTCGACATTCTTAATGAAACTTAACCCTAAAAGGGCCCGTAGTAATATAACTCCACGAAAAAAAAAGAAGAGGAAAAAAAGACAAAAAAATTTGTTAATTAGTAAAAAATTCCCAGGAATACAATTATCGAAACGGTATTTCAAAATGTTTAATCCCCGCGACGTCATTAAAAAAAAAACAAATTATAAACAAATTTGAATAATTTTCAAATGCCATTTTAGGGGGAAGTTTATTTGAAATTTGAATTTATCAATACATTTATCGAAAATATACAAAAAACAAAAATAATAAGATTTAATACAGGTGAATACTTCTTTGGCAACAACCGCGTTTTTGCAATTGAAAATAGAGTAACATTTAATAAACAAATTCAATATCTCAAAAAATATTTAATATTTTTGGACCAATTTTTTTTATTAATACTGATAACTCTTCAAATTTGCAGAAGATAATTCTATAGACCTTCATCTATAAGTGGATTACCTCAGCAGTTAAAAAAGTATTTCTTTGCAAAAATGACCCCTTTTCAATTATTTAAACAATGATCCCCTTGTATGATTTGGATACTTTCTTGAAATTATCCTTTGTACCCACCTACACTTTGATATAAAATTTGTTTCAACCTGTACGAATTTACATTTTGATTTACATGTAGTGTAATTTTATTTTACTAGACTATAACTATTGATTTGAATAAACGTATATTATTATTATTGTCTGGGTACTTTATATTTCTATTGTCTCACAATCTGCATCTCAATCAAACTGCGTATTCCTGTCCAATCGCAAATACATCTGCTTCTTTCCAATTCCGAATTGCTCTCAAATTTAATTTTTATGATAACCTAACGGATTCTATACCGGCCCCCTCTAAGAACATGGCTTAGGTGTGTTTTTTTTTTATTTTAACAGCTTTCAATAAACCTTCTTCTTCTTTTATTATCCTTTTGGTCTATTAGTCGTCGGATTTCGGTGCTTCCTTTAAATTTCTCCATGCATTTTTAGCCACTATCTTTAAACCGGGAGCAGTCGCGCCGTTAGCACATTTATATCTCACATTTTATCCTTTTCCGTGATAACTTGATGAAACATTTTACATCAAACTTTCCACTCGTAAGTGCCTCGAAGATAATTGTAGTAATGCGTGGGATTTTTTTAATTTCTATTTATTTTTTCAATTTTTTTATTTTTTTTTTGTGGAATTTATGGCTTTGGTGAGAACCAATTAGCTTTAAAATTATCAGAAATATATTTTTTTAACATAACAACGAAATAAAAATATAAAAAGGAATTTGTTTTAAATTCGTATTTAAATTCGTATTGTGAGATTTTTCTCTCTACGCGACTGCTTACGTGACAGAAGTAAGCGCGACTGCTCCCGGGTTAATTCTTCAATAGTTTTTTCTTTATTCCTTATTGTTTCTCCGATGTGACCTATCTATTTCCTTGTGAATGTTCCCCTTCTTATATTCCTTCTTCTTCCTAATTATAATATTTGCCCTGTAATTCTATTTGTTTTCTTCCTGTTAATATGTGCGAGCCCGAATATTTACTTCTATTTAATGCACTCACCCACTCACTAATATGTATTTATTTTGTCATTTGTCTAATATATTAATTTCTTATCCTGTCCCATTTTGTTTTTCTTGCACATTTATCTCAAATGTTTGATTTTGATTGTGTTGATTTTTTATTCATGTTTTTCTGAATTGTCCAGTTTTCGCTTGCATATTTGGCACTGTTATTTTGCTAATAATAACCACTATATCTGTTCCGGAGGAACACATAGATATAGTGGTTATTATTAGCAAAATAACAGTGCCAAATATGCAAGCGAAAACTGGACAATTCAGAAAAACATGAATAAAAAATCAACACTGTTATTTTGCTAATAATAACCACTATATCTGTGTGTTCCTCCGGAACAGATATAGTGGTTATTATTAGCAAAATAACAGTGCCAAATATGCAAGCGAAAACTGGACAATTCAGAAAAACATGAATAAAAAATCAACACAATCAAAATCAAACATTTGAGATAAATGTGCAAGAAAAACAAAATGGGACAGGATAAGAAATTAATATATTAGACAAACGGAATGGGACGTTTCGATGCCGCCGGTTCATCGCCGGCCGTTTCGATGCCGCCGGTTCATCGCCAGTCCATTTCATCGCCGTCATATCTCGCATTTCCTAGAATTCCTTATTAATACTAAAAATAACTAATAATTGTAACTGTCGAAAATTCGGAAATATATCAGATAGCGATTAATTGACTGGCGATGAATCGGCCGGCATCGGCATCGAACTGGCGGCATCGAAACGGCGGCGATGAAACGTCCTAGACCCGTGTTCCTCCACCATAATTTGTAAATAAGATGGTTTTCACCGTTTTTTGCAAAAAATCGTTTTTTTGATTTCTGAGCTATATCAAAAAGTCAAAATTCAATAAAACTAGAAAAAATCGATAGCAAAGTTAATAAGCTAATAATATCATTTTGAATTTTTTGTTTATCATGATCCAATGATGAGTTCTAATGAGTCTACCGCAAGATCCATTGTTTTTTGAGGTGTCTTTAAAAATTTGCCACTCTTGCCTTATTTTTTAATATTTTTCTTGCATTTTTTCTTGAATAATCTACAAGAATGAAAAACCGCTAAACGCCGTAAAAATGAGTGGCGCATACAAGATTCCAGCTACAAAAGATCTGATATGAATATTACGTGGCGCGAAAATGTATTTTCATTTTGATGCAAAACAAAATTCTAGTTTTATTTTAAAAGATTTTTCCATAATATTTGCGCAATTTGAAGTAAAACGCGCCACAAAAGAGTAACTTTGATACAGTTTGAATTTTGAAACTCTTTTGTGGCGCGTTTACTTCAAATTTAGCAAATATTATGGAAAAATATTTTAAAATAAAACTAGAATTTTGTTTTGCATCAAAATGAAAATACATTTTCGCGCCATGTAATATTCATATCAGATCTTTTGTAGCTGGAATATTGTATGCGCCACTCATTTTTACGGCGTTTAGCGGTTTTTTATTCTTGTATCAAGAGTTTTTTAAAGTTATTTATAAATTAAATGTATGAAGTTGAATGAAATGTTTCTCAATTACACGTTATGCTTTATAAATGGTCGTCTTTGTCGCATTACCTTCCAAATGATCTAGTGTCCATCGAATGTACACTAGATTTGTTTTATATTGAAATAGATTGAAAAAAAAATATTGAGATGGCCGGTAAATAAACTCAGATTGCCCGTTGACAGATCAAACTTAGCGTCGTAACCACTAGAACTACATAAACCATTTCGGGAATAATCGTTAATTGGATTATACTTTTGTAGCTTAAAAACTTCTAAACGGCTTAACCGATTTTGATCACTAAACAAGAGTTTGAAACGTATTGACAAATAGTATCTGATGCATCTAAGGTCAAGTATAATAACTGAAGCTATTACAGGCGTTATTGAGCTTCAAAAACCGTTTTTTTCCATAGATAATAGATTTGATCATACTTATGAAGCCTATAACTTAAAAATTCGAATTTTCCCGGATATGAGGTATACACCGTTAGATTCGTCTAGAGTTCTTCTACAAACGCTCAGTGATTGGCGTAATTGGTAGGTTAAAATTTTGAGTAATTGTCGAAAAACCAAAATTTTGAAAGTTTAGTTTTTCAGTTTTTCGGATATACTGAGCTGTGTGCATGTCTGGTCCTGACGGCTTACACACCATTTGAAAGAACTCAGCACTATTCATTTGGTGTATTTGCGGTTCTCCTGTCTCTTCTTGAACCGAAGATATATACCCCCAAAATATATGCCGTTTTGTACTTATCAAGTCCTATAGCTGGCTTATGGGTAGTCAAAAGTCACAAACTACACCGGTTCTGAATCGGCCCTGATACCCTCTTCAAACACAGAAAAAAATTCAGATCGGTTTTTTTTCAGAACTTTTCCACATACATACATATAGACAAACATTGTCCCTTTTTAAAATAGAAATTGAGTCATATGTCTGAGCTCCGTAACTTTTGAATGGTATAACCGATTTTCAAAATTAGACATGCGTTGGAAAGGTAATGATCAGTAATATTAGAAGCCGTAAAGGTCGGACTTAAATTTTTGAAGTTTTTGGGAGTTTTGGGGACGAGAACGAAAAACAGACCCTAAATAGGAAGGGCCGTAAAATCCACACCCTTGACCAAAATGGATGGTTGACATATGAATGGCTGAGTCTTTTCCTGAACTTTAAGATGGAAGTTGGCCCAATTTTCAATACAGTCAGATTTAGAAAATCGAAAATTTCATGTATATATAGTGTCGCGTGTAAGGGGTGTTGGTGTGCGCCATCTATGAATTGTACTGAATATGCCTATTTAATTTAAAGATACAATATTTCTACCATACATACTTTAAAAAAATGTGATTGAAATATTGATTTCAACCCCTACGCCCCCCTTAAGGATAGCTATGACACGGTTTTGATAGGCAACATATACTAGAAATATTTGTCTATGTATGAAATTATATAAAAAAAATGTTTCATTCAGCAAGCAGATGGGTACAGATCGACCTATATTCGGATCTTAGACTATGATAATATTAACTAGTTTTGATGGGAAATAAGCCACAATTTTACTAAAAAATGATTTTATTAACGTTTCAACGCCCAAATCGGGTGTCGTTGTATTGATAATATATTGTATGATTTTATACGTAATAATTAAGGGTAAAATATCTTATGGCAGGAGAGTCCAAGCGGGGATTTTTGCAGTTACTCGAGCGCGTCAGATTATCATATGGTTAGAAACCTGGTACCCTGCAGATGTACCTCTACCATATATTGGCTCTTAACACAGTGGAGTTCGTTAAGGGGGGCCCGAAAAAAAGTCAATCCTTAAAAAAACTCGAACTTATCAGATTAAGATAAGGTAAGTTAAGTACATGCAAAAGAGTGTATACATATGTCAAAAATCTGACGATTTGAGCCGGGCGTAAGAAAATGGGTGAGTTCCAAAGTTTCACAAGAAAAAAGCGAATATTTCGCGAAATAAATGACAGATCGAAAAACTAAAAAATATGTGCTCAATACTTTTTAACAATCTATCGACTGATATCAAACACGACTTTCCACGGAGAGGGGTGGGGGTAAATTTAATATTTTAAAAACGAATCCCGCGATATTTCGCGAAATAAACATCAGATCGAAAAACTGTAAAATACACTTATTTAATATTTTTAAAAAATATATCGATTGGCAACATACACGACCCCCACGGAGGTGGGGTGGGCGTTACTTTAAAATCTTAAATAAGAGCCCCTTTTTTTATTGCAGATTTGGATTCCTTACGAAAAAATAAGTAGCTTTTGTTCGAAAATTTTTTTCGAATTATGCATAGATAGCGTTATAATCGGAAAAAACTTTACTTAACTTTTTTTGGTTTTAGGACCTACTGTTCACAACCCAATAGGTCCCCATAACGCTCGAGTGACTGCACATTTAGCATACTTTGCTCCCCTACTATTACGAAAGCTCCTTAGATTGATGGGCTGTAAACTGTAACCAAAATATTTATAATTTGGCCTTGTCAAAAAACCCCTAAAGCAATATTACCTGCGTCCTTAATTGTAGATAATTCACGCATAACTGCATGAAGTTAAATAAGAAAATAAAGTAAATCAAAAACTGAATTAAAAAGGATTAAATAAGCCGAATAGAAGTGGCACTAACACCGTAACAATAAATCTTTTGCGAGGTATTAATATTTTTACTTTGCGATTGAATTTCTTGTATAAAGCGAAATCATAATCCCCTCTTTACAAATCTCAGTCAAACTACAAAGATAAATCTCAAAACAGCCCCTAACACCCAGCAGAAAATCTCCATTCCTTACCGGGAGAACTTGCTGTGCCGGGGGTGCTTTTCGTCTTCTTAAAAATCCATAAACCGAATTCTGGTATGAACCGAATAAGAATATACTTATTGTTATTTATTCTGGTAATAAATATCAATGAGGCAGTCCTTATCCCACCAGAGGGAGCTACCGCCCATTTATCATGTCTTGCCACCTGTGTCCTTCTTTTCTTATAGCCCTTCGAAGCTGTCAGACTTCTCTGAGACTGCTGAGGCCGTGTTCTTCCTGCCCAATTAAAACTTTTCAGATTGACAGATTTATTTTTTGTCGGTTTTGCAGCGACGAAGACGGTGATTGTTATTCAGTGGCCAGATTGGTTATCGACCACTTTTAAAAGTGCCACGACGAGGGTAAATTATTTTCGGACCAACAAGTGAAATTAGCGGCTAGTCCAGTTACTGGGACATTTTCTCCCTAACTTTTTTATAAACTTTCATTTGTCTGAAATTTTTGCAGTTGTTAGGAAGTTACTCAAGAAACATAAGTTATATGGTTTTGATGTGTGCTTTAACGAAAGAGGCATTGTTTGGGATGAACGTACTTGCTCAAACATGTCGTGATATATCTGGTAACATGTAGGTGCATACTGTTGTTGTATTTGTTTTATAGTTTTTGACTTTCAAAAGGCACTTGATCATGTCAAGCAATCTTGGGGCAGAGGGATGCGCTCTTTTTCTAATCGGCGTAAAGCTGAGCGGGAAAAGAACAAATCTCAGGGGACGAGTTTTGCACGGAGAGTCTTAGGACTTTGCATCTCCTTAAACTATCCCAAGACCGCTGGGTACTCCCAACAATGATTGGGGGTGTGTAAATAATCTTTGATGGCACCCTTCTCGTGGGGCCCTTTTGAAACTAAACTCAGAGGATCTAGACCAGATAGTCGATAAACAATCTCCAAGCCAAGTCGTTAGACACCGTGGTGAAGGCTGTAAGGCACTGGGGTGACAGTGTCGCAAACGGTTTCTTTGGGGCAACAGGTCGCACCCCTTAGTATTTAGACCTTACCCTCGCAAGCGGGGCTCTGCGAGGAGTTGACTGTCCTTCCCTAGCTACTCGTGGGACCAATATAGAATCTCAAAATAAAACAAAAAAAGTAACAACTCAGAGCCAAAGGGTTCCAGAAGCCGAAGGCAAAGGGAACTATAAAGCCAAAATCAGAGTTCCTAAAGCCGAAGGGCAGAGAGCTTCTAGAGAAGATACGAATGCCGAAAGACCAGGAATTTCTACAGAAATCTCCCAAACTGATAGGCAAGGAACAAGAAAGGCTGTCAGAGTAACAGCGTTGGAAGACGTTGATCTCATGGAAGACGAAGAAATTAGGGATGAAAAGCTATCTGGCATCTCTAAAGCCAAAATCAGTTAGCGGGTGAAACAAGACCAATATTATACATACAAGTAAAAAGGGCTGTAACCAAGGCCAATTTCATCAAAGCTGCTGAAAGGGCAAAAGAGATGTCGTCAAAGCCATTAGAGGCCATGATAAAACAAAACCAAACCCAGAAGGCCGAAGGCCCAAAAAGGCTAAGGTCAGACAGAAGCACACCACCCGAAAGCCAACGCAAAGGGAAAAGGCCAAGAACCGAGGGTGTGACTTTCAGCTAAGCTGCCGCATCTGTTAAGGTCGCAGCAGTACTAACAGGATTCCCGAAAGTCAAGATGGATGTGGATAAGCTTAAGGCAATCGAAATAGCCATCTTGGCTGCTTATAAGAAAATTCCGGAAGCCGGACCACAGGTTCGCTACCTAAAGAGTACCTACAGACCGGGTTTCTTAGAACTAAATTGTGCGGATGACATAAGTGCAGGGTGGCTAAAGGAGGTGATTCCATCCCTGAAGCCCTGGGAGAGTGCATCTCTCAGGGCCGTGGAGGGGGAAGGTATACCCAAGCCGCACTCATGCACTGTCTTCGTACAGGATGAACATGGGGAACGCCTCGAGTTTAGATGGCTCAAAAACATCGAAAGGTGTGGGAGCCGGCATAGTAGGGACAAATGAAGGAATTCAGTTCCCGGTTAGTCTATCAAAGGATGTCACAGTTTTCCAGGTGGAAATAACGGCAATACATCACTGCGTGGAAGAAATAGAAAGGCAGAAAAGAACGTTCCATTCAGTTGCCATCTTCACAGATAGTCAGACAGCGCTTAAGGCACTCAATTCTGTAGAGGTCAATTCTAAGCTAGTATGGGATTGTGTGAGTGCCCCAAATAAACTGTAGCAAGGTTACGGTAGCCTGAGTACCGGGGCACGAGGGTCATAAGGGCAATGAAAAAGCAGATGAAATGACCAAACAAGGCTCATTAATGCCATTCGTGGCGTTGCAAAGGCAGTTACAAGAATGGCTAAAAGAAAGTGGGTTGCTCACAAATCTTTGGAATGGTCGAGAAAATCACCAGGTCAAAGACAGGCAAAACAGTTCATTACAGAACATTCGCCAAAATGTAAGGCAGACCTAATAAGCAAAGACAGGAAAACAGTCAAAGCCATAGTAGGTCTGCTAACAGGGCACTATAAGCTGAATAGGCACTTAAAGCTGATGGGATTGGCAGATGATGACCTGTGCAGATTCTGTTACCTGGAAGAAAAAACAGCAGAGCACATTTTATGTCATTGTGATAGTCTGGCAAATGTGCGTTCTTTGCATTAGGAGAACAAAATCCAACGGCAAATAGGTACATGGAAGGTTCAGTCTCGAAGCTATTAGACTTTTTAAAAAGAGTCAGACTAGAGAATGTTATCTAGGACTAGAGGATCACAATAAATCTGAAAAGGTCGCAGTGGAATAGGCCAGAAAGCCACCGTTCTAAATCTGTCTATCTATCTATCTGTCAAGCAATCTTTATTAAGCGAAGTTCTCAGAAGCGTTGGCTTGGATGGCAAAGACGTTTGCATAATTGCAAATTTGTATTGACATCAAACATCAGTTTTAGTAGACGGTTTGGAATCACATGATCTTCATATTAAAAAAGTAGTACAGCAGGGATGCTTCTTGTCGCTCCTGCTTGTCAACGTTTCTTCCAAAAGAATTTTCAGAAATGTACTTTCTGAAAAACAAGTAGGAATAATTGTGAAAGGTGAAATCATTAATAATTTGCGATATGCAGATGACACAGTACTCCTAGCTTCTACTCAAGAAGATCTGTAAACATTACTTATAGTCAAAATAAGTTATCAATCGAAGTAGCACAGAAAACAACAATAAATATCGTTCCCATACCATCAGATTATCAACAGGTGGAATAATTTCTTTGGTTACAACCTCCCGAGATTTTCAAAAATTATAAATCATACAGGATGCCGAGGAAATTAAGATGAGAGAATTGGAGAAAACAGGATATAGCACTACCGATGAGGAGTAAAAAACCTCCGAAAACGGTATGGACTCTTATTGCACTCTCCGATTTAACCATAGTATTATGCAGCTGCTGCATTTTCGTGTTGCAAAGAAATTGAAAATGTTTATACATTTTAATTTATTTACTCTTTTGTTGAGTACTAAGGAATCTTTCTTGTTGGAACTTTTACCACGCTGAGCAAATGGGTTGTGAATAATTTAAAATTCTCTCATCTTAATTTCCTCGGCATCCTGTATGATTTATAATTTTTGAAAATCTCGGGAGGTTGTAACCAAAGAAAGTATTCCACCTGTTGTCAATCTGGTGGTATGGGAACGATACTTATAATTGTCATTTTCTGTGCTACTTCGATTGATAACTTATTTTGTTTTTCGGTAGATGGCTCTAGTTCTAGTTCATCCACGGCATTTCGTTATTTGTAATTCAGAAGGGTCAAAGTATGATACCTGGGGAAATCGGAGAGAAGACGATATGGGACTACTGATGAGGAGGAAAAACCTCCGAAACCGGTATAGACTCTTCCTGCACTCTCCGATTTAACCAGAGTATTATGCAGCTGCTGCATTTTCGTGTTGCAAACAAATTGAAAATGTTTATACATTACTGATAGTAATGTTAAGAGCTGTAAGGAAGCAGATATAGATCTGCGAAACATACCAACATGGAACATACGAAAATCCTGAATACTCGTAATAAGTACATATTAGATAAAACCGTATATGTACCTAAGTGGAGTTGATCTAATTTATTGTTTAACTTGAATTAGTAACTCAGAGAGTCAGGGTGAATTTAGATCTAGGATAGAGCTGTCCAGAGCCGCTTTAAGCAGGATGTCCAAAAGTATTACGTAACAGAGACCTATTTTATTTAGCGTATGGCTTAAGTATATCACAGAATATATTTAGATTTATGCATTATACAATGCATCACAAACAGATGTCCAATTTTTTTATATATTCGATTGACCCTTCGGTTGCCATTACAAAGTCTATAGGGTCGCCTGTGTATGCTCTGCGTGGGCAGTCCTGAACAATGTGACTGATCGTCTGTCTTGCAGCGCCGCAGTCACAAGAAGGCGAGGGGAGTTTACCCCATCTGTGGAGGGAGTCGGCGCATCTTCCACAGTTTGTTCGAATTCGATTAAGGGCTGCCCAAATCTTACGGGGACGTTCAAATTCGCCAGGTTTCCCTATGATGTCCGGTAGACTATGGTAATGCGGATCTGTCCTACTTTCCCAATCTTCTCTCCATCGGGTATTTAAGTCAAAGTTGGATTGCTGCAGCGCTTGAGCAGATTGTAGAGGGGGTAACCTGGATCGGAGACGGTTTCCAAGAATATCGGGGATGTCGTTGTGGACTAGAAGCTGGCGACTGTCCATTATTTTGTTATATTCTTTAACCAATGCATGTTCGCGGCGTAGGTTGGGTGGTGCTATATCACTAAGGGTAGGTAGCCACATTGTAGGGGTGGGCTTAATTGTGCCTGTTATCATACGCATAGTACGGTTTAGTTGGGTGTCGACCAGGTGGGTATGCCTGCTATTTAGCCACACTGGAGCACAGTATTCTGCCACTGGATATATCAGGCCAAGAGCAGAGGATCTTAATGTTGATGCTGTGGACCCCCATGTAGTGCCGCAGAGTTTCTGTATTATATTGTTGCGTGTTTTCAATTTTGCTTCTGTTTTCGTCAGGTGTTCTCTGAATGTGAGCGTTCTGTCTAGAGTAACCCCAAGGTATTTCGGGTATTTATTGTGTTTTAACAGCTTGTTATTAAAATACACTCGCAATTCTCTGTTTGCCAACTTGTTGTTTAGATGAAAAGCTGATACTTCAGTTTTTGTAGTACTTGGCTGTAGTCTCCATTTCTTAAGGTATTCGCTGAGGATGGATAAGTCATTCATGAGAGTGATTTCTGTAGTTTCTAAAGATTGGTGGCTTGTTGCAAGGGTCCAGTCGTCAGCATATCCAAACTTCCGAGATTCGGTTTCAGGCATGTCAGCAATATAGAGGCTGAAAAGTAAAGGGGCAAGGACAGAACCCTGTGGAAGACCATTGTTAAGTTTCATCTGTCTACTCGTCTCCTTTCCCATTATAACCTGGAAGGCTCTGTTGGTCAGCATGTTGTCAATGAGGTTAATTATCTTTCTGCAGGGGATAATGCGGGCCAGTTTATATATTAATCCCTGTCTCCAAACAGTATCATATGCTGCTGTTGGATCTATAATTACTGTTGCTGTCTTTTGTTTCTTTTGAAAACTAGCTTCTATAAAAGTTGTTAATGACAGCACTTGGTCCGTACAGCTTCGATGAGGGCGGAAGCCAGCTTGTTCAATGGGGACATTTTCTAGTATCCTGTGACTAATTCTGTTGAGGAGAAGCTTTTCTAATAGTTTATATACCATGCTGAGTAGAGCTATGGGGCGGTAGTTTTCTGGCTTATCGTTTGATTTGCCCGGTTTCGGAATTGCAATTATCTTTGTTCGCTTAAGTGAGAAAGGAATGTTACCTGACTGAAGTATATCATTAAAGAACATTGCAAGCCACTGTTTCGTGTATGCACCACTGTGTATCAAGAACTCTGGATGGATACCATCAAAGCCAGGTGCTTTACCTGATTTCATTTCTTTCAGCGCATGTGTGATTTCAGAAATAAGTATTCTTGCTGAATATTCGGAGTTCGTTCTGTTCATTTGTTTTAATGCCCTTAAGTCTCTTTGAACAGAGACCTAAACTTGGTATTGAGAAACAAAATGTGGTGCGATAGAAAAATTTTAAAAGTTTTTTTGGGTGGGGAAGGTTCGAGACTCCACAATACTAGAACGTCTCAGCAAGACTACTGAGATTATAAAAAGCATCAAAAAAAGAAAGCTGGAGTATCTCGGACATGTAATGAGAGGTCCTAAACATAAGTTGCTATAAAATTATATGCAAGGAAATAATAGGCAAGTATATTAGATGTAAAAAGCAGACGTGGCGCAAGCTGTGACTCAGACCATCTACTAGTGCAGACACGGTTTAGATGCAAAATCAGTCGACAGGTAAAGGAAAAATATCCAAAACAAGAAAAACTAAACTTAGATAACCTAAAAGTCCCTGAGGTACAAGAAAGATTTGAGAGAACAATGGATGAAAAATTACTAGAAGAAAACAGAGCAGACTCCACAATAGAAAATCAATGGAACACCATAAGCAGTATCATACTAAACACAGCGAAAGAAGTCATAGGAACAAAGACACAACGGAGAGAAGAAACATGGTTCGATGAAGAATGCAAACAAGCTATACAGGAAAGAAATGAAGCACATAAGAATTACATACTCAGACGTACTAGAGAGAGGAAAACAGAATTTGAGAACAAAAGACGAAGAGCAGATAAACTGTGCAGGCAGAAAAAGAGAAAGTACGAAAACCAACGGATACTAAACATAGAGAGGGGGTTTAAGGAAAACGAAACACGTAGTGCATACCAACTTATTAAACATTTAAGACAGGGATACAAACCGAAGACTAGCCTCTGCAAAAATAAGAAGGGTGAAATCATTAGCGATATGGACGAAATTAAGATAAACTGGATGACATATTTTAAGGAAGTATTAAACAAAGGGGCACAACCACCATTACAACAACAGAGGCAGCAGCAGGCACGGCAGGAGGTACAACAACAAGAGCTGGGGGAAGATGGAGAAGAAAATGAATTAACTAGACCCCCAACGCTAGAGGAGGTCCAAACGGCAATCCACATACAAAAAAGCCATAAAGCACCAGGAATAGATAAAATACCGGCAGAACTACTCAAGCAAGGAGGAAGGAATTTGACACAACAGATATATCAGCTAATACGAGAGATATGGATAGAAGAAGAAATCCCCCAACAATGGAAGAAAAGTATAATCTGCCCTATTCATAAAAAAGGAGACAAACTGTTGTGTCAGAATTATAGAGGCATCTCTTTACTTTGTTCGGGATACAAAATATTCACAAACATCCTTAATCGAAGACTTCAACCTCTCACGGAAAAAATCATCGGGGAATATCATGCAGGGTTTAGGCAAAATAGATCTACCATTGACCAACTATTTACAGTTAAACAAATACTAGCCAAAGCATGGGAATATGACATGGACGTTTACAATCTCTTTGTAGATTTTAAACAAGCCTATGATTCAATAGATAGAACAATTCTACCTAATATATTGGAAGAATTTGGCATACCATCAAAATTAATACGACTAGTGCAAATGACAATGACAGAAACAGAAGCACAAATATGTATTCAAGGACAGATCACTGATGCGTTTACGATAACGCAAGGACTGAAACAAGGCGACGGACTGGCTCCAACGCTTTTTAATCTTGTTCTTGAATATGTAATTAGACGGTTGACGGTAAGCGGAAATAACATACTTACAAACAAATCTACCCAATTAGCAGCATACGCGGATGATATAAACATAATGAGCAGAACAATGAACGCAGCGGAAGAAACCTACGTTGAGTTGAAACAGAGTGCAGAAGCAGTAGGGCTAGCAATAAACACAAATAAAACAAAACTACTCATACAAACCAGATCAAATAGACCGGCGCAACAACACTTTATTGACGATATAGAACATGTGAATAGATTCACGTACCTAGGAATGGATCTGGTTGCAAGCAATGAAGAAGAACCGGAAATAAATAGAAGGCTTGTGCTGGCAAATAAAGCCTATTTCGCGATGGGCCACATATTCAAATCGCGAGACGTACACCGGAAAACAAAACTCCGGGTATATAAAACAATAATCAGGCCCATAGTAAGTTATGGCTGCGAAACATGGGTGGTGACACAGAAATCTGCCAATGCATTAGATGTGTTTGAAAGAAAAGTATTACGTAGGATACTGGGCCCAATAAGTGAAAATAACAACTGGCGAATTAGGTATAATAGAGAAATATACGAGCAATATAGCGAACCAACTCTAGCACAACACACTAAACTGCAGAGATTACGGTGGGCAGGGCACGTGGTCCGCATGCATGAGAATAAAATCACCAGAAAATTGCTGAATGCAAGAATGCAGGGAAGAAGACCTGTTGAAAGACCTAAAAAGAGATGGGAAGACGAAGTCGATGAGGATGCCAAGAACATTCTGGGAACGCGTTCATGGAAAAGAACAGCGGTAAATCGAAATGATTGGAGAAGCTTATTGAAGGAGGCCAAGGCTCGATTTGGGCTGTAGTGCTATTGGATGGATGGAAATAGTAGGCAAACGCAGTCCCGGACGAAGGAGGACTTCATGTTTGAAGAACTTGCGAGATTGGTATGATATTGATAAAATCATGATATTTAGGGTATTAGCAAATGAAATTAGGATAGCTATGATGGCAAACATGTTCTTAAAGGATATGCTTTATGAAGAAGAGAAGATGTGTGCTTCTACCCCAAGGGTGATTGGCAACCTTGTAACGAGGTCGTTGCGTTTGTTGCTCCAGGTAACAAAAATTCAGCCGAAGACAGAAGGTTCGCTTTTTAAGACGTTTATTTTAGAATCAAAACATTACAAATGATAAGATAATTAGTCTTAATTACTACTCGTTAATTTCGTTAATAAAATATATTTTAAACCTACGTATTAAACATTAGGTTCGGGTTGATGTGACGATATCTGGTACATGAATGAATACAACCGACGATCGCGTGGATTAGGAATAATTACAGTTATTAATATGAAACGGACATATAAGGAGAGGAAAGCTCGCTCAGCTCGCCAGCGGAAAAGACACGTAGGGAAATACGATCAACGCTCGTAAAAGGACGTTTTATTGAAAAATGTGCAATGCCCAAAAATAAAACTTATAAAAAAACAAAGAGATTGGTTTTTTGCGTTGTCAAGTACAATACGAAGCGATTTATAGTTGTTTAAAAAATGGCTTTATATTTTTGGGGTAACTATACTCGATGTACATTAACATCAAATATATGATAAATATAAAACGATAAAAGATACGTGAAAAATGGTTTTATACAAAATGTGGCTTTTTTCATAACACAAATTTTGATTTTCTTTTTTTTTTTTAGCCAGAAAAATTACAGAGATGTAGATAATTTAAGTTCGAGATAAAGCATCTTACACACCAACCTGTAATCAGCATTTTGACCCTGTACTATATTAAAATAAAGGGTTCTAAAATATTTTAATGTACCTAGGCTTGAAGCTTTGGAATTTTGGAATTCAGAAAAATGGCCATCTGATTGGTGTACCTCAATTTATATCCCACTACACAAAAAAGGAACTACTACCAGATGTGAAAACTACCGCACACTGTCACTAATAACACATGCTAGTAAAATCTGGTTGCATATCATCAAAAACAGATTAAAAAGCTATCTACATTACCAAATACCTCAGGAACAAGCGGGGTTTTTAAAGGGTAAAGGTGCAAGGGAACAAATCCTGAACTTGAGACAACTCATTGAAAAGTCTAGAGAATTTCAAGTACCCATGATTATATGCTTCGTTGACTACCAAAAGGCATTTGCTTGTGTAAGCTGGATAAATCTGTGGTCAATTTTAATAGAAATTGGCGCACCAATGCACCTGGTGACACTTATTAAAAATCTGTACTAGTCTAATATAGCACAGTACGACTAGATCAGAAGTTCTCAAACCAATTCAAGACCGAGAGAGGTGTTAGACAAGGATGCGTGTTGTCACCTGACTTATTTAACATTTATGGTGAACATGTCATGAGGATGGTTTTAGCAGGATGGGCCGGTGGAGTGACAGTAGCTGGTAGAAAAATCTCCAATTTAAGATTTGCTGATGACACTAGGTTTATAGCAGCAAATGAGCAAAAAATGTTTGATCTTCTGCGAAGAGTTGAGTACGAAAGCAATAAAGTTGGTCGGAAAATCAATAAAGCTAAGACAAAAATAATGGTGGTCGACAGATTTGACACTATTCAACTGACTAACATATTACAGGAATACCAGATAGTAAACACCTTTGTCGATCTCGGGTCTAGTATAACTAACGATGGTAACTGTGAAGCAGAAGTTCGGAGACGTATTGGTATGGCAAAAAATGCGATGAGTCGCCTAACTAAACTTTGGAAAGACAGATCTCTCTCAAAATATCAAGATGAGACTGGTGAATGCCCTTGTATTCTCAATATTTCTATACGGAGCAGAGACTTGGACTCTTCGCGCATGCGAGCGCCAAAAAATTGATGCCTTTGAGATGTGGCGCTGGAGAAGAATGCTGCGCATACCTTGGACAGCTCATAGGACAAACGTTTCCATTCTAAACCAACTCAATATTGAAAAAAGGCTATCCACAATATGTCTGCAACGAATTTTGCAATTCTTTGGTCACGTGGTTCGCAGAGGTGACGACAGTTTGGAGAGATTAATTGTTTCTAGAAACGTTCCGGGGAGAAGATCAAGAGGACGATCACCAACTAGATGGTCTGACCAAATAAAGCATTCAGCTGGAAACTCATTCTGCGAAGCTCTTAGAGCAGCTGAAGATAGAGACCAATGGAGAAACATTGTTAGGAATATTGGAAGAAATCACGATCCTCAGTAATGGGGAAACGACAGGAGAGAGAGGCTTGAAGCTTTTGAAATTATTCTTAAAATGTTTTTTAATTGACACCATAGCTTAAAGTTTAGCTGTAGTGTCCATTGAAAAAACATAGCTTCAAGTTTAGGTAAAGTTTAACATTATGTTTATATGGGATTAAGTCACAATTATTATTGGTGTATTGAAAATTATATTTTTAATTAACTGATGATTTAACATTTCGATTTCAGCTCGGAAATCGTTCTAAAATAAAAGAAATTATTCTGAAAAATTGTCGGAAGATTTTTCATAAGCTGGATAATTTTGGCTCAATCCCATATAAACATAATACTTAAGTAAGGGTAAAAACATGCCGAAGCAGTGTTGCCAATCGCATTTCTCTAGATTATCCGATGATCGCTCGAAAAATATCCGATTTGTCACGAAAAGGTATGCTAGGTCAAAAATTATTCTGTTATTAAAATCAATGTTGCCAATGTTATTCTTTTAGTCCCCTTAACCACCATCAAATAACAAAATCCGTTGTTCGTACGCCAATCAGTTGATTGTAATCAATTATCATTATGATAATTAACATAATTGATTGATTAATGAATTCAAGTATTACGTAACGCGATTTTTAAAGATTTTTGACACCCCCCCCCCCCCAACCTGCGTTGAAGGTTAATAATAATATTTGAATAAAAAAATAAATTTGAATAAAAAAATAACTAATACTTGAACGCTCCCTTATTGCCATAATTGATTAATTAATCAATTAATCTCATAATTGTAATCAATTATGTTTTCAGCAACCCAATCAAAGTTGACATTGACAGTAATTAAATATTTGATAATGATCAGTTGATTCCATTTCTGATTAGCGTTCGAACAACCGGCCCTTTAATCTACTGGATTCTCTATTTCACGGTTTAAAAATTTTCGTTTATAGATGAAAATCTCGTATCTTATCTGATTATTACCTAATTTATGTATGTAAATACTATTTACTTACTATTATTATATTATTCGTATTTTGTATTATCGTAAGTGTTAAATTCTAAATAAATAAATAAATCTAAATATTTCATTATTTGGATCGTTATATTAATTTATTACATATAATTATTTAAGTAAAAAAACACTTTTAAATATTATTTTATTAAAACGTAATAACTACCTAAAACTAGGTACTGGAAAAATAAATAATAAATAAATCAATACAAAATAAACTACAGCTACATTAATAGCATAGGCGCAAATTTTCTGGTCAATGCTTTTAAAATGCATTATTTTTATCGAGTCCTGAGTTACTTAAGCACTGCACTACATAAAATGAAAATAAAACTAAATCGTGCGTGAATTAGCTTTCATAAGTTTAAAGACTAAAAACTCATCGGACGGAAATAAACTCATACTCATCGAACTAATACTCATCAAAACAATAACATTGGACGGCAGACGGTTTTTGAAATTTGAATTGTATTAATATGCCTTAAGTGGATGCACTTGTGCATTTAAATTCTAAACAAAAGAATCGGCACATGTCCCTTTTGTCAAAAGATGAAAAGTATCGGATGTCAATCCAGTATAGACTATTTATAAAAATTTGGGCGGAACCAAACAAAATTATGTGCTGTTGGTGTTGGGAATATATGGATGAGAAAGTTTTAGTCGATGGTAGATACACTGAAAAATATCCGCAAATATCCGATTTATTTAAAGATACGAAGAAGATACGACAACTCTCAAAAAGGTACGCAAATCAGATAATTATCCGCCTATTGGCAACACTGTATACATAGATGAGCGCGGTGTAGGTCGCGATTGCGGTTGCTACATCGATATCAAAATAAACGTTCATTTTCTTATGAGATCGCGCGGAAACCCGTTCACCCTCGCGACCTTGCATCGCAGTTTACAGCGATGTCGATGCCAAAACAGGATACGGAAAGCATCTTCGGTATGTTCTGCCCGTTATCGATGTAAACCTCGACCGCGATCGCGACCTACATTGCGCTCATCCATGTATCTTCGGCATGCTTTTACCCTTAGAGCTGTTTCACATTATAAGAATTTAAACGTGCGAGGGTTAGAACGCACGACAACAATCCAATGGTGGCTCATGTAATCATAATATGGAGCCTTTCTCACTAGATGGTGGTTGGAACGTTCGGTGAAGTCGCTGTGTTTATGTCGTCCCTTGCTACAACAACAGACGGCAGCCGTGCCGTCTTTACGCACCCAGTAGCATAGGGGACTTAATGCATCCTTTCATATGATACTGTCGTTCAGTCGCACGAAGGTAGTTTTCTTGGTTGTTTGGTACGTTATTTTCATTTACACTTTGTGGCTATTTGAAGTAGGTGCATATATTTTATATTATGATATCTCAGATGGATAGTGAAATAATAATAACATTAATTGAAGCGAGACCTGTTCTTTGGGACAAAACAATAGAAATATATAAAGATAGAAACTTGACGAGAAACGCTTATAATGGTGTATGCCGTACACTTAACATTGAATTTGATGAATTAGTTGATAAAGAAAAAAAAACACATTTGGTAAGTACAGCAAAATTAATTATATGTTACTGATAATAACAGTAATTAAAACTGCTAAGCATATTAGTCTAGTAAAATAAAATTACACTACATGTAAATCAAAATGTAAATTCGTACAGATTGAAACAAATTTTATATCAAAGTTTAGGTGGGTACAAAAGATATTTTCAAGAAAGTATCCAAATCATACAAGGGGATCATTGTTTAAATAATTAAAAATGGGTAATTTTTCCATAAAAATTAATTTTTTAACTGCTGAGGTCATCCAATTACTAATGAAAGTCTATAGGATTGTTTTCTTTAAAGTTAAAGGGTGAATCTTTCATATAAGACTTACTAAATTAAATTTGGCCTCCTATTTATTTAAATAATTATACATAAAACTTTAAAAACAAATTTACAAAAAATTATTTTTAGCGTTTTTAATAAGCACTATAAAATATCTTATTTTACAGGATAAGTTGCTCTATGTTATCAGTAAAAATAAAAAAAATTGGTGCAAAAATATTTAATATTTTTTGAGATATTGAATTTGTTTTTTAAATATTACTCTATTTTCAATTGCAAAAACGCGGTTGTTACCAAAGAAATATTAACCTGTATTAAATATTATTATTTTTATTTTTATGTATATTTTCGATAAATGTATTGATAAATTTAAATTTCAATTAAACTTCCCCCTAAAATGGCATTTGAAAATTATTCAAATTTGTTTATAATTTGTTTTTTTAATAGCGTGGCGGGGATTAAATATTTTGAAATGCCGTTTCGATACTTGGGTTCCTGGGAATTTTTCACTAATTAACAAATTTTTTGTCTTTTGTCCTCTTCTTTTTTTTCTTGGAATTATATTACTACGGGCCCTTTTTGGGTTAAGTTTCATTAAGAATGTCGAATCTCTAAGTTGTAGATTCTAGACCTAAAAATATTAAGATTGGTCTAAAATCACTTAAATAAAATGTGACTACTTACTGAGTTACAGGGTGTTTTATTTAAAAATTTAAAAATTATTTTTACCAAGTACTTTCAAACTACTTGACGTATCCTTATCATACTTGACAGAAAGTGTGAGTACTATACAGTCTACTAAATTGTGATAAATAAAAGTTTCTAGCTACCACCAGAGGCGTACGACAGGGGACAGTTAATGGTTGACCCTTCCCAAATTCTACGCCACTGAGGAAATTACTATTTTAACGAAATTTTTCGATTCTCCAATACTTTCTATGTAAATAATATACTCCTTACTGGTAACGATTAAGTCATTAGTTTTCGAGATATTGGACGTTAAAAATGAAACGGCATAGTTATTTTGATTCATTCATTCATTCATTTTAAACTTCCAATATCTCTCAAACTGATGACTTTATCGATACCAATAAAGTTATTTACATACAAAGTATTGGAGAATCGAAAAATTTCGCTACAATAGTAATTCACTCAGTGGTGTAGAATTTGGAAAGGGTCAATCATTCAATATCCCCTGTCGCACGCCTCTGGCACTAGCTAGAAACGTTTATTAATCACAATTTGGTAGGGTGTATAATAGCCACACTTTCTGCCAAGTATGATAAGGATACGTCAAATAGTTTTAAAGTACTTGGTAACAATAATTTTTAAATTTTTAAATAAAACACCCTGTAACTCAGTAAGTTGCCATATTTTATTTAAAAATTTTTAGTTAAATCTTAATATTTTTAGGTCTAGAATCTACAGCTCAGAGATTCGACATTCTTAATAAAATTTAACCCTACAAGGGCCCGTAGTAATATAACTCCAAGAAAAAAGAAGAAGAAAAAACGACAAAAAAATTTTGTTAATTAGTAAAAAATTCCCAAGAACCCAATTATCAAAACGGCATTTCAAAATACTTAATCCTTGCGACGTTATTTAAAAAACAAATTATAAACCAATTTAAATAATTTTCAAATGCCATTTTAGGGGGGAGTTTAATTGAAATTTGAATTTATCAATACATTTATCAAAAATCTACATAAAAATAAAAATAATGAGATCTTAAGCAGGTGAATATTTCTTTGGCAACAACCGCGTTTTTGCAATTGAAAGTATATAGTAACAAATATAGTAACAAATAGTAACAAATATAGTAACATTTAATAAACAAATTCAATATCTCAAAAAATATTTAATATTTTTTGACCAATTTTTTTTTGCTTAAAACTGGTTACATATCGCAACATAGTCTTTAAAATAAGATATATTATAGTGCTTATTTAAAACGCTAAAAATAATTTTTTGCAAATTTGTTTTTAAAGTTTTATATACAATTATTTAAATAAATAGTGGGTCAAATTTAATTGACTAAGTCTTATGTGAAAGATTTACCCTTCAACTTTGCAGAAAAAATCCCATAGACCTTCATTAATAAGTGAATTACCTCAGCAGTTAAAAAAGTACTTTTTTTGCAAAAATGACCCCTTTTTAATTATTTAAACAATGATCCCCTTGTATGATTTGGATACTTTCTTGAAAATATCTTTTGTACCCACCTCAACTTTGATATAAAATTTGTTTTAACCTGTACGAATTTACATTTTGACTTTTTTTTATTTTATTAGGCTATATTATAATAAACGTTATTTTACATAGATGCAATTAACGTTGAGTATAGAGGGTGTTCCATCAATATGTGTGAATATAAAAATATATAAATCGTATCTTTTTGCGTTCATAGGATGGACCCAATGAATTTGGTTCCTCGTATTTCTCTTTCTTCGACGATAAAGTAACCACAGCGCTATAATTTGATTTTGCTCCATATAATATAACTATACCTTTTATTCTACGAAATTATATTTAGTTTTATACGGTAAACGACTCAGTAAAGACTGGAGTAGGGCGTCCGTCACGTCTTGTGTGAAATTATCTAAAATCAACATTTAAAATGAGGGGAACAACATTTAAAAACGAGTGGATGACGGAGGGTCTTTTAAATTCTGTACATGAAAAACATAGATTGCAATGTTGTTCTGAAGCTATTTCCTTGTGGCATTTTTGTAATAAACTATTCTAAATGGGAAATAAGCTACAATTTAACTAAAAAAAAATGATTTTATTAACATTTCGACGCCCAAATCGGATGTCGAAACGTTAATAAAATCATGTTTTTAGTTAAATTGTGGCTTATTTCCCATTTAGAATAGTTTATTACATAGATTTTATGAGCTAATTAGATGAGCTAGTCCAAGATCCCACAAATAACTTAGTAGAAAAACGATTAGAAAAACAAATTAAGACTTTTAATTAAAAACATAAGAAATAATAACTGACAAAATAGAAATTGCAAATGAATTAAATACGCATTACAGTACATTAGAACAAAAGTATGGACAAAAAATACCCATTTGTAATAATGCATCGTAATGATACATATCAGACATCGCATCATGTACCTACCTCAGCCACAAAGTGTAAATAAAAATAATATACCAAACAACAAAGCAAAATATCTTCGTGCGACTCAATCCTTATTGTGTGAAAAGGACAAGTGCGTCAAAACTACCGCACGAGAAAACCCTCGCACGTTCAAAATTCTTATAATGTGAAACAGCCTTAGACATAATACAAGAAAACAGTTTCAGAGCTATTGACAGTGGCGACGCGTGACTTTTTCTAAAGTGTTACCAAAACCAGATATTAAATATATACCAGATATATTATATATTATCTATATATATATAATGTATTTTATAAATATTTTTATATATACAGTGTTCCCATACATCAAAGTTTGTTCGACTAGACACCGTGAATTTTCAGCTTGCTATTAATCAACTTTTTTTTGGTACGCGCGATCCAGGTCTATTACACAAATAGATGAAATAAAATTAAAAAATTAAAAATTTAAGAAATTATATAAAGTATCTACAAACTAAAAACATATTTGTTGTTTTTAGGTAAACTATGTATTATAACACCTTTATACTTTATTAAAAAATCCAAATTGTATAATTAGTATACTAATCAGTACATTCATTTGTCATTTTTAGCCTAAAATATTAAATAATTTTTATTTTACTGAAAATTCCACACCTGTAATTTTGAACCAATCAAAATACGTTATTTTGACAGATCACCATGGCAACGGAGGTATTTTATCGGAAATTTTTTGCTCGTGGGGTACCCAACAGCGAATTATAGTGGAAATTTTTTGACGTTTACAATAACAGAACATTTTTGACAGACTGGTTTTTATTTGTTTACATAATTTAGTTTTGATTCATTTTCTATCACTTGTAGTTACTCAAAATTTATGTAAAATTGAAGAATATACTATTTTCTATCTTGAAATGGTATTCCCATCAGAGACGGCCCTAGCCCATGTAGCGCCCGTGTGCAGTCGATGCCCTGGCGCCCTTTGGTAGACCTGTAGTCAAAATGGAATAGTCGAATAGGTACCTACCTAGTAATAGTACATAGGGTATTAGAGGATATTAGGTACGCTTATAATGTAAACAAAAATCCAGATGCAAATAGTGCAATATTAAATGATGTCGGGAGCCACTATAGTCTAAGAGCTAGTGAACCTTTTGACTAACGGTCGTCCTGTAAGGCTAAAAATTTGTAGAGTGATAATTCATAGCACACCAAAGCTAAAAAACCATGACCTGGCAGGCCTCAGCGGTGCACGTGTATCTACCAGGTGAATCGAAAAGTGCAAATTTAGGGGGTAAAATAAACTTTCTCCTGTAAGGTTTAAATTTAAGTATGTGTTTGAGTAAGTCATTTAGAAGAAATGTATACAATGACAGGCGATTCTGAAGAGCATAAGACCTTGCCAGGCGAGGGGAAAGATTAGGGGTTTTTATTAAAATTATTCTTTTTGCATCGAACAAATTTTTTTTAGGCTTTTTGAATCATTCCAAACAGAAAAGGTCCTTAGTTATTTTTCTCTTAAGTTAATAGTTTTTGTTATATAAGCGATTGAAAATTTTGAAAATTGCGAAATCGGCCATTTTTAACCCAAATCGGACATTTATCTAAAAATTTCAATATTGGCAAGGTACGCAGATATTCCTTAAACATTGATTGATGAAATCCCGAAGAGTTTTTTGCAATAAAATAACGAAAACCGCTTTGTTTTTTTAATTGCTAATCAAGCGGGCGCTACACTGTAGTATAATTGAGGACGTTTGAGCTTGCATAAATTCATTATCTCGAGAATGGGCAAATTTGAAGAGAAATCCTCAGACAGGTCGATTTTTATTTTTGAATTAGGACTTTTTGGTATATATATAATACTAGTGACGTCATCCATCTGGGCGTGATGACGTAATCGATTATTTTTTTAAATAAGAGTAGGTGTTGTGTGATAGCTCATTTGAAAGGTTATTTAATTCTCTATTCAGTAATATAAACATTAACATAATTATTTATACAGGGTGTACAAAAAAAATTTTTTCTTCTATTTGTCAAATTTAATCAAAGTTAATTTAATAAAAAAAATTTTTTTGTACACCCTGTGTAAATAATTATGTTATTGTTTATATTAGTGAATAGAGAATTAAATAAACTTTCAAATGAGCTATCACACAACCCCTACTCTCATTTAAAAAAATCATCGATTACGTCATCACGCTCAGATGGATGACGTCACTAGTATTATATATATGCCAAAAAGTCCTAATTTAAAAATAAAAATCGACCTGTCTGAAGATTGCTCTTGAAATTTGCCAATTCTCGAGATAATGAATTTATGCCCACTCAAACGTCCTCACTTATACTACAGTGAAGCGTCCGCTTGATTAGCAATTAAAAAACAAAGGGGTTTCCGATATTGTATTGCAAAAAACTCTTTGGGATTTCATCAATCAATGTTTAAAGAATATCTACCTACCTTGGCAACTTTGAGATTTTTAGATAAATATCCGATTTGGGGTTAAAAATGGTCGATTTCGCAATTTTGAAAATTTTCAATCGCTTATATAACAAAAACTATTAACTTAAGAGAAAAATCACTAAAGACCTTTTCTGTTTGGAATGATTCAAAAAACTTAAAAAAAATTTGTTCGATGCAAAAAAAATTAATTTAGGAAAAACTCCTAATCTTTCCCCTCGCCTGGCAAGGTCTTATGCTCTTCAGAATCGCCTGTCATTTTACACATTTCTTTTAAATGACTTACTCAAACACATACTTAAATTTAAACCTTACAGGAGAAAGTTTATTTTACCCCCTAAATTTGCACTTTTCGATTCACCTGGTAGATACACGTGCACCGCTGAGGCCTGCCAGGTCATGGTTTTTAGCTTTGGTGTGCTATGAATTATCACTCTACAAATTTCTAGCCTTACAGGACGACCGTTAGTCAAAAGGTTCACTAGCTCTTAGACTACTAGGTATTCACGGCTTCACAACAACCTACCCAAATCTGTTAAAAATATTTAACTAAAAATGGACTTTTTTATCTAAGTATGAGGCAAGGTTGAAAATTGGTTGAAGAAATTTGATAGGTTTGAGGGCACGAGTAAATAGTACTTTTAGGAAGGAATTGGTTAGATTGTTAGATGAATAAAAAAGAACAATTTTGTGATTATTTAAAAAAATATTAGGTATAAAAAATGCACACGAGATTAAGTCTAAAATTAATATTTGTAAAGCCGTATTCTTTCCCTTCATATTTGACCCATTATCGTAACCTTGACCACGAATATCTTGTAGGGTCAATTTCGTTTGAGATTAAATATTCTATCAAAAATTGAGTTAAGCCCTGACCAGTAGTATCTGTAATAGGAAAAAAACCTTGAAAATGTTCTTTTATTTCAGGCTTATTGCTACTTGCATCCAAAACAACGTACCATACGACAACGTTCTTCGTGTGCAATATCTGGAGAGCAATCTAAAATAATAAAAAAATATTTTGATTCTTTTAATTAAAAAAAAATTTTTTTTTAATCTTTCTCCCAATAAATTTATTATTTTTTTCTGAATATTATGACCAAGATAATGAGTTAGGTGTGACTCAGATTTTTGAATAAGCTCAATATGTTCTGCAAGCCCATTATCAAAATTAGAAATATATTCAAAGAACTTTACAAAATTACCATTGTGAGAATCGTAAATTTTTTCAGACTTACGTAAAGCCAGACATTGAATTGCTCAAAAATGATTATTCGTTTAAGTACTACCACCCAACGGTCTTTTTATCGTTCAATTACAACTTGATTTAAAAAATCTACCAAGGTTTTTTTTTAATAACGATTTTAATGTATGTAATTTGTTTCATAAGACATGATAGCTTTCCTAAGCTTTATTCATGAAGATCTAAAGCTATAGACAAATGCTGCCAATCTTTGTAACCTATTTTAACATTAAAAGGAGTAGCATAAGTAGATATGAAAAAGTTTAAAATAAAAACGGTAAACAGAATTAGTCGATTTAGAGTAAACCAGCCAAGTTCTTAAAAGGGTTTCATTATTTAACATCTTTTTAGTATAACATGCATTTGAAAAAGATCTTTTCGAACTATTCGAAGGATAGCAACTCTGTTTTACTTGTACTAGTCCCCGCTCCATTAATAATATCCTGTGTTTTTCGGATAAAATCTATGGTCATAACGCAAGATCATTCATTATATCATCTCGAAGTCGAAGTATATTCTCCGGGAACGCTTCGGTACAAGAAGGTTCTTCGTCGTCTTTCACTACCAAGGACGAAGAGATTATCGCTGACGACGTTGAAGAGAGGAATTCTCATGAATTCTGGTGTAGAATTACCTTGGTTTTCATTTGCCTCAAGATGATCCTCCGTAAATGGAGTCGCCCGCCCGTTGGAAGGACAGTCAGGCAGGCGGCTCTCTATAAATCTCGCTTAAGTGCCAATGTAATTTTTCATTAATCGTTTTAAAGCATATGTTATGTTGAAACAAAGTAAAGGACCGCTCTTTGGCCCTCGGCGCCCCCAATATCCCGGCGTCCGTGTGCACCGCACACCCTGCACAATAGGTAAAGCCGCCCCTGATTCCCATGCAACTACAATGAGTAGAAATTACGAATTTGAAAGCCTAAATAATTGCTGACAAAGCTATGGCGCGCTATTAATCTGTTCATGCAGCTTTGGATTTTCAAATGCAAATTTGGTGTGGAATTTTCTTACCGAATACCACGCGAAATCAAATTAATATCCGGAAATTTTTTTTTGATCATGAATATTTTTAGAAAATTTCCCTCGTCTGCGACTCGGGAAATTTTCAAAATATTCATGATCTCAAAAAAATTTCCGGAAATAATTTGACCTCTAGTGGTATTACTAGTGATTATACACTACAATGTACTGTATAATCAATTTTATTATATGTCATATTATCATAATGTTGTTGTTAATTAATATATTTCGACAAGTAATTAAAATCGATTAATATGATTTATATAGGATAAAAAGGTATAGATATATTATCTGTACAATAAGCAAGTACAGTTACAAGTTATATACTAATAATTAATAATGCATATTATGCAATAATCGAATCCAAAGGGCCGGTACGGTTAACTAACCGGAGTTTAATCGAGAAAATACCGGCCCTAAGAATAACAGACTTCATAAGTGGAATTATAATTATTACCTATAATTATAATAATAATTAAAATTGCATTTATTAAGTCTGATATTCTTACGGTCGGTATTTTCTGTCCCGATAGACACCGGCCCTACCTAGCGTCACCAAATTAAAATTTGGTAACACCAATACGCGGTTTCAGAGCCATCGTCCCCGCAAAATTTTCAGAGACGATCCAGTCAAAGATCCTACTATCGTTGCCACTCACAGAAGTGGTAAACGGCGCGGCGCACGGTAAGGGCACAGTATAATAAATATGGAACCTCTTTATACTGTGGTAAGGGCGTATTATAATAACGTGCAACCGATTTTACATAAACTCGCTGATATTTTCGTGCGTCTAGTTGGCTATTTTACTGAATTAGGTAGATACTATTAACAAATATTTCTATTTTTAAAAAATATAAATGGAATTATTTCATAGTAGTCATAAAATATTTATTTACAAATTTTAACTGTTACCAATGGTAACAATGGTTACATGGACGCTTCGCCAGTGGATATTGACCTGATTTTCTCCACAGTGACTGGACTAAGCGTGAGATAGTCTTTCCTTATGAAAACTTTAAAGATATTAAAAAGTTTCATGCACGGGAAAACGTAAAACACAATCTCATAAAATTGGAAATTAATTGGTATTTTTACGGAAGCAAATCAATGTCAGTTTTTCAGTGCTATAATAAATTAACGTCATCTAATAAAGAAATCATTGTGCTTAAGTCTCTGTCTTATTTGCAGTGCATTTTTTTAAGAGCACTGCGTCTTAATTGTTCAATTAAGGGCACAATATAAGACCTATTAATGTTATCTATATGTGTAGTAGAGGTTCTTTAAGTTTCTTTTTAATATTGTAATATTTACAATCTGTCTTCAACTGAGAACAATATGTAAATTATTTGACAAAAATTGAAAATTTAACCTGTAGAGGGAGATCCAGTGATCACCCTCTTTACATAAATTAAACTAAAACAAATTAAAATAAGTTAGTTATCACAGATTATTCGAATCTTCTTGCTAGGTCCACTACTTTGAATCTCTTCAGGCGTCGTACATCATTGTGGTCATCAGTGAGGTTGCTAGCTAACTCGTTTGGATGAGATTCTAGTCTCTTGGAATATTTGTTGTAATATTCTGTTATTACTGTTTTTATAGATGGAACATTGAATTCTTGCTCTATCACATAGTTTGGCACGTACCAAGGAGCATTCAGCATTGTTCTAAGGACTTTGTTCTGGAATCTCTGCAGTATTTCTAGGTTAATTTGACTGGCTGTCCCCAAAAGTTGGATACCATAGGTCCACACTGGTTTTAATATAGTTTTATATATCAGCAGTTTGTTTTCAAGAGATAGTTGAGATTTACGACCGATGATCCAGTACATTTCTCAGTTGTTTTCTTTTTGTAAAAATATGCTTTTGCCAAGTTAATCTCCTATCAAGATGGATTCCTAGGTACTTGACAGTATCGGTTTGTGGGAGTTGCGTTTCATTTAGTGTTACAGATGGACATGTTTGTCTTTTCATGGTGAAGGTTACATGGATGGATTTACTCTCATTCGCCTTTATCTTCCATTTTTTAAGCCATCTTTGTATATTATTAAGGTCTTTCTGAAGGGTTCTGGATGCTGTATTTGGATCATGGTGAGAGGCTAGCACAGCAGTGTCATCAGCAAAAGTTGCACACGTTGTTCTGTTACTTGTGGGTAGGTCAGCAGTGTAGAGCAAGTACAATATCGGTCCCAAGACACTTCCTTGTGGTACTCCGGCTTTTATTGGTCTTAGGCTTGTGTATTCGTTATCCTGCTTGACTAGGAAATGTCGGTTGGAAATATAGCTTTTTAGGATTTGATAAAAAGGATGGGGAAGGTTTTTCTTTAGTTTAAAGAGTATACCAGCATGCCGTACCTTGTCGAAGGCCTGACCAATGTCCAGGAATGCAGCAGAACAATACCTTTTATTTTCTAGATCACTTCTGATGTGTTTTACCAGTCTATGTACCTGTTCTATCGTTCCGTGTTGTGTTCTGAACCCAAATTGGTGTTGGGGAATTAGTTTCCTTTCTTCTATAACTGGGGATAATTGTTTAAGGAGAAGTTTTTTCAAAATTTTTGATAGAACAGGTAGCAGGCTTATTGGCCTGTATGAAGTCACCTGAGTTTTATTTTTCCCTGGCTTAGGTATGAGAATAATTTGAGCAACTTTCCATTGTTCTGGGTAGTAACCTAGCCTAAATATTGCATTAAATACTTGCGTTATCATTTTCAGACCTTTGCATGCCAATTGCTGTAGTACTTTCCCGTTGATAAGGTCATACCCTGGAGCTTTTTTTGGACTGATTTCATGCTGGATCATATTTCTAACTTCTTTAGTGGTGATTTTTTGTATAGGTAAGTCCATCTGGTAGGGCGATTCCAGGAAGTCATTTATTTCTTCCTCTGTGTCACCATCTTCCATGGTATGTGACTGGAATACATTAGTGAGGTGATCAGCAAATGCTTCGGCTTTTTCCTTATTATTTCTACACCAGTTTCCCTCTTGGTTTCGTATTGGTGGTATTTGTTGTTTCGGGTGTTTGATTTTTCTCGTGGCCTTCCAAAGGGAATATTCACTATCTGCGTTTGCTGATAAACCTGTAAGATATTCTTGTATTTTATTATTTTTGATATTATGCAATTGTAGTTTAATTTCCTTGGTGATTTTATTTAATTTCGTCTTGTTCTTAGGTGTTCTTTTTCTTCGCCACTCCTCCTTTATTTTTCTCTTTCTAGCAATCATTTCCTTTATTACAGTTGGGCAATGCTCTTTAAATTCTGTTTGGTAGCAGTCAGGGGTAGCATACCAAGCAGCTTCTTGTATAGATTTCTGAAGATTTTCTACTGCTGCGTAGATGTCACTTTCTGTTTTCAATGGGATGTTTATGTCAATTAGTTCATCTAGTTTAGTCTTGAAAATGCTCCATTCTGTTTTGTTACTGTATAGTGATGGTTGTTTAGTACTGTTTGTTATTTGTGCATCTCTGTATTATTTGCAGTGCATTTTTTAAGAGCACTGCGTTCTAATTGTTCAGTTAAGGGCACAATATAAGACCTATTAATGTTATCTATATGTGTAGTAGAGGTTCTTTAAGTTAGGTTTTTCTCCTTCTTGATGTGCCGCGCATTTCTGCGTATGCGTCCACTGTACATTGTCTTGTCAGGTGAAAGGTTAGATAGTCAGGATTAAATTAGTCAGCAGTACTGCGAATCATTACTGCGGATTTTTGTTCACATATTTATCATATGGTCCCTTTGATTTGGTGCTTTTAATAGTTTGCTAATTGTTTGTTTCGTAATTAAGTGAGTTGTTAATTTAATACGCGCTTGATTTCCTTACTGTAGATTTTTTATTCTTGATAGAATACCTTATCTCTTTTTCTGAAACATCTCATCAATTTCCTTTAGCTTTGATTCATTATATTCTTTTACGTCTACATGTATGTTTTAACATTTCTCTTAGTACTTTTTACTAGTGTTAGATACTGTTTTGTTTGTTTTAGATTTTGTACCTGCTATATATTCTTAATCATTTTTTTTTCTACTAAGGATTTGTACTCTTCATCAAACCATTCTTTATTTTTAGTTATAGTGATATGAAAATTCTTGTTCTTCTTCTTTGGCCCTTTAATTCATCAAATTTTGAACATAGGCTTCCCCCAGTTTCCTCCATTCGCTTCTGTTTAGTGCTTTCTGTTTCCAGTGCGTTCCTCCTATCTTTTTAATGTCGTCTCCCCATCTCATCTGGGGTCGTCCTCTTGCTCTCTTTCCTGTCCATGGTCTCCATTGTTGTATCGTGGTATTCCACCTATTGTCCGTTTGTCTAGCGTTATGACCTGCGAAGCTCCATTTTAGCCTGGTTATATGTTGTCCTGCGTCTTTGACTTTTGTTTTATTTCTTACCCAGTTGTTTTGCTTTTTGTCTGTCAATTTTACTCCTAACATTGGTCTCTCCATGGCTCTTTGTGTATTCATTATTTTATCCATGTTTGCCTTGGTCAAGGTCCATGTTTGGCATGCGTACCTATGTGAGAATTGGGAGTATGCACTGGTCAAACACTCTTGTTTTTACGTATTGTTGTATTTTTTTATAATTTAGGACCCATTTTAATTATCCAAACCCTGCCCAGGCTAATCTGATCCTTCCTTTTACCTCCGCTGTTTGGTTTACTTTATTTATTTTTATCATCTGTCCCAAATATATACAATCATTAACCTCTTCTATTGTGGTGTCGTTTAGTATTACGATTCTATTATCTTGTGTGTTTGTCATTGTTTTTATTTTGGCAAAATTCACTTTTAGACCTATTTGTTCGGACTCATTTGCTAGTTTGGTTAGCATGGTTTGTAGTTCTTCAAAACTTGATGCTATGACTACTACATCGTCTGCATATCTTAGGTGGTTTAGCTTCTTTCCATTTATGTTTATTCCCATGTTTGTCCATTACATTGTTTTGAAAACATCTTCCAGTGCTAATGTAAATAGTTTAGGAGAAATAACATCTCTCTGTCGCACTCCTCTGTTAATTGGTATGGGTTTTGTGGTTTCTTCCAATTGTACCGTCATTGTTGCTTTCTTATATATATTATGTATTAGTATTCTGTATCTGGAATCTATTCTACAGTTGTTTATACCTTTTTCTATTGCCACATTTCCACGCTGTCAAATGCTTTTTCGTAGTCAACGAACGCTAAGTGCAGATCTATATGGTATTCGTTAGCTTTTTCTATTAGTGTCCTAATTGTTAGAATATGGTCAGTGGTGCTATATCCCTTTCGGGATCTTGCCTGCTCTACTGGTTGATACGAGTCTAATTTGTGTGTTAGCCTGTTGTTGATAATCCTCATGAATAGTTTATATGTTTGCGACAGCAGTGAGATGGGTCTGTAATTTTTTATGTCCTTTCTGTCGCCTTTCTTAAATAGCAGGTATGTAAGACTTTCGTACCATTCGTCGGGTATTTCTCCTTTATGTGGACACTGATTAAATAGATTTCTTAATGTTTGTAAAATTTCTTCTTTCCCTTTTTTCAACATTTCACAAAGGATTCCATCTGGTTCTGGTGCTTTATTGTTCTTTAATTGTGATAGTGCTGCTTCTGTTTCATAATTTTCTATTTTTGGTAATGTTTCTGAGTTTACATTCGTGATTGTTTTCTTGATATATTCCTGAGTGTGGAAGTTTGCGTCTTTCTTTGAGGTGTATAGTTCTTTATAAAATCCTTTCTACTTCTTCTGATATCTTATCTTTTCTCCTCTCTTCCCGTCCTGTTTCATACTTTATTGAAATGAGTAGTATTTCTCTCAATTATTTTCTCGATTTCATTTTCAGTGTGTTTTCTTAGATCCTCTCTGGTTTTTCTCCTAACAAGTTTGTTTAGTTCTACGTATTCTACTGTGTTTCTTTTGTTCCCGCTTATTAGTTTTAGTCTACTTCCACTAATTTAACTGTGCCGCTACTTAATCTATTTTCTTTTGTTCTTAGTTTTTTGGCAGTTTTCATTCCCGCTTCCAAGAGGTTTTCTTTCATTTCTTCATTAATCTTATTAACGGAAATGAAATAGACTACTAAGTAGTCTATTTCATTTTTTGTCACCCCATTTGGGGAGACCCATGTCCATTTTCGGTTTGGCTTCTTATTAAAATATGTATTTATTGCATGAAGGTTTTGTTGTTCCAAATATTCTAGTAGTCTTTCACCCCTCTAATATTCCTTGATCCAAGTCCGTAGTTTCCTATTTTGTTTTCTAAATCTTCCATTTTCTTTCCGATTTTTGCATTAAAATCTCCCATAACGATTGTTGTTTTTATATTTTTGTCTTTCATTGCTGTGGTGATGTCATCATAAAAGTTATCAATTTCTTCCTCCTCGTGTGTTGTTGTTGGAGCATATACTTGTATTAATTTCATTCTTGTCTTCCTGTTAATTTCTAGTATGATATATCCTACTGTATCTGATATGCTCTTATACTCGATTAGGTTTTGTTTAATTTTCTCTTTGATCAGAAATCCTATTCCTCCATATGTTTCGTCCTCCTTTCCTTTGTAATAGAGGCGATTTCCTGATTCTAGTTCTATACACATTTCTCCTCTTCTTTTGACCTCTGACAATCCTACAACGTCCCATTTGATTTTAGTTAATTCCTCGTCGAGTTCGTACAGCTTTTCATCTTGAGTCATGGATCTGATATTATATGTCGCTATGTATATTCTGTTGCATTCCTTCTTTTTTCGTTTTCTCTGATTCGTTCTTGTCGAGCTTTTGCCTCCCCCAGAATCCATGAGGCTGATCGGTTTCCCGAGATGCAAATACAAAAGTAAAATTACTTAAAATAATACTCAGTTAATAACTATATTTTATATTTTTAAGCGTATCTGGGCAATTTTGATTGTAGTATCTGTTCTATTGAACTAATGTAAAAATTCTGTGCATGATTATAAAAAGTACACCCATATCTATCTTTTTATTTACTCTGGAATCAGGGTGTAGCATATTTTGATAAAATAAAATTCTCGCTTTTATTACAATTCGTGCTTTTTCTATGATAGCAGGGTGTGATAACCTGATTTCGGCAATGGCGGTCTCTAATGTAGGTCATTTAACTGAACTGATAAAACTTTTGTAATGAACACTTTTAATATAAACTTTAAATATAGTAAAGGTAAAACAATTTTTTTATACTATATCTACAAATGTTTCATTAAATATTATGTGGTGAGACCGCTTCCGTGTGAAAAAATTTCTGATTCGGTTGTTTGTGGATTCCTATTCAAAAATATTGCCCTTTAAACAAATCCGAATGGTGCTGGGCGGAATTTTTGGGCAGAAATGGTTTAAACAATTTTTTTAAACAAATACAAAAGATTACCTTTTTTGTTCTGGAACATAGTTTTTTATATTTTGTTGTTCATTTTAAACAAGAAAGTTATCTTGCGATTTTTCTCAAAAATTGATAGTTTCGAGTTATAGGCGATTTAAAATCTAAAAAATGCGAAAGTACGCATTTTCGAGACTTAAAAACTTATATTTAAATTAGTATTTTTGAGGGTGCCAAGTACTTATATCGTAGCTTGAAAATTCTTTTTCAAGATTCTGAAGAGTGATCGGGTCTAACTTCAATTTTCACCGTTGTTATTTAATTGTTAAATATGCCTGTCTATCCTATTTTTTGCCGGTGCGGCGCGCTCTATTTCAACAATCTGCTATTTTCCTCCGAAAAATATTTTTATAGATTCTTTGGGACATTCTAAATAAAATAGGTTTCTTGTCATTTTTCTCTAAAGTTAATAGTTTTAAATTTATAAGCGATTTAAAATACGAAAAAAGCGAAAATACACATTTTCGGATTTTAAATCGCTTATAAATTTAAAACTATTCACTTTTGGGAAGAATGAAAAAAAACCTGTTTTATTGAGAATCTCCCAAGGAATCTAAGAAATATATTTTTCGGCAAAGAATTGTTGAAATAGAGCGAGCCGCGCCGGCAAAACAATCAGATGGACAATGGACACGTAGACCAGGGCGCATCAGTAAAAATATTAGTACATTTGGACGTTGAGAGGTGACTCAAATTTTTTTGCAGAAATTGCTTGAAAATAAATCAAGTAATAATATTTGAGTTATCCTCCCTCTCAAAAAGGTCCGGAACATTGTTTAAATAATCAAAGTCAAAAAATGAAGGAAAAATTCGATTTTTTCTTCGTTTTTTGATTATAACTTTAAAAGTATTCATTACCGAGAAAAGTTGTACTAACATCAAAGTTGCGTAATTAAATTTCCTACAATATAGAGTTGGCTAACAATTTAAAAAATAGTCACCCTTTTTGCAAAATAGCAATAATTGCGAAAAAAACATACAAAAACAAGTATTCGCATTTTACGTTTTTCAACCATTTATGTTACACTTAGGACCTTCATATTTCACTCAGAAAAACTTTATGATACAGTAACACAATATTGTAAATTTCGTTAAGATCGGTTTCATAGATTTTGCAAAATAAATTTTGCAATCCAGCTTTCGCAAAAAAAATTCATTTTTTCAAAATGTTACAGGACAGAAAATAAAGCAGATAGCAAGTTGAAATTTTTTTTGCTTATAGAAGTGTACTGTACCTTTCATTTATAATTTTGCAAAATTTAAATCGATCAAGAACACGGCGTCAGGAATTTTTTTAAATTAACAATAAATATTGGTGCTACGCGCAGGACAGCGGATAGTTTGCTCTGATTGGACATTCCAATTGGACCTTTGATAATGATTAATACATTTTAATTTTTATTACATTTCTATATCAATAAATAAATTTGTTTATTGCAAAATAAAAACACATACTCTATCCTTTGAAATAACACTTTAATTAGCAAAAACTTTCTTTGTTCATATATTTTAACTAAGAGAACAAAAGTTTATTATTTTTAAACATAATATGCAATTGTTTAAACAATATTTCACAAACAATAATAAAATTAGTTTGATTTTTGTGGAATTAAAATATTAAAATACAACAAAATATAGAGTAAGAAAATAATATATTAGATAAAGGTTGGAAGAAATTTTGGTGGAAATCAACTTGTGTGAATCGAACACCGCTGTCCTGCGCGTAGCACCGAAAACTAATGTTTATTTAAAAAATTTCCTGACGCCGTGGTAATTAATCGGTTTTGATTCTGTAAATTGCAAATGAAAGGTACAGTACACTTCTATAAGCAAAAAAAATTTCAACTTGCTATCTACTTTATTTTCAGTCCTGTAACATTTTGAAAAAATGAATTTTTTTTGCGGAACCAGGATTGCAAAATTTATTTTGCAAAATCTATTAAACCGATCTTAATAAAATTTATAGTATTATTTTACTGTATCATAAAGTTTTTCTGGGTGAAATATGAAGGTCCTAAGTTTAGCATAAATGGTTGAAAAACGTAAAATGCGAATACTTGTTTTTGTGTTTTTGTATGGCTTTTTCGCAATTATTGCTATTTTACAACTAGGGTGACTATTTTTTTTAAATTTTTAACTAATTCTATATTGTAGGAAATTTAATTACTCAACTTTTATGCTAGTACAACTTTTCTCAGAAATGAATAGTTTCCAAGTTATAATCAAAAAACCAAGACAAAAATCGAATATTTCTTTAATTTTTTGACATTTTGATTATTTAAACAATGTTCCAGACCTTTTTGAGAGGGAAGATAACTCAAATATTATTATCTGATTTATTTTCAAGCAATTTCTGCAAACAAATTTGAGTCACCTCTCAACGTCCATCTCAAAGCAGATGCGCCCTGGACTAACGCATATTTAACAATTAAATAACAACGGTGTAAATTAAAGTTGGACCCGATCACTCTTCATAATCTTGAAAACGAATGTTTAAACTAAAATTTAAGTATTTGTTAACTTCAAAAATACTATTTGAAATATGAGATTTTAAGCCTCAAATATGCGTATTTTCGCATTTTTTAGATTTTAAATCACCTATCAATTTTTGAGAAAAATCACAAGAAACCTTTCTTGTTTAGAATGATCCAGGAAACCTAAGAAAATATGTTCCAGGGCAAAAAAGGTGATCTTTTGAATTTGTTTAAAAATAGTTATTTATGAAACAGTTCGTGAAGTATGCTTTTTGCGAACGCACGCGATGTTTAGAGCACGAGCGACAGCGGCGCGAGTGCTATACATCGTATAAGTTCGCAAAAAGTACTTCACGCACAGTTTTATACAATATTTTATCTACGACAAACAAATAAAAAACTGCAGCTCTTCGTCACTGGAATTCATTTCTATTCTAAAATTTTTAGAACTTTGACATTTAAAAATTGTAACTTCTTTCAAACCACAAAACTGTCAAAACTTTTGTCGTAATTTATTGCTGGCAATGTCATCACCATGACAACGCGAAGGTTAAGGATATTTGATCATATGAAAGTGTGCCAAAAACAGTGCGAAAAAGTAAATCCCATTTAAAATGCATTGTTACTTCACGCACACTTTAAATCCTGCACGCACTGCTATATATAATGACAGTTTTCACAAACTAAAAACTTATACAAAATATGAGATAGAGTAGATAAAATTGTTTTTCTACAACCATGTTAAAAATGCAATTTTTAGCACTCCATACGAGCGTTAAAAATGCAACTTTAAGGCACTAGCGCTTTAAAATTTTTAAGGCACTGCAGTTCGTATTGACCGTATAGGAAATTTTGATGTAATGTCAAAAAAATATAAAAATGGAATATCAGTCAAGTTCAAGTAAAAGTTTTTGTCGATATTGTCCTGTAATTACGTTTGTAGAAAAAATATTGTATGGTATGCGTGTTAAAAAGTACATTTTTAAGGCACTCATGTGAATTGCAGAACTCGCTTTGCTCATTCTGCAAACTTTCACATACGTGCCTTAAACGTGTACTTTTAACACTTATATCATAAATAACTATTAAACAATTTCTGCCCAAAAATTCCGCTCAGTACCCTTTAGATTTGTTTAAAAAAGGGGACATTTTTGAATAGTAATCTACAAAGAAACCGAATCAGAAATTTTTTCAGACGGGAGCGGTCTCACCACATGGACTAATACGGGATTAGCAACAGTTGATTATAATGGCAATTACATTTTTACATACTTAAAAAATTTGACTTTTTGATTTCCATTCCGGAAATCGTTTTCAAAAAGATTATTATCAAATAAATTGAGTTAAGAATACTGTATAATCACCAAGGTCTTAAAACCTAAAAACTAAACTACGTATAAGATGGTAAAAGCGAAAGTAGAAGTACCAGGAAAGAGATCAGAAAAATTTGAGCTGAGAAAATGGATAAAACAGAGAGATAGACTGAGTCCGCCCTTATTCATAATAATAATAACGAACACAATATTAAAGAGAATACAAAAGAAGCAAGCAAGACCAAGGCCCTGATTCTAATTCAAATTTCGACTGAAAACAAGTCGCTTTCAATATGGCGACGTTGAAATGCGACTGTGCGAGCCTTGTGGATTTTAGTTGAACTAACGAAATGACGTCACAAAATAGCGACTATCGAAATTAATAGCGACTCCAAAAAAGTGGTTGATATTATAATTGCAAGTCGAAATTATTGTGTGTGACACGGACATGAATAAATGGCCGAAAGCGAGGTTAGGTTTAGTTTAGGAGATGCGTTTTGTTTGTTTCTTGCAAACAAAACTAAAGCAAAAGGTATTAATATGGCTGGATTTTATGGAAATTTGCTGGTTTTGGAGGAATTAGAAAGAATAGTATTAAATTAGAAATATAATAAATGTAATAATTATTGAGAATTTCCACAATGTGAATTATCAACTCAATGAAAGATGTAAGGTAATAATCTGGGAAAATTAGTATAAAACAAGGAAAATTATGTACCAGCTATTTTATTGCTGAACATACTGGAATCAAATCTTAAGATTTCATATATTAGTAATATAGCTAATATGCAAAGTCCGCAGAAAGTGTGCTATTTGGTTTATAAACAAATTAGCGCTCCGAAATCTTTTTTTCAATTATTGCTCTGTAACTCAGAAAATTTTAACGTTAAACCAAAAACACTCACATAAAAATTCAATGTTATTTAATTCTGCACATAGATATTTTTTTCCGATTTCAGTCGGCGGAAATTTTCCTCGGAAAATTCGATGTTTCCAAACAAAACCTTTAATTTTTAACTAAAATTAGTAAAAAACTAAAAATAGTAATTATTTGTCAATAATTAAATAACTTGGTGACATAAATCTTTTTTGTTATGAGTGTCTTGAAGATATGAGAATTTGTATGTACAAAGAGGACCGGAATAAAAAGGTAATGGTTCAAAGATTGAAATCCTGTTGTTTATAACTCTGTCGCAAATGCTGGTCAAATTTGACCGGTGATACCTTTAACCACTCCTCGCAATTCAATTTTTTTTCTTCGAAAAGGGCACAACAGCCGTGCCCTTTTCAACAGCGTTAACTTAATTTAATTCAATCTAATATTTTCTGAGGGGTTCTATTTGTTTATAAGCCAAAAAATTGTTTCTTTATAACATTCCTGAGATCGCTCAAATAGTCCAATTTCAATTCTGTAAAGTAAGTTGAATAGGTATTGATGTGATCTTGATTATTGATATGAGATAATATTCTTATATGTCATTTAATTTAATCAATGTATTAATAATAATCTAATTAATTTACCAGATCACATATCCATATGTTTTCAATCTCAGGGCGAATTATAAAATTAATTACTTACTCTCGTGGCTTCTAAGTATTTCTCAATGGTTCCTAATCGGGATAGGGAAGAAAAGAGTAAAATAATACACATATATGGGTTACAATTATAATCAAAATATTGTTTATTTTATTTAAATGGCAATCACTGCTTAATATTTGCTAGATCTTATTTTTCTTAAACATAACATTTACAAATGGGAATCTTATTTCCTTTTGGTTTCCAATTGAAAATTTTTATTAACATTTAACTATTAGGATTTATTAGCAACAATTCTATTTAAGTTTGATGAAGCTTTTCTGATATTATTGATTATGTTTCTTCAATTTTAAATGTGGTATTTAATACGAAAAACCCATACATTCATGTCCAAACAAATGAGACTGACCTTTTTCTGGTGAACTGAGAATGTCTTCACACAAGACCCGTTTCCTGCTATCCTTGGCTGCGATCAAAACCTCGTCCTGGCTTCCAGTAATGTTCTCCTCTGAAACTAGCTCGTATAGCTCTCGTTTCCTGCTTCTGTCGTGATGCTGTGTTCTACCTTTTTCGAAACTGCAATCAGCTACCGGGAACTCTTGGCTCAAGGAGGTTCTTTTACTCTCAACCTGGCCTACCTCTCGTTCCACGATAGATACTCCACACTCACGGAACTCTACCGGCTTTCTCACTCTCCGTACACTACCGTCTACTACTGGACTTCACTTCTCGACAGCTCAAAACATCTTGATCTCTATTTGTCATTCATTCCCCTACTTTCTAAATATCCCTTCCAAATTCACAAATCAACCTTCCACCACCAACTCTCATTCGCCGTCTTCCTCAAAACCAATTTTTAATCTTTCTAAATATGCTTAATGGATTTCAAAGAAAATAGTTAATTCCCATTCTAAAATTACTTTCTACTATTTACAAATTTTAATGACCTATTCTCTATTTCCACTAAGTCTTATTTAGCATCGGCTAATGATCGAACCTTCCGCGAACAACGATAATGACCTATTATCGATTTCACTTGAGTTTTATTTAGCATAGGCTAATGATCGAACCTTCCGCGAACAACGATAATGGTACGCGCAATTCACTTTGTTTTTTCTAAGCGCATTGTCCCGTGTTCCGTAAGCTTTTTCTAATCACTTCTTAAAATTAAATATAACAATTTGTTGTATACAGGTTGTTCTAAATTTATATGCCCGTGGTTGAGAAAATTGAAAATATTTTATATTAAATTGAATTTTGTTTATAATTATCAAATTTTAATTTTCATATCAAATAGAAATATAACAGTATATAGTGCTTTTATATAGGTACGAAAATCAAAGTTAATCTGGTGTATAATCTTTCTAGTTATTATTTCGACCGAAATTTTTTAATTAATATTTTAATTATTGCTAAACTATTGGTTAGATTGTCGCCGGCCTCCTGATATACAGTGCGGTGGAATAAGTGTTTCCCCTCCTGTTAACTTATTTATTTCAAGAATATAAGCAAAACGCTTGGACAGTTCGATTTTTAAACTAATCATAATATATTATAGCATCAACGTTTCGAACTTTACGCGATCCTTCTTCAGGTGACAGACATAACTTTGATTTTTTTAAATGGGAAAGTACATCATGTGACACCTCATTTAAAAGCTTTTAAAATACTGATTACAAAAATGTATAATACTTTACTCCTATTTGAGAGCGTAGGCGCAAAATTTCGGTCGAAATATTTTAAAATGCATTTATTTTTTTCGAATTTTGAGAAAACGAGTAAGTATTTTTGAAAGATTTAAACGCATAATGAAAGATTAGATTATTACGAAGGGCTGAAAGTCCCTTAGACTAAACAAAAGTTTATTTTGAATGATATATTTGAAATTAAATATTAGACTAAATTTTCTCTTTTTTTCACCCTTGTGACATATTAAAATAAACATTATAGAAGTTATTAGGGACTCTTTACTCTCGATAATACCGTGATATTTCATTCTGCGTTTAAATTTTTCAAAAATACTTATTAGTTTTCTCAGGATTCGAAAAAAATGAATGTATTTAAAAATAATTCGACCAAAATTTTGCGCCTACTCTCTCAAGCTTCCGTGTCCTATGCGCAAACAAATAAGAGACAAAGAAATGAATACAATTAGGCACCAGCGGAATGGGACGTTTCATCGCCGCCGTTTCATCGCCGGCCGATTCATCGCCAGTTAGTCAGTTGATCTTGTATTATGGGAGATGACACGACACGACGTTAAATTCAGTTCAAAACTTATGACACATAAATAGATAAAGAATATTATTATATTAATTTACTGTTCTATTTCTACTTCCCCTAAATTTGATACTAAGCAGTATTAAATTTGTAGTGTTAAATTATATTTTATATTATAAAAGTTTAAAAGTCTATTAAAAGATTAAGTATGGCAACGGGAATGGTCATATCTCGCATTTCCTAGAATTCCTAATTAATACTAAAAATAAATAATAAATGTAACTGTCGAAAATTGGTCGAAAATTAGGAAATATATTAGGTTAGCGATTAACTGACTGGCGATGAACCGGCGGCATCGAAACGGCCGGCGATGAATCGACCGGCGATGAACTGGCGGCATCGAAACGGCGGCGATGAACTGGCGGCGATGAAACGTCCTAGACCCGGCGCCAGAGAAAGGATTTAGAAAAGATAACCACACTCTAAAACTTAAGTCCAGTGTTAACAAATTACGGAAAAATGAAAAAAGTACAACAGTGCTTAAAATTCAAATAATTTTAGTAGGCAATTATTATCATAAAAGATTCAGAGGTAGTTTTTTATTTCAGTTTTTACATAGTTATTTTCCTAACAAGTGCAGAAAGTCATTATTTTCCGCACGCGACAGCAGTTTGCCGAACGACGCGAAGCGCGAGTACAATATTTTTTTTAAGAGTCTTTAAAAAATTACCAAATCTTAATCAATTAATTTAATTAATATGAAAATACATACACAAATTAATTCTTTGACAAGGTTGTCAAAACCAAACTTTCAATATAATTAGTTAGCATGACGACGATCTTGGTTTCCATGACGATGATTCAAAACGACTGTTATTGTCTACCGATTTGACTTTCGAATATTATGTCAAAATAATTTTATTTCATCGAATTGTCGCGTTAATTTCATTAAAACAGGAACACAATAAAATATATTTGAAATAAATTAGTGAATAATATCTAAATATTAGTTTATTGCATGTATTCTAATTACTTTAAGGCCATATTAACATATCTAAATTAACACGCGTGCGGAAAAGTAAAAACCGCGTGCGGAAAAGTAACACGCGTGCGGAAAAGTAACACGCATGCGGAAAAGTGAAACTTTCTAAACTAAAATGCGTGCGCGAAAGTAGACATTTTTGCACGCTCGTAGAAAAAATATGTTTCAATACTTTTTTATGTAAACTTATAGGGCTTTTCATCGATTGTCATTTGTTTCGAGCTTCTGTCATATGTTGTATAATCTGTGTAGGTATAATATTAATATACACTGATTATACGACATATGACAGAAGCTCGAAACAAATGACTGTGAATGAAAAGCCCTATTAAATACGCATTTAATGATTTATAATGTCCCATAGTATACTTTCCACGATTCACCATCCTGTATACATATTTTTCTGTAATTTTGTAATAATTTCACGTAAATTCTTCTTAAAACTTAAAGTGTTGCATTTATGTTTAAACGAAAGTATTAAATTTTAAAATTTCTCCAAGAAATATGTTGCACTTGCTAAGATTGCCTCGAATGTTCCAGCTTCTTTTAAATTTTATGTTATTAATGATCCTCTCAGGATATACTTTCTGGAAAACAGATTTTGGGAATATTATGACCGACTTGAAAGTCCCTAGGTTTGCCGATATCAACGAAAATGGACTAATAAATACATTTAGGAATTCAAAAGGTATTTCGGTAGTTTTTTAAATTACTATTTATTTGATAAGAAAATTTCTTTATATTTAATATTCACTAAGATTTTAATGTTACTAATAAGAATACACGTTTTAGACCACATACCATGATTTAATGTCAAAAGACAACAAAGTTTAAGTTTGCAAATTAATCATGACGTTTGTTCAAAGATATAATATAACAGCATTACGAGTATCAAATCTCACTGAGGACGTTTGCGCAAAACTAATGCCTATTTTCGAGGGTCCATACATCGTGCACAATGAAAATGGAATAAACAGTTATGTCCTTAGGCATGTGGAATCAGAAAAGATACGAGGAGTTTACAATATCCATGATGTGCACAAATACCACGAATAAAGACAAATGCATTAAATTTAAGGTAGAATAAGAGAATTAGGGTAGGATAACATGATAACAAGAGAAAAGTTTGTTGTCGAGAGAAAATCATTCTTTTTGGTGCACTTATTACTAACGATTTTATCTCAAAACAAGGCGGGGATGTTATTGTGTTTCAATTTATCAATTAAAGATAGAATAAAAATTTTAATTTTTTTAATATAACGCGGGCACATAAATTTGATACACCCTGTATGTTGATTTGTAAATATTTATTAGAAGTTAGCTTTCAACGCAAAATGGTTTCTCCTTAATGAATTTTTCCATGAAGAATATTAAAAACATTTTTGTAAATAAAAGTGAAGTGAAAGTTATTTAGTATTAGTATTTTAAACCAATTGTTTATTACGGGAAATATAGAAGCCATAGGTAATTAGTTCTTAGAAAATTAAGGTAAAGAAAGTTTGGAATTTTAAGCTTTTTGTTTAAGCCCGAGTAAATTTTGTAGAATTTCCCGAAAGTAATTAGTATGATGGTAGGAAAAATTTTGAAAGTATGAGTGGGTTTTCGAATGAAAAAAAGAATGGGGAGAGAGAAATGTTTCTGATTGGCTTGGAAACTTGGAATGGGGAAAGTTTTGTTTGAATGTTGAGACAGTTTGGAAAAGAAAAGATCATTGTGTTACGGGCATTCGAGAAGAGCAGTCAAAAGTTTTCGTGAGTAGTTCAGAAGCAAGTACTAGTGGTTGTTTTTGATAGTGAGAGTAGCTGAAAGTGGAACGAGAGACAAATCAAATCGAGAAGAAATACCTCTTTGATTCTGTAAAGTCCAAGAGAGTAAGTTACAAGAATTATCGTTATTAAAATTATTTGTGACACCACCAAGTAAAAAAGATACTTGGGTCTCAAGAGATTATTGTTGAGAGAAAGAGAGGAGAGAGTTTTGGAGTTTATTGAACAAGTACTGGCAAGAAGAGGCCTGGCTTGTGTTTTGGAGAAATATTTGCTGGTATCCTGCTGGATTGTTTGCTGAGAACGGAGAGGGCTTTGATTGGGAGCCTAACATAATCAACAAGGAGGAGCTGTTTGGGTCAAGAGGAGACATCATTGTGTGTGAATCAAAAAGGTCAGTCAATAACCTATTTGATAGACTTTCTTTATAATCAGAAGTTAATTTTTTTTTACGTAAAAGCATATGCATTTAAGATTCCAACATTTCAAAAATTTAATATGAAGTATAAGTAATTTGCGAATACCAAATTTGTTTGTTTAGCTTGTTTTATTAATGGTATCAAGAACAAAGCGATAAATATTTGTTTGAATTAGATTAATTTATATGCTAAAAGTTTCTTTTGGACAGTTATGCCCACATGATTTAATTGATAAATTTGCAGATCATTGCTTCTGATAATAAAGGTATTTGTATGTGTTTATTTATGATTTTTCTATTTATTTCCTTTTCCTATTTGATCCCGATAAGTATCAACAAAGAGATACTGAAGCCACGAGAAAGGATAAGTATAACCTAAAAGAATTTAATTAATTTTTTTTGACAAAAGGCACCCTGAGATTTTTCTTAATAATTTTATGTATGATTTGCGTTAATTAAATAATTGATCAAATAAATAATAATTAATATCAAAGTAATAAGAAGCAGTACATAACAGTATGTATGTAATGTTATATGTATGTTCTTGAGGCGGTTATGTCTCTTTAAAATTAAGGTTTACATTCTTGGCCATGGTGTTGTAGACAACAGCCATGTTTTGGCTGAACATATAATAATATAAGGGTGGATGTTTTATGCAATATGGTACATCAAATTCTGATTATTTGGTGTGTTTCTGTATTATTTCTATGGGCTTCATGCAATTGTGTGTGAGAGTGATCGTATTGTGTATGTGTATGAGTCAAAACGTGTGACTTCCATTTTCTTATCCCCTATCCTTGGTGACGTTATATATGGTATGCCTTAAAATAAAAACCATTAATCAGTGTGTTTTGCCAGTGTTGACTTACGGAGCGAAAACGTTGACCATGACAAGGATAACAGTGGAAAAGATCCGTGTGTCTCAAAGGGTGATGGAGCGTGCTATGTTGGGCGTTTCACTACGAGAAAAGCAACACTATGCAGTAGAGAGAATAGCAACACTGAAATGGAACTGGGCACGTCACGAGGCTAGAATGACAGATAACAGATGGACAAAGCAGATACTAAAATGGAGACCAAGGGATGATGCCTACCGAAGCAGAGGTCGTCCACCAACATGTATATTGATGATCTAAAACTAGTCCAGGGTAATAAGCTAGAAATAGACCATGTTCGGGACACTCAAAGATCCAGGTAGCTGACCACTTTTTTAGTTATTGTAGACCCATAGAAGGAAAACCTACCTGTTTCCTGCCTAGAGTTCGCGTCCGTTTTTTAGTTATTAACAATTAAGTGCAAAATCGCGATTTTTTTTATTTTTTGCACCCCATTCAAAGGCTAAATAGTTGACATAAAAGTACAAAATTTTATTTTTTAGAGCATTAAAAAACCTTCAAAATGCCGATTTTTGAAAGTTAAAAAGTTCGTTTGTTGCTACGCAAACTGCAAAATAAGTGAAAATCGTTATTTGTTAATAACTTTTACTAAAACTATCTTAGAACTTTAGTGTTTCACCCAAAGTTGGGGATTGGAGTACTTAACAAACCCTCAAAATTTGAGACCGATCCATTAATTAGTTTAAGAGTTATTCAAATTGTTTATCCCAGAGGCCTTTATGTTGCAATAACATAAGACAAAAAATAATGAAGATAGGGCAATCCTGCGTATGCCAAATGAAAGTAAAAAACTGAAGCTATCAAAATGTACTAAAAAAAGATAAAAAAATTATCTAATATGGTCAAAAATCCTAATGCCAAATTTGTGAAATTTTGTAGTTTATAAACGTTTAGAATAACTTTAAAAATATTGTCCGTAGAGAAAATCGTTTTAAATATTAGAAAATCTGGTATATAATCTTTGTGTAAGTTCAGGGAAGGTTTATACGGTTTTATATTGTCATTTTAGCAGCCACCAAAATTTTTACAGCTATATGTATAAAATGCTCTTTTTACAGTGTTTGTTGCCATACTCCTCCGAAACGACTTTACCGATTTTTATGAATCTTTGCAAGTATACTCGACCAGACCGGTAGTAGGTTACTATCTATATTTCATACCCGTGCGTCTTAAGGAAGGTTGCCCCCCTGATATTTATTTCTATGTTTTCGGACAATCTCTTTTTTTTAATTTCATATTGTGTGGAACGTAAAGATACATACAACCCTAAATTTTCACTTTTCTATCACTAACTGTTATTTTTTAATGGCCATTTAAATATTTTACATCTATATAAACAAAAGAAAGTCGTGACAGTTACCAACACATAACTCGAGAACGACTGAATAGATTTTTATGAAATTTTCCACGTATATTCGACCGGACCGAGAATAGGTTGTTGTGTGTTTTTCATATTCGTACGTCTTAACGGGGGCTGCCCCCTAATATATATTTTTTATTTTTTTGGTCAAACTGTTTTTTCTTAATTTTGTGTGATGTGGAAGGCAAAGGTAAATACAACCCTAAATTTTCACTTTTCTATCTTCGACCGTTACTTTTTAATAACCATCTAAAATTTTGCATCTTATATATAAAAATCAATTGCTGTGCGTTAGTCTCGCTAAAACTCGAGAATGGCTGGACCGATTTGGCTAATTTTGATGTTGAATTTTTTGTGTAAGTTCAGGGAAGGTTTATACGGTTTTATATTGTCATTTTAGCAGCCACCAAAATTTTTACAGCTATATGTATAAAATGCTCTTTTTACAGTGTTTGTTGCCATACTCCTCCGAAACGACTTTACCGATTTTTATGAAGTTTGGCAGTTATGTTTGGTCTGACTGGGAGTAGGTTTATATCTATTTTTCATACCTCTACATCATAAGGGGGTTTCGTATGACGTCATAACTCTCACCATAATGACGTGAAAAATACGAAATTAAGTCGGTGTACTCCTTGCTATTCCGAACAGAACCGTGTTAAAATTTTTTCTCTAGCTCAATCGTTGTCCAAAATACAATATCTTAAGCCGTAGAAATATTCTGAGGACAGAAGAAGAACGAGCAACAAATTTCATCGAAGAAAAGTCCAGCTGTTTAACTTTTGGACTTAAATTGGGCAAAATATGAATTTCTTAATTTTTCGAAACTTTCAAAAAATATCTCTACCGAACTTTTCTGACGAACGGCAAGCAGGAGAAAAGTTCTGAGCACACGAAAAAAACAAGCAGCAAATTATAAAATTTTATTTAATTTTAATTAATTTTGTTTCATTTTATTTAATTTTATTTAATTTAAGTATTTTATTTATTCTCGTTTATTTTATTTTATTTCATTTTATTAAATTTTAATTATTTTTATTAGATTCTGTTTATTATTTTTTTAAATTTATTTATTATTTTTATTTAAGTTTATTCAGTTTTATTTATTTTTATTAACTTTTATTCAATTTTATGAAATTTTGTTTCATTTTATTTAATGATATTTAATTTTAATTTTATTTTATTTTGATTAATCAACATCTATATTGTTGGACAACCCCGAACCCAATTATAAATACAGGGTTGTTTTGAATGTAAATAAAATAAAGCTGTTATATTCATTATAAGATAAACAAATTTAAGATTGCAACTGTTGCACTGCAAACTTTATTTTGTTACTTCTAACTAAACTTTATTACTTCAAACATCCTGTGTAATTCATTAAAACTAATGATAAAAACTCATTCACATCGAGCATTTTTTGTTTATTAATTACGAATTCCTTTTGTTTATTTTAAGTTTATTGTTTACAAAAGTTTGTTTTTATCTATTGAGGCAGAACGAAGTCTGCCGGGTCAGCTAGTGTCTTTATAAAGGAAATAAAATTTTCGAAAGCTCGACAATACAGTCGAACCCGCTTATTGGAATAGCCTTCGTGCCAAGTAAAATTATTCCTATAAACGGGATATTGTAATATCCGATCATTGGTGGCTAGTAGAAATATTTTGGGACCTCAAATAACTATTCCTTAAAGCGGGATATTCCTTTAACAGGTATTATAATAAGTGGGTTCGACTGTAGTTCAAAGCCTTTTATTAATTAGCCCAGCATTAGTGACTGCATTCCCAAAAATTAACAAATTTATATAATTTAACAGTCACTACATATTAATAATATATTTTTGTATATTTATACCTTTTTTAAAATTCATTAAATGACTAGTTTGGAATTAAAAACATGCATGTCTGTTATTAACTGCGGGCAAGTTAATTCCTCCAATTGGATAGCTTACCTAGAATTAAATTTTAAAAATTCATCGCATCTCAGAAGAGATATCCGATATGAAAATGAACTGCCGTCACCCATTTTATCGCTATTTTATTTCCTAAACCGAAGAACACGTGACACGCGCGGCCATCGCGCCGCCATATCAATAAAAAAACAATTTCGCATCGGTCAGAATGGCTTTCTCGGGAAATAATGCCACATTTCTTGTTTATGTTTACAGGAATTTTTATGACAATTCACTTCTAATTAGTTTTACTGGCATGGCCGGAAATTATTTAGGTATCGGTCGTTGAAGGTTGGTAGCATTGTTCGGTCGTAAAATGGCGAAGGAGCGTGCAAGAAATTGTTTTTTACGATATAAGATGGAAACGAACGAAATTTTCGGTGGATTTTTGGCTGTTACCGTGATTTCCCAAGAAATTAAACATAATTTTATGGAAACAGATAGATATTTTAATAATTGAATTCATTTTCTACCAGCTTCTTACACCAACGTACACAATTGGCAAAAGTAAATCAGCAAAAAGTTGTTTTTTTTTTTAAATCAAATGAGACAAAAGAATAGGTGGTGGTAAAAAGTTCAAAAATATTTTAATATCAGCATAGGAATGTTAAGATCATAATAAATTGTATGAACAAAAAATATATAGATAGAAAAGTATGCCTAACGTTTTATTTTTATTGTATGCCTATGAGCATTCTAGAATCTGGTCAAGTTTGGAGCGTTGTAAAACCTAGATAAATAAATAAAGTTAAACAACTTTATAGTGAAAATTGTTTATTGAAAAACCCTCTACAAAATTGCTGTGATATTTTTTATTGTAAAATGAACTGAAAAAAAAGTTATTAAAAAAAGTTAAAAAAAAAGAATCACTTTTGAATTCTTTAAATATTTTTATAATTATTTTCTCTTGATCTATTAATTTTATAGTTCACAATTTCTCGCAACGATGCCACATCTAATTATGTGTGGTATCACTGTTTGATTTGTAAAATGACGCCATACCTCAACACACTAAAACTACCTGTTAGTTTCGTGGGTTGGTATTGGTGAATATTCTTTCGTGTTCTGAGAGAATTTGACGTTTACCTTGGCGGAGAAACGCGTTTCGCTCGTCACTCGACTTGCGTGCCCGGAATAGGTCAGCTGTGGTAGCCAAAATGGCGGGTTGATAATTTCAATTACATATAGCAAAGGCTTTTAGTTAACCCCTCCAGTTCCCTCGTGAGAGGAAAATACCCATTGTTTTCTGGAGTAAGGATTGAAGTACCACGATGGAACCTCACTAAAATCAACCCGGTAAATACTTAAATCCATATATTTTTTTTTTGACATACAGAGGTTAATGACATGCATGTTAAATTATTTTTACATCTAATTAAATACTTCTTCCAATTCAATTTTCATAGTAAATTTATTAGTAAATTTAGTATCTTTGATTCCTTCCCATATTTATAGATAATATTCATTCAGAGAAAATCCTAACAATAATTTTTAGCTATTTATCTGTATCTTTTATTTAAATTTTATCTTTGAATTATTCCATCATTAAGAAGTATCCTATAATTATTTTAAAGAAATCATATGTATTCTGTATTTAAATCCCAAATCGACATGTCAGTAATTAGAAATTCTCACATACATTCTTGTCAAGGTCAAATTTTGTCAAGACTTCAATAATCCAGTAATTTTTTGTGTGCAGCTAATGATCCTTTTTACATTATTGTTTTTCCTAAAAAAACACTTCTCTAGTTTCTCTTTTTCTCCTTTGACCTTTTTTCGGACACTTTTACATTGAAACTAAGACTGGGTAAATATTTGTTTTAGCCTTTTGGGGAAATTATACACTACAACATGGGAAGTCATAGACCCTCACCCACCTGAGAGGAACCTGTTCCGGCTCCAGTCAGTCAACCTGGGAGCAAGCTGGAGAGTTCCAGCTTCGTTTTCTTTTTCACACCTGGACCTAAAGATGGTACAGTTTTGCACCACCATGGTGCTCATTTTCCGGTATGCGGCAGCAACCTTTTGAGAAGTCAGATGGGATTGTTTGGGAACAGTGAGTTTTGTGATAGAAACTTTCTGTATATGGTGTTTCATATCACAGACATTTGGTTAGTGAATTATGGTTATTAATTATTTCTCTTTTAGATTTAGCTTGTATTTATTGGGTTTTAATATACATATGTTTAGTAAGTTCCCAAACTTACGTATAATCCTGCGGTATTGTACGTTGAGCTCGGCGTGTCTGCCAAAATGTATTACTTTTTATATTTTATTGTTTATTTAGGTCGATTCATGTCATTATATAAATTTATGTTGCATTAGTTGCTTGTTTCCCAGATATTTTATTGTTCATTAGCTTTTCTTCATTTGTTCGGTCAATTCAAGTCGTTTGTATAGGTATTTAGCTTAACTTCATTTCATTAACTTTCATTCGTTAATTTTGCTTAATTCATTATTGTATTTTCCTTAGTCAGGCTTGTGCCTGCTTATTTATATTTTCTCATATTTGCCGGTTTTCAAGTTAGTTGTACGTAGCAAGCGTACTATAACCATTTGGTAACAGTCTGAGGTGAGTTGTACCCCATATATATGTAAGAGGTATTTAAGTTTTGTAACAGGTAACATTATTGTTGTTATTTTGAATATAACTTGGTTAACATAATATAACTTTGTCATTTTAGAGTCACAATATTCAATTTGGTTTAACTTAGAGATTGTGCAAATCTAGGTAGTTATTTTTAACAAATATTTACTTATTTTGTACATTATTTATTTTTATTATTCCTTTATGTTCACATTTACTGATTTAATATATTTAATATTTGACAGCAGTATAAGATACCTGGGAGAGTGATAGAAGATCATTTTCTTGGCGCCCATAATTTGTTAGGTTTATTTAATTTGTTCTTCTTTAGCAATTATTCATCTTTATTCATTTTCAGTACATTATTCTTATCTTAATATTTACCTTTTCTAGTCATCATCATTATCTACTTTGAGCTACCGTCTTCGACAGGCATGCAAATGAGCCGTATCCATCCTTGAGTGTCAAGTTGTCGTTCTCTTGCATCTCTTGCTAGCCAACTCCATTCAGTTTGCCCCTGTCTCTTCATACTTTTATTATCAGTTCATAGTCCATACCCCTTTCTATCTATTTCTTCATCTTATCATTTTCCCCATAAACATAATACTACTTCAGCAAAAAGTAGTATTTTCCTACTTCGGCTTCTCAACGTAGAAGCCACCTCACTCTCTCTTCATTTTTGTTCCAATAGCTTACATCTAGTTCCTTTTGTTTTTCCTTACTTATGTTGGAGTTTATCTTTCTCCTTACTTTCACTCCAACAGAGGTTTTCTTTTCTTGTTTCAACCTCCAAAAAAACTTGTTACAAGATTTTCACTTATTTTTGTTTATAGCTTTTTTGTTGGTGACTTGACGATAACAAGTAATAGAAATAAAATTTAATTTGCTACATTTTATGTGTAATTAAATTTTCTGTAGGGTTGCTAGTTTAGGAGATACTTCGCGAAAGCACTTTGCACCCCTTTTTCCAAGATGGCGGCCGGGGGACAAGGGTGGTGACCCCACAAACTTAAAATTAAGCTTCTACTGACCACCCCTACGCATTAAAAAAAATAAAATTGCGTCCTCTGAAAAATAACGCAACCCTAAATCTAAAATTTCAATGGACTATTATGCCGACTCTAAAATGTCCCTTTTTTCTTTACATTTAAATTTAAATTTAGAAGTGTTCTGTTACGAACTCTCTAGCTAAAACTCCTTCCTTTGTTCTGCTTACACAGAATCTAGGTCAACTGTTCTAAGAATTCTTCCTATCTCTTTTGGCTGCCAAAATTCCTTGGCTGTGGTTTTTCCGATGAGTGATTAACATATAAGTGCTGCAACTTCCAAGCCTGTACTCAAGGACTCAACGACAAAAGGCGAGCATTCTTCTTTAAGAGCTGCTATCACTTTTTAACCTTTTACTTACAATTTACATTTTCACTGTTAGAAAATTGATGGTACTGTTTCATTTTCTTACGATTCGATGTTCTTCTCTCCACACATCAGGAACAGATAATCTTCTTCTCCGCTTACAAAAATCTACCAAACACCAAATTCTTTTTTCATCCTCTTTTTTCAACGAATCATCTTTTAGTCCGTTCAATCACCCCAAAAAACACGAGTTATCAAGAAATGACTTTTAACTGTCTACCAAATTTGTGTAACCTTAACAAATACAAAAAATACAAAAATATGTACAGTCGGAAAAATGAAAGATTACCCATGAACGATCATATCAATCACATATTATTCAGATTATTAATAATCTCTCTGTTGTTTTGCTATTTATGGAAAAAGACAGCAAATACAAAATATGTGATTGATGTGATCGTTCATGGGTAATCTTTCATTTTTCCGACTGTATACGCTCTGAGCTTCATTGGTGTCGCCACTAGCGGATTACTAATGGAACTTTCGCCGGTAATTTTTAAATTTATTATTTAATTATTATCGCTTAATATTAACAACGCAAAAAAGTAATTAAATTGTAATCGATTTTTTTTAGATTTTGCTAATCATTTTGACGTTCTATTGATGAAATATTAAATTCTTACTTCGCACACTTTCACAACTATCGTGTAGATGGCGCTAACATTAATATAATGATTTATAATTACATATTACGGAATATCAAAAACACTTAAATTCAGTATTTAAAACGTAAGGATATTTTTTTTTATTATGCTTTATTTAACAATCAGAATACATTAGCATCCTATAAGAGTAAGTGTTGGCTTGGGAGCTGGGCCCCTCATTGGCGTGAAGGGACTCCCTCCAATGAAGGAGTCCTAGATAGTCTTCATGTCAGCTGGCCATAATCTCTTCAACCTTCTGGCAATTGGAGCTTGTACTAGTGGCTGTAATACTGCGTTGGGGTGTGTTTCCATTTTCTCGTGGTGTTTGTTGTACCTATCTTTAATGACATCTGTGATGAATGGAACCTTCAGATCTTCATGTAATGTTAAATTCGACACGAACCAAGGTGCATCTGTGATCATGCGTAGTATTTTTGACTGGCTCCTTTGGATGATAGCAATATTAGATTTGCTTGCACATCCCCAGACTTCGATACCATACATCCATATTGGTTTGATTATGGTGTTGTATATCAGCAGTTTATTTTCCAAACTTAGTTTTGATTTTCTACCTATCAACCAGTAGAGTTCTTTGACTGTCATGTCTATTTGTTTTCTCTTCTTTGTTATGTGCACTTTCCAAGTAAGTTTAGAGTCTAGATGTATGCCGAGGTATTTGGAAGAGTTGTTTTTAGCAATAATTTTGTTATTTATGTATAGTGATGGACACTGATCTTTTCTTGTAGTAAAGTTGACATGGACGGATTTAGCCTCATTTATCTTAATTTTCCATTTTTTTACCCAATTTTCTAGGTTTGCTAAGTCATTTTGTAGGATCTTGGAAGCTTCTACTGGATCTTGGTGAATTGCTAAGATGACGGTGTCATCCGCAAAGGTTCCTATGACAGTGTGTGGAGACGTAGGAATATCTGATGTGAATAATACATATAGAATGGGACCCAGGACACTGCCTTGCGGAACTCCGGCCTTGATTGGGAATTTTTGCGAATATTCATCATTCACTTTTACAAGAAACTGTCTGTCGTGAAGATATGATTCGAGCAGTCGATAGAAGGATAGTGGAAAGATTTTAGATATTTTGTATAAAAGTCCATCATGCCAAACCTTGTCAAAGGCTTGGCTAACATCCAAGAATACTGAGGGGCAGTATTGTTTTTGTTCTATTGCTAAATTTATTGAATGTGTTATTCTGTGTATTTGCTGAACTGTTGAGTGGCCTTGTCGAAAACCAAATTGGTGTGATGGAATCCAATCCTCAAGGAGTACTTCCTTATTTATTCTTTGAAGTATGAGTCTTTCTAGTAGTTTTGACATAACTGGCAATAAGCTGATTGGCCGATAAGATGAAATTTCGTTTGGGTTTTTGCCTGCCTTCAGTATTAAAATTATTTCTGCTGTTTTGAGTTGCGTCGGCCAGTAGTTTAGTCTCAGGATAGCATTGAAAATGTACATCATGAATATGACTCCTCTGCGTGGCAGTTCTTTTAACATTTTGGAGGTTATTTTATCGATCCCTGGAGATTTTCTTGGATTTAGGAAGTTTAGTTCATTTTGAACTTCCTTTACAGAAAGTTGTTTGGTTGCGGGTATGTTGTTTGGGATATTTGAGAGATGTCTAGCTATTTCGTCATCAACTACATCACAGTTCGGTGTGAATACATTGGATAAGTATGCACCAAATAGTGAAGCCTTTTCTTTATCGCTTCTTGCCCATATAGCTGCAGGATTGCTGGAGTCACGTACAGGAGAATTCTGCATTTGAGGCTTGTTTTTGAATTTGCATGGTTTCCAGATGGAGTTATCACTTCGGTTAAGACCCTTCAAATATTCATTAAATGAACATTCACGCAATTCTTTAATTTTTGCTTTTAGTCGACTACTGGCTCGGTTGTACACTGTTCTGTCAACAGGGGCTTGCGTGCGTTGTAATCTAGCTCTTGCTTTTCGTTTTAGAGTTATGAGTTCCTTCACTTCTTTAGGTACAGAAATATCTTTCTTTTGGATGGTGGGACGAGGAGTGGCTTGTTGTACTGATTCAATTAGGAGGTCATTAAAAGTTGTGATCGCCCCTTCGATTTCATTGGGTTCCTTTAGTCTGATGTCGAGTTTTACTTTTTCTTCAATTCTGGTACGATATTCTTCCCATTTGGTTTTCTTATTATGTAGTCTTGTGGGAGTTTTTCTATGTAACGCTGCTGTTCCTATTGAAGCTATTATCGGAGAGTGGTCAGAAGAAAGATCATAGCTTGGTATTACGTCTAAGTAAGGAGCTGGTAACCCATTTGTCACAAAAAAGTCAAGCAAGTCAGGAGTTTTAGCAGGATCAGTTGGCCAGTAAGTTGGAGTTCCTGTTGACAGGTATGCGTAATGCTTCTCGTGAATCACTGATGCCAATTCTCTACCTTTGGTTGTTGTAAGCCTAGACCCCCATAAAATGTGTTTGCTATTGTAATCACCGCCCGCAATAAATTTGGATCCTAGTGTATCGAAAAAATCACTGAAATGTTCCTTTTTTATGTTGTGTCGTGGTGGACAGTAGACGGCGGCAACTTTTAGATTATATGAGTCCATGCAGACGTTGACAGTTGTGGCTTGTAGAAAATTTTCGGCATATTTTGGCATTTCATGGTGCTTTATTGTGTTTTTTATTAGGATAGCAGTACCAGCATGTGCAGTGTTGTCTGGGTGATTGCTGTGATATGTTGTGTAATGTGGAATGTAAAAGTAGGATCTGTCAGTGAAGTGTGTTTCGCTGATGAGAAGCAGGTCTATGGAATTGTGTTTTAGAAATATTTCAACTTCTTGTTTGTGATGTAGAATGCCGTTGGCATTCCACAGTGCTATTCTAATGAACTTAATGAATTTTATTTATTAACGTAGTAAGCATATTCATCACCATGGTGTTTTGATGAATAAGTTGCTGAAACATGGCTTTGAATTCGTCTAAGAATCTATGTAGCATATCTGTTGTGGTGTCACATTGATTCTGCTGAGTATAATTGTTGGATGCTACATTTGCATAGGTCACATTATTTCTTACCGGCGTTGTTGTTGGTTTGGTGGTAAGATTAGGATGGGCATTTGGGCAACCCTGACTGCTGACTGGCTGTACATTTTGCCTATTATTTTGATTATTAGGGCGTCTCATTATGTTGTGATAGTAGCTACAACCTTTATAGTTGGCTGTATGGGCACCTCCACAAAGTGCACATGTTGCTGGAGTGTTCCTTGTTTTTGTGCAGGTTGATGTACTATGGGCTCCCCCACACTTAACGCAGACAAAAGGTTTATAACAGTAACCCTTGGTGTGTCCATATTGTTGGCATCGTGTGCATTGAGCTGGTCCATAGTTAGGTTTTGGAGGTTCTACCTGTATGATTAAATTTCGCATTTTTTGTATTTTATATACGTCTTTGTTATTTACCGCAGGCTCTAAATCCACAAAAAACAGATTAAGAGGCTCCTACGTAAGGATATTTAAGGTAAAAATATACAGGGTGAGGCAGATAAAGGGCCTATTAGAAATATCTCGAGAACTAAAGGCAACAGATTCATGAAAATTGGCATGAAAGGGTTTTGAAGAGTGATCTATTTAATGAAAATATTTTCATATATTTGCTACTTCCGGTTATACCGGAAGTTGCTTATAACTTCGTTTTTTTTAAATGCGATAACCTGTATATTTTCACATTTTTGGATTCTACTCGAAGTCTTATTTCTTAAAATATGAGGTTTTGTATTGTTATACAGGGTAGTTTAAAAGATAATTACGTTTTTGTATTAATTTCGTAGCAATTTTCACACCCTGTAGAATTGGAGTAGTTTGACATCAAAAACTTTATTTATGTTCAAATGATTTTTAATATAGTCTACTATTATAAGAAATTATTAGTATAGCTAATTGTTGAATTTTAGTATACAGGGTTGGTCGAAACTCGGAATGAGCATTTTCTGAGTTTTCTTAAATAGAACACCCTGTATTTTAGTATACAGGGTTGGTCGAAACTCGGAATGAGCATTTTCTGAGTTTTCTTAAATAGAACACCCTGTATTTTAGTATTGTAATAAAATGATATTTATGTTACTTTTTTTATTTCTTAAGCATTCCCTATACCTAACTGCTTTAATTTGTGCTTAATTGTTAATCGCACCAACAATCTTAACTACGTAAGTATTTTGATAGATCAACCATTATTGGGAATTTTAACGATCAGTCTAGATTAATATGTATTTATTTCCGAAAAATTATTTGTGACTGAATATTTTCAAGGCCAACCTAATAAAATTTCACGTATTTTTTGTTGCAATTAATGTTTGGTTTGAATCACCAATAACTCACAAATTAAAGCAGTTAGGTATAGGAAATGCTTATAAAATAAAAAAGTACCATAAAATATCATTTCATTACAATACTAAAATACAGGGTGTTCCATTTAAGAAAACTCAGAAAATATTCATTTCGTGTTTTGACCAACCCTGTATACTAAAATTCAATATGTAGCTATACTAATAATGTTTAACAATAGCAGACTATATTAAAAATCATCTGCTTTTCTCATGTCAAAGTACTATAATTCTACAGGGTGTGAAAATTGCTACGAAATTAATAAAAACACGTAATTATCTTTTAAACTACCCTCTATAATAATATAAAACCTTATATATGAAGAAAGGAGACATCTAGGAAAATCCAAACATGTAAAAATATACAGGGTGTCCCATTTAAAAAAACGAAGTTATAAGCAACTTCCGGTATAACCGGAAGTAGAAAATACTCTTCAAAACCCCTTCATGCCAATTTTCATGAATCTGTTGCCTTTAGTTCTCGAGATATTTCTAATAGGCCCTTTATCTGCCTCACCCTATATATCACAGCTTTGAGCAACTAATATTTTATCTAATTAATGTTTTTAATTTCAATTTTATATTAATCATTTTGACATTCATGTCAAATTTCCAGTAAAGGTTCCCTGCCTTGTCACTACTGGCGCTCACGAACTTTTAAATATCCCCTCTACGTACGAGCGTATAAGCTGTGAGCTCGTAGGTAGAGGGGATATTTAAAATTTCGTGAGCGCCAGTAGTGACAAATCAGTGAACGTTCGGTGGAAATTTGACATAAATGTCAAAGTGATTAATTTAAAACATTGAAATTAAAAACATTAATAGGAAAAAATATTAGTTGGTCAAAGCTGTGGTGTATATTTTTACCTTAAATATACTTATGTTGTAAATACTGAATTTAAGTTTTTTTAATATTTCGTAATATGTAATTATAAATTATTCTAAGCTCCATCTACACGATAATTGTGAAAGTATCCGAAGTAAGAAATTAATATTTCATTAATAGAACGTTAAAATGATCAGCAAAATCTTTAAAAAATCGATTACAATTTAATTACGGTTTGCTTTGTAAATATTAAGCAATAACAATTAAATAATAAATTTAAAAGTTACCGGCGAAAGTTGCATTAGCAATCTGCTAATAGCGACACCAGCGAAGCTCTGAGCGAATATGAATATAATAAAATTAATTTCTTTATGGTTGGCACAGTATAAATTCCGATTCACGTCATTATCTACATTAGAGATCTAAGTTAACATTGTTGCCAAATTAAAAAAACAAATTTCTGAATTCATTTTAAATCAAATATATCACATAATTATTACAGAAGTGGATTACACAACATAACAAATTACCCAATATCAATAAAAAACAATTTCGCATTGGTCAGAATGGCTTTCTCGGGAAATAATGCCACATTTCTTGTTTATGTTTACAGGAATTTTTATGACAATTCACTTCTAATTAGTTTTACTGGCATGGCCGGAAATAATTTAGGTATCGGTTGTTGAAGGTTGGTAGAATTGGTCGGTCGTAAAATGGCGAAGGAGCGTACAAGAAATTGTTTTTTACGATATAAGATTAAAAAAAAGGGAAATTTTCTGTAGATTTTTGGTTATTACCTTGATTTCCCAAAAAATTTAACATAATTTTATGGAATCAGACCGATATTTAATAATTTTACGACGTAGTTTATAGATGTTCCCCAATTCACTTCTAATTAGTTTTACTAGCATGGCCGGAAATTATTTATTTATCGGTTGTTGAAGGTCGGTATCATTGGTCGGTTGAAAAATGGCAAAAAAAGCGAGCAAGAAATTATTTTTTACCGTATAAGATGAAAAGAAGAAAAATTTTGGTGAATTTTTGGCTGTTACCTTTATTTCCCAAGAAATTAAACATAATTTTATGGAATCAGATTTGATGGATATTTAATTATTAAAGTCGTTTTTATCATATTTTGCATCAAAGTACACCATCCGACAAAAGAACAGCAAAAAGTTGATTTTTTTTTTAAATGAGAAAACATAATGTCCGATCATTTCAGCTTACTCAGCTAAACTGAAAATTTACAGTGCAGCAATTAAACCAGTAATCATGTGTGGTGCTGAAGTAATGTGTTTAACACAGAAAGATTGAGGATTCCAGAGAGAAAAATAATTCGGACTCCTTTTGAAAGGAGAATACATCGTCAGATTTATCAAGGAACACAGACTCAGATGGATGGGACATACAGAAAACCGGAAGTAGTTATCAAGAAATTCACCATATGGAGACCAGTATCAAGCAGACCACGAGGAAGACACAAAACCAGATAGGAGAACCAGATAGTTGAGGACCTTGAGAAGATGAGAGTTAGAGAATAGGTAATCTTCTTCTTCTTCTTCTTCTTCTTCTTCTTCTTCTTCTTCATCTTTTATATAGACAGTACTGCCTGTTTTCTTCAACGGTGCCTTTCATTCTGCCCCTTGTTGGGGCAAATTTTTCATTCCATTTTTCCTTGGGCGTCCTATACTTCTCCTGCCTAACGGTGACTTGTCCCTGCCTATTCTTACTATCCTTGATACAGACATCTTGCTTATGTGCTCATTCCACTCTTCTTTTCTGTTCTTTACCCAGGTATTTATATTGTCTACTCCACATATGCGTCTGATTTCCTCACTTCTTACCCTATCCTGTAGTCCTTTTCCAGCAATCCTTCTTAAGATCTTCATTTCGTTGGTTTCCAGATGTCTTCGTGTTTTGCTTGTATCTGGTCTTGTTTCGGCCGTGTAAGTCATAACTGGCCTAATAACTGACTTATATATTCGGTCCTTTATTTCCAATCTTTGTTTTTTTTCCAAATTGTGTCGTTTAGGCATCCGGCCGTTTTACTGGCTTTAATTATTTGGTCTTTTACCTCTTCTTCGATATTGTTGTCAGCTGATAGATTAATTCCAAGATATTTGAAAGTCATTACTTGTTGTATAATTTGATTGTCTAACTCCAATTTGCATCTTATTGGTTCTTTGGCAATTACTAAGCTTTTTGTTTTTTGGGCTGATATTTTCATATTCATTTCTTTTGCGTTAATGTTGAACTCGTGCAATAATCTTTGTAGGTCGTCTTCGCACTCTGCTACTAACACGGTGTCATCAGCGTAACAGAGTATTTTTATCTCTCTATTGCCCATTTTGTACCCTCTTTTTTTCTTCACTTGTTTTATTATTGCATCCAATACTACGAGAGGGCTTAGTGAACCTCGTTGCCTGATTCCTATGTTTGTTTCTATGGGTTCTGTTATTATTCCATTGACTTTCATTTCTATTTTGTTTCTTACATATATGTTTTCTACCAGTTTGATGATATCCAGTGGTAAATTTTTCTCATATAGTAGGTGTATCACATCTCTTAATTGGATTCTATCAAACGCTTTCTCTAGGTCTATGAAACAGAAAAAGGCTGGTTTGTTATATTCTAATGATTTCCCCGCTATTTGCCTTATCACAAAAACTCCATCGTTACATGATCTTCCACTTCTGAATAGGTAATCACGAGCCAAAATAGCAACGAATGGAGAAAAAATGTAGAAGATGCCAAGTTACACAACCAATTCTAAAAGCAAAATGTTAATGCGGACTGATTCCCCCCGACAAATGAAACGGAAAAACCCAAAGAGAGTAACAATCACTCTGCTAGGATGATTTTTTGGTAGGTACATTATAAATGATGAGCCATGATAATGGTACATTGAGTAAGTACATATAAAATAATATATATAAAATACTGCATATACGTAAGAAATACGTGTTTCTTAAAACATTTCATGACATTTATATTCTCAAAACCACTGTCAACGCTTGAAATGCTCTCGCAGTAAACAATAGAATCGGGAAATAAATTGCTGAAACCCATTTTATTCAGTATTCAATTCCACCGAAGACAAAAATAAAAGTATCGTTGAAATTTCGACATCGAAGACATTGAAACCAACCGAAAAAAAGAGAAACAAATTGCATCCTGAGAGCAGTGAATTCAAGCATGGCCTGTCCAGCACTTATATTATGTCCGGCATCGTCGTGAATTTTTAAAGGATGGTGTTGTGCCCGCGAAAGGCGCAGCAATATTGCGCCCTCTAGGGATTGTTTTTCGCATTTTCTGCCGGTTTTGTGTTGTCCTGCTACAAGGGCATGAATATATTAATGCAGGAAAGTACAATCTAAGAGAACTTTTCAGGGAAACGTTGTTGACAACACTATCAATTTTGGAAAGTGTTCATATTTGATTTAAAGGTAGCTACATATACATTTTCTCATAATAGAGAATTAAAAAACAAATATATTATGTCAATGGCTGCTGTAATCAAGCCAATCTTGCAATAAACCAGACTTTAAAGAGAAATCACAAGCCCCAGATCTAAACAATAAATCTGAAAATTCTCTTTTAACCACTTTCTGGGGGTGAAGTCGAGTTCGCTCCGCTTCGTTCAGGTATATTTTAGAAGGGTACGAATTGGCTCCCGCATGAATGCGGGTAGGCTCTCATATAATCGCGGAAACATTAGACATTGTTGCCAAATCGTGTAATATTTATACTGCTTAGGAAATTTACATAGTGATATAGACTTTTTATAGGAAAATTATACTTTTAGACAAATAGTTTTAGAGTTTGTTTTAGTTCAACATTGGCATATGTGGCAATTTTAACACAAATTATCGGTGTCGGTCGGTATGCGCTCGACCGTTTTGCGCTCTTACCTGAAATCGGCCGGTTTGCGCTGTACAATCTAATACCCGAAAGTTAAGTTAGGACCGAAGAGTTAGGTCTTCCTCCTTTCCCATAGATATTTCTAGGAAGGTACCTGTTTCTAACAAAAAGAGAAAATTTGAAAGAAGTGACAACGCTGGGTGATATTTTCGACATGTTTAGGTAAAATAAATTTTGTCTATGGGAGCCAATTCGGACTCTACCTTTTTTAGTTCAGGTAAAAATCTTGCCATTGGGAGCGAACTCGACCCCGTCCCTTTCTGGTAACATCCTTAATCCTCGTCTTTTACAATTTATAACGCAAGAAGACGACGAATAAAGGAGACTAGAGGGACTCTACAATATGTAGTCAAATTCCGTATATTCGTCTATAAAAAAATTCCAATGAAAGTTGATTCCGTATAGGTAAACAAAATATGAGTAAAATGAAAAATTAAAAACAGCTTATTAGTCCAAGTAATGAAGCCTAAAATAGGAAAGAACCTCGCAATTTTTACAAAATGGATCGATTTGTTTGAAAATTTGAGAATAAGTAGTGGATAGTCCAAGGATCAAAATCTATATCATGGGGAAAGGCGAAAAGATCAAAATCTATAAAAATATTCATTCTAAGCAAACAACGTTCTATACATTTTTTTATAAAATTAATAATTTTCGATTTATTCGCTATCGAAAGTGTTAGTTTTATATCGAAAAAATTAAAGTTTTTAATGAGTTTTCTGCTAATAACTCAAAAAGTTTTCGTTTTATCAAAACAACTTTACTTAACAAAAATGTACCTTTTAAAAAAATAAACAAAACCGTTGTTTTAATTTTCTTTAAGACCAATAGTAGTCGAACTGTACTTTATTATATGTTAGCTCTTCTTCGTCAAATGTTAAATAATGTAGTTTCAAAGTCAAAAGACGGGCAAACTATGCATTTTTCGAGGATAACTTGTTAAAACTAATTTAAAGTATTTAAAAATATCTATCTCCAGAAATAAAAAAGGTCTCTAGCTCAAAAATTAAGTGACTTGTAATGAAAAGAATGTCAGCAGGGTCTATTTTACTCCAAATCAGGCACGAGGTACTATACAATTTTCGGGCCCCTAAATATAATTTGATAATGATACTAGATGTGCTGTAAAATTCTTTAAAATGTGTCACTTCTTCCACTAAGTAATCAATATCAATATCATATTCGGTAATAGTTTTCAAGTCTACAGTCTACAATTTCACTATTGTCCGTGTACAATGTGTTAAAAATATCGTTTACAGAATTATAAGCATCCCTTCGTATAAATAGTTGCTCAATTAAAGTATCACAAATAGGTAAAAAACTATTTGTTTAAAATTTTCCGGTCCTTTTAAAAAAATTGATAAGAACAGTTTGTTTATGCTTTATGAATATAACTCTTATTGTTATCATTTGTTATTTCCTGTTCGTAAAATGAAAGAATTTTGAAAATTTATGTTGTTGCAATAAAAAATTTTTTGGTTGTCTTTTCGGGTCCCATCGAAATGCGGGCCCGAGGCAGGTGCCTCACGGGTCTAATGGCAAAATAGGCCCTGAATGTCAGTCCCTATTTTTTTCAGCAAAAAGTGATCGGAAACAACTCCCTAATCAGCACTAATTAACAACTCCCTAATTAAAATTAGTCATTGACCTGATTTGGTCTTCTTTATTTATGTATTATTAATAGGTTCTAGAAGTTTCATCGGCTTAGAATGATTAGTTTAAAAAATGGAGTTAAAAGAGAATAACGAGTTTTTGTAGTTTGGTAAAAAATGCCCTTTACTTCAGAATAGAAAAATTAGCATCACAGATACGAAAAAAAAATTTCAATATGAAATTGTATATTATTTAATTCCCAAGAACTTGGTTTGAAAAAATTTTTTCTGCAGCAAAAATTGAGTGAGCTATTGACAATTAAAACTTGTAATAACATGCAAAAACCACCTTTACCAACCCTTTCAATGTCATCTCTTTTTGTGACTGAGTATTTTAAAAGAATTCAATATTAATTACCTTATAGATCTTGTAAAAATCTACTAAATTCTTTTGTAACAAATATATTCTAAGATAAAAAATAAAAAAGTTCGGTTAAAAAAGCAATATATTTTTTTGAACAAAAAAAAGGAGAAATCCAATTGGAAGCATAATAACTTAAGTTAGCGTTGTTTTCAGTCATTGGCCTTATTTATTCTTCATTATTTATGTATTATTAGTAGATTCTAAAAGTTTGACTGGCTTAGAATAAATATTTTTTAAAAAACTGGAGTTTAAAGCGAATAACGAATTTTTGTAATTTGGTAAAAAATGCCATTCTCTTCAGAGTAGAAAGATTAGCATCAGAGATACGAAAAAATGTTTTAGCATGAAATTATAGGTTATTTAATTTCCAACAACTCGGTTTGAAAAAATTTTTTCTACGGCAGAAATTGAGTGAATCGTAAATGAGTATGCAATCGAAAAACATTGATTTAACATTTTCGATAGCAAATAAATGAAAACTATTACTTTTATCAAAAAAATGGAACTTTTTTTGCTTAGAATGAATGTTTTTATCAACTTCTGCGGTGAAAATATAATAATTAACTATTTAGATGGGAAATAAGCCACAATTAAATTGAAAAAATAATTTTATAATAAAATACAATAAAATTATTTTTTCAATATAATTGTGGCTTATTTTCTATCTAAATAGTTAATCATAAAAATGCCACAAGGAAATAGCTTCAGAACAACAAAATATAATAAAAAATTTCCACCCCCGAGATGGGGTGGCAACCACCCCATGGTAAAAGCGCCTTTCGATGTTATATAGATTTTGATCCTTGGACTATCCACTACTTATTGTCAAATTTTCAAGCAAATCGATCCATTCTGTAAAAATTGCGAGGTGAAAAGTTCGGTTCCTGGACTATGTGTTTCATTTCGGTCCATAGATGATCCATCATCCCCATACGTCCGTTTCAGTCTCTCCAGACCTTTTCAGTCAGGCTACATGGACACCTCTATTGTATGTAGAAGAGGTCTTACTCTTACTCACTAAGAGGTCTCACCTTACTGAAGAGGTCTTGAAAGACCGAAACGAAAGTATAGGAATGGTGTCCATAGAGGTGTCCATGTAGCTTTACTGAAGAGGTCTGGAGAGAGAGAAACGGACATATAGAAATGGTGGATCATCTCTGAACTGAAATAAAACATAACGACGGGTTTTTGACAAAACTTCGTAAGCATCAATTTTTCCGAAAATGGGATTTTTATCTTTAATGGTTCCTTACGATAGTTTACAGCTGATTCAAAATTATTTTTCCCATAATAACATCCGAAGTGTCTAAAATTGAATTTAGTTTTTATCGTAACCACCGCATTTCAACCTCATTTTGTGCCTTTGGTATCGTAAACGGCAAGGTAGTATTGACAGATGATAGTAAACGCCATAAATCTTGTCGGTTACGTTTGCATATTTTGCCGCTTACGATAAGATTAAATGACCAAAATGACCGTTAGGATTACTCAGTGTTATCTTAAATGTGTTAGAACTCAGTGCAAATTTTATTTCGCTAGAACAATTTAAAACGAAAATAATGGTAGTTTTGATAAAACCTCTTATTCAATAGATGCGGATAAGTTTTTAATAATTGTTTTTATGGTTTATTGTCTTTTTAATAGAATTTGAAGTCTAATTTACTAATTTGGTAACGACATAACCTACGTTTCTTAGTTGCTCCTGTGCAAATATCATAAATATTATATTTGCAACAAAAATATATCAACTTGTAGTAAGTTCACTGAAACCTGAAACAAATGTAGGGTAGTCAATATAGAACGAATACTGAAACATAGTTTTGAATTCCAAACAACTTTTTTTATTAACAATTTTCAATATTGTGAAATTTAAAGCCTACTTTACTCTTGAACAAGATTCATGTTTTTTCACATACCTCGTATGAAATTAATAAGATTTAATATCTGATAGTTTTTTTTAAAGCTGATAATAAAAAGTTATAAATAGGTTCCAAGTTACGCAGACATACTGTATAAAAGCTCAAAAAAGTTACATTTGTAATTATTTATGCTTGTTATTTAATGTATTTTAGGTAAGTTGTGCAGAAAAAGGTTTTGATGACTTTCTACAAACATTTTTTAACTGATATTTTTGGGTTATTGTATTACATTTTTTTATCTTTCTTAATTTTCTCAAAAAGAAGTTGTTTATTTCATGTCTAAAGCAAAATAGTTTAATGCATTTTAAAGATTACATCTTAAGCTTTAAAAAACACCTAAAAATTGTAATATCTGTTCAAACTTGAGCAATACCCTCTTAAAGTGGTAGTAATTCTGTAAAACTACGAATTTTTCAAAAATTACATTTTTTCTGACGTTGCCATATCATTTGAATTAAATTTTTGAGATTTTTTTTGAATAGAACATCATTTAGTAGAATATCACAGAGTGTCACAGATTAATATACGTACATATTAAATTTTAATTTTCTTTGTCGATTTTTATTACTAAAAATATTTTTTCCACCTACCTCTACCGAAAGTATACTTTTCCGGACCTGATTGTAGGGAGCAAAGTTGTACTTTTCCTCCCTAGGGAGGAAAATATTTTTCCTCCCTAGGGAGGAAAAGTAAAAGTGACGTCATGATATTTCATTCATGAAATGTAACTTATTGACGCCCTGTACAATATCTATTTTCTATTACGTAAGTTTCTATACATTTTAACGTTTATTTATAAAACACTCTGTATTTTGCAGAATGGTAAAAAACAGTAAATTGTTATTTTGATAACAATGTTTACATTATTAATTTGACTTATATTTGACAGTTGACAGTTATATTGTACGTACTTGTTAGTTTTAGTTCTAATAAATTTTGTTGGTTAGTTACATAAATAAATTAAGTAAAAATGAAAACATGACTTGTTATTTGAGGAAGGTGGAAAAACCATATGTATAACATGGGAGTAAAGTGCCTTTTCCTCCCTTGAATGTTTACTGCCCTCCGCTACGCGTCGGGCAGTAAACTTCATTCTCGGGAGGAAAAGTAGCCCTTTCCTCCCTTGTTATACAAATAGCTATTTCTGTTAAGATACTTACGTTATTTATGAATATTCATTTATAGATTGATACCTTGAAATTATCGTATGTTTATCTTAAGCGACAAGCTTCAACTAAAATTTACACAGACAAGGTCTAACAAAGTATCGTATGTTACATAATTTAATAAAAGAATGTTATATCACAGTTTTTTCTTAAATAATTATTCTTTTATGTACTAATTTATGATAGTTTCAAAATTTTAATTATATTAACCAAAAAGTCGGTAGAAGAAAAATTCGTCTCCTGTAAAATGTGCGTTTTGTCGGTTACGATGTTTTGTCAAAAATCCATCGATAAGCTGTTTTTAACAATAAATTAGACTTTAGTTATCTCTATAATTTTGACACATACACCCTTTGCCACTTTCAGGCTTCACTTATTAAATTTTGACATTGACTTCATTAATTCATTCATTAAGGATTATAATCCATATGGATTAGAGCTAACGCCATGGTGGTCAAGATCCTATTCTTGGGTCGGATGGATTATTGTTCTATGTCATTTATAGCTTCCAATGTGTCTTTGCATGTGTCTTCTTCGAGGCCTCCCTCTACACCTGGGTCATAGTGGTGACGTTGGTTGTCCTTCTCAACATATCTGAGTGTATTTCTCTGTACATGTCATATGTCCTATCTATTCTAAGTGTAGAGATTTTGTGTATCTGACTATATTTTCTCTTTAATTCTTCTTCAATTTCGGCATTTGTTTTATCCTTCTTTCTCCCTCTCTTATGACATTGCGGCCCAGAATAGATCTCATAATTTTTCCTTTAAATTTCAGAAGGCTATCTTCCTCTTTCTTGTTAATCGTCATTGTTTCCATCCCATATGAAGGGTACAGGTCCATAAAGAGCTAAGTCACCAAACGTTTATTTCGTACAAAACAAAGTTTAAATTTTAAAACCAGTTATTGATCAATTATTGATAGTTATCATGAACTCTGTTGATTATATCAGTTAATTGGGTAATTAATTAGACACACACAAGAAATTAAACTTATATTGATCTTATGCAAAATAGAACACAAGTCTTAATTGGTCAAACCACTAAACATTATTGGCCTAAAGGGACTAAGTCCAAAAAAACCAGTTAAAATGACAAGTAGACAAAAGTTATTAATACGAAATAAATCTAATTCTTGGGCAGGTTAAAAAAAGTTGTTTTGCTTCGTCGCCACAGAATCCTTTTAAACCTTAAAGACATTTCAATATTTTAGCAGAGGTTGGTATCAAACCTAATGGTAGGGGAGCCCAAGCGGGGATTTTTGTAGTTACTCGAGCGCGTCAGAAAATCACATGGAGTGAAACCTTGTACCCTGTAAATGTACCCCTACCATATATTGGCTCTTAATATAGGGGAGTTCGTTAAGGGGGGTCCGAAAAAAAAATATATCCTTAGAAAACTGGAAATCGTTAGATTAAGATAAGGTAAGTTAAGTACATGCAAAACAGTTTATATTTCAAAAATATGACGGTTTGAGAGGGGCGTAAGGAAATGAGTTGTAACAAAATTTCACAAGAAAACAGCGAATATTTCGAGAAATTAAAGTCAAATCGAAAAACTAAAAAATACGTGTCCAATATTTTTTTTAAATCTAGTAGTTTTTTGTCTAATTTTTTAAAAAAAGTAGGATTGATATATTTCCACAACGTCAAATGGCGATGGTTTTGTACCAGCATTTCTAAAAATTTCAACCTAATCTAAAGAACTCTTAGCTTGTTGTTTGGAGTTTATTAAGCTCATTTTTTTATCCGGTTCCATGTAGGAATGCCCACGAATAGGGAAAATAACTTTAACATAATCAAGTCTACGTGTATTGTGGACAATATAATGCAAAAAATGAAACATGGTGTAATTTTTATTTTGACCCCCACACCGTACCGTAATCGATCCACATAAACATGAGTTCTGCTCATTAACAGAAGTCATTATTTTAAAATTCTTGAGTACAGTTTTTCTTGCTTCTTTGGACAAATTTTGAAAACATGAAAACATTGTTTACGACAATTATCACAGATTTCACCTCGTGACTCTACAGTCTAATTTTTTCATGACATCTCTCATTATGCCGTGCTTTTTCCTCTTTTTTGATTCACTATGTCTAGGCACTACTTCAGTCTCATTTCCACTATTATTGTTTTCTTTATTCATTGTTATTTACTTTCAAATCACTTGGAATAAAATGAAAACACTAGTTACACTAACGAGTCTAACTCTAAACTGCTTGTATTAGACCAACGTCTATCAGCTGGTTATATGGACTTTACCCTCTTAGGACCCGCCTGATGAGGATTTGCCCCCTATTGGCGGTGTATGCGTAAATTAGAATTATTATTTCACAGGCACTAAGCGCTTTTAGGACGTGTAAAAGCCGATGCGATGACTAGCTCTACGTTAAAATGCCTACAAAATGGCACCACTGGATCTATTTATGTAAAAATAGGACTTGCCCTCTTTTGGACCTGTAACTTTCATATGTAACAAGAGATCTTATTAAGATCTTATATAGGTTCATCCTTGTTCTCTTACTTAAAGTCTTGCTTCTCAGCAGATTGCTATTCATTCCTTATGTTTTTCGCCTGTCAGAATTCTTTCCTCTGTTCTCCTCTTTTCCGGGTTTCCCTATTATTATTGCCAAGTTTCAAATTTATGATTCTGTGTTATTATATATTTCTGAGTTTTTGTGCCGTCGTTCTCTATCGTCATGTATTTGGTTTGGTGCGGGTTTATCTATTATAGTCCTATTATCTTTGCTTCCTTATCTAATTTCTAAAGTGCTCTTATAATTATTATTGTCATCTTCGTCTTTGCTATGATGACTAGATCTTCTGCATATCATGTTGCTTGAAGTTGGTCTGTACTGTTTTTGTTTGCGAAGTTTGTCATCCTTATTATTGCTTTGATTGATTTAGGTTTGCCTAAAATGTATTAATCTAATTCGTACAAATATATTACTACTCGTATCTAGGATAAGAGAGGTTTTACTATATATGATATAAACATAAACGATTCAATTTCACATTGGTTTAATTCCCTCTAGTACAGATTAGATTTATATGAACAAAAATTGAGTTGATTCAGTTGATTTTAATTCGAATCGATGTATTTGTATATAATCCAATATATAAAATCTAAACAACGCTCAAATTTCCTGTTTATTAAACAATGTACAAATTTATTTTGCAAAATTTAAATTTCAATAGATATAAAGTTTATTTAATGAAAAAAATATTTAGTTTAGAAAGCTCTAGTAAACTTTTTTGCACGATTGATCATTTTTGACTGTTTACCGTGACAGATTTTACGTCAGTAGGTGACATTTACTAGCAACTCGACGGTAAGTAATCCAACTCGACGGTAAGTACTCCAACTCGACGGTAAGTAATTCACTTACCGTCGAGTTAAAAAATCTCTTAATTTTAATTTATTTTTTGAAAGAGTAAAGAAAACTAACGAATTATTTATTGATATTGAAACTTATGGTACAATTTGTTAAATTATTTAATGAAATCCCACTTGTTTGGGCTGTGGTTTCACTTCTAACAGAAACTCCTGCAGAATCGCATACATTAGTAGTATTACTAGTATTGCACAATATTTTTTCGGCAAAATCTATTTTATTTTGAAGAGAATCTTCTACATAGCTTTCTGCCACTGTCGATGAACGCCAACCTACATGACGCTTTAATCCGAGGACATCAACACCTTTATTAGCCAAAAGCGTTGCTGATGTCCTCCTGAACGAATGGCGAGTATAGTTCTCGGGATTAGGCAAATTTAAGAATTTGGCAATTTGAGAAGGCCAGCCCCCGATTGTCCCTTTCCGTATTACTTGAGCACAACATTTTCCTTTGGCGTATCTTAACAACAAATGATTTGATTTTACTTGTAATGGACGAAGTTTTATATACTTTATAATATATCAATCGTGCAAAAAACGTTATAAGCATGTCGAACGTTAAGGGTAACCGATCTCAGACAATAATTGGAGTCGTCGCTCCGCTCCTCCTCCAAACAATTGTCTTCGATCGGTATAAAACCCTTACCGTTTTCCATACTTAATATACTATTTCGTTTTATAATTATCATGTTAAAAAAAAGTAGTTTCAATTTTACAGTTTTTATTAACTTAAAAACCCTCTTGTAAATATTTGTAGATTTAATTTTCAAATCTAATGAAAACATTTGATGCCAAAGTTTTTCTAAAAATATAAATAATATTTTTAATATTTACTTGCTGTTTTGGTTATGATTTTTATAATAATTTCAAGCTTCTATTTGATTTTAAGTTATTTAAAATCAATATTTGCTCCGTAAAAGTTGTTGGCATTTTGTTTTACCATTAATTTTATTGTAAATCTCTCAAATTGTACTATTTTCGAAACTATTCGTTCTATCTAGTTGTAATCTTTTATTTTTTTATTTGTAAATATTATTTTTTGTTTGTTCTAATAAAAAATATGAAATAAATTTGGTACTTTAAACGATAATCAGAGTGTTTTTATCTTTCTTTATTATCATTTTCAGGAATTGAAGTAACTTGATAAATCTTCACAAACTCTTTCTACTTCTCATGTTCTTCTCTTTAACTGCTTCAGCTTTGTCATATCTCCATCTTTCACCGATCCTTTCGCCTATTCCCAATCTAAAAATAATTGCTGCTTTTTGCTCCATCTTTTGTGCTTTTATTCTTATTGATCCTTAGCTTTAGGTACTCATCATATTCTATTTGCCGTCTGTCACATCCGAATTGCCATTTTTTCTTATCAAATTATTCATTTAATAATTTCTTTTTCTACCCCTTTCTAATAATTTCTAAAGTACATAAAGTACAAGTAGTAATTTCTAAAGTATTTTTCTACCTCTTTTTGAGATCCTTTTCTTTCTTTGCTCTATGTTTGGTTATTCTATATATCTTTGTTTCTAGTTTCCTCGTGGTTTTTCTCCATTTTTTTGACTCCTTGCTTTTTCTCTCCAATCTCTCAACTTCATTCTGACAAGTTCTGGTATATACCTCACAAGTCTTGCTTTACTACTTCCAACCATTTCTTCTTTAAACGTTATTTTCTTTTTGTCCCATTTCTCCCTCCTTCCTTCTGATTTTAACATATCGTTTCTCTGGCTCCGCGTCATGTGACCAAGCCATCTAACTATTTTTGCTCGTATTTTTGCCGTAATTATTGGTATTCCATAGATTCTTATTATTTCTCTATTTGTTCATTCTTTCCAAATATTCTCTTCTGCCTGTATTCCTGTGAAAAACAATTCTGAGCCCCCTCTTTTTCCTAGATCTCTACTTTTTTTACTGTTGATTCATAATCCACGTTTTGTTAGTACCTAGTACACATCACTGTGGGTCTGATTACTGTCTCGTAGACTCCCAGTTAGCTGTTCTTTGCACATTTTTTATAAGTTTAGTGGCCCTATCGCTGTGCGCTCCTTCATTATTCTTTTTTCTATCTCCTTTTCTTCTTTTCCCGTCTTTATTTTATTTACTACTAAGTACTTAAATTGTGAAATTTTCTTAAAATTATAGACAGCCTCTGCTGCTTTCAATTTAATATATTTTCTATCATTTGTTATGTCTCCTCACATTTCCATATATTGCATTTTTGTTTAGTTTATTGTTAGTCTATATTTTTTCGTGCTATCCCTAGAAATACAATCACTAAAGATTGCAATGAATACAGAACAATTTCACTAACAAGTCACATTCTCAAATTATTCTTGAAAATAATACATGGCCGTATAAATAAAAAACTGGGAGAAGGAAAAGATGACAGTCAGTTTGGGTTCAGAAACGGACTAGGAACCAGAGAGGCGTTATTATCTTTTAATGTGATACCTCAAAGAAGCATTTGAAAAAAATAAGACATGAAAAATTATATAGTCCAAATTCTAGATACAAAAGACATAGACAAATAGCAACATAGCACAAATTGTAATAGATAACGAACCCAGTCCAGAAGTTGAAATCAGAAGAGGAGTTAGGCAGGGATGTATTATGTCTCCATTACTATTTAATGTATACAGTGCGTCCATAAAGTAACGCATAAATTCATTATTTCGTAAACCGGCGACTTTAAAAGAAAAATCCTAAAACAGGTCGATTTTTATTTTTAATTTCCGATTTTCTGGTATATATATCATAGTAGTGACGTCATCCATCTGGGCGTGATGACGTAATCGATGATTTTTTTAAATGAGAATAGGGGTCATGTGATAGCTCATTTGAAAGGGTATTCAATTCTCTGTTCACTAATGTAAACATAAACATAATTATTTATACAGGGTATTCAAAAAAATATTTCTTTTATTAAAATAATTGAGACAAGAAGAAGAATGTATGTAATTTATTTAATTCAAAATGCGTTTTGCTACTGTCAGTAAACAGAAAAAAAAATATTTGACAAATAAACATTGATTTTCGCTTGAACGAAATGTTCAAACTAGCAAGAGGCAGGTGGGTGGCAGCTTTAACATCGAATTTAAGCGAAAAACAATATTTATTTGTCAAACAAACATTTTTCCTGTTTTCTGACATTAAAACGTATTTTAAATTAGATAAAATACATATATTCTTCTTTTTGTCTCAATTATTTTAATTAAAAAAATGTTTTTTTGAACACCTTGTATAAATAATTATGTTAATGTTTATATTAGGGAATAGAGAATTGAATACCCTTTTAAATGAGCTATCACATGACCCTATTCTCATTTAAAAAAATCAACTATTACGTCATCACGCCCAGATGGATGACGTCACTAGTATGATGTATATGCCAAAAAATCCGAAATTAAAAATAAAAATCGACCAGTTTTTCTTTAAAGTCGCCGGTTTACGAAATAATGAATTAATGCGTTACTTTATGGACGCACTGTATAGTGAAGCCATTTTTGAAGAAGCATTACTATCTCAAAGTGAAGGAATAATAATTTACGGCAGATCTATTAACAACATAAACATAAGATATGCAGATGACACCGTGATTATGGCAAGCTCTACTAAACAACTCAAATTACTGTTAAACAAAACAAAAAGGTTCTGTGAAAAGTATCGACTAAAAATGAATATAAAAGGACCAAATACATGATAGTAACAAAAAAAAAACAAAACAAATATACTCTTATGATCTGCTTTCTAATGCTTTTATATTAATTATTATTTATTTGATCAATTATTTAATTAACGCAAATCATACACAAAAATATTAAGAAAAAATCTCAGGGTGCCTTTTTTAAAAAAAAATTAATTAATTTCTTTTAGGTTATATTTATCCTTTCTCGTGGCTTTAGTATCTCTTAGTTGATCCATATCGGGATAAAATAGGAAAAGGAAATACATAGAAAACACATACAAATACCTTTATTATCAAAAGCAATGCTCTATAAATTTATCAATTAAATCCTGTGGGCATAACTGTCCAAAAGAAACTTTTACCATATAAATTAATCTAATTCATACAAATATTTATCGCTTTGTTCTTGATACCCTTAATAAAAAAACAAGCTAAACAAACAAATTTGGTATTCGCAAATTACTTATACTTCCTATTAAATTTTTGAAATGTTGGAATCTTAAATGCATATGCTTTTACGTAAAAAAATTTAACTTCTGATTATAAAGAAAATCTATCACATAGGTTATTGACTGACCTTCTTGATTCACACACAATGATGTCTCCTCTTGACCCAAACAGCTCCTCCTTGTTGATTGTGTTAGGCTACCAGTCAAAGCCCTCTCCGTTCTCAGCAAACAATCCAGCAGGATACCAGCAACTATTTCTCCAAAGCACAAGCAGGCCTCTTTTTGCCAGTACTCGTTCAATAAACTCCAAAACTCTCTCCTCTCTTTCTCTCAACAATAATCTCCTGAGACCCAAGTATCTTTTTTTACTTGGTGTCACAAATAATTTTAATAACGATAATTCTTGTAACTTACTCTCTTAGACTTTACAGAATCAAAGAGGTATTTCTTTGATTTCACTAGTACTTGCTTCTGAAATACTCACGAAAACTTTTGACTGCTCTTCTCGAATGCCGGTAACACAATAATCCCTCTTTCCAAAACTATCTGAAAATTCAACCTTCTCTCCTTCCTATTCCAAATTGCCAAACCAATCAGAGACATTTCTTCCTCCCCATTCTTTTTTTTTTCATTCGAAACACCCACTTATTCTTTCAAAAATATTCCTACCATCATAATAATTACTTTCGGGAAATTCTACAAAATTTACTCGGGGCTAAACAAAAAGAGATTAAAATTCCAAACTTTCTTTACCTTAATTTTCTAAGAACTAATTACCTATGGCTTCTGCCTTTCCCGTAATAAACAATCGGTTTAAAATAATAATCCTAAATAACTTTCACTTCACTTTTATTTACAAATATTTTTAATATTCTTCATGGAAAAATTCATTAAGGAGAAACCACCGTGCGTGAAAGCTAACTTCTAATAAATATTTACAAATCAATATACAGGGTGTATCAAATTTATGTGCCCGCGTTATATAAAAAAAATAAAATTTTTATTCTATATTTGATTGATAAATTGATACACAATAATACATTGAGGAAACGTACCCATAGAAAGGATTGATAAATTTTATACATATAGTAAAGCAAGGAATAATCTAAACAAGACGGCTACAAAGCTTCTTCTAAAAACCGGCGTAATGAAATTCGTCCGGTTCATTTTATGACACCATGAAATTGGTCCGGATTTATTTTAGCCCTCAAAAGTAACCATGAAACTAGTCCGATGCCACCATGAAATTCGTCCGATTTTAATTTTTTTCATTTTAACCAAATATCTGTGATCGGTATTTATAATATAATATATTATCATGTCACAGAGGTGAATGCATTAAAAAACAAACTGAAAATGCGATCATTATCATAACGAAAACTTTTAGTCGAGGAAATGAAGCATTTTGGCTCGCAATTTTTTCGTCCAGCATGGATTTACTTGAAATTTTCACAGAAGGTAGGGAATGGTCCAAGGATCATTTTCTATATCATGCCGCTGTAAGCTAAAACCTTGGGGGTGATTGCCACCCCATCTCGGGGGCGTAAATTTTTTATTACATTTTAACTATGTAAATCGATGTAAAAAGTAATTATTAGAAAAAATGTTTTTTACATTTTCTTCGTAAAACTAATATTTTTCGAGTTATTCGCGCTTGAAAGTAACAGTTTTTCGATGAAAAAATCGACTTTTTTAGAGGGTTTTTTGAAAAATATGCATTTAATCAAAAAAACTGTAGATATCATAATTGTATCTTTTAGTAACACAAACCAAATTATTTTTCTGTAATATCGCTATGACCAATACAAACCGAGATACGGCATGTTAAAAGTTAGCTTTTTTCGTCAAATGCACAATTTGAAATATTCAAAGTAAAATAACGGAAAAACTTTGCATTTTTCGAAGAAAACTTAAATAATCTTTTTTCAAGTATACAGTTAGGTCTTTCAAAAAAAATAATAAAAAGTTTCTTGTCTGAAAATTAAGCAACTTATGATCAAAAAATGTCGGTACCTGCTTTTCTCTATGAAAAAATTAGTGCAAACAACCCCCTAACTACCCTCCTGATTAAAAATTGATCTTCACCTTTCTGTAATTCCTTTTATATTTGTATTATTAATACACATAAGAAGTTTGACCTATTTAAAAGGCCTAATTTTAGAAAAATTGGAGTTTAAAGAAAAATTTTTTTTTTTTTGAATTTCCCATTTTTCACGTCTTACTTCAAAATATCTCCGAAAATACTGGAGATACGAAAAAAATGATAGGCTACTAAATTGTAGCTTCTTTAATAACTAAAATTCCCTTGTGCATAGATTTTTCATAACAGTTAGCGAGACATAGCTGTTTAAAACCTCTATTTACGAGCAAACACCCCCTTATTCGAGCCCTTTAAAAACTGAGGAATCTTACGAAATTTAGTTTACACAGTCTTATAACTCTTCAAAAATCCTAAAAAGTCATTTTTAAAAAGCTTTTCACCGCCAAAAATGAAGGAGCTAATTCTTGTTTGAAGGAGCTATGTTTATAAAACGAATTTTTTTTCGAAAAATTCGGATAGTCCGCTTATGGATAATTTTCAATGTATGTAAAATACCACAGAACCAGTATGTATACTGGAAGATGACTAAAAAACTGTTTGTATTTGTATTTGTACATATTTGTAAATTCGTATTTTTGTGTAAATAAATGTTTTTGTAATTCTTTAATTCTACTTTTTTTCTGTATAGACCTATTAAAATATCTACTTATAAAAACTGTAATGTTATTAAGGGTGATTTTTAAGGGTTGAAATATTATGATATTATATCCTAAAGTATAAAACAATCATTATTTAACCAATCAAAACCAAATTTTACCCATATTAAAGTTTAAAATATTTTTATATAATTTTTGACAATAAGGGGTAGTTTACAACCCTAAAATTAATCAACGCCCTTAAGCATGATATAGAATATGAAGTACAGGTTGAGATGATCCTAATCCCAAATTTTTAGTAAATCGATCCAAGCCGAAATTATTCTTTTAGGATAAGTAAATTTTTTATATATAGCTCCAACAAGGGTGGTTTTAAGGGTTGAAATATTATGACAGTATATCTTAAAGCATAAAACATTCATTATGTAACTAATAAGAACCAAATGTTGACAATATTAAAGTTTAAAATGTTATTTTATAATTTTTTACAATTAGGGGTAATTTTTACCCTTACAAAACCAAAAGCGTGCAACGGCTCAATATAGAAAATGAACTAGAGGGTATAATGAGCATAATCCAAAATTTTTGTACAAATCGATGCTGGACGAAAAAATTGCGAGGTTTTGCCATTTTTTCAGCTTCATTTCCTCGACTATTTGTTTATTTACGTATTTTAATTCATAATATGGAAAAGTGCTATTATGAAAAGTTGTTTAGAATTAAAAATTATGTTTTAATGTGCAATTATATCATTCTAATTTAAATGTTGTGAACTATAAAGGTACTTTACTCTTGATCGAAATTTACATTTTTTATAAACCTCGTATAAAATTAATAAAATTTGATATATGATGGTTGCATCATTAATCTTAAACCATGAAGAGCTTTTTATGAAGAATAACTTTTCTTCGTCAAATTAAAAATAAAAGAGTTATAAATGAAAATGTTGCTGGTATCCATAATTTAAGAAAAATCTTCAAATATTTTTTCCATTAGAAGGATAGGATGTAATTGCACATATCAGACCATAATTTTTTATTCCAAACAACATTTCATATAGTCGGTTCGCTAAACTCAGACACAACTGGCTAGTGATTTTAGTCAGTAATTTTGAAAATTCCTGGCAATTACAAAAAAAAATAATTACTAAATAGGTAATAATTACTAAATAATTAGTAATTTTGCCAATTTTGGCAAAATTGGCAAAACACAAAAAAAATACCTACTAAATCACTAGCCAGGTATGTCTGAGTTTAGCGAACCGACTATAATAACAATTTTCATTTCATAACAAATGGAACACTCCATTTATCATTAGGTACTCCCATTAAAGGGGAGGCCGTATACTCGTATAAACCGTTGTTAATAAATTATTGCTTTCAAAATATATTCAAATTGTATTTTTGAACATGTTATTTATTTTATATAATAATTAAATTCACTATCAAATATCATTGATATTTTATTAATACTTAATTTAAAATTTAGTCGACATCCATGAAGTGTCAAAGTCAAATGTAAATAACCTATGATTTGCTTAACAAATTCAGATTAAAAAACTAACCTACTTACTAGCAACGATTTCAGCTGATGTTTAGTGTGTCGGCAAAAAATAAAAGGATTGTGACGTCACATTTTAGACTTTGAGGTCGATTATCTCGACGACGGTTAAAGATATTGAAATGACGTTTTCAGAGTTGGATTCAGAAGACAAAATACATAAGAATCCATCGATAAATCTGCTCTAAGTATTGCAGGGGCGGCAACGCACTAACGCACAGACTTTGCGCATTTATAAACGAAAATAGCAAAAAATTGGTAATTCCCAAAAAATCAAAACAAGGTCGTAGTTTGTATAAAATTTTGCTCTCTTGCAATAAATCTGACGGTATTTTATATCCAAATTTCGACAAAGAACTATTTTGATCAATCAAGTATATTCAAATGGGAAATAAGCCACAATTTTACCTAAAAATGATTTTATTAACGTTTCGACGCCCAAGTCGGGTGTCGTTGTCAAAATACAAAATAATATTAAATAAACAAAAATGTTGTTGCTTAGTAAAAAATTCTTCTAATAATTTATTTAATCTGACTCATTTATAACGGCAATTCAGACACGTATTATACATTTTAAAATAGACGACTTTAAAAATGATATTGCCAATATTGATGAGTTGCGTTCCTGGGACGACTTTACTAAAAGATAGTTCATTCGATTACATGAAATCAATCAAATTATAAAAATCAAGCTAATTCCTCGGTAGAATGCAGTAGGATGTGGTTACCCATACTAAAGGAGGAAGTCAATAGAAAGAAAATACCACAATTAGTAAATCAGTAACATATCGAGTTAGTACATATTTAGTATTTTAGTATTATTTAAAATTTAAAATATCAAGTCAGAATTTGGTATTAGTTTTGAGAGTAAACTAATTGTAAACCCAAATACTTGCGATGTCGGGATAGTATCACGAGGTTTTTCCTGGTTTTCCCTCGTGATTTACTATGGAATCTCTAACGCGAGAATTTCAGTACCACCGTTGCATTTGGTTGTCTTTTTAAAGACAGATCACATGCTATGATTTTTTGTGGCGGCTATTCTTGAGTTGGGATTGATTTCATGTAATCGAATGAACTATCTTTTAGTAAAGTCGTCCCAGGAACGCAACTCATCAATATTGGCAATATCATTTTTAAAGTCGTCTATTTTAAAATGTATAATACGTGTCTGAATTGCCGATATAAATGAGTCAGATTAAATAAATTATTAGAAGAATTTTTTACTAAGCAACAACATTTTTGTTTATTTAATATTATTTTGTATTTTGACAACGACACCCGACTTAGGCGTCGAAACGTTAATAAAATCATTTTTAGGTAAAATTGTGGCTTATTTCCCATTCGAATATACTTGATTATAAAAATGCCACAAGAAAATAGCTTCAGAACAATATTTTGATCAATTACTGGCAATTAGAATGCCTAATTCTTTATTCGAATATATTGTTCCAAGAGTCCATGTATTTGCTAAATAATAAATTCCCCGGTATATATTTATCCCGTCCATCACGAAAGGCAAAGTACCAGCGTCGATCCCAAATTGATATAACGCCATCCTGGTCGTCAAACATGAGCCGTTGCGGCTCTCCATTCTCCCTCTTCGCCCCCGTTCTGCCTTCTCGCTACGAAGTATCATAATTTAGAGGCCCCTGGGGGGCCCCACGTTCGGATTATGGCCCCATCATACATTATGTACCTGTAGACTGCCATAACTCGTAACACCACTTATTGTAATCAAATACACTGTGTATAGGTCTTTTTGGGGACGTTTTTCGTGAGGCGGGTTCGGGGGTATGGCCGTTTTTATAATGTATCGAAAGATTTATGTCCTAGGTATTTTTCGATGTAGATATTTCTATAACCTGGTTTTTTTTTAAAGTAAAACTTTGGTAATGACCATAAGGGACTTCTTTCTTTTCCCGGAATAGATCTACAATTGTGTGCCATATTCTCGTATATATTCTCCCAGAATATACAGGGTGTCCCGAAAAGAATGGTCATAAATTATACCACACATTCTGGGGTCAAAAATAGTTCGATTGAACCTAACTTACCTTAGTACAAATATGCTCACAAAAAAAGTTACAGCCCTTTGAAGTTACAAAATGAAAATCGATTTTTTTCAATATATCGAAAACTATTAGAGATTTTTTATTGAAAATAGACATGTATAATTTTTATGTCAGGAACATCTTAAAACAAAATTATAGTGAAATTTGTCCACCCCATAAAAAATTTATGGGGATTTTGTTCCCTTAAACCCCCCCAAACTTTTGTGTACGTTCCAATTAATTCATTATTGTGGTACCATTAGTTAAACACAACGTTTTTAAAACTTTTTTGCCTCCTAGTATTTTTTCGATAAGCCAGTTTTTATTGAGATGCGGCTTCTTTTTCAATATATTTACGTAAAAATTTTATGGGGGTTTTGTTCCTTTAAACCCCCCTAATGTTTGTGTACGTTCCAATTAAACTATTATTGTGGTACCATTAGTTAAACACAGTGTTTTTAAAACTTTTGTCTCTTAGTCTTTTGTTCATAAATCACCTTTTATCGAGATGTAGCTTCTTTTTCAAAATATACCTAAAAATGTAAATTATAAATAAATTTTCAGATTATTAACAGGTCTCTATAACCGTACTTAACCATATACAAATATGTGGTGGATTCGACAAATATTCAAAATATCTCGATAAACACTGGCTTATCGAAAAAGTACCAAGAGGCAAAAAAGTTTTAAAAATAATGTGTTTAACTAATAGTGCCACAATAATAATTTAATTGGAACGTACACAAAAATTTGGGGGGGTTTAAGGGAACAAAACCCCCATAAAATTTGTATGGGGTGCACAAATTTTACTTAATTTTTTTTAAGATACTGCTGTCGTAAAAATGCCACATGTCAATTTTCAATAAAAAATCTCTGAGAGTTTTCGATATATGAAAAAAAATCGATTTTCATTTTGTAACTTCAAAGGGCTGTAACTTTTTTGTGTGCACTATTGTATATTGGTAAGTGAGGTTCAATCAACCTATTTTTGACCCCAGAATCTGTGGTATAATTTATGACCAATCTTTTCGGGACACCCTGTATAAGTGGAAGATATTTATGTTGTTCTACTAAACGTTAATATACAGTGCGTTTAAAAAAATTGGAAACCTCGCTTTATATACTACCAGTTGGTCGTTTTCAGTGGCAAAAATTTAACGAAACCTTTCTATAATAAAAATTAATTTATTTTCTCATTTCAATTATAATACAAATAAAAAAATTTATTTTGTTTATTTATATGTATATTTATATAACATTTATTTCATGTTTTCTACAACAAAGATTTTTTACGTAACAAAGTTTTGAAAATCTTCGAAATTTCCGGAAATAGATTGCAAAATTATTGTAGTAGGGGAGCCCAAGCTAGGATTTTTGCAGATACTCGAGCGCGTCAGATTATCATATGGGGAGAAACCTGGTACCCTGCAGCTGTACCTCTACCATATATTGGCTCTTAACACAGGGGAGTTAGTTAAGGGGGGCCCGAAAAAAAATCTATCCTTAAAAATACTCGAAATTGTCAGATTAAGATAAGGTAAATTAAGTACATGCAAAAGAGTGTATATTTCAAGAATCTGACGATTTGAGCAGGGCGTAAGGAAATAAGTAAGTCAAAAAGTTTCACAAAAAAAGCGAATATTTCGCGAAATGAACGTCAGATCGATAAACTAAAAACTACGTTTTCAATATTTTTTAAAAATCAATCGCATGATATTAAGCATGACCCCCCATAGAGAGGGGTGGGGGGTAAATTTAAAATTTTAAATAGAAATCCCGCAATATTTCGCAAAATAAACATCAGATCGAAAAACTGAAAAATCCACTTATTCAATATTTTTGAAAAGTTTATCGAATGGTACCAAACACGACCCCACAAAGAGGTGGTGTGGGGGGTTACTTTAAAATCTTAAATAGGAGCCCCCAATTTTAATGCAGATTTGGAATATTTACGTAAAAATAAGCAACTTTTATTCGAAACATTTTTTCGAATTATGGATAGATGGCGCTATAATCGGAAAGAACGATTGTTGGAAATGGAAAATTAAATTAAAAAATGGCAAGTCCCCACTAAAGCGGAAAATTTTACTTAACTTTTTTTGGCTTAAGGACCAAATCATCACAACCCAATGGGTACCCATAGAGCTCGAGTGACTGCACAATTAGCATACTTTGCTCCCCTACCATTGTCTCAAAACTGAAAATATGCATTAAAATTTTCTTCGCTCATAGACATGAATCGCGCGTACCAAAAAAAAATTTGACTAATAGCAAGCTGAAAATTTGTTAATAGCTTTACGATGTCTAGTCGGACAAACTTTGATGTACGGGAATACTGGAACTGGGGAAGTTTTAATTATGGAACAGTTTAAAAATTTGAAACGTCAGATTACGAAAACGTCCCATGTATTTTATCGGACAGAACATCCAATTGATTTGTTACCCTTTCATTAAACTCTCATGCAAAAATTAGACTGCTATTATTAACCAATATGATTCCTGTCATTTGACATGTTCTTCGTGTTGCACTCATTAAAATGCCCAGTTGGTGATAAACACCAGTCTGATTTTTTGCGTGAAAGTTTAATGAAATGGTAACAAACCAATTGAAAGTTCTGTCCGACAAAATACATGGAACGTTTTCGTAGTCTGACGTTCCAAATTTTTAACCTGTTCCACAATTAAAACTTCCCCTGTTCCAGTGTTCCCATACATCAAAGTTTGTCCGACTAGACACCGATAAGCTATTAACAAATTTTCAGCTTGCTATTAATCAATTTTTTTTGGTACGCGGGATACAGGTCTATCAGTTTTTTACAGATATTATCAAAATTAGGTATCTGGGATGATAGATTAAAAAATATAGTAACGACAAGATTCTAAAATTATTTTCTTGTGGCATGTTTAATTTAGTATTACGAGCATGTTTATATGCGATTGAACCACAATATTGGTTTAATGAAAATTATATTTTTAATTAACTACTGTTTCAACGTTTCGATTTCTACTCCGCAAATCGTTCTTAAAAAGAAAACAAAACATTCAAAAAAAATTTGAAATTTTATAACCTGATTTTTAGGTTATGTATTATTTTTCAAATAAAGAAAATTTAGTCTGGATATTTTGGATCTTAGCAATGTGTGGTTGAAAAAATTGTTTGAAAATTTTGTTAGTGCCCCAGTGATATTCAATTCATTTTGTGTGTTATTTTGTGTAAATTTGTTTATACAGGGTGTTTCATTGGGAAACGGAAATACTTTAATTGTGAATAGAGGTCACCGCGACGGTTCTAGGCATACTACATTTTTTTCCCTACCGACTTTTATAACCGAGTTACAGGGTGTTTTATCTATTTTGCCAATTTTTTCCTAAGCCATAACTTTAAAACCACTTTGTATATTTTTTTGATATTTGGTACACATGTGTCACATCCAAAACCCAAACGACCGACATACTAATCACAAGAAAAATCCAGGTCCGGATTAACAAAAAATTATTAAGTAATTATGACCTTAAAACAACACCCTGTATATTGAAATTCTGAAAATCTGTTTGCATATTTGAAAAGAGCACAAAAAACTAAGTCTAATCGTTCGCTTCAATTTTTCGGCCAGATAATTTTATGACTTTAATTTTAAAATTATATTGAATTTTTTAAGAACTCTGACATTTAAAAGAAGGTATTATTAACTTTTAATTATAAATTATTAAAGCTATTGAATAAATACTTATTTTAAAATTAATCAATACTTATTTACCACATTGAAACGACCCAATTATTAATCACAAGAAAAATCCAGGTCCGGATTTACAAAAAAAAAAGTAATTGTGATCTTGAAACAACACCCTGTATATTGAAATTTTCAAAATTTGTTTGCACATTTGAAAAGACCACAAAAATATGAGTTTATCGGTTTGCTTTAATTTTTTGTGAAGGAAATTTAATGATTAATTTTGAAATTTTTATTGATAATTTTAAGAACACTGAAATTAAAAAGCAGATTTTTAAAGCACTTTTAACAATAAATTATTAAAGTTATTAAATAAATACCCATTTTAAAAATAATCAATAATTATTTACGACATTTGAATGACCCACTTATCACAACAAAAATCCAGGTCCGGATTAACAAAATAATATAAAGTAATTGTAACCTTGAAACAACACCTTGTATATTGAAATTTTCAAAATCCGTTTGCACATAGGCATGAAAAGAGCACAAAAACTAAGTTTAATCGTTAGCTTCAATTTTTTGGCCAGAAAATTTAATGAATTTAATTTTGAAATTATGTCGAAATTTTTAAGAACTCTGGGAACTCATAATAAAAATTTCGATATAATTTCAAAAGTAATGTCATTAAATTGTCTGCCCAAAAAACTAAAGCGGGACATTAAACTTAGTTTTTCGTGCTTTCTTCAGTTGTGCAAACGTATTTTAAAAATTTCAATATACAGGGTGATTTTTCAAGGTGACAATTACTTTGTATTTTGTTGTTAATACGACCTGGATTTTTCTTGTGATTAGTAAGTAAGTCCTTCCAATGATGTCAATAATAGCTGGTTATTTTTAGAATTAGTATTTATTCATTAACTTGAATTATTTATTAATAAAAGTGCTTTAAAACCTGCTTATTAATTTCAGGGTTCTTAAAAATTCGAATATATTTAACTTCAAAATTAAAGTTAATAAATTTTTGCACAAAAAATCAAAGTGAATCGATAAACTCGGATTTTTGTGGACTTTTCAAATGTGCAAACAATTTTTGAAAATGTCAATATACAGGGTGTTGTTTCAAGGTCAAAATTACTTTATGTTTTTTTGTTAATCCGGACCTGGATTTACCTTGTGATTAATAATTGGGTCTTTCCAATGTGGTAAACAAATATTGATTCATTTTAAAATGAGTATTTATTCAATACATTTAATAATTTATAACTAAAAGTTAATAATATAGTCTGTTCGCTAAACTCAGACGCAACTGGCTACATACTTTAGTCGATAATTTTTTTGTTTTTTGCCAATTTTGCAAAAATTGACGAAATTACTAACTAGTTAGTGATTATTAACGATTTAGTAATTATTTTTTGCCAATTTTACTAAAATTGGCAAAATTACCGACTAAAATATCTAGAAAGTTGCGTCTGAGTTTAGCGAACAGACTATAGCTGCTTTTTAATGTGGAGTTCTTAAAAAAATTTAATATAATTTCAAAATTAAAGTCAGAAAATTGTCTGGCCAAAAAAACTAAGCAAACTATTAGACTTAGTTTTTTGTTCTCTTTTCAAATATGCAAACAGATTTTCAAATTTTCAATATACAGGGTGTTGTTTTAAGGTCACAATTATTCCATAATTTTTTGTTAATCCGGACCTGGATTTTTCTTGTGATTAGTATGTCGGTGGTTTGAGTTTTGAATGAGAGATATGTGTACCAAATATTAAAAAAATATACAAGGTGGTTCTAAAGTTATGGCTTAGGAAAGAAATGAGCAAAATAGATAAAACACCCTGTAACTCAGATATAAAAGTCGGTAGGGCAAAAAATTTAGTATACCTAGAACCGCCTTGGTGACCTCTATTCACCATTAAAGTATTTCTGTTTCCCAATGAAACACCCTGTATAATGTGCATCGTAGATGTGATTGTTGAAAATTCTGCATTCTGCTGATGGGTATGCTACACATTTTTTTCGCTAAGTAGGATAAAGAATGCTTCTTTGACTTTTCTCTTTTTTATGTCAGTTTCTCTGATGATTATTGATGTATCTTTCAATTGTACTATGTGCTCCTTGTCCCAGGCACGTTTGCATATCTGAGATTTCTCGAAGGCTCTGTTCTTTATCTAGCAGTGGCGTGCGGTGACTTTTTCGAAAGGGGAAGCGATTCAATAAGGATATAAAAATATTTTCTTAAGGGTCGAGGGTCGAGCAACTTTCCACCTGATAACACTGATGAGCAGGGGCTCTCTATCAGCAAAGTACTTAATTATGTGAGACGTCCTGCGTACAAGGACTCACACACTAAATCCGTGACGCGTGAATGCGTGAGGCACTCTATTCCCGCTATTTCTAGTGACTAGTATTTGATTTGATTGATCATAGTATTTGAATATCATTGATCTGTATTGCTAGATCGGGCCTTGAGTCCTCGCGCCGGGCTTGGTTTTCTAAAGAAGAATCCTATTTAAAAAGAAATATACTCGGAGGCATTTTCCACAACACACAACTTTCACTAAAATGACACTTATTTATACTCGCGGTCTATTCTCATATCAACTTCTGATAATTGTTGAATGCAGTCTCTTTCAATGGATAATAGGGCTAACTTTCAAAGTCTGTCTTCGCTTGTTGAATTTCTTTTAAACTCTTAATTTGAAACTTTTAATGCATCTTAATACTGCAAAACTTCGTTCAACTGATGCACTTGTGGCTGGGATAGTTAGTAGTACTAATTCACACAACTTGACCACTTCACACAGCGACTTGTTTAAACCAGTAGTTATAAAGAAATCCCAGATTTCTGGGTATTTCTTTATCATTCATGTCAGTTGTTTCATAAATGATACTTAACTGAGAATGCAAAGCTGGGATATCAAAAAATTTTCATTATTTAATCGTAATGACATAAATTTCTCTGTGGGAAATTTTGATGAATTATAATTAGAAATATTAAGATTATATTTGGTAGACACAGCGCTGGGAAGACACAGTAAACAGCGACGCACAAGCCCTTTTAGGAGTCCGTGTATGGAGAAGAGCAGCCACAGACAGGCAAGGGTGGAGGCAAAAAATAAAGGAGGCCAAGGCTCAATTTGGGCTGTAGTGCCGTAGAAGAAGAAGAAGAAGATTATATTTATATAATTCTACAAATTTTAAATCGTTAAAATTTTGAAAGCTAGAATTCATTTGTTGTAGAATATTATCAAAAGGTTTTTTTGTTTCCTCTGTTTTCTCTGTCTCTCTGTCTCCGAAATTATCAATCTTCATTATTTTTCTTTCATGTTCAAACCCCATATGTTCAGTTTTATCCCAAATATTTTTAAACTGCTCTCGTTTTTTTAATTATCGTTTTAATAAAGTCATCAATTTGTCTTATACAAAATGCAATACCATTTGATTTCTGTAAAATGTCAAATAAAAGATCAGTAAAAGGAAATATCTCTGCAAAAAATTTAAATCGAAATATTCTTTAAGCGAATGTATGTAATACCTAAGCACCCCTTAGCAGCAGTAACAGTCGGTGCATCTCACTTTCGGCAAGGCGATACGACGAGCGCTTCCATGGCATACCAAAATTCGCGCGACTAGTGGCTGCGGTCATTGAACCCTGACCAATTTTAAAAGGGACAACTGCATGACAAGCGGCGATTTTGAGATGCGCTTCTGCCAGGAGTGGACCAAAATTTAGTGGACTATTTAATAGTTGAATTGTGTGCATATTGAGTTCGTTCGTACGCGATTAATTTTTAATATTTTTCAATGCCTATTGGCTAGGTAATAATTATGTAGATTATTTGGATTAGGGAAAAAAATTTTATTATTAAATATTAATTAATAATATATTTTCTTATATCGACAAATAAATAGGGAAGCGGTGCTTCCCCCGCTTCCATGGACCGCACGCCACTGTTATCTAGGTATATTTTCTCCTCTTTAACCCTGACAATTAGTGGTCTTGCAGTTTCTCTGGATTGTAGATACAGTTTTTAATCTTTCTTGTGTATTCAAAACCAAACCCAACAACAATAATTCAATAACCATTAGGTTAAATTTTTTCTCTGCAATAACCCATTACAGATATAAAATATTTTTTTACTTAGTATGAAGTACATAAACTCGCGTGGAGCTCTATTACTCTCCTCCCTAAAACGTTAAAAATAGGTTTTAATTACTTCAGACTCTTTTAAACAATCCAGCAAAATGGAATTTTCTTAATGAAAACAACGAAGGCAGAGGTTTATGAATGCACCAACGGCAGAGAGAAATACATATCGGAACTGTTTAATTTCAACTGGCCGTCGCATGGATGAATCTTTAGGATTTTGCGAAACACAATGGATTAAAAATGTATACGAAAAATTATGTACCTATGCTGCGATATTTATATAACCCTTTTCATAAACAGAATGCGTATATTCTGAAAATATTGCTCTCTATTCAGTGGTGTCTCGCTAAGGTCAGTTTTAAGAGTTTAAGTCACAATATTAAAAGTAATTTTTCAATATAATTATTATGAGTACTAAACAATTTTTATCATTATCATCAATGCTTTTCATTTCTGACGGAATGTTTTCCGTTCTTGCTTAGAGATGTTTAATTTACTTATTGCAGTTAATCACTCCGAGTTCTTCCTGTGTATTCTCAAAGTGGGTTGTAGGGATGGCGGTTTTTGACAAAACACTGGTTTTCGGTTATACCGGTTTTTTTGCTTACGGTTTAACCTGCCGGTTAAAACCGGCAAAAAAAACGGTTTTTCTAAAAACCGGTTTTAGGTTTTTTTAATCCAATAGGTTACAATGTTACATTAACAATGCACTTTAGTTTGCGATACTCCACTCGACTCGATACTCGATATCAATATGATCAAAATTAGTACTATCGAAAGAACAAAGAACATCAATATCAATATAAATAAAACACAATTTTTAATAAAATCATTTTATTCTGTTAATTATTATATTTATTTATTATTTTATCATTATTATATATTTATTGATTATTATTAAATATAATATAGCGTAAGATTAATATATAGGGCGAGGCAGATAATTGGCCTATTAGAAATATCTCGAGAACTAAAGGCAACAGAATCATGAAAATTGGAATAAAGGGGTTTTGAAGGATGATCTATTAAATGAAAATATTTTCATCTCTTTACAACTTCCGGTTATACCGGAAGTTGCTTATAACTTCGTTTTTTTAAATAGGACACCCTGTATATTTTTACATTTTTGGATTCTCTTCGATGTCTTCTTTCTTAAAATATGAGGTTTTGTAATATTATACAGGGAATTTTAAAAGATAATTACGTTTTTTATTAATTTCGTGGCAATATTCACACCCTGTAGAATTGTAGTAGTTTGACGTCTAAAACTATACTTACGTTCAAATGATTTTTAATATACTCTACTATTGTTAAGAATCATTAGTATAGCTAAATTTTTAATTTTAGTATACAGGGTTGGTCGAAACACGGAATGAGTATTTTCTGAGTTTTCTTAAATAGAACACCCTGTATTTTTTTATTGTAGTGAAATGATATTTTATAGTACTTTTTTATTTCTTAAGCATTCCCTATACCTAACTGCTTTAATTTGTGAGTTATTGGTGATTCGAGCTAAACATTAATTGCAACAAAAAATACGTAAAATTTTATTAGGTTGGCCGTGAAAATACTCAATCCCAAATAATTTTTCAGAAATAAATACATATTAATCCAGACTGGTTCTTAAAATTACCAATAATGGTTTAGCTATCAAAATACCTACGTAGTTAAGATTGTTGGTTCGATTAACAATTAAGCACAAATTAAAGCAGTTAGGTATAGGGAATGCTTAAGAAATAAAAAAGTACCATAAAATATCATTTCATTACAATACTAAAATACAGGGTGTTCCATTTAAGAAAACTCAGAAAATACTCATTCCGAGTTTCGACCAACCCTGTATACTAAAATTAAAAATTTAGCTATACTAATGATTCTTAACCATAGTAGAGTATATTAAAAATCATTTGAACGTAAGTAGAGTTTTAGATGTCAAACTACTACAATTCTACAGGGTGTTAATTTTGCTACGAAATTAATAAAAAATCGTAATTATCTTTTAAAATACCCTGTATAATATTACAAAACCTGATATTTTAAAAAAGAAGACATCAAAGAGAATCCAAAAATGTAAAAATATATAGGGTGTCCCATTAAAAAAAACGAAGTTATAAGCAACTTCCGGTATAACCGGAAGTTGCAAAGAGATGAAAATATTTTCATTTAATAGATCATCCTTCAAAACCCCTTTATTCCAATTTTCATGATTCTGTTGCCTTTAGTTCTCGAGATATTTCTAATAGGCCCTTTATTTGCCTCACCCTGTATACATATTACAATAATATACAATTTAACCCAACCATTTCAACTTATTAAAAATTTCCCAGACTCTTTCAAATGGGATTTAAAAAAATAATATCAACATAAATATTTTACTTAAAAATAAATTGGATAATGCAATTTATCTTTTATTTTTACTACCATCAAAAAAATTGATCATGTATTTCTTTTAACACGTTTGTATATTTGTATAATAGGTACATTTTAACTAATTTAATACTTCCTGTATGGGTGTATCGTTTTGAAAACGTAGGTAAATCCCTGGAGATTCGTATTCGTAATGGTTACTTCGATATTCATAGTCAGAACATTATTTTTGGTAATCAGAAAAAGTCATTCGCCCACTTTCAATGTCAAGAGTCAAGTGTGAAACATAGAAGATGTTGTTTGCGTCTACTTCAACCAGATCACTTCTTATGTAAATATTATTATTACAAATACCTTTTCAACGAAATATTATAATAAAACTTAATTGTTTCTGGCTGATGTGAGTGGCTGACATTTTACTTTAAAAAGAAAAAACCGGTTATAACCGGGACAAAAAACAACCGGTAAAACCGGTTATTGCGAAGTAAAAAAACCGGTTTTAGGTTAAAAACGGTAGGTTTTTCCCATCCCTAGTGGGTTGTATGAGTTGGCTTTCGTTACAATTTTCTTCGACTCTTTCGATATGTGCATAGGTCCCAACAACGGCGATAATGGTTAGGAAGGAGAAGAAGAGGAAGGCCACAAATAAGATTGGCTGATGACATTAAGAAGATTAGAGGACACAACTGGAAACAAGTGGCGTAAAATAGAAAACACTGGATTGAATTGGGGGAGGCCTATGTCTAAAGTTGGATTACTTAAGGCTGAAGAAGAAGAAGAAGAAGAAGAAGAAGAAGAAGAAGCATAGGTCCCTAGAGTACCTCAAGTTCATCCTTTCAGGATTTTGACATTTCTGATGTATTGGTCTTCCCACCTCTCTTTAAAATTTTCTCTCTCATCCTTCATAAAAAGTTTCTTAAGTAATCGTTCTATAAAGTTAGAATAATAACTTCGAATAGTAAAATAAATGGAATCACAAGTTCTTCAAAAATGCTAGATAATGGAATCCCTCAAAGATCCATTTTAAATCCAACCATTTTTTAGTGGCTTTTAATAGCATCATAAATGTAAATAGAGCTCCTATTAAAACTAACAATTATGCGGATGATATGGTTATTTACACCAAATCTAATAACCTAGTTTCACCAACAAACATTGTACAACTTATGTGAAATCGACTTCAAAACTGGGCATTACAAACCGGATCCAATTTGTGTGCAGAAAAAACTCGATGCTTTATTTTTAGTTAAAATAACACTCACCATACAATTAATTTAACATTAAACGATTTACCTATAAAGCAGTCAATGGAAGTAACTTTTTTGGCCTAACATTTGATAAAACATTAAATTTGAATATATATTATTGTGGATCAATCTATCAATCAAAGATAGAATAAAATTTTTAATTTTTTTTAATATAACGCGGGCACATAAATTTGATCCACCCTGTACATTGATTTGTAACTATTTATTATAAGTAGTTTTTAAGAAGTGATTTATCGTTAGTAAGCTTTTTCCCTGAAAAATAGAACACATTAGGAAAGAAAGTGATATGAATAGACCATAATTGTTCAGGGTGTTTGGAGATTATAACGATGTTTTGTTATGCACGAGGGCAAAGCCACATTAATTAGTTCTTAGGAAATTAATGTAAAGAAAGTTTGGAATTTTAAATATGTTTGTTTAATGATAGGAATATTTAGATAATTTCCGGAAGGTCGTAAGTTTGGGTAGGAATATTTTTGAGAGAATGACTGTTTTCAAATAAAAAAAACAAGGTGGGGAGATAAATGTTTCTGATTGGCTAGGCACTTTGGAATGGGGAAAGTTTTGTTTTGAATGTTGAGATAGTTTTGGAGAGAGGAACTCATTATGTTATTGGCATCGCTGAAGAGCAGTCAACGTTTTCGTGGACAGTTAAATAGCAAGTACCAGTGGGTGTTTTGATAGTGGAGAATAGAGCTGAAAAGTGGAACGAGAGACAGATCAAATTGAGACGAAATACCTCTTTGATTCTGTATTATTGTGAGAAGGAGAGGAGAGAAATTTTGGAGTTTGTGTTTTGTTGGAGAATTGGTGCTGGTATGCTGATAGATTTGAAACTGGAGAACGGAGAGGGCTTTGATGGGTAGCATAACATAGTCAACGAGGGAGAGCTGTTTTGGGTCAAGAGAAGACATCAGAGTGAGTGAAGCAAAAGGTCAGTCAATTTATGTGAAAGATATTTTTATGTTCGGAAACTAAAATTTTGAGTAAAAGCATATGAATTAAGATTCCAATATTTAAAAAGTAAATAGGAAGTATAGGTAATGTGCGAATACCTAAATTTGTTTGTTTAGCTTGTTTTATCAAAGTCATCGGGAACAAACCGATAAATTGTTTTTTTAACTAATTTAAGTGGTAAAAATTTCATTCGGACAGCTGTGTCCACAGGTTTTAAATTTGATCAATTTTTAGAGTATTGATTTTGATAATAAAATTCTGTATGCTTATTTTATATTTCTATTTAATTCCTTTTCCTAATATCCTTTCCCGATTAGAACCAACTAAGAGATACTGAAACCACGAGAGAAGATAAGTATAACATAAGATAATTTAGATATTTTTTTGTATTATAAAAAGGCACCCTGAGATTTTTTATTAATTTTTTTGTATGATTTGCGACAATTGGATAACTGATTAAATAATTAATTGGAGTAATCAAATAAACATTAAGTGGTATTAAAGTAATAAAAAGTAGATCATAACAATATATTAATAAATTACAAAAAGCATGCCAAAACCTGTAAAACATACTTGCCGCAAGCAAAACGGCAATAAAAAATGAGATAAATATAATTCAGTCATCTCGAAAAGAAGTAGCATTTATCTGGGTACCGTCGCATGTAGGAATAGATGGAAATGAGAAAGTGGACTACCTAGGTCGGAAAGTTGGTCGGGAACACTTCGTCGACGGAAAATTAGTCGACAACATGTGGTCGATAAACAGTTGGTCGAATGCACAATTCATCGAATGTACAATTCGTCGACGAACAATTGATAGAATGGATTTTCCGTCGACAAAGACCCAAAGGGAATAACGGTGACAAATGAAGGATTATTGTTATTTATTTATTTTTCAAGATTTTGTTTAAATTTTCTGCTGTAGTCTAAAATGTTGATAAGTATCAATTTAAAAGCCAGCTCTAAAAGCCTTGAATAAAGTGTGAATGGAAGTTTTTTGTTCTCACGATTTCTTTACTTTTTTATTGATATTGACTGATTATTATTGCAGCCGAAAACACTGTATGGAAATGCCTCGATTCCCTAACAATTTATTTACCTCAGCATCTCGCATATTTTGTCTTGTCCGCAAGTACCCCCAAATTTGACTTGTCCGGCAATGCTTCGTTCGCAAGTGCGCCGACAACAAAAAGAAGAACGGTACAACATCACTAATTAAAATATCGGTTTATATTTGCTGTCTACTCTCCCACCGCAGCCAATTTTTTCATTAAATTTAACAATAATTAAGATTTAGAAAAAAAAATTAAAAAAACCCCTCAAATAAAATAAATGATCAGATATGTATAATACAATATTCCAGTTAACAAAATAAATACCAATAATCCGTCGTTTGTCACCATTAATCCCTTTATCCTAAAGATAAAAAATAACAGTTTGTCGACGAAAAATCCATTCGAACAAATGTTCGTCGACGAATTGTACATTCGATGAATTGTGCATTCGACCAACTGTTTGTCTACCAAATGTTGTCAACTAATTATTCGTCGACGAATTGTTTTCGACCAACTTTCCTAGACCCCTACCTAGCAAACACAAGTCGAATAAATTCAAAATGTATAGCGAAATTAAGAAATTACCCATACATCGGTCTTAAAAACCTAATTAAAAACCACTGTATGAACATACACTGTGTCCGTAAAGTATGGAACAAATTCTTTTTTAGCTAAACAGAGCATTTTAAGAAATAATCCTGAAACACGTCGATTTTTGATTTTAATTTACGGTGTTTTAAAATAATATTCTGATATACAGGGTGAATTACTTTCGAGTAATGACGTCACCGTCATTTTTTTTAAATGGAACACCCCCATTTTGTCTCAATTTTCGGATTACTCTAGCTGAGCTGATTCCAAAAATGTATCACATATTGATTCAAATTGGTACAGGGTGGACAAAAATACAATAGTTTTGTGTATGCTCATATTATTAAAGTTTAATTAATTTTTGATATTAAATTAAAATATTCAACTAAACAATATCAAAAATTAATTAAAATTAAAATATAATTAAAATATCAAAAATAAAATAAGTATTTTTGAAAATATTGTTAATTTAACTAACGCGTTACTGTATGAACACACACAAATTTATTATATTTTTGTCCACCCTGTACCAATTTGAATCAACATGTGATACATTTTTGGAATCAGCTCAGCTAGAGTAATCCGAAAATTGAGACAAAATAGGGGCGTTCCATTTAAAAAAAAAATGACGGTGACGTCATTACTCGAAAGTAATTCACCCTGCATATTAGAATATTGTTTTAAAATACGCTAAATTAAAATCAAAAATCGACGTGTTTCAGGATTATTTCTTAAAATGCTCTGTTTAGCTAAAAAAGAATTTGTTCCATACTTTACGGACACAGTGTATATTATGGCAATATTACTGGAAAAATGCAGGTACGAAACTAAATGAAATTTCTCCTCTTGTGAAGACCATCTCGAATAATCCATTAAATAGAAGAGACAAAGTAATAATTGACAGGGAACAGCTGTCAGAGGAAATTGAAATTAGACATGGCGTGAGACAGGGATGCGTATTATAGTCGCCAGTTCTTTTTAATGTTTACTCGAAAGAGATCCAAAATAAATAATTGAGGGTGAAAGATCTGGAATAAAGGCGAACGGAGTTCACATTAACAATATTAGATATGCGGATGACACCGTCATCTTAGCCAAAAATATTCATCGTCTTCAGAGACTGGTGAACAGAATTGCATGAATACTGATGAATAGTGTTTATGGAATCTTAGACACTAATCTAGCATTTCAAGCTTTTATAAATATCTTTTTGTATCATTTTAATAATAGCTTTCCATCAACAAGGAAAAAAATCAAAACAACTAAAAATAAATGGATTAATAATGAAGTGCGAAAATCGAGTTTTGAATTAAGAGATTTACACGCATTATCAAGAGCAGTACCAATTCTTAGAGATTTTTATCAACAACAAAGGAAAAAACAGAAAACTTTTGACCAAGACAAGAAAAGATTATTACCAGAAAATCATTACTTCGTCTGATAATCCTAATAAAATCGCGTGGAAAATTGTCAATAATTTTCCCAAAATGCTAATAACAATGCTAATACTTGTTTAATGTATGATGACAATAATATAATTACAGATCCCCAAGAGGTAGCATGCAATTTTAACACATTTTTTAAAAATGCACCCATTGATATCGTGTCAAAAATTCCATGTAATACAAGTAAATAATAAAGACATTCAGTCAATTATTACAGATCATGAAAATTTCTTTCAGTTGTACCCATTTACTGAGCAGGAACTGATCGAACTCCTGCAGTGTAAACTTAAAAACAAATCCTCTAGTGGTTTTGACGAGATACCTGCATTTTTGGTGAAAAAGGTTTTACCTTTTATAATCAATCCTTTAACTTATCTCACCAATTTGTCTTTTTGCAATGGGGATTTTCCTAATTACTTAAAGACAGGCAAAGTAGTTCCCATTTTTAAAAAAGGAGATCCAAGACTGGTCAGCAATTATAGGCCTATAACAATTCCCAGTATATTTTCAAAGGTATTTGAGTATGGATATTTAAAGGGATTAAATGGATATCTAAAAAACAATTCTATTTGTAGTCTACATTAACGACATCGTACAAGTGGACAGAGCGGTAAATTTCACTATATATGCGGATGATACGTCAATTATTCTATCAAACAAATCCAACGTAATCCTACAACATCAATGTAATGATTTTCTTTCATCTTTATATTCTTGGTTTTGTGATAAGTCGTTGCATCTTAATGCAGAAAAAACGGAAGTTATACATTTTCGCAATAAACAAAAATACCTTCAAAATCTGCAGTTTATTTTTAACAACATGCAAATAGCTACGGTGTCGTCAGTCAAGTTTTTGGGAATAACGATTGACGAAAGTTTTGATTGGAAGTTGCATTGTGGAGCGGTTGTTTCGAAGTTGAGTTCCATTAACTATCTAATTAGAAATTTAAAATATGTTTTGACGGAAAATCAGCTAATTATGATATATTATGCACTCGTGGAGTCCAGGCTAAGATACGGGATATGTTTTTGGGGTATGTCTGGTTATGCAAATGGTATTTTCGTCATACAAAAGAAAATATTGCGTTGTGTCGCTGGTGTCTCCCGACTAACTAGTTGTAGAGAATATTTTAAAAAATATAAAATTTTAGCATTGGCGTGTCTATACATTTTTGAATTATGTGTTTTTATTTTTAATAACTTACATCAGTTTAAAACGATTGGTGATATGCATAATTTAAATACCAGATATTGTAATAAACTTTATATACAATTTTCAAAAGGTAACATTAAATTTAAATCGCCTAGGGTATACGGGCTACAGGTGTTTAATCATTTGCCCACAGATGTAAAATCCACCAGTTCAATAAATGTGTTTAAGAGGAATCTTAGGCAATTTTTGTGTGAAAAAGTGTTTTATACAGTCGAAGAATTTTTTAGATCTTAGATATTAGCTGTATTTCATTTAGTTTATAAATTCATTTCATTTTATGTCTTGTTTAGTCTAGTTTAGTGTTTAGTTTTTAGCAATGTATATTTATGACTAATTCTATACAAACTATGTTTGTCAGAAAAAAAATAAAGAATTTGAATTTGCAATGTTTAGCCAAGAATACGGTCTAAAAATGAACATCAAGAGGACAAAGTTTATCCAAATATCTAAAACGCAGAAATAACGTGAATCTCCTGATAAACGGAACCAATGTCGAACGAGTAGACCAATATGCATGTCTTGGAACAATGATTAACTCCACAAATGATTACTTCCAGGAGATTAAAATTAGAATAGAAAAGGCTAGAGCAAATTTTAACAAAATGAGCAAAGTGCTCTGCACAAGAGATCTGAAGTTAGAGCAAAGAGTAAGGTTGGCTATGTGCTACGTTTTCTCGACTTTGTTTTATGAAATGGAAGCTTGTTTTATGAAATGGAACCTTGAATGCGGCATCAATAAAAAAACTGGAATCAATTGAGTTGTGGGTGTATAGAAGAATTCAGAAAATATCATGAACACGTCACAAACAAACAGGTTTTAAAAAATATGAATAAAGAAATGTGTCGCAAATAGTGTGATGTTACTGCCTTCTAGGTGCAAACTAATTAAAACTCTCTTTCTTGGTTCAAATACATTATATTTACAATCACCTCCATCAACGATTAACCATAACAATGTGTTTATATATAACAGTAACGACCTGCCTTCACATTACTTAAATAATGACTACTACAAAATAATAATATCCATATCATCGGACGTTCACTTACTTATATATAGGATGAACTATTGCAACCTCACGCGCCGGCCTTGGTCAAGGGCGGACGATTAATGATATGCTTTACTTTCAATAAAACATCTTTTGTACAGGGTGATATTATAATACCACAAATGGAAGTCTTAACTACAATCAAAACCAGAAAATTGGAATATCTCGGATATACCTATAACACGTGATAGAGACACAACTTGCTCCAACTGATTATGCAGAGAAAGTTTCAAGGAAAAAAAGCATAGGGAGACGTAGAATATCGTGGCTGCGCAACCTAAGAAAATGGTACGGATGTACATCAAACGAACTTTTCACAGCAACCGTCTTCAAATTTCGAATAGCTATGATGATTGCCGATCTCCGTCGGGAGGTTGCACTTGAAGAAAAAGAGGAAATAATAATTAACCGACTGAGAATTCGACACACTGCACTAACCCATAAATTCTTAATCAAAAAAGAATCTTCTCCAACATGCAGAAACTGTTCTCTCCCATTGACGGTGAAGTATATTCTGATTGATTGACTGTACTACGAAGAACAAAAGAACAAAACATGGAATCTCAGATGAAATCAAAAACAAACTATAAACACTGAACATGTATTAAATGATTCTATAATATATCAATTATGATGTCACTACCTCTATCATAATGAACTTCATTAAAATACAGATTTTCATTATGATACAGATTTTGGACATCTTGCATATTAGTGCACCCTATGTAACGCACAGCTGAATCTTATGTTTGTGCGTCACAGTGTTGCCATGCCATTTCTTTCATAATTTCAATCAATGTTAAATGTACCTACAAGAATAATAGAATAAGAACGTTTACTTCTCCGTCATTATACTAGGTAGAATGACAAATGAGGTGTCAAATGAAAGCTTATAATCCAAGGATAGTACTAAAGGTGAGAAATTAGACCTAGATTGTCTGTCCCTCAAAAAATAAGCGTTATATTGAGGATTTCTAATGTCGACATTAAAAGTTGCGCCATTTTTTTTTTCTATAAAACATTTTGATCTAAAACTTACCAGAAAACTTCTTTGTACTCTCTACTTTCAAATAAACGTGATTAAGAAGCTAAATTGTAAACTTCGTCACACAACTTTTGCGATTATTTGCAATGCACAAATCCGCACCTTTTTCATTGAAAAATTCATAACCTTTATCATGATAAGAATAAAAACTTGAAGCAGGTACCTTTGTCTTCAGAAATGTTAGAGCTATATACTGTAAAAATTTCAGAAAAAAATATTAAAATGGAACAGAGTTGTAGCGAGGTAAACGCAAAAAAAGTGATTTCATTTTTTTTTTATTTTTATTTTATATTTATATTACATAAAATTCAAAATAAACCTCATTTTCGTTTTCAGCACCCTCGAAAATATAAAGTATGAATAAAATTAGCCATTCACCCCTCCGTGGTCAGTATCTCGAAAACTAAGCGCTTTTTGAGGGTGTCCCGCTCGTGTATAATATCACAATGCCAAAATCTGCACAGACATATTAGGGTACACTAATAACCAAAATGTCCCAGATTTTTAACCAATAGAATCGCGATATTATGGCATTCGCGATAAAGGTGGTACACGCGCAGTGACCAATGGCGAGTCAAATACATACGCTTTGACAGTTCTCAATATGTAAACAAACCGTCAAACTGACAAACTACTGAATTTATTTGTGTTACAAAATTAATAAATTTGAATATATTTTTTGTTGTGAATGATCATAGAAAAAATAGTGTATACCACTTGCATTTAATTATCATTATGAAGCTCGTACTCTATACGAAACTCGCCGCATACGGCTCGTTTCGTAACCCTCATACTCGCTTCATAGTGACCATCATTAAATGCTCGTTGCAAATATACTATAAAAGGTTTATGTTCATATACTATGTTCTACTCCACTAATAGTCCATTCTTTCACGGTTTTTGCTCTAAATTTTAAAGAACCACTTGGATTGACATGAAATTTGGCACACGTATAGCTTACGTGTCAAAGAAAAAAAGCGATATTGTGCCGATGTGTGCTTTTGCCCTGGGGTGACTTTCACCCCCTTTTGGGGGTGAAAAAATATATGTCCAAAATAAGTCCGGAAATGGGTAAACTGACTAATTTTAAGTAACTTTTGTTCTATAGAGCTTTTTCGCCAAGTCAACACTTTTCGAGTTATTTGCGAGTTAATATGTTAATTTTTCAACAAAATAACCACATTTTTAGACGCTTTTTCGCAAATAACTCAAAAAGTAAGTATTTTGTCGAAAAAAACGTTCTTAGGAAAAATATAGCCTATAAAAAGTAAAAGAAATGGTGTACGCGTTAGATCTCTGGAACTCGTAGAACCGAAGTTATAGCCAATGAAAAATAGATTCATATTCACCAAGTTTCAAATAGAATATTTCGACGTGAAATATCCAAAAAATTAAGCACTTTTTGGGGAAAACCCATTATAACTTTTTTATAGTGTTTAAAAAAGCTTTATTTTTGTTTTTACAAAAAGTTTCTAGCATTAAAGTTAAGCAAGTTATATTCAAAATAAAGTTGGTCCCTTTTGTTATTTAAAAAAAAAATCGGGAAGACCACCCTCTAATTAGCAACTTAAATGAAATTAATCGTTACCGCTCCACCAATTATTTTACTTATGTTGTGTTTATATGATATGTAAGTTTCATCGATTCAAAGTGCTTATTTTTGAAAAAATTTGGTTTCAAAATAAAATTTTTAAAAATTTAAATTTTGAAAAATATGCTTTTTTTCAAAATAACTTAAAAATTGTTAGAGATACCAAAAATCTCGAAAAACAAAAAAAAGTCAGATTTGCTTTTCTGAATATCACGTATTTTTTTGTTTTTCTGTTAGACAAAAATTGATTAAGATTTGGTGTTTCTAAATTTGCATACATTCGTGATCAGTGACTCGTTCAACCCCTCTTAACTGCAGCCCTTTCAATAATAAGGACTTTGAACCGATGAAACTTACAGATCTAATAAATAAATATATACATGAGTCAAGACTTGTAAACTAACGACTAAACTTGTAAAGTCGTAACGATTAAGTTCATTTAAGATACTAATTAGGGGGTGATTTTCTCGATTTTTTTACCAAAACCAAAAGGGACTAACTTTATTTTGAGCGTAACTTGTTTAATTTTGATGCTAGAAATTTTTTTATAAAACAAAAATAAAGCTTTTTTTAAACACTTTAAATAAGTTGTAATGAGTTTTCCCCGAAATGTGCTTCATTTTTGGTTATTTCACGTTAAAGTATTCCATTTGGAATTTGACGAGTATGAACCTATTTTTTATTAGCTATAACTCTGCTTCTACTAGGTATAGAGACGTGATATATACACCATTTTTTTTTTAATTTTACAGGCTATATTTTTGCTAAGAATGTTTTTTCGACAAAATACTTACTATTTGAGTTATTTGCGAAAAACCGTCTAAAAGCGTGGTTATTTTGTTGAGAAAATGAACATATTCACTGCCAAATAACTCGAAAAGTATTGACTTAGTGAAAAAACTCTATAGAACCAAAGTTACTTAAAATTAGCCAGTTTATCCATTTCCTGACTTTCTTTGGACAAATATTTTTTCACCTCCAAGAGGGGGTGAAAAGCACCCCCAGGCAAAAGCACATATCGACACAATATCACTTGTTTCTTTGACTTGTTAGCTATGTGTATGCCAAATTTCATGTCAATCCAAGCGGTTCTTTAAAATTTAGAGATTTTGCAATATTTTACCGTTAAAGTACGGACTATAATAACCCTGCGTGGTTGATGTGGAATGTATGTTTTTAAAGAAAAAAAACTGTACGTTAGAATTGAAAGGGCGGAAGTCACTTTTAGTTTGTTTTGCAGTAGATCAAAATTAGTGCTCTTAATTTGTACACCATAATTTTAAATGCCTTTAAAATTATCAAATGATATTGCAGCTTTATGATTTAAAGGAAAGTGGTAAAGCATGCTTTGTATTTTATTTTACAGTAACATAATCGGCGTTAAGTTGTTTTGTATTGAAATAATAAATAATTTAGGACTGCAGCCTTTTTTGTTCTGTGTTACTATATCAATAAAAACAGGACAGCCGCCCTTTTGTTATGCTTTTATTAGGAAAAGGACGTTATAATCAGAACTTAAAATTACAAAAATAATATAAAACTTAAACTAAAAAGCATTTAATCATCTTCGGAACATGAAGAATAATTTTCGTTAACGACAACTTTATTTTTTGTTGTTTTTAAAGATTTATAGTAGGAATGGTAAATAGAAGGTAAAGTTGACACCATCGCCCGTCGGCAAATTCAAACAAAAATATAACTCCAGACCATCTTTTACCACCTTTAGTCCAGACAAATTATTGTATCAAATGTAATTTGCAGAATAATTTTGAATTACGTTCCGCTAATGAACTCGCTTTGTTGTCCTTCAAAGTAGAAAAAAGTTTCAATTATATTGCTTAATAGTATAATTGTCTAACAATTTTAACTGTACTAATCCCCAAGTATAAATTTTTAAGTGCTAAACTGATTGATTTACGATGAGTAACCGGGTTGTAAAAATACCGGCATGTGCCTAGATAAAGGGACATCGGTTTACTCGAATTTCATAACATACAAATATTATCTCTTTGAATTTGCCAACGGGCGAAATATCGATGGACCCGACTTTACCCATTCTAGCAATTCCATTAGGTGGTTATATTTTGAACTATCAATTGGAATTGAATTTTCATTATTTATTTGGTTCAATGTCTTTGGTATGAGACCATCGAGAGAACTTTTCATTTTCCTTTTAAAATTGACAGATTTAAAATTTTCCTGGGAAAATGTTGTTTTATTAAACATAATGCCAGGGTGGTCTCTTCCGACTTTCAAGTGCACCATTTTAGAGGAGAGAAAGGATTCATTGTCTGTGTTCCGTTTCCGATTCATAAACGGGCTTGTCGATTCTTTGCCCATTTTTTAAAGTTAAAAAAGTCACTTGTTTTTATCTCATAAATAAGTGGTTTTAACGAACTGCAGGTCCTTATAAATTGGGCCCATTCATGAGGTAGAGAAAGGTATTCATAGTAGGCAGTCTTTTCTTCTTCCTCTCATTTAGTGCATGTATTGTGTCTGCTTCGTTGTGTAGTTGTGTGTATTCTAACTACTGAGGTGTTATGAACAGCCCACATATACATAAAAATAAAAAAATGCGGTTTTGGCCAGAGCAGTTATCTGACCAAAATGTTACCTCTTCTGTTGCAGAAGGTAAATTTTTTAACCACATTATTACAGCGGAAGCTATCTCGTTGTCACCCCTTTTTGCAAAAGACTCGTCCCACATGAAGCATGAACCTTCGGCAGTACTATCATTATAGACGGTAAAATTAAATGTCCATAACTGCTTTAAATAAAACGATTTTCCATTAGTTAACATAGGTGTAGGGAGGCATTTCACGCCTATGTTAACTACTTTTAATATTTGCTACGACTTCTTTTAAATTCTGCTTGCATTTTATCTTATCCTGCCTTTTTAACTTGTATCTGTTATCTGCGTCATTCAAATGATCTGCTTTTTTCTTTAATATATCTTCAACATTAGGATCTACCTCTTTTCGCTTATTTTCAAAACTGTCACAGGCGTCACATTGTATCAATGTTAGGGGGCTTGAAATGAAGATTGAACTCAGTAGAACCATCTTCTTTGCTCTTGATTCAGACATTTTTGGTTGTTATTTATTATCACGTTAATCTCGATAAAGAAAAAGAAAAAGTTACTTTTATCTATAAACCATGCAAAAACATTAGCTTATAACCTCAATTTTTACACTGCTGACAGGCGGTTGTCCATAGAGATTGGACTACCGTCTTTTTAACAATCAGTGTGCCATGCAAAAAAGACCGGTGTACCACATAGGGCATTTTGCAACAAATTTCGCAGTGGACATCCGGGTTGCAATTTTAGTAATATTGCCTGTACAACCACCTATTAACCACCATTCGAAATATAACACCTTTAAACAGTGCTGTTTTTGTGACGGTACGCGCCGGTACGCCGTACCGGCACCTTTTGGGACAAAAAATTACAAAAAAAAACAACAAATATTTTGTAACTTTAGGTGAGCCATTATGCGATTGACGCGATATAGACCTTATAACTTTGTATTTAACGCGAGACAGGTGGGATCACGATCGGTTGAATTATATTTTGCTGACGTCACAAAACGAATTTTACCATGCGAGAATCGAGAGTTGCTAGGCAACGTGACGTCAGCAAAATAGAATTCTACTCATCGTGATCCCACCACTGTATTTTCTTCTACCCTCCCCACAGTCTCCACCCCCGCGGCCGGCAATATTGCACTATCCAAGGTCGTGTGTTGTTTTGTTTTCCATATTTCACTCAGTTCAGTGACCGCGGTCAAAGTGACAGGTACTTGCCACTGTCCTATTTGTGCGCACTAATCTGCTACCCTCTTCCGCTCATTTAGTGTGAAAGTGTTGCTTCGAAAATGCAGAAGATTACTAATTATTTTAACCAGCCCAAAAAACGAAAACTAGATGAATAATCTCAAAAATGCTTAACATCGCCAGTGATATTGGACCAAACGGCTTCACCAGTGTCTAGTTCATCCAGCGTTAATTTGTCTTCTTCTGTTGATGGAGGCAAAGAAGGTGATAAACATTGGCCAGACTGTTGGACTTTTGAACAAAAGAGTGAACATTGTAGGAAAAACGATTAACTTATTGTACAAAACAAAAAGTTAGGCTGTGACGTTTGCAGAAAAGATGAATCTCTGGGTGTAGGAAAAAAAATGGTATGAAAATGATCAAGCAGTGGACTGAATGTGATGTTAGTAGTTTTGGAGAGAGCTCAGCAACAAACTTCGCTAAGAAAAAAGATATTTGATCACAAAGTTAGTGATGCTCATGAAGCTGCTGTTGGGATTTTTGCAGATTCACAGAAAGAAACGTTAGAAAAGGTTTTTTTAAAAACAGTGTCAAAAGAAAAAGAAGTAACGGCGCGAGTTTTTCGAACTCCTTATAAGGTAGCAAAGGAAAATCAATCTTTCAACCACTTTTAGGCAGAAATAGCTGTTCAAGAGTTAAATGGGTTAGATATGGGCAGAATTTTACATTCGCGGAACGCTTGTGCTAATATAATTACTCACATAAGTTCAGAAATGGAGAAACAAAATGTACAGGAAATAGTAGAAGGGACTGATAGATTTGCGCTTATTATTGATGAGTCAACAACATTAAGTAAAAAATCAACATTGATTTTGTACCTTAGAGTGTGCCTAAAAAAGTTAAATAAGGAGTCACCTGTGCACTTGTTTTTAGACCTTGTGGAACTGGAAAATGTGACGTCTCGTGGAATTTTTAATGCTGTTATGAAATGGCTTGAAGGGCACAAAATAGATGAAAACGTTTTAAAAAGTAGACTTGTTGCTCTGGCATGTGATGGAGTAGCAGTGATGCTTGGAGGGAAGTCTGGGATTGGTGTACTGTTGAAAGAGAAGTTTCCATCTATTGTTATTTGTCATTTCTGTAATCATAGACTTGAGTTGTGTGTGAGTGACGTGGTAAAGAAAATTGCAAGTATAAACCGGTTCAAGGGATTTATAGACAAACTATACGTACTGTATCACGCCTCGCCCAAGAACAGTCGGGAGCTGCACGTATGTGCCGATGAGCTTGGTGTACAACTGTTAAAAATCGGTAGAGTGTTGAACACGCGGTGGGTCGCATCAAGTTTTCGCACAGTTTCGGCCGTTTGGGAAAATTATGAGGTCTTAGCCAACCATTTTGCAGCAGCCAAAGTAGATCAGACGTGTGATCCTTTGGAAAGATAAAAATACGAAGGCCTACACAGAAAGCTGACATCAACGTGTTTCATTTTGGATTTGGGACTGATGTGCGACGCACTGCAAGAACTGTCTGATGTTAGTGAGGAGTTACAACATCGAGACCTTGACTTATTTCGAGCTAACAAGAAACTTCAGATTTTGATGAACACGTTTGTTTCTCGAAAAGGCAGTCCTGGAATGTTTTATACGCAAGCTAAGACAGCTGTCAACAGAAGTTTTATGGGAATCGAACTGTATGTGAAATCTAAAGAAACCCCATCAATGCTGTTGTGTTTTATGACCACCTTGCTCAATCAATCGAAAAGAGGATGCTCAGTGGAGACGACGCAGTGTTGGCCAATTGTGCCCGCATAGTTGACAAAAGTACTTGGCCCAAAACATTAAAGACAATACTTTTGGGGAAAGAGACATTGAAGCGCTCGCAGTTCGTCTACAAGTGAACAAACGAGAGGCAATTAAGAGGATCGGTACGTATTTTCGGCTGCAATGCTATTCAAACGGGGATTCATTTTTTTCGAATCCTGAGAAAACTAATAAGTATTTTTGAAAAATTTAAACGCAGAATGAAAGATTACGTTATTAGCGAGGGCCGAAAGTCTCTGAGAACTTCTATAATGTTTATTTTAATAAGTTACAGGGGTGAAAAACTAAGAGAAAATTTAGGGTGATTTTTAATTTCAAATATATCATTCAAAATAAACTTTTTATTTATTATAAGGGACTTTTGGCCCTCGGTAATAATTTAGTCTTTCATTCTGCGTTTAAATTTTTCAAAAATATTTATTGGTTTTTTCAGGATTCGAAAAAAATGAACACAATGCCGTGGTAATATTTTCCAAATCTATCTTTGTCTTACAACGCACTCAACCGAATATAATATTGTCAGCATATATTGTCAGTCAGACACTGACAATCAGTGACAATTTTAAATATTTGACATTGCATCGGGAATATATTGAGTTATTGATTAAATATTATTGATATATAGTGTATTTGATAAATAATTGATTTAAGATGTGAACTTAATAAAAAGTTATTTATTGTGTATTATTTGTGGAAGATCCAAGCAGAGAATATATCAGGATAATATATTCTGTGATCCAAGTATTTTGTTGTTAAAGATGTTCAAAATTGTAAGCGTTCCATAACAATATATTATTAAAAAATCACTTTAACACTTTTCCTCTTTTCTCGATTGAGTATTAGTCTTTGTTGTACAAATAAATTATTACAATCACTGAATACATAGTTAGTGAAAAAAGTATCACATTTATTAACTGAATTAATAATTTGCAATTATAAAAATAACAGGTATCCAAGAACATTCAAAACCCATCTCTTTAAATTAATGATGACATTTTCAAGTAGAATGATATTCTAGTAATGTTTACATATCCATAACAGTGTGAATTTTACTACACGTAATTTGCCGTGTAAAGACAGAAAAAGTAGGGATACGCGTAAAATATTTGCCAATTATGTACCCATAGCCTTAAATCCTTCAGAGAATATGTTTTTGACAATGGTAGAAATTTGGGGAGAAATTGTAAGAACAATAGCTACCCAGAAAATTTGCTACGTTTGACAACAGCTTTAAAGACAATACCAATATCTTCCAGTGAGTGTGAAAGGGGATTTTCCCAAATGAACCTGATAATTACTGATGGCAGAGCTTCCCTACTCAAAAAACTCTTTCTTCATTAATGTCTGTGAAGTTAAACGGCCCACCTCTTACTCGATTTGAACCCTCGAAGTACGTGAATTCGTGGCTGCTTCGGGGACGGCACTCAGCATTGGACACAAAGAGCAAGGAAAGAGGCAGAGAAGAGACTTACGACAAAAACTTCTCCAAACTTTGGACAGTTCTATAAACTGTAAGTTATCAAATGTATTGCTTTTTTCTTGTTAAATGTAGCTATGATCTAAAAACTTACACTGATTAATTTGTTACTGAATACTAACTAATTTGTTACTTTTGAACTGTTATTTGGAGAATTGTGCAATAAAACATGTAAACTAAGATTTTGTGCGTTTTTTATTATATGCCCTTGAAATGTGTATAAGATTAAATTTCTACAGTAGGCCAGTAGGCCAGGCTTGTTAAGAAACCACAAGTTTAATAGGAGTAAAAAATTTCAAATTTTCTGAGAAAAATAATCTTTGTACTCTTATTTTATCAATGATGTAGCCAAGTAGAGATGCTCTTAGATTTTTTATAGTATTCAGGTCAAATTATACACAAATTCAAATTTTTTCCTTGCTCCCAAATAGCTTTAAAACGCCCTTTTGAGGCTAAATTTACAAAGTTTTCCCGGGGCCTGACCCCCCTTCTGAATACCCCCAGGCTCCCGGAACATTGCGTACCGGAACCTATATTGTTACAAAAACAGCACTGCCTTTAAATGTATTATTGGCTGCATATCTCCTTCTTCTTCTTCTTAACGTGCCCTATCAAGTCCCCTTGACGTTGGCGATTAACATGGCGAAACTGTCTCTGTCTCGAGCTATTCTAAATAGGTGTTCTGCTTTCTTTATTCCTGTCCACTCCCGAATATTCTTCAACCAAGAGGCCTGCTTTCTACCATTTCCTCTGCGTCCTTCGATTTTACTCATCATAATAAGTTGAAGAATATTATACCGGTCTCCCCTTACTACGTGTCCAAGATAGGCCATCATTTACTGTAAAAATGGACTACCGCCCTTTCAATTCTAACGTACAGGAAAATTCTGAAAAAGTTATAATGTGTAAGAAATGTTCTACTTTTTGACCAGTGTACATATTTATTTATATAATTATTTAATATTTTCTATTGATATAAAATAAAAAAAATAACTAAAAATGTTATATTGTACATATCGTAATAAAAAATGTCCGCCACTGTGTCAGGTACTCGTAAACTATAAGCAGTCATAACTGGTATTAATGAGAAACCTCCCCCTTCACCGAACACTCCCCCGTTTACTGCCGAGTAAATCTGGTCTGAATTAGCTGGAATTGTTGTGGACTTGGAGTTTTTCCAGTTTCCAGTCTCTGGAAAGACTCCAATTACATTCGGTAGCTCATTTCGTCTAAACAATGACGACGATGATGATGACTATGAGAAATTTGGGGTTGGATGGCGATGGAGGAGGTAGAAGTGCCTTTTTATTGTTAATGCATTTTCCTGCTCAAGAGTGGCTGGCCGTCGTATCATATCAAAGGCTGAATTAATTATGAAGGAAATTATCTGTGAACAATGGAAAACAACTGCATTTGCATTAATATTAAGTTTTGGTGGAGGATTCGCCCGGTTTTCTTTTAGACAATAATGTACAACCCTTTATGAAAAATTAATTTTATGCAACAGATACTAAAGCGATCCGAAAAAAGTTTTCGAAAAAAAAATTTGGAAAAACGGTGATTTACTTCTGAACCTAGGTAGTCTCATTTTAGCTCGATACGCTTGGCAAAGCGATTTGAAAAGTAGGATTCCGTGGCGATTATAAACTCTTCATTCGTTTTACATTTCTTCTCGGCGGGTGACTTTTTCAAGTTTGGAAACAAAAAGAAGTCGCACAGAGTCAAATCTGGAGAATACGATGGACAGCAGTTTGTAGCCAAACTCGACCTTGGGCATGACGACAGCGGAGGTGTGAGCCGGAGCGTTGTCACTGTGGAAGCGTCCTTTTTCCTTTCCCAATTGGGGCTGTTTTTTCTGAAATTCGGTGGTGAATCGGACCAATAATGCGACAGAGTAAATCCCTGTGATCCTTTTGCCCTTTTCCAGGAAGGGAATATAGATTGTAACGTTACAAACGTCACATCTTTGATATTTTATTTTTAAATAATTATTTTACTTTATTTTCTTTAATATTTCATTAATAATAATTTTCTTCCAGTTTTCTTCGTTAAAAACTCGTTGGCCCCCTCTTTTATTATCCTCTTTTATTATCCTCTTTTATTACCTTCTATTTAATATATCTCCTTTCATCTAACATCTAAATCATCATACTGAACGTACCCCGTACATTCTTACTCTGTGAGTGTCTGTCTTAATACGGAACATGCCTAACTTCCTACAGTTCACGCTGTCATTTTAATTCGCAAAATGGTGGTGGTGGTAATCTTATAAAAGGCAATTACAGAGCTGATAATAGCTATCTATTTCCAGACTTATCATTCTCTCGGGGTAAGAATACATATTATCATATTTTAATTACATTTCTGCATCTACCAATTTTTCTAATATTTTTTTATATCTAACCTAACCTCCCATCTAAAAGCATGGTTTCTGATATTTTAGTTTTAAATATGTCTTTTTAATTTCCTTCTAATAATAATGGAAAAAAAATATTTGAAGATTTTTCTCAAATTATGGATACCAACAACATTTTAATTTATAACTCTTTTATTTTTAATTTTACGAAGAAAAGTTATTCTTCATAAAAAGCTCTTCATTTTCTAAGATTTATGATGCAACCATCAAATATCAAATTTTATACGAGGTATTAAAAAAATATGAATTTCGATCAATAGTAAATTACCTCTATAGTTCATACCATTTAATTTAGAATGATATACCTAATTGCACATTAAAACATAATTATTAATTCTAAACTACTTTTCATAATAGCAATTTTCCATATTAAAATATGAATTAGAATAGTAAATAAACAAAGTTTTCGTTATGATAATGCTCGTATTTTCAGCTTGTTAATCCTGTATTACAAAATTATACCAAACATAATACCGAAAACCGCATGTCGATACCTTTTTTATATCTCGAGGTATCTTAAGAAACGTGTAAATTTTAAACAACTGTTAATGTCACCGGTAAACGAAGTTAAGGACAAGTAGTGTGCTATGGAGAAAACAAAGAAACATTTTCCAGATGTAAACGTATATAATTAATTAAAACAACAATAAGACAAACAACACTATAAAATATAACAAAGAAATAAAAGCAACTACTTACTTAGTGACGACCTAAATGTTCAGATTGTTGCTCATCATTTTCGATGCAAGCATTTACTCTTTCAAGAGTAGATTGAACAGCAATCTCATTTTCTTCTTTAGCAATGCTTTGAATGGCATTTCGTGTTCTCTAGATCAGCGATTCTCAATCTGTGGTACATGTACCACTGGTGGTACATTTCATTACTTGCGGTGGTACACAAAACACAAAAAAAATTAAAATAGAACTTAGTAAGTCTTCATAATACACTATAAAAATACAGGGTGTAACAAAAATACAGGTCATAAATTAAATCACATATTCTGGGACCAAAAATAAGTTTGATTTTACCTTAGTACAAATGGGAACATAAAAAAAGTACAGCCGCTTGAAGTTACAAAATAAAAATCGATTTTTTCCAATATATCGAAAACTATTTGAGTTTTCTTATTGAAAATGGACATATTAAAATCTTAAAAAAAATTATAGTGAAATTTGTGCACCCCATAAAAATTTTATGGGGGTTTTGTTCCTTTAAACCTCTCCCCCCCCCCCAAACTTTTGTGTACGTTCCAGGTAAATTATCATTGTGGCACCATTAGTTAAACACAATGTTTTTAAAACTTTTTTGCCTCTTAGTAATTTTTCGAAAAGCTAGTTTTTATCGACATATTTTGAATATTTGTCAAATCCACCGCATATTTGTATACTGTTAAGTACAATTATTATTATACATATTATAGAGACCCGATAATAATATGAAAATTTATTTATAAATTACAGATTCAGGTATATTTTTAACCATATTAAAAAAGAAGCCACATCTCGATAAAAGGTGCCTTATCGGAAAAATACTATGAGGCAAAAAATTTTAAAAACGCTGTATTCAACTAGTGGTACCGCAATAATAGTTTAATTGGAACGTACACAAACATTTGGGGGGTGTAAAGGCACAAAACCTCCATAAAATTGTTATGTAAACATATTAAAAAAGAAGCCGCATCTCGATTAAAACTGGTTTATCGAAAAAATATTAAGAGGCAAAAAGTTTAAAAAACATTGTGTTTAACTAACGGTACCACAATAATAATTTAATTGGAAAGTACATAAAAGTTTGGTGGGGTTTAAGGGAACAAAACCCCCATAAAATTTTTATGGGTGCACAAATTTCACTATAATTTCCTGCCATAGTAATGCCACATGTCCATTTTCATTAAAAAATCTCCAATAGTTTTGTAAAAAATCGAGTTTCATTTTGTAACTTCAGAGGGCTGTAACTTTTTGTGTGCATATTTGTACTAGGGTAAGTTAGGTTCAATCGGACTACTTTTGGTACCAGAATATGTGATTTAATTTATGACCTGTATTTTTGTTACCTGTATACATATGTGGTACCAAAAATAATAAAAAGAACTGTAGGTGGTACATGACTCGAAAAGTTTGAGAACCGCTGCTCTAGATTCTAGATCATGTTTTCTCGCGTAGTGGGCCTACCGGCAAAAACAAGGTCTTTAATCCGTCCCCATAAATAAAAGTCTAAAACAGTTAAATGTGTTGCTATTCAATCTACTCTTGAAAGAGTAAATGCTTGCATCGAAAATTATGGGCAAAAACTTTGCCATTTAGACAGTCTCTAAGACTAAGTAAGTAGTTGCTTTTATTTATTTGTTACATTTTATAGTGTTGTTTGTCTTATTGTTATTTTAATTAATTATATACGTTTACATCTGGAAAAAGTTTATTTGTTTTTTCCATAGCACACTACTTTTCCTTAACCTCGTTTACCGGTGACACTAACAGTTATGTTTAAAATTTACACATTTCTTAAGATATATTTCGAGATAGAAAAAAGGTATCGACATGCGGTTTTCGGTATTATGTTGCTAATTTGGTCTAATTTTTCTAATTTTGTAATACAGGATTATAAATGCATACTTGTATTTAATATTTTCCAAAAAAACTAGATTTCTGAAAATAATTAAATAACGCCTCCTAGCTTGCGTATTACTTCTTAGGCTACTCGTATTTCGAAAATAACACACTTACATTGACGAAAACGAGCTGTTTTCAACAAGACCAAGTATGCAAAATTCGATTTAGCAGAACCGGACTTACAGCCATTTTTTCATAAGAAGGTTCCCACTCACCCCCACCTCTTATTTGCAAAGGTAGACTTAAACTTGTGTAATCAAATATGCGCAGAATTTTATGAAGACTACGATGATTGGATTTCCAGTGCCCTTTCATTAGGTAAATTTTGTAAAATTTTGATTTTTTTATTTTAGATATTCAATTATGCCCTCTAGCGGTGGACCTACAATTATGAAAATAATTTCCAGGCTTTTCCCGAGGCTACTTTTGTTATAAATATTTTTTTCTCAAAGCTGTACTATAAACTATAAACGGTTCCTGAGATATGGCCCAGAGCCATTCTTATTGGGACACCCGGTACATAATATATTCTATTAAGTTTCTTATATGGAACACAGGCAACATTTGTTTTTACAGAATATTATTATTTTTTCGATAACCTCTACAATAAAACTATAGAGAACTAAAATATTTTTGACGTAACAATATTTTTTGTTGAAATTTTTCTACAATATAAAAAGAACAAGACCAATTTTGCTGTAAAAAGCAATTTACAGACTGCCTTCCTTATCCTTAAACCCGTTGAATTTTTAAAAAGCCACAAGTTTCGTCACAATTCCTACCCACGCACCTTTTTCAATCTAAACCAACTGTCCACACCGTCATAATAATAAATAATTAAAGATGGACCCCAAAATCGAAACGCAACAATTTACCAAAAATAGTATACAACCTTAATCCAATATTAAGGGCCCAACACACCAACCCCAAAAATTGCCGATATTCGAAAATTGAAAAATAAAATACCCCGAGCAGGGCGTAAGGATGTAAGGAAGGAAGAAAGGAGGGAAAATATATGTGTACGAGGGTATATAACTTCACCCTGGAGTCAGTAATCGGCCTCATTTTTAACTTCGCCTTCCCTTATCCTTTTTATAAACTCTGGATACACACTACCTGCTTAGGGGTGGAGGAATAGAAGCTTTTTTAGGTTTTAGAGAAAATAATACCGCTTTGCTGGCGACTTCCTGAATTTTTATGGAATTATGTGGATTTGGTACTTTGGTAATCATTTTGATGAATACGATTTCGAGAATTTACATAATTTTTAAGACATTTGCCAGAATAGGATTAGATATACGCACTCAAAAAAATCGCTATAAAAATGTGATATAATTTTTCAAGTGGTGTTATAGGATATTCGGGAAAAAAGTTTATACATTACAAACATTTCTGGTATAATTATAAATTAAATCCAAATTTGGAAAATTGTTTTCGCCAAAACAATCCAATTCGCCAATTCATACATGTCCTGTATACATTAGATATACTAATAATATTTGTGATGGAATGCAAACGTAATGTTTTACACTTGTAATATATATTGGAGAGATCTTTTATATCGGTCTTATTATTGATGCAATTTTGATTTATTTTTTACGTGAATCATCTCTAATATACATCTTTTGTTGTAGTTGTTTCCTTTTTCCAAAATCTGTACATTTTCAATATGAAAAGAATGGCTATTTTTGTACATTATGTTTGTGTGCAATAACTCTTCTATGCTGATAATGTAGCGCCTTTAAAGAAAAACATTTAGAGAAAATAGCAACCCTATATACGTGGTGTCCCGAAAAGATTGGTCATAAATTATACCACACACTTTGGGGTTACATAGTTCGATTGAACCTAACTTATCTTAGTACAAATGTGCTCGTAAAAAAGTTACAGCCCATTGACGGTACAAAATGAAAATCGATTTTTTTCAATATATCTAAAACTATTAGAGATTTTTTATTGAAAATGGAAATGGGGCATTCTTATGGCAGGAACATCTTAAAACAAAATTATAGTGAAATTTGTCCACCTCATAAACATTTTATGGGGGTTTTGTTCCCTTAAACCCCCCAAACTTTTGTGTACGTTCCAATTAATTCATTATTGTGGTACCATTAGTTAAACACAACGTTTCTAAAACTTTTTTGCCTCTTGGTATTTTTTAGATAAGCCAGTTTTTATCGGAATGCGGCTTCCTTTTTAATATGTTTACATAAAATTTTTATGAGGGTTTTGTTTCTTTAAACCACCCAAATGTTTGTGTACGTTCCAATTTAACTATTATTGTGGTACCATTAGGTAAACACAATGTTTTTAAAACTTTTTTGAGTCTTAGTCTTTTTTTGATCACGTTTTATCGAAATGTGGCTGCTTTTTCAATATATACCTAATAATGTAAATTATAAATAAATTTTCAGATTATTAACAGCTCTCTATAATCGTACTTATATTAACCATACCAACAAATATGTGGTGGATTCGACAAATATTCAAAATATCTCGATAAACACTGGCTTATTGAAAGAGTCCTAAGAGGCAAATTTTTTTTTTAAATATTGTGTTTACCTTATAGTGCAACAATAATAATTTAATTGGAACGTACACAAAAGTTTGGGGGGGTTTAAGGGAACAAAACCCCCATAAATTTTTATGGGGTGCACAAATTTCACTTTAATTTTTTTTAAAGATGTTGCTACTATGAGAATGCCACATGTCCATTTTCAATAAAAAAGCTCTAAGAGTTTTCGATATATGAACAAAAATCGATTTTCAGTTTGTAACTTCAAAGGGCTGTAACTTTTTTTGTGTGCACTATTGTATATAGGTAAGTAAGGTTCAATCAACCTATTTTTGACCTTAGAATGTGTGGTACAATTTATGACCAATCTTTTCGGGACACCCTGTATAAGAAAAAAAAAATAAAGTCAAGAACTCAAGATTTTTCAAGAATCAGCAGAAAAGAGTGTAGAGTTTACAGATCAAACAAGAAAAGAAAACTTACCATTTATGAATGTAAAACATGCCTTAATAAGTCTGGTCTATGTGCTTAAGGTTAGCAGGTCGAAAACAAAGTATATGTGGTTGGGAGCAATGGGAGTGATTGGAAACATAGAATTGCTTGGAGGAAAACTCGGATGAGGGGAGTAATTTAAATACCTAAGTAGAAAACCTAGGAGAAGATGAAAAGATTATGTGACGGAAGACCTGAGAGAGAAAGTTTTAGAAGAAGACACGAATACAGAAGACACGATGAACAGAGATGGGGAAGACGAGGATGAAACACAACCCTTGAAAGAAAAGAACATGTGCAGATCTGATGATTTTCATACAAATTATTTTTTTTATATCGGTATTTGTAATAAATTTTTTATTTCTATCATATCAAAATAAAATAAGTACATTTTGGAAAAGCACAATAATCGATTACTCCTATACGTTAGGTCAAACCGGCACCAGGTAATATTTTTATAGAAGATACCGAACACTGGTGTGTAGTTTTTTTTTTAACTTTTTAGACAAAAACCTCCCGAAGCATACGAAATGTGGTAAAAAAAATAATTGGAAAAAATTATGATTGCCAGAATGATTTTCAATATCCGATAGAAGCGGAACTCGAAGAAGTAGAAGAAGAGGCCACATAAATTTCAAGTTAAATTGTAAGCTTTTAAATAAACTCCATCGATGCTTTACAAAATTTTGATCGACAAATAAATAAAATTCTTTAAAAAAATAGCCAAAAAATCCATCACCTTCTTTTAACCCTGTCAATATATTTCTGTTTAATCTTCAATCCATCGTATCCATCAAATCTCCATAAGTTATTCCAATATTTCACCGAACGGTGAAAAAATATTATATATTCCACGCATAGTGTATACTTATATAAGAAAAGCAGGAAAAGCAGACATACCCACACATAATTCACTACCCACTTGTAATGCAGACACCGGCCCATCCATTACCAAACCAAATTGTAAATCCATCCCTGCAAGACGAATCCAGTGGCGTGCAAAAAAAATATAAACATGTGAGGACGTTTAGGTTGGAATAAATTAATTTTCTAGAGAATCGGTGACTTTGGAGATAAATCCCGAAACAGGTCGATTTTTATTTTTGAATTATAATTTTTGAAGTTATATTTCTTTAGGCGCGATTGGGAGTAAATCTTTATTATTCTGTGCACATGCGCACACATACAGTATGGAGTTCGTTGCTAAATCCAAAGAATATATATATATATATATATATATATATATATATATATATATATATATATATATATATATATATATATATATATATACTCTCTCTTAACGTCTATATTCTTTGCTAAATCTTTTTAGCAAAGTTATGTATGTATCAGTCCAAAAAAGGTGTGGAAAGAATATATATATTACTGTTTTTAGTAATATATTCATTATAATTTTTGTGTCTTTGGATTTGTCTTCCTCGGGAGTAAGATAATACGTATTATTAAAACATCTAGTTGTTACCGTGATTTGTCATAATGTCCGAGAAACCGTATAAACAGTGAGGTCGTGGTGTCGTGGGTCATTGATTCGACTACAGATCGAGAGGTCCCGGGTTCAAATGCGGACAATTGCTGTCTTTTTTTTCATTTTTGGATTTTTGGAGAGAGGTAAGTAATAAAATTAGTTTAATCTTTAGATAAAATAAAAATAAACTGTTTAAATTATTTTATTTCGTTGAAATCATATAATAGAAGTATAACTTCTTACGTGCGTACGAAGTACACACACATTCATTTTTTGGTATATACATTATTTGGTATCGTGATATGGTATATATTTATATTATACTAGTGATCTATTTGAGCGTGATGACGTAATCTATGATTTTTTTAAATGAGCGTAGGGGTCGTGTGAATGTTCAATTGAAAGGTTATTTAATTTTCTATTTAATAATATAAACATTAACATAATTATTTATATAGCGTGTCCAAAAAACTTTTTTTTAATTAATTTATTTTTTACACAAAGAATAATGTATGTTATTTATTTAATTCAAAATAGGTACATTTTATTGTTATTAGAATATAGAAAAAATGTTTATTTGAAAAATTTTAGTTTGTGCATTGAAAATATTGTTTTCTTATCATGGGAAGACATCATTTAACTTAGAATGAGATGAATAGGGCTGTAGGCACACTAATGTAGTTGAGTGCATCGGAGTCCCTTAAAGTGTTATAAGTCGACTGTGGCGGCGTATTTGTGACTTGCGACACTTGAAGTCTAAGGCTACGGCTCCACGGACGACAAATTTACGCTAGTAGTAGCCGTAAAACGAACTTAAGGTTCCGCGGAACGGAATAGGAATAGCCGAACTGAACCGACTACGCACAAGTCCTGTACTACTAATCACGTCTTCTTCTTTAAGTGCCAGCTCAGCGACGAAGGTCGGCAATCATCATAGCTGTTCGTATTTTAGAAACGGCTGCTCTGAAAAGTTCATTTGATATACATCCGTACTATTCTCTCAGGTTGCGCATACACGATATTCTGCGTCTCACTATTCTTCTTTTTCCTTGAATCTTCCCTGCATAATCAATTGGAGTAAGTTGTATCTCTCTTCATGTGTAGTATATCCGAGATATTCCAATTTTCTTGTGTTGATGGTATTTAAGATTCCCATTTCTTTATTGGAAAAGCACAGGTTCAGATGGAATATACCCAGAAACATTGAAACTAATCAGTGAAGAAAATATCGAAATATTTGTCCTTTTATTCAATCGCATTTATAATACAGGTAAAGTACCCCAAGACTGGCTAGAGTCAATATTCATCCCACTACCAAAAAAGCCAAACCCACAACACTGCAATGAGTTCCGTCTGATAAGCCTTATGAGTCATGCAGTAAAAGTCCTGTTAAAAGTCGTACACAACCGTATCTATAGAAAGTGCGAAACAATCATCGGAGACGATCAGTTTGGATTAAAAGCCGGCATGGGAACGAGAGAAGCCCTATTCAATTTACTAGTTCTCGCGCAAAAATGCTACGACCAACAGAAAGATATATTTATATGCTTTGTAGACATCGAAAAAGCATTTGATAGAGTAAGACACGACCTACTATTAGAACGTTTGCAAGAAGTCGGTTTAGATGGAAAAGACATCAATTTACTAAAGAACTTGTACTGGAACCAAAACGCTAGAGTTAGGATCGAGGGTTCCACATCCACAGAGGTAGAAATTAGGAGGGGAGTTAGACAGGGTTGTGTTCTGTCGCCTCTGCTGTTTAATCTTTACTCCGAGTTTCTATTTAAAGAGGCACTGGAGGACTCCAAGGATGGAGTCAAGGGGAATGGCGTAAATACCAACAGTATCAGATACTCCGATGATACGGTATTGATCGCGTATTCCGACTTGGGTCTACCACGACTCATCGACAAGACCAACTCTACCTGTGAGCAGTTTGGTATGAAAATAAACATTAAAAAAACCAAAGTGATGTCAATCCGAAAAAACCAAAACGTACCTCAACCTTGCACAATAAATGGGCACATTTTAGAACAAGTCAATAGATTTAACTACTTGGGATGTAGCAAATGCTACGTCTGGTCGACTCTTCTCTATGCAGTTAAGACATGGACGCTTAAAACATCAACCATAAATAAGCTAGAGGCCTTTGAAATGTGGATCTACCGGAGAATTCTCAAAATTTCGTGGACATCGCATACCTCAAACGAAGAAGTGCTGCATAGAATAGGCAAGGCAAGAGAACTTTTCAACGCAGTGAAAGTTAGAAAAACATCATACCTGGGCCACATACTGAGAAATAATAAGTACCAATATGCTCAACTTATAGTGAAAGGAAAGATCGAGGAAAGGAGAGGACTAGAAAGGAAAAGACTATCGTGGCTCAGAAATATCCGACAATGGACAGGGCTAAATTTTGAACAGTCAATAAGAACAGCTGAAGACAGAGAAGAGTTTGCAATTGTAGTAGCCAACCTCCATTGGGGAGACGGCACTTTAAGAAGAAGAATTTCTTTATTCATTTTTCTCAGGACCTCTTTGTTTGTGACGTGTTCTGTCCACGATATTTTCAGAATCCTTCTGTACATCCATAGCTCGAATGATTCTAGTTTTTTCATCATTATTGATGCAGAATTCAAGGTCCAAGCTTCCATTCCACAAAACAAAGTCGAGAAAACGTAGCACCTACTAATCATTACAAATCTATTATTATTTATGCGAAACAATTAAGTAAAAAACAACGTCTCTTTCTAAAAATATCCCTAGACTCTTCTGATGTATGTATTTCTACTTTATGGAATACTATGGAGTACTACACACAATAATTACTGAATAATTGAAGATTATTTTAAAAATTTAGCTAAATGTAACGAAGAACAAAATAGAGTATCTTTCTTATCTCCTCATTTCTGTCCATGGTGTTTTCTTCATCTAACACTTTCCCTCTCAAAAGTTTCCTGCCACACAAAGATACCGATCCAAGTCAAACTTTTTTTCCACAAAAAGTTTGGTTTTCAAGTCAAGTTTATCGAATAAAATAAAACTAGATTGACTTGGCGCATCTCTAGCCAGATATGGTAGTATATAGTAGTACACTTTAGAAGACCAAAAATAATTATTTTTTTCAAGAATTTTTTTCTCAGAACCTTTATTAAAAATGAACATAACACTTTTTACGTATTAATATCTAACTCTTAGCCCGGCCGCACATCAAAGAAACATGAAACGTAAATTACGTTTCATGGAAATAAACCACTGCTAAACAAATATATATCCGGCCATTTATGAGACTCTCCGAAAATAAAAATTTGTCATGAGCATGAATCACACTCGTTTCATTGGTAGGCGGACTTTGAGATGTTTTTAGCAGTGTTTTCTTTTCATGAAACATGTTTTTCGTTTCATGTTTCATGTTTTTCGTTTCATGTTTCTTTGGTGTGCAACTTGGCTTAGAGAATACAAAAAATATATCTTTTTTCATTTATGCACGTACACTAATTTTGTAGAGGGCGTAAAAGTCGAGGCCTCGAAAAATGTGGCGCACAGTTAATCTCAGGATTGGGATATCTGACACAAAATAATCGTACTGCATTTGAAAAAGGTAGGTTTCTTACGTGGAAATTTACCACAATTTGACCAAGAATCAAAAAATACATATTTTTTAACCATGAAAAACTGAAGAAAAACGAGCGATTTTTTCACAAAAATTTTTCAAATTGCCGTAAAATCTTTTTTTTGCAAAATTTTTCACTAACTGTGGTAAATTCTCACGTAAAGAAGCTTCCTTTTTCAAATGCCGTACGATTTTTTTATTTCAGAGATCCCAATCCTGAGATTAACTGTCCGCCATTGGAACTACTTTTTTTGAGGCCTCGAATTTGGCGCCCTCTACAATAATAGTTTACGTTCGTAAATGCAAAAAGATATATTTTTTGTATTCTCGAAGAGTTAGATATTAATATGTAAAAATACTTATGTTCACTTTTAATAAAGGTTCTGAGAAAAAAAAAACTTGAAAAAATGCTTATTTTTAGTCTTCTAAAGTGTACTAGTACCTTATGTTTCCACATTTTAAAATGTATCGTGGGAGTACTGGAAAAAACCAAAGTGAAGTTTTGAGAAAAACACATTTTAACATTATTACAGATAAAAATCGGATACACTGGCTGTCCAAATTTTGGTACCTGGACATGATTTTGAAGGATGTTAACCACAGGTGGAGTGCACATACATGTAAAAATCTTTTGAAAAATATTTTATTTATAAAGACTGTGAAAAAGATGGAGTTAGTTGAGTTTCCTTCTTTAATATAACGGATTTGTATTTTTTTTTATAAATATGATTCAACTAAGTACACTTAATGTATTTCTACTGTATAAAAATTCCGCTAATAGACTTGGACTAAATCATGGTTCAGATTTAAGCCCGGTGGATGACGAATTTGGAGATATACGGTTTTTCTTGTTAACGTATTTAATGTTTGTGGATTTAATGGTATTAAAATGTCAAAATATAAAAAAATGGAGTTAGTGCATTTTCCCAGTACGCACACGGTATAATATTCACTAGTGGATCCTTCTTTTTTAAAACAAGTAATGTCTATAGGTACTAAATTTACAATCAAGGTGCAGAAGAATTAAACAAACCAAGACACGTTAAATGCAACTAGGAGCACTTCCAAATCATAATTTACAATGTATATACATTGTAAATTCCAAATCATGATTTACAAAGTTTATACATCGTAAATTATGATTCGGGAGTGCTCCTAGTAGCATTTAACGTGTTTTGGTTTGTTTATTTCTACTGCATCTTGATTTTAAATTTAGTATAGCTTTGCACAAGAAATAAGCAATTAAGCGCTGTTAACTGGTATTAGCTATCCGGTTATTATGTAAGAATATCACTATAGTCTACATATACCTTCAAATATTAACAATTTCTGTATAAAGCACACCACTGTGAGCATCGAAACGAAAGAAAAGGAAAAGAAAACCGTGTGCATGAAACAAGAGACTGTATTATTGATAAAAATGAGCGTCGCAAATTGTTTTATACGAGTGCTCTGTGACAATGGCGGGAAAACTCAGGACCGTCTTATCGTAAATAATGCATAGGGGTTGCCTATTCTTTCTGCGGTTCCCGGAAAATTTGTGGCTACAATTTTCCTAGGTATCCTTGGCTTTTCGATTTTCCACCTACAACAATATACGAAGGAGAATTATTGAGTACCATATATGTTTGTAAAATAGTAGATAAGATAATATTAGAGTAATACTTTTCACCCCACGATTTTTAACAAAATAATAAATATAACTAACGTTTCTGAACATAAACAAAAAGTAATTCATAAATTTACCCATATTATGTTGACACTGTTTTGTCAACCGTGTCACTGTTTTGAGATGGACGTTAAGAGGTGAAAGAAATTGCTTGAAATTAACCCATATAATAATAATTGAGTTATCCTCCCGCTCAAAAAGGTCCGGAACATTGTCTAATAATCCAAACTTCAAAAAACGACGAAAAAATTCTATTTTTTTTTTCGTTTTTTGGTTATAACTTTAGAAGTTTTCACTTCCAAGAAATGTTGCACTAAAATAAAAGTTGCGTAATTAAATTTACTACCATATAAGATAGGTTAAAATTTTTTAAAATTGTTACCCTTGTTTCAAAATAGCAATAATTGCGAAGAAAACATAAAAAACCATATTTCACCCAGAAAAACTTTATGATATGATAAAACAATACTGTAAATTTAGTTAAGATCGGCTTAATAGATTTTGCAAAATAAATTTTGCAATCCATCTTTCGCAAAAAAATTCACTTTTTCAAAATGTTGCAGGACTGAAAATAAAACAGATAGCAAGTTAATTTTTTTGCAAATAGAAGAATACTGTACCTTTCATATGCAATTTGCAAAATTAAAATCGGTTAACTACCACGGCGTCAGGATTTTTTTAAATAAACATTAATTTTTGGTGCTACGCGCAGGACAGCGGTGTTCGAATCACATAAGTTGATTTCCACCAAAATTTCTTCCAATCTTTATCTAATATATTATTTTCTTACTCTATACTTTGTTGTATGTTCATATTTTAATTCCACAAAAATCAAACTAATTTGATTATTGTTTGTGAAAAATTGTTTAAACAATTGCATATGTTTAAAAATAATACACTTTTATAAAATATATAAAAAAGAAAGTTTTTGCTAAAAATAGTGTTATTTCAAAGGACAGAGTATGTGTTTTTATTTTGCAATAAACAAATTTATTTATTTATTTCGAAATGTACTAAAAATTAAAATTTATCACTCATTATCAAAGGTCATTGGAATGCTCAATCAGAGCGAACGTATCCGTTGTCCTGCGCGTAGCACCAAAAATTAATGTTTATTTAAAAAAATTCCTGACGCCGTGGTAGTTAACTGATTCTAATTTTGCGAATTGCAAATGAAAGGTACAGTATTTTTTTATAAGCAAAAAAATTCAACTTGCTGTCTGCTTTATTTTCAGTGCTGCAACGTTTTGAAAAAATGATTTATTTTTGCGAAAGCTGGATTGCAAAATTTATTTTGCAAAATCTGTTTAACCGATCTTAATGAAATTTACAGTATATTTAAACAATGTTCCAGACCTTTTTGAATGGAAGGATAACTCAAATATTATTATATGAGTTATTTTCAAGCAATTTCTGGAAAAAAATATGAGTCACCTCTCAACATCCAAATGTACTAATATTTTTACAGATGCGCCCTGGTCTAGTAGTGTGATTAAGTCACAGTGGCGTAACTAGTCTGACCTGCGCCCCAATGCAAGTATTCCTCGTGCGCCCCTATTCCCAGACTGATCCCCCCCCCCACAAACAACCTGCTACGAAACTAACGATATTTCTCCGTACTTTCAGGGGATACTATTTCAGTACACAAGACATTGTACAAGCAATATCCAATTAGAGAACAATTATTCCAAGAAATATAACAGTAATTTTAAAGTTAATTATTAAAAAACATTATTATTCAAAAAATTAATTGAAGGTAAAATTAAGGGGCTATCCTAGTGTAAAAGTACGAAATTCACATAAAATTTTTCCAGAATATCAGTTTTTTACGCCCCCCTAAGGCCTGCGCCCCAATGCACCGCATTGGTTGCATTGGCGTTAGTTACGCCACTGTCAAGTCATTAACAAACAACAATGCATGTATCACTATGGGAGTATATGGTATATCCATAACAGTTGTCAAGAAGAGGTCTTAGGAAAACAAACTTCATATGATAATGATGGTTTAAAATGTAATAACTCAAGGAGGAAATAAAATAGGAGTAACTAAATAATATGACCTGTAACATATAAAGGTCACTAAACTTTTTCTTCTTCCTTTATATAAGCAATGCTGCTTGGTAATTGGTTCGCTGTTTCCTCCATGGAAGATTGTCGCTATATCTCTTGTGCGTTAGGCCGATACTTCTTGGTGATTTATACCTTCCTATTTTAACGATTCTTGTGTCCGTTATTGTGGTAATGTGATCTACTCTTTTTTTAATTTTGTGTCCACTCCTATTGACTCTCTACTTTACACTTTGTTCTGATCTTGTCACTCCTTATTCGGTCTCTCAATCTGTTTCCTGTATTTTTTCTGAATGTTCTCATTTCTACTGTTTCCAGTACTTTCGGTGTTTTGTCTGTATCGGGTCTTATTTCTGATGTGTACGTCATTCTTAGTATTATACTCGCCTTATAGTTTCTTGATTTCATCTCACACTTATGTATCGGTTATGCTATATACTATATTACACAGTATTATTAAGGCATACTGCTAATCTACTGGCTGTTTTTGCTAGATCTCTTATTCATTTCTCAACGTCTCCATAGCTGAACAATATAATCATTAGGTACTTTCTTTCCATTACTTGTTCGCTAACTTAAACGACTTCAAGTTTGTTGCTCATCTGCCAAGTTTATGAGCTGATTTATTCATTCCTTCGTTCTGGTTGTTTCGTATCACACTTTATAATAATAAGATTAGCTCGCTTGTGCTCGATTCTTCTAGTATTTTATTGTATCTTCTGTCACCTTACCATATTTCAACAACTCATTTGGTATCCCTCTTTTACCTTCTTCTTATTAAAGTTTGCTCTCCTATCGGAGGTTGTATATCATAATGGCTGTGGTCACTTTGTTGGCTGCTGCTCTGAATAGTTGTAATGAACTACAGTTAAAACCAGTGTTGCCAATCGGCGTATAATTATCCGATTTGCGTATCTTTTTGAGCGTTGTCGTATCTTCTTCGTATCTTTAAATAAATCGGATATTTGCGTATATTTTTCAGTTTGTCTTCAATCTACTACAACAAACTAATAACAAAAATAAACTTAAAAAAATCCGCTTCTCATTCATATATTCCCAACATATTAATTTTCTTTGGTTCCACCCAAATTTCTATAAATAGTCTATAATTGGATGAATGTTAGCGACATCCGATATTTTTCATGGTAATTATCTAAGATCAAAAGGGACAAAAGGGACCTGTGCGAATTGTTTTGTTTAGAATTTGAATGCACAAATGTTTCCACTAAGGCATATTGATCCAATTCAAATTTCAAAAACAGGGATTCTGCCGTCCGATTTTATTTATGCATTTTAGTCTTTGGTAGCTATTGCACGATTTAGTTTTATTTTTACTTTATGTAGTGCAATGCTTAAGTAAACGTCTGTTGAAATAAGTTTTGGTTTGTGAAAATACTTTATTATAATGGATAAATGGTAAAATTAAAAAATGAAGCTAATATATATTTTCCTAATTTAAAAAAAGTATTTTCATTGCTATTCGTTCTACCATTTTCAAACGCTAGTGTAGAGTGTACAAAGGGTTTTCAGTAATGTATTAAATATAGAAAAAAATAAAAGAAACCAGGATGATCCTAAGGGGGGTTTACAACTACTGGATGGTTTCTGCGAGATGATCCTAAGGGGGGGGGGGGGTTACAACTACTGGACGATCTCTGGGCGGGGTTGCCCCCAACACCGCTACTGTCATTAACACGCATAACTTCATGCGCAACTTTGATACGAGAAGTATAAAAAATATGCATTGAAATCCAGATCCTGTATCTTTTTGAGCAATATAAAGACATACAATTTTATTTTAATTTCATCTTCAATTTACCCTGCACTTCTAATAGACTATTATCGATAAGGTAAAGTTGTCACTATTTTGGGTCGCGCCCTTCTGAGAGTTATGGACGTATGGAATAGTAATGGCGTTAAGCGTAGAGAGCTCAAAGTACATCCAAACGGGGGGGTTATAATCCCCAACCCACCTGGTTACGCCTATGAGCGTATCTTTTCGTGACAAGTCGGATCTTTTTCGAGCGATAATCGGATAATCTAGAGAAATGCGGTTGGCAATACTGGTTAAAACATTCTCTAAGGTTCCTCAGCCAGGAAATGCGTCTTCCTCCCATGCTTCTTCTTCCTTGCGATATAATTCCCAGCAACTCATATTTTTCTCCTCTGGTAATGTGACCCAAATATTCCAGTTTCCTAGTTTTTATACTCTTTATAATTTCTAACTCCTTATTTAAACGTCGTAGCACTTCAACATTGGTAATCCTTTGCACTCACTGAATTTTCAATATTCTTCTGTAACACCACATTTCGAACGCTTCTATTCTTCTTATGTGTTGTCTCTTCAATGTCCAAGCTTCCATTCCGTATAGTACTATAGAAAATATGTAGCATCTTAGAGCCCTCAATCTGAGAGGCAACTGAAAGTCTTTGTTTGTAAGCAGTGTCTTCATTTTTATAAATGCTTGCCTTGCAGTTTCAATTCGGACTTTCATTTCCTTGCTTTGGTCATTTTTGTCATCAACCCAGGTTCCTAGATACTTGTATGTCTTAACTTTTTCTATTTGAGTTTGCTCTATCATTAACCTTTCATTTCCATGTTCTGTTTTTGAGACAATCATAAATTTAGTTTTTTTCTTGTTTATTTTTAGTCCGTATCGAATGCAATAATCGTTAATTCTATTTAGCAATTCTTGTAGAGATTCCAGGGTGTCTGCCATTATAACGGTGTCATCAGCGAATCTTATGTTATTTACTATTCTTCCGTTTATAGAGATGCCATCACTTAGCTCCGCTATCGCTTCCTGAAATATGGCTTCACTGTACAGGTTAAACAGTAGCGGCGACAGAACACAACCCTGTCTTACTCCTCTCTTATCTATATCAATATTCTCGGATTCTTGTTCTTCTATCTTTGTTGAGCCTTTTGATTCCAATACAGATTGATGATAATTCGTAAATCTCGTCTGTCTATATCTCTGTTTTTCAATAATTCTATTAGTTTTTCATGTCGGAACCTGTTGAACGCTCTTTCGAAGTCGATGAAACAGGAATAAATATTCAGGTTCATATCTAAGCATCTTTGAGAGAGGACATTAAACGCAAACAATGCGTCTCTTGTTCCAAGTCCGTTGCGGAACCCAAATTAGGTATCATCCATATCATATTCTAACTATCTGTATAATCTTCCATGAATCACCTTTAGAAATATTTTGAGGGTATGGCTTATTAGTGATATTGTTCTATAGTCCGAACAATCTTTGACATATATTGTTTTTGGTATTGTTACAAAGGTGGACACCAACCATCCCTGAGGGAGTTTTCCGGTTTTATATACTTCATTAAATAGATCCAGTAGGACCGGCAGAGTTTTATCGTCTAGACATTTCCGTAATTCCGCAGGTATTTCGTCTGGACCTACAGTTTTCCCGTTTTTTGCATCTCTGGTCCCGTTTCGCTGTCGATTTCTTCCGGTTCTTGTCTATTATCCTCAAAGAGATCTGTTATGTATGCCTTCCACTTTTTTAATTTCTCTTTGACTTCTATAATAATTTTTCCATTTATGTCTTTAAGAAGGCCATCTTTCTTTTTTCGCTGTGTATTTGTGATTTCCTTTATTTTCCTGTGCATTTTAAAGCTATCATACTTTTTAGAATATTCTTTTATTTCACTACATTGATTTGCAAGCCAGGTGGATTTGGCCTCTTTTATTTTTTTTCCTATTAATCTCTAGATTTCCTTGTATTTTGCCTTAATCCTTCCTTTATGTTTCCTTCTTTCCTCCATTAGATCTAAGGTTTCTGAAGTCATCCATCTCTGTTTTTTTTTATTATTTTTGTGGGTAATATCTTCTTTCTTGCCTCTACTAACGTTTCCTGTATCATGTTCCATTTGTCATTAACATCTGTTGTTTTTAGCACGTCTTGTTTTATTTTCTTTAAGTTATCATTTATTTCTTCTTTTAGCCTCTGACGTACAGGTTTTTCTTTTATATTTGAGACATCAAATCGTGGTATATTTGTTTGTTTTTGGATATTTTTCAGGTTTATCTTCATTCGCCTACTAATGGATTATGATCTGAATTTATCTCAGCTCCGGGATAGGTATGTAGCTTTACTTGCAGCTGTTCGGTTATTTAGCTTTTTAAATGTTTTCTGTACTTAATGCTTGCCTATAAGGTGAACTTTGTGTATATTAATTTTTGGTATTTATGGCTCCAACGTTATTTGTTGTTCTTCTTCGTCATTACTTCTTTAGTTAGTCAATCAATGTGTCCTTTTCGATGTGTTTTTGGGTCTATTAATTCCTTCACCTCCGCTTGTTGTAAAACGCCATATTTCCTTTGTAAACCATAAAAATAATGCTCCAGTTCTTTTGAAAAACTTTCCCAATTTTCGTTTTTAATGCTTTTTAGAAGTGCATGTGTTTCACTTCTTATTGTCTTGTAGTTTTCGTAAGCTAGTTATGTCTTGTTTGACATAACAAGCAATAAAAACATGAGAGACTCAGATGAATGGAAAACTATAGAAAGAAGAAATCCAGAAGCGGTTATCAAGAAAATCAGCAAACGGAAACCAGTATCAGGTAGACCACGAGGAAGACCGTAAACGAGACAGATAATTTCGGACGATAAAAAGATAGAAGTTATATTAGAGAATGGAGAACCATATTTAAAAAAAGGAAGCCAATGGAGAAATATTGTAAAAGACGCCAAGTCGCATAACCAATTGTAAAACCAAAATGTTAATGCAAACTGCGACAAATTAATCGGAAGAGCCCAAAGAGGGCGGCAATCACTCCGCTCGGAGTAGATGCCAGGATGATGATGATTAAATTAGCTTTGAGTTTCAATACGGGTAAAATAAGGATAGCACGTAAGTAAAACATCAAGCAGGATATTTAGGAAGAACAGCACAAAGAAGATGTCTATATCATAGCGGATATGCCTGTCGAAAACCCCTCTTTTGAAGAAACCCAAAAGGCCTTAAATAAGCTGAAAAATCAAAAAGCTCCGGGTACGGACGAGATACCAGCAGAACTTCTGAAATATGGTGGAGACGCACTACATCGACAAATCCACCACTTAATAACACAAATATGGTTAGAAGAAAGGATACCAGCAAGATGAAAGGAAAACATCATAGTGGCCATCCACAAAAAAGGGGACAAAACAAAATGCGCGAATTATAGAGGAATTTCACTCCTAAACACGGCATATAAAATCCTCTCAAACATCATTCTTAGTAGACTAACCCCCCATGCTAAAAATGTCCTAGGAGAATATCAAGCCGGTTTTAAGGCAAACAGATCCACAATAGATCAACTATTCACGCTGAGAAAGCTTCTAGAAGAAGGATGGGGGTATAACAGACCCATACACAATCTCTTCATAGACTTTCGACAGGCATATTATAGCGTAGAAATAAACCAAGTATGGAATGCCATGGCGGAGTTCTCAATACCAAAGAAACTCATTCGGATTACTAAAGTCTGTATGGAGGGTGGAATATCGAAAGTACGTGTAAATAATAAACTGTCTAACAGCTTTGAAATCAACAGTGGACTCAAACAGGGTGATGCGTTATTTCCGCTATTTTTTAACCTTGTATTAGAGAAAGCCATGAGGTCGGCCGAAATAAAAACAGAACTGCTATCGGATCAAGGTCCCAAGTTATTACCAGCTTACGCAGATGACACTGATCTCGTTTGAGACTCCATTCTATCCACAAAAGCCATTTTCAACAAGGTGGAAGAGCAACAAGCGAAGTAGGACTGAAGATTAATGAAGAGAAGACGAAATATATGTGTATAAATAGAACAACACGAAGGGAGAGGATAGGACAAAATGTGACGGTCAACACCTTTAATTTCGAAAGAGTACAACGTTTTAAGTGTCTGGGGGCCGTAATCACAGGTGACAACGATGTTACTGAAGAAATAAAAGACAGAACCCAAGCAGCAAATTTATTTGCACTGGATAAGCTTATAAAATCAAAAAATCTTACAAGAAGTTCCAAGATTAAAATCTATAAATCCATCCACAGACCTGTACTAACATATGTTATGATTGCGAAACGTGGACCATGACCAAATCAAACGAAGAAAAGCTCAGACGTTTTGAACGAAAAATACTTAGAAAAATTTTCGGACCTCACCACGACATTAACCCAAACCACAATAAGATCAGAAGCAACATCGAATTAAAAGCACTCTATAATGACACTGATATTGTAAAAGAAATTAAATCACAGCGACTAAGATGGGCAGGCCACGTGCACAGACTTCATAACGAGAGACTTATAAGACTGGTATGGGAGGAGATTCCTACAGACAGGAGACCACTCGGATGTCCCAGAATGCGATGGAGAGATACCATCCAATCAGATCTCCGAAAGATGAACATTCTCTTTGACCCTAGGTTGATGGAAGACCGAACAAATTGGTGGAAAGTTGTACAGTCACCCAGGACTCACCGAGGGTTGTAGCGCTACGTGATGATGATGAGGATATTTAGTTGATAAAAGCGCTGTGCGCCACCTATTGTTAGAAGAAATATAGAAAAATAAAACATGAAGTAAAAAAATAAATATAATTAATAGAAATTGGAATAAAATAATTATTTAAATAAAATTAATAAAGACATGACGTGTATAACGTTATAATACAGGGTGTCCCGAAAAGATTGGTCATAAATTACACCACAGATTCTGGGGTCAAAAATGGTTGATTGAACCTCACTTACTTATATACAATAGTGCACACAAAAAAAGTTACAGCCCTTTGAAGTTACAAAATGAAAATCGATTTTTTTCATATATCGAAAACTCTTAACGATTTTTTATTGAAAATGGACATGGGGCATTCTTATGGCAGCAACATCTTAAAAAAAAATTAAAGTGCAATTTGTGCATCCCATCAAAATTTTATGGGGATTTTGTTCCCTTAAACCCCCCAAACTTTTGTGTACGTTCCAACTAAATTATTATTGTGGCACCATTAGTTAAATTCAATGTTTTTAAAACTTTTTTGCCTCTTAGTACTTTTTCGATAATGCAGTGTTTATCGAGATATTTTGAATATTTGTCGAATCCACCACATATTTGTATACGGTTAAATACGATTATAAGAGACCTGTTAATAATCTGAAAATTTATTTATAATTTACATTTTTAGGTAAATTTTGAAAAAGAAGCCAAATCTCGATAAAAGGGGACTTACCAAAAAAAGAATAAGGGGCAAAAAAGTTTTAAAAACACTGTGTACTGTGTTTAACTAACGGTACTACAATAGTAGTTTAATTGGAACGTACACAACCATTTGGGGGGTTTAAAGGAAGAAAACCCCCATAAAATTTTTATGTAAATATATTAAAAACGAAGCCGCATCTCGATAAAAACTGGCTTATAGAAAAAATACAAAGAGGCAAAAAAGTTTTAAAAAGGTTGTTTTTAACTAATGGAACCACAATAATGAATTAATTGGAACGTACACAAAAGTTTGGGGGGGTTTAAGGGAACAGAACCCCCATAAAATTTTTATGGGGTGGACAAATTTTACTACAATTTTGTTTTTAGATGTTCGTGTCATAAGAATGATACATGTCCATTTTCAATAAAAAATCTCTTTCGATATATTGAAAAAAATCGATTTTAATTTTGTAACTTCAAAGGGCTGTAACTTTTTTTATGAGCACATTTGTACTGAGGTAAGTTAGGTTCAATCGAACTATTTTTGACCCGAGAATGTGTAGTATAATTTATGACCAATCTTTTCGGGACACCCTGTATAACGTTTCCATTTTTGACATATTTTATCTGCCCTCGCTTTAATATCTAAGATCTAACAATATATAATTTCTGATAAATTGTTTAATCGATCAGTTGAATAAATTTTTCCATTTTCCAGTTCGCATTCAAATCTATCATCGCGTTTCGTTCCGAAAGGGACCGCAAGGGCAACATCCGACCGTGCTTCAACAGCCTCCGTTATCTCAGGCACGACACCTCCGATGATACTTCCGGTCTTTACACCAACAACTAGTGAAACATTCGATGTATATATAGCAACATATTCCAGAAAGGGCTACGATGATGAGGTCTTTTGTCACGTGTGCGGGGGCTGGAGGAGAAGGAGGAAAACAGGTGGTTGAATTGGATGTTATCTGATAAAAGTTTGGAGGAGTTGGAGTAGGAGACAGGGTTGTCTCGAAAGAGGTTATATTCGAAGGAATAGATGAAACTATACATGCATACAAATACCAAATGTTTATAGTACAGTTAATACATTGGCGGCTTGTCAGGGTCGGCAGGGTCGGCAGTGCCGACCCACACATTTATGAACACATTATAGATTTTTTTAAATATTTAATTTAATCAGAGTTAATGATATTCGTTTCTGTGAAATAAAAAAAATATCTGTGAGATAATACAGACTAAATTGTATTCATTGTTTTTAAAAGAATTCGATCGATCCCATACGTTAAGTAATCCCTGTGCGCTGTGCGTAAGAGACTTTTCAAAAATGATCCTATAGCCATGCACCCGATTGCGATTGTGTGAATTCTTATTATAAAGCCCGGCTCGGCAAGCCGTCCCCAGATTGAAGATTTGCTTGTAATGAATATTATTTAATAGGCAACCAATTATACATTTCCGTACTATTTGAATGGCAAGTACGGCAGAAACCAATCTGCCGAGCGGTGATCTGCAAACGGTAGCAAGGCACGTACAGCCACGTACCTTGCTATCGCGTCCGGGATAAAATTATGAAATAGGTAAGTAGGTAGTTTTACGTCGTTTAATGATTGATATTGTAATTTTTTTAAGTTGTTAGGAATTACCATTTAGGGGACAGGATGAATCGGAGGATTCGTTACATCAGTTAATTATAGAGAACAAATAAAATTGTTTAACAAATTTTCTAATTTACTTTCTGACTCGAAGACATTTAGCGGCGTACCTAAAACAGCACAGAATGAAAGAATCAATTAGTAGTAGTAGTTACATTTTGATGCTTTTCGGTACTAGACGAAACTACTAATAGAGGTAACATGTCATTCACAAGTATTAATTGTTCTTCGATACGCGTTACGTCTAATATTTATGAGAGGTTTTTAAGTTTTCAGACGTGAGTAGAAGCCATAAGACAGAATATATTTTTGGTGTTTTAAAGGACATATTAAAATTTTTTGATATCAAAAATAAATTGGTAAGGCAAATTTATGATGGCGCTGCCTTGATGTCCGGTGAATTGTATGGTCTCCAGGCAAAAGTTAAAACTATTGCACCAGGCAAAACTATCATTTACTCACTGTTATAAGTCATTGACTTCTTTGACGATTCAAAATTTAAAAGTTACGCTAAAGAATTTTCAAAATATCTATTAGACAAGTTCATTAAAAATTATCCATCATTATTTAATCAAATAAAATAAGAAAATGGATTAACAGGTTTATATGCTGATCCAAATATTTTCGGAAGGTGGGAGAAGTTACAAAATATATATAATTTTATATACTGCAATTCATTAGGTACAACAAACTGTTCCCGAAATTAATAAATTATTGTGCTCAAATGTGGGAAAATTCTGCCTCAAATGAACGGGATCTCTGTTGTCTCAAAAGAGTCAAAACGTATTGTCGAAACACCATGAAACAAAAATGTCAAACTTGTCTCAAATTTCAAATGTTAATAGAAAAAAACTTTTAAAATCTCCCCAAAGCAATAATAAATTTTACAATGACGTTATAACTCATTTTGTTACTTCGAAACAACATAGACTAAATAGACTTAATTTATAAACAGGTTTAGGTTCTAAATTTATAGGAAAAAACAAAAAAAAAAAAACAGAAAAAAAATAAAAAAACAAAAACTAAAAATCTCCTACGAAATTGAAGCCTTTTAATTAGATGGCATACCTATCTGAGGAGACAAAACCTTGCCGACCCTGTCCCTAAAGCCACGAGCCGCCACTGAGTCAATATAAAGTTTTCATTTCGATGAATTTATATAAAAATTATCCCTCAGCCTCAAAGGGTCATTGGCGTAGTACAATTTAAAGTTTTACAATAATTTATTTAGTACATTTATGGAATATAAGTATGATGACAAATTTTTGAAGTTATACTCCTTTAGGCGCGATTGAGATTGAGGGTGAATTTATATTGATCTGCGCGCATGCGCACACCGACAGTATGGTATTAGTCGTTATACGGGCTCTGATTGGGTGTTGAAATGATCTGTCAATAATAAATAATTGTTCAATATGAAGGTAAACAAATGTATAATATATTAGTTTTATTGTTGTGAGGACAGAAACAAAAAAGTTTATAATTGTAGTGACATTTAAATAGTTTTTAAAAGCAACAGATACGTAATAATTGTAAATGTATCATAGGTACCTACCTATTTGAACCTACCAAAATACATAGTATGTAATACTTTTATTTACATAATTTGATTACCATCAAAATTTCTATCAATGTTCGCCTAATATATTGTTTTCTTACTCTATGTTTTGTTGTATTTTTTCAATTCTAAATCATTTCAATTCAAAATCAAAATAATTTAATTTAATTCAAAAATATCAAAAGCTTAATCCGTTTAGTTAGTCGATCTTCGCACATAATGACACATTGCCTCCGTGGCGAAGCGTTTAAAGCGAATGAACCCCAATATACCAACCGCACTGGTAGCTGGTTCGAATCCCAATAAAAACTTTTATTTTTTTATTTTTTTTTTTATACATTTTATGATTGTAAGTATATTTATTATATAATTTTATTTTCAGAAAATACGTATTTAGTTAAAAAAATTTCCGACAATTAATGTTCAGATATCATTTGTGGCATTTTTAATGTGTTTGTGTGTGTTTTATTCTTTTATTATTTTAATTTTTGGCATTGTTTTAATAAAAATGTTTGAGAAGTAGTAAGTATAAATTAGTTTAATATTTAAATAAAATATAAATAAAAAGTATATTAATTTCGTTTAAATCATATAATAGAAGTATAACTTCTTACGTGCGTACAAAGTACACACACATTCTTTTTTATATCAGTTCCGTCACTTAATATTGCTTGTAAGGTATTTCGTAATTTATATTGAAGTCTCTCCATGCAATAGAAGGGACTTTCCAGTTATATCACATACGTAGCACTGTGGTATTAATTCACACTCCAGCAGATGTTTATCGGTGATGGCGGTGTGGCCTATTCGCGGAGGAGATGGAATGGTTTGATGTAAACGCTTATTTGGGATTGATTTCCAAGGTAATATACAATGTTTTATTTCTCGTAGTTTGGATGTTGGTTTGCCAAGCGATTACTAATGCCGGGTTGCACCAACAGATCTTAAGTTCCAGTTTAGCTCAGCTCAACTTATACTTTAATGCTGGGGCCACACTAGCATCTAATACCGTTAATAATCGTATTATTTGCATTAGAAATATGTCAAATAATTCGATAGTTAATGGCATTAGACGCTAGTGTGACCCCAGCATAAGGATTTACATTTATATTTAAGCTTAAGGTATATATTAAGCTTAATATATGTTGGTGCAACCAGGCATAAGTTCTTGATTATAGGTTTTACATCTAGATGTTGAATGCCTCTGGTTTCTACAGCTTCCGGACCCGATACTGCTAGTTTTGCCAAAGAATCTACTTTTTCATTACCGGCAATTCCGATATACAGGGTGTCCCGAAAAGATTGGTCATAAATTATACCACAGATTCTGGGGTCAAAAATAGGTTGATTGAACCTCACTTACCTATATACAATAGTGCACACAAAAAAAGTTAAAGCCCTTTGAAGTTACAAAATGAAAATCGATTTTTTTTGCATATATCGAAAACTCTCAGAGATTTTTTATTGAAAATTGACATGTGGCATTTTTACGACAGCAATATCTTAAAAAAAAATTAAGTAAAATTTGTGCACCCCATACAAGTTTTATGGAGGTTTTGTTCCCTTAAACCCCCCAAACTTTTGTGTACGTTCCAATTAAATTATTATTGTGGCACTATTAGTTAAACACATTATTTTTAAAACTTTTTTGCCTCTTAGTACTTTTTCGATAAGCCAGTGTTTATCGAGATATTTTGAATATTTGTCGAATCCACCACATATTTGTATATGGTTAAGTACGGTTATAGAGACCTGTTAATAATCTGAAAATTTATTTATAATTTACATTTTTAGGTATATTTTGAAAAAGAAGCTACATCTCGATAAAAGGTGACTTATGAACAAAAGACTAAGAGACAAAAGTTTTAAAAACACTGTGTTTAACTAATGGTACCACAATAATAGTTTAATTGAAACGTACACAAACATTAGGGGGGTTTAAAGGAACAAAACCCCCATAAAATTTTTACGTAAATATATTGAAAAAGAAGCCACATCTCAATAAAAACTGGCTTATCGAAAAAATACTAAGAGGCAAAAAAGTTTTAAAAACGTTGTGTTTAACTAATGGTACCACAATAATGAATTAATTGGAACGTACACAAAAGTTTGGGGGGGTTTAAGGAAACAAAATCCCCATAAATTTTTTATGGGGTGGACAAATTTCACTATAATTTTGTTTTAAGATGTTCCTGACATAAGAATTATACATGTCCATTTTCAATAAAAAATCTCTAATAGTTTTCGATATATTGAAAAAAATCGATTTTCATTTTGTAACTTCAAAGGGCTGTAACTTTTTTTGTGAGCACATTTGTACTAAGGTAAGTTAGGTTCAATCGAACTATTTTTGACCCCAGAATGTGTGGTATAATTTATGACCATTCTTTTCGGGACACCCTGTATAAAAGAATCCATACAAATTTGGCATTTTATATGTTAATTTCATTTATTTCATTATGTTGATTTAATAAGTAGTAGACTTGGATGGCAAGGATATATAAAACGTTTATTTTATTATTTATTATATTTTATTTTATATTATATTATCTTTATTAGGAATTAACCACAATTTGAGTTTATTTACAGGTGGTTGTTACTGTTAATTTTTCTTTGCGATTTAAAAAACTTTTTGTTTAATGTTTGTAGCTCCAAAAAAGTAGATTTGAATTAGGTGATAAACAATTATTGAAAGATAATAACGAAGAAGCAGAAATATCAGCAGAAAATTACATTAAGATATACAGCATATTAAATAAAAGAATAATTCAATTATTTAATTTCTTGTTTTTTGTATGTTTTTGAATTTAACACTAATAAAATTATATCACTATAGTCGGTTCGCTAAACTCAGACACAACTGGCTAGTGATTTTAATACGTATATTTTTGTTTTTGGCCAATTTTGCCAAAATTGGCAAAATTACTAACTATTTAGTAATTTTTTTTTTTGCCAATTTTACCAAATTGGCAAAATTACTTACTAAAATCACTAGCCAATAGTGTCTGAGTTTAGCGAACCGACTACACTTATTTTTCTGATTCAAACAGTTTAAATAAAAGTAATCGATCTGGGTTTTATTAAATTAATTATTTATTGAATGACATTAATAGTTTATTGTTAAAATTATTATTAAATTAAAATGAATATTTACAAGTGAATGTGTTTAGATTGATAATTGATACATAATACAGTTTACGTTGATATTGTAACCTTACCAAAAAAAAAAGGAAAAAATTACATAAGTTTACAAGTGAATATTCATTTATAGATAAAAATATAGAAAATAAATAATTATGCTCTGTTAAAAGTATCTCCCGTTTTTGAAAAAGGTAAAGATTTTTTATTGCTAGATTATTGCTTTTATTGCAAGATGTGCTATTCTGTGATTGCGAAATGCTTTTCTCTGCTTCTTCTTCTTCTTCTTCTTCTTCTTCTTCTTCTTTTGTAAATGCTGTTTTCACAAAATATATTTCAATTATTATGGCCATTTCAATTATGTCAACTTGACAATATTTCAAATTCACTTACATTTCGCAAATCTGTATCGAAGTGTCAGTTTAACAGAATGTGTGTAAGTGAATCAAAACATTAAGTGAAAAATTAAAACTGTTGCATATTTATTTTCAGTATCTTTTAAGTGGGTAAGTTTTGTCCTCGTTTTATTTAATACTTTTGCTAAATGATAACAATTATTTAGGCTTGTGAAGAAATAATTGCTTTTTGGTTATTTTTTTGGCGCTTGGTTTTGATATTATTTTTATTGGTGTCACCAGAATAAGTCTAAATGATTGTATGTGTTACCTTTTTTAATGCATTCTGTTATAAAACTTTATCGTTAAATTCTTTATTTTCGTTTAAACTAAAATTTTTTTCCAATTATTAAACATATTTATATCGAGTATGAAATTATAAAAAAAACAGCTGCATACAAAGTGTTTAAATTTAAAATAAAATCGAATTTAAGTAAATTTTTCGGAAATTCATGATTTAATGTATAGGGTGATTCATTTAACATTAAGGTAAACTTAAGGGATAAAAAGGCAAAGCTCAATACCAGACTAAACGGCTACAAGTCGGCTACACGAAGAAGAGAACAATGCCATTAAGTTAAATAAAAAACTATCAGAAATATATCAGACATAAATAACAACTCAGAAGATAAATACGCCATGGGAATAAAGGAACGCTATTTTGGTTAATAAGTAATGTTGCTGAATTGTATAGATAATATAATATATTTGGGGGCAGGTTTATTTCAATGTTGTTATACTATATAATTTGGGGAGCATAACAATCTTCTTTAGTCATCTTTATTTTAGGGAGTCTAATTTTATTCTGATTATAAAACAAATGTAAAGTGGATTATTAAAATCACATATTATATTCCATTTCTTCAGCTCGGGAATATTTTGACAGATTCATAATCGGAAACCTGTAACACAATAGTTCCTACCTCACACTACCGACAACTCAGATACTAGATATACTAATGCAGACTTCTTTCATTGAAAAAAAAAATATTAGAAATATCGGGAGTTACCCAAATTATTAGAAAAACTAAAGGCAGACTTCAAACTAGATTAACTGACAACATCGAAAGGAAATGGATACAAGAATGGAATGGATACAAAAAATATAGAAGAACAGAAACGAAAGGACAGTCTTAAAGGAGTCTTAGATTCGACGATGGATAAAATATCTGATGTCAATAATGATGAGGTGTGTCATAAATTATACAGTAATATACTGTAAAGTACAGTTGAGTCCGCGAGTCTTTACTCGTGCGTCATTAATACCTGGCGAGATAAAACACATACTTTTTATCTAGCATCATTCTGTTCCACGCATGAAACTAACGACAAACCAGCTGCCGCCTGTTATTAAGTAAAAACAAATGTTACTCTTATGAACGATCTAGACTCAGTGCATTGAAAAGAGATAGGTACAAAGAAAGACGATTGGGGATGTTTTCACATATTTTAAGTTTCTGACGTTTTGGTTTGTTTACTTTTGTGGCTGTCAGTTTGTTGAATTGTTGCTGTTATTTTGTCGAATTTTTGCATTTTGAAGTTTTTTGTAGTATACAAACAGTTGTTTTCACTAATTTTATATTGGAGTTAGAAATTTTTTGATAAGTTTATGTTATTTTACGATAAATTTTGACGACGTACAAATAACCTCATTGTTGACAAAGTTAAGGAATGCTTGTGTTTAATGTTCCGCCAAAGTGAATAAACTAACAAAAAGAAAATATGTTATCGATTTTTTTATAAATTGTGTATTTATTTATTAATCAATGATAATAAAAGAATTTATTAAGCTACGTCAAACGTAGCTGTAATTATGAACCAAAATTTTAAAGCAAAACTTAAATTTGACATTCTATTTATTTGATAACGTCAAATTTTATACTATAACCCGTGATCGGAGCAATATCCACTTTCTGTCACTTATTGTTGCGTTTAGTAAATTTACGACTTATTTCGTATGCTGTAAATGATGACGCACGAGTAAAGCCTCGGGGGCTCAACTGTATTTGCCGGCACATAAAAAGACAGAGAAAGGTTTGCAACATTTACCGTTAAGCTTCAATACTGTAGATAGCACATGAAGAAGAAGAACTTACTGAATAAGTGAGATATTTTTACACACGTTGTAATTAGGTTAACTTAGATATTGAGTTGAGTTGCTTGTAATTATTTGATTAGCATAGTTCGAAATAAAGCTTTTGAACCAAGAATACGAGTACCTCTAATTTTGTAGAGCAATATATTTTCCATCAAATATCGTACCATTACATTGAAATCAACAAGAGAAATGGAAATTTCGCCTCACAGACCTATAATATATATCGAAGGCGACGTTTCACTATCTCTAAATACTTATTTTTGTCTCAAAAGGAAATATTTCACATTATCGCCAAAACAAAAGTAAAAAGAATATGGTTTCCACCACGCTTCTTTTGAATCCTTTTTGCAACCCTTCCGGTAGATTAAAGAATGCACAGTAGGAACAATGAAAGAAAGGAAATTAGAAAGACAATTGTCCGCTAGAAAGAGTTGTAATGGAGAATGCGAGACTTTTAATGGAAACAAATACACACCCGCGCCGCGCGGAGCGGATAACTCTCTTCCAGTTATGGGATAGGATAGATAATGGCGGGACGACAGGACTGTACGACTACGACTTCGGGACGTGCGACCAGGAATATTCTTTTGAGACACAATAGGGAACTTGCATATTTTTTTTATTACGTAATAATGTTCAGTTTTGTATAAAAATGAGATTTACAAAATTTCACGCTTCAAAAACTAATAATAACTTAGAAGTACAAATTTACAGTCTTCTTTATCTTAAAATAGTTCAAACGACCCGTGACGTCACAGAGTTTAACTATGTGGTTCTGTTTATGGTTATATCTACGTACATTCTTCTTCTTCTTTAGTTTATTGGCCTCCACCTACTTGGGTATTTGGCCAGCTCGTCGTCGCGGAATAAAGGAAAAATATTTATATTCTAATGACATTTACCGTATGTCACTGTAATAAAATATACCAGTTTGTTGAGATTGCAGTTTGATACGGTTTTTGAAGGAAAGGAAAGAAGGTTTACTATTGAAAATAAAAACATTTTGTAAAAGTACAAATTTTCTATGAATAGTTCAAACGATCAAAAACATTATTTGTAACGTCGCATAACTGTATTTTGTACTGACGTTTATAACGTCTAATTTAAAATTATATATACAATTGGTGTAGAATGTAAACATACAACCCTGTGACGTCACGACGCGTTTTGAGGTGGCTGGTATAAGTTGAATTTTTAGTCGTCTTTAGGGGCCAAACCAAAGACAAACAAAACTTTTTTATTTTTGATACAGATTCTAAATTATGTTCTGTTGTGATTTATACCATTTTTTCGAATTTAAAATTTTATGCAAGTTCCCTATTGGTTTAGAATGTAAACATACAACCCCGTGACGTCACGACGCGTTTTGGGGTGGCTGGTATAAGTTGGATTTTTAGTCGTCTTTAGGGGCCAAACGAAAGATAAACAAAACTTATTTATCTGTGATACAGGTTCTAAATTATGTTCTGTTGTGATTTATACAATTCTTTTCGAATTTAAAATTTTTTGCAAGTTCCCTATTGTTTAGTTGAATGCTGATAATAGTAAATTATGAATGATCTGTTGAATCTATCGATAGATTACAAAAACTAATTACAATATGAGAAATGCTTCTTCTTTTTCTCTTTTTAAAGATATGAGCTGTTTGCACCATTACAAATAAAAAATTCTTATAATATTTTTTTGTAAAGTCAACCGTTTTCAAAAAAAATATACAGAGAGGATCTAAATTATGGAATAAATTCATTTTCTCTAAAATAGACAACTTTAGAGAAAAATGCCGACACAGGTCGATTTTTATTTTCAAATTACAATTTTTTGACATATATTTCATAGTGACGTCATCCATCTGAGCGTGGTGACGTAATCGATGATTTTTTAAATGGGAATAGGGGTCGTGTGGCACCTCATTTGAAAGGGTGTTAATTCTCTATATAGTAATATAAACATTAATATCATTAATGAATAACCATTTTCAATGTCGTTGCAACACGAAACTACAGCCGCGCGATATTCTAGTCCAATCAGAGGGTGCCGCAAGCACCTCTACCGGTTTCGAAACTTATTAGTCTCTCATCAGGAGGCACATATGCTGCTCTCCCTGATCCAACCAAAACAAACCCCGGCGTGCAGTCACGGATCGCAACGAACAAAATGGCATAGATGCCCTAGCGGCAACTGCTATCAAAAGTCTAAGTTTTCACTCTAATGGCATATAATGCAACATAATGCTACTCTACATCCCACCAGAATAAAAACAATGGGAACCTTCTCTGGTTACACCTCCGAGGCTTCTACAATTTGCAAGCCATACGGATGCCGAGACTAAGGAAGATGAGGGAATTTTACAATATATAATTCACGTCCCATCTGCTCAGCGCGGTAAAGTTCCAACGAGAATAGTTCCCTTTGTACTCCAAACAGAGTAAAGAAAATCAAAAGTGAATAACCATTTTCAATGTCGTTGCAACACGAAACTACAGCCGCGCGATATTCTAGTCCAATCAGAGAGTGCCGCAAGCACCTTTACCGGTTTCGAAACTTATTAGTCTCTCATCAGGAGACACATATGCTGCTCTCCCTGATCCAACCAAAACAAACCCCGGCGTGCAGTCACGGATCGTAACGAACGAAATGGCATAGATGTCCTAGCGGCAACTGCTATCAAAAGTCTAAGTTTTCACTCTAATGGCATATAAAGCAACATAATGCTACTCTACATCCCACCAGAATGAAAAAAAATGGGAACCTTCTCTGGTTACACCTCCGAGGCTTCTACAATTTGCAAGCCTTACGGAAATCCGCCATCCGTATGACTTGCAAATTGTAGAAGCCTCGGAGGTGTAACCAGAGAAGGTTCCCATTGTTTTCATTCTGGTGGGATGTAGAGTAGCATTATGTTGCTTTATATGCCATTAGAGTGAAAACTTAGACTTTTGATAGCAGTTGCCGCTAGGGCATCTATGCCATTTCGTTCGTTGCGATCCGTGACTGCACGCCGGGGTTTGTTTTGGTTGGATCGGGGAGAGCAGCATATGTGCCTCCTGATGAGAGACTAATAAGTTTCGAAACCGGTAGAGGTACTTGCGGCACTCTCTGATTGGACTAGAATATCGCGCGGCTGTAGTTTCGTGTTGCAACGACATTGAAAATGGTTATTCATCTTTTATTTACTTTACTCTGTTTGGAGTACAAAGGGAACTATTCTCGTTGGAACTTTACCGCGCTGAGCAGATGGGACGTGAATTATATATTGTAAGATTCCCTCATCTTCCTTAGTCTCGGCATCCGTATGGCTTGCAAATTTTAGAAGCCTCGGAGGTGTAACCAGAGAAGGTTCCCATTGTTTTCATTCTGGTGGGATGTAGAGTAGCATTATGTTGCTTTATATGCCATTAGAGTGAAAACTTAGACTTATTAATATCATTATTTATACAGGCTGACCAAAATAATAATTTTTGAATTAAATTAATTGACGAAAAAAGAAGAATGTATGCAATTTATTTAACTCAAGATGCATTCTATCGCCGTCAGAAAATAGAAAAAAAATGTTCAAACTGCCAAGAGGTAGCTGGGAGGCTGTTTGTGATTTAATTTAAGCGAAAAGAAATGTTTATTTGTGAAATAAACATTTTTTTCTATTTACTGACAGCCGTTCAATGTATTTTGAGTTAAATAAATTACATACATTCTTCTTTTGGCGTCAATTAATTTAATTCAAAAACTATTTTTTTGGTCACCCTGTATAAATAATGATATTATTGTTTATATTACTGAATATAGTATTGAACACCCTTTCAAATGAAGTGCCACACGACCCCTATTCCCATTTAAAAAAATTATTGATTACGTCATCACGCTCAGATGGATGACGTTAGTAGTATGAAATATATACCAAACAATAATTGTAATTTAAAAATAAAAATCTACATGTTTCAGGATTTTTCTGCAAAGTCGTCCATTTTGAGGAAATGAATTTATTCCTTAATTTAGATTCTCCCTGTATATTTATTATAAAATATAATTATTATCACAATCAACTGTGGCTAATCTCATATAAACGTAACATTTAACTTAGTTTTTTGTGTAGTTTTTCTCTATTATTTAGATGTAATATCACGATGTTAGTGCGGTTCTGTGTTTGCTTTAAATGTCCCTAGCGGGCATAGATAGAGAACAACAGTATCGAATAATACAGCAGCAGATAGGTCATGTAAATATCAATGCTGCAAAATCAGGACTGGCATTTTGAACAAGAACAATGTATCAGTACTTTTTTGATAGTGTTAAGTTGGGGATATTAAACATTAAAAACAGGAACTATAAATTTTGGTGTGTAAAGTATTTTACCTTTATTTTGGAGCTTTTAGCTTGACTAATATTTAATTTAAAGCTTTCTATAGAGAGTTTTTTTCTACGGAATCTTAAATATACGATAATAATTAGTTTCATTCGATGTGTCGGCCAGTGTGGTTTTGTCTTTGTTGTTACAGTCGAATCGGCTTATTAGAATACAGGTTATAGGAATATCCCGGTTTAAGGAATAGAGATTTGAGGCCTCTAAACGTTTCTACTAGCCAACAATGATCGGTTATTAGAATATCCCGGTTATTGGAATACTTTTTCTTGGCACGAAGGCTATTCCAATAAGCGGGTTCGACTGTATTTGATTTTCTTCTTTCTTCCATAAGTTGTAGTATGTATATTGTCATTTATCCAACTTTTCCTTTCCTCTTGCTTTTCTATTAGATGTTTTTCTGAAAGAATCCGTGCGACTATCTCTTTTGTTTTCTTATCTTTTAGTCTTCTCATATCGCATTTTTTGTTACTATTAATTTTTGTAGACTTCTTAAATCTAAAAATTAATTTGAACATGGTTGGACGATACTCGAATATTTGGGTCACCTGATGAGATGACATAAATAATACACATTACTTCAAAATATAATGCAAGGAAAAATAGAAGGAAAACGGAATCCAGGCCGTAGAAGAATGTCATGGTTGAGGAATTTAAGTAAGTGGTTTGGCTGCACATTAATGAACTCTTTAGGTCAGCTGTAAACAACTGCCTTGATGATTTTCAGTCTCCGATAGGAGTGACACAAGAAGAAGAAGAAGAAGAGGACGATACGTCAGCACCGGGGTAACTTTTAACTGATAGGCATCCATTATGGAATCTCTTGTTTACTATTATGTAGTCAATTTGATTCCGTATTACGTTTCCTGGTAGATCTTGCGGGAAGACCCAGGTATACAAGCGTCTTGTTGGTGGTGAAGATCGTATTTAGTATTACAAATGCTTCATCCTTTAAAACTGTTTTGATCTTTCTGGCCTTTCATTTCTCTTCTTTAGACCAAAATCACCAATGAATTCACCGCTTCTCTTTAATATTAATTAATCCTTAATAAATACTGATATTAGATATATATTTAAATTTGATATATAATACAATTAATAGAGCGAGATTTACGTTTTGGCTAATATGCTCGCTACACTCCTAACAGGAGCAGTTGCCGATCTCATTATTTACATTGTCCTTCCGCCGCTTTTGAATTCGATTGAGTCTCTTAGCTTTCTAATTGTTGACGGGTTGATCAATACTCGGTCCGATAAGGAACGGGAAAGAGACTAATCAATACTTGATCATTGCGACATGACGGTTTGGCCTGAAATGAAACGCTTTAAAACCCGGTTTGTGAGCTGCTACTAATTAAATATTTAAGCAGAAGCAGTTGGCCTTCTGTCTATACCCTAGTGTCAGTGGAGTTGTTAATGGATCAACATTTCCAAGAACTCTCCTTCTGTTATTGCGAAGCTTCTTCTTCTTCTTCCTCTTCTTCTTTTTATATAGACATGACTCTGTCTGTCTTTTCAATGTGCCTCTAGTAAGCTGTCGTTCCATCATTTTCGTGGTCTTCCCACTGATCGTCTTCCTATTGGGGAACCGTCTCTCGCTGTCCTCATTACTCTATTTGTTGTCATTCGGCTTATGTAATCATTCCATTCTATTCTTCTGTTTCTTACCCAGTTATTATTGTTATCCACCTTGCATCTCCGTCGTATATCTGTACTTCTAGCTCTGTCCTATAGAGTCTTACCATCGATTTTTCGAAGGGTTTTCATCTACGCTGTTTCGAGCAATCTTTTTGTCCTCTCTGTGTCGTGTTTCTGCCGCGTATGTCTACTATTAGACCTGGATCCCGCGTAACAAAAAAAAGTTGATTAATAGCAAGCTAAAAATTTGTTAATCGCTTAACGGTGTCTAGTCGGACAAACTTTGATGTATGGAAATACTGGAACACGGGAAGTTTTAATTGTGGAACAGTTTAAAAATTTGGAACGTCAGAGTACGAAAACGTTCCATGTATTTTGTCGGACAGAACTTCCAATTGATGTGTTACCATTTCATTAAACTCTCATGCAAAAATCAGACTGGTGTTTATCACCAACTGAGCATTTTAATGAGTGGAACACGAAGAACATGTCAAATGACAGGAATCATGTTGGTTAATAATAATCATAGTTCAGAGAAATAAGGAAAAAAAATATCGTGTTGGTGACACATCCCCCTCCAGGCTGAAACCAAATTTTTCGAGTAATATGGTCATCTATAATAATAACCTATATGTTTCCTGCAGCCGATTTTGATGATATACATAGTTATAAACAAATGAAGATCAAAAACGGTAAATTTTCGCTTTTTTTCGTCTATTACCAAAAAGTTAAGCATTTTAAACAAATTTGAGAGTAAGAAACTCATAAATCGTATAAAAAACTTCAATATGGCGTTCGCTGAATATGTCTATCCTTATTGGTTACTTAGAAAATTGCCAAATAAATCATAAATTTTGAGTTTTTATAAATATTCATAACTTATGTAAAAATTAACTTAGAACCTTCTTATTACATGGAATGCTGAGACTTATGGTGCTTAAATTACACCCTAAATTCCAAAGCAATTGGTCAAATAGTTTAAAAGTTATTTAATTTGTTTTTCCAAAATTATTTTTTTTGCAACACTGTAAGTCAGAAAATGATGAAGTTACAGTAATATTTTGGATAGTTTATGAAAGAAGAAAATTTACAGTATTAATTTAATTTAAAAAAAAATGACAAAAAATAATTATAAATATTGCAAAATAATTTTGCAAAAACATGTGAATTAAAAAAATGGGGGGGCTAACTTTGTCCCTAAATGTCCTAGAACAGTTGTTTTTCTTTCTAAATGTGTATAAAAATTCAGTCTTTCTAAATATGAAAAAATAATTTTTCTACGGGTAACGGTTAAAAAGTTATTCTAATTGTTTATAAGTAAGCAAAAAATGGACATGTTTTTGCAAAATAATTTTACACTGTTTAAAATTATTTTTTGTCATTTATTTTTAATGAAGGTAATAGTATAAATGTTCTTCTTTCATAAAATGTCCGAAGTATTATTGTAACCTCATAATTTTCTGACTTATAGTGTTGCAAAAAAAATGAATTTGGGAAAAATAAATTAAATAACTTTTAAACTATTTGACCAATTGCTTTGAAATTTAAAATATAATTTAAGTACAAGAAGTCTCGGCATTCCGCATAATAAGAAGATTCTAAGTTAATTTTTACCTAAGTTACGAATATTTATAAAAACTCAATATTTATGATTTATTTTGCAATTTTCTAAGCAACCAATAAGGTTGGACATATTCAGCGAATGCCATATTGAAGTTTTTTATACGATTTATGAGTTTCTTACTCTCAAATTTGTTTAAAGTGCTTAACTTTTTGGTAATAGACGAAAAAAGCGATAATTTACCGTTTTTCGATCTTCATTTGTTTATAACTATGTATATCATCAAAATCGGCTGCAGGAAACATATAGGTTAATAATATAGATGTCCATACTACTCAAAAAATTTGGTTTCGGCCTGGAGGGGGATGTGTCACGAGAAAAACCTTATTTCTCTGGACTATCAATTGGATGTTCTGTCCGAGAAAATACATGGGACGTTTTCGTAATATGACGTTTCAAATTTTTAAACTGTTCCACAATTAAAACTTCCCCTGTTCCACTGTTCCCACACATCAAAGTTTGTCCGACTAAACACCGTTAAGCTATTAATAAATTTTCAGCTTGCTATTAATCAACTTTTTGAAGTTATACTTCTTTAGGCGCGATTGAGGGTAAAATTTCATAATACTGCGCGCATGTGCACACAGACAGTATGGTGTTTAGTTGCTATCTTTCAAGTTATGTATAAATATATCAGTGCAAGAAAATGAGGAATTCCTCATTGACACCGGACGTAGACAAGGAGATCCTCTCGCCCCCCTGCTGTTTAACTTCGCACTGGAACATGCAGTAAGGAAAGCTCAGCCACAACTGACAAACGGATTTGCCGCCCAAGGATCAAAAATACTATTAGCCTTTGCGGATGACGTGGACACAATTGCACAATCCACCAGAGATGCAAAAGAAGTTTTCACCCTATTCGAGAATGGAGCCAAGGAAGTTGGTTTTAAGGTCAACGAGGACAAGACCAAGTACATGGTGGTTACGAAGAACCCAAGACCAAGGGTTAGACAAAACGTAACAATTAATGAATACAATTTTGAAGTCGTCAAAGAATTTAAGTACTTGGGAGCGATCATAACATCTGAAAATAACTATGAAAAGGACGTGGCAGCCAGGATTATTGCAGGAAACAGGGCATATTAGTCGTTAAGGACCCTACTTAAATCAAAAATTCTCTCAAGACCGGCAAAAATAAGAGTATAGAAGACAATAATTCGTCCCACAATAACGTATGGAAGCGAAACCTGGACTCTGAATCAGCGGGAAACAACAAAATTACTGGTACTTGAAAGAAATGTCTATGGGCCTTGCAGAGAAGATACAACAGGATAATGGAGAAGAAGACACAATGATGAACTCCAGACAATATACGGAGATGAAAACATAGTACGCTACATTAAATCAAACAGAATACGATGGACGGGTCACGTACTAAGATCAAGTGACGAAAGACTTCTAAACGCCACATTCTGGGAAAGGCCCGATGGAAAAAGGTCAGTTGGTCGCCCAAGAAAGAGATGGAAGGACGCAGTAGCCAGCGATCCACGCAAAATGGGAGTACAACAATGGGAAATAGCTGCTCAGGACCGACAACAATGGAGGGAAATAGTAAACGCGGCCAAGACTCACATAGAGTTGTAGAGTCAAATGATGATGAAGAAAAGGTGTGAAAAGAATATATTAGTGTTTTAGTAAATATATTTATTATAATTTTTGTGTCTTTGGATTTGTCTTCCTCAGGAGTAAGATGAGTAATATGAAAACATTTTATTGTATATTTATTATCTTGTCTGTTTGTTACCGTGAAGTGTCATTAGGTACGTCCGAACCAATACAGTCACAGTCCTCGTAGCGTATTTGGTATAGCATTCGGCCAGAGATCGAGAGGTCTTGAGTTCGAATCCGGAGCAATCCTATACTTTTTTTTATTTTTTTTTTAAAGCGGTAAGCACAAAATTAGTGTGGTATTTAAAAAAATAATAAAACAAACTGTTTAAAGTATATTTATTTTTAAGAAATCATATAATAGAACTATACCTTCTTACGTGCGTACAAAGTACACACACATCCTTTTTTTTGGTACGCGGGAACCAGACCTATATTCCGCGTATGTACATATTCTTATGTTTATTAAATCTGCAGTATTTATTAAATATTTAACTGAACTGGTGTTATCAGATGCATATTTAAATTTGATATATCATACAAATTATAGAGCGAGATTCACGTTTTGACTAATTTGCTCGCTACACTCGCTGTACGCCTACAGTCAGCAGCTGCCGATCTCATTATTTACATTGTCCTTCCGCCGCTCCTGAGTTCGATGGAGTCTCTTAGCTGTCAAGCCGTTGACGGGTCGTTGATGCCCCGGGCCTGTTCTAATTATTCGCAAAGACAACTATTATTCAACGTTTATGCCCTAAGGCATTTTCGCGCTTCTGGTGTGTACGTACTATGGCGATGAGGTAGGAAAGACCAGAGCTGGATTTCCGAAAAGATTAATACAGACAAGTTTCGAAAATAATTGTAAAACTATAATGCTCAAACAAAAACTGTTGCGCTATTGCAATAATGTATATTCATCTATTGTTAAGCTAACTTAAAAAATCAAATAATTGTAATAGTTCTTTCTTCTCACATCTCATTTTAAGTGCTCTTTGTGCACTAGATAGAGACAAAAACGTTGTATGACCGAGACTATTTCTCGAAGAAAAAATGTTTCTTCTTCTTACGGTGGCATATCTTTAAGGACGTTGGCCATTACATTTGCCCATTTAATCTTATTTGCAGCTGCCCTGAATAGGTCTATGAAGGTCATATTCGACCATTGTAGTAGGTTTTTAAGCCAAGAGCTGGGTCTTCTTCCTGGTCTCCTTTTGCTATTGATTTTACGAAGAAAACATTGAAGCATCCAAATATCTTATATTTTTCATTTACATGTTTCATCATATCGCCCAATAAGTCTACTGCCAATAATGTCAAAACTTCTTGAAAAGCTGTTACTTAAAAGAATTATGAGGGACTTAGAATTCCAAAACTGGATCCCAAAACACCAATTTGGATTCCGGCAAGCTCATTATACAGTGCAAGAATGCCATCGCATATCAAATGTAATTAATAGAGCTTTGGACAATAAACAGTATTGCACAGCAGCCTTTTTGGACATCAGCCAAGCATTTGATAAGGTATGGCACCCAGGATTACTTTATAAAATCAAAAAATCTCTACCCAATAAATACTTTGACTTATTAAAATCATATCTAAATCACAGAGAATTTGAAACTAAAGTGGAGGATGAACTATCAAACCGTAACAAAATTCAATCAGGAGTCTCACAAGGTAGTATATTGCATCCACTTCTTTATGTACTGTACACATCCGATTTACCAACCTCTCCACAAACCACCATTGGAACTTTCGCTGATGACACAGCAATATTTGCAACTGAAGAGGATCCAACAGCTGCAGTATTAAAACTTCAAGAACACCTAGACCAAATTGGACAGTGGTTAAAGAAATGGAAGATAAAAGCTAATGAAACTAAGTCAACACATATAACTTTCACACTAAGGAAAGACCAATGGCCAAATATTAGCCTTAATCAAGTCAACATACCACAACAGAATATCGTCAAATACCTGGAGCTTCATCTTAATTCTAAATTAAACTGGAAACAACACATTTTAAAGAAGAAGAAACAAATTGAGTTGAGGGTGAAAGAAATTAATTGGCTTTATAGGTAGAAAATCTCGACTCTCAATTGAGAACAAACTGCTGATTTATAAAACAGTCATCAAACCTATATGGACGTACGGTATAAAACTATGGAGTTGTGCCAGCAAATCAAACACAAAAATTATCCAAAGAACTCAATCAAAAATTCTACGCACCATCGCAAATGCCCCGTGGTACATTTCCAACCAAACCCTTCATAGAGACCTAAACATCCCGTTAGTCAGCACAGTAATTCAAGAAAGAGCCAACAGACACCACGAGAAATTGGAAGGCCACCCCAACCAATTAATATTACCACTACTACAGCCACTAAACAACAGAAGATTGCGAAGATTATGGCCCATAGATCATCGCTGAACCTGAGGTGAAACCGCTGGGTGATGTACCTCATAACTCCATTTTAGTGTACATTACTATAGTTGATATAAGTTATTGTACTTGTTATCAAATTAACTCATAGACTATGTAATTCTGATTGTTAATAAATGCTTACAAAAAAAAATATCTAGATATATTTAAAAAGCGTATTTATGTATGTATAGATATTTATTAATTAGCGTCGTTAACTATCTTTCCATGAGCTAAAGATATCGTAATACCTCTTTATGTCTAACCTGAAATGTCAAAGTGGCCCGTACTAAAGGCCCATACTGGCCCGTACAAAATTTTAATAAACGAAATATCTTTCTATTGGGGAACCGTATCTGGCCGTCTTTAGTTCTTTATTTGTTATTATTCGCCTTATATGATTGTTCCATTCTACTCTTTTATTTCTTACCCAATCTTTAATGTTCTCTACCTCGATAGTTGTGGGTAGCGACAGTAGCATAATACACTAAGCACCAAAATTAACGCACTGCCTTAAAAATGGGACATTTTTGATGTCTCGTATTTCCTAAACCTGTTGTCCGATTTTAGTGATTTTTTTAGTATATTATAGCTTTGTTTTTCAAGAATATCGATGTAATAATAATATTGCTAAAGAGATACGTGTCATTGTATACCGGCTGTAACAATGATAGTGTGTTTGTTCCTCGAAAGTTTGGAACACCCTGTGGAAAATTCTAGTGTATATAAAATATTGAAATTAGAACTCAACTGTAGCCTTAGGCTTTTTTAACATTTTGCTTTTTGACCCATTCGCTTCTGTTGGATAATAAAACAGTTAGATACTTTACCAACTAGCAATGTTATTCATCAATACAGGGTGTTTCTAAATAAGTGCGACAAATTTTAGGGGGTAATTCTGCATGAAAAAATAATAACTGTTTGCTTTATAAACATATGTCCGCAAATGCTTTGTTTCCGAGATACGGGATGTTGAGTTTTTTCTTACAAACTGGCGACTTATTTATTACTCTAAAACTAGTTGACATATGCATATAAAATTTGGTAGGTTTGAAGAGGTCGTTATTGTGCATTTTCTGATATACAATTAAGAATTTGATATTCACCATTGGCGTGTATACGGGTATAAATATTTTAGATGCATCCCGTATGCACGCCAATGGTGAATATAAAATTCTTAACTGCAATTCAAAAATGCGCAATAACTGCCTCTTAACAACCACCAAATTTCATTTGCATATCTCAACCGGTTTTAGAGCAATAAATAAATCGTCAGTTTGTAAGAAAAAATTCAACATCCCGTATCTCGGAAACAAAGCATTTACGGACATATGTTTATAAAACAAACGGTAATTATTTTTTCATGCAGAATTACCCCTTAAAGTTTGTCGCACTTATTTATAAACACCCTGTATTGATAACAAACATTGCCAGTTGTTAAAGTACCTAACTTTTTTATTATCCCACATAAGTGAATAAATCAAAAAGCAGAATGTTAAGAAAGCCTAATTCTACAGTCAAGTTTTAATTTCAATATTTTATATACGCTAGAATACTCCACAGGGTGTTCCAAACTTTGAGGAGAAAACACACTATTATTTTTAAACCCGGTATACAATGACACTTACCTCTTTAGCAATCGTATTATTACGTTGATATTCTTGAAGAACAAAGCTATATTATACTAAAAAAATCACTCAAGTCGGACAAGAGGTTTAGGAAATACGAGACATCAAATATGTCCCATTTTTAAGGCGGTGCGTTAATTTTGGTGCTTAGTGTATTATGTAAAATAAGATGTTCATTTACACTTCGACTCTAAACCACATTTTCGATAAGTTATACCTATCAATTATTACATTCATTTAAGCCTCATCTACGGTCTAATTTTCTCTACCAGACCAACTCACCAATATTAACCTACATCTCTTCTTTCATCACTACTTCTTTTTCCTTTCTTACACACTAATAACCTTATATCCTACCTGTCCCATCATTGCTAGTCTTTCATCTCCAGATACTTTGATGTCGGGTCTCTGGTTTTCTCAGTCGCCTCATTACTACTTTTCTTATTTACATTCACATCTAATAATCCATATTTCTTCAGCCAAATTAAATATATATCATCTTTTATCTATTTTGTTAGATGCTTATATTAATAAATTACACCAAATGTTAAACAACATTAACTTAATAATATCTTAGAAAAGTACAACTCTGTACACATTCCAATTTCCAATTTTCCAATCCTTGATGTTTCAACATAATGGCCTTTTTCATTGTCTAAGATTATTAGCTCAATATATTAATACATATACAACACCTATGATTTGTAAAGATAATTATGTAATGATAATTGCCTACCCTAAAGTAAGTAATAATTCACTTTTGTTTAATCCTATAATTTTTACATTTATTCATCATATTTGTTTAGGGTAGATTAATTTTAATCCCAACAAATGTTTTCTCACTACTGTTATTATTTTAAATATTAACAGAAAATTTAAATTCTTTGGCTGAAGTAACTACACATATTTTACAGTCTGTCAAGGTATATTGACAATCTAGACCTGACACCGTTCAGAGAGCCATTCGGGTTCAGTTGTCACCTAAACTGTGCCATGTAAGGTCCTACCTACAAATTTTCCAACCAATATGGTTGATGTCATGTGATGCCAGGGATTAATTTGAAAATATTTTTAACATCCTTTAAAATCGGATAATATAATGTAACCTCAACTGTTTAAAAACAACTCAAGGGTTTTTACACGTATATTTTGATGGCTTAAAGCATGTAAACCTGTAAGTATAACTATCTATTCACTTTTTTTACCTTTGTCAAAATTTAACCTCACGTTTGCTTTACTTATAGAGTTATACTTATTTTAGGTGATAACACTGATGATGGAATATTGATTCCGAAAACGTATTGTTGTGATATAGCCCTTTTTAGGGATTTTAAATATACCTTTTACAAGATAAGGTTTTTATTTTTTTGTTAATAAGAATCATCACGAAATGCTTCACACCCAAAAAGCGGCATCAACACAAACAAAAATCAGAGTTGAAGGACTACATACCGAATACACGGAATACTTATGTAACAAGAGAATGACATATTAGAAAATGATAACAACGAGAAAAGCTGTGAAAAACTCAAAAATAATATAGTTAATGCAGCAACAGAATCACTTGGAAAGAGCAAAGAAACGAGCAAAAACATATCAAAAAATAAAACCTGTGTCAAAACATAACACAACAGTCATACAACCACTAAAAACGAATCAGAAATGAAACAAAAATACTGTAGTCAGACATATAAAAAGTGAATACTGGCAGATCTTCTCAAAACAGATGGAACACGATTTCTACGGAACATAATAAGAAGTATGGATAATGATCAGAGGATAAAGAGATAAACAAAGCAATAAAATTAGTGAAAAGAATTTCGTCCACGAATCAAGTAATCTGTTAACCGAGGTACACAGTACCAAGCGGCGCCGCTAGAAAAATATTCCAATAATGCGTCGCAGATTACTTATATGAAACGTGTCATTTTGTACTCTAATACAGAGTATGGTATGACAAAAAAGAAAATAATCGTTTCGTTTTGATTCAATTCGAGTCTCTTGTCATCCTCTGACACCTGATGTTTCGGAATCTATTCCTTGCCAAAAAGGCTTCGCAGTTCGCAAGAAGACTGAGTTGGACCATAACGAAACGAAAACACCCCGTTAGATGACAGTCTAACCATACTCCGGTGCAAATATTTTAATATTTGCACCATCTTTTTCGTTTCGTTATGGTACAATTCAGTCTTCTTGCAAAGCCTCTTTGACAAGGAATAGATTCCGAAACATCAGGTGTCAGAGGATGGCAAGAGACTTGAATTGAATCAAAACGAAACGATCATTTTCTTTAAGGGCACCCAAAGTCCCATTTAACGCCAATGTTAACATTATGTCACATAGCTCTGTAACCAAAGCACTTAGTGACCTAATTTTTGTTTTATTTTGAAACTACATGTATTGGTTAGTCCCGCGTAGATTTTTGTAAAGAGTGAAAAAAACATTTATTTTAAATTTTTTTAAAATACTCTTACAAAAAAAGCCCAAAAAAGTTAAGATTTTATTTTTTATTTTACTTGTTTTTGTATATTTTTTAATAAAACTTTACGCGGGACTACATATTATTTACCTAAAACTACTGTAAACATTTGGACTTTCGATCATCTAAGGAACCAGAGATATCTGACATCAAAAGTTAAAAACCTAGTACAGTGGAACCTCGATAAGTCGGATTAATCGGGACCACGGCCGATCCGGGTTATCGAAAATCCGGGTTAGCCGGAGAATATGGTAAAAATTAATAAAATACATATAAATACTAAACAAATACACATTATAATTGCAAAAATATGAAATACATATGCACAGTACATCTTCTAAGTATAGTTGTATACAGTAATATTTATTTCTTGGTTAAAAGTCAGGCCAGTGGTTAAAAGTGAAAAAAATGTTTGTTTTGTCTGATGAAAATCGGTCCGGGTTAGCCGGACTTCCGGGTTATCGGAGGCCGACTTGTCGGGGTTCCACTGTATTCGGGAAATCGCAAAGACGTAAAACACTCTAATAGGCTATAAAGCTACCGGTACACGGTAAGTTGAGTGCAGACATTCAGAAAACAAATAGTTTCGTAACCATGGATATTTTGTACTATAATGTGTTATATATCGTTGGAAAGAGAAGATTTCAGAAAATAATTTTCAATCATAACCCAAAAAACTTAAAAAATTAAATTTTTGGACTTTGGGTGCCCTTAAAGTAATAAAAATGAAACAAATGAGAAGGCAACATGGGTAGACTACTTTCGATCCTTATTTGCTGAAAGTGACGATAATGAACCACCAACGCCAGAAGTGACGATAAACGAAGAAATAAACATCGAGGAGAAAGAGGTAAAGGAAGCATTAAGGAAATTAAAAAATAGGAAAGCACCAGGAGTGGACAGAACACTGAATGAAGTCCTAAAGTACGGAGGACCAGATCTGACCAAAAATAATGGAACAATACAGAATACCATAAGAATAAAGATCAAACATCATAATATATTTCCTCAAAAACAGAAAACAATCGGACTCGGAGAATTACAGAGGAATTAATTTGTTAAAAAATAGTAAAATTAACAACCGAAGTGATAACAAAATAAACTGAATGAAATTATGAGAATAGCAGAAGATTATGATTATAGGTCGGGAAAGTCATGTACCGACGTTATATTTATAATGAGCCAAGTAGAAGAGAAATCATTACAATACAAGAAACCGACATATCTGTTTCATATACCTTAAAAGTGCATTTGTGTGTTTGCCAAAGAAAGTGAATGACAAAGAATGCAGTGACTACCGAACCATAAGCTTAATGCCACATACATACCTTAAAAATTCTGCTGAAAATTATGCACGCCAGAATACACTCTAAACTGGAGCTGGATATTAGTGACACTCAGTATGGGTTCCGCTATGGTATGAGTACCAGAGAGCCATTATTCTCCTTCAACGTGCTGACACAGAGATGTTTGGATGTTAACTGTCCTCTTTACGTCTGTTTTATAGACTAAAATAAAGCGTTTGATAAGGTAAAACATGATCGACTCATGGAAATTCTAATAACTAAAAACCTAGATAAAAGAGATTTAAGACTAATAACACACCTCTATTACAATCAGCGAGCAATTGTAAGAATTGAAAAAGGAACATCTGAAGAAATGGAAATAAAGAGGGAAGTTAGGCAAGGCTGCGTACTATCACCTCCATTATTTACCGCTTATTCTGAAGAGGTAATGCGAGAAACTCTGGAAGATGAAACAGTCGACATAAGAGTAAATGGAGTCTTAGTTAACAACATCAGATATGCAGATGACACAGTAATAATAGCCGATAGTTTACAAGACCTGCAAGAAAATTTTTTGGAAAATTTTGGGTAGGTACAACTCTACGTCACGCCCTTTTAAATGTTTTGTACTTAGTGTGTACACCAATTTTCAGCTAATCGATTCAAAAGTAACCGAGAAAAACTGTTTTAAAATTTTTTTTGACAATGTCTCCTCTTAAGGGCGTCGATAACCTAAAAGAATTAAGTTTTCTGTTCGTTTGCCCCAACATTTTTGTCAGACCATTACATTTTTTGTTTAAGAATATAACTACTTGTAACCTACTACTTTTGTCGGAAAAATGGTTGTTAAGATAATGGATGCACGTACCCATAGTTTAAAAGTATAGTTTACTAATAAAAATTAAATTTTTGTCCGACTGTCGATTTGCCCCAATATTTTTGTCGGACACTTAGATTTTTTGATTCAGAATATAATTACTTATCACCACCTATTTTTGTCGGAAAAATGGTTGTAAATAAAAAAATTCCAGGAAATTGACATCTTCGGCGCATCCGACTGCGCATAAGCCTCGTGAAAATTGTCCGACAAGGTTACCACATTATTGTAAACATGTTTTATGGTTGTTAAAATTAGCCATGTGGTAATCAATTTATTATTTTCATAAATTTGACATATTTAGCGTGTCCGACGCGTCATATGGCCCAATATTTTTGTCCGGCCAAATTGTTTTCGCTGTTTATATGATAAAAACCATTGATCAAAATAAAATGACCAATGTGGTTATAAATTTTTTTCTTGCCAATGTGTTTTTACCTCTATTTAAAAAAAATTATTATAAGCCGTAATTCCATTATTAAGTAGACAGCTGTGGATTAGTGATGTAGCGAATATTCGCATTCGCATCTGCATTCGCGAAATTAGAGTTAACAGAAAGATCTTAGGTTAACATAATCAAAATCTACTCACTTATTATCTCATTTTTTGTTAAGAAAGATAACTTTACCTCGTGTAATCGCATTATCTGCCTTCACTTTATTTTATTATTTGGTATTATCTAATAAAGCTCAAGATTCAGATTGATTTACACTAAATATCAACTAACTTTTCATTATAAATTTAGGAAACATTACAAATAATATATATAGAAACTAGAAACAAATTTAAAAAAAAACTGAACATTCGTATTCGCGTCCGCATTCGCGAATGTCGGTAGCAGATATTCGCATTCGTATTCGCGAATGTTCAAAAAATGACATTCTTTACATCACTGCTGTGGATCACTAAATGACCCCACTGGTATCATATGCCACAAGAAATTCGGTATGGTAGTAAAAATCTGATATGTCATAAACACGCAGCTTGCAACACCACTTAGCAAACCTATTAAAATACAGTGTAACCTCGATTATCCGTCTCTCCATTAACCGTCACCTCTGTTAACCGTCAGGGTCCGTAGATAAGTTGTATTGACTACGTAAGTAAAAATTTGTCATAAATTCACTTTGTTTGAGCATTGCTTTGTTTGAGCCGATAAGTCAAACGAAATTCGCTGAAATGTACAATTATGCCATCACCATATTTTTAAGGCTGAATTAACTGTTTTGTTTTCGTGGTCTAAAGATGACATATTGGTTATGTCATATTAAATGGTTAATTTGTGGTGAGAACGCAAACAGTTATCCATTGTTGACAGATGATGAAATCGTTGAAATAGCAACAGAGGCGGAGGAAGCAGATTCAGAAGCTGACACAGACTTCAAATCCATCAAATTTGATGGTGGCGATGTCGATGATACTTTTGCAACTGGCAAAAATCTGTGTAAAGAACCTAGAGAAGCTGCATCGCACATGAAACAATTCATCGAGTTGTATCCTTGAAAAGAAGAAGCCAATAAAGTAGATAACATGATGTTACGCCGATTAAGAAATTCAGGCATTGCAAAATGTTAAGCAATACAAACAAACAAAGATTTCAGAATATTTTAAACTAAATTGATTCGATTGTACGAACACAAATCTCTTCTATATTGTCGAACAAAACATACCAATAGAGAGCTGTATTATAAATTTTTAATTTTTTTTTAAATGTTCTGTTAACCATCTTTTCGATTATCCGTCATACCCATGGTCCGGTGCCCTGACGGATAATCGAGGTTCCACTGTAATTGCATTTAATGGAAGTATAGAAACTATGTTTATTTCTAATTACTTTCCTTATGTAATTTCCTCAGACCGTAGAAGAAGCATTTCCATTACCGAAAAGAGCATTCTCGAGTTGAATTTCACATTGGGCACAGAGAACAGTTTTCATAATTGTTTTCTACGAAACCGCAGTGGCCATCTTTTTAATTTGAACAACGCTTTCCGATGATGCACAGCCTACTTCAATTCACTTCCGCCATTGTCATGCATATCGTGCTCGTGGGTATTGTTCTTCATTAATTGTTTTCTTTTTCCGAGGTTTTTTCTTTTTTTTTTTTCAATTTTTGGTAGGGCAGCTTCGACTGCTAAACGGGATCAGGAAGTGATAGAGATGGACGTATTATTACATCAACATTAGTTAAAGCTTATGTTACTTTTACTTTAGAGCTTTAATAACAAAATTAACAGTTTTTAAAAAGATATAAATTTTAAGAAAAAATATTTTTTTTCTTCTTCCTGCTTTATTGATAAGCTTATTTCTCTTTTACTTTGCTTTTTAGCCTCAACTGATGTCGGACCACTTTTTCTCAGGCGTCCTATTGTCCTTTCAATTGGCTATATGTCTCTTGCTACCGATCTGTTTCTATTCTGTTTTCTCTCATTCTTTCTATATATTGATTCTATCCTTTTCCTTTCTGTTTGTCTACAGGTTTATTTTGTCTATTCCATATCTCGCTCTTATTTCATCACTTCTTACTCTACTTTTTAGTGTTCGGTTTAATATTTTCCGTAAGACTTGCATTTCTTCTATCTTTAATAATCTTTGCGCTTTGGTCGTATTTGTCCTTGTTTCCGCTATACGCATTATTACTGGCCTTATTGTGATTTATATATACATCGTGCTGCTCTGTTTACCTTATTCGCTTGTTTTTGCACTCCTTCTTCCACTTCCCTGTAGCTGCTGGAAAATTTTATTCCCAAGTATTCCGTTTCCACCACTTGTTCTGTTATTTTGTTGTTTACAACCAGTTTAGATCTTCTAAAGTTTCACCGATATTACAAACGACTTAGTTTTCTCTGTTGAAATCACCATAATACAGTGATGCGCGAATAACAGGCAAAATAACGTAAAAGGCGGAAAACATATTAAGTTGTGAAATAAAATGAGATGAAATTAGTAGGGGTGGGAAATTTAGCGATAAAAACCTATAAATTTACACTACAAGGTGATTGATTAGTAGGTCAAAGCTCAATAGCTCCGCTATAGTAATAGATAGCAATAAAAGTTAATAACAAAATTTTAGCCATCTTTGAGCTTCATATTAAAAAATTAGTTAGAATGTCACAGGGTGTTCGATAACACAGTGGCAGACCAAACTTATGTTTTTTTTTAATGGAACACCGTATATTTTATTTTAAATTCGAAATCCTGTTAACTGCTCCATCACAAAAATATAAAGGTTTGTTATGTTATATAGGGTATTTACAAAGTTATAAGCAATTTTATATGAAAATCGTAACAAGTTCAACTCCCTGTATAAATAAAAATAAGCAAAACAACAATGGTTTATTAATGCCATATTTTTTAACGTATTGTCAAAATTTTCAAGAATGGTCGATGTTGCTAATTTTCTTTATATCAAATACAGGGTGAGTCAAAACGCAAGTACATTATTTTCTCAGTAATTTTAAATGGAACATCCTGTATTTTATATCACTATTGAAAAGTACCATTACCGTACTTTAATTTTTAGATAACATTCCCTATGTCTAAATTTATTAGTTTTCGAGATATTTTCATTTTTCAATGGACCAGTAGCGTGGCCACCCAAATCACCAGAATTTAATAAACTGGACTGATTTTTTTAGGGTTACGTTAATAATTAAGTTTATAAAATACCTCCAACAACAAGGGATGAGATGAAAAATAGAATACAAAGTGTATTTCGATGTGTTAATTTACAAATGCTCCGTAGAGTAAGTAGCTCATGCAATGATCGTTTTTAGGCGTACATAAATGTGTTAGGAGATAATTTTGAACACCTTATGTAATTAAATATTAAAAATATTTTATTAAAAGTATCTTCTAATTTTTTCAAACATGTTTTTTTGCAAAATGTATTACTGATAAATTATGTTTCGTTCTTTATTTGTTACATTGTTACATTTACATAAAAAAGTAGTGTTTAATAATTGTCTTCACAAAATATTGTATTTTGTGTTTGTGTGTTGTTTTGTAAAATTTGTTACTAATTTTCTTTGTTTATTTGTTGCGTTTACATAAAAAGATGGTTTTTAATTGTTTCAAAAATGTTGCATATAGTGGTTGTGTTTTTGTTTGTAAAATGTATTACTAATAAATTATTTTTATTTCTTTATTTGTGTTAACAGTGTTACATTGATTACCGGATTGATAACCGGTAATCTTCAATTGTTAATTCAGTCATGGCTTACTGAAAATTTAGATAAATTTAAACACCTAAAATAATTTGCTCTGAAAAATGAAAATATCTCGAAAACTAATAAATTTGGGCATAGGGAATGTTATATAAAAATTAAAGTACTAGGTCTGGATCACGCGTATGAAAAAAAAAGTTGATTAATAGCAAGCTGAAAATTTGTTAATCGCTTGAGGGTGTCTAGTCGGACAAACTTTGATATATGGGAACACTGGAACAGGGGAAGTTTTAATTGTGGAACAGGTTAAAAATTTGGAACGATCAGACCACGAAAACGGCACATGTATTTTTTCCGACAGAACAGACTTAAACTCTCCGAACAGAGATTAAACTCTCATGCAAAAATCAGACTGCTATTTATCACTAAATGGGAGTTTTAATGAGTGGAACATGTAGAATATGTCAAATGACAGAGAGTTTAATCTGTGTTCGGAGAGTTTAAGTCTGTTCTGTCGGACGAAATAAATGTGCCGTTTTCGTGGTCTGACCGTTCCAAATTTTTAACCTGTTCCACAATTAAAACTGCCCCTGCTCCAGTGTTCCCATATATCAAAGTTTATCCTACTAGACACCCTTAAGCTATCAACAAATTTTCAGCTTGCTACTAATCAACTTTTTTTTCATACGCGGGATCCAGACCTTTACGTTAATGTTACTTTTCAATAATGATATAAAATACAGGGTGTTCCATTTAACATTACTGAGAAAATAATGTACTTGCGTTTTGACTCACCCTGTATTTGATATAAAAAAATTAGCGATATCAATAATTCTTAAAAAATTTGACAATAAATAAAAAAAATATGGCATTAATAAACCATTGCTGTTGTGCTTATTTTTATTTATACAGGGAGTTGAACTTGTTACGATTTTCATACAAAATTGGTTATAACTTTGTAAATACCCTGTATAACATTAAAAACCTGTATATTTTTGTGATGGAGAAGTTAACACGATTTCGAATATAAAATAAAATATAGGGTGTTCCATTTAAAAAAAAACATAACTTTGATTTGTTACTATGTTATCGAACACCCTGTAACATTCTAACTAATTTTGTACTGTGAAGCTCAAAGGTGGCTAAAATTTTTTGTTATTAACTTTTATTGCTATCTATTAGTATAGCGGAGCTATTGAGCTTTACCCTACTAATTAATCACCCTGTATATTCATTGTTTTCCATCTTTAGACGTATTGGACGAGTTTGGCAACTACCACTGTGACAGTAGCAGTTTTAGTTGACATACTCCTCTGATACGTCTAAAGGGAGTAACAATCAATATAATGTAAAATAGGTTTATTTCGCTAAATTTCCCACCTCTAAAAGTTTCATCCCTTTCTATCTCACAACTTAATAGGTTTTCCATCTTTTGCGTTATTTTGCCGGTTATTAGCGCTATCACCACTGATGAATGCCGTATCATCGAACTGTTTAATTAATCTTTGTAGGTTATCTTTATTCTCTACCATCATTTTGGCGTCATTTGTGCAACATTATCTATATTGTGTCTTTATGGGACTAAGCCACAATTATTGGTGTAATTAATTTTTGACGTACCAACACTCGAAGATCTACAATTTGTTTCTCAAACTTGTTTCCATTCGGCAATAATCACTCGAGCCCTCCGGGCTCTCCTGTCTATTGCCAGGCAACAAGTTTTCGAAAAATTATCGCATTATTTTCAATTCATTCTCACTCTCTTGTGATATTAATGTTGAGAATTGTCGAAGAACATATATTTTCACCGGTAAATTATTTGCGTTTACTTGTGTCAAACTTAATTAGCAATCTCCGTATGTACACTCGAGATTTAACGGTAAGGTAAACATACAAAACTAATTTTAACGCTCTCGTAGTTACACAGTTTAATAAGAGAAATGCCAAGCAAATAATAACCAATTATAATCATAGAGGATTAAAGCAAAAGGTTTTAGTCAAGTTGCCGGTCCCATCTCTATGATCTGGAACAGCTTCGGTTTACGTCGTGTCCCCATGAATTATGATATTGCTCTTTAAAAGAGGGGTGTTTTAATAGCTCGCGGGTAGTGGGTGTCTATTTGTTTTCTCTGGAATGAAGAAATATGCAGAGGACAATGTGTAATTGAAATTATAATTTGGAATAGCGAGAGAAATGGCGGGAACAGTTATTAATTCTTTTGAAAGCATCGTCGTCTCTCGACGAACAAAAGTGTGCCCGCGCGCATTTAAAAACGGAATTCTAGACGACGACGCCACGCCGAAAAGGAGAAAACTATGTCCCTGAGGGCTTGTTTAAGGAGGAACGAGTATAAAAACGATATAGAACTGAAAATTTACCATACGTATCTAAAAATCAACTCGATTTAAAAATAACTAGGTCTTAATATCGTGGGACAATACTCAAGAGATTATATGTTGCATCTTAAAGGCAAAAAGTGCATTCTTGACTATGAGCTCTTTTTTCAAGAGCCATGATCTCACTCTAGAAACAAAAATAAGGCTCCTTAAATGTTATGTGTACTCAGTGTTTCTATACGGAGTAAAAACGTGGACATTGAAGGCGAAAACTCCATTCAAACTTTAGGCTTTTAAGCTATGGTTGTGCAGAAGGATCCTGAAGATACCATGGACAGACAAAGTCACCAATGAAGAAGTACTACTTAGGATGAACACAACCGCAGATTTAGTCAACATCGTGAAGGGCCGTAAGCTGCAGTACTTGGGACATATAATGCAAAATCAAAGCAGATAGGGGCCACTCCAATCCATTTTGCAAGGTAAAATTTAAGGAAAAAGGGCCCCAGGTCGAAGAAGAATATCCTGACTTGCGAACTTGAGAGCATGGTGTAGAAAGACCTCAACACAGTTATTCCGTATAGCAACCAACAAAATAATCATAACCAGAATGATCGCCAATGTTCGGAACGGACAGGCGCCCTAAGAAAAAGGATTTATGGCTAGTTGCACCAACAAATCTTAAGCTGCAGCTTAGCCCAGCCCAGCTTATAGATAGGTCTGCTCTAAGTCTCACTTACGTTGCACCATAATTTTCGATTGTTATCCAAGCACTACACGTGGCAATCCACTGCGGAAACCTGAAAATTGTTTTAAGACTCAATGGTGCAAAGCGTATGTTTCGTAAGCTGAGCTTAATGCGCGCCTTAAGCTTAAGATCTGTTGGTGCAACCAGGCATTAATGTTCTTTTATAAAGATTTAGGATTATTTTTTAACGATATTTTCTGAATTCACTGCTTTACATAAACTCTCTTCTTTATTTATATAGAGATGTGATTTTAGTACTTACTTGTAAGTTGGCGGGGTCAGGATCAGGACTTCCGGTCTGATCTTCAAACGGCATTCCAACTTACAGGAAGGATTACCGATAAACATCTTGGAGGAGGATCGGATCAAAAAACATGGAGGGATGAAAGGATGACCAACAAAAATCTAAGCGGAGGAGAGGATCATCAATAAACCGGGAATAGAAGGAAAGGATTATTCTCTCCTCCGCCTAGATTTTTATCGGCAATCCTTCCTGTAATTTGGAGGGACTGAGGCTCAGATCCTGATCCTGCTCCCCGCCAACTCACCACTACTGAGGCTCATCATCACGATTGCCCCAATAAATGTTCCTTCGTTTTGTCAAAAATATTACTCTATTAAATCTTTTTTCTTCCCATTGGTATCTGTTTAATTTAGTCTGTTGCGTACTTTGTATTTACGCATACGTTGCACAGTTATTTTGTTGCTACTTTGCTAATAGCTTGAGGGATTGATTTCAGTTCCAAGATGATATGGACTGTTTATAATAATTGTATTGAAAGGTGGCAAAATAATAAACGTTAAGTTTTGTCTAATTTCGTTAAAATATTTTACCAAAAAATATCTCAGTAGGAAAGTAAAAAATCTGTTTTTATTTCTATATTATCACTTTAAAATATATTATCGAAATGCCACCAAAAAACCGTTAAAGTATTTGTTTGCAAATCTTATAAATAATCTAGGATACCGTTAAGACCACCCAAGAATTTTAATATTTTTAGTCAAAATCGGAAACGGCATTTTGCCCAGGCAATTGTATGTAGAAAAAGGCACATCCTCTCTATTCTATTTATTTTACAATCTGCACCAAGATGTGAATAGAAAGACAATTCTTTTTGATTATATTTAAAGTTTTATTTAATGGCACATTTGTAAATAAACTCTTTATGTCAAAACTTACTAAAATATTATTTGGATTAAACTCAATATTTGATAATTTGTTTAAAAAATATTTTTTATAAATGTGTCATTATTATTTGTAAATGGTTTTATAATATTTAATAAAAATTTTGATAGTTCACTACAAGGATAATTGATGGTACTATAAATGGGTCTAAGTGGAATATTCGCTTTATGAATTTTCGGTACTCCATAAAAATGTGGTGTCTTACTGTAATGAGGTGTCATTAATTTTCTTTGATAGTACGTTAGATCATTTTTAAATTTGAATAAAGTTTTATAGATTTTGTTTTCCGGTGTCTTCGTTGGATTCTTCGTTAATTTGGTATACGGTCCATTTGTAATTAGATCTGTAATTTTGTCCTCATATTGAATTTTATCCATTATTACAGTTGCATTTCCTTTATCCGCTAGTAGAATTGTTATGAAGTCATCATTTTTTTAAGTTCTTAAAGCTTTCATTTCCTCTTTGCTGATGTTGTGTTCAATTGTATTAGATTTTTCCAATTCAAGTTCACATAGTCCTTTTTCATGAGTTGGTAAACACTGGGATATTTTTTCATATTCTATTCTATCTAAAACTAAACCTAACAGTGAACAAGAAAGAACAAAGAATTGTATTTATAAAATACCTTGTGAATGCGAACAATTTATTTAGGTGAAACATCAAGACCATTAAACGTTAGAATAAGTGAACATCAGTCTTATATTAAAAATAGAGAATTTGATAAGTAAGATGTGGTTACCCATAATGAAAGAGGAAGTCAATAGAAAGAAAATACCACGATTAGTAAGTCAATAACTTATCGAGTTAGTACAAATTTTATATTTTAGTATTACTTATTGTATATCTATGTATTATTAATATTATTTATAATTTATATAACATATTAAAGTCAGAATTTGGTATTAGTTTTTTAAAAGTAAATTAAATGTAAGACCAAATACTTACGATGTCGGTATAGTATCACGAGGTTTTTTCCTGGTTTCCCTCCTGATTTACTATGGAATCTCTAACGGGAGAATTTTACTGTCATCGTTGCATTTGGTTGTCTTTTTAAAGACAGATCACATGCTATGATTTTTTTGTGACGGATATTCTTGAGTTGGGATTGATTTCATGTAATCGAATGAACTATCTTTTAGTAAAGTCGTCCCAGGAACGCAACTCATAAATATTGGCGATATAATTTTAAAGTAGAAGTATAATATACGTCTGAATTGCCAATATAAATGAGTCAGGTTAAATAAATTATTAGAAGAATTTTTTTTACTTAGCAACAACATTTTTGTTTATTTTAGTAGTATTTTGTATTTTGACAACGAAATCCGATTTGGGCTTCGAAACGTTAGTAAAATCATTTTTTTGGTAAAATTATGGCTTATTTCCCATTAAAAGTAATTTATTATAAAAATGCCACAAGAAAATAGCTTCATAACAACAAAACTTGGGTTATTTCAATTTTTCACTTAAATTTTAAAACTATGTAAAAAATGTAACTAAATCTTGTTATTACCTACAACTTTGCTATAACTTTTTCCTCTTTCACTTGTAGTTTTGCGAAAAATCGTGATAAACCCTGTTTTATCCTTTCAAACTCACCCCCTTCAACTTTCCGATGTCAGATTGCCAGTAATAGCTATTTGTATAACAAGGGAGGAAAGTGTAACTTTTCCTCCCGAGAATGAAGTTTACTGCCCGACGCGTAGCGGAGGGCAGTAATCATTCAAGGGAGGAAAAGGCACTTTACTCCCATGTTATACATATGGGTTTTCCACCTTCCTCAAATAACAAGTCATTTTTTCATTTTTACTTAATTTATTTATGTAACTAACCAACAAAATTTATTAGAACTAAAACAACAAGTAGGTACAATATAACTGTCAACTGTCAAATATAGGTCAAATTATTAATGTAAACATTGTTAAATCAAAATAACAATTTACTGTTTTTTACCATTCTGCAAAATACAGGATGTTTTATAAATAAACGTTAAAATGTATAGATACTCCGTAATAGAAAATAGATATTATACAGGGCGTCAATAAGTTATATTTCATGAATGAAATACCATGACGTCACTTTTACTTTTCCTCCCTAGGGAGGAAAAATATTTTCCTCCCTAGGGAGGAAAAGTACAACTTTGCTCCCTACAATCAGGTCCGGAAAAATATACTTTCGGTAGAGGGAGGTGGAAAATAATTTTTCCTTCCACTTTTATTATATTTTCTTCCTCTTCCAATGGATTCCATCCTGCTACTACACTTTTTCTTTCAATTTTTACCACTTTCAAAGGCTAGGCCCTGGTCTAGCATTTATGAATCATCAACCAATTCAAAGCGTTGGTGCTTTCTGTGACATACCATTTTTCATGTATAGAACTTAAAATTGTTTGATACAATTTTTTTGTTTGTACTTTTCAGACTATTCTCATAAGGTTTCTTTATATTCTCAAATGATAAAGCAAAAAAGTACTATTATTTCCTTAACATATTTAGAGGAAGTATTTACGTATCACTTTAAATGTAGTTCGTCATATTTCGGATCGTATCTGAATAATACATACATATTAAATTTATATGCTGCATTTAGAAAATATGTTTATGTAATCGTATATACGTTATTTCAAGAATGAAACACGCGCAGCTGCCTTTTCTCAACTGCCTGAGGGACAATTACCCCAATTCTCTGGTAATATTTTAAGCCAATTCGCTGACAATCTGATTTTCAAAGACGTCGACTGCAATATACCTGCTTTAAGTAAGGACTTACTCATTCGCGAGTTGTAAAGCTCGACGCTTAATCGAAGATTATAGAGCGAAAGCTGCGGAAAGCTTTCGGAGCGAATGGCGCGAAAATAATTTACACCATGTCGCGATTTCCGGCAATGACAACGACGCAAAATCATTGGCGTTCACAAACTATTATCAGAGGGTCTGCTTGTATTTACTTGCTTAACATTATTAAAGCTCTACGTAAATATATACCCACAAAAAAGACGATTCAAGATGATTCAAGGCGATAATTTATTTATTGTACTAAGTACCATCATGTATTTTTTCAATGTATTAATACTCTGGGCTAATTAGCAAAATACAAGGAAAAGTTATTTACCAGCAATTTTATTACTGGAATCGAATCTTATGATTGTATACAGCGTGTCTACTTAAGTTGGAAACATATGGGAAACTTTTTTGTTATTCATTTTACGAAAAAACATCAATACCATACATAAAAGGACTATCCGAGAAACTTAAAACAATAGGAAATAAATTCAACATTTCAACAACATTCAAAACAAACAACACATTGAGATCTATTCTATCTAAGACTAAACCTAACAATGAACAAGAAAGGACAAAGAATTGTATTTATAAAATACCTTGTGAATGCGAACAGTTTTATATAGGTGAAACATCAAGACCATTAAACGTTAGAATAAGTGAACATCAATCTTATATTAAAAATAGAGAGTTTGATAGATCTCAAATATGTCAACACGCATGGGATAATGAACATAGAGTTCAGTGGAGAGATTCAAGTATAGTCCTGAAAGAAACAGATAGTAAAAAGAGAAAAATCAAAGAAGCGGCTCTAATTATGCTAAACGAAACCAATTGTGTCGCAAATTCCTCGGTGGAATGCAGTAGGATATGGATACCGATCCTGAAAGAGGAAGTCAATAGAAAGAAAATACCACAATTAGTAAGTCAATAGTCGAGTTAGTACATATTTTATATTTTAGTATTACTTATATATCCATGTATTATTGATATTATTTATAATTTAAACAAAATTATAGTAAAGACAGAATTTGGTATTAATTTTGAGAGTAATTTAAATGTAAGACCAAATACTTACGATGTCGGGATAGTATCACGAGGTTTTTACTGGTTTTCCCTCGTGATTTACTATGAGATCTCTAATTTTAATATCACCGTTGCATGTGGTTGTCTTTTTAAAGACAGATCACATGCTATGATTTTTTTGTGACGGATATTCTTGAGTTGGGGTTGATTTCATGTAATCGAATGAACTATCTTTCAGTAAAGTCGTCCCAGGAACGCAACTCATAAATATTGGCAATATCATTTTAAAGTCTTCTACTTTAAAATGTATCATATGTATCTGAATTGCCGATATAAATGAGTAAAATTAAATAAATTATTAGAAGAATTTTTTTACTAAACAACAACATTGTTGTTTCTGTTAGTAGTATTTTGTATTTTGACAACGGCACCCGATTTGGGCGTCGAAACGTTAATAAAAATCATTTTTTAATAATATTGTGGCTTATTTCCCATTATAAATAGTTAAAATAAATTAATATATTATAACAAAACAAAAGCAAGTTTGACATTTAATAATGCTTTAGTTAGATGGCTCTACTCGAGTTACTTGGAAACAAAAAAAGAATGAAGAACATTGCTCAATGGGAAGCCGAGAAAATGCATTTTTTAACGTATACCGATTTTTAACTTTGAGATTACATTTTCTCCAACCTCATTTTTTATTTTAATTTTGTTATTTTTGGCAATTTTTACTCGTAATATCGATAGTTTTTATTAGAATAATATATGTTGTAAGTATTTTAATATGAAAATTGGTGTGTAGAAAGAGGACAAAAACAAAAAGCTGATGGTTCGAAAATTATAATCGTATTGTTTATATCTTTGCCGTAAATGCCGGTCAAATTTGACCGGTTGTATCTAAGGAACCACTCATCACAATTAAACGATTTTTCTTTTAGAAGAAACGCCCTGCCGTTTTTTTTAATACCGTTTTCGTGATTTAATTTCATTTAATATTTCCGATTTTTTTTAGATAAACTTACTACAAGTGTACCTTTTAAAGTTAAAAACATAAATATTCTCATTTGAAAACTGTATAATTATTTAAACAATTTTTATTTAAACAAATTAAAATATTGTGTTATAATAAATAAATTAATTTATTATAACAAAACAAAAGCAAGTTTGACATTTAACCCCGGCGCATATTGAACCTAAGCGAGTCACAACCTGCGGCGGTGGGACGGGTGACCTGTGCAGTTATTTTTCTAGCGTGCCGCATATTGAACACAAGCTAACCCGACCATCGGCTGTCGCCGTAACGAATAGAGACGGGCAAAATAAATGCAAACGTGTAACGGTTACTATTGATACCGGTTCTCAGTGGTACTGAGTACAAATACTGATTACAAAATACTGATGTATCTGATCCTTGTACTGAATTGAGTAGACAACTAAAAAACGGTAGTTCCGTACATGTAACTAGTAACTTTTTAAAAATATTTTACACGTCCCTAGTAGTCGTAGCGGTATGACTTTCGAAAACATCGAATTTGATCATAAGCGGTTGCATAAAAAGATATCTTACGCTGAGTATTCTATTTCTGCATACCTTTATAATAACAAGCATAAGTTAAACACTGCATTGATTGTGATTGCTAAAACGGTTCGCATGTTTTAAATAAGATTTTTGCTGATTATGTTTTTGCTAAAATATTAAAACACAAAAAATGCAATTCACAACCATCATTTAATTTTTAACGATAAACAAAAGTCTAATAAATATATGATGACAAGTTTAAAATTGATCTACTTTGCCGTAGACAGTGTCATTAATAGATATTTTTTACCATGAATAATTTTCCAATCATTGTGTGGATTTAGAAATACATACTAAACAATTTTTTGATCTGTATAAAGGAGATTATAATTATGACACATTATGGTACTCCTTATTTTTCAAATCTTGCTCTTGTAAACGCATAACTTTGATTTATTGGCTAAAGCCACACTAACTAGATACTTCACAAGAAATTAAAAATAATTAACATGTAAAAAATTCACTGTTTTAATCAGATATATTCCCTACTATTGAAATAAAATATTAAAACGAATAAACGAAAACTTGTAGAGTAGTGCTGATTGATACAACAGAGCAATAAAATGTTATTCATATCTTAATATATCGCCGCTTATTCATTTCAGATATTTCCATCTCGCAAACAAAAACACCAAAAAATATACATCTGGCGGTGAGTCACCCGTCCCAATGCCCAGAAAACTGTAGGTACGTTGACGACAGACCTTCCCAAGCTCGACCTGCGAACGCATGAACTGATAGTAGGATGCGCAGAACGGTCTACGCAGTCCGCCGAGGCAGGTTGTGTCTGGCTTAGGATCAATTTGCGCCGGGGCTTAATGATGCGTTAGTTCGATGGCTCTACTCGAGTTACTTGGGAACAAAAAAAGAATGAAGGAAATTGCTCCATGGGAAGCCGAGAAAATGCATTTTTTTAACGTATACCGATTTTGAACTTTGAGGGGTACATTTTCTCCAACCTAATTTTTGATTGGAATTTTGCTATTTTTGGCAATTTTCACACGTATTATCGATAGTTTTTATTATAATAATATATGTTATGAGGATTTTACAGATATGAAAATTGGTGTGGAGAAAGAGGACAAAAATAAAAAGGTGATGGTTTAAAAATTATGATCCTATTGTTTATATCTTTGCCGTAAATTTCGGTCAACTTTGACCGATTATATCTCAGGAACCACTCGTCATAATTAAACGTTTTTTCTTTTAAAAGAAGCATCCTGGCGCTGTCTTTCGAATACCGTTTTCAAAATTTAATTTAGTTTAATATTTTCCGAGATATTCTATTTGATTATAAGCCAAAAAATTGTTTATAATTTTAAAATATTCCTGAGGCCGCTTAAATAGTCCAATTTCAATTCTGTAAAGTACATTAGATAGGTATGGTGTCTTTTTATACAAAAATCATAGTTGTGCTTATGCATCATAATTATTGTGGTTATTATAGCGACCGTAAATTTTAATTTTTATTTCAATTGTTGCTAAACTGTTCATTTAATTTCCATCGGCTTCTGGAATTATAATCTATACGAAATGAGCTTTTATATTACCAAGTTATTTAATTATTGATAAACAATTACTTATCTAAAATTTTAGTTGAAAATTAAAGATTTTGTTGGAAAAACCCGCATTTTCCGGGGAAAATTTTCGTCGAAGTAAATCGGGAAAACAAGTCTCTATGCAGAATTTAATTACGGTGAAATTTTATTTGGTTGTTTTTGGTGTAAAGTTAAAATCTTTGAAATTATAGAGCAAAAATTGAGAAAAACACTACTTTCAGGCGCCATTTTGTTTATAATATAAAAAAAAGTAGCACACTATCTGCGGACTTTGCATACCTATATTATTAATATATACAATCATAAGATTCGATTCCAGCAATAAAATAACTGGTAAATAACTTTTCCCAAAAATGGCCTATTCTCCGATAATATCTGCCCAGACCCAGACTATAAGTTTTTTTACCAGCATTTAAACTCCCTCTATAAAAATTTAATTCAATTTAATATATGTATGCACCACTCAATATCCAGTATCTGCTGGCTACAGGCTCACAACAAATATTATACAACATCATTATAGATTTCTTGACAGACACATGTACGGTTCTATAAGATTTGTACGCGAGCATCGAATTTCTTAGCGCAGTTTGCTTACCGTACTGTCTTCTATTAATTTTCCGTTAATTTCGTATTAGGGAGAGAATTGTGTATTTGTCTGACTGGAGAATCTATTGCAACTGGCTGAATGTTTATGCTTCTTTTTAGGGAGCCTGTCCGTTCCGAACTTTGGCGATCATTCTGGCTATGACGATTTTGTTGCTTGCTATACGGAATAGTTATGTTGAGGTCTTTCTATACCATGCACTCAGTGTAGCAAGCGAAATCTGCGGTTGTGTTAATCCTTCGTAGCACTTCTTCATTGGTGACTTTGTCTGTCAATGGTATCTTCACATTCCTTTTGTGCAACCATAGCTCAAAAGCCTTTGATAGAGTTTCCACCTTCATTGTCCACGTTTCTACTCCGTATATTATTTTTGTTTCTAGGGTGAGGTCACGGCTCTTGAACACAGAGCTCATAGTCAAGAATGCAATTTTTGCCTTTCAGATGCGACACCTAATCTCTTGGGTATTGCCCCACGACTCATTGATTATAGTTCCCAAGTAGTCGTATTGTGAGCCACGTTCAATTCTCATTTGGTTCACATACAGATTTGCTCCAGTTATGTTTCCCTTGCTGATGATCATTAGCTTGGTTTTGCTGGTGTTTATATCCAGTCCATATGTTCTACTTGTTTCCGTTATTTTGTTCATTATGGTATTGGAAAACACTATTGTATCATTTGCATACCGCAGGTTACTGAGCTGGACTCTATTTATTGAGATGCCTTCATCAATATCTTTTAGAGTCTCTTCAAAAATGTGCCCTGAGTACAGATTGAATATCAGCCGTGAAATTATGCTATGTCTATGCCACTAAAAAAATGCTTAACATATTTTTGGTTTAATACTGCTTGTCGGTTTTTTTACCTATCTCCCTAGAAGTCATTAAAGAAACTACGACAAAACTAAATTATGAGGACATTGTTTGGATTTTATTTAAAAAAAATTTTCAAATAATTTTCTATTTTCTTCGCCATGCTTAGACATTGATAAAACAGTGATGGATTTGGCCGTTACTTGAAGAAAGTTAATTTTATCTCAGAATTCTTTTTCTTGATGTGTCTAACCGTGACGAACGTTAGCGATAATCATGACAATCTTTACTGTATCTGCAGCAACTCGGAAAAGCTGCACAGATGTTATGTTGAACCAGGTTCTGAGGTTTTTTAACCAGGATGTTCTTCGTCTTCCTGGACCTCGCTTTCCAAATATTTTTCCTCAAATTATCTCAGGAATCTATGTCAGAATAAATCACCGACAACTTTTATTTTCTACACTTCCACAAAATGTATTACAATTTATTATCACTACATTATCACTACTTCTGAAGTGATGCATTTTTAATATGCGTCTACACTTTATAGTCTTTAACTGAGACCTGAGAGCTGTTTGTCTCAAGTTGACCATTCAGATATGGTTTGGCCACGTACAACGTGTGGAAGACGACAGATTACCCAAGCAAGTACAGATGGGCACCAAAAGGACGACGGAAAAGAGGAAGACCTAGGAAAAGCTGTATATAAGGAATTCATAGGGAAATCAGAGAAAGAGGCTTGAACGAAGACATGTGCTACGATCGAGAACAATGGCGATTGAGAATCGGAAGACGTCGTAGAACGTTATGAACCGATTATATATATGACCATTCAGAATTAAATCCGTATTTAAAATTTCTAAATTTCCATAAATTCTAACAAAGATATCTTAAGGCCCTTATTTTGAATATGGAAAATTTGAAATTGTTCATTAAAAGACTGATTATAATCTAAATATAAGGTGAAGTACATATATAAAATCTATTTTTCTATTATTAAAAGCCTTTTGTGTGTCTGCTATACGTTTGATAAGGGCTCTACTCGTTTGACCTATGTAATTTTTTGGGAAGTCACCATAAGTAAATTTATATAAACCACTGTGTAAGTGCTTGTTCTTTCAACAAGAAGTGCTTTTCAACAAGAAGGGCTATAAGTGTTTTTTCTTGTAACAACAAAAGCCAAAGAACCACCCATACTCCTAATGTTATTAACAGAGGCGTGCGGTCCATGGAAGCGGGGGAAGCACCGCTTCCCTATACTTCGATAGAAGAAAATATATTTTTAATTAATATTTAATTATCAACAAATTTTCCCTAATCTAAATAATCTAGGATGTAGACAATAGGATCGAAAATATTAAAAATTTATCGCATAAACGACCTCAAATAATAATATACACACAATTTAACGCATCCTATACCAAGAGCCGTGCCTGTATGGAAGCTCTTTTCAAAATCAGCGCAGTTGATCCATTGAAAATGTTGGCCGGCGTGGTCAGGGTTTAATGACCGCACTGACAAGTCATCTTGAGTTCGTGCGAATTTTCTTACAGTGGAAGCGATTTGCTGTTCGCCTTACGCCAGCATTTACTTATAAGTCAGTCGAAATTCGTAGGTATACGAGGCGACGTTTTTTTAAATTGTAAATTTTGTGCTGTCGTTTATCTTTTTCTGCAATGGAAGGAGCGAGTGGACCGTGTGGATTTATGAATAATATAGAAAACTGTGTTTGTATTTGTATTGTGTGTAGTTTATTAAAAAAAGGATTTTCAAGTCGAAGTTATCAAGAGAAAGTGGACATTATTGTCTGGTAGGTCAAAGGAGCCCATTAATTTGGAGACAAAAGTGGAAAAATCGGCAAAGAAATTTACCAGACATTTCCATGTGGGTTTTATGAAAAATATGAATGGTTAACTGGATGCAAAATTGTATCAAAATTATTTTGTTGGCCCTGTATTCTTTTTAATACAAGCGAAAAAACACATTGCAGCTCGGTCGGCATTATAGTCCTGTCGCCAGGGGGGGTACAACGGCCTTCTTAATTCAGATGGACTTACCTAAGTTTTTTTATGTATTTTGGCCCGTAGAATACGAATTTTTTGGGTAACAGCTGATCCGGATGTCGATAAGATTGTTATAAACAAAAAAGTTGAGGAATTACATAACAGCGATTTCTCGCAAAAAAAATTTTTTTTTGTATTTTTTGAGTCATTCTAACCAAAAAATGTTCCTACAAGTTTTTTCGTAGAATGCATAGTTTTCGAGATAAACGCGGTTGAACTTTCAAAAAATCGAAAAATTGCAATTTTTGAACCCGAATAACCTTTGAATAAAAAATAAAATAGCAATTCTGCTTACCACCTTTAAAAGTTTGAGTCAAATTATATCTGTTTTGAATATTTTCATTGCTAGAAATTTATTTTTTGATTGTTAAAAAAAGCTATAAACACATAGTGTTTTCCGTGCCTAATACATGCGTTTTAATGCATGCTATGTAGAAATAGCCCCGCTTGCACTTTTACCTCTTCTACCTACTCGTTCGATTTTACATCACTCAAGCATTAGCTTGTGTTTATAGCTTTTTTTAACAACAAAATAATAAATTTTCAGCAATACAAATAATTAAAACCGATATAATTTGACTTAAACTTTCAAATGCGGTAAGCAGAATTGCTATTTTATTTTTTAATAAAAAGTTATTCGGGTTCAAAAATTGCAATTTTTCGATTTTTTGAAAGTTCAACCGCGTTTATCTCAAAAACTATGCATCCTACGAAAAAATTTGTAGGAACATTTTTTGGTTAGAATGGCCCAAAAAATACAAAAAAATGTTTTGTTGTGCGAGAAATCGCTGTTATGTGATTCCTTAACTTCTTGGTTTATAACAATCTTATCGACATCCGGATCAACTGTAACCCAAAAAATTCGTGTTCTACAGGTCAAAATACATAAAAAAAACTTGGGTAAGTCCATCTGAATACAGGAGGCCGTTGTACCCCCCCTGGCGACAGGACTATTACAGATTTAAATAATTTTCATAAAAGTGTAAAGCGACATGTAAATAGTAAGTGCCATTTAAGTGCTACAATTAAAGAAAAAACATTCGGGGCATATCGCATTGAACATAGTTTGGACAATCATTTAAAAATAAGCCATATACTTCACAATGAAAGCGTTAAGAAAAATAGGGATGTGTTAAAACGGTTGATTGATGTAACTTGTTTCTTGGGAGAACATGAATTAAGTTTCAGAGGTCATAATGAAACAAGTGAATCGACCAATCGAGGAAATTATATCGACCTTGTAAATTTTTTGGCAAAATATGATGAAACCCTAAAAAATCATTTTATCAATTCCACAGTTTTCCGAGGTACCTCAAACACAATCCAAAATGACTTAATTAAATGTACTGCTGACGTTGTAATGGATCATATTAAAAATGAGATAAAAAAAAGTTCCATTTGTTTCAATTGCACTTGATGAAACAACAGATGTAACTAATTTTTGTCAGTTACCTATTGTTGTGCGATATGTGGTTGATGGTATTCCTTAAGAGAGATTTTTAGAATTCGTGAACATAACTGGCGATCGGACTGCAGAGGCTATGTTTCAAATTGTGTGTGATACTATTTCTAAGCTACGTTAAAGTTTTCTTTTCGACGCTAAGTGGCTTGGCATCCTATTTTTCAAAATCATCAAAAAGAACGCATGCTTTGGATATGCACGTTCAGAAAAGGTTTCCAAAAGTTGCTCAGACGAGATGGAACCACAATGGACGCTTAGTGCAAACGGTGTTTCAATACCGTGATTCATTGATAGACTTTTTTCAAGACGTTTGGGATAATAAAGAAAAATGGGATGCTGAGACTGTTACTGCTGCTAAGGGGTACTTACATTGGCTTAAAGAAAATTTCGATTTCAATTTTTTGCTAAATGTTTTTGAAGATATTTTTCCTTTTACTGATATTTTATTCGACATTTTACAGACGAAGTCAAATGACATTGGATTTTGTGTAAGACAAATAGATGAGTTTCGAAATACACTAATTAAAAAACGAGAGCAGTTCAAAAATATTTGGGAGAAAAATGTAACTATGGGGTTAGAACCTGAAAGTAAAAGAATAAAGATTGCTAATGTCGGCGATAGAGAGACCTCCTATCGACGATTATACATCGAAATTTTTGACAATATCATACAACAAATGAATTCTCGATTTCAAAATTTTAACGGTTTTAACAATGAATTGTATCACCCGAATGTCTTTCTCAAGGGGCGTGCAAGTCTCTCAGTCTGGGTTAAACACTATTACTTGCTTGCTTGCTTCGTTTTACAGGTAATTTTTTATAGTTTTTGTTTTTAATCCATATAAGTTAACAAGTAGTATAATATTAGGTATATACCTACTATTTACCTATTAAGTAGGTACATATTTATCATAGTATATATTTTGATCTCGACCCCCATAAGAAAATAATTTTATACTCTTACTGAATCGCTTCCCCTTCCGAAAATGTCACCGCACGCCACTGGTTATTAACTAGTTTTTTATCTATTGTAGCGACGAAAATGGTTTAACTTGACCACTACCGGACATTCTAGGGCAACAGTCAATAAAGTCAAAATAGCGATGTAATTGCCCAACAAACCAGCCCTAAAGAATGGCTCAAATCAACATTTATTGCAATACTAAAAAAAGCCAACAGCAAGTATTGCAAAGAATACAGAACAATTAGTTTACTGAGCCATGTGTTTAAGTTGTTCCTAAAAATCGTTAATTCAAGAATATATACCAAATGTGAAGAAAACATCGGCAAATCTCAGTTTGGTTTCAAGAGTGGTTACGGTACACGGGAGGCACTGTTTAGCATTGAGGTTCTTCTACAGAGATGTCGGGATGTGAAGGTTGATGTACATGCCTGCTTCGTTGACTATGAGAAGGCATTCGACACTGTTCAACATGATAAGTTAATGGGTAAACTAAAAGAAATAGGCCTGGATGGACGAGACATTCGGATAATAGCCAATTTGTACTGGAATCAAACAGCTGACATCAGAATTAACAACCAGAGATCTGAAGAATTTTTTATTCTGAGAGGAGTTAGACAAGGTTGCGTGCTCTCCCCGCTTCTGTTTAATTTTTATGCAGAAAAGATCTTCTGAGAAGCAGTGGAAAACAGAACAGAGGCTATAATTGCCAATTGAATAGTCATCAACAATCTGAGATATGCTGATGACACAGTTCTGCTAGCAACGGATAGGGATGATTTGCAGGCACTCCTACATTCAGTGACAGACCATAGCCAACAAATGGACCTGAAAATAAACATAAAGAAAACCCAATGGATTGTCATCAGCAAAAACAAAAATATAGCTATTAACTTGGCAGATATTAGAATAAATGGAGACATGGTGCAGAGAGAACAAGTATACAAGTATTTAGACTGCTGGGTGAATGAAAAATGGGACTTATCACAATCAAATTCAGAATAGAGCAAGAGCGAACATCATTTAGAAAAATGCAAAAGGTTCGTGGATGAACAGAGTAACAAATCAAGCGGTAATGCAGCGGCTAAAGAAAGAAAGATAAGTATTGAATATCATAAAACGAAGAAAACCAGAGTACTTTGCCCAAGTGATTAAAAATCCGGAATATAAAATGCTACATATAATTATCCAAGAAAAGATAGAGGGAGAAAAAACATTCTGGGTTAGGAACTTCCGTCAGTGGTATGGAGTGAGCACCACGACACTATTTAGATCAGCTCTGGACAAAGTAAAGATCATGCGACTGATCGCTAATGGTCTAAGAGGACAAGGCACTTAAAAAAGAAGAAGTGCCCAATAACCTTAAAAAAGATATGAAGTTATGTCTTTTTTTATACTTCACTTAACTTACAATGTTATACCTTTGGCACATCCTGAGGAGAAGGCAGACACTATATATTTAGATTTTGAAAGATTTTAAAAAAAAGTACGTCCTGGTGAAAAGGTAAAAAAAATTGAAAATAAAAGACAGCTTTTATGTTTCATTTCGGATCAGAGATGATCAATCATCCCCTTGGTTCGTTTCACTCTCTCCAGAGATCTTCAGAGGGGCTATATTATGATCTGCTCCGTAAAAAAATTTTGTAATATACCCTTCTAGACCTGGATCCCGCGTACCAAAAAAAAAGTTGATTAATAGCAAGCTGAAAATTTGTTAATAGCTTAACCGTGTCTAGTCGGACAAACTTTGATGTACGGACACACTGGAACAGGGAAAGTTTTAACTGTGGAATAGTTTAAAAATTTGAAACGTCAGATTACGAAAACGTCCCATGTATTTTGTCGGACAGAACATCCAATTGATTTGTTTCCCTTTCATTAAACTCTCATGCAAAAATCAAACTGCTATTACTAACCAACATGATTCCTGTCATTTGACATGTTCTTCTTGTTCCACTCATTAAAAAGCCTTAGTTGGTGATAAACACCAGTCTGATTTTTGCATGAGAGCTTAATGAAATGGTAACAAATCAATTGGAAGTTCTGTCCGATAAAATACGTGGAACGTTTTCGTAGTCTAACGTTCCAAATTTTTAACCTGTTCCACAATTAAAACTTCCCCTGTTCAAGTGTTCCCATACATCAAAGTTTGTTCGACTAGACACCGTTAAGTTATTAACAAATTTTCAGCTTGCTATTAATCAACTTTTTTTGATACACGGGATCCAGGTCTATTCTTTTATAACATAGAAAATTGTTTGTTTGTTTTTATGTTGTAGTGTTAAAAATTATTTTGATTTAATAATACAAGTCAGTATAATAATTTTGAAATTTCTTTTTATGAAAAAGCTCAATTTTGTATATATTTTACTCGGAATCCATCAGCTTTCCTTAAAATATCAGCTTTTATACCAAGCTCTCATTATAGTAGAAAGGTAAATAAAAGTTAAAGGGTAAAATTAAAGTATATGTGTAAATTTCTTAAGAAATAGTACCTTAACATCACCGACAAAATTTATGACGTACGGCAATGGACGACAAGAACGATTACGCAGGAATTAGAATTAGAAGTTGGGAATGAAGTTGAGAATGGGCGGGAAAAGAGTGAAGTGATTTTCTTAGAAGTTTGTTCACATTATCTTCGTTTTATTTCCGTCAATGTGAATATGAATAAGTTTCTTGATAAAATTTGATTGAAAAGTTTTGTTGTATTTACGAAGCCGTTTCCGACTTGTTTCGAACGCCGAAAGGTTTACATTGTAGCAAAGTGGCTTATCTATTTTGGGAGCCTTTGTATTTTGTGTTCTGCACAAAGGGATAAGACTAGGATTTGATTATATTAGTAGTACGAGTAGCTTTAAATATATAACGTTTATTTGGAAGTTACGTATTTTTAGAAATTTTGTAAGAAGACAATTTAAAAATTATAAAGCGAGCGAAAATGTATTACTGTCAACATTTTTATTTTCAGTTTCTTTTTTAGTCATTTTCTTAAATTTTTCATCTACATTGTATTAATAATTATTGTATCGTATTTTTCTGTCTGTCGCAGTTCTCACATGTTGATTTTTTTTTATTTCTATCTAATTAAATGTTGTCTTTAAATCTAACTCTTTCTTCTTTTGGTATCATAACCCTGGATGGGTCTTTGCGTGTCTGGCTATGTCCTTCCATACATACGTCTCTTATGCCCTTCTCGTCCATTGTCTTACATTCATAGCTTTCAGGTCTTTTAAGTAGTTATGCAATCATCTTGTTCTGGGTGTTCCTTTTTTCATAATTATGTTATTTCCTTTATTGATTTTATGCCTTTAAATCTATAGATATTAAAAATAATATAATTATCTTTTATTTATTAAAATTCAACAATAAAACTATTAAGTTTTGATTATTGAATAAGAAGGGTCAATAAATAATAATTGAACTAAGTACTCACCAAGTTGATATATGCGATATATCAAAAGACAGAGGCAAAGCTTTTTTTCTAGTTTTATTGACTTTAAAAACAAGGATTGCTCATTTCGGTATCTCATCATCATCATCAACATTTGCTTCTGTCTCCAAAGTTGAACCAAGGGCTACCCTAATTTTTCTTTCAGCTCTATCGGTCTTTAGCTTCCTGCACAAAAGTTCTCAGTGATTCTTTTGACGACATTTGTGCATCGTTTAGGTAGTCTACCCTTGTTTCTTCTGTCTGCTCGTGGTCTCTACACTACTCCGTATTCACTCTGGCTACATGGCCCACCCAGGTCTACTTCAGCCAAACTATGCGCTCTGTGGCATCTGTGACGCCTGCCCTGCTTTCGATTTCCTGTCCCTGAGACTCAATACAGCTGATGAGCATTCTTCTTTACTTTTTGAGTTTGGTTACTGTAGCCTGGGTTAATAAAAACGATTCGAAGCCGTAAATCAGTTTCCTTACAGACAGCATCTAATTCAGTACCTAAGCATAGTTCCAATATCTTTTAAGTTATCTGTTATCAGGACTATGCAATCCGCACAGAAATTCCGTAAAACGTTTGGACACTATAGGTATACTTGTGCCCATCTCTTCTTAAATACCAAACCTTCAACATGCGAAATTTGCAATGTAGTAAATAGTATAAAGCATTTCCTGATAGACTGTCAATAAGACTGTTAAATATGTAATTGAAAGACATTCTTCCAATTTTCCAAATAACTTGAAATCATAGTTGACAAAAATTTTGTTCCGAACAATTTTTACAACAACAATTAGGTTAATATAGTGTCTTGCGTTGGGGTCTTTCCGTAAGAAAACTCTAACATTTTCTATCAAGACAAGATGAAGAACAAGGTATATTTCAAAAATCTACGATTTGAGCAGCGCGTAAGGAAATGGACAAGTCACAAAATTTCACAATAAAAAGCGAATATTTCGCGAAATGAATATCAGATCGAAAAGCTTAAAAAATATTTTTTTTAAAATCTATCGAATGATACCAAACACGACCGACAGAGAGGGGTGGGAGGTAACTTTAAAATCTTAAATAGAAACCCCGCAATATTTCGCGAAATGAACATCAGATCGAAAAGCTGAAAACTACATGTTCAATATTTTCCCAAAAACTTACGAATGGCGTGATTTGGGGTATTTTAAAATCTTAAATAGGATCCCCATTTTTATTGCAGATTTGGATTCGTTACGTAAAAATAAGAAACTTTTATTCCAGACATTTTTTGAATTATGGATAGATGGCGCTGTAAAAAATATTTTTGGAGATGGAAAATTAAATTAATACATAGAATATCCCCACTAAAATGAAAAACTTAACTTTTTTGGATTTACGACCTAATGTTCACAAGCCAATAGGTCCCAATGGTGATTTAGTAACTGCAAATTTAGCATCCAACGCTCTCCACTATAATAACTTTTGAGCGGATTCGATTTTATGAAAAATAAAAATATAAATTATTATTGAAAATATGATTGTCCTGTAACTTTTAAAATATATATTCCTTAGCAGTTCCTTTTAAAAATCTATAAATCTGAAATATTCATGTTCGCCATTGAATGCGTTTATGTCATTTTGCCAAGAGAGATCTCCCGCGTCCGTCGCAGTCCCCATCCCGACTCTTCTTTCCTTTTCGCCAATCCTTTCAAAGGATAATTTTTCTCCGAAAGTTAATAAGACAGTATCCATCAAAATCGAAAAAGAAATGCATCACAATGCTCTCAAGAGGCGTCAAAGAAAAAGAATACGAAAAAAATGAATAAAAAAGGGAAAAGAAAAGGCACAACTTTCGGTATTAATTCAGCCGATGGCTATCTCGCTGCTTGCTGCTTGAGATTTAAAGACAAATTCTTTTTCTTACGGTTTTTATTTTCTTCTCTTTGTCTGTCAGAAAAGATTTTTTGATTAAAAATCACGAATGCATACATAAAGGGACATTATGGCTGTGATATGCAATCCGCATCAATCGACTTTAGTTTTTTCTTTGCTTTTTTTTGGTTTTGAGGGAGTAAAAAACATTTGGGAAATCAACCAAATAAGAACACAAAATATCTAAAACTTAATAAACTTCACAAGTTGTAAAACAAAATTAATTAAAAAATGTCAATCCATTATTTTTATTATAAAAAAATTATAGAAAGATGAGGCCCATTTAAAACTGATATAAATTTAATCTAGAAGCTCATATTGCATTCATAGATATTGAAAATAGCCCTATCAAAGAATAATCTGACCCCAAAAAAATAAAGGAAGGATGAAAATTTGGGAATAGGTAGTTGAAATTGTCTATTATTATATAAGAAAAAGTTTACAATTCTACATCCCCTCCATTTTACAAAAATGGATGACTAATTCAATATTTTCGAGTTATTTGCGAGTAAATATGTTCATGTTTAACAAAATTAAACATGTTTTTGGACGGTTTTTCGGAGATAACTCAAAAAGTAAGTATTTTAGCGAAAAAAATATTCTTAGCAAAAATATAGCCCATCAAAAATTGAAAAAATGGTGTATACATGAGGTCTGTAGACCCAGTGGAAGCAGAGTTGCAGCTAATGAAAAGTAGGTTCTTCTTCGTCAAATTCCAAATCGAATATTTCAATGTGAAATAACCCAAAAACGGAGCACTTTTAGGGGAAAATTCATTTTAACTTTTTTAAAGTGTTTAAAAAAAGGTTTATTTTTGTTTAAAAAAAAACTTGTAATATTAAAAGTAAGTGAATTACGCTCCAAATATTGTTGGTCCCTTTTATTTTTTGGTAAAAAAATCGCTAAAATAACTAGCATCACAATAATTAGCATCACATATATGTTTTAACATTACCACTTCACAAGTTATTTTGTCTATGTATTATTTATATGATCTGTAGTTTCATCGCTTCAAAGTGCTTCGTTTTGAAAAAGCTGTAGTTAAAATGGCTTGAACGAGTAACTAATCACGAGTTTTTGCAAATTTTGAACAGCCATAGCATAACCAATTTTTGTCTAACAAGAAAACAAAAAATCAAAAATATTCAGAAAAGCAAAAGGTACATTTTATTACTCTTTGAGATTTTTGGTATTCCTAATTGTTTTTAAGTTAATTCAATAAACAATTACGCTTTTATCATAATTAAAAAAAATGATTTATTTTAAACCCAATTTTTTTCAAAACTTTAAATTAAAATTTAAATACTTTAAACCAATAAAACTTCTAGATAATATAAACAATATATAAGAAAAGTAACTTGTAAAGCGGTAACGATTAATTTTATTTGAGAAGCTAATTAAGGGGTGATTTTCGCCATGTTTTACCAAAAAATAAAAGGGACCAACAATATTTTGAGCGTAACTCACTTACTTTTAATGTTATAAGTTTTTTTAAAAAACAAAAATAAACCTTTTTTTACACTTTAAAAAAGTTGTAATGAATTTTCCCCGAAAAGTGCTTCGTTTCTTTTTGGTTATTTCACATTGAAATATTCGATTTGGAATTTGACGAAAAAGAACCTATATTTCATTAGCTCAAACCCTGCTTCTACTGGGTCTGCGGACCTCACGCATACACAATTTTTTTCAATTTTTTATAAGCTATATTTTTACTAAGAATATTTTTTTCGCTAAAATACTTACTTTTTGAGTTATCTCCGAAAAACCGTCCAAAAACATTTTTTTTTTTTTGGTTAAAAATGAACACATTCACTCGCAAATAACTCGAAAAGTATTGACTTTTCATTAGAAGGAAGTACTTAGGATTAGTCATTTTATCCAATTCCAGACTTATTTTGAACGTATATTTTTTCACCCCCGAGAAAAAATTTTCACCCCGTATTTTCCAATTTTTTTAAAATAGAGGGGTGTAACTTTTCCTTATATAATAATATACAATTTCAACTACCTATTGCCAAATTTTCATCCTTTCTTTATTTTTTTGGAAGTTTTCGTAAAATTTTGCATTTCTTGATCGGGCTAAAAGACCTTCTACCGAATCAATAGCAAACAATTTGAGAAAAATGTGATTATAACAATCAAAAGTATGTGTGCAGGAATGCAGCCAAATGAAACAAAACCAAAGAATAATCTAAGGTCTTAAAAAAGATAGGAAGCCTTTGAATGAAGACCCTACATAAAACTGACACTGATGACATAGAATAATATGTCGATATTTATAATTTTTCTACCTTTTACAGTATTGTAATGACCATAATGGTAGGGGAGCAAAATATGCTAAATGTGCAATCACTCGAGCGCTTTGGAGACCTATTGGGTTGTGAAGAGTAGGTTCTAAAACCAAAAAAAGTTAAGTAAAGTTTTTCATTTTAGTGGGTGCTTGCCATTTTTTAATTTAATTTTTCATTTCCAACAATCGTTTTTTCCGATTATAACGCCATCTATCCATAATTCGAAAAAATATTTCGAATAAAAGTTACTTATTTTTACGTAAGGAATCCAAATCTGCAATAAAAAATGGGGGTTTCTATTTAAGATTTTAAAGTAACCCCCCACCCCACTCCCGTGGGGAGTTGTGTTTGGTGCCATCCGATAGATTTTTCAAAAATATTGAATAAGTAAATTTTACAGTTTTTCGATCTGATGTTCATTTCGCGAAATATCGCGGGATTCGTATTTAAAATAATAAATTTACCCCCCACCCTTCTCCGTGGGGGTCGTATTTGGTATCATTCGATAGATTTTTGAAAAATATTGAACACATATTTTTTAGTTTTTCGATCTGTCATTCATTTCGCGAAATATTTCGGTTTTTCTTGTGAAATTTTGGGACTCACCCATTTCCTTACGCCCGGCTCAAATCGTCAGATTTTTTAAATATACACTCTTTTGCATGTACTTAACTTACCTTATCTTAATCTGACAATTTCGAGTTTTTTTAAGGATAGATTCTTTTTTCGGGCCCCCCTTAACGAACTCCCCTGTGTTAAGAGCCAATATATGGTAGAGGTACATCTGCAGTGTACCAGGTTTCTCCCCATATAATAATCTGACGCGCTCGAGTAACTGCAAAAATCCCCGCTTGGGCTCCCCTACCATAATGTAATCTTACGCCATAAAAACTGTTATGATGCATTTCCAAATCTATATTTGTTAACTTCACGAATTTTCACTGATCTTTGCTTTTATTTTTCAGGTATATGAAACTATCAAATTTAGGAGGAGTAACCTGTATACTTATTATTTCTTTGAACATTGTACGAGCAGATCAAGATTTTTTGGAAGTAAGTTTGTAACAATATAATAATTAAAATTACTTTTAATTTAAAGTAATATAACTGACAAAAAATATAGTTCATTTTATAAATAGGCCTGGATCCCGCGTACCAAAAAAAGTTGATTAATACCAAGCTGAAAATTTATTAGTAGCTTAACGGTCTCTAGTCAGACAAACTTTGATGTACGGGAACACTGGAACAGGGGAAGATTTAATTGCGAAACAGTTTAAAAATTTGGAATGTCAGATTACGAAGACGTCCCATGTATTTTGTCGGACAGAACATCCAATTGATTTGTTTCCCTTTCATTAAACTCTCATGCAAAAATCAGATTGCTGTTACTAACCAACATGATTCCTGTCATTTGACATGTTCTTTGTGTTCCAGTCAATAAAATGCCCAGTTGGTGATAAACACCAGTCTGATTTTTGCATGAGAGTTTAATTAAATGGTAACAAATCAATTGGAAGTACTGTCCGACAAAATACATGGAACGTTTTCGTAGTCTGACGTTCCAAATTTTTAAGCTGTTCCACAATTAAAACTTCCCCTGTTCCAGTGTTCCCATACATCAAAGTTTGTCCGAATAGACACCGTTAAGCTATTAACAAATTTTCAGCTTGCTATTAATCAACTTTTTTGGTAAGCGGGATACAGGTCTAAAATATCTGCATGCAATTAGGATCATATTGCCTTATAAAGTAGATTATATATTTTATTTCGTTTTACAGTTTTCGCATAGCTTCTCCTTATTCCTTTTCTTCTCCTTCTATCGACTGGCTTTTATTTCTAGCCTCCCATTTTCGATAAACCTTGCATTATTTTTTCCTATCCCAGTCTTTCAATTTGCCCAAGTAAATGTATTCATTTAGTTTCAAATACTAATTCCTTCTGTTTTTACACATCCATATATTTTTTTCCTACATTGTTTCTCTTTCATATCTCAGAAAGTTTTCCTTGTATTTTTTAGGATCCATGGCTCACTAGAATATGTGACTATTATTAGCACAGCTATTAGTCTAATAACTGTCTTATACATTTTTATTTTTATCGTTTTTAATACGTATTTTTAGTATTTTCTTGATATTATTTGCTTGATTAGTTTTCCCTCGTAATCTTTTATTTTCAAACCTAAATAAATAAACTAAATGTTTGCGAAGTAACAAGGAAAATATCCCAAAATCGCTGTGAGTGGCGAAATTTGAAAAATCATATTTTGGAAATTGTAAATCACAGGGACTTCTACCAATCGTCATTTTAAAGAGGAAGGATGGAAGTTTTTTTTCTGTGAAGCAATGCCTATACCTGTATATCACCGTGGAAAAAAGTTATGGAGCAAAAAACAAAATTGCTATCTTTCATGTTACAGTCGAATCCGCTTATTAGAATACCCCTTATAGGAATATCCCGCTTTCAGGACTATAAATCTTAGGCCCCAAAACGTTTGTACGAGCCACCAATGATCGGTTATAAGAATATCCCGGTTAAAGGAATAGTTTTGCTTGACCCGAAGGCTATTCCAATAAGCGGGTTCGACTGTATTTGCTTGCTTTTCTTCTGGATATATTATTGTAAAAAAACATGGTTTTGGCTTTAAAATGTGATACTTCGATAGTAAATTTAACCTGGAATAATTTTCCTATAGACGTGTTTGCACTAAACGTGCATAGAACTTACCCTAATTCGCCCTGTGCCTAGGGACTAATTCACCCCTTTCTCAAAAACGCACCAATTTAAATGGTAGCACTCCGCGGTTTTTTCAAATATAGAGATCCATTGACTATATGAAACAATAAAACCCTGTTAACGTTGTAGTTTCTTTCTAAAATACATAATCAATAGCCTAATATTATCCTTTTAGATCTCACCGATTCAATTATAGTATTTTTTTAATTTCTTTTCGAGTATTCGTGTTTATTTTATCGTGTAGTGTAGTTCTTAATTCCGTTCGAACAAAAAAGTGTTTAGAAATGTTTATGCAAAAATAAGAAGGCGAGAGAAGGAAGACCATCTGCTACAAGCAAACTCCCAGCATATTAATTTCGGTGTATATAGATCCGACCGGACGGGTGGTATGGCGGCAGCAACATCGCTCCGCCGCCGCCAATACTCGCCCCACAGCTTTTTATTTTCCTATTACACCACCGTCTAAATTATTGTTTTACTTAAGACTCTGAGGCTGTTTAATAATTGATAAGGTTTCTCCGGGGGCCTCACAGGAGCTGCCAAAGAAAACACTGCTATCACGTCGCTTACCCCTGCCGCCACCGGGAGGTGGCATAGTGCCGGGAGTTTAATGCTAAATGTATAATCTACTCGAATGTAATTAAACGGATCAAGTTATGCCGAAATAAAAACTTTTTTAATGAGATTTTTGGTTGCTGTGATCAGAACAAATAAATATATAATTTTTAATATTTCCTATCGACACAAAATGGCGCATGGATTTTGGACGAAACGTATATTTCGATTGTCTTTAAAATGTTCCACTAAAAGAATTAATCAGTTAATGCTATTAATTGAAAACACAATGATATCGTAAGGTAAAAGGATTTTAGTTTCTTACCGACTTGGTCTTGAAAATATTTGCGAGTCACCTTCTGAAAACAAAACACAAAACTTATTTACTATATTTAACGGGAATTAAACACAATTCAAGTTTAAAAATCGTTTATTTCCAAGTTCGCAAAATACAAATTAAATATTTTTTTAATCTGTATTTTGATAACTCAAGATCGCATAACACTAAACTTATTTTTAAACTAAACTTATTTTTAACTTGTTTTAATTTAATTTATGTAAAGAGGGTGATCACTGGATCTCCATTTACAGGTCAAATTTTCAATTTTTGTCAAATAATTTACCTATTGTTCTTAGTTAAGAACAGATTGTAAATATTACAACATTAAAAAAAATCGCATAATAAGGAAGTAGTACTTCAAATATATTATTAAATGTTTGTTTTCTACTAGGTACACAAAGAATAGCTACGTGACTTTGGAATTTCCACAAATGCAATTATATAAACAAGTGATTCTCAACCTGTGGGGAGCGCCCCCCTAGGGGGGGGGGCGTGAAAATATAAAAAAAAAACCTAAAACATTGACTAATTTACTAAAATCAAAGCAAAACAAAATTCTGACAAACAAAAAAATAAAATACCCATGAACAAGGAGCTATACATAGTTATGAGCACTGAATACTAAATCAACAACTTTAATGTAAATTAGTGACTTCCTTGGGCCTGTTTTGCAGAGCAAAGCTTATCGAAACAGGGTGTAATATTAGAAATAGACGCTCTCAGTTCTTTCTCTATATTTAGCTGCGATCTATATTTGGTCTTTAAAGCAGCCATCGCGGAAAATCCTGTTTCGCAAAGGTAGAATGGTGAAAACGGTAATAGTATACGGAACGCTCTGATTTTCAGTGCAGAAAACTCATCATTTACCCCTGCCCAAAATTCAAAGAGGGCTCTAATATTAAACTGTTTCTTGATTTGGGCATTTGCTGTGAAGTCTATGAAGGTTTCTTCTTCTGCAGTAGAGAGCTCTTCGGGTGTAATTTGAAACAGATTCCCGACCCACTCATAACTATTAGGTACGTATTAATTGGTCGTCGGCAAAAAAATACCTTTTAAATTTTTTTATCAGCATTGCTAAATGATTTTCAATGGTTACAAAAACAACTTTCACGTGTTGTTCTTCAGCCTGGTAAGTTTTAAAACATTCATCCACATTTTCAAATATTTCTAGGTTTTTTGCTTTAAATTTCTGCTCCACAATTTCAATTTTCTACAGAAAGCGGTAACTTTATCATTCGTATCAAATATATGTGTATTGGCCCCTTGAAGTTGTAAGTTCAAAATATTTAGTTTCTGGAATATATCAACCAATTAACTCAATTTCATCAAAAATAAACCATCGTGAAACATCTAGGCTTGCGGCCTCTTTTCTTCTTCTAGAAAAATGGCGATTTCATGTCTTAATTCAAAACACGTTGTAAAAATTTCCCACGTAATAACCAGCTTGCCTCACAATAAAATAATAATGCTGAATGTACTGCATCCATGTCTTTGCAAAGTACAGAAAAGATTCTAGTTTTCAAAGGTCTCATTTTTATGTAGATAATTAACTATTGTTACAACCGTAGTTAGCACAATATTCAAGCCAGAGCTTCTCTGTTGATCATACAGTGTCTCTATTTTTGCTTCATTTATATAATCATTTAGCATAGCAAATAATTCAAGCGACTTTGCTATCAATTCTATTGGTTTGCAGAAAAGTAGTTCTACTGCTGATCTGCCATCACAAAATCGAACGTAGGCAATAAAATGAGCATATTTATTGCTACTGTTGTCTCATCAAGCTGAATCTAAAACAGCTTTTCACGCAACTTCCTGATTAGCTGATTCTGTACATATTCAGCTACATCACCAATTCGGCGGGCAACAGTATCATTTGATAGATGTATACATCCCAATTTTTTAGCAAAATTATCTCCAAACACAGTTTCTAGAATTTTGATTGCAGTTGGTAATATAAGATCTTCAGCAATAGTGTTAGACTTTTTAGATCTGGCTATTTAATATCAGACTTTGTAAGAGGAAAGTAAAGCTATTTCATTCACAGTCAAAGTTTTTATTAAAAATAATTTTTGCTTTTCACGCCATTTTAATTTTAACTCGAAGAATTCTCGGGGTTTGTTAATGTACTCACTATCAAGCGTTTCCCAATGTCTTTTTAGTTTATTAGGTTTCATGCTGCTCAAGGTATATTATTATTGCATAGATATATTGTTATTGAACGAGGGGGGAGGGCGCGGTGAAAATAATGATGGAAAATTGGGGCGCAAATGGTAAAACGTTGAGGAACGCTGATATAAAATGAGTTATGTATATCCATTTGGACCAAATAAAATCTGAGAAACGAGATGGGAGAAAGGGACTTAGAGAGAAGTTGAAATTTGGAAGTGGGGAGAGGATATTTTGCTGCAGGTTCTTGAAGAAAATGGTTGTTTAAATTAATTAGAAACAAGACAAAGATATTAATAAAATCAATTAAATACCGTTTAACAAACACAAAAGGTAACTGATGTTTCTCACTACCACTAACAACAGCCTAAGCTTGACAGCAACAGGTGAAGCTGCATAATGGCCTTCAGATCCCAAGAAACTCTAATTTCCAATTATGTTAGTCAATTTCGTTGAGATGATGCACAAAGCAAAAGATCCACATCTGTCCAACATAAACACAAATTGGGTTAGTTTTAGAGAAAAACTAGACAAAACAATGGAACTATATGTTTTCCTTAAATCACAATCTGCTATAGAAGTGGCATTACATTCAGAATCCAAAGAGATGCTTGGTATGCAAGTATGTCTATGAGTAACTTGCATATAAAAATGAAAAAGATAGTACCGAGAAAATCTAATTCCTAAGAAGCAACAGATTGTTCTCCGTTAAAGAGACAACTCTAGACTCTAGAAATTATAGGGAAAAGTCAAATGCATTTGCGGAATATTTAAAAAATGTTTTTAAATCTTTCGACTACGTACAAAGAGGAGAGGGCAACGAAATACAAAGATTCCTCAAAACACCGTATCAGATAGATTTGCCAATTCAATAATTTACTTGTAAAGGAGTTGCATATAATAACACTAGTTTACAACCAATTTGCGACTCTAATGTAAAATGCTGGTTTTTGTTAATTTTTGCTCTCTGAATATGATTATGATGGTAAAAAGTTTCAAACACGTAAGATTTTTGAGTTTTTCAAAAAAAAAATGAATTATTATTTTTAAATTATGATTATTTTACTAAATTTTTTTTAAAACGGTCATTTGTAATATATTGGGGCGTGATCATATCAAATTAACATTTTTCCTAAAAATTGTGCATAATTTGGCAACACTGGGATACCCTATGTCTACGAATAACACATTAACATTTAAATAAAGAATAAATCAAAGGTAGTCCTTAATCACTAAACCTACCCATTTAAACTTATATAATATTATAGTTCTAAATCATTTTAACGACTGTTACTTCTGCATGACAAAAGTGTCTATGTTTTCAAGGAAGAGCAAGCATAAAATTGAATATCCAGATATGTATTACTTCAGCAATAAAACCCGATTTTTATGGAGAAGATTTACCTGTTCCAGGACCTCGGCAAATTGGGGGAAAGATTTGGAAATGTATGGTGATAAAAGTGAACCTGATGATGTATCAGAAAAGAATGATTCTTGTTTTCCCGAAAGCGACGAAAAAGCACCTTATTGCATCCAACAAGCCGAATTACATGATTTAGTTCGAGACCTTCACTTGTCCAAAGGACATGCTTAACCCTTAGGTTCTAGATTACAAAAATGGATTTTTTTAAATAGAATTTACTAGCCAGTACAACTTATCAATATTTAGGAACCGTAACCACGAGCTATCCTCTTTTTTTACTATGCAGGATAAAATGTGTGTTTATGTTAATCAAAATAGTGATATGGCAAAATTGGGATATGCACAAAATTGTGAACAAAAGACTTACTGTGTTTGTTTCTAGTTCTGAACTTATGTGTATATAGTATATAAGAATTTTTATAATAAATAGCAATATTTGATGCATTCTATAACTCCAAATTTACCTGACCAGACAATGTACGGTGGACTCCTACGCAGACATGCGCGGCGCTTTAAGAAGAAGATAGCTCAAAATATATACGTGCTGGAACATTTTGGTGTTTGAATTCGCATTCAGGAAGCTTTAAACTCCACGGTACAGACATTTTAACATTAGTCGCAACTTTTTTGTGTAAATTTGTTGACTAGTGTAATGAACAAAATCAACGATAGAAAATTCCACGGACACGATCTGATAACCCGAAAATACAGACCATTTCCAAAAAATACAACAAAAGTGTTGATATAAATATTTAATGCAATTATTCTGATCCACAATGATTCCCTAACTAATGGAAAGTTGCGGAAATTAACATAATACTAAAACCCGAAAAATGTACCAATGAGTTCATCGTACAATCCTATTAGTCTTCTACTAATGATCCCTGAATCATTTGAAAAATTTCTCATCATGGAAAACAAGAGGTACTGTAGTAGTACAGCCTTTTTGGATATCAGTCAAACTTTTGACAAGGTGTGGCACACCGTACTTCTATATGAAATCAAGAAAATTTATTGTCTAATCTTAAAATCTGTAACTATTTGTCTTGTCTAATCTTGAAATATATAGTTAAACAACAGCACGAAGCCCGATTTGAGCTACAGTCGAACCCGCTTATTGGAATACCGGTTAAAGGAATATCCAGGTTCAAGGAATAGAAATTTGAGGTCCAAAAACGTTTTTACTAGGCTTATATGATCGGTTATTAGAATATACCTATTATAGGAATTCTTTTTCTTGGCACGACGGCTATTCCAGTAAGCGGGTTCAACTGTATTAGAAGTTAAGTCTGGTGTGCCTGCTCCATCACAGTGTTATTAGTCCTGTTTTAAATTTGCTATTTACTGTTGACTTACCAACTACCAGATTAACAACAGCTACTACATACGCAGATGACACGGCTGTTCTGGCCCACAAAGAGCATCACAAAATTTGCAAATTAATCTGAACAAAATTCAAAAATGGCTTAAAACACGAAAAACCAAAGCAAATGAAAAAAAATCGTGCCATCTCATGTTCACAATGCGTCGTGAAACTTGTCCTCCATTTTATTTAAATGATAGTCAACTAATACAAGCAGACTCCACAAAATATCTGTGTAGGTATACCTGAACAGATTTAACTGAAACCCTCAAGATCACTTGCACCGCTTCAACGAACATATGTCGTGTTTTTCCATCGCGGTTGCAGATAAATCGGTTTTACTGTACACATTTGGATATAAGACTGACTTGGTAGACGTATATCTTTACTAAAAAGAAACAACTTGGACTCAACCACACAAACAAAAAAGAATATGTGTGTACTTTGTACGCACGTAAGAAGTTATACTTCTATTATATGATTTCAACTAAATTAATATACTTTAAACAGTTTATTTATATTTTAGTTAAATATTAAACTAATTTTAATACTTATTACTTTTCAAAATTTTTTATTAAAACAATACCGACAATTAAAAAAATAAAAGAATAAAACACACACAAACACAATGAAAAATGTCACAAATGATTTCTGAACAATAATTGTCGGAAAATTTTTTAACTAACTACGTATTTTGTGAAAAAAATTATATAATAAATATACTTACAATCATAAAATGTATAAATAAAAAATAAAAAAATAAAAGTTTATATTGCGGTTCGAACCCGCTTATGTTAGCGCAGTTAGTATTGAAATTCATTCATCTTACACTTTTACCCACGGAGACACGTGCATCATGTGGGAAGATCGACTAACTAAATGGTTTAGACTTTTGACAGTTCTGAATTTAACAAAATTTGATTTTTGCAGAATTGAAATAATAAAATACAACAAAACATAGAGTAAGAAAACAATATATTAGATGAATATTGATAGAAATTTTGATGGTAATCAAATTATGTAAATCAAAGCATTACATACTATTCATTATATTCACTTTAGGTTCATTTCAAATTTTCCAAATAGGTAGACTTATGTAATTTTTTATTAGGATACTGATACATTTACAGTTATTACGTACCTGTCACTTTTAAAAACTATTTACAAATTCACTACAATAATTAGTATAAACTTGTTTTTTTCTCTTCCATCAGAACAATAAAAACTAATATACACAACAATTGTTTATCCATAATCTCCATATTGAACAATTATTGACAGATGATCTCACAATAAAACACTGAAAACTTTTGTTTTCTATACTTCCACAAAATTTATTATTTACAACTATGTGACTACAGCTGTTTCGGCACAGTGCCTTTCTCAAGAAATTGGTCAAGTTGTCTGTTAGTTCACATCATACATTATATTATATCACATTGTATCATACATTAATTCACTTCATAGTAATATTGAGTTTACAATAGAAACAGAACATAATAATTCCATAAACTTTCTAGATGTAACGATTACCAGACTACACAACAAACATGAGTTCTCCGTATATCATAAACCTACCCATACTGACACAACTATACACAATTCATCATCCCATCCTACACAACACAAATTAGCAGCCTACCATAGCATGATACATAGACTGACAGAAATTCCCATGCCAAAAAATAACTTCGAGATAGAACTAAACATCATTAAAGAAATAGCTATAAACAACGGCTATAACGAACAAACAGTTAACAAAATTTTAAACCAAAAACTCCATAAGAAAGCCCTGAAATTAGTGTATCCACCACCACAGAAAGAACCCAGTACCTTCTGCTCTCTCACATATACTGGCAAGATAACAACAAAAATAGCCAAATACATAAAAAAGAAAGGAATAATACCAGCTTTCAGAACTAACAACAACTTAAGCAAATATATTAAGAACAATAAAAGCCGAAAGAAAAAGCAACTACAGAGTGGTGTGTACAAACTAACTTGTGGTGACTGTCCGAAAACGTACATCGGCCAAACTGGCAGAACTTTTGACAAACGGATAGCAGAACACAAAAGGGCTTTCAACAATAGAAAAACAGACACTTCTACATACGCACTTCACCTTCTAGATCATAATCATTCTTTCAATGAAGAGTTTCAAATTCTGCATATCCAAAATAAAAACCTTAAGCTATCTTTTTTAGAATCTATGGAAATTAATAAACTGAAAAATACAGATATAATTCTGAATGACCAACTCGAGACAAACAGCTCCCCACTCCTCAACCTCTTCAGTTAGAGACTTAAAAAGGCAAACACATTGTAAATTATATATCCACCTCCTGACCGCCGACGAGGGACGCAGGTTCGCCTGTCGTTGTACAATGGTTTCTAGGGAGACTGGTCGAGAGCAAAGCACGGACAGTACACGTAAATGTCTATGGAACCAACAACAATCCATCAAACTTTCTTCTCTGTTGACTTCTTAGCCTTCTGGACACCACCGTCCGGCATAACCAAGGATCCAAGAACACCAGGACACGGCGCTTGCCCCAGTGTGCTTTTCGGACTGTTTGCTTTTGCTGCCAACACTAAACATTCACCTCAAACCCTGAAGAGGACAAAATCCTAAACAGGGAAACACATTGTACGCATTTCTTCTAAAGCATTTTTCTAGACAAGCAAATCAAACAATGTAGTAGTAGTAAATTATATCACTTGAGAAAGGCACTCTGCCGAAACAGCTGTAGTCACATAATTGTAAATAATAAATTTTGTGGAAGTATAGAAAACAAAAGTTTTCAGTGTTTTATTGTGAGATAAAATGAACTTCCATCAAGTAACGGTCGAATCCATCAATTATTGACAGATGATTTTAACACCCAATCAGATCCCGTATCACGTTTGAGCGACTAATACCCAGAGACATGTAAAAAGATAGACTTGGCTAGGGATATGCCACTCAATGCATCGAGGTGTAACGTCGACATAGAATTGAATGGTCTAGCCATCTTTGTCGGTCACATGCGCGAGATCGTTTCGATAAAATAGATAGATAGACCACCTATCGACTGTTTCCATGCTGTTTCTGCGTCACGCTTTTTTGGTGAGTATGTCGAGTCTACGCTTCATATGTCAATGCTAATACCATACTGTCGGTGTGCGCATGCGCCCAGGAAAATAAAAATTCACCCTCGTGCCTAAATAAGTATAACTTAAAAAATTGCAACTAACAACAGGAAGCCAAATACTTATTTAAAAATCTATAATAAAAATTGTATGGACTTATTGGCTACAATTATGGGTTACTGCCAGTAATTCTATTTTTAAAATTATTCAAAGATTTAACAACAAACTTCTACGATTGCAAGTAAATTTTCACTTGTTCGTGTCCAAATGTAAGTTTTTATTGGAAAAAGTGGAATAATAGTGGTCCTCCTTGGCCACTTTAGGTGTGTGGTTACTTAATCATAAATGAGAAATACTTCACACTAACTACTAAGTAAAAAAACTTCAGCCACATATACTATGTGGAATATAACATGTAACCCTCCGTACACTGTACTGTATTCTTTATCAAATTTTTGTTAATTAAACCATCTTTAACAATAAGGCTGGATAATGTTCGGCCTACTTTTCGCATGTCGGAAATTAAACCGTTTCATTACCCACTTTACTCACTTTTCACCCTACAGGATCGATCTGGAGGGGTGCAGCTCTAGATGCCTTTGTTATTCTTGTTGCCCCCTTCTATACCACTCCGTGCATACACCTTGTATTTAGAGCTGTCCAAGTTTGTTAATAATAATTATTAGGTAACTTCTTTGGAAATTATTCCTTAAAAGATTCAATTAATCAAATCTTGAGATAGGTACTTTGTCATAATTAAACGCAAAGTAACGCCAAAACTATTAAAGGAGTTTTAGACAAAAAAAGTGTATCTGCATGTAGTTCTAACGGGATTAGCTTGTTACATTAGATTTATAGTTTTTCCTCAAGATTTCTTAGATATTTTGAGTTTATGCCAACATAATTTTACTTTAAGTGCTCGCTTAAAACTTCAAGTTTTAAGAAAAACTAACAGACTAATTAGTAAAATAAAAAAAGTTAAACGTAATATTAAAGATATTCTTCTTCTTCTTAAAGTTCCCTCTCCTATCGGAGGTTGGATATCATAATAGCTATGATCACTTTGTTGGCTGCTGCTCTGAATAGTTGTAATGAACTACAGTTAAACCATTCTCTAAGGTTCCTCAGCCAGAAGATGCCTCTTCTTCCTATGCTTCTTCTTCCTTGGATCCTTCCTTGCATAATAATTCTCAGCAACTCATATTTTTCTCCTCTGGTAATGTGACCCAAATATTCCAGTTTTCTAGTTTTTATACTTTTCATAATTTCTAACTCCTTATTTAAACGTCGTAGCACTTCAACATTGGTAATCCTTTGAACCCACTGAATTTTCAATATTCTTCTGTAACACCACATTTCGAACGCTTCTATTCTTCTTATGTGTTGTCTCTTCAATGTCCAAGCTTCCATTCCGTATAGCAATATAGAAAATATGTAGCATAATAAAGATATAGTACTAATAATTGACACATTTTAACCACACGGGAATGAATCTGGTGTTGGGAATTCCTTTTGTCTTTGTCTTCTTCATTCCAGGGATTCGACAATTGTTAGCTGCTCTTGAGGTCTTCTTCTTCTTAAGGTGCCGAGACCGCTTGTCGATCGTTGGCTCTCATGTTGCGCAGCATATTAATAATCATTGTCTTATTTACAGCCGCACGAAATAGTTCAGTGCTAGTTTTCCCAAACCATTGGCGTAGGTTTTTAAGCCAAGAAGTTGTACGGCGGCCCACACTTCTTTTTCCCATTATTTTACCTTGCATGACAAGGTGAAGTATGTCATATTTTTCTGGGTGACGCATTATATGACCAAAGTATTCCAATTTGCGCCTTTTAACCGTGTTCACTACTTCGCAACTTTTATTCAAACGTTGCAAAACCCTTTCGTTTGTGACTCTTTCTACCCAACTGATCTTCAGAATACGGCGGTAGACCCACATTTCAAATGCTTCTAGGTTTTTTAAAAGCGATTCTGTCAGTGTCCATGCTTCAACCCCGTAAAGTAGTACTGGGAATATATAACATCGGACCATTCTTATGCGAAGTTCCAAATTTAGATCATGACTGCACAGGATTTTCTTAAATTTCATAAAACTTGTTCTTGCTTTGGCAATTCTACTTTTTATTTCTGTACTAGGGTTCCAGCTTTCATTAATATGAGTACCCAGATATACAAGATTACTTACTCGTTCAATTGAGTCATTACCGATTGTTACGTTATAGTTATTATTATTTACGGTCTTGAGGTCTACACTTCTTCATTTCGGTTTTGTAACAATAATGAGATCATCACTTGTAAAAAAACTATTGGTGAAATGTTAACTTAAGTTTGCCAAGAAATTCTAGGCTACTCTCACTTGGTCTGTTCTATTTGCTTTTCGTTGGAGCAATGGTTTCACTAATTGTTTAATTACTTTGTAACTTGATCTGGATAGGTGCAGCTGAAGATGCCTTTGTTATTCTTGTTGCCTCCTTCTGTACCACTCCGTACATACACCTTCTATTTAAAGCTGTCTAAATTTGTTAATAATTATTGTTAGATGACTTCTTTCGAATAATTTAAGGAGATTTTTTAATTCTTTTTTTAAAAGATCCAATTAATCAAATGTCGAGATAGGCACTTTATTATAATTAACTGTAGAGCAACACCAAAACTAGTACAGGAGCTTAGATAAAAAAACTGTATTTGCATGTAGTTCTAAAGGAGCTGGCTTGTTACATTAAATTGGTCGTTTTTCTTGAAGAATTCTTAAACAGGCTTAATTAGTAAAATAGTCTTTTTTCTATGGATGCTACACAATATGCAACTTCTCTCACTACTTACATACATTCAAAACGAACAATTCTTCACGCAGTGAGAAAACGGCCATTGCAGTGAGAAATATTTTTTCTCACGGGTTCATCTACGGTCTTCCATACTACGATCGCCGTTTCCATGGTAACATGCACAATACAAACTCAATTAATGTTGTCAAATAAATGTGTTAAGGTGATACAATAGCGATCAACAGGTAGCAAAAACGCGTTCCAAGATTGCGGCTGTAATTTTGAATATGTTTTCGAGATATTTGGTACACGTATTCGTAATATAATAAAGAATGGCGGTACAGAGCCCAATTTGAAAAATATATTAATATGTGGAAATTACTCTGTAATTAATGGTTTTTTTAATATTGTATTTAATTACAGAGTGATTTCCACATATTAATATATTTTTCATATTGGGCTCTGTACCGCCATTCTTTATTATATTACGAATACGTGTGCCAAATATCTCGAAAAAATATTCAAAATTACAGCCGCAATCTTGGAACGCGTTTTCGCTACCTGTTGATCGCTACTGTTTCCTCTTAAAGCAAAACCTACCAGGAATTACCTTTTAAAACTGTTCAAAAATAACTGTTAATTAGAATTTTTTAAATACAGTATATAAATTTTAAGAATATTAAATACCTACATGGATATGTATTTTATTTCAATTTATGCACATAATATACCTAAAACCACCTAAATTATTTAATTTTGAAGTTTGAACTCTTGACAAAACCGCATCCATACAAAAAGTACAGTGTACAACACATGAGAAAATGACATATTTCTCCCTCGCTTGATTTGAGGCCCTCGCCTCGTGCCAACAAACTTCTGCGCTCGTGAGAAATATGTCTTTTTTCTCCCTTGTTGTACAATATACTATTTATTTAACCCCATTTATTTTGCAATCTGTTCCTTCCACTGGACAATAAGTCAAATGTATGTCTATTACGTAATGGACATGTAGGGAGAACGTTAAATGAAATCTAAGGAGTAAACAGGATACGAATAGGAACATATGAATAGGAATACTAGGATTATATTAAAAGCCGGTAAAATAAAATAGCTGGCGAATGAAATCGAAATGTATAAAATCGAAATCTTAGCCTTACAAGAAATTCGATGGAAAGATCAAAGTACAATAATAATAAACAAATATACAATGTTTTATGCCAGAGATACCAAACAGGGTCATAATAGTAGAGCTTTCCTAATTAGTACCTAGTAAACTAAGGGGAAAGTGGTAGATTATATGATATATGTGGAAGAATATCGTACGTCAGAATAAAGAAGAAGCAATCTAATCTAACATAAAACCTGAGAATGCGAAAAAAGAAAACAAAAAGGATTGTTCCGAAAAGCTCGAAGAAATATATGAAAATATATAGCCACATCTAGAAGGCTTCAAGGTTTTTCTTCATCGCTTCAATGAGTGTCCAGGATTCAACTCCGTACCCGTAGTATAATATTGAGAAGATATAACATCGTAGAAGGCTTACTTTTATCTCCAGATTTAGATTGTGGCTTTTAAAGAGTTTGGCCTTTTTGTTGAATGCACTCCTAACCTTTTCTATTCTACATTTTACTTCTTGTGAGTGATCCCATTGTTCGTTTACAATTGTTCCAAGATAGGTTAACTATTTACAGTGTACCAGTGTACCAGTGTACATTCATGGTTGGTTCTGAATAGTCGCTAATTGTTTGAGCTCCCGATAAATTTAAAAATAAAGTGGTAACCGCAGCAAATTAATTATTTAAAATTTGAAAGACTAAGTAACACATCGCATATTATTAGTGAGTGAAGGATTTAAACAAAAACAATGGTGATTACCAGAGAAATCCGAGAAGAAATAGAACAAGCTGTAAATTCAGCTATTAGTAAGTGTATAAAAAGCGATACTCTTATCAGTGATATTTCAAAGCAAGTTTCTCAGTCAGTTATAAACACAATTGAACAGAAACTAAAAACGATTGAGGAATCAGTGGCGGAGTTGAAGCGAATATATGAATTGAAAACTTTGAAAACAAATTGCTGAAATTGGAAGATAAATTTACCAACGCCGATTTAGTAGAAAGCAAAATGGAAATGAAAATGGACCAAATAGACCAATCCATGCGAGCAACTAGCCTGAGAATATTTGGTATGAAAGAGAAACCTCAAGAAAATACGTCCCAAGAAATTATAAATATACTCAGCAAAAAAATGTCAGATAACGACATTGTGTCGTGCTATAGAATTGGTAAGATGCAACAGAATAAAGTTAGAGGCATTTTCTTAAAATTAAATTATTTTACTACTAAAAAACTTATTTATGGAAAAAAAAAGTTATTGAAAGACACTGGTATAGTTTACGTGAAGATTTAACCCCCTTAAGAGTCAAGATGCTGAACCACGCTATAGAAAAATTTGGTTTAACAAATGTTTGGTCTGATAATGGTAAACTTCATATTACTAAGGACGGTAAAGTGATGATTGCAAGAAATAAAGACGAATTTGAAAAATTAGTTAATTAGTTATCTCTGCATATTGTTCAGGTATTTATTTTGATTCAATTAGGTTGTGGTAGTTTATTGTTTTTATTTCTTTTTATATTTTTATATATTTTTTTTGTTCTTATCTACTTATTTCTACAAAATATGAACCAGAATGAAGTGTTCTATCTGTTCAGTATTAACTGCTTTTATGTTGATTTTATTTTATATACTTTTCTCTCACGTACTACATAATTGCAGTAACCAGTTTAGCACTTGTAAGATAATTTTTCTTTTATTCTCTTTTTGTTATTTCGGGAGTTCAGACGTAGAAATCTGAATGATGATTGATTATTTGGATAATTTAGATAACGATGAGATAAACACAATGGTGTTTAACAATTTTGAGGATAGCATGCAGAACAGGATTGACGGCGATAGATACTCTTTGGGCATCGTCCACTTTAATATAAGAAGTATACAAAAAAATTTTCAGGAACTTCTAGTGTACATTGAAATGTCCAAAAACATGTTCGATGTTATAATTTTGTCAGAAACTAGAGAAATAAATGATCTTAGTAACTATATAATACCAGGTTTTACTATTCATTATAATGAATCATTAGCTAATAAATGTGATGGTGTTGTTGTTTATATTAGGAATAATTTAGGTGCCTCGGTAAATATATTACCCATCAATGAAAGTAAATTTTTAAGGGTTACCTTTTCTAGTAAAAAATTATCTAATACAATTTGCAAAATAGGTATAACGGCTTTTTATAGGCTTCCATCAACAGATATTAAACAATTTTTAGGGGATTTGGGTGAATATTTTGGAACAATACAAAAACAAAATATTGAAATATTTGCAGGTGATATTAATGTTGATTTAAAAAAAAAAGAGATTAAGTTTATACAAACAGTTATTTGAATATATTAAATTCTAATGGTTTTGTTTCCTATATAAACAAGCCAACGAGAGTAACAATAAATACAAAATCAATCATTGATCATATATTTATAAAAACACAAGCTAATCTAAAACAGCAAATTAGTATTGATCCGTTCGTTTTTCACACTGACATGACTGATCACTTCACTCCAGCCGTTTTGGTAAATAATCAAACTAAAAAAACCCTACACCTGAATCTCCAGTCATAATTAAAATCCTTAATATCGGAAAACTACAACAGCTTCTAAAAAATGAACATTGGAATGATATTTATATAAACAAAATAGATTCTCAAGTTGCATATGATACATTTTAAATAACTTAAATAATTACATACAAACCTCTACGGAGGTAAAAAGTATGAATAAAAAAATATCAAAAATAAAACCCTGGATAACGGTGGGGCTCGTATCGTCAATCAAACGACGAGATTTTCTTAAAAAGAAATTATTAAAACAATTTTCACCAGCACTTAATGCTGAATATAAAAATTATAGAAACAAACTTAATAGTCTACTAAAAAAAACCAAGAATGACTTTTATCAAAATAAAATTCATGAAGCTGATGGAAACACAAAAAAAATGTGGAATATTATAAATGATATCTCTGGTCGGAATCAAAAATCTAAAAACATTGAACACTTATCAATTGTTAATGACAATATAACTGTAAGTAATAACAAAGAAAAAGCAGATATGTTTAATAATTTCTTTTCTAATATTGGTGCTGATATGGCAAATAGAATACCGGTGACAAGTATACCTGATAATTTTATTGCTAATGATAAGGTTGAATCTAGCTTATTCTTAAAACCAGTAACTAAAAATGAAGTAACAATACTAATATCAAAGTTAAAAAATAACTGTGCTCCTGGACCAGATAAATTGTATGCTAAAACAATAAAAAATATCCATGATCTAATCTCACAGCCTTTAACTCATATTAAAAATTTGTGTTTTCAAAGTGGTAAAATACCACTACAATGGAAAGAATCTACAGTCACTGTAAATTAACCGATTAACTCGATCAGTAACAAATATGGATATTAGTATTCAGCAGTTCAAAAAATCAGTAACACAAAGATCCCTAATGTTCTTTGGACCTAAATTTTATAACATAATTCCTATACATATCAAACAAGAACCTAAATTATTTAAATTTAAAAAATACATAAAAACCTATCTAAAAACCCACTTACAATTATTTTTGGACGCAATGTCTTAATGTATGAACGACAGCAGATTCAGAGTAGAATTTGGGTGTATATTGGTATTATAATTAACAAAGTATTCAGCAGCTAGAGAGGTTTACCGTCCGTCTTGTTCTGTTGCATTATCTCTTCGATAGTTAGGTATGTTACTTCTTAGTTCCAACCTTAATACTACTTTTATGTACAATTTATACAGTTTCGATTGACATAGTACAGTGCAAAACAGGCAACTCTTGCCTAGGCATGGTGCTGAGTCAGTCGATACTAATAATAATATAAGATCTAAATGTAAAATGTTGTACACACATATTTTTGAATAAAATTTGAATTTGAAATTTGAATTTGTTTTACTCGGCCAACTGGTGTATTCTTGATAAGCAATTGGATGTCTCTAATTTCATTTTTGCTGATGACCATAAATTTAGTTTTTGATATGTTTACTTCTAGTACAAATCTTTCACTTAGTTCATTTACTTTGTTTATTAGTTGTTGTAAACTGTTTAAACTATCTGAAAAAATAACGGAATAATCTGCATAGAGGATGTTGTTTAGGCGTTCTCCATTTAGGAGTATTCCATGTTCGCATTTTTCAAAGGCTTCACTACATATTTCCTAGGTAAAAAAATATAGGTGAAAGTATACATCCTTGTCTAATATCGCACAGAGTCTGAATGGGTTCCGTCGGTTCATCTTCAAGATTTGTTCTTATTGTGGCTGACTGATTCCAGTATAAATTGTGTATTATACGCCAGTCTTTGTCATCCATTTGGGCTTTTGTTAGAACATCCATCATTTTTCAGTATTGAGCTGTATCAAATGCTTTTTGGTAGTCCACAAAGCAGGTGTAGATATCGCTAGTCATATCTCTATATCTTTGAAATAATACACATGTAAACTAAACAGTGCATCTCTCGTAACTACGCCTTTCATGAATCCAAACGTTTGTCTTGTATTCTCTCTTCGCATAGCTTGTGTATTCTGCGATGTAAAATTTTAAGAATAAGTTTTAATGCATGGCTCATTAGACTTATTAACCTATTAGTCCAGGGTAATAAGGTTTTTTCCATGACACTCGAGCAGCCAGGGTATTGAAACGTTTTTTCGACAGGTAATATCTATAAGAACAAATTGTAACTATTTTCTGCGTAGGATCTGGAGGCCATTTTTATTTATAAACAATTAAGTGTCAAAAAATGGCATTTTTCCCTTTTTTTTTCAAATCAATGGAAAACAGTGAAATTTATGGTTTTTTTAGTACAAATATCTTTGAGATTATGGAAAAATCTTTAAAATGACGTATTACAAAGTTTGATATACTCATTTATTGTTAATATAATTGCGAAAAAAGGTCTGAATTGCAAAAAAAATTAATTTCGCAATATCTATTGTAAAAATTAGTGTACAGCTTTAAAATTTTTGTCATATAGGGGTTCTTTGGTGCTTAATATGTGATAAAAATTTCAAAGCGATTCATTCAATTGTTTAAATTTTATTCAAATTGTTTATCCCAGAGAGCATTTTTTTACAATAACATAAGTTAGAAAAAAATGACGTTAAAACCATTCCACAGGTGTCAAATGAAAGAGCATGAGCTATGTTTTCAGCTTGGTTTAAAAAAAGCGAATAAAAAATGCATTTATTAGTAATAAATAATTATGCAAAAGTATCGTAAATCTTTCCTTATAAACTTTTTATTTTGTTATATAAGAAATTATATATATTTATTACAATTTTTTATCAATTATGATATAAATAACATTACTTGATAGTTGTGCACTTAAAACAGGGTAAAAAAGTTAATTTTTTTGGAAAAAGTTATTCAAAAAGTTTATAAGGAAAGATTTACGATACTTTTGCATAATTATTTATTACTAATAAATGCATTTTTTATTCGCTTTTTTTAAACCAAGTTGAAAATATAGTTCATGCTCTTCCATTTGACACCTGTGGAATGGTTCTAACGTCATTTTTTTCTGACTTATGTTAGTACAAAAAAAATGCTCACTGAGATAAACAATTCGAATAAAATTTAAACAATTGAATGAATCACTTTGAAATTTTTATCACATATTAAGCACCAAAGAACCCTCATTTGACAAAAATTTCAAACCTGTACACTAATTTTTACAGCAGTTATTGTGAAAATATTTTTTTTTGCAATTCCGACATATTTTCGCAATTATATTAACAATAAATGAGTACCTATATCAAACTTTGTAATATGTCATTTTAAAGATTTTTCCATTTTCTCAAAGATATTTGTACTAAAAAAATCATGTTTCACTGTTTTCCATTGATTTGAAAAAGAAAGGGAAAATGCCATTTTTTGACAGTTAATTGTTTATAAATAAAAATGGCCGCCAGATCCTACGCATATATTCTAGCATAAGCTCACTAAACACAGATGATCTAACAAACAGTTACTGGACTCATAAAAATACACCAACCCTGTGTACAGCCTTTAGAACCATGTGCAACAATAAGTATATCAACAATATCAACAACCTTGATACTAACGACTATTTCGCATTTTTTTATGAACCTGATATACGTATACCTACATATTATAATAGTTCATTATTAGATTCATGCATCTTGAATTCCTGTATAGACAAATGGCCCAAAGCAACTGTAATCTATACAGATGCATCCAAAACATCGGAAGGGACCGGATGTGCTTTCTACATTCCATCTAAGTCAACAGAAAAAATGTTCAAATTACCTTCTAATTGCTCAATTTTTAGTGCAGAAGCAATTGCAATTCTTGAATCCTTGATATATTTCGATAGTTTAAACAATAATTCAGTGTTAATAATATCCGATTCATTGTCAGTTTTATTATCTCTCAAAAATTCAAAATTACCCAATTATAATTCTAATCCTTTCATTTACCAAATTAAGAACATGCTTGTCAAGCTTAAAAATAAAAATAAAACTACTAATTTTATTTGGGTAAAAGCTCATATTGGTATAAAATATAATGAGCATGTTGATTCTTTAGCTAAAGCTGCAATAACCTCTTCAGCTGAAATTGTACCAGAGGAGAGAATTTGTATTCCTGACACTTTTTGTATCTCTAAAAGAAATCAAGTAGATCGTTGGAAAACTTATTGGCAAACTTTTTGTAACCACTCAACAACACAATATATTTATATACAACCACAAATTCCAAATTCGAGATGGTTTAAGAAATTTAGTAACATCCGTAAATATATAACAACCTTAATAAGATTGAGATTTGGTCATGCTTGTTATCCTACTCATCTTGCTAAAATCAAAATTTACAATTCAGACTTATGTGAAACATGTCAAGAACAAGGAGATCTTAATCATATCTTTTTTAACTGTTCCAAATATATTCAGCATACAGGAACTCTTTTAAGCAGCTTGCAAACGCTGCAAATATTTCCTCCGTACCAAATAAATAACCTATTGGCTACTAATGACAAAAGAGTCTATGATTGTCTAATCAAATTTATACATAGTACAAATGTATGTCTGTAATCAATTTTAGCCAATTTCGTTAACCTTTTTTTTACCCAATTGTTTATTTTCCCTCCTTTTCCCTATTTATAGTAATGTCTTTTAGTAATTTTTAAGAGGTTTTTTTTTTTCTTTTGACTATTTTGATCTGTTTGCAATAGTAGGTATAGATAGACACTTTTTTATTTAGTATTAAGTAAATTAGAATAATATGTTTTTCTTTTTAATAATTTGTATTAGGTTTAATAGTTTTTTTTTGTATTAGTATTAATTATTATCAAGTTGTATCTGGCTAAATAGCTAAGTGCTAAAGTCACAAATAAAAAAAAAAAAAAAAGATCCTACGCAGGAAATAGTTACAATTTGTTCCTATAGGTATTACTTGTCGAAAAAACGCTTCAGTACCCTGGCTGCTCGAGTGTCACGAACAGGGTATATTTTTGTCTTATTACCCTGGCCTATATATTCTCCGCATTTTTTTGCTCCCTGTTTCTTTGGTGACGTAATAAATCCTGAAACTAGCCAATCTTTTGGAATATTGCCTGTGTCATAGATATTTTTATAGTTATTTATGATTAGTCCTGTCGCCAGTAGGGGTGCAACGGCCTCCTTAATTCAGATGGACTTACCCAAGTTTTCTTTATGTATTTTGACCCGTAGAACACGAATTTTTTGGGTAACAGTCGATCCGGATGTCGATAAGATTGTTATAAACAAAGAACTTGAGGAATCACATAACAGCGATTTTTCGCAAAACAAAACATGTTTTTTTATTCTTTGGGTCATTCTAAGCAAAAAATGATTTTACAAGTTTTTTGGTAGGATGCATAGTTTTCGGCATAAACGGGGTTGAACTTTCAAAAAATCGAAAAATTGCAATTTTTGAACCCGAATAACTTTTGATTGAAAAATAAAATAGCAATTCTGCTTACCGCATTTGAAAGTTCAAGTAAAATTCTATCGGTTTTGATTATTTTCATTGCTAGAAATTAATTTTTTTATTGTTAAACAAAGTTATCAACACATGGTAATTGAAGTATGTTTTCAATGCATTTCTAATTTGAAATCGAACGAGTAGGCGCGCATACAGAATTTCTACGTACATTACGTCCATTAAAACGCATGCATTGGGCCCGGGAAACACTATGTGTTTATACCTTTATTTAACAAATAAAAACTTATTTTTTAGCAATGCAAACAATCAAAACCGATATAATTTGACTTGAGCTTTCAAAAGCAGTAATCATAATTGCTATTTTATTTTTTAATCAAAAGTTATTCCGGTTCAAAAATTGCACTTTTTCGATTTTTTGAAAGTTTAACCGCGTATATCTCGAAAACTACGCGTCCTACGAAAAAGCTTGTAAGACCATTTTTTGCTGAGAATCATCCAAAAAATACAAAAAAATATTTTGTTTTGCGAAAAATCGCTGCTATGTAATTCCTCAAGTTCTTTGTTTATAACAATCTTATCGACATCCGGATCAACTGTTACCCAAAAAATTCGTGTTCTACGGGTCAAAATACATAAAAAAAACTTGGGTAAGTCCATCTGAATTAAGGAGGCCGTTGTACCCCCCCTGGCGACAGGACTAGATAAAAGTGTTAAAAGTAGGTACACGTTTAGGGCACATATGTGAAAGTTTGCAGAATGAGCGAAGCGAATTCTGCAATTCACATGAGTGCCTTAAAAATGTACTTTTTAACACGTATATCATACAATATTTACAAACGTCTTATATAGGGTGTCCCAAAAGTAGTGGAACGGTCGAATATTTCGCGAACTAAACATCGGATCGAAAAACTGAAAAATACGTGTTCAATCATTTTTAAAAATCTATCCAATGACACCAAACACCAACCCCCACTACACCCCCTGGAGGTGAAGTGGGGGGTAACTTTAAAATCTTAAATGGAAACCCCTAGTTTTTCTTGCAGATTTGGATTCGTTACGTAAAAGTAGGCAATTTTTATCCAATACATTATTTGTTCGAACTGTGGATAGATGGCACTACAATTGGAAAAACCGATTTATCCTGATACCATAGGTACATTATAAAAACGGTCTAATATCGCGAAAAATACACTTCCAAATGAGAAATCAAAAAACAGGTTTTTAATATTTTTCGAAAACCTATCGATAAACACCAAACATGACCCTCTAACCCACCCCCTGGAGATGGGGTGGGGGTAAATTTAAAATCTTAAATAGCAACCCCCACTTTTTATTGCAGATTCGAATTCGTCATGAAAAATTAAACAACATTTATTCGAAACATTTTTTAAAATTGCTGATAGATGGCGCTAATAAATCGTATTTTTCCAATTAAAGCGCCATCTATCAACAATTCTAAAAAATGTTTCGAATAAATGCTGCTTAATTTTTCATGACGAATCCCAATCTGTAATAAAAAGTGGGAGTTGTTATTTAAAATTTTAAAGTTACCCCCCACCCCACCTCCAGGGGGTGGGTTGGAGGGGCATGTTTAGTGTTATTCGATAGGTTTTCGAAAAGTATTAAAAACCTTTTTTTGGTTTCTTATTTGGAAGTGTATTTCTCGAGATATTAGACCGTTTCTATAATTTACCTATGGTATCAGGATAAATGGTTTTTCCCAATTATAGCGCCATCTATCCACAGTTCGAAAAAATGTCTTGAATAAAAGTTACTTACTTTTACGTAACGAATCCAAATCTGCAAGAAAAACTAGGAGTTTCCATTTGAGATTTTAAAGTTACTCCCACCCCACCTCTAGGGGGTGTAGTGGGGGTTGGTGTTTGGTGTCATTGGATAGATTTTTGAAAGTGATTGAATACGTATTTTTCAGTTTTTCGATCCGATGTTTAGTTCGCGAAATATGCGACCGTTCCTCTACTTTTGGGACACTCTGTATATCAACAATTATAATTTATTCATTCTCAATTACAGGACAATATCTACAAAAACTTTTACTTGAACTTGACTGGCATTCCATTTTTATATTTTTCTTGACATTACATCAAAACTGCCTATACTGTCAATACGTAAATCATAACAACTATAGAATAACATCTTACTTTTATTGTTGTATATTCTAACAAAGTTTAATAGTTTTTTTCTACAAACGTGTCAAAAATGCAATAATGCGGTTTAAATTAAATTTTAAAACACCTTTTAAACCACCTTTTTCAAATTGCGCAAGTTGTACTATTAATATTAATGTTAATAAATGAAATATAAATATTTTGACGTTTCACAATTTGACAAATAGGGGAGGGGGGGTATGATGGGGTAGCTAAGGAAAATATCAAAAATACAACATAATTACTACGTTTATTACTATTACTAATTGATGGCACGTTACGTCATTAATCTAACTATGATTTGGTACAATCTTTGGAAAATCAACCTATCACATTTTTCAACAATTAGCCATTAATAAGAACATTATGAAAAACCATCTTGCCCCATACTATGGGGTATGATGGGGTAATGGAATTGGGGCATGATGGTAATGCTAATTAATTCTCACAAAACAAACAAAAATGTGTATTTGCTCCAGATCTTCATTGTCCACCCTAGCACAAGCATTGTGAGCTCAACATCCACAGATCTGGCAGCCAACCCAGGGTTCTGACGATGTCACTTTATCTATGGCGGTTTTCATAGCATCTCTCGACCACTCTCCTCTTTTTGTTTTTTTCTTGTAAGTACGTACCATGGTATTATCTAAAATAATAATCCATTGTTATTTATTAAGAAATTTAAATTAACCCAGACTTACCACCAATGTCCCATCATACCCCGCACCCAATACCCCATCTTGCCTCAAAAGGTAACTTTGAACAAAAAAAAATTCACTAATTAAATGTTTAACGTATTCACACAAACAATATGCCATTATCAAATTAAGAATACTAGTAAACAACGATAAAAAAGACATTAATGAGGTGATCATAATTACCTTAAAATAACGATGGTTGTCCTTGCACAAAATTAGATCAACGGATCGCTAAAACAGTTTTCCGTTTGTAAACAAAAAACGCGTGCACTCTTATTCACGGTTTCTCTTGCAGGGACCGTTAGTCGAATGACTTTTCCTATTGAGTTACTGCATGCTATTCACCAACGTGTAGTTTCTTGTTTGTGTGCGGTACCCCGTCTTACCTCGAGACCCCGTCATGCCCCCCATTCCCCTATTCACTTTTAACTGCAGTGCCTTAAAATTTTTAAAGAACTAGTGCTTTAAAGTAGCATTTTTAACGCTCCTATGGAGAGCTAAAAATTGCATTTTTAACACAGTTGTAGAAAATAGTTATTTATGATATAAGTGTTAAAAGTACACGTTTAAGGCACGCATGTGAAAGTTTGCAGAATGAGCGATAGCGAGTTCTGCAATTCACATGAGTGCCTTAAAAATGTACTTTTTAACACGCATATCATACAATATTTTTTCTACAAACGTAATTACAGGACAATATCTACAAAAACTTTTACTTGAACGTGACTGACATTCCATTTTTTATATTTTTTTGACAGTACATCAAAATTGTCGATACGGTCAATACGAACTGCAGTGCCTTAAAAATATTTTAAAGCACTAGTGCCTTAAAGTAGCATTTTTAACGCTCCTATGGAGAGCTAAAAATTGCATTTTTAACACAGTTGTAGAAAATAGTTATTTATGATATAAGTGTTAAAAGTACACGTTTAAGGCACGCATGTGAAAGTTTGCAGAATGAGCGATAGCGAGTTCTGCAATTCACATGAGTGCCTTAAAAATGTAGTTTTTAACACGCATATCATACAATATTTTTTCTACAAACGTAATTACAGGACAATATCTACAAAAACTTTTACTTGAACGTGACTGACATTCCATTTTTTATATTTTTTTGACAGTACATCAAAATTGTCTATACGGTCAATACGAACTGCAGTGCCTTAAAAATATTTTAAAGCACTAATGCCTTAAAGTAGCATTTTTAACGCTCATATGGAGTGCTAAAAATTGCATTTTTAACACGGTAGTAGAAAAAAGATTTTATATAGCATTCTTAAAGATTCATCATCAAGAAGTTTAAGAAATTCAGGCTGTACTCCGTCTGATTCTGTAGCTCTCCCTTCTTTTAGTGATATTATGGCTGCTCTTATTTCTGCCCCTAGTATATAGGTGCTCCTCTTTACGTAGGTATTGGGGACTGGTTCTCCCTCTCGTCAAAAAATAAATTTGGTATGTAATTTTTCCATGTATTATCAATACTCTGTTCAATTTCTATTTCTTGGCATTTGTCCTCCATATAATTAGTGGCCATATAATTAAGCGGCCTAAATGCCATCTACTTTTCCTTATAATACAAGGAAAGTGGAGGGAAAGTGACATATTGGTCGAAAGAAACTTTCATGGCTGCGTAATATTAGACAATAGTGTGGCTCCACAGTAGAAGTATTATTACGCGCAGAAGTTTTCAGGAAATTTTAGACATAATGACAGCCAATGTCTGATTACCGGCACGGTACCTATAGAAGAAGAAGAACACATATAATACAGTCCAAAAACTATGAAATTATTTTAATAATTTTGCATATAATTGTACAAGCAGTATATTCGAGCATTAAACCAGTTTTAACAATTTATTTTTTTACACAAAACGATACATTTGCTTTGTTTATTATAGATGATAATAGAATGCTCATCCTCTTCATAGTACATAGTGACCGATATAAGTCGTTATTCTAAAAGGTTTTTTCTAGACGTACTCGCAAAAGCAACATTTTCTTTGAGAAAGTGAGACTCTCCAGAAAATAATTTAATCAGACCATAAAGCTTTTAGCATAATTTCCAAAATTATCCAACTGCTATTGAATATTTAATAAGGGATAATGAACCTCTTACAGCTTCTAAAGAGTTAGGCATAAGAAGTTTCTTCTGCTTAGAATAAAGTGCCGATTTTATTTATCAGTTAAAAGTTATAAAACCGCTTTTAAGCTATCTCCCGATATACTTCATTCTCAATGAGGATTTGTTTCAGTTTTACCATGAATTTTTCAACGTTCACAAGTTATATTTATGGTCTACTTTAACTAAAATGAGATGGTATACATAGAAAGCCACTTGTCGGGAAAATCTTTTTGTATTTAGGGAACCTACATAAGCGTAGTTTAGAGAACTTCAAAAGGGGAAAATGAGGACAAAAATAAAATAATTAAAAATAAAAATATATTGGGACATAAAATCTCAGATATGCAAACATTCAATGGAAAGACACATCAAGTATCGCAATCATATCAATTACCAGAGAACGGCAGTTCTCGCCAGTGGCGCCCATCCTACACGCGACACTATATATACACGAAATTTTCGATTTTCTAAATCTGACTGAATTGAAAATTGGGCCAACTCCCATCTTAATATTCAGGAAAAGACTCATCCATTCATATGTCAATCATCCATTTTGGTCCACGGGTGTGGATTTTACGGCTCTTCCTATTTATGGTCTGTTTTTCGTTCTCGTCCCCAAAACTCCCAAAAACTTCGAAAATTTAACTCCGACCTTTGCGGCTTCTGATAGTACTGATCATTACCTTTCTAACGCATGTCTAATTTTGAAAATCGGTTATATCATTTAAAAGTTACCGAGCTCAGAAATATGATTCAATCTTTATTTAAAAAGGGGAAAATGTTTGTCGATATGTATGTATGTATGTGGAAAAGTTAAACCGATCTGAATTTCTTTTCTGTGTTTGAAGAGGGGGTCAGGGCCGATTCAGAACCGATGTAGTTTGTGACTTTTGACTACCCATAAGCCAGCTATAGGACTTGGTAGGTACAAAACGGCATATTTTTTGGGGGTATTTATCTTCGGTTCAAGAAGAGACAGAACCGCAAATACACCAAATCAATAGTATTGAGTTAAGCTTTCAAATGGTGTCTAAGCCGCCAAGATCAGACATACAAACGGCTCAGTATAGCCGAAAAACTGAAAAACTAAACTTTGAAAATTTTGGTTTTTCGACAATTACTCAAAATTTCAACCTACGAATTGCGCCAATAACTGAGCGTTTGTAGAAGGACTCTAGGCGAATATAACGGTGTAATCCTCATATTCGGGAAAATTCGAATTTTTAAGTTATAGGCTTCATAAATACGATCAAATCTATTTCTTATGGGAAAAACGGTTTTTCAAGCTCAATACAGTCAAACCCGCTTATTAGAATACCTCTTAAAGGAATATCCCAGTTTAAGGAATAGAAATTTGAGGTCCCGAAACGTTTCTACTAGCGACCAATGATCGGTTATTAGAATATCCCTGTTATAGGAATACTTTTGATTGGAACGAGGGTTATTCCAATAAGCGGGTTCGACTGTAATTCCTGTAATAGCTTCAGTTATCATACTTGACCTTAGATTCATCAGATACTACTTATCAATACGTTTCAAACTCATGATTAGTGATCAAAATCGGTTAAGCCGATTAGAAGTTATTAAGCTACAAAAGTATAATCCAATTAACGATTATTCCCTAAATGGTTTATGTAGTTGTAGTGGTTACGACGCTAAATTTGATCTGGCAACAGGCAATTCGAGTTCATTTACCGGCCATCCCAATATTTTTTTTCAATTTATTTCGAATAGAAAAAAAACTAGTGTACATTCGATGGACACTAGATCATTTGGGAGATAATGCGGCAAAGGCGATTATTTATAAAGCTTAACGTGTAATCGAGAAACATTGCATTTAACTTTATATATTTACTTTATAAATAACTTTGAAAAACTCCTGATGCAATAATGAAAAACCGCTAAACGCCGTAAAAATGAGTGACGCATACAATATTCCACCTACAAAAGATCTGATATAAATATTACGTGGCGCGAAAATGTATTTTCATTTTGATGCAAAATAAAATTCTAGTTTTATTTTAAAAGATTTTTCCATAATATTTGCTAAATTTGAAGTAGAACGCGCCACAAAAGAGTAACTTTTATACAGTTTGAATTTTGAAACTCTTTTGTGGCGCGTTTACTTCAAAGGACATCGCACACATCTTATGGAAAATATAATGTCACTCAAATTCAATATAATTTATATGAATATATTCGTTTCAATTTAACGGTCAATTCTTATCATTGCGCCAACTCTTAATTTTCAATAATAAGAGCAGAAATTGATATAAATCAATCTGAAATCAAATGGGTAGGTAGGTACATAAGTTAGAGAGAGAAAAAATATTTTAAAATACCCAAATGATAGGTACTTAATAAATCTTCTGGGGCTATTAAGCATCTTATTATAATAGTTTCACTAATCCGCTTAGGCCCAGCGGGGTTAAGCTGTTTTGAATAGCACCCAGAGCAATAGTGATTATAACTGACACGTTTATAGACTCCAAAAACGTGATTTCGATAAACTTTAATTGCTATTTGCGCCGTAATTAATCATAATTAAGAGTTGGCGCAATGATAAGAATTGACCGTTAATTTAAAACGAATCTATTCGTATAAATTTTATTGAATTTGAATGACATTATATTTTCCATAAGATGTGTGCGATTTCCTTTAGCAAACATTATGGAAAAATCTTTTAAAATAAAACTAGAATTTTGTTTTGCATCAAAATGAAAATACATTTTCGCGCCACGTAATATTCATATCAGATCTGTTGTAGCTGGAATATTGTATGCGCCACTCATTTTTACGGCGTTTAGCGGTTTTTTATTCTTGTAGAATATATCAGACACTGGGTATTATACCTACATTACTGAGTTAATATCAGGTCAGGGATACGTCATTTATAATTATTTTTATTTATTTTTTATTTTACTCTTATGATTTTTTTTCTTTTGCTCAACTTCGTTAGGCTCAATTAGGCACGAAGTTTCTCCCAATGTTTGTGCTTTTTTGACTTCGACTTCAAACTCTAGATTTACCTGCAGAAATTTTATCATATTAAACTTTGGTATCAAGGACTACTAAACTTTTTAACTAAACATAATTTTTCAAAAAATGATTTTGTCCCAAATGTCCCAAAATGTTTAAAATGTCCCAAAATTTCGGATTTTACAAGGTCAGTGGAAACAGCTAGTTTTTCTTCGATATTCTTATTAAAAAGTATTAGTATTATATAAAATTATACAATATTTTTAGTATTATCAACCAAGGCCTGATCTTCCTAAAGAACTAAATGAATGGTTGGCTTTTGTACAAGAACACAAAAAAGATTTTAAGGCCATAAAGAATATTGTTAAAAGGCGCAATCGAGAACAAAATTATTATGACGAAATTGAAGAAGCGAAAAACCACAAGGTAATACAGTTATATATTTATTATTTTATATATAACTTATTAATTTATTATTATTCCTATTAGAAGTTTATTCTCACCTAAATTTTATAGAAAGATTCATTTCAAATACAGTAATAATTTATTGCATTGCGATGGTTTGCCTTAAATTGGCAGAATTGTTTGTATTTCCTTCAGAGTTGAGACTTCTGAGCTTCACCGATGAGGCATAAGGATGCTGAAATAGCTATATGGAGATCGTGGTCCAACTCTGAATCAAATATAAACAAAACCTGCCTTGATCTTTTTTATCTTTTTCATTTTTACTCAGTTTGAGTATTTAGAAACTGTCTTTCGGTCCTTTTCCTTGACGAAGGGAAGGTAAATGCGTGGCCTAAGCGTCCTCTATTTGCTTTCTCCTACTTTCGTCGTCTCTTGTGATTATATATTGTAAAATCCGGAGATATGGGATCCAGCCAGAAAGCAGTTTATTAACGAAAAGTCTTGGATTTAAAATATTCTTCTTCTTCTTGACTGGCTTTACAACTCGGGGTGAGTCTTCGCCGCTTCCACTATGGCCCTCCATCGTCTGCGATCTTGCGCTTCGATTTGCCATTGTTGTACCCCAATCCTAGATAGATCGGTTTCAACATCATCCTTCCATCTTTTTCTGGGACGGCCCACTGATCTTCTACCGTCTGGTCTCTCGAAGAACACTATCTTTAGCACTCTGTCTTCCTCTGATCTTACTACATGACCTGCCCATCTTATCCGATTAGCTTTTATATGTCTGACGATGTTTTCAGTACCATATAGAGTCACCAATTCAGCATTGCGGCGCCTTTTCTATTTTTCTTTCAATTCCACTCTCCTGTCAAAAATATTGTTTATTATATTTTTATTTCAATTATTCTAATTGCTTAAAAGGTAGTAAACTTTGCATCTGGGGCTTTTTGTTGTTTTCCTCGTAATACGAGAGATATCGCTGAATTGCGTCTTAAAGGTGGGTTCATTGAATTGCGATGGTTTGCCTTAAATTGGCAGAATTGTTTGTATTTCCTTCAGAGTTGAGACTTCTGAGCTTCACCGATGAGGCATAAAGTTGCTGAAATAGCTATATAGAGATGGTGGTCCAACTCTGAATCAAATATAAACAAAACCTGCCTTGATCTTTTTTATCTTTTTCATTTTTACTCAGTTTGAGTATTTAGAAACTGTCTTTCGGTCCTTTTCCTTGACGAAGGGAAGGTAAATGCGTGGCCTAAGCGTCCTCTATTTGCTTTCTCCTACTTTCGTCGTCTCTTGTGATTATATATTGTAAAATCCGGAGATATGGGATGCAGCCAGAAAGCAGTTTATTAACGAAAAGTCTTGGATTTAAAATATTGTTTACTATATTTTTATTTCAATTATTCTAATTGTTTAAAAGGTAGTAAACTTTGCATCTGGGGCTGTTCGTTGTTTTCCTCGTAATACGAGAGATGTCGCTGAATTGCGTTTTAGAGGTAAGTTCATTGCATTGCGATGGTTTGCCTTAAATTGGCAGAATTGTTTGTATTTCCTTCAGAGTTGAGACTTCTGAGCTTCACCGATGAGGCATAAGGATGCTGAAATAGCTATATGGAGATGGTGGTCCAACTCTGAATCAAATATAAACAAAAGCTGCCTTGATCTATTTTATCTTAATAATTTATTCTTAACAATCTTTATTACCCTCTATAGTCAGGTATTGTATTGTGACAGAGTGACAATACAGTCACTCTGTTTGTCCAAGATATTCTCAGCATGCTTCAATACAGGATCATTTTTAAAGTCTATTTTAACTTTGCCTTAACTTTTTAATAGGTTAATACTTTTAATCTCCACCCTTCTACTTCTTAAAATAGTGTAGAGAGTACGTAACATTTGGTGAGCGGTCATCGGATGCTAATGCTTAGACTGCAGTTGCTTAAGAACTTTCTTATTTTTATAAATCTAGATCTATCTGTTTCAACACAATTAAGCTCTACATCAAGGATCAAGGTCCCATTACCGTGTATCCCAGATATTTAAATCGGTGTACACTCCTATTCCACAAGTAGTGGTAACAAATGGAGAACAGCATTGAACTGTTTCACTTTTTTTTTATTAATTTTAACTTTCTTTCTTTCAGCTGTTGTCCATCGATGAAGACCAATACGTAGATGAAGCTCCACATAATGACATTTACCCACATTTTAACCAGGAACTTAACAAAATTGCCCCATCAAACCTAGATACGACTATTTATAAGAAACGAAGCAACAAAAAATCAAACAAGTTCAAAAACTCTCACAAATCAAATAGAGCTCGAAGACATTCTTCCAAGGAACATTTTTTTGAAACTCATCAAATTCCTGCAGTTGAACCAAACGGCCAAAAGGGTGAAATACATCGATCCGACAGGAAATTTCCAGAAAGATATCAGCAGGATAACCAGGATAAATATAATAAAAGAGAAATACAAATAAATGTGTTAAAAGATGGTAAGCTAATAAAATCAATTGAAGAAAATGAAAAGGACTCAAAATCTTTAGTGTTTAACATAGAAGCTAGAAACGATGATAAAAATAGTATTGAAGAGAATAGCAAAAATTTGGAAGTGCCAAAATCGCCCCTTAATGTTAACAATTTCCAACGAAGTCTACATTCTAATAGTAAAGAAAGAAAAGACAATATTATGACTGTTAATGAGAAACTGAACATAGACACAAACACTGCTGACCAGATTTTGAAAGACAAAGCACTCTTTTACCAAGTCACCATGCCAAATCATAACTTAATTCATCAACCACTTGGGTCTCACCATCCAAGGTTTCAGTCAAATAACTCCAAATTTATCCCACACCAAAATGTTCCAGAAAAACAAAATCAATTTTATGGTAACAATTTTAAAGACATGAGTAAATTCTGGACAGCTTCAGAAAAAGACCGGCTACAAAAAGGTATAGAATTCGCTCAAGATAATCCGAACTTGAAGAATGGTCTACAAGATAACGGATTTGAAGCTGCCAAAAGTATTGTAGTTGAAGCCAATCCAAATAAGTATTCAAATATAGTAAAGGAACCACTACAGCTTTCTTTAAAACGTAATTTAGATACTGAAGGTGGTTCTTTGCTAGGTTTAAGTAACTATGTTGATGCTGCAGTTTCTGGAGATGTAAATGAAGTGTTTAATAAGAACAAAATACTTCTTGATCAGAACAGTCGTCATAAAGAAACCATAGATTGGTCTATAGATTCTCTTAACGATACTAAAAAAAATCAAAACCTTGATAATACAGAACCAACGGATTCAAATACTAAAACAGTACTTGATAATAAGGACATGAGTAACGGAATTGAAAATAACCAAAATTTAAATGTTAGTAATATTTATAAAACAGGTGAAAATCATACAAAAGTTTCCACTGATAAAGAAGTTATTGAAAATGTCGACAAAACTAACAACATTAATTTAGACAAAGATAATATAGCAGTGATACCTAATTCGAAAGATACAAATATAAACACTAAGAATATATTAAACGATACATCACTTAACTCTGTTCTCGAAAATGGAAGAAAAGAAGAAACTTACAGCAAAGAACAACAACTCAGTGATGTACAACAAAAGGAAAAGGGATCAGCATTACCATCTCATTCAAATATTCATACAGGACATGAAAATATTAACAACCACATTGAAATTACTATAATTGAACCAAAAGGAGGTGTTGAAAAGAATGAAGATATTGAAGAAATCGCCGAAAATAATAGTAAAGATTTTAACGCGGATGATACTTTGTTGAAAATAGTAACGACACCGGAAGATATCAATGACCTAAAAACTCCAGAAAAAATAGATGACCATATGCCTATATTGAAAGTTATGGAACCAGAAAAACCTATAGAAAAATCGAATAACATAAATATAGATAAAGAAAATGATTTAGTGAATTGTGATAGTGTTGAAGGTCCTATCAACGAAATGGACACACAATATCTCGATGATGAAAACTTTCCCAAGAATTCACCAACTATTAAGGTGATTATCGATGACAGCAAAAGTAATAATGGCATGAATGATTTGGAAAACAATTCTCAAAAACGATATTTTCATCATACTTACCACAAATTGAAAAAAACAGATTGTCACGGTGACCAGTGTGATTTAACTAAAAGATTACCACCAAAGAAATTTTTTAGAAGAAGAAAGCACCCATTTTCAAATTATATCAACAATAAGCGTGATTCGTACAAACTAAGACAGCTAAAGTCTTTGGACTACGTTTATGATGCTGACATAGAGGCACCAGTTGACGAGGAATATGTAAATGAAGAAGCGACCTCCAAAAGAGAATATATTTTGGCAATCAACAAAAAAGGAGCTGTAGAAGGAGACTACGGCGATGAGGAAGACTCTGCGCCTTCTAAAAGTAACAAATTGAATCAAATTATCAAGAAAAGCGATAATATTTTTGCTGATCCACGAACTGTAGCATCACGTGATGAGGATGATGATGGTGACTATTATGAAGAAGAGCATAGTCCTAAGAATGAGACAGTTAATAGTAGCAACAATGGTAAAGTTGAAATCAAGGAACAAAATGAAAATTTTGGTAAAAGAAGGCACCCTAAACCTAAGCCTGCGCCTAATACAAAGAAAAAAAAGCCACACCAAAAAGAAATAGATAATAAAAAGAAAAACTATGTAAGGGAACCAAGATCACAAGCAGATACAGAAGATATTGGACAGGCACAGAAATTTGTAAGGAAAACTCAAGATAATTTAGCTTCGAATAAGAAACAAGTGAAAAACAAGTTTCCTCTGTCGTCCAAAGGTTTTTTCACAAATAATGATGTCAAAAGAGATTCTCTTGCGGATATTGACAAACCGGTTTCTGTAGATTCGCCCAAAATAGATGTTGATGATATAGCGAAATCTGCATTGGCTCTTAACAACAGTGATCTGGTTAAAACTACTCTCTTTAATTTTAACCAAGTTCCTAATGGTTGTGTATCTAGTACTATTTCACCTGAACCTATTACTGAGGTAGTATGTGAGGAAGTTACTCCTCAAGTAGCCGTGGGAAATATGTGCGAGAATGAGACTGTTATGGAAACTCAGGTTGTTATGACAACCATCTTGTCAATTATACCCGATGTTCAACATGAAATGGTAAGTGAACTAAGTATTGATGATTTTTATTTACTTTCTAGATTGAGGGAGAATAATCATTATCGTCTGGGTACTTTCCATTCTCCGTGATCTTATGGTAGGGGAGCCCAAGCGGGGATTTTTGCAGTCACTCGAGCGCGTCAGATTATCATATGGGGAGAAATCTGGATATATTGGCTCTTAACACAGGGGCGTTCGTTAAGGGGGGCCCGAAAAAAAAATCTATCTTTAAGAATACTCGAAATTGTCAGATTAAAATGAGGTAAGTTAAATACGTGCAAAAGAGCATATATTTAAAAAAGTTTCACAAAAAAAAGCGAATATTTCGCGAAATGGACGTCATATTGAAAAACTAAAAAATAGGTGTTCAATATTTTTCAAAAATCTATAGAATTATACCAAATGTGACTCCCAAGGAGAGGGGTGGGTGGGGGAATTTAAAATTTTAAATACAAATCCCGCGATATTTCGCAAAATAAACATCAGATCGAAAAACTGCAAAATAGACTTATTCAACGTGGAATGAAGTAAACACTTCTGTTGTATGTAGGCATATGAATTTATTAAAAATCCTTAAAATTTATAAACAAGGGAGTGGAAGTACAAATCGTTTTCGGTCAAACTGACCATCATCAGTGTAAACATCCAGTGTACAAGTAATTGTAACTAGCCACTTCAATAGGTATAAAAACCACTAAATTACATTATTGTTACATTCTATATTAAAAAGTGGTCGACATTAAGTCGATGTCTTAAGATTTTACAGATCACATGTGAATGAATTTCATCCTTGCTCGAAAATTGCACAAGGTAAGTACTTGTGTTCAAGTGAGAGGTTAACAACCAACTCAAAGAGAGTTGGTTGGTAACTAACTCAAAGAGCAAGGATGAAATACATTCACATGTGATCTGTAAAATCTTAAGACATCGACTTATTGTCGACCACTTTTTAATATAGAATGTAACAATAATGTAATTTAGAAATTTTTATACCTATTGAAGTGGATAGTTACAATTACTTGTACACTGGACGTTTACACTTCAGTTTGACCAAAAACGTTTTGTACTTCCACTCCCTTGTGGATAAATTTTAAGGATTTTTAATAAATTCATATGCCTACATACAACAGAAGTGTTTACTTTATTCCACGTTGTTATATTGAAGGTATACAGCCAACTACAGGGTTTACCCCTGTTTTACACTTATTCAATTTTTTTGAAAAATCTATCGAATGGTACCAAACACGACTCCCCGCGGAGGTGGGGTGGGGGTTACTTTAAAATCTTAAATAGGAGCTCCAAATTTTTATTCCAAATTTGGATTCTTTAACGTAAAAATAAGCAGCTTTTATTCGAAACATTTTTTCGAATTATGGATAGATGGCGCTATAATCGAAAAAAACCATTGTTGGAAATGGAAAATTAAATTAAAAAATGAAAAGTCCCCACTAAAATGGAAAATTTTACTAAACTTTTTTTGGTTTTAGGACCTAATAATCACAACCCAATAGGTCCCCAAAGCGCTCGAGTGACTGCAAATTCAGCATATTTTCCTCCCCTACTATTAATGTATTTGTCTCTTTTGTCGTTCTTTATAATTAGTCATCAAAAATCGTAATAGATTACGTCGTCTACACGTAATACATGAAACAAAATATAACCAAGATTAAAAAGAAAATAGGAACTGATCACGATCACAGGCAGGTGACATTGAAGAAATGAAAGAAATAAGGAGTGAAGTGTGTTGACCTAGAGCTGAAATTAAATCAGAATTGCGAATAGAAATGGAATGTTCATAAATCCTATTTTAGATTATATTCTTGGTTTGGCCTATGTAAAGTACAGGGAGTTTCATAAACTCTGTATTGTTTATTTTGAATTTTGTCTTTGGCTGATCGGACAAAAGATAAAAGTTTTTGTTGGGGGTAAATATTGTTTTTATTCCCCTTGTTTTGAGGGGTTTTTTCGATTTTTCCAAGGGTTTCGTGGTACTCTTGATATTAGGAAGAAAATCTTTCATATAAGGAAGGTTTAGGTGTTCGGGTTAAGATTGAGCGAAAGAATAAGGCCTGTGGATTCTCCTATTAATGTCATTTTCTCGGTAGTTATTTTGGATGGGTTTGTTTAAAGAAGAGAGCTGAGTGGATTTACCTTCATCATCGCAAAGGCATATGGATCTTGAGACAAGGGTAATACGACTTAACTAATTTGTTAAGGTGGGTGATGAGAATGGAATGCAAGTCGCGGTTGGTCTGGGTGGGTTTTCCGTAAAAAGAATGTGGAAAACCGTGTGATTGGTTTACCTTATAAGAAGGTCGAGAAACGTCAGGAATGAATCAGTTGTTATCTCTATATCTTGACCTGAATATTAAGATATATTATACGATTTGGATCGGTTTGAAAAGATACCAAAGAATCCTTGCCGTGGGGCCAAATAACCATTATATCGTCAACATATCGTAGCCTACATGTGGATTTGAGCACTGATGTAGATAGTGATTTGGTATCGAAGTCGTCCATAGAGGTATTGACAATTACCTATGAGAGTGGGAAGCCGATTCGGGCACCATTTATTTATGTGTAAAATTGATTTTGGAAGATTTAATAAGTGTTGGATACCCAATTTTTAATAAAAAAATAATAAGTGGTATCGCTGGATGTTTTATTTAGTTTCCAGAATGTTTAAAGATTTCCATAATATAGTTAAGAATCAGGTTAACAATTTTATTGACACATTTATTTTGTTCTAGAACAAAAACAATAGTTTTGCTACAAAAAATGACACATTTGAAAAATTGGACGAAGTTCTTTCAGGGCAGTTGCCTATTTCTTTGGTTAGCTCAGTATACGATCATATGAAAGACCATCCAACATTTAAAAATCGGTTTTATAGTGGAATGAAGAGACGTCACTATAAGGTAAGTGTAAGAATTCTTAATAAGATAATACTAGGTTTGTTCCAACTCGTCGAGAACCGTACAATGTACGGTAACGCTTCTGCGCAATGGATAAAATGCGTTCCAACTGAAACTGGACCGTTCATTGTACCGTCCCTTTGTCGTTCCAACTCAACTTGGGATCGTCCGACGTACGGTTTCTGAATCGTCATTTCAGTACCCGGCACCCGGTCAAAAGCTATTCCTGTTTGGACTGACCTGCGCATTATGCAGTACCTCCAAAAATTCTCATTTTAGTTCAGGTTCAGGTGGTCGTTTTATTTTTATTTCAAATCATTCAAAGTGAAGTTAAGTGCTTTCAGCCGCACTTTTATTATTATTAAATTATTAACTTTTTTTTCAATTATTAGATTATTTTTGCTTCAATTTGATTGATTCTTCTTTTAATTTGTTGTTTGTTTTTTAAGTATTTCTCATTCTTGGTCAATCGTTCATTATAATAATTCACACAATTCTAATTTGACAGGTGTATTTGGTAATTATGTATGTACATGGAATTTTTTGTTCTGTTTTATTATCATTTAAATAGTGGGGTATTTTTAGCCTCAGTACTTTGGTATTTTTGATTTCTAAAGTACCAAGTTTGCATTATTTATATTTTATATACATATAAATCTAATAATAATTTGGTATCGTTTTCGTTCCATTTATAACCGAACTTAATGTTTGTGTTTTGTGAAGATGGTTGATGGTTCTGGCATGGATAAATAAACAATTACGTATTCTTATAAATATAAATAGGTATTACGTATTCTTATAAATATGCAATTTACAGATGCACAATGTTTCAACTAGGTAACTAATATACATTTTTCAAATTAATTAAGAAAAATAAATCACAATTTCTGGTTAAAATCTAGAAACAGGAGACAAAGTAGCAAACAAACAAATGACAAGAAACCAATTGTTGTTCTTTATTTATTTTTTGGCCTATTTTAAACAAATGGCCAGAATTCAAACTTTCAAACAAATAACCAGTACTTAGGATAGTGTCAAAATCCGTTCCAACACGTCTCACTTTCGCCACAGCCTCCGTACCGTAAGCGAACGATACTAAGTCAAAGCATGCACATAAAATCGATGCCAAACAGTTTCGTGATCGTTTTAAAACCGTACAAAGTGGCAGTTGGAACAAACCTACTATTGTCAAATTTTTTAATCTCATTCGCTTCGTCGTAAGAGTTTTATTGGTAGTTAAATGTAATAATCATTATAGCGTTTAATCATCATCGTCAGCCGTTTTGAGTCCACTGCTGAACATAGGCCATATAGATAATTCCATTGCATTTGATCTTGAACACCCTGAATTCAGTTGTGCTCGATGCGCTTGATGTCGTCCGACCATATTATTGGAGGACGTCCTAGATTACGATAAACATCGTGTCTAGGTCTCCATCCTAAAAAATTTTTGTCCATCTTCCTTTTTTGAATCTGGCAACATGTCTCGCCCAGTTTCATTTCAGATTTGTAATTCTTTGAACTTCGTCCGTCACACCAGTTGTTCTTTTCCTAACTATTTTATTTGGAACTATGTTTCTGAAGGATATATTCATCATTGACCTCTTCATTGCCCTCTGTGCCTCTTATATTTTATTGATTACTTATCTGGTAAGGGTCAATGTTTCTGCTCCATACGTTAGAACTGGGAGTGCACATTGATCAAAGACCTTTTTTTCAAGCACATGAGAATATTTAATAAGACTTCCCTCGGTTTTCCGTAAGCATCCCATTCTCTCCTATTCTCCTCTTTAATTCGGTTGTTTGATTATCTCTTCCCAATTTCATCTTGTGGTATTTATAGCTATACACTTGTTCAATCTATGTGCCATTAGTTGAGATGTTTTTGGCCAGTACAGGCCATGTATTGTGTTTTGAAAAGTTAATTTTAAGACCAACTCGTTTACAATAGCTCTGAAGATCTTGAAGAATTTGACAGGCATGATCTACTCTTTCTGCAATGAGAACTATGTCGTCTGCAAATCTCAAGTTGTTCAGAAACTCCCTATTTATGTTGACTCCAATTTTTTCCCATTTATAACGTTTATTAATATATTTTAAATATACAGGGTGTTTCATTAATAATTGTCCATATAGTAACTGGAGAAACCTTAGCACAAAATACGAAGATTTAACCTAAAACACTTAAATAAAATGTGGTTCCTTACCGAGTTACAGGGTGTTTTATCTAAAAATTTAAAAATTATTTTTGCTCAGCATTTTAAAACTATTCGACGTATTCTTTTCATACTTGGCAGAAGGTGCGACTACTAGACAGCCTACTAAATTATTATAAACAAACGTTTCTAGCTGCTACCAGAGGCGTACGACAGGGGATGGTAATGGTTGACCCTTCTCAAATTCTACGCCACTGGAGGCATTACTATTTAGTGCTATTTTTAGATTCTCCAATACTTTCTACGTAAATAATATTCTCTTCATTGGTAACGATAAAGTCATTAGTTTTCGAGATATTTGAAGTTAAATATGAAACGGCACAGTTATTTTGATTAATTTATGATATAATTCATATGATTAAAATTTAAAAATTATTTGTACCCAGTACTTTAAAACTATTAAGCGTACTCTTATCATACTTGGCAGAAAGTGTAGGTACTGTACACCCTACTAAATTAAGATAAATAAACGTTTGTAGCTACTACCAGAGGCGTACGACAGAGGATAGTGGCTGGTTGACCCTTCCCAAATTCTACGCCACTGACGAAATTGCTATTTTAGTGTAATTTTTTGATTTTGCAATACTTTTTATGTAAATAATAATGTCTTTATTCGTAACGATAAAATGATTAGTTTTCGAGAAATTTGAAATTAAAAGTGAAGCGACACAATAAATTAATCAAAATACCCGTGTCGTTTCATTTTTAACTTCAAAGATCTCGAATACTAATGACTTTATCGTTACGAATGAAGAGTATATTATTTTCATAGAAAGTATTGGAGAATCCAAAAATTGAACTAAAATAGCAATTTCGCCAGTGGCGTAGAATTTGGAAAGGGTCAACCATTCACTTTCCCCCGTCGCACGCCTCTGGTAATAGCTAGAAACGTTTGTTTAACATAATTTAGTAGTTTGTACAGTACCTATACTTCCTGCCAAGTATGAAAAGGATATGTCAAATAGTTTTAAAACGATAGGCAAAAATAGTTTTTAAATTTTTAGATAAAACACCCTGTAACTCAGTAAGGAACCACATTTTATGTAAATGTTTTAGGTTAAATCTTCGTATTTTGTGCTAAGGTTTCTCCAGTTACTCTATGGACAATTATTAATGAAACACCCTGTATGTATTTTTAGGAATCTTTAGGTGATTTTGAAAATTTAAATCAACGGGAACATAAAGAACTACTCAACGTTATGGAAGATATTATAAATAAGTTGCAATGGACTACAAATTGTCAAATGTTGCCCAAAAAGCAAAGCCAGTATTTAAGATCGATTACAAGAGCTAAATCTCACGATGCACTCTCGAAAACCAAGCAGATGGAAGAAGTCGATTTTGATGATGGACAAGATACGAAAAATTTTATATTCCACGCAGCCAATGCAGGTATCTAAGCATAAAATAATATATGTCAAACTGACAAAGAGGTGTATGTTCTCAAAAAAATTGATAGGGTGTAAAATTATTTATTAAATTCAGCTAAGTGCTTTCGGCATAGCACCAGTCATCATCAGAGCTTCGTCTCATAGGTCTAAATGCCTCATAGAAGAGTAGTTGTTTAAATACATTATTAAAATTAAAAAATATATATTATATAGGGCTAAGTCTCAGATCTAGGGTGAAAACCCTCTCAAGTATTAAAATTTCACATCTCACGTTTAGTGTAAGAAACAGAGGTTGAACCTTGCAAAATGGACACAAGTCCGGTTTTATTTTTTTTTCTGATATATCAAGGAGTGCTTATTATGAGACTAACTTTTTCTTAAAAAATTTCGCCCCGGAACCTCCCTTTTCACCCCTTTAAAGGGGGTAATTTGTGGTTTTTGCGGAACGTAGCCCTTCTTGTACCTTTTGCAAAAAAATTCTTTTTTAGAAATATGAAGAGGACTATATTTTCTACGATTTATTTCCCAACAGCATATGTCTATCACCCACCGTTTAGTGGGGGTAGAGCCCCAAATATGACAAGTTTTTAAAAAGATCTTTTTAAAAAAAATTTTTTTCCCTAACTGTAATGGAAATTAAGAAGAAATCCTGCGACAATTTTGGTATTTGCGATTTTTTGGTGTAGGTTTCACTTAAGGGTAATTGCCCTTTTTTTAATTACAGGGTGTTACAGGGGTTTTAAAAAACCCTTTTTTATACCATCTGAACTGTTTATGATAGGGTAAAAAGACTTTCAGAGATTACCCATGTACTGGTGCTATTAACAAATTTGTATAATGCACCCCCATTTTTTTCCCGGAACCACCCCAAAAAAATAGAAGAATTAATAAGGAAAGTGATTTTCTTGGAATCCTTCACACACAATGCCCTTTATTAATATACTTTATATATCATTTTGTGCACGTTACTATAACCCATACATGGACACCAAAAGCGATTTCCTAGTGCAACCCCCGTAGCCAAAAAAAAATAAAATGGGGGGTTGAAAAAAAATTTTTTTTTTGCTTTTTGATCCATATAGGCATATGCTTCATCAATATTGTTTTTCAAAAATATATATGGTTATTGCAACATCTCTGCGGAAACCACCCCTATCCTTGAAAATATACTGCAGAAACTACCCCTATCCCTTGGCGAGCATGTTTTTGCGATTTTCTCATTACCTATGCATTCTTTTTAAACAAAACTTATACAAGGTTAAAGACCACAATTTACTCTAAAAATAGGTCCTATTCATTTTTTTCGTATAAGCAACCGTTACGGCACAGTGGCGCCGTAAACCTCAGGTATGCTTTAGCGGGCTCCAGTTTTTGTTTTTTTTTCGTCACCTGTTCGTTTTATTGATAAAGTACTTATGTAAAATAAAACAACACAGTGTAACCTACAAATTATGACCTATGCATATTTTACATTCTTTGCGCCCCAAAGCCACAGTGGTGGCCCAAAATCAATTTTTGCATATTTTCGCCACCTACACGCATTTTATTGCATTAATGCTAACTTAATAGCACAATATTTACCCTTAAGGGGTCGCTAAGCAGTGGCGGATCCAGGGAGGGGTGATGGGGGCGATCACCCCCTCTCAAACCAAGTGATATTATATTTAAAGATTATAAAAATATTCATTTATTTTTATAGAAATACTTATATTATATTATTATTTTTATAAGAATCCTTTTTAGCGACAGTGGAGGTACTAATCGGCTAAGAGGGGGTGCCAATTGGCTAAATTTTTATAAAAATAAATGAATATATTTATAATCTTTAAATATAAGATCACCTGGTTTGAGAGGGGGGGGGATGATCGTCCCCATCTTCCCTCGCTGGATCCGCCACTGCTTAGCGAAACATCTTTTTTAAAAACTTGTCAACTTTGGGGCTCCACCCCCACTAAACGGTGGGTGATAGACTTATGCTGTTGGGAAATAAATCGTAGAAAATATAGTCCTCTTCATATTTCTATAAATGAAATTTTTTGCAAAAGGTACAGGAAGGGCTACGTTCCGCAAAAACCACAAATTACCCCCTTTAAAGGGGTGAAAAGGGGGGTTCCGGGGCGAAATTTTTTAAGAAAAAGTTAATCTCATAATAAGCACCCCTTGATATACCAGAAAAAAAAAATAAAACCGGACTTGTGTCCATTTTGCAAGGTTCAACCTCTGTTTCCCTACACTAGTTATTAAACTGCAATATGGTTAACACATGGTAAAGGGAACAGCTGGTAGACTGTAATTAGAAAATAATTAATTCCAGAGAAATATTTAAAGTTACTTCTTTGTCAGTGTTTGTGCATAATTCTGCAAGTGTGAGCAAATTATTTAAAATCTACAGTTTCTATCTAACAATAGTACTCAGTAAATAACCAATAAGATGCAAACAAGAAGTCGATGGAGTCATCACAGAACAAGTAAAGGAAATAGAGTACATAAGAAGTACACTGTCCAGCTATGGATGCATTGAAAGAGAAGTAAAAGACAAGTACGAAGAGTAAATGGAAGAAGAAATATCGGTTGGTTGCTCAAGAGATGAAGTGACGATCTTCTATGGAAGCAACAATCCGGTACTGAACAAGCAAAATTATTAGCTTATTATCCTTCTTCTTCTTTAAGTGCTATCTCCGCGACGGAGGTCGGCAATCATCATAGCTATTCGGACTTTGGAGATGACTGCTCTGAAAAGTTCATTTAATATACATCCACACCATTGTCTCAGGTTGCACAGCCACGATATTCTGCATCTTCCTATGCTCCTTTTTCCTTGAATGTTTCCCAGCATAATGAGCTGGAGCAAGTTGTAGCAAGTTGCTCCAGCTTATTATTGCTTATTATTAATATCTAACTAACACGCTTATTAGTGCAGCTGCACCTGCAGCTTATTATTGTATTTTCGTATTACACTACAGTTATCATTTATTAAAAATATTGTTATTTTCAAAAGTGAATAACCATTTTCAATTTCGTTGCAAAACGGAAAACAGCCGAAAAATCATATTCTAGTCCAATCAGAAAATGCAGCAAGCACCTCTACCGGTTTCGAAACTTATTAGTCTCTCATCAGGAGGCACATATGCTGCTCTCTCTGATCCAACCAAAACAAACCCCGGCGTGCAGTTACGCCGTGGTTTGTTCTGCAACGAAATTGAAAACGGTTATTTATTTTTGATTTACATGTTTACTCTGATTGAATTGTGGAACAGGTTAAAAATTTTTAACGGTCAGAACACGAAAACGGCACATGTATTTTGTCCGACAGAACAGACTGCAAAAATCAGACTACTATTTATCACCAAATGGGCGTTTTAATGAGTGGAACATGTAGAATATGTCAAATGACAGGAATTATGACAGGTGATAAATAGCAGTCTGATTTTTGCATGAGAGTTTAATCTCTGTTCGGAGAGTTTAAGTCTATTCTGTCGGACAAAATAAATGTGCCGTTTTCGTGGTCTGACCGTTCCAAATTTTTAACTTGTTCCAGTGTTCCCATATATCAAAGTTTATCCGACTAGACACCGTTCAGCTATTAACAAATTTTCAGCTTGCTATTAATCAATTTTTTTTCCATACGCGGGATCCAGACTTATAATGAATCGAAACTTTTTAAATATATGTCATATGCTGATAAAAAATATACCTACAATAAGTAGTTCATTTTTTTCCTTAATTAGTTTTCTACGAATTTAAACACACAAAAATCATATCGATATATATTGAATAATAAGACTATTATGTAATATATTTTTTCTGCTGAGTGTGATTACGATAAGGAGACAGACTATTAACAGATAATGCCGTGCCGGCTATATAATACCGTGTAATCAAATACCCAAATATTTAGTCTACGAGACATTCAACAAAGAAATATTTACAGTGAAATACATGGAAAACAAAAGGATATTAATAGCGGTTTTTGCTGTAGGTAGTTAAATTAAATTGGTCATTTGTTTTATCAATCGACTGTTCTTTTGTTATGCTCTTTGGTTGATAATTTAAACTATTCCAAGGAACGGGTCATTTTTGGTCTCTCAAATTTCCTAAACTTGTTCAATTTAAGTGGTTGATAATTTGATTTTTTATTTATTTGATTTCAATGTTTGATAATAATATAGCCTTATTCTGTATAAATGTCGCTGTAATAATATTGTTTCTAGACAGGTAAATGTGTCATTGTACACCGGGTGTATTCATACCAATCAAACTGTATTTTTTTTCTCAAAGTTCGCATCACCCTGTGGAATATTCTAGCATTTATAAAATATTTAAATTAAAACCTAACTATAGCCGCATATTTTCTTAACATTTTGTTTTTTTTTATTCATTCGCTTATGTTGGATAATAAAAAGTTAGGTACTTTTTTAACTAGCCATGTTTTTCATGAATACAAGGTGTTTTTAGATAAGTATGGCAAACTTTAAAGGGCAATTCTGCACGAAAAATAATTTGACAGTTTGCTTTATAAGTGTATGTTCGCAAATGCTTCGTTTCCGAAATAGGGGGTGTTAAAATTTTTCTTACAAAACTGACGATTTATTGCTCTAAAATCGGTTGATATATGCAAATGAAATTTGGTGGGTTTTAAGAGGTAGTTATTACGCATTTTTGACATACAATTAAGAATTTAATATTCACCATTGGCGCGCATACGGGTAAAACGACCCGTTTGTTTAGAATTACCCCTTAAAATTTGCCATACTTATTTAAAAACACCCTGTATTGATGAAAAACATGGCTAGTTGTTAAAATACCCAACTTTACTGTTATCCAACATTAGAGAATGGAAAACAAAATGCTAAAAAAAATATCAGACTGTAGTTGGGTTTTAATTTCAGTATTTTATAAATGCTAGAATATTCCACAGGATGATGCTAACTTTGAGAAAAAAACACAGTTTGATTGGTACACTCATTAGTACCGATAAGTTATCGGGTACCTATACAACGACAATTTAACTTCTATCAACAATATTATTACAGCGATATTGTTAACGAATAAGGCTATATAATATTAAAAAATCACTTAAATCAGACAACAGGTTTAGGAAATTCGAGACATCAAAAATGACCCATTTTTAAGGAGGTGCCTTAATTTCTTGGAGAAGTGTATTATTCTCGGTTTGGTATTCGGTACCAAAATGAGAACTGGCGTTAACATATGAAGGGCCAGGGGAAAGAACGATGAATGTCTATCTGCAAGCATTTTCGGTAAAATGAGAAATAAAGTTGTATTCGTATTCATATTCATTGTTTTTACCACTTGCGTCCAATCTTGTGACGTAATTTTAAGACGATTATCATATTTATTTCCCCTTGTCCATTCACAGGTTGATAGTACCCTTTCTAAGATTGCACAACAATCTCAAAATGACCAAAAATGGACATTCATCCTTTTTTCCTCTGACCCTTCATATTGTGCACATCTGTCACTGAATTGAATTCTTTTTAAATCACACATTGTCAATGGCAAATACTCGAAAAAATACGTAAGTTCCTAATAAACTTTGATTAGTTGGAATATAGACACGGATCGCTTAGATCGTAGGTTCAAACCCCCCCGGTGTCAGTTGTTTAGATATTTATTAATTTGGTTGGTCTTTACTATGGCTGTGATATTAAAGCTTAAAATTGACCTACCTATTGTTACGTTGTTCTAGTTCTAAGATATGTAATAGGCTAATGGGCAACTACGAGACTTGCAAGACTCTTGCTGCAAGACCAAGACCAAGACCAAGACCTGGAGCGCAATACTAAGACCAAGACCAAGACCAGGTGTACTGTCGCAAGACCAAGACCAAGACTCTATAAGTCTCGTCTTGGTCTTGCACTTGGGCAACACTACATTAGAGTGAAAACTTAGTCTCTTATTGTTATTTTCCTTTATTTTCTAACTTATTTTTATTTTAGATTCCACGATCGAACAGAAAATTAAAACATTACATGAAATGCTAGTAAAGTTTGAACAACTGCCACCGAGTTGCAAGTCTAGAGCAGAACCGGTGAAGAAATATATCGAAACCCATATGGAAATGCTAAATAAAGTTCTGGAAACGAAACCACGTAGGGTAAATAAAGGTGAGCGTTCTTTGTTTTTTAAGAAAATAATTTCGATTTATGAAATATATTAAGAGGATCGGTACGTATTTTCCGCTGCAATGCTATTCAAATGGGGATTCATTTTTTTCGAATCCTGAGAAAACTAATAAGTATTTTTGAAAAATTTAAACGCAGAATGAAAGATCACGTTATTAGCGAGGGCCGAAAGTCCCTGAGAACTTCTATAATGTTTATTTTAATAAGTTACAGGGGTGAAAAACTAAGAGAAAATTTAGTGTGATTTTTAATTTCAAATATATTATTCAAAATAAACTTTTTATTTATTCTAAGGGACTTTCGGCCCTCGGTAATAATTTAGTCTTTCATTCTGCGTTTAAATTTTTCAAAAATATTTATTGGTTTTTTCAGGATTCTAAAAAAATAAACACAATGCCGTGGTAATATTTTCCAAAGCTATCTTTGTCTTACAACGCACTCAGCCGAATATAATATTGTCACCATATATTGTCAGTCAGACACTGACAATCAGTGACAATTTTAAATATTTGACATTGCATCGGGAATGTGTTGAGTTATTGATTAAATATTATTGAAATATAGTGTATTTGATAAATAACTGATTTAAGACGTGAACTTAATAAAAAGTTATTTATTGTGTATTATTTGTGGAAGATCCAAGCAGAGAATACATCAGGATAATATATTCTGTGATCCAAGTATTTTGTTGTTAAAGATGTTCAAAATTGTAAGCGTTCCATAACAATATATTATTAAAAAATCACTTTAACACTTTTCTTCTTTTCTCGATTGAGTATTAGTCTTTGTTGTACAAATAAATTATTACAATCACTGAATACATAGTTAGTGAAAAAATTATCACATTTATTAACTGAATTAATAATTTCCAATTATAAAAATAACAGTTATCTAAGAACATTCAAAACCCATCTCTTTAAATTAATGATGACATTTTCAAGTAGAATGACATTCTAGTAATGTTTACATATCAATACCAGTGTGAATTTTACTACACGTAATTTGCCGTGTAAAGACAGAAAAAGTAGGGATACACGTAAAATATTTGCGAATTATGTACCCATAGCCTTAATAAGAAATGATTTTCTTCATTTTACAAGCAGTTTTTGTCTAAATATTTTGTTGTGATGCAATTATGTAGAGGAAAGGCGCCAATTATGGAATACCATTTGGTTTTGGGGACATAAAAAAATAACTACATAGAAATGAAAACAGTTTAATGTTATGACAAATCAGTCAAACATTTACATATCGTAATTAAAAGAATTCTATGAAATATCTTAATTAACAAAAAAAAATAAGCAAAAAACAAAATCACATTTTAGTATCCAAATATGGAATAGGTACCCATATATGGAATACAAGCATAAATCAACATTTATATCAATAACAAAAACAAACATAACATATATGAGATCAAATAAATTTAAATAAAAACGTTGTGAAAAATAAAAGAATACTTAATTCACTTGCAAAAATCACAGATCCATGTATCAAACTCTGGACCAGCACAATCATAATGAGCCCACTTACACTGAATCCGCTATTCCATAATTAGGCACCAACGACTGTCCATATTTGGATTTGTACATTAGTTCAAACTAGTATCAACATTTTTTCAAGTCGTAATGTTTTAATTACAGAAGATCATAAAATATCAAAATAAAGGTACTATTGATATACGCAATAGCATAACAAGTCTGTATTCATGCATAATAACCAATAATACTCGCATCTGGCACAGAGGTGTGAATACGATAATAAAGATAGCGACTGAAATAGAGGATGGTCTTGTAGTGCGCTTCCAACTTATATTTTCGGAGAAACCAAGGAATTCCATATTAGGGCACTATTCCATATTTGGTTACTTTCCTCTACAGAAGATCCTGCGTAGACGCCGTATTTGTACTAAGACCAATCACAGAAAAGGCCATTGAGTACAATAAACTAGTATATCTATGTTTTATAGACCTGACAAAGGCTTTCGATTGCATCCAAGTCGAAGACACTTACTGTATAGAAGAAGCATACCAATTAATTTTATACAAACCATCGAAAACATCTACTTCCATAATCGAATACAGGCAAAGATAAATGGAAAACTAACACAGGTTATACCAGTACAAAACGGAGTCAGACAAGGTGACTCGTTAAGCCCACTGTTCTTTAATATAATAATGGACGAAATAATAGAAGCAGTACGTAAAGGTTATGGTTACCGAATGGGAAACAAAGAAATCCAAATATTATGTTATGCAGATGACGCCGCATTAATCGCCGAGACAGAAGACGATCTCCAAAGATTAACACATATCTTCAATACAACAGCCAAAAAAGACAATATGATAATATCAGCGGAAAAAACCAAATGTATGACAACATCTAAATACCCACTACGATGTGAAATCGAAATTGATGGGAAAATAATAAAGCAGGAAGCAAGATTTAGATATCTGGGAATAGATATAACCAGTTAAGGAGATGTTGAAGAGGAAGTACGACAACAAAGCTTAAAATCAAGTAAAGCGGCGGGATCTCTTAATGACACATCTGGAAGAACAAACACCTAAGACAAGACACAAATGCCAGAATACATAAAGCAGCAATTAGACCTATATTGACATACATGGCAGAGACAATACCTGACACGTCTAAAATGAGACAACCACTAGAAACAACAGAGATAAAAATACGTCAGACGAATATCAGGGAAAAGTCTGTTGGATAGAGAGAGAGAGAGAGAAGCGAAAACATAAGAATAGCATGCATTGTAGAAGACATAAATGGATGGGTGACAAAACTGAAACGGGAGTGGAACGAACACATTAGTAGAATGACAGAGGATAGGATAGTACGAATAGCACGAGATAAGTCACCAAATGGACGAAGAAGTATTAACAGACCAAGAAAAAGATGGTGCGATAATTTAAACAATTTAGGAGGCTAATATTGAAGAAGAAACAGGCTTTAAAGCCTACATACAAGAAGGAAGAAGAAGAGGAAGCAATTATGTACCTTGATAAAACAAACGTGTTCTCCCTTTACATAAAAAATTTCACGAAGTAAGACTTACTTATCCGTGCATTTATGCAGCATATTTATTCTGTTTGCCATTTACCATTACCACATACCGCTATTAGACTATTACAGCTGATCCTCTTCTTCTCGTTTTATTGTTATCGGTTGGGGCATACACTTCCATTATACAGTGAGCACGTAAAGGTTGGAATAAATTCATTTTCTCGAGAATGGACGATTTTGGAAAAAAATCCCAAAACAGCTCAATTTTTATTTTTAAATTACGACTTTTTGGCACATAGATCATACTAGTGACGTCACCCATCTGGGCGTGATGACGTCATCGATGATTTTTTTAAATGAGAATAGGGGTCGTGTGATAGCTCATTTAAAAGGTAATTCAATTCTCTATTCAGTAATATAAACATTAACATAATTATTTATACAGGGTGTCCAAAAAAAATTTTTTGGATTAAATTTATTGACATAAAAAGAAGAATGTATGCAATTTATTTAACTCAAAATACATTTTACTGCTCTCAGAAAACAGAAAAAATGTTTATTTGAAAAATAATCATGGCTTTTCGCTTAAATTAAATGTTTAAACTGTCACGAGGCTGGTGGGTGGCTGCTTTAATATTTAATTTAAGCAAAAAACAATATTTATCTGCCAAATAAACATTTTTTCCTGTTTTCTGATAACAGTAAAATGAATTTTGAATTAAATAAATTACACACATTCTTCTTTTTATGTCAATAAATTTAATTAAAAAAAAATTGTTTTTGATGTCCTGTATAAAAAATTATGTTAATGTTTATATTACTGAATAGAGAATTGAATTACCTTTCAAATGAGCTATCACACGATCCCTATTTTCATTTAAAAAAATCAACGATGACGTCATCACGCCCAGATGGATGACGTCACTAGTATAATATATATGTCAAAAAGTCGTAATTTAAAAATAAAAATTGACCTGTTTCAGGATTTTTTTCCAAAATCGTCCGTTCTCGAGAAAATGAATTTATTCCAACCTTTACGTGCTCACTGTATATCTCTTCCTTTTAATTTCATCTTTACACTGATTTTCCTTTTATTAATGGCTATTCAATCCCTCCATATTTATTATTTTTGTGATACTTCTCATCAATCGGTATGGAATTTTGACGGGACTAAAATCGTATTTGGTGTCATTCGAAAATGGTTACGCGAGTGGTAACCTTGCGGTATACCGTAATATACATATCTATACACTTATTTTAACTATTTGATACTATAATAATAGATCTATAATAGGATCCTAATAGGAGTTACTACAAATAAAATGGTATCTTTGGATGGTGAACTGATTGCAAAAAGCAATAGTTTTTTAAGTACCTGCGATAGGTATTACAGAGTAATGGAGAAATAGATGGAGATGCATGCAGTAGAATTAGGGCTGGATGGATGAAGTGGAAGGAAGCGAGTGGTGTGTTGTGTGACAGAAAAGTTCCAATGAAGCTGAAAGGAAAATTCTATAAAACAGCCATAAGACCGGCTATGATGTACGGAACTGAATGTTGGGCAGTGAAACAGAAAAAGGAACAACGAATGCATGTGGCGGAGATGAGGAGGCTTAGATGGATGAGTGGAGTGACAAGAAAAGATAAAATTAAAAATGAGTATATTAGGGGAAGTCTAGGTGTGGCACCAATTGATGCCAAAATGAGAGAGCATAGGTTGAGATGGTTTGGTCATGTTCAACGTCGAGACGTTAATCATCCAATACGAAGAGTAGCTGAAGTGCAGATTCCTGGAAGGAGTAGGAGAGGAAGGCCAAAGAAGACGTGGGGGGAGACGATTAGGCAGGACATGTTGGTAAAGGGGATTAATATTGATATGACCCAGGATAGAATTGTTTGGAGAAATGCAATTAGGGAAGCCGACCCCGCATAGGGATAAGGCAAAGAGAATGATGATGATGATGATGATGATGATATAGAGATACTATAATAATAGATCACGAATTTTATTGACTGAGTTTGGAGTGGTTTCACTCATAAACGGGCGATTTGTTCAATTTTTTCAAAAAATATAGTGCAGCACTTGGTTTTATACGAAAACTAAATATAGATTCCGAATTTTCTATTTATGACTGGCTTCAGGGATGGTTTCAACCCTATAGGGGTTGATTTGTTCGGTTTTTCGGAAAAATACAGTGCGACACATTTTTTAAGCTAAAACTAGATATCGATTCAGAATTTTCTATTATTGCCTGGGTTCGGAGTGATTTCAACTTTTTAGAGGTTAGTTAAATTTAATTAAAATTAATTAAATATAATAAAACTGAATAAAATTAGATAAAATTAAATAAATTAAATCGAATGGGGTCGAATCGAATCGAAACGAATTAAATCGAATCTATGAGAAGTATTCACTTCTGTGGACACTCCGAAAGTGGCGCGCTTTTTTTAATGCTACAGACACTTCCCTTTTTTATTTATAATTTGCTTTGGCATAAACCAATTAGCCAGATTTATTTTTTATTTATAAAATATAAAAAAAGCTATTTTTATGATCCAATATAAATAAATTGATTGTTCAAATTCTCACACCCTAAGATAAATGTTATTATGTTAGTAAAATGTGTGTGTTTTGTTTAGTGCATTTTTTTATATGTATATATTTTTTTAATTATATTTTTTGTTTTTTAATGCTTTATTTATGTAGTCTTTTGTTTAGTTTTAATTCTCTTTTTTTCATTGATTTTTTTTTGTTTTTTTATTTATTTATCATTATTTTACTTTTTTAAACATTTTTTATTTTTTTTTATTTATTTTTTTATGTTAATTTTTTCGTGAACGCACTTACAATAATATTTTGTATCGCAGAATCGCTTCCAATCAATGGTGTTATTTTTTTACAATTTCATTTTGCAACGAATTAAATGATTATACAAACATTGATATAAGTTAATATTATTACTAAAAATTATACAATTTATATTGGTTGGCAAGCAGAATTTGAGATTTACCATATCTTCGAAAAATGATTCAAGGCTCTTCTTATTTCTTGAACATTCTAGGATTACATGATTCATATCACCAACTTCTCCGAATAGAAAATATGAGTTTTCATCCAGTCCTATTTTATATTTGTACAAAGGAATCAGGAGTCATAGCATAATTAGATCTTATTCTGTTTATTGTAACAATGAAGTTTCGTTTTGTTAATCCCAAGAAACCAGCGTTTCGATGGTATGTTATTTTGGTGGCCGACATAGTTAAGCCCTGTCGTTAAACTCCCGTTTTTGGTGGTGAACATATCCATCTATTATTAGGGAATAAAAACATTTCTAAAAACTGTTCAGAACTGTTCAAAAGAAACTGATATACCGTATATAGCACATTCCAACAATTGTTTTAGGTTATACTATATTCTTTACAGTATTTTTAATTTCATTGTAGTACCACTAGTACCAGAAACTAGAAACTACAATAATGAACATCAACAGCCGATTAGGAGAAATGACCAAAACGAGGAAAGTAGTGACCTTATAGAAAAACAACTCCAAAGTGTCGGACTAGGCAAAAATCCTAATTTTAAACCCAATTTTGACATAAATCATTTAGTTCAGCAAAACAGAGTTGGCCAAAAGGTAGAGAAGGAAGGTAAGGTAAATATTGATTGCTTGGTAATAATTTTACTTCTTTTTGTATCCTCTTCTTGATGTCCTCAATATGTGTTTTCCTACAACTTCCGTTTGATCTTCTTGGAATAACAATGGAATTTTCAGTTCTACTGTATTTTTACTTTGCGAAAAACGATCGAACGAGTTGTTTCCAAAGCTTAAAGGATTAAAAGGAAAGGAAATCTCATAATTCATTTCGTGGATTTGGAGAAATTTTCTCCATTGGTTTCTGTTTTTGCTTATGGTTACCCATTCTCTAACTCCCATTTTCTTAAGGTCCTCAACTATCTGGTTATCCCATCTGGTTTTGGGTTTTCCTCGTGGTTCGCCTGATACTGGTCTCCATTTTGTGATTTTCTTGATAACTGCTTCTGGATTTCTCCTTTCTATATGTCCCATCCATCTGAGTCTCTGTGCCTTTATAAATCTAACGATGTCTTCTCGTTTCAACAGTTCTCTTATTTTCTAATTTATCAGTTTTCTAAATTCATTATTACCTAAGTTTAGTGGGCTTGCTATTCACCGAATTATTTTTCTCTTTAAGATCCTGAATCTTTCTTCATCTTTCTGTGTTAGACACATTCCTTCAGCACCATAATATGTAATTAGTGGTCTAATTGTTGCTCTGTAAATTTCCAGTTTAGAATTATGTATCAACTTCTTATCTTTGCGAAAGTTTTTTATTTCCAGAAGGTTTTATTTGCTGTCAGTATTCTTTTATTGATGTATATGCTTCGTTAGTTCCATTAACTGAAACACCTAACTATTATTTGTGTTCTACCTTTTAAAACGTATATTCGCCAATATTTAACCTTGCCACATTAACTGTATTTTTTCTTGAGCATATTACGTATTTTGTTTTATTTTAATTTATTGCCCAACCCCTCTTGGATGCTTCATGTACAACTTCGTAAATTCTTCCTTTAAACTGTTTAGATGCGGACATACATTTTTTAATTTAGCATTTAGGTAACTGCAGTTATACTGCGTTCCTTCCCAAAATAAGCTCAGATATCAGTTTTAGACGCCTGATCTATGAGTGTGTCATGTCATCGCAGCTTGCCATTGTTAGAAATTAATTTCATATAAACTTCAAATTTTATCGCCACATTTTTAAATGAGTTACATTTTATTAATTTCCAGGTCTTGTCGAAAAACCGACATTGGAGAAAAAGATCAAAAGAGATTTAAACGCGGATACTTCAAAAAACTACGAAAAACTTGTTGAAGCTGTAAGAAAAGAAAGAATCAAACGGGAAGCTAAGAGAAGAATAGCAACATCATTTGGTAAACTTGATATGACTGACTACGAGGGTAAATCATCAAATAAAGCATTTAAGGATGTGTTCGATACACCGTTGGTTTATGTATTATAATTTTTACACTTATTTAAATATTTTATAGTTATAGCAAGATTATAATTGTAAATATCATAAATATATATACGTCATACGTAGTTACTTTCATTCTCTTTATTATTCACTTTATTTATTCACTATATCTACTTTTAAAACTTTACTTGAAACTGATATTCAAAGAAACGTTTGAAAACCTCTCTACAGGAATAAAAATTAATGGAGAATTTCTAACATAAGTTATACAGATATGGCAAACCAGTAAGAAAGGAATACCTATACATATATCCTAAGTTTTGCCTTTTTGAGCAAACATGATATACCTATATATCATGTTTATGAGATAAATGGAACAGGAATATACAAAGAATGGTATTGAAATAAACCCAAAGAAACTGAATACCTAACAACGGACAATACAGAATTAAAACAGCTGGAAAAAGACTAACGTAAACAAATCAAAGGAACAGACAAGTACAAGTATTTAGGCTTCATAACGTCAAACAAAGGAACAACTGAAGAAGATATAAAAAATATACTGGGACCAACAAGGGTACTGTGGGATAAGAACATCAGTATAAAAACAAAAAGCACAATAGATAATACCATGACAAGAAGTTTCCTGACTTAGGGGTGTGAAAATTGGATAATAAATAAAAAGAACCAAAAACAAAATAAGAGCAACAAAGATGGATAAACTATTTTGATTGGGAAATAAGCCACAATTAAATTGAAAAAATTATTTTATTAACGTTTCGACGTCCAAATCGTATTTTGACAACGACATCCGATTTGGACTTCGAAATGTTAATAAAATTATTTTTTCAATTTAATTGTGGCTTATTTCCCAATCAAAATAGTTATTTATAAAAATGCCACAAGGAAAAAGCTTCAGAACAGCATTAACAAGGATCAACTATTTTCAATGGGAAATAAGCCACAATTTTACCAAAAAAATGATTTTATTAACGTTTCGATGCCCAAGTCGGGTATCGTTGTCAAAATACAAAATAATACTGGATTAAACAAAAATGTTGTTGCTTAGTAAAACAATTCTTCTAATAATTTATTTAATCTGACTCATTTACATCGGCAATTCAGACAGGTATTATACATTTTAAAGTAGAAGACTTTAAACTGATATTGCCAATAATGATGAGTTGCGTCCCTGGGACGACTTTACTAAAAGATAGTTCATTCGATTATAAAACATCAACCTCAACTCAACAATATTCGCCACAAAAAATCATAGCATGTGATCTGTCTTTAAAAAGACAACCAAATGCAACGGTGGCAGTAAAATTCTCGCGCTAGAGATTCCATAGTAAATCACGAGGGAAAACCAGGAAAAAACCTCGTGATGCTATCTCGACATCGTAATATCAACACGCATGGGATAATGAACATAGAGTTCAGTGGAGAGATTCAAGTATAGTACTGAAAGAAACAGATAGTAAAAAGAGAAAAATCAAAGAAGCGGCTCTAATTGGACCGCGTTATGGAAAAGCGCGGATTAAGCGCCAAAATGTAGTTTTGAGATAAATCGGTTTAAAGATTTTAAATTTGTTTTTGGTACTATTTCTAAAATATAGTACTGACATGTTTCATATTTAATAGATTAATGCAAATATAAATAGACTTTTACATGTGTTTTAAATTTTTTAAAAATAATTTAAATTTTAAAAGTTATTCGATCAAATGTCGCCTAATTCGTTAATGATTTTTTAAGATATGCATGACTTAAGATCCGAATACCGGATAAAAAGACATATTTGGCATTTATTCTGATGTTTCAAAATAAAAAATGCGCGTTATAATAATGTTTTATTAAATTTTTCACGTTAATACATATAAACAGTAATATCGTTTACATAGAAAATACACTAAAGACAATTCACTAAGATAAGTCTTCAATATCGAAATCCAATGATCCATTAAAGCCGTCAATGTCATCTTGAATGCCTTCGTTCCCTACGATATTTTCATAGAATTCTTTAGCATCCAATGGAATAAGTTCCAATAATGACATTATGTCATTAAGTTTTGGGATAGAGACAGGTTTTCCATTAGGCCACAAAATTTGAAGTTTGGAGTAATACAAACATTCTGTAGTTCTTTTTGCATTTCTTCTGACTCGTTTACTTATGTCTACTTCTTGAAAATTTCCGCCGTGATTTTTGCTAAAATATATTTTAAACGGATTTTCTTTCGAGAGCAGTATTTCTTTAGTTGGAAGCCAGTTAATCGAGTTCCCATTTGTATCTTTTTTCTATTTACAATATTTTGTAAAATATCGCAAACTTCTTTAAACTCTTCTTTCTGTGCCATTTGAACCGTTAATTTGTTTCGTTTTCGGCAATTTTTCATAACGTTTATATAATCGTCTGGAGTATACAACCGATTTTGGAGCTTTAGTGCTGATTCTATGTTCCCAAATTCGGAGTCATTGGGCATAAAACCGTGTCCTGATACTAGAAAGCGCATCGTTATTTTTTTAAGAAGGTATAAGCTCAAGCACAGATTCTAAAAGCATCACAATTTTAATATTGCGGTTTTGTCCTCCGCAACTGTGAGACCATAATATCAATTCAGTTATTTGAGGTGTTAATTTCTCTTGCAAATATTTTAGTAAAACTGAAGCTACTTCCTGTGGTCCTTTTCCTGCTGTGCCTTCGGCCCAAACATAGCAATAACCTCGCCCAGTTTTTCCTGAATGTATACCGCAGTTATAAAGCCACAGCTGCCTTTTGTAAAATACAATGTTCGTTGGAATGCGTGGTAGAGGTAGGGTTTTTTCCAAATCAAATGTCAGTACCTCCAAATTTTCTTCATTTTTAGCTTTTTGGAGATCTGAATTCATGAGATTTCTAGCCGCTTTTGCTTCATCTTGATCAGTATCTCTCAGTCTCTCAAACTGTTTTTTCTCTTGCTCAGATGTAGAACTTTAAATTTTAACTGCAAAATTATCAGTAGTAATTGTACAAGAGCTCTGAAATTATTGAATTTTTCCCGAGAGACACTTTGACAGTTTTAATTTCACGAGCCGAAGGCGAGTGAAATTATGTCAAAGTGTCACGAGAGCAAAAATTCTATATTAATTTCAGAGGTCGAGTGAAATTTGTTGCGATTATTTCATGAATAAAACTGTTCAAAACCAAAATTTTATTGTAATTTATTTATGTAAGTACCATTAAACACACACTTTTTATAAATATTTGACGATTGAAAGTCATCACTTTTATAATTTTTAAAACATTAATTTTCATTAATGTCACTGAATGTATTTTTTCGTAGCAACGAAGGGCATCTGACGTAATATACTTAACGACGGGAGATTATCAAAAATTATCGATTTAATTTAGATTTCTGTAGCTTTCTATTAGTCAGAATCTCCTATGAATGAAATAATCGCATTTATTGCATGTGTCCTTTTTAAGTCGTTTTCTTTACAAATTAAAATTACCTGACAAAGGATGTCTTTTAATTCGATATCTTGAACGTTAGAAAATATGTTGTGTTTTGTAATAAAGAATTAACCGACTATTCACGGCGCTTGATTCGTTATTACACTTAAAAAATGCGGATTTTTGTTTATGACAATGGATTATATACCATTATTGGCGCTTGATTTGATATTCCAATTTTTGTTGTAAGAGTTTTTAATTCTTTAAAATCAACTTGGCGTTTAATTCGATATTACAAATCCTACTGTGTGATTTTTTAATAAAATAAAAAATGTCGCTTAATACAGGCGTTTAAAAACCGCTTCTTTTTAATTTTTTTACAAAAAACATATTTTTATACATAGATTTGCACCCTAGCTACAAGATAACACTATTACCTCGATTTTGAATTTTTGACGGTTAATCCGTTATTACATAAGGCGGTCCAATTATGCTAAATGAAAACAATTGTGTCGCAAATTCCTCGGTAGAATGCAGTAGGATGTGGTTACCCATAATAAAAGAGGAAGTCAATAGAAAGAAAATACCACGATTAGTAAGTCAGTAACATATCGAGTTAGTACATATTTTATATTTTAATATTATTTATATAATATCTATATATTATTAATATTATTTATAATTTAAAATAGTATATATGTTATAGTCAAAGCCCGAATTTCAGGCATTCCTAGGTTTGACTAGGCAATCCTCAGGTCTGACTGACGGTCTTAGTCAAAGCCCGAAATAAATTACAGTTTCGGCCTTTGACTAGTCAAACCTAGGAGAGACTAAGTTGGTCAGGCAAAGGTCGAAATTTTATTTTATGAAATCGGGGTTTGACTAGGCAAACTCCGATCAGCTATTAAAATGTCGCAATTTGTTAGATTAGGTTTAATAAAACGTCATTGTTTAATTTTAATGTTTATTATTTTTATATTGTCGTAATTAAAATAAAAAAAATAGTGTTTATTCTCACATGTTAAGGCATTATGGTATTTAGAGTTGCACAATACGTTACACCTTTTACAGTTACATAATTTTGAAGAGCATGTCTTATTCCAGTGGCATTTTATAAAGTCTTGTCCTCCAAATTTAGAATATTTTGTACTAATTTTCTTAAGAGACAGCTTAACGTCTTAGTCCTGTCGCCAGGGGGGTACAACGGCCTCCTTTATTCAGATGGACTTACCCAAGTTTTTTTTTGTATTTTGACCCGTAGAAAACGAATTTTTTGGGTAACAGTTGATCCGGATGTCGATAAGTTTGTTATAAACAAAGAACTTGAGGAATTACATAACAGCGATTTCTCGCAAAACAAAACATTTTTTTGTATTTTTTTGGGTCATTCTAAGCAAAATGTTCTTACAAGTTTTTTCGTAGGATGCATATTTTTCGAGATAAACACGGTTGAACTTTAAAATAATCGAAAATTTGCAATTTTTGAACCCGAATAACTTTTGATTAAAAAAGAAAATAGCAATTCTGCTTACCGTATTTGAAAGTTCCAGCCAAATTATATCGGTTTTGATTACTTGCATTGCTAAAAATTTATTTTTTTATTGTTAAATTAAGCTATAAACTTATAGTGTTTCTCGTGGAAATACATGCGTTTTAACGCATGCTACGTAGAAATAGCCTCGCTTGCACTTTTACCTGCTCTACCTACTCGTTCGATTTTAAATGGGAGATCATTGAAAACATCACTCAAACACTATGTGTTTATAGCTTTGATTAACAGTAAAAAAATAAATTTTTAGCAATGCAACTAATCAAAACCGATATAATTTGACTTGAACTTTCAAATCCGATAAGCAGAATTGCTATTTTCTTTTTTAACCAAAGTTATTCGGGTTCAAAAATTGCAATTATTCGGTTTTTTTAAGTTCAACTGCATTTATCTCGAAAACTATGCATCCTACGAAAAAATTTGTAAATACATTTTTTGCTTAGAATTACTCAAAGAATACAAAAAAAAATGTTTTGTTTTGCGAGAAATAGCTGTTATGTAATTCCTCAAGTTCTTTGCTTATAATAACCTTATCGACATACGGATCAACTGTTACCCAAAAAATTCGTGTTCTACGGGTGAAAATACATAAAAAAAAAACTTGGGTAAGTCCATCTGAATAAAGGAGGCCGTTGTACCCCCCCCCTGGTGACAGGACTATCTGGAACATCTTCGAATTTAAAAAAATTCTCTTTGCATTCTCTTATTTGAGTTCTTGAAAAAAGTGTATTCATTGTTCGGTATTTCGTACCAACTCTATATAAACCATCAATTGTTTTATCTTGTATGATACCCAAAATATTTTAAGCAACTCCTTTGGCTCTATCAAAGGTGGGGATAGATATTGTTACAGTTTTTTCGATCGAAATTGGAGGAATTTTTTTCACTTAATTATTTCATAGAATAAGCCTGGGATGAAGACCTTCGCGTTATTGGACCTTTTCTGTCTGGCACAACGCATGCATGTAACTTTTCTTTCCAAACCTTTATATTATGCACCAAGTGTGATGTCAGCGCACACAACATGCACAACCTGATTACAAATTATGCACGTATGTGCGTCAGAGCTCTCTTTTTGGTAAATACAACAAACCACATCTATAGAAGTAATCTGAATTGTTTGACAACTTTCTTCCTCTCCTAGAGACGACGGTCCAGGGGCTCCGTTAGTATTATGGTGATCCTTAGTTTTTTTCTCTAATTGCACAGTCTTCTTTCACAGTTGACGATGACATTCCCATTCCATCTGTTTCTGCCAAAATAAAATTCATATACTTAATCAAACCAAATTACGTGTAAATAATAATCAAACTCAGTTCTCTCAACTCAGACGCATTTTGACAGATTCAGAGTAGGAAACGTACAACACACAATTTCCTACCTCACAATATTAACAGCTCAAATAAAGGAAAGACGATTGAAGGTTTTTATGCCCTGGCTCATGCTATGAAACAATTAAGTGAAAAAAAATGCTTCAATTTCGATCGGAAATACTGTAACAATACCTAACCCCAGTTGTGATAGAGCCAAAGGAGATGCTAGAAATAGTTTGGGTATCATCGTATCATACAAGATCAAACAATTGACGGTTTATATCGAGTTGGTACTAAATACGGAACAATAAACACACTTTTTTCAAGAACTCAAATAAGAGAATTTTCTTAATTTTGAAGATGTTCCAGATGTTAAGCTGTCTCTAAGAGAAATTAGTACAAACCATTCTAAATTTGGAGGACAAAGCTTTATAAAATGCCACTGCAATAAGAAATGCTCGTCAAAATTATATAAGTGTAAAAGGTGTAACGTATTGTGCAACTCTTTAATGCCATAATGCCTCAACATGTGAAAATAAACACTTTTTTTTTTATTTTAATTACGACAATATAAAAATAATAAACTTTAAAATTAAAAAAATACGTTTTATTAAACCCAGTCTAACAAATTACGACATTTTAATAGCTGATCGGAGTTTGACTAGTCAAACTCCGATTTCATAACATTAAATTTCGACCTTTGCCTGACCAACTTAGTATCTCCTAGGTTTGACTAGTCAAAGGCCGAAACTGTAATTTATTTCGGGCTTTGACTAAGACCGTCAGTCAGACTTGAGGATTGCCTAGTTAAACCTAGGAGTGCCTGAAATTCGGGCTTTGACTATAACATATACATATTATATTAAAGTCAGAATTTGGTATTAGTTTTGAGAGTAAACTAAATGTAAGCCCAAATACTTACGATGACGGGATAGTATCACGAGGTTTTTTCCTGGTTTTCCCTCGTGATTTGCTATGGAATCTCTAGCGCGAGAATTTTACTGCCACCGTTGCATTTGGTTGTCTTTTTAAAGACATGATTTTTTGTGGCGGATATTCTTGAGTTAAGGTTGATTTCATGTAATCGAATGAACTATCTTTTAGTAAAGTCGTTCCAGGAACGCAACTCACTAATATTGGCAATATCATTTCAAAGTCTTCTACTTTAAAATGTATAATACCTGTCTGAATTGCCGATATAAATGTTAATCTAGTATTATTTTGGATTTTGACAACGACACCCGACTTGGGCGTCGAAACGTTAATAAAATCATTTTTTTTTTGTAAAATTGTGGCTTATTTTCCATTGAAAATAGATGATTATAAAAATGCCACAAGAAAATAGCTTCAGAACAACATTAACAAAGATGGAATTCCTAAGGAGAAGCTGCAGAGTAACAAGAAGAGATGTGTAAAAGAAGGAAGAGAGGCAGACCCCGAAGATCTTTTGTAGATGAAGTGAATGAAGCAATGTTCATATTATTTTTAAATGTCATGTAATATCATACACGTTGTGTTATTTTTTACATCATCGTTTTTTTTCTAACCGATTTCCGGAAGTGGAATTTTCAAAAATATATGATTTGAATTACACACATTGTGGACTATTTCTAAAAAATTAGTATATTATATTATTTAAAACAAACAGTTCTATTGGAGACCAGTCCTGCATCGATAACTATAATGTTGTATTCAATGTGGGCTCCGAATATTTTTAATATTAACAAAGTTTAATATAAGTTATAAACTGTGAATCTCAGTGATATATTGAAATAAACTGTAAGTGTACAAACTCTTTACATACATAATATCCAGTTAAATTAGCATTAAAGTCAGCAAATTGCAATTATTTTTTATTGTTGTCAATAAACAAATCCAGTTTTACCAGCAAAATAACCGCTTTTAGTAAAGACCGATATACCTGTTTTAGCAGGTGTACAGGGTCGGACTTACTTTTCACTTAACGTTTATCGAAATGAATTCAAACATGGAATCACACAACAGTTCTACAATACAAGACCATCAAAGTCAAATAAACGCATCACAGTCATACTCTTTGGCAGCGTCGAGAGTGCAATTTCCTTTAAAGTTCCAAGCAATTATCTTTAGTGCCTTAGAAAACACCAAACTTCAAGACTACCTTATCCCACTTGGAAATATAATTCAACCGAAAAATATAATCTTCTCTTCTAGATTATCTAATAATCGCATATGTATGTATTTATCAAATAAAAAAATAGTAGATGATTTTATGAATAATCATGATCAAATAGAAATACAAGGTGAAATTGTCAGATCAAGAAGGTTAGTTACACCAGCGGAACGACTTGTGCTCTCCGGCGTATGTCCTTCAATACCGCACGAATTGCTAATTAATGAGCTACAAAAAATCGGCATAGTTCCTGTCTCCCCCATGACATTCCTCAAAATTAGTGCTTCTATGCCTGAGTACAATCACATCCCTAGTTTTCGAAGACAAATCTATATCAGTTCTCACAGTCTAACACTACCAGATTCATTTACTCTTGTTTTTGACAACACGATATATAGAATATTCATTTCTTAAGACAGTTTAGTTTGCTTTAGATGCAAAAAGCCAGATCACATTGCATCATAGTGCTCCGAACCACTAGCTCAACTAAACCGCAACCAAAACAATGAAGCATCGGTATCCAGCGCAACAAATATATCTTCGCAAGCACCCAATGATACAAACCCTTTTCAGTGTGAACAAATGTCTATTTCTAATGTCCCGGAGATACCGAACAAAGTAGATGCATCAAATAAGGACAGTCACATAAATAATCAACCAAAACGTAACTTTGATGACATTCTTTTACCTGAAGCAGATCTTCAAAAGAACGTAACATTTTTCCACCACCTAAAGTCCAAGCAAAATCTAAAAAAGCTAAAATTAGTTCAGCAAGCACTTCTGAACGCTCATTTTCTCTCTTACTTGACCCTGCCAAAAACTTCATAGAAAATCACCATCTACCTTTCCCTCTAAACTTTGATCAACTTAACATGCTCCTAACGAATATCACGGGATCAACAGATCCTATAGACACGATTCAAGAATATACCACAGACCTATCAGCCTTGACCGATATGTTCTCTGAAGTTTACCTCAATTTAATGGAGAGGTCTATAAAACGCAAATTCACGTCCTTAAGGAAAAACATTTATAAACACCTTGGTAGTGAGGCATCGGACTGGGAAAGTGGCACATCTCAATTAAGTCAACATTAAGATTCAAGTTTCTACTTCAAAAGAATATTGATGGATTTTTCCATCGCCTTGCTATGCTCCAACGTCTTTCTCTAAATTCCAGCATCTATACTGCAGAGCTCTTTGGTTTGTTTAAAGCCATCAAACGTGTAAATATTAAAAACCTCCCTTGTTATCTAGTCCTTTCTGACTCTATTAGCATAGTTAAAGCTATGCAAAATATATACCATAAACACCCCATTGAGAAAAGAATCAAGGCCGAACTAATGGAAGCTCAAGAAAGTTTCAGAAGAATGCACTTCCTGTGGATACCATCCCACGTAGGCATAGAAGGAAATATAAACAAGCAGAATACTATAGTGCGCGTAACGTTATCACTAATGATGTATCAGAAAGAGAGTGTCGGAGTGTCGCTAGCGATCTGAAAGTTCATTCCAAAAATAAAGTGTTAGTGCGTGGAATCCAATTATTGCTCCAAAGGTTTAATTGTTTACAGATTGTAATTAGTTTTTACCAATTTTTGATTTAATATTGTTAGAAATATTACAGAAACGTCGCTAATAACCTTCGGGTGGATGCGACTTTGTCTTTTTTAAATAAAAAAAAACAGTTCTATTGAGGTTAAATTTTCAAGATAAACTAATAAATTTAATAAAAATTTATGGAGTTATGCCATCGTTTCAGTTTTTACTATCTCTGCCACAATACATATCCGAACGAAAACAACAGATCGAGCAACGTATTTCATTTATTTTTGTATCAAAGATGGATTTCTCATAGGGGCCCAAAACAGGTATTACCTCTAAATCTTTTAACCCCATATAATTGTATCACGGCCTGCTTAGTCCTCGGAGGGATGCCCGATGTGGAAAACTGAGGAAAAGCTGGAAAATCTCATAGATATCTGACATTCAATTAGGAACTGATGAGTCAGCACAAACATATAAATAGAATATATGAATGTGCTGTGCAGCTGGAGATGTGTTTTATTTTGGATAAGATTTTGGAGTGTTTTTATTAGCAAACACGAGTAAATTAACTAAACATACAATAAACAAAAGGTTATAAAATAATCAATGAGATAGAGTTATACTTGTAATACTTGCAATTATCATACAGTATGTGATATAAATGATAGAAAACATGTATTATTGATTATATTCTGACAAAAAATTGAAAGAGGTGACTCATACATGTAACTTGATCTACCAATGGCACCTATGTACGCCGTTTCTCTCGCTTGGCGGCGCTAGTGTAGTTGGAGTTCAACGTTTTGACTATTCGTGAATATTGTATATGGTGTTTTTTATTACGATTTAATAAATAATAAATTATGGCAGAAATATACTGATCTTGGAGACTGTTTGTGCGTTGAAAAACGAATTGAGAAGGAATGCAAGAGTTACTGGAAAAAGGAAGCCCTTATCGAATGATAAACTATATTAATCATCGTCTCAATGTTTTATTTCTATAGCTCAGAAGAGGGTATTTATTTAATATTGACTCGCTCCCCACACGAGTCTGACATCTGTGAATAATATGATATGTGCGATCTGCCTTACTTTTTTATCAATTTAAAATTCACAATTAAGTGCGCTCAGCATTAATTTTTGTGTTTATCTCATTTAAAAATGTGATATTTTCAAAATATGGCCGCCATGACAGTTGCGCATTTGGTGTAAATTTGGTTTAAGTATGGGTTGAGCGCAGTCGATTGTGCAATGTTGTCTTGTTTAAAAAAAATTATAATTCCTATTGGAAATATCGAATGTGTTAATTTAATTAAGTACAATCATTTGGGTGTTTGTCTACGTGAAAAGCGACTAAATTTAAGATGAAATTAGAAAAATTTAGGGTTAGGTTTGATCAGGTTATGTTTTAGTCACTAAAGAATATTTGAATGGTACCTAATAGGTCACTTTAATTTTCAATTATTAACTTGTTTATATTATTTTCGATTAGGTTAGGTTTGATCAGGATATGTTTTAGTCATTTTAAAGCATATTTTAAAGATAATATGTCACTAAAATTCAATTATTAACTTTTTTATATTATTTTCGATGACGCTAGGTTAGGTTTGGTCAGGTTATGTTTTAGTCCCTAGAAAATATTGAGAACTTGAGAATTATTTAAAATTATTATTTCACATTTTTCTATACATATTATTATTATCGCTTCAAATATAAATTTTTTTATATGTTCACTCCATAAAAAGCGATTGTAGATGTGGCAACAGTGTGAATGTATATAAAATTGCATATATCTGAATCCTTGCGTTTATAATAAATTTTGATCTGAATTTTATAGTGAAGTATTCTATTTTTTATAGTCGAATCTAGGGGCAATACGTAATCTGTTTGAACAAAATGTTTATTGCAGATACGTGCGTTTATAGTCGGCACATATTTATCCCTTCTTATTGCTACAATCCATTTTTTTCTCTTCAGAATATCTTTGAGAGACCTGTGTCCTGATGTTCTCGATAAGCACAAATGCATAGCACAACATTAAGGGATTTTATTTTCTCGAGTTTAATTCAAACAGCGAAACAAATATGCAATATTTACTTGAAAATAGATTTATTTGAAGTGTTGACGTAAGTTGACGTGACCTCCAACTACACGAGCGCCACCTACGTTGAGCTTTCCAGATTAGCTGCCAAAATCAAAATAATATCGATTCTCAATGAAAAATAAAATGGACCAAAAATTAAGACCAAATCAAGCTGGCTCCCTAGCAAATAAGTCATGTCATTGTACAGACCCAGATCTGCATGCTCAGAATGATCATCGAGCCAGTGGAATGGCAAAGTCAACTATATCTAAACTTCATTGATTTTAGGAAGACGTTCGATATCCTACAGAGAAAAAAATTCTGGAAAATAGTAGAAAGTTATGGGATAGATACCAGACAAATTCTTAAGAATGATAAAGTTGTGAAAACACCACAGCAAAAGTATTACACGACGGGAATTTAATACAACCAATCGATATTAACAACGGTATAAAACAGAGTTGTATACTGTATCCCACTCTGTTTATTATTGTCATGGACTGGCTCATGAGAAAAGGCAGCAAGGTAAAACTGGAATACACTGGAATACCTTTGAACAATCATAAGATCTTGAATACGCAGATGATGTATGCCTAAAAAACAATAAAAACGGTCGAATCCATCAATTAATAAAAAAAGAATAAAAAAGATCAAGAAAAAGAAATAAATATTAAAAAATAATAAATCAAAAACGAAAAAAAAATACAAAAAAAATAACAAAAAAAAACAAAAAAAAATCATAAAGAAGACCTAAATCTCCGAGGTGTTGAATCGGGTTTAGGTCTTAACGCTGAAAAAAAAAATAATAATATTTTAATATCCATTAGTTGTTTAGTGTAACTATTTAGTAATAGTCTTTAATATTAGTATGTATTTTTAATGTAATGTATGTAATATATGAATGTATTTATTAAAATATAATGTATATCAGTTAAAATTAGGAAATTGTGTCCATGAAAAAGATAATAAAAAAAATTGAGCTGGCCAATTGGTTCAAACCAAGGTCATACATCTAAACACACACACAGATACACACAATGCCAAATATTATAAGTATCATTGTTGGAAGTAATTTAAATAATATACATGGGGGGGGGGGGTAGGGCGTGATTTTCAGCATTGGAACCCAGACTTAAAAAAGGTACCTATAGGTGATTCTGAAGCTATTTTTTATTAAAAATTAACAACAATTTCAGTTTAAAATAGTTTGTTTTGACATGCTTGTTTGTTTCGATTTCCACTTGGGAAACCATTCTCAATTTTGAAAACGATTTACATTTCTAGTTAAACACATAGCCAAATCGCTGTCTCCGAACGTCAATAGAGATAAACTTTTAAAGTGTAGTTCTATGTTATTAATCCAGTCTGGAAATGTTAAAATTAAACAAAAATTTTCATCGAAAAGTTCGCAAGAAGTTGTAATAAAGCCGACAAATAAGTAAAGTAGTATTCGGGAAGCGGCCCTTAGAGATATTCTTTCGGGATAAGGAGAAAAAGAACCCAGGTGTTCCCAGAGACTCGGGTATTATTTTTAGAAAATGAACTAAAGTGGATAAATCCAAGTTTTGCTTGGTTTCCCATTCCTGGAAAATTTCCAGGCGAGTTAAGAGCGTTGCCGGAGATTATTTGGTTATACTCGTATTATTTTAGTCCGTACTTTGTATATACATCCCGGTCTATCCCGTTTTCCCGGTTTAAAGTGCAAGAAGAAATATTGCATGCAATTTAGAATCGAGTTCTGGAACTAAGAATGCTGTTTTAGTTGTAAATTATTTGAAAAATTAAATAGAGCTACATATCGGCTCCCTAGAGCTACTAAAGTAAATTCCATAAACTCACTTTAAGTTACTTAGAAAACTTTTTCATATCGAGCTGTGTTGCTATTAGTCTAAGAGCTAGTGAACCCTCCGACTAACGGTCCTCCTGTAAGGCTAGAAATTTTTCTAGTGATAATTCATAGCACACCAAGGCTAAAAACCATGACCTGGCAGGCCTCAGCGGTGCACGTGTATCTACCAGGTGAATCGAAAAGTGCAAATTTAGGGGGTAAAATAAACTTTCTCCTGTAAGGTTTAAATTTAAGTATGTGTTTGAGTAACTCATTCAGAAGAAATGTGTACAATGACAGGCGATTCTGAAAAGCATAAGACCTTGCCAGGCGAGGGGAAAGATTAGGGGTTTTTCCTAAAATTATTCTTTTTGCATCGAAAAAAATTTTTTTTGATTTTTTGAACCATTCCAAACAGAAAACGTTTTTATTGATTTTTCTCTTAAGTTAATAGTTTTTGTTATATGTACAAGCGATTGAAAATTTTGAAAATTGCGAAATCGGCCATATTTAACCCTAAATCGGACATTTATCTACAAATTTCAATGTTGCCAAGATACGTAGATATTCTTTAAACATTGATTGATGAAATCCCGAAGAGTTTTTTGCAATAAAATATCGAAAACCCCTTTGTTTTTTTAATTGCTAATCAAGCAGGTGCGACACTGTAGTATAAGTGAGGACGTTTGAGTTTGCATAAATTCATTATCTCAAGAATGGGCAAATTTCAAGAGAAATCCTCAGATAGGTCGATTTTTATTTTTAAATTAGGACTTTTTGGCGTATATATAATACTAGTGACGTCATCCATCTGAGCGTGATGACGTAATCGATGATTTTTTTAAATGAGAGTAGGGGTTGTGTGATAGCTCATTTGAAAGGTTATTGAATTTTCTGTTCACTAATATAAACATTAACATAATTATTTATACAGGGTGTACAAAAAATTTTTTTTATTAAATTAACTTTGATTAAAATTGACAAATAGAAAAAAAAATTTTTTGTACACCCTGTATCAATAATTATGTTAATGTTTATATTACTGAATAGAGAATTAAATAACCTTTCAAATGAGCTATCACACAACCCCTACTCTTATTTAAAAAGTCATCGATTACGTCATCGCGCCCAGATGGATGACGTTACTAGTATTATATATATGCCAAAAAGTCCTAATTTAAAAATAAAAATCGACATGTCTGAGGATTTCTCTTGAAATTTGCCCATTCTGGAGATAATGAATGTATGCAAAGTCAAACGTCCTCACTTCTACTACAGTGTCGCACACGCTTGATTAGCAATTAAAAAAACAAAGAGGTTTTCGATATTTTTTTGCAAAAAACTCTTCGTGATTTCATCAATCAATGTTTAAAGAATATCTACGTACCTTGGCAACATTAAAATTTTTAGATAAATATCCGATTTAGGGTTAAAAATGGCCTATTTCTCAATTTTCAAAATTTTCAATCGCTCATATAACAAAAACTATTAACTTATAAGAAAAATCACTAAAGACGTCTTCTGTTTGAAATGATTCAAAAAATCTAAAAAAATTGTTCGATGCAAAAAGAATAATTTTAGGAAAAACCCCTAATCTTTCCCCTCGCCTGGCAAGGTCTTATGCTCTTCAGAATCGCCTGTCATTGTAAACATTTCTTCTGAATGACTTACTCAAACACATACTTAAATTTAAACCTTACAGGAGAAAGTTTATTTTACCCCCTAAATTTGCACTTTTCGATTCACCTGGTAGATACACGTGCACCGCTGAGGCCTGCCAGGTCACGGTTTTTAGCCTTGGTGTGCTATGAATTATCACTAGAAAAATTTTTAGCCTTACAGGACGACCGTTAGTCGAAGGGTTCACTAGCTCTTAGACTAATATGAGTGTATAAGTATTTTAAATTTATCATAACATGTCCACTTTTTCAGTCGTTTTTACCACTCTTTTTTCTTTAAATAATACTTTCTCTTTTGCTCTTTTTGATACATTATTACATTAAACGTAAATTTTAATGTTTTTATTAATACCATTAACAATCAACTCAGGATAAAACTTACGTCTATAGATACTCTTTTTTTTAAGATTACAAAAATGTTTACCAATTATTAGCCCGATCAGGGAACGCAAAATTTTACGAAAACCTCCAAAAAAATAAAGGAAGGATGAAAATTTGGAAATAGGTACCTAGTTGAAATTGTTTACAAAAATTGGAAAATACGGGGTAAAAAATTTTTCCTCGGGGGTGAAAAAATATACGTTCAAAATAAGTCAGGAATTGGATAAAATGACTAATTCTAAGTAACTTTTGTTCTATAGAGTTTTTTTACTCAATAGTTCAAATAGGTCAAAAGTCAATACTTTTCGAGTTATTTGCGAGTGAATGTGTTAATTTTTAACCAAAAAAAAATTTTTTTGGACGGTTTTTCGGAGATAACTCAAAAGTAAGTATTTTAGCGAGAATAATATTCTTAGTAAAAATATAGCTTTTAAAAAATTGAAAAAAATGGTGTATGCGTGAGGTCTGCAGACTCAGTAGAAGCAGAGTTGCAGCTAATGAAATGTAGGTTCTTCTTCGTCAAATTCCAAATCGAATATTTCAATGTGAAATAACCAAAAAACGGAGCACTTTTCGGAAAAAATTCATTACAACTTTTTTAAAGTATTTAAAAAAAGGTTTATTTTTGTTTTTTAAAAAAACTTCTAACATTAAAAGTAAGTGAGTTACGCTCAAAATATTGTTGGTCTCTTTTATTTTTTGGTAAAAAAATGGCGAAAATCACCCCTTCATTAGCTTCTCAAATAAAATTAATCGTTACCGCTTTACAAGTTACTTTACTTATAGGCTATTGATTATGTACTATAGAAAGGAACTACAACGTTAACGGGGTTTTATTACTTCATATAGTAAATGAATCTCTATATATGAAAAAACCGCGGAGTGCTACCATTTAAAGGGGTGCGTTTTTGAGAAATGGGTGAATTAGTCCCTGGGCACAGGTTACATTAGGGTGAGTTCTATGCACTTTTGGTACAAACACGTCTACATAAAAATTGTACCTGGTTAAATTTCCTATCTAAATATAACTTTTTAAAGTCAAAGATACTTTTTTTTACAAAAATATATTCAAAAGAAAAAGCCCAAAGAAACCCAAAAGAAAGAAATTTTGTTTTTTGTCCCATAACTTTTGTCCACGGGGATATAGGTATAGACATTGCTTCACAGAACAAAAACTTACATATTTTCTCTTTAAAATGATGCTTAGTAGAGGTCGTTAGGATTTACAGTTTTCGCAATATGATTTTTCAAAGTTCGCCACTCACAGCAATTTTGGGCAATTTTCCTTGTTATTTCGCAAATATTTTTCTGTAACTTTTTTCTACGCAACTTTAGGCAGATGCAATGGTACATGTAAGAGGAATAGAAATCAATTACCTTTAAAATGTTCTACTGTATAATGTTGTACGACTTCTTTTAAAGAGGTTATCTTTTTCAAGATTTTATACTTTTAACAAGTTTTTATATTTTTTACGATTATTTTTTAAATTTCCCATTATAACTTTTTTTCTTCTACATTTAGGTATATATTATATAATAAAAAGGAAAGCTTATTCTGTTTACTTTAAAATGGTGTATTATAAAAAATTCTAGGATTATTTTTGAATAAGATATGCTTTTTCAAAAAGTAATAAGTACTTGCAACGATTTTTGATTTTAGGATTATTTTTTAAATTTCTCCTTATAACTTTTTTATGTGATTGTGTGTTATGATTGAATCTTATTTTTTATAGGTAATACTTTGGATCCACTTGACTCGGCCAGGCAAACTTCAAAATATTGATTAATTCCAATATTTACTGTCATAGTTCCTGCACCACAAGCTTTGCTTGAAAAAATAGCATGTAAATGTACCAAAGGATGTACAAAAAACTGCGGTTGTAGGAAGATAGGAATTAGTTTTTAAATATTCTTAGTGTATGGGTACTAATTTTGGGACTCTAAGATAACTGAGGTGTCAGAGGAAGATATTGAAGCTAATGCTAACGAAGAGATGGACTTTGATTTTGAAATTTTTTAAATGTCAACGTTTAAATAATTTTAACTAAAGTGATGTTTTCTAAGACTAATGTTTATGTAATTTTTGTAAAAGAAATAATTTTAAATAATACAAGTAAAAAAATATCAAAGAATCACTCGGTTTCCATTATTTAAATATAGATGATACACCATTTTAAAGAACAGAAAGTAAGCCCTCTTTATTCAGCAATATATAGTATATTCATGTACAAGAAAAAAAAAGTTATAATGAGAAATTTAAAAAATAATCCTAAAATCAAAAATCGTTGCAAGTACTTATTACATTTTGAAAAATAATATCTTATTCAAAAATAATCCTCGAATTTTTTGTAATACAAAATTTTAAAGTAAACAAAATAAGCTTTTTTATTATATAATATAATATATACCTAAATGTAGAAGAAAAAAAGTTATAATGAGAAATTTCAAAAATAATCGTAAAAAATGTAAAAAATAATATTTTTTATATTAGGTATTATATATTATATAATATAATATTATATTATATTATATATACTATATATAATATAATATTATATAATATACAATATATCATATAATAATATAATTTTATTTTTATATTATATTATAAAAAATCGTTAAAAGTATAAAATTTTGAAAAACCATAATCTCTTTAAAAAAAGTCGTACAACGTTAGACAGTAGACCATTTTAAAGCTAATTGATTTCTATTTCTATTACGTGTACCATTTCATATACCTAAAGTTACGTGGAAAAAAGTTACAGAACAATATTTGCGAAATTACAAGGAAAATTACCCAAAATTGCTGTGAGTGGCGAACTTTGAAAAATGATATTTCGAAAACTATAAATCCTAATTACCTCTACTATACAACATTTTAAAGAAGAAATATGTAGATTTTTTTTCTGTAAAGCTATGTCTATACCTATATCCTCGTGGACAAAAGTTATGGGACAAAAAACAAAATTTCTTTCTTTTGGGTTTCTTTGTGCTTTTTCTTTTGAATATATTTTTGTAAAAAAAAGTATCAATGACTTTAAAAAGCAATATTTAGATAGGAAATTTAACCAGGGACAATTTTTATGTAGGTATGTTTATACCAAAAGTGCATAGAACTCACCCTAATGTAACCTGTGCCCAGGGACTAATTCACCCATTTCTCTAAAACGCACCCCTTTAAATGGTAGCACTCCGCGGTTTTTTCATATATAGATGTCCATTGACCATATGAAATAATAAAACCCCGTTAGCGTTGTAGTTCCTTTTAGCTATCTTATTTTGAATATAATCAATAGCCTATTATGTATTGTTTATATTATCTATAAGTTTCACTGGTTCAAAGTGCTCAGTTTTGAAAAAAATTGGGTTTAAAATAAAACATTTTTTTTTATTTTGAAAAAAATCGTAATTGTATGTGGAATTAACTTAAAACAAAATTAGGAATACCAAAAATCTCAAAGAGTAATAAAATGTACGTTTTGCTTTTCTGAATATTTTTGATTTTTGTTTTCTTGTTAGACAAAAATTGCTTATGCTATGGCTATTCAAAATTTGCCTAAACTCGTGATTAGTTACTCGTTCAAGCCATTTTAACTACAGCTTTTTCAAAACGAAGCACTTTGAACCGATGAAACTTGCAGATCATATAAATAATACATAGACAAAATAACTTGTGAAGTGGTAATATTAAAATTTATATGTGTTGCTAATTAGGGGGTGATTTTCGCGATTTTTTTACCAAAAAAATAAAAGGGACCAACAATATTTTGAGCGTAATTCACTTACTTTTAATATTACAAGTTTTTTTTTTAAAACAAAAATAAACCTTTTTTAAACACTTTAAAAGAGTTAAAATAAATTTTCCCCTAAAAGTGCTCCGTTTTTGGGTTATTTCATATTGAAATATTCGATTTGGAATTTGACGAAGAAGAACCTACTTTTCATTAGATGCAACTCTGCTTCTACTGGGTCTACAGGCCTCATGTATACACCATTTTTTTCAATTTTTTATGGGCTATATTTTTGCTAAGAATATTTTTTTCGCTAAAATACTTACTTTTTGAGTTATCTCCGAAAATCCGTCCAAAAACATGTTTTATTTTGTTAAACATGAACATATTCACTCGCAATAAACTTGAAAAGTATTGATTTAGTGAAAAAACTCTAGAACTATAGAAGAAAAGTTGTTTAGAATTAGCCATTTTATCCAATTCCGGCCTTATTGTGTATTTTTGTCATCTTCGAGGGGGGGTATTCCCCTCCATTTATGTAAAATGGAGGGGATGTAGAATTGTAAACTTTTTCTTATATAATAATAGACAATTTCAACTACCTACTCCCAAATTTTCATCCTTCTTTTATTTTTTTTTGGGGTCAGATTGTTCTTTGATCGGGCTATATAGAGACATCGCAATAGTTATAGAGGATATTTTTAAAAAAAATTGAAAACGGAAAGACGTTTCATTTTTTGTTTTCTTAGATCAATATGATCAGGTGGTTTATGCTTGGTTCCTCTGCCTTCGGGGCTGATTTATAAACACCAGGACAAAGTTGCGCCCTATCACCTATCATTTGATCAAAACCGTTTGTGGAGGATTGCTGATATTAACAATCACTCGGTCTCTATCTGCGTTGGCCATCCGATTAGCCCCCAGAAACAGAGTGCAGAGTGGCTCGTCTGTTTCTGCGGTAGATGTTACCCGTCTTCTACCAGCTACCAGGTCAAGGAGTTCTGTCACTTCTACATTGGACAACTTTCGTAGATGATCTTCTCAAAAATCTGTCCACAAAAGACTTTTACTGCCTAGGATACGCTAATGACATTTCAACCATCATCAGGGACAAATTTGCGCAGATGGTGTCTGGCAAAATGCAAATACTTTGCCCTAAATATAGCTGCTAACTATACTGGTGTATAGTTAGTAGCTATATTATAACTGGTGTAAACTATTCGATGCATGTAGATAGAGTTACAAGACCTAAAACCTCCGCTGCTGAAAGGAACGGTGATTGCATTTGTCCAAGAAACAAAATCAAAAGAAACAAGCTTTTCTAAGATACAAAAGAGTGAAGACACCGGAGGCAGGAGAAGACTACGTGAGAACCAGGAATAGAGTAAACCAAGAAATAGATAACATCAAAAAAGAACACTGGGAGAAATTTACCAAAGATATGGAATACGACCTCTATGGATCCCAGAAAAAGGTGTGGAAGATGATAAGGAGACAAAAAACAGAAATGAATGAATTTGTACGGATGGATAACATTACGGAAGAACAATTCACTGAGCATTTTGCGAAATTATATGGAGAAGGAGAAGAAGAGAACAGAGAAAGAAACATTAACGAAACTCACGATAGAGTCCTAATATCAAAAGAAGAGCTAAAAGAACGAATAAAAAAATTAAAAAATAGAAAAGCACCCTGGTTCTGATAAGGTAAACAATAAACTGCTAAAATATGGAGGAGGAACATTACTCAAATGGCTCCTAAAAGTCTCATGCTACCGATACTTAAAATGGTAAACTCAAAAAATCCTGAAAATTATAGAGGCATTAGTCTAATGAACAGTACATTAAAATTGTTGACGGCAGTCATAAAAGATAAAATCGAGAAAAAAGTGAACATGGCAGATGAACAACAAGGCTTCCGGAAGAACCGCAGTACAATAGACGCAATTTTTATTATCAGACAAATAGTAGAAAAGTCTATTGAATATGGAAAATCAGCATGCATGCGCTTTGTAGATTTAAAAAGTGCTTTTAACAGGGTGAGGCAAAATTACATCTTACATTTATTACAAGCTGAACAAATAGATCATGAGATAATAAGGCTAATTAATGAAATTAACACGAACAACAAGACCAGAGTTATAATGTCAACAGGAGAAACAGAACGCATAGAACTAAAAAGAAAAAATTCGCCAAGAAGACTCGCTCAGCCCATTGTTATTCAATATGGTGATGAACATATACAGCGGAGACAAGGACCAATACAAGAAAGTATGAAATTATTAAGATCAATAGCGGGCATAACATTAAGAGACAGTCAAAGCAACAGGAGTATACGAGAACGATGCAAAACTCAAAATATTAACAGGTGGATAAAAACAAGAAAAAAACCTGGAGCGAACATTTAAACCGAATGAAACCAGATAGATTAGCGAACATCTGTAAAAACAACAAGCCTTATAGCAGAAGACCCGTTGGAAGGCCACCGAAAAGGTGGAAAGATAATATACATACAGTAAACAACAACTGAAACAGATTATTTTCTTTAAAAAATTATTAAAAGTTAGTTTCTTCGGAGATACCAACGATATGTTGACTGGTTTATTATATCCTATCTATATCCATCTCAGCTATTTACCTGAATTTAAATAATTAACTGGTTTCTCTAATATATAGTAACAAAGTCTTGTATTTGTAGGTGTTGCATTCTATATGTTTATCGTAGACTCTAAAAATACCTCATCCAAAGTTTCATTGAAATTTTATAAAACTCATCACGAGCGAGACAATCGTCATTGTATTTAACAAAACAAATTTTCCATTCTCCCCCTCCCCTGCTACCGCTGTTTTAGTTTAAAATATGGCAGAACATTTCAAAAGGTATTTTTTTGTGAAAACTGCATAATAACTGATGCGTTGTTCTGATACGGCTTGTTTTGCCAATATAATACAAAGTTTACACGTTTCAGTAAAACAGAGGGAAACGAAAACTACTGATAGCGCATATTTCGCGGTATTTTGTAGATTTTTATGGTGGAAATGGGACTCATCAGGAAAATCAGCGGCGCCGAGAGTGACAACGAGCTAAAAAAATAAAAAAACGAATTATGCCCAATATTGTTACGCATTTGGGGGAAAAATCATTTCGTCTACAAATAAATAAGAGCAACTGGTTAAAAGATAAGAGAATACTAGCACTACCTGTATGATATGTTTTTTATGTCGAAGTCACCGTCAAATAAAAAAGAAATTTAAACACAGATATGCTAAATATAAATTTTTTCTTTCTAACTTTCCCAAGACAGACGTCAAAAATGTACTAAAAAGAATAAATGGGAGGAAATAGTTTTACTAAGTCTGGACAAAATGATGATTTTTTGACATTTATCTTAAAAAGTTAATTACTGTGTGTTCTTTTTCTTCTTAATATTATTACTGTTCCCTATAGACCTCATCATACGTCTGGTAATCCTTCGGGATTTTCCTGGATTTAAGAGACTTCTTCGACTTCTCGTAGATAAGACATCCAAGTTGTGATTTATCTCTTGGTTTCACTCTAAATTTCACTCTAAAATTATATATTTCAAGAGTCTTTAGAACATGCAGAGATGGGAATCAAAGTGAATGGGGTATTGATCAACAACATACGATATGCTGATGATGCTGTCTTAATTTGTGACAACATAGCAGATCTTCAACAACTTGTCACTATAATCGGAGAATACAGTAAGCGAATGGGATTAGAGAATAATACCAAAAAGACCAAATTCATGATCATCTCCAGAAACTTGGATACATTTGAAAACTCCACCATAACACTGAATACTAAGTCCATTGAAAGAGTGAGCAAATTTAAATACCTGGGAACGTGGCTTTTTGAAGACTGGGCATCGGACAGGGAAGTAAAATGTCGCATTGAGCAAGCTCGACAAGCTTTCGTAAAATTCAGGACGGTACTGACCTGTTCAGAGTTCGATCTTACACTGAGACTAAGGTTTACTAAATGCTACGTGTCGTCGGTGCTGCTACATGGCATAGAGGGCTGGAAACTCAAAACGAGGGATATAAACAGATTAGAAGCCTTCGAAATGTGGCTTTATCGCCGTATCCTAAAGATGCCATGGAAGGCGAAAGTCACAAATGTAGATGTCCTTAAAAGAGTCAACCAAGAACGCCAGCTTTTCGAAAACATCAAGAGAAGAAAAACGGCGTATTTGGGTCACATCATGCGAAACGAAAAATACCAGTTCCTTCAACTTATAATCCAGGGTAAAATTGAAGGCAAGAGAGGAATAGGACGCAAAATGTCCTGGCTCCGAAACATAAGGCAATGGACAAGGATTAACGATATACAATATCTGATACCCATTGCAAGAAACAGAGAGTTAATGGAAAATATGATCGCTAACATCCATTAGTGGATTTGCATGTGAAGAAGAAGTCACTCTAAGGGTAAGAACAGAACAAGTGGGTCGAGGTGGAGGTGTAGGTCGCGGTGGATGCTACTAGTTAAGTCGCGGTCGATGTCGACAGCACATAGCAAGGAGGTCACCTGCGCTGTCAGTCGAGCTAGAACCACTATCAAGTGAAGTAGTTTAATGAAAGGACATCGCACACATCTTATGGAAAATATAATGTCACTCAAATTCAATAAAATTTATACGAATAGATTCGTTTTAAATTAACGATCAAATCTTATCATTGCGCCAACTCTTAATTATGATTAATTACGGCGCAAAATGCAATTAAAGTTTATCAAAATCATATTTTGGGAGTTCATAAAAATGTCAGATACAATCACTATTACTCAGGGTGCTATTCAAAGCAGCTTAAATCCAGCGGGTCCTAAAAGCGGATTAGAGAAACTACTTATACTTTCCTACTTCTCGCCAAATATTTAATTATTACATAGGCGTTCGTTAAAAATTATCAATGGTGAGTGGTTCGCCTGTTTAAATGTTGTGGAATACTAATCAATTTTTTATTATTTATGTATGGTAAGTATACAGCAGACGATACAGTTATTTTAAGTGATGATATGAATGGATTACAACACCTTTTAAATGCCATTGACAGAGTGGGAAGAGAGTTTGGCCTAAATATAAACTGTTCAAAAACAAAGTACATGGTATTTAGCCGTTTGGCCCATCAAGATTCACGGTTATATGTTGATGGTCATATGATTCAAAGAGTACCCAGTTTTAAATATCTTGGTTGCCATATTACTGAACAACTAGATCCAGATAAAGAGATAAAAAAATGTAGAATCGAGATAGCCCGCACGACATTTTTAAAAATGAGGTCATTCTTCTGTAATGATACCTTGCAACTTCAACTTCGAAAGCGCATGATTAAATGCTACATTTGGTCAGTCCTCTTGTATGGTGTCGAAGCATGGACATTAAAAATATCTACCATTAACCGTTTGGAGGCCTTTGAAATGTGGCTGCACAGACGTATTCTAAAAATACCATGGACGGCTATGCTGACAAATGTGGCAGTCCTTAAGAGAGCAAATGCTACCCGTGAGCTGCTTGATAACATCAAATATAGAAAGATGGCCTATTTTGGACACGTAGTAAGGGGAGACCGGTATAATATTCTTCAACTTATTATGATGGGTAAAATTGAAGGACGCAGAGGAATTGGTAGAAAGCAGGCCTCTTGGTTGAAGAATATCCGGGAGTGGACAGGAATAAAGAAAGCAGAACACCTATTTAGAATAGCTCGAGACAGAGACAGTTTCGCCATGTTAATCGCCAACGTCAAGGGGACTTGATAGGGCACGTTAAGAAGAAGAAGTATACATAAAATCTGTAACTAATTTCGATTAAATAATGCATTCATTAGTGAGTGGTTCGTCTGTGTAAATGTTGTGCAATACTAATCATTTTTTATTATTTATGTATGGTAAGTATACATAAAATCTGTAACTAATTTCGATTAAATAATGCATTTCATTTCCCCACCACCATTGAGGTAAAATTCAAGGCGCGTTTTTTTGCATGGTTTCCCCATTAGGCCTAATCCATATTGTCATTAATTATTAAAAATATATATAAAAAAATTGAAAACCAAGTTGTGGTATTCAAAAAGTCAACAATTACTGATTCAAATGCACGTCTCTATTAGGAGCGTCTAAGACAGAATGTAATAATTGTGTTAATGGATACCTTACATTTGCGTCATGCCTTGCATACCCTAGATACCATAATACACTTGCAACATGAGCACAGCTTCCAACAGTTCGTGCACCAGTTTTGCAAGTGCAGTAGTAGCCGTCGATTAGTATATTGTCACCGTCATTTTCTAGATGGAGTGGTTGAAAAGCTATCCATAATTGATGTTTAGTCGCCTGACGAAATCTAGAGTAAACACGAGCTCTAAGAAGACCCTGTTCTTCTAAAAGTGCTTGAAATGTAAAATGTTCAATGTTTTCTCTCGGTAATTTATCTTGAATGTAACTAGGTGCAAGTTTTACTTGGTAGATTCCAATAGTCAAATCTCTAATCTGTTGTAACGACAAAATGGGAAATTCTGGTTAAATAAGTTCATCTAAATTCACCCATGCATCGTCTTGAATACGTTTCAAGTCCAAAAGGTCAACTTCAACACGAGCTTTTACGACATTTTCATATGCAGCCAATTCCTGCATTGTTTCTGCCAATTCTGCAGTTGCTCCTTGCATTTGAATAGGTGGAAAATATTTATTAATTAAACTGCACCCAATTTTTAAAAACATTCTAATATTAGGCACATGATGGACCGGTATTAATCCACAAAACAATTTAAAAATACTTTTTAAATGTCCATTCCGAGCTTCAACTATCCATATTGTTTTAGTAATTAATCGCGCTTTATTAGCATTTTCAGTAGACAACTGTCTTTGTCCTCTTGGTAGAAGTGGTGGCATATGACATTCTAGGCCTAAATAATTTAATAAATGAATAGAATCACGATAGCCTCTATCTACAATTACAATATCATTTGGTTGCAGCCAGTTACGCAAGTTATTTACTTCGTCTTGTTCCTCATCTTCAAGGTGATGTTGTAAAATTGCAGCATCGTTATTTCTTGAATCAGAAAAATAGGGGCCTTGTACGTCCAAAATATATCCGTCAGGTCCGACTATTAAAACAGGTTTGATTAAATGATAACCCTTATGTAGATAGTAAGTTTGGCGAAGACTTCGAAAATTAGACGATTTGGGAATTTTGAGATAGGTTCCATCTATGTAAATAATGGCTTGAGGATTGTCAGGATTCGGATTGTACAAAGAGTTAGCAAAATCTGTAACATGGGTTCTAATAAGTTCTTGGCGACCAATTGCTTCTAAACCCAGATTTTCTCTAACAAATCGTTGACAAAGACTTGTACGTACTGCAGTTACTGTCAGACTAACGTTGGATCTGCTAGAATATGAGCACAAAACTTTTAATAAATCATCACTTAAATTGTATTTTAATTTCATAAGAAATGTAACTAAATCCTTTTTAGTAATAACTCTAGTTCTATCATAAACTACGACCTCATCGCAATAAGTATAAAGATCTTGAAAATTATTTTTGCTTAAGTTTGTCAATGCTTTGAAGTCGTCCTCTTGAATACCCGTGTCTGTCTCGAAACGATTAGTAGTATTTTCAATTGCTGTCAGACGTAACGCTTGAAACCACTCTGAAACTTCTTTCGGACTTAAGTTAACATTACGCATATTACCACGCAAATTCTCTATTATATTATGATCTAGCATACTGTCATCATTTATCTGATCACTGCAACATAAAGCACCCTTTCCTACAAAAATCTCTCGTTTCATGTAGATATCTTCTCTAGCTTCTAATGACAAACGTTCAAGATTTCTAGCTCTATCACATACAAAACATAAATTATTTCTTTGTAATACACACTTGAATCTACAAGCATTCACATTATCATCATTACCCAATTTTTTCAATGATGTATCTGTAGCAGTTTATGTGAATCACAATCCCAATATCAAAATTGGCTTCCGGTAGATTGTTGTTCATGCGGCGACCCAATGCAATCTCCTGAAATCTTGGTGGAAGATTATCTAAGTTCTCAACTCGACGAAAACCTCTAGCACGAACGCGAACATCACAAATATAACACTGCATTTTCACTAATTAAAATAGTTAATAGTAGAACAACAGTTCGACAAAAACTAACCATTTGGCGGAACGTAACGACCCTTTATAATAATTACTAGTTTACAATAATTACCAGATAAAGTTGACTAGTGACAAAAACTTTTGATTCTTTCTAAAGCAAACGATTTGCCTAATTTTCTTTTAATTGATCGATAATGTTAAAACACAGTAGAATGCAATTTAAGTCGTAATTCAATAGTGTTAATTAAATAAAATTCTGTTAAATTCTCATTAGTGCGTTAAATACCCTTGTTTTACGGTGCGTCACTGTAAGTGCGTTGTCATTTATGATTTACAAGGTAAGAGGCTTAATAATCTTAGAAGATTTATGAACTCCCGATAATTTGGATATCTTAAAATATTTTTTCTCTCTCTAACTTATGTACCTACCCATTTGATTTCAGATTAATTTATATCAATTCCTGCTCTTATTACTGAAAATTCAGAGTTGGCGCAATGATAATAAGTGACCGTTACATGGAAACGAATCTATTCATGTAAGTTTTATTGAATTTGAGTGACATTATATTTTCCATAAGATGTGTGCGATGTCCTTTAAATAACAAAAAGACTATGCTTTTGAGATGTTGTGTCAGTCAAGTGATGATAGTGATGAAATGTCAGCTGTATATAATCAGATCCTCCTTCATATTTCAAAAATTTACTGAATTTATTAACTTTAGAAATTCAAAAATAAACTGAATACAAAAAAGGGATTATATAAAAAGTATCAACTCAGATAGCGCAGGTAATGACAACTTGTAGGAAAATAGGGATGGAATATAAGGAGGTGTCATGAAAGAAGAAATGGAAGTCATAGTAAAAGATAGATAGACTAGATATGTAAACGTAAATAACTACCGCACTGGATTATCTTTACAATTACGATTGTCTGACAAACCATTTTTTTGAAAATATGGTTTTATATTATGTAGTTTTATTTCGTCTATAATGTTACAATATATAAGTTACTCCTGATACAGAGACAGGTAAACTAGCAATAATTTTTTAGTACAGTCTGACCTAATCACTAATCGATTGTGACATAAACCCAAACTATGAATTTTTAATTCGATATCGATTCGGAACAGACCAAAACATTTTAATGTAATTGCGCAACGGCCATTTGCTTTAAAAGGTTTGAATTTTAAATGTTTTTTGACAATATGTGTATGGACCATTAATAGTTTTGGGCAATAACATTCTTCAAAAGAGAATACGTGTACGTTTCCGTGCACGTCTCTTCTAATATTAGTTATTTTTCCTATTTGTTTAATATTGGTTCTCCCAAAATAATTTTTTTCATCGGAAAAATGGGAAGAACTTCTAAAAAACATACTGAAGCCAAAGAGATAAATTCGATGAAAAGGTGATATGCAGTTTACATGCTGCCAAGCAATTAATCACTGAATGAGAATAGTTGTTTAATAATAGATTTACATATAAAAATTATTTAAAAATTCACTCATATTAACAAGAGAAAGGTGTTAAAATAAGTAGTCTTGAAACATACAGCATACAACGTAAATCAGATTCCATCTCTCATGTGTGTTGTAGTGATCTTGAAAAAGTAACTATTCGTTACAAAGTACTCGTTACTTACGAATACCGAAAGTAACGATTTCTATACAGATAGGCAAATCGTTACTTTGATTACTCTGATTACTAGATTATTTCGTGCACTCCCTTTCATAAAAAACTGGTACACTTTTTTTCCCAATGTAAACCTGTGTTTAGACTGGAATAGTTCGTGAATAACTTCGTTGTTGCCATAACAAATAACGGAATTGCACTAAATCTAAATAGAAAAAATTACGTTTAAAAATGTATAAAGGTGTTAGATAGGTATTATTTTTATCACTACCAATTGACCAGCATTAAAGGAACCTGGGAAAGCTTGGATGAAGATGAAAATTTATAACTAAATTGATTTCTCAGTGCCCAGAAGATTACAGGAAGTGATTAATAATAATGAAGCTATGACAAAATATTAATATTTCAGCAGTTTCGAATTGTAATACATAATATTTAAATTCCACACTTGCTCACTGTAAAAGTTATTCATATTGTATTAATTTCAAATCAACAATTTTTTTTATTTTTCCCGTGTGTTTATTCTAGTATCCCACAACTCAATAGAGTTTTGTATTTACAGTACAATTTACGAGAATCCAATCACGCTTCTCGATTTTAATTTAAACATAATAATTTAAAGTTATGTCTATATTTATTAACTATCATTATTTTTGAATTGAAATATTTTCATAAGTTATAATAAAACACGAATCAATGTGTGGTTACTTAGTTGAGATGACTGGCATCGTTGCCCTAGAAATTAGAATGACACATTTGACAAGATCAACTTACACAACTTTAAAAACGCGATTTTCGGTTATAAGAGTTGTACCAGTTTTTTTTACGCGAACTGTACTTCCTGAAGGTCGTTATTATATCGGAATACCTATACAAAATACATAGCCAACTGAGAAATACGATTCTCGATATGATTACCGGTACTCAAATACAAAAGTAATCATAGTAATCATCTCATTTTTGTCTCTGGTGAAGGTCGTTGTTATATCGGAATACCTATACAGACAGACCTACCTACTGAGAAATACGATTCTCGATATGATTACCGGTACTCAAATACAAAAGTAATCATAGTAATCAAATCATTTTTATCCGTTAAACAAATCGGTGAAGGTCGTTATTATATCGGAATACCTATACAAAATACCTACCTACTGAAAAATACGATTCTCGATATTTTTACCGGTACTCAAATACAAAAGTAATCATATTAATCAAAGTAACGAATACTGTAAATGATTACTTTATACAAAATACCTACCTACTGATAAATACGATTCTCGATATGATTACCGGTACTCAAATACAAAAGTAACAAAAGTAATTATAGTAATCAAAGTAACGAATACTGTAAATTATTACTTTATAAAAAAGAAGTAACGATTTGTAACGAATACTCGAAAGTAACTATAATCAACATCACTAACTGTGTTGTTTGGTTTGGTTTTGGACAGAATAGATCTCAGTGTATTAATCAAAGGAGAATACCAAGCCAGAGTCAGCCCAGAATGGTTTACAGTTGACCAGCTATTCAACGTAACACAGATATTAACCAAAGCCTGAGAGCACTATTTAGATATCTACCCAACTTTTGTAGATTTTTGACAAGCCTAAAAAAACATAAACAGATATAAAATATACGTAATTATGCGAGAGTTTGATATACCAAGCAAATTGGTAAAATTAGTTCAACCAATCATGACTCACACATAGGGGCAAGCACGAGTCCAAAATGAATTGACAGATCCCTTCCAGATAACTAAATGGCTAAAACAGGGAGATGGGCTGGCACCGACTCTCTTTAATATATGTGTTATAGTCAAAGCCCGAATTTCAGGCACTCCTTGGTTTGACTAGGCAATCCTCAGGTCTGACTGACGGTCTTAGTCAAAGCCCGAAATAAATTACAGTTTCGGCCCTTGACTAGTCAAACCTAGGAGAGATCAAGTTGGTCAGGCAAAGGTCGAAATTTAATTTTATGGAATCGGGGTTTGACCAGTCAAACCCCGATCAGCTAGTAAAATGTCGTAATTTTAGATTAGGTTTAATAAAACGTCATTTTTTAAATTCAACGTTTATTATTGTTATATTCTCGTAATTAAAATAAAAAAAAATAGTATTTATTCTCACATTTTGAGGCATTATGGCATTTAGAGTTGCACAATAGGTTAGGGTTAGACCTTTTACACTTACATAATTTTTAAGAGCATTTCTTATTACAGTAGCATTTTGTAAAGCCTTGTCCTCCAAATTTAGAGTCCTTTCTACTAAGTTTTCTTAGAGACAGCTTAACGTCTGGAACATTTTCGAAATTAAGAAAATTCTCTTTGCATTCTCTGATTTGATTTCTTTAAAAAAGTGTGTTTATTGTTCCGTGTTTCGTACCAACTCTATATAAACCGTCAATTGTTTTATCTTGTATGATACTCAAAATATTTCGAGCATCTCCTTTGGCTCTATCAATGCTGGGGATAGGTATTGTTACAGTTTTTCCGATCGAAATTGGAGAATTTTTTTTTTCATTTAATTGTTTCATAGCGTTATCCTGGGCATGAAGACCTTCAATCGCCTTTCCTTTATTTATTTTAATCTTTTCTGTCTGTGCACAACGCATGCATGTAACTTTTCTTTTAAAACCTTCATAGTATGCATCAGGTGTGCTGTCAGCGCACACAACATGTACCACCTGATCACAAATTATGCACGTATGTGCGTCAGAGCTCTCTTTTTGGTAAATACAACTAACCACATCTGAAGATGTAATCTAAATTGTTTGCAAAAGCTGTCTCTAAGAGAAATTAGTACAAACGATTCTAAATTTGGAGGACAAGGCTTTATAAAATGCTACTGCAATAAGAAATGCTCTTCAAAATTATGTAAGTGTAAAAGGTCTAACGTATTGTTCAACTCTAAATGCCATAATGCCTCAACATGTGAGAATAAATACTATGTTTGTTTAGTCTAACAAATTACGACATTTTAATAGCTGATCGGGGTTTGACTAGTCAAACCCCGATTTCATAAAATTAAATTTCGACCTTTGCCTGACCAGGCAAAGTCGACTTAGTCTCTCCTAGGTTTGACTAGTCAAAGGCCGAAACTGTAATCTATTTCGGGCTTTGACTAACACCGTCAGTCAGACCTGAGGATTGCCTAGTCAAACCTAGGAGTGCCTGAAATTCGGGCTTTGACTATAACATATGTATGTCATCAGGAAAATGTCCGTAAACCCAAAAAAAGATATTATTTAATAAATCTGAACAAATTATAATGTAAGCAGACGATATAACCTTGATGGGCCGAATAGATGGGCATCATAAAACTTTATGTGGAGCACAAAACTAAAGCCCAAACACAGGCCACGAAACACAGGCAACGAAACTTGCCAAACTTGACAATAGGCGACGCAAATATTGAAGTTGTAAAACACCTCACATACAGTTGAGTCCGCGAGTCTTTACCCGTGCGTCATCATTTAAAGCATACGAAATAAGTCGGAAATCTATTTCACGCAACAACAACTGACAGAAAGTGGCTACTGTTCCGATTACGGGTTTCATTATAAAATTTGACGTTATCAAATATATAGAATGTCAAATGTAAGTTTTGCTTCAAAATTTTTGTGCAGAATTACAGCTACATTTGAAGTAGCTTAATAAATTCTTTTATTATTATTGATTAATAAATAAATAAACAATTTATAAAAAAATCCAACAACATATTTTATTTTTGTTATTTTATTCACTTTGACGGAAATCTAAACACAGTCATTTCTTTACTGTGTGAATGACGTTAGCTTTGTATGTTTTAAATATTAATTGCCAAAATAAAATTATTTACCTTAAAATTTCAAAGCCCAATATAAAATTAGTTGTGAAAACAACTGTTTGTGTAATTTAAAGAAACTTCAAAACGCAAAAATTCGACAAAAACCGCAAAAAGTTCAACTGACTGACAGCCACAAAATTAAACAAAGCAGAAACGTCAAACAAATTGTGCTTAAAATATGAAAACATACCGAATCGTCTTTTTTTGTACCTATCTCTTTTCAATGCACTTAGTCTAGATGGTTCATAAAAATAACATGTGTTGTTACTTAATAACAAACGGCAGCTGGTTTGTCATGAGTTTCATGCGTGGAAGAGAATGATGCTAGATAAAAAGTATGTGTTTTATCTCGCCAGGTATTAATGACGCACCGGTAAAGACTCGCGGACTCAACTGTACCTGGGTGTACAGATAACTGAGAACAGCAGCGAGGAGGAAGAAATACGGAAATACGGAATATTGCTTGCTAGCAAAGCATATTTGTCTCTGACGCAGGTACTTGGATCGAAAGACATCTACAGGGAAGTAAAGTTCAAAATATATAGAACCATCTTACAAGCACTAGCGATATTATGGTGTACAGAATATGGATGACGACAGAAGAAAAAATAAACCTTAATAGTACTTTCGAAAGAAAGGTGTTCAGAAGGATATTGTGTTCCATATGCGACGATGATATGTGGAGAAAGAGGCTCAACACGAGTTATATCAATATTACAAAGAATCCTTTATAGCATATTATGCAAAATACAAAGATTGGTTGGGCACGTCACCTTATAAGAATGGATAATAACAGAATACGGTTGTGGCCGTGGGTGATTTAGAGGCTATAACTTCGTTTTTCAATACCATTTATACCAGCGGACAACTACCTAGCAATAAGAGCAAGAATAGAAATAGCTAGATCAGCATTTAACAAGATGAAAATATTTCTCTGTAGTCGTGACATAAATCTTGATCTGAGAGTGCGTATGCTGCGGTGTTATATCTTCTCCACTTTATTATACGGAGTTGAGTCATGGACCATCAAGATGGGCAGCATTAAAAACATTGAAGCTTTTGAGATGTGGTGTTACCGTAGAATGCTACGTGTATCTTGGGTGGACCACGTGACGAATGCCGAAATTTTACGTCGGATCGGAAAAGGATGTGAAGTTGTACTTACTGTGAAAAGAAGAAAGCTTGAATACTTTGGCCATGTTATGAGAGGTGACAAATACTCGCTGCTGAGACTGATCATTCAGGGTAAAATCAGGGGTAAGAGAAGTATCGGTAGGCGCAGAATATCTTGGTTAAGAAATCTGAGGGAATGGTTCGGCTGCAGTTCCATCGACCTATTTAGGGCAGCCGCCAGTAAAATAAGAATAGCTGTGATGATTTCCAACCTCCGATAGGAGACGGACTTAAAGAAGAAGAAGACAACTACCTAATGGTTGGTCTAATTCACTGTTTATAGCTCTACCTAAGAAGACAACAGCAAAAACCTGTGCTGATTATAGAACCATCAGTTTGTTAAACCATTTATTGAAAATTTTTCTGAAGGCAATACATGGTCGTATCTACAATAAATGCGAGGAATACCTGGATGACACACAGTTTGGTTTCCGTAACGGGTTTGGAACAAGATAAGCACTGTTTGGAATGAACGTACTTGCTCAAAGATGTCGAGATATATCTTTAGAAATACACTGTTGTTTTATTGACTTCCAAAAGGTATTTGATCGTGTAAAGCACTCTATATTGATCGAAGTTCTAAAAGACATTGGCTTGGACGGCAAAGATGTTCGAATAATTGCAAATTTATATTGGAGTCAAACAACATCAGTTTTAGTAGATGTGTGGAATCACAGGCTCTTAATATTAAAAGAGGAGTACGGTAGGGATGCTTCTTGTAAACGTTTAATCCAAAAGAATTTTCAGAAAAGCACTTTCTGAAAAACAAGAACAAATACTTGGGAACGGTGAAGGCATCAATAATTTGCGATAGGCGGACGATACAGTACTCCTAGCTTCTACTCAAGAAGATCTCAAACACTACTTGATAGTGTCGTTGAGAGTTGTAGAGAGGCAGGTCTGGATCTGAACATACGAAAAACCAAAATACTCGTAATAAGTAAACAACAGCATATAAAACCATCTATATATGTAAATAATACCAAACTTGAGCAAGTTGATAAAATCGTTTACCTTGGACAGCAATTAAATTGTAACGTAGAAAGTCACGGCGAAATTAGATCTAGAATAGAGCAGGCTAGAGCCGCTTTTAGAAGGATGTCCAAGGTGTTATGTAACAGAGACCTAAAATTGGCATTGAGGATCCGCCTACTTCGCTGCTACGTGTTCTAGGTCTTACTTTACGGTGTCGAGTCCTGGACTGTGAATAAAATCGATCTAAGTCGCCTTGAGGCTTTCGCAATGTGGTGCTATAGAAGAATTTTAAAAAAGTTACCTGGATGGAGAAGATTCGAAACTCCACAATACTAGAACGTCTCAGCAAGACTATTGAGATCATAAAAAGCATCAAGCAGAGAAAACTGGAGTATTTGGGACATGTAATAAGAGGTCCCAAATATAGGTTGCTACAAAAGAGTATGCAAGGAAAAATAGTAGGCAAATGCAGTCCATGACGAAGAAGAACCTCATAGTTGAAGAGCTTGCGAGATTGGTATGGTGTTGATACAAGCATGCTATTTATGGTGGCAGTGAATAAAATTAAGATAGCTATGATGGTAACCAACGTTCTGAAAGAACATGGTACATGAAGAAGAAGGATGTGGGCCAGTAGAAAGACACCGGAAAAAATGGATAGATAAGGTGAGAACCGATCCTAAAGAGATATTGAGGGTAGATAACTGAAGGAGAGCAGCCAAGGAGAGAGATTTTTGAAGGCGAATGCTGGGGAAGCCAGGGCACAACTTGCATTGTAACACCATTGGAGAAAGAGACAGATTATTGATCAAGGAACTGCATCTATGAAATACCCTGTGAATCTTTGACAGACTTCGACAGATCCCAAATATGCAAATATGGGTGGTAGAATGAGCACAAAGTACAATTATTAGTCCATGTGGTGAGACCGCTCCCGTCTGAAAAAATTTCTGATTCGGTTTCTTTATGGATTCCTATTCAAAAATGTCCCCTTCAAACAAATCTGAAGGGTTCCGGGCGGAATTTTTGGGTAGAAGTCGTTTAAACAATTTTTTTAAACAAATACAAAAGATCACGTTTTTTTTGCTCTGGCACATATATTTTTAGGTTTTTTGGGTCATTCTAAACAAGAAAGTTATCTTGTAATTTTTCTTAAAAATTGATAGTTTTCGAGTTATAGGCGATTTAATAGTTATTTATGATATAAGTGTTAAAAGTACACGTTTAAGGCACGCATGTGAAAGTTTAGAGCGATAGCGAGTTCTGCAATTCACGCATTCTGCAATTTTAACACGCATATCATACAATATTTTTTCTACAAACGTAATTACAGGACAATATCTACAAAAACTTTTACTTGAACTTGACTGACATTCCATTTTTATATTTTTTTGACATTACATCAAAATTGCCTATATGGTCAATACGAACTGCAGTGCCTTAAAAATTTTAAAGCACTAGTGCCTTAAAGTAGCATTTTTAACGCTCGTATGGAGTGCTAAAAATTGCATTTTTAACACGGTTGTATAAAAAATATTTTTTCTAGGTACTTTGGGAATAATTAAATTAATAATTTCTAAATAAAATAAGTTTCTTGACATTTTTCTCAAAAGTTAATAGTTTTAAAGTTAAGCGATTTAAAATCCGAAAAATGCCAAAAAATCGGATAAACACGCATATTTATCAATTAAAAACAACGGTTTAAATTAAGGTTAAATGCAATCACTCTTCAGAATCTTGAAGCTGAATGTTTAAACTTTAATTTAAGTATTAGCAACCTCAAAAATACTAATTTGAATATGAGTTTTTAGGCCTCAAAAAAGCGTATTTTCGCATTTTTCTGATTTTAAATCGCCTATAACTCGAAAACTATAAATTTTTGAGAAAATTTAAAAGATACCTTTCTTGTTTAGAATGACCCATAAAATTTAAAAACATATGTTTTACAGCAAAAAACGTGTTCTTTTGTATTTGTTTAAAACAATTGTTTAAACAATTTCTGCCCAAAAATTCCGCTCGGCACCCTTTAGATTTGTTTAAAGGGCACATTTTTGAATAAAAATCCACAAAGAAACCGAATCAGAAATTTTTCAGACGGGAACGGTCTCACCACATGGACTAAATGGAAAGATGCATTAATAGTGGGGAAAAAACAGACAGGAAAAAGAGAAAATTTAGAGAAGCAGCCGTGAAACAAACCCATGAACAGAATGTAGCAGGCTTCAGTTATCAATACTAAAAGAAAAAGTCAACAACAAGAATATACCATACCAATATTTTAACACAAAAGAAATCAGAATTTGATTTTTTTAACTCGATTTGAAAATCAACTCAAATTTACAACACAAAATACAACCCTCAAACTTTTCAATTCAAAACATATCTATTTGCCGACAAGATTAATGTTAGTCAGTTGTCAATTTGGTAAAACAAATCGCCAATTAATAGGCTATTGATTATATTCAAAATAAGATAGCTAAAAGGAACTACAACGTTAATGGGGTTTTATTATTTGATATGGTCAATGGACATCTATATATGAAAAAACCGCGGAGTGCTACCATTTAAAGGGGTGCGTTTTTGAGAAATGGGTGAATTAGTCCCTGGGCACAGGTTACATTAGGGTGAGTTCTGTGCACTTTTGGTACAAACACTCTACATAAAATTTGTTCCTGGTTAAATTTCCTATCTAAATATAACTTTCTAAAGTCAAAGATACTTTTTTTACAAAAATATATTCAAAAGAAAAAGCACAAAGAAACCCAAAAGAAAGAAATTTTGTTTTTTCTCCCATAACTTTTGTCCACGGGGATATAGGTATAGACATTGCTTCACAAAAAAAAAACTTAGATATTTTCTCTTTAAAATGGTGTTTGGTATAGGTAATTAGGATTTACACTTTTCGAAATATGATTTTTCAAATTTCGCCACTCACAGCAATTTTGGGCAATTTTCCTTGTTATTTCCCAAATATTGTTCTGTAACTTTTCTCTACGTAACTTTAGCTATATGCAATGGTACACGTAATAGGAATAGAAATCAATTACATTTAAAATGGTCTAGTGTATAACATTGTACAACTTTTTTTTAAAGAGATTATGGTTTTTCAAAATTTTATACTTTTAACGATTCTTTTATAATATAATATAAAAATAAAACAAAATTATTATATAATATATTATAAATTATATAATACCTAATATAAAAAAAATATTATTTTTTACATTTTTTACGATTATTTTTGAAATTTCTCATTACAACTTTTTTTTTCTTGTACATGAATATACTATCTATATATTGCGCAACAAAGAGGGCTTACTTTCTGTTCTTTAAAATGGTGTATCATCTATATTTAAATACATAATGGAAACGGAGTGATTCTTTGATATTTTTTTACCTGTATTATTTAAAATTATTTCTTTTACAAAAATTACATAAACATTAGTCTTAAAAATCATCACTTTAGTTAAAATTATTTAAACGTTGACATTTAAAAAATTTTCAAAATCAAAGCCCATCTCTTCGTTAGCGTTAGCTTCAATATCTTCCTCTGACACCTCAGTTATCTTAAACTTCCCACAATTAGTACCCATGCACATGCACCCTTTGCATAATATTGAACAAATAATTCCTATCTTCCTACAACCGCAGTTTTTTGTACATCCTTTGGTACATTTACATGCTATTTTTTCAAGCAAAACTTGTGGTGCAGGAGCTTTGACAGTAAATATTGGAATTAATCCATATTTTCAAGTTTGCCCGGCCGAGTCAAGTGGATCCAAAGTATTACCTATACAAAATAAGATTCAATCATAACACACAATCACATAAAAAAGTTATAATGAGGAATTTAAAAAATAATCTTAAAATCAAAAATCGTTGCAAGTACTTATTACAATTTGAAAAAGCATATCTTATTCAAAAATAACCCTAGAATTTTTTATAATACACCATTTTAAAGTAAACAGAATAAGCTTTCTTGTTTATTATATAATATATACCATATAGAAAAAAAAGTTATAATGGGAAATTTAAAAAATAATCTTAAAAAATATAAAAACTCGTTACAAGTCTTGAAAAAGATAACCTCTTTAAAAGAAGTCGTACAACATTCGACAGTAGACCATTTTAAAGGTAATTGACTTCTATTCCTCTTACATGTACCATTGCATATACCTGAAGTTACGTAGAAAAAAAGTTACAGAACAATATTTGCGAAATAACAAGGAAAATGATTAATTATTTATATGGGAAATAAGCCACAATTAAAATGAAAAAATAATTTTATTTCATTTTTAATAAAAATTAGAAATAAAATTATTTTTTCATTTTAATTGTGGCTTATTTCCCATATAAATAATTAATCATAAAAATGCCACAAGGAAATAGCTTCAGAACAACAACAAGGAAAATTGCCCAAAATTGCTGTGAGTGGCAAACTTTGAAAAATCATATTTCGAAAACTGTAAATCCTAATGACCTATAAAAAACACCATTTTAAAGAGAAAATATGTAAATTTTTTTTCTGTGAAGCAATGTCTATACCTATATCCCCATGGACAAAAGTTATGGGACAAAAAACAAGATTTCTTTCTTTTGGGTTTCTTTGTCCTTTTTCTTTTGAATATATTTTTGTAAAAAAAAGTATATTTGACTTTAAAAAGTTATATTTAGATAGAAAATTTAACCAGGAACAATTTTCATGTAGACGTGTTTGTACCAAAAGTGCATAGAACTCACCCTAATGTAACCTGTGCCCAGGGACTAATTCACCCATTTCTCAAAAACGCACCCCTTTAAATAGTAGCACTCCGCGGTTTTTTCATATAGAGAGATTCGTTGACCATATGAAATAATAAAACCCCGTTAACGTTGTAGTTCCTTTCTATAATACATAATCAATAGCCTATAAGGCTATGGGTACATAATTCGCAAATACTTTACGTGTATCCCTACTTTTTCTGTCTTTACACGGCAAATTACGTGTAGTAAAATTCACACTGGTATGGATATGTAAACATTACTAGAATGTCATTCTACTTGAAAATGTCATCATTAATTTAAAGAGATGGGTTTTGAATGTTCTTGGATAACTGTTATTTTTATAATTGGAAATTATTAATTCAGTTAATAAATGTGATAATTTTTTCACTAACTATGTATTCAGTGATTGTATTAATTTATTTGTACAACAAAGACTAATACTCAATCGAGAAAAGAAGAAAAGTGTTAAAGTGATTTTTTAATAATATATTGTTATGGAACGCTTACAATTTTGAACATCTTTAACAACAAAATACTTGGATCACAGAATATATTATCCTGATATATTCTCTGCTTGGATCTTCCACAAATAATACACAATAAATAACTTTTTATTAAGTTCACGTTTTAACTTTTTATTAAGTTTATTTTGAATGATATATTTGAAATTAAAAATCACACTAAATTTTCTCTTAGTTTTTCACCCCTGTAACTTATTAAAATAAACATTATAGAAGTTCTCAGGGACTTTCAGCCCTCGCTAATAACGTGATCTTTCATTCTGCGTTTAAATTTTTAAAAAATACTTATTAGTTTTCTCAGGATTCTAAAAAAATGAATCCCCATTTGAATAGCATTGCAGCCGAAAATACGTACCGATCCTCTTAATAAAGATCTATAGGTTGATATAACTCTTTATTCTTAAAATAATCATTTTTGAAAACGATTTACAGAGTGGATAAAATCTAAAGAAAATTTTTATTACAAAATAATTTTGTCCTGTGTAAGTAGTATTCATCGGATGACTGAATATCAGTAGGTACTAAGAAACTAAACTACGATTTCATTGCAAAATAATAAACTAAATTCCGACTCTGTACTCCCTTTAAAAATAGCCGCGCTCGGCACAATCGCAACTTCGAAGGTATTGTTTAGTACGCAAAGCGGAACACAGATGGCGGGCGAAGCGGAGTGTTGGTTTTGCCGCCATTACAAAGCGCTTCCTGTCATCCTGTCAGATAGGAGACGACGTTCATTTCCCCTCTCTTTGTCTTACATCAGAATCGACGCTGCTCGGTATAGCGGTAGCAGCGTCGTTGTATTTTCTACTTTTTGCTTACCCACCTTTGTGAGGTTAGGTTATACAGGCCTCGGGGCTCATTTGTTTTGTTCGTAAAAATGCCTACTCACCTAAACCTTGCGCGGATTTTGATATACACTAATAGCAAAACAATTATCTGTGCACGTCATGACTTCTTAGCGTCATTAATGAATAGTTCTTGTGAATTAACATAGAAAATAGAACAGGCCAGAAAATACTTAGTTCGAAAAAATCAAGAATGCTATGTCATTCTCGAATAAAACTCGAAATTTGACTACTTTTATCAAAATTCTACATCTGCTCGACTCTCAATTACAGTATCTTCAATAATATAGTCAATTGGATGTTTGCATATGTGCTGATTTAGTCATGGTCATGATCATGCATTTAGTTTTCTTTAAATTCATCTTCAGTCCGTACTCATGACAGCGTTCATTAAGGCGTTGCATTACGTTCTGTAAATCATTGTTGGTATTCGTTATTATTACTGTATCGTCTGCAAAACGTAAGTTATACAACTATCAACATTCAAAAATCCATTTTAAAGCTTTAAATGTGTTTGTACGTTATTCACTGTATTTTGACCCCCCTGTAAACTGCTTTATTTACAGAATTAGAAAAAAATATAAAATACAAAAGTTCTTCGATTTTTAAATTATGATTTTTTGACATATATACCATACTAGTGACGTCATCCATCTGGGCGTGATGACGTAATCGACTAGTTTTTTAAATGAGAATAGGGGTGGTGTGATACCTCGTTCGAAAGGTTATTGAATTCTCTATTCAGTAATATAAACATTAAGATAATTATTTATACAGGGTGTCCAAAAAAAAATTTTTTGAATTAAATTAATTGACACAAAAAGAAGAATGTATGTAATTTATTTATTTCGAGGAACTCCAAATGCTTATTCATAATGGGGAAGAAAACATAATTGTAATCAGAGATCTAAACGGTAGAGTCGGAAACAACAACAGCGGAATACAGAAGTGCATGGGAAAAGAAGGAGAAGGAATTCTAAACAAAAATGGTGAAAGAATAATAGAAATATGTATGGAGAACAAACTAGTTATCACAAATACAAAATTTAAACATAAAGAAGTACACAAATACACGAGAGTACAAGACAGCAGAAACGAAAAATCAATCATAGATTACTTTTTGGTAAGCAGCAACAAATGACAACGAGTACAGGATACGAAAGTGAAAAGAAGCTCAGAGATTCAGGGGCGTGCGGTCCATGGAAGCAAGGGAAGCATTGCTTCCCTTGGTTTCCGCAGGTAATACCGTACCAACTGAGTAACTGAGATTATTTAAAAAAAAATGAACAAACACATAAGCAAGATTTTAAGTTGCATACCAGAATATTTAATTATGTAATACAAGCAGTAAGTAATAAAATAAAAACGTATTTTACTCTATTTTTGTCATACAGTAAACAACAAAGCAAAGGAATTCTCATAAGCAGCGCTGAATGCTGCATATATCTAGCTTTCCTTCCGTACGCGGGCCCGTAGGCCATGATCGTATTTCTACGTCGGTATTCGGAGTCATGTCGGCAGATAATCTGATTTCAAATTTGCTTCTTCTCGGCCCATGTAAAAATCACGGGGGTTACACGCTGAGTGACCAGTTCAAATTTCGAGCATATGTACCGCTTATAAGCAATTCTGTCAATTGCATACAAGGAGCTGTTTTCGTGAATTTAAATGGGATTTACCAGCATTTGACAATGAGGGGCTTCGTCGACTGATTTTGTGGAATTATGAAGATTGATTTTATTTAATTATTTATATAAAGAAATATATAGAATTATTTACATTATAAATACTAAATATATATTATAAATATATTTATATAAATATATTATAAATATATATGTATTAGGGTTTTGGAGAATGGTAAAAATCTGAAAGTGGGACACAGAAACCATAAATACCTCGAGAGGATTTTTGGATAGTTTAAAAACTTATTTTAATTTTAATTTTTTAACTTTGCTTTTTCCAGAAATATTTCCATTCTCAGATAATTTATTTAATGTATTGCAATGCCAGATAAACGAGATTGGTTTCTGTGTAATTTGCGAATTTCAAGATGTTATTAACAAAAGGAGAGAGATGACTTTGAAAAATGCTGGAATAATATGATGACAAGAAGTTTTGAGCCTAAAAAGGAAACGCATACGCACTGATAATGTTGGAGATGTCCAATCGTGCTACCGCCGACTATATTATCAGATTTTAAATCAAATATGCCAACGAATGGAAAACAGGTTTAAGAATTTTGATGACCGAGACTTTCGTTCAGGTAGAAGTATTGAATTACATTATAAATAGGTGTTTTTACAATTTTTTTATAAATTGCTTCCCCTGTTTCAAATTTCACCGCACGCCCCTGCAGAGATTGGTAGTGACCACCATCTAGTAATATTGAGAATGAGAACAACAGAAGAAAAAGAAGAAAAGGGAAGAAAGGTAGTAAACGAAAAAATAAAAAGTTACAAATTAAAAGAGGAAAGATATAAGAAGAAATTCCAAGAAAAATTAGATAATACTCTGAAAGGTAGGGCAAAAAATACAAATATAGAAGAAAAATGGGAATATCTAAAAACCAGCATAATCAAAGCAGCTGAGGAAACTTGCGGGAAAATATAAGTAAAAATAGCAAATACTAACATGAGGAGAACGGAAGGGTGGACGGAAGAAATACGAGAGAAAATAAAGAACAAAAAAGACAAATGGGAGAGATACCTAAGCACAAAACACCCGGAAGATTACGAAACATATAAAGAAAAAAGGAAAGAGGTTAAAATAGCGGTGAAAGCAGGAAAGGAAAGGTCATGGGAGAGATTTGGACAAAAAATGACAAAAAATCATAGGAAAAACCAAAAACTCTTCTACGGCGCATTAAAACAACTAAGACAAAAGAAAGAGCACACGATGCCGAATATAAAAGACAAGAATGGAAACGTACTAACAGAAGAAAAACAAATAATGGAAAGATCGAGAGAACAGTTCAAAGAGCTAACTCATGCAGACACGGACAACATAGGGGAGATACAAGAAAGGATTGAAGAACAACAAGTATAATCCATAACAAGAGAGGAATTAGAGAAAGCAATAGAAAGAGTAAAATTGGGCAAAGCACCAGGCAAGGACAATATCACCCCGGAAATAATAAAATTCATGGGGACAGAGGGAATGGATAGCATGAAAGAACTAATGAATGATATCATAAATAGAGCAGAATTACCAAAGGACTGGAAGAAAGACATTATATTACCACTACACAAAAAGGGAGACAAGAGAAACTGTAATAATTACCGAGGTATCACCATATCAAGTATCCCTGGGAAGGTATTTGCAAGAAAAATAGAGACAAGAATAAAAACCCAAATAGAAACAACTATGGAAGACACGCAGTGTGTATTCAGGAAGGACAGAAGCACGCAAGACCTAATATTCACATTAAGATAAGTAAGTGAGGTAATCAAGAAGAATAGAGAGACACATATGTGCTTCATTGACCTGGAAAAGGTGTTTGACAGAATCGGAAGAAAGGACGTATGGGAGAAACTAAAAGAAAGGGGAGTCGACAGACACATAATAGAAGTAATAAAGGATATGTACAAAAATAATACAAATACACTGAGAACCAATAACGAGAAATCCAGAGAATTTACTACAAGTCAAGGCGTCAAACAGGGATGCGTGCTGAGTCCACTGCTATTTTCATTGGTACTGGATGAAGCGATAAAGAAAGCCAAGAGAAGAATGAGAAAACTAACATTAGGATACTGGCAAATGAAACGGACTCAACTATCGGAGCTACTATTTGCAGACGACATGGTATTGATAGCAGAAAACAGAGAAGACTTACATAACAATCTTGAAATCCTAGAAGAAGAACTATCAAACATGACTATGAGAATTAATACAGAGAAAACAAAAACAATGATAATTTCAAATACTAGGAAAACACACGCAATAGAATTAGACGGGAAACAACTACAATTAGACTACAAACGTGTGTAGAATGTCGAATGAGAGGTTTACAAAACGAGTGTTCTAAACGAGAGTGCAGGGGAAAAACAAAAGGGAAAGACCAACAGTTATGTGGGTAGATGAAATCAGAAAAGAAGTCAAGAAGAAGGGATTGACATTGGAAAGTGCAAGAAACCTAACGCAAGATCGGAAAGCATGGAGACTACAATGCCAAACTCAACTCCACCAGCCTTACACCTATAGGTAGAAAGGCTTAGGACTAAGTAAGTTAGTAAGTAAAAAGGCTTTTCATATAACTGTTATTTCCCTTGTGCATCGATAATCCTCACATAAGCAGATTTCACACGAGGTGGATAATCGCGGATAAAACCGTGATGTTTTATCTGTCTGTCTTTCGCGAATACATGTGTACACGTCACTGTTTGGGTTTTAAATAACAAGGAGAAAAAACGTTTGTTGTTTATTACAAGAGGCGGAATCAAAGAGAGTCACGATTTTTCAGCACGTGGTACTTACTAGTGGTTAGTACTAAGTAGCGAACTGTGTGTTATCTTCGAGAGTAAAAAAAAAGAGATAGAGAGAGAGAGAGAGTTTCATCTGTTCGCTTAGAAAGAAAACAGAAGAGAGGTTTTTATGGTATTTTTGCGTGTTAATCAGCGGTTAGTACTGAGATAGTAGAGAACTGTCTGTTCTTTTCGATAGTAAAAACCATAGAGAGTTTTTGGTTTGCAATGTCTAAGAATGTCTGTATTTCGGAGGGAACCTTTTCCCCATTTACCTTATTTCCCTGTAGTATACTTCCTTAAAGTATTTTAATAAAAAATTAAAAATCTGGTATTCTAGTTCATCCAAATAGAATGTAGTCCACCAAAACGTAAAATTGTAACGTTTTAACAACTAACCCCAGCTGTCAGTTTTTCCACCGAATAATAAAAACAAATGTTTTCGTGCTTGATTAGTTCATAGCCAATTTGAAAACAAACAGCAAGAGTATAACAATTAGTGACAGAAGTGTGCGGGAATTTGACGGGAAAATTTAATTTTGGAGAATTCAATGCGAAAATCTGCATGGGTGGTGTTTCACAAGCGCTTCAAAAATAACAGTTAATGTTCTGCTGGATATCCTCTAACACGGTTAAAGGTAAAATTGATAATTGTCACGCATATTAAAATTGAATTACTGTTCTGAAAGGAGAGTGTCAACTACACTTTCGATATCAGAATTAGTTCTTAGACTTATGTGATAAGAGGGTTGTGAGTTTCATTTAATATTGGTAGTTAATAGATCTTTTAGGATTCGCATAATGAAAAGTATGATACTTAACATAAATAATGTCAATAATGTCGTTATGCCTGACCTCTCAGTACTTTGATTACTTGTTGTTACCTTGGGATTATTCAATGTGGGAAACAACACATCGTAAACAAATAACACCTATATAGTTCGCGTGAGGTGTTATTTTAGAAAAACCGTGTATTAATAATTTGTCTAATTATTTATTGTTAGTTACATAAAAGATAATAGGTATTTAATATACTTATACTCCTCATATATAATCTTGTTCAATTGAACCACATCTTTGGTCAGATTAGCCTTGGAATAGTTACAGTGCACAGATTCTTAAGTTACTGGTGGGGGATGGCGTCTATGCGCAGCATTATACTCGGTGTATGAGAGAGAAAGTACACTCTCTCTCTCTCTCTCTCTCTCATACACCGACTATAATACTGCGCATAGTCGCCATCCTCCACCGGCACCTTTAGAATATGTGCACTGTATGTTTGTAAGCGTCACACTGATCATTTCGTATCATTTATATTTGACTCCGATTTTAGTATTGTGATTTAAAAACGACATTTTTGTTAAAAATTCGTCCAAATATAATCAGCGTGCGGTCATATAAAGGTAATCTTTCTGCGGGCAAGGTCATATTAACATTTTTTTTTACCATGAAGGACCCTTGCTCATAGAGTTGTATGTCAACGAAAACCTGTGTAATGAAACTTTGAACAAGCTTCATCAAGCAATAAAACGAAAACGTCCAGAGAAGCTCTTACCTGGTGTTATTCTTCTGCACGACAAATGAGGGATTAATAAAAAATAAAGGGAATCTACAACGAAAGACATGGAAGATATTAGAACACCCACTATATTTTTTTAATTTAAAGCTCTTCGATTTTCATATCTTTGGACAATAAAATTGCGTTAAAAGGTAATTGTTTTCAGGTGAACTAAGAAATACAATAAGTAACTACAAAATGCTGTAAACTAATTCTTCAATTAATTTTGCAGCTGCAACCTCAATTAATATTTAGATCGGTTGGTGAAACCGTGGAATATATGCCTTAAATATAGTGGTGATTATTTGTAGACATATTTGCCAATATTTTTTTTTTAGATCAAATATGAATTTTTATTGAACAAAACTCCGTATATCTCCTATATCGATACCAGACATAAATAACAATGATGAATAAAATGATCAGCTGGTTGGCGCACATCTAAAATGTCCAATTTTCCATGACTCTGGCGCAAAAATCAAGTTGAATTTGACCGATGGCACTGATAATGTTAGGCTTTGAGGATAGCTGTGGTTTGTGGTTTATTTGCAACTCAAGAAAACTACATAACAAATAGTCTAGTGGGGTAAAATCGCATGATCTTGGTGGCCAGTTCATCTCCACGCGATATGACTATGCCAAATCGCCCGTGCCGAACGCCGTCCTGTTGAATTCACACCAAAAGAGGTTGGTAATTATCAACCTATAGCACTCGACGTTAATTATAATGGCCTGGCCAACGTGGTTCTCCAAGAAACATGGGTCACTATCGATCAGCTTAAAATTCACATAAAATAATGATTTTTTCGGGATGCATTGGACACTTTTGGATCTCATCTGGATTGGTATCGTCTAAAATTTGATAATTTGATAAATTCAACCACAATTGATTATAATAAGAATAACATTTAAAGCCGGACACTTACGGTACTGCAGTGTCGTTCGACAAAATCGTCGACGATATCAATTCTGCAGTACTGCAGCAGACAGGCCAGTCTCTATGTGGTCAAATTGTACGATTTTGTTGGATGCACGGTCACATACGATCAAAATTTTTGCCAATATGTTTTCAAAATGTTTTGAAATCGTTTTCAAAAAGTTCGGAAATAAAAATGATTAATGACCTTATCCTGTAAATGTTTCTAGTTCTAAATATAAGCGAGCAATACGATAGAGCAAACCTTTTTCTATTGGGTGATTTTAATCTTCCATCTGCAGTTTGGGATGTCGATGATTATTGTTCCGTTGCTTCTCCTCAGCCTATAACTACACAATCCGAAGCTGATTCTATTGAAACTATATCCAATATCTGTGCTTTTTTCAATCTCTTCCAGGCCAACGAAATAACCAACGATAGAGGAGTTACGCTTGATCTCATTTTATCTCCATTGGGTATTAATGTATTGAAGGCTATCGACACTTTAATTCCAGTGGACACACATCATCCTCCGCTTGAATGCAGTTTGCCACTCAAAATCACAAATGATCATTCGTCTGGTGAAGAGTATTATTATGACTTTGTTCATGCTGGCTATGCAGCAATTAGTTCTTCCCTCGAAGCAATTAATTGGGATGGTGCACTTTAAGAAAAAGAGCTCCCTGACATGGTTTCTGTATTTTACGACATTTTTTATTCCATCATTGATCGTTTTGTTACGCTAAAAAAAATCTGTAATAAGAAATATCCATGCTGACACTCCTCTGAGCTGAAGAAGTTGCTTCACGAGAAGAAATCAGCGCACAACATATACAAGAGCACAAGGTGTCCAGAAAGTTATGCAGCATTTAGTAACTTAAGAACTAGATATAAATTTTTATCAAGAGAGTGTTATGCCGATTACATTCAACGCACCGAACATTCTATTATTAATAACGTTAAATCCTTTTGGAAATTTGTAAGTAGTAAAAGGGAAAATAACGCTATACCTAATACAATGACTCTTGGAGATCGTACTGCCTTCAGTGGAACTGATATTGCTAATCTTTTTTCTAACCAATTCTCTTCCGTCTATACAAACCAATCCTTACATCTGCATGTAACCCAGATTTCACCTTTGGTTAATGTGTCTAATTATCACATTAAAATTCCAAGAATCTACGAAAAACTGTCTGAACTTAATACCAACAAAGGCCCTGGTCCTGATGGAATTCCCCCTACTTTCCTTAAAACATTCAGCTTCATTCTATCGCGCCCACTTTTTTATATATCTAATAAGTCTCTATTAACAGGGGAATTTCCAGACTCTTGGAAAAACTCTGTCACTCCAATATATAAATCAGGTTGAAAATCGGATATAGGTAACTATCGCCCCATTTCTATTCTTAGTGCTCTTAGTGCTGATTCACTTAGTCTACAAGGTGATATTGATTGCCTATCTAACTGGTGTATGCAAAATGGTATGTGTTTGAATGCATCCAAATGCCATATTCTTCGTTTTCATCGAACTCATCATCCAAGCATCTTCGAATATAGCATAAATAATCTGACCTTGCATTCTGCCTCTGAAACTAAGGATCTAGGTGTGATCCTTGACTCCGCCCTTAGCTATAAATCACACATTTCCAGTACAATATAGAAGTCTATGAAGATGCTTGGCTTTATAAAGAGAACCACCAGAGACTTTATTAACATCTCAGCTATTAAATCCCTTTATTTCTCCCTGGTTAGATCTCATTTTGATTACTGTTCCACAATTTGGTCCCCCTATTAATTTACTCATAAACTGAAACTTGAGGCTGTCCAACACAATTTTCTGAGATATACTGCCACTAAGATGCATGTATACTACGACTATTCTGCATTAGAGCGCATACTGAACTTACCTTCTCTTGAGGTACCTACGCAGAAAACAAAGAGTTAATAATTTTATTTAAAATTATCAACGGGCTGTGTATCTGTCCCGAGCTTCTCTCCAAAATATCTCTATTTGTCCCCAGTCGTTTGACTAGGCAGGTGCAAACCTTTTATGTTTCTTTTCATAGATTCAATTATTCTTACAACACATTTATTCCTAGAACTCTTTGATTAGCTAGCTCATTAAATAACCTCGAAATTTTTATAATTCCCGCTTTAAAAATCATATTTCTTCCCTAACTTTTTAACTTTTTAATACTTTCGGCCAGAGCTTTTGTATTGTGATTAGTGTTACATGACCTATATGTATTATATTATGTATAACTCAAAACCGTTATACCTTGGAACATTTCTGAATTGATTTATATGTTATCTTTTGTTTGTAATTGTACTGACGTATATGTTATCTTATTCTTTTTTCTTTTTTGTAACTGTACTACTCATAGAATTATTTTTTCTCAAACCACTTTGTTATGTTATATTATGATAATTTATGTTATATTATGACAATTTAGAACACTGTGACATTTTTATCTGAATAGGGCTTGCCCGTGAATAAATAAATAAATATTTACCGGCTCATTAATTGTTTTATAGAATAATAATACTATTACACCGAAGGAAGACACCGAAGTTACGTACTTCCCGGACGTTTTGATGCCGTAAATATCTGTAATGAGTGAATTTTTTTTTTGGTGGAAGTTTGAGCCGTATCGCTAGATCTGGGATGATTGTAGTTTATAGAATTGACTAAACTGCGTGGTCATATATTATCGTGTACTCAAATACATTTGATGTAATTTTTGTGCATGTAGAACTAGACTTACGCACAATCTTAGATTATAAAGAGAGTTTGGTGCAGTTGCACTCGCCCACGATGTAACTACTAGACACTTTAGCGATAACCAGATAGGGCTCAATTAAGGTCCTATTAGCAGAGAGAGACCGTTCGCTCGATATTTCGCTATTCGCTCTATTCGCTCATTAATCTGCTGCTGTTATTAATATGTATTTACATGTGGCCAGTTGCATACAGACAGACGTCTGTCCTTTCTGCTTTTGACGTAAACGGCGAAGGGCCACAGGATTTGACCAAGGTTTAGTTGATGGATCGACCGACGCTTTCAAAAGATAAATGCGATACATGCGCCCGTTCTCCATAATATGTTTGCCGTTGTTTATTGTAACAAATTAAACAGGAATTGTTGCCATACTTCAACACAAAAACAGATAGTGGTGCTTTGGAAATACAAATATGCTGAAGTATCTTCTTCTTCTTCTTCTTCTTCGTCTAGCCATTCACGTCCACATCTGAACATAAGCTTCTTCAAGTCTTCCTTTCCATTGTTTTTTGTTGTACACTACTTGTAGCCAAGTTTTCCCGGCAGTCCGTTTCAGATCATCTGTCCATCTCCTAGGAGGTCTGCCTCTGGGTCTTTTGTGTTGGTATGGTGTCCAGATTAGAATTGTTCTGTGCCATTTGTTTAGATCGCTCCTACATACATGTCCAGCGTATTCCCATTTTAATTTTAATGATTTTTGTACCACATCGGTGACTTTGATTTTCTGTCTTATCCATATGTGTTTGTTTTCCTGTCCTTAAGTGATATGCCAAGCATTGCTCTTTCCATCGCGTGTTGAGTGACTCTGAATATGTTTATATTCTTTTTTGTGATTGTCCATGTGTGTCCCATATGTTCATCATCATCATCATCATCCAACCAATTTACGTCCACTGCTGGACATAGGTCTCCCCCAATTGTTTCCACACTTCACGGTTTTGTGCTGATTTTTGCCAGTTTTTACTAATCCGCCTGATATCATCTGTCCATCGTGTAGGCGGCCTTCCTCTACTTCGTTTATCTTCTCTTGGTCTCCACTCCATCAGCCTTCGTGCCCATCTTGAATCTTTCAGCCTGGCGACGTGTCCTGCCCAGTTCCATTTGAGCCTGGTGATACGTTCTACAACATCTGCGATACCGGTTGTTTGTCTGAGATCTTCATTTCTTATTTTATCCCGTAGAGTTACGCCCAGCATGGATCTTTCCATGCGCCTTTGAGCAACCCGCATTTTCGACGCTGTTGCCTTGGTTAGAGTCAGTGTCTCTGCTCCATATGTCATTACCGGTAGCACACATTGGTCAAACACTTGTCTTTTTAAACCGATCGGTATACTGCTCCTAAATATGTCTCTCAGAGCTCCGTAGGCTGCCCAAGCAAGAGTTAATCTTCTTTTTATTTCGCATGTTTGGTTATCTCTGCCAATTCTAATTTCATGACCCAAGTAAATGTACTTTTCCACTAGTTCTACTTCTTGTTCGCGTATAATCAGCTGTCCGCTAGGAATCAGATTAGTCATAAATTTAGTTTTAGAAAAGTTCATTTTCAGGATAATTTTCTAGCAGAGAGCGTCTAATTCATTTAGCATTTTCTTTACTTCTCCTAGGTCATCAGTTATAAGGACTATGTCATCTGCAAAACGAAGATGATTTAACTTTTCTCCATCTATTTTGATCCCTTTATTGTCCCAGTTGAGCATCTTAAAGGCATATTCCAGAACAGTTATGAATAGTTTTGGCGAGAGTGTGTCGCCTTGTCTTACGCCGCGTTCTATGCTTATTTGTTTGGTTTTATCATGTAACTTAACACTCATTGTTGCCTCTTTATAAATATTATAGATGAGTGTACTGTAACGGTAGTCAATGCGGCATTCATTTAGAGCTTCTAAAATGCTATCCAGCTCTATCGTGTCAAAGGCTTTATGAAAATCCACGAATGCTAGGACAAGGGGTTTATTATATTCTATTGACTTCTCAATTAGTAACTTGACTGCCTGCAGATGGTCGTTTGTCCCAAAGTTTGATCGAAATCCAGCTTGTTCTTTTGGCTGGTAAAAATCTAGCTTCTTTTCTACTCTTGATGTCACTACTTTTGTAAAGAGTTTGTATAAGTGGTTTAGCAGGCTAATGGGTCTATAATGTTCTAAGTCTGTCTTATCTCCCTTCTTATGCAAAAGTATTGTTACTGCGTTTTTCCATTTTTCAGGTATCGACTTTTGATGAAGGCATAAGTTGAAGAGATTTTTTATTTTACCTATAAGAATGTGGCCTCCGTTTTAATGGCCTCTATTACGACTCCATCTTCACCTGGTGCTTTTCCATTTTTCATTTTTCTCAGTGCTTGATGGATGGGGACTTGAGCGAAATCCATCAAGTCCCATATGTTAATATCGGAATAATGCATGCATCAAAAACTTTAGATCTAAGATGCAGTTGAATTTGCTGATTTCTGAGTATATAGTTTAGTTTGCCGAATGCTGCTCATGCTAACTTTCTTCTACTTTTTATTTCTTTCGTTTGAATTTTCCTATTTAGGATTATTCTTTGTCCTAAGTATATATATTCTTCAACTTTTTCTATAACTTTGTCGTTTATTATTGTCACGGTTTCTTCGGAGTGCATGACTTTTGTTTTGTTTAAATTCATTTTCAGTCCTATTTTAGAAGATTCGGTGTGTAGTTCTGAAAGTATGGTTTGCAGTTCTTGTAGGTCAGTAGCTATCAGGATTATGTTATCCGCAAATCGTATATTACTGAGGTAGCGGCCATTGATGTTCATTCCCTGAAGTATGTTACAGTCCGTAAATTGTGTTCAAAAATTTAGTTTTTATAGAGATATTATATCCAGACGTATAGGTTGTTCGTTTTTATGTCTAGCATTGCCACTCCATTAAATTCATTGTTGATCTTCTGCCTTTTGTTTCCTTGGGTTTCATTGGTTTGCTTTTTTTTTCTGTATCCGTGCTTTATATAATGCTGTCCTCCAAGACATGCATCTGGACTAAACTGTGCGTGTGGAAGTAATTCAAAGCTCACTTGTGACACAGTGGATTGTCTTGGTGAAAAAACAATGTTTTATTCAACCAATAAGGCCTTTTCTTTACGATTTCGGTCGATAAACGCTCCAATAAATCAATTTATTACTTGCTGTTGACTGCTTCTCCATGTCTTGATGATCAATGAAAATAATAATTCCTTGCGAATCCCAAAATACAGAGGCCACAAACTTTCCGGCGGTGTGGTGTGTCTTTGGTGGCTTTGGATGACTTTCTTCGGGTGCTGTCCACTCAGATGAGTGCCGATTTAATTCCGGTGCACAGACATGGATCCACGGTTCATTCATTGTGACATACATATGCAAAAACTTCGACCTATTCGATTAAAAAAATAGTCCAGGGCGCTTCTATTTTGAGATGGACGTTGAGAGGTGACTCAATTTTTTGCAGAAATTGCTTGAAAATAACTCAAATAATAATATTTAAGTTATCCTCCCACTCAAAATGGTCCGGAACATTGTTTAAATAATCAAAATGTCAAAATATGAAGGAAAAATTCGATTTTTTTATTGGTTTTTTGATTATAACTTTAAAACTGTTCATTTTCGAGAAAAACTGTACTGAAATAAAAGTTGCATAATTAAACTTCCTACAATATAGAATTAGTTATAAATTTAAAAAATATTCACCCTTGTTGCAAAATAGCAATAATTGCGAAAAAAACCATACAAAAACAAGTATTCGCATTTTACGTTTTTCAACCATTTATGCTAAACTTAGGACCTTGATATTTTTCCCAGAAAAACCTTATGATGTAATAAAATAACACTGTAAATTTCATTAAGATCGGTTTAATGAATTTTGCAAAATAAATTTTGCAATCCAGCTTTCGCAAAAAAAAGTTAATTTTTTTTTGCTTATAGAAGTGTACTTCATACCTTTCATTTGTAATTTGTAAAATTAAAATCCATTAATTACCACGGCGTCAGGAAATTTTGTAAATAAACATTAATTTTTGGTGCTATGCGCAGGACAGCGGTGTTCGATTCACACAAGTTGATTTCCACCAAAATTTCTTCTAATCTTTATCTAATATATTATTTTCTTACTCTATATTTTGTTGTATTTTAATATTTTAAATCCACAAAAATCCAACTAATTTTATTATTGGTTGTGAAATATTGTTTAAACAATTGCATATTTTTAAAAATAATAAACTTTTATTCTCTAAGTTAAAATATATGAACAAAGAAAGTTTTTGCTAAAAAAAGTGATATTTCAAAGGAGAGAGTATGTTTTTATTTTGCTATAAACAAATTTATTTATTTATTTATATCGAAATGTAATAAAAATTAAAATGTATCAATCATTACCAAAGGTTATTGGAATGCCCAATCAGAGCAAACTATCCGCTGTCCTGCGCGTAGCACAAATAATTAATGTTTATTTAAAAAAAATCCTGACGCCGTGGTGGTTAATCTATTTTAATTTTGCAAATTGAAAATGAAAGATACAGTACATTTCTATATGCAAAAAAATTTAAACTTGCTATCTGCTTTATTTTCAGTCCTGTAACATTTTGAAAAAATGAATTTTTTTTGCGAAAGCTGGATTGCAAAATTTATTTTGCAAAATTTATTGAACCGATCTTAATTAAATTTACAATGTTGTTTTACTGTATCATATACTTTCTCTGGGTGAAATATGAAGGTCCTAACTGTGGCATAACTGCTTGAAAAAACGTAAAATGCTAATACTTGTTTTTGTATGGTTTTTTTCGCAATTATTGCTATTTTGCAACAAGGGTGACTATTTTTTAAATTTTTAGCTAATTGTATATTGTAGTAAATTTAATTACGCAACTTTTATGTTAGTACAACTTTTCTCGGAAATGAATACTTTTAAAGTTATGATCAAAAAACGAAGAAAAAAATCGAATTTTCCCTTCATTTTTTGACATTTTGATTATTTAAACAATGTTCCGGGGCTTTTTGAGAGGGAGGATAAATCAAATATTATTATTTGAGTTATTTTCAAGCAATTTCTGCAAAAAATTTTGAGTCACCTCTCAGCGTCCAAATGTACTAATATTTTACAGATGCGCCCTGGTCTAAGGTCCAAACAGAGCTGAGCTGGAACGCGACACCCATTTGGAAAATAGCTTTCTCATACCCAGATGTTCATGTATAATAGTGAAAATGGTATGATCTGAAAACTTTATAGCGTCAAATAATTTTCATTGTTTTTCTGTTTCTGTAAATTTTCTTCTTCTTCTTCTTTTTGCGTAGACATGACTCTGTCTGTTTTTCAATGTGCCTCCAGTAGGTTGTCATTCCACCTTTTTCGTGGTCTTCCCACTGATCGTCTTCCTATTGGGGAACCCCCTCTCAGAAAATGCCTCTCACTTCTTTTCCGATGTTTTATTTCTTCATATTGTTTGATTCAGGCAACCTGCGGCTCTGTTTGCTTTATTTACCTGATCTTCCACTTCTGTTTCGAGCTTTCCGTAGCTAGATAGTGTGATGCCTAGATAATATGTAAACTCCATGACTTGTTCTATCATTTGACCCTCCAGCTCTAATTTACACCTTATTAGTTGCTGTTATAACCATGCATTTAGTCTTTTTGGGGGAAATTAACATCTTAAATTTTCTAGCGGTTATATTAAATTAGTGCAACACACGTTGTAAATCATCTTCACTTTGGGAGATTAATATTGCGTCGTCTGCATTGCAGATTATTTTAAGTTGTTTTGTAACGTCCTGATCATAGCAAGACCAAGGCCTTAAGCAACACCACACTGCTGGGAGAAACGAGGGAAAGAATTCCTCGAACATACCTTAGGATATTCAAAAGAAAAACGTCCACCGTTCCATCCATCAGAACAATGCTCTGCCCGACTGCTCAGCCCTGGGTTCGTTCCCTGTTCATTCATCCTTCACACCCATCCCAGAAAGGTACAGGAAATAAAAAGTCTACCAAATCATGCTAAATAAACTATATTTATTGAAATAAAAAAAATAACAAAAATCATTATATTATTAGGTACAGGCAACAAAACTAATTTTCTTAAACTGTGATAGAGACCCTGCTGGTTACCGGTATAAAAATTATTAAGATAAAAAAAGTACTCAGCTTTAAATCTTCCTGTCACATAGTTCTCAAGGGAGGTCCCCAATCTCTGCAGAACTTGTTGCTGCCGGTAGTTATGGGAAGTCTAGGGCTATCTTGTATAACTCATTCTTCTGATGCATCAGGATACTGTGGGCGGATGCGAGCCAGTTCTGCTCTCCAAGGTAGTGTGGGCTACAGTTTTCTTTCCCAGGTAATATTTGACTATAGCTTTCTTCCCGAGGTAGGGGCTAGAAAAATTCATACAAAGATCAGTTTTCTCCCAAAAGAAAAAGCCGGATCAGAAATAAATCTGAGTATCCAAAGAAAAACGGTCTCAACAAAATCTCTGATCACAGCGTGGCATTATAAAAAATAAATAGAAACAGAAAAAATTCTATCAATAAAATATTACAACTATGTACAAGAAATAAAGTAATATATCATATACCAAAGAAAAAGAAATAAAATTAGAAAAGTTTTTAAGCTTTATTTCAAGGAAGAAAGTAGGTATCTGCCATGCAAAAAAAATAAGTAAAAAAACTTAGGCTTAAACTATATAATCAAACTTACCTGTATGTCTAACGGCCTAAACACAAACACAATGATTTTTGCCGATATTGTTGCTCATTTACGTGGTAATGGAAAAAGAGCGAGTACAATAATTTGTATCGGCTTAAATACCTTAGAAGAATTAAACAAATTAATTTGACGATAGTAGGGTCGCTTGTAGAAATATATAGTACGAAGAACAAATACCAAGCGGAGCTCGGTGTAGCGTTCAATCGGTTGATTGATTGATCTTATCTCCTTTTTGAGTTCTAGGACAGAATTTGTTTTGACTTTTCAGTAAGGCATTTGTTAATTTATTATTTAAGTCGTTTATATTACTTTCTGCTTCAGGACTGCTAAGTATGTCTGAAATACATTGCTGAAAACTATCTACATTTTTTTCTCCCATTTGGTATCCTTTTTTTTGTTCTTGTTCCTCATTATAACAATACCTGCCTATTACAAATGAATAAACAATAACTGCCTCATTTAGCCCTCCTTAGTGCTCAGCAACATTGGTGTCGGTACAACCGCGTTTGAATTCAGCAAACCATCGATTAATGGTTGTATTCGATGGAGCAGGGTTCCGGTAAGATTTTGAGCCATTGCTCAGTTTGTTCTATTTTTTCCATAAAACAACAGTGATAAATCAGAGTCAATAAAATAGAGTCGCCAATATCATTGTTAGATGCATAAATTGTTGAGTACTATGCTATATACAATGTCTCTATGTGCGTCAATAGCGTCTTGTGAGGTATGGTATCGTATGGTATGGTACATTGGGGCATGGCCGACTTGTGAGCCCATTAGACACTTACGCCTTCACCGCTATCATACAGACCAGGTCCATAAGAACCTGATCTTCGGCATTTCTGGGGCCCAGGCTGCACCGGGTTCTCATGTCTGTCAGAATCAGCAGCAAATCAGAGCTCCTCGTGTCGCCCCGAACGTCTAATCGTTAGCAACTTTATGGTCTCACAAAAAGCCACAAGTCTCTTTCTCTATCTGGAAATTCAAGCAGATGAATGTGTAGCAGATGGATTTCTGCTACAATGTTTTGTAAATAGTATCCATTAATTTTATATCCTATCCCAAGAAAAATATCTATTTTTCTAATATATTTGGTGAGTTTATATATCAGTAAAATTTCTTAAGCCGCTCCTGTTGGAAATATTTCAAATATTTCGCAACATTGTAAAACTTAGGAAAATTCCTGTTTATGTTGTAAGCATTTATTAACTACGTCGATAGTTCTTAGAAGGATTTGTAGATAGTTCTTAGAAGGATTCGTTGAAAAGTCCCGAGTATATTTCCCTTTCTTTGAGCGCGAAATATTCCCTGTTATTATTGGTCAGAATTTTGAAAGATCATTGAGTTCTCTCCGCCGATTGGCCAATGTTTCAGCCGAGAGAGTGTGATCGGCTTGACGCGTGAGCGTCTCTCACTGAGAAAGGTGATGAGGAAAGTTTAGTTCTAAAAGTATGTTCGAAGGTTGAACATATTTTTCCCGTAGAACTCAACAGACTCGCAGAAAATCGCACTTGCCGGCTTGGAAATGGCTTTTTTCGTTATGGTAAACGAAGTGAAGGACTTGCAATTTGTCCTGTAAATATTAAGGAATACTTGTACCAAGTTTCACAGCATTACGTTAGATATATTCATGTGAAACAGTATTATTGTGATGCAGTTTGGTTTGCCGGTAGAAAAGTGCGTGGTTCCTGTCTTTTCCTGTTTTTATGATGATGTTATGGATTTGTTCCTGTTCCTGTAAGAATTCCTGTATTGAAGTACCCCGATGATATGTTATTTGGTATCAACTGTTTCCTGTTTGGTTAAAATTGAATGTCTTCCCACCCCACCCTTCTTGAATGGAAAATTTTGGTTATGTGCGAAGTGACGATTGGATTTTGTTTTAAAAATAAAGGTATGAAATAATGTTTATCTTAATTAAATTCCAAGTGGATATAAATTTGGTAAAGGTTTTAAATATTTAAATAGTTTGTTTTCAACATGGTAACTAATGGAAAGTTTTATGTAAAGTAAATAAAATGGCAGTGACTTTTGACAGCCATAAGTCAAATTTTTGTTTAGAGATACACTGCTACAAATAGGGTTAAGGATTGTAAAATCATATATTTGTTTTATTTATTCATTTCTTTTTTGAGAATATGTTTATTCTCAAAGTAAAAATAATAAGGTCTAAAGGTTTGAATAAACATTGTAAAATGTACCTATTTTTATTTCTGTAACCTTTTTTTTGGAAAATGATTAACCAGATGTCTAATACAAATGAAATAAGTTTTAGAGTAGAGAGAAAGAAATGGCATAGAAGCCATAGGATGGTAAATAATGGCCCAGTTTGACCCAACGAGGAATCTAAGATGAATGTCCCCCAATTTGGTTCCCAAAAGTATGGAATATGTCCAGTAAGTACTCGATATGTGAATTTGATGATTTTTCAAACGGCGTCCAAATTTCTTTAAGTAGTAGGAAAGTCCTCAGGTCTGTGTAAGTATCCTTTGCTTATTTGGATAAGGTTGTTAGTCTTCTTTAAACCCTCTTACCCCTAACGATTCCACGACCTGCCACCGCACAAAAAAAATGAGCTGCCGTATGCATGAAGCTTTATTTGTCTGTTCCTTCTACTAGCCCCATTTCGACCCAAAGTATCTATATAGTTAATCTTATCCTTGATCCCATTAGAGCAGACATGTAAAACGCTTCAAATGTACCGCCGGAGTCTACAGTGGCCAGTGAACATAGTGACCACCCGATAGCATCTTCTGCGGTCTAGAAGAAGAAGTTGGGCTGTAATATTTCTAGATGGCCCTACTATGTGAAGCCTAGCCTATCTCAAACTTCTACAACTGGCCCAGGAGTCCTGGAACTTCCGCAGAAGAAGCTTCATGAGCTCCACTGACCACTTGATCAGTAGTGAAGGGCACCCCAATCACAGGTTCGGCTCCCACAGGCATAGTGGGTGAGCCCCGTCTTGCCAGGGCTAACCCTGTTGGTCATAGCAACATCATCCATTGCTATCTTGAACTCAAGACCAGCTTAGAGCTGACCTTTGGCGCTTCCAAAACCCTTAGCGTTGTCTGGCCGTCATAGCAGATAAAGATGGTCCTGTATGAGCAAGCTCTATCTATTATCTCTTGAGAACATACCAGGATTGCAAAGATCTCTGCCTCAAAAACTGATCCATGGGAGCCGAGAGCATGGATAGACTTGTGAGGAATATTTGTTGGGCTGTATATAATAAAGGAGGAGTCAGACAGGGGTGTACTCTATCTAAAACCATATTTTTGATCTTAATCGACTGGATTATGAAGAAGGCAACAAAAAATAAAACAGGAATTAGATGGAATGCTTTCGGTCAGCTTGAAGATCTAGATTTTGCGGATGATATATGTCTGGTGTCCGAAAAAGACAGCATATGCCGAAAAAAAAAACAGAAAATGTGACAAAAGAAGCAAGAAAAATAGGATTAGAGATTAACACAAGAAAACCAAACTTATGAAGATAAATACGGAAAGAGAAATTGGTATATTCGTTGAAGGAGAAGAAGTAGAAAATGTACAGAAGTTTTGCTATCTGGGAAGGATAATTGACCTAGCGGTGGAATAGAAGAGGAAATTATTGGAAGGATAACTAAAGCCCAAAATGCGTTCTATATGCTGAAGAAAACATGGGAGTCCAATAAATTAACAACCAAAACCAAAATCAGGATATTTAATACAAATGTAAAGAGCATTTTGCTATATGCAGCAGAAACTTGGAGAATAGAGAAAAAGATTATACAAAAGGTTCAAACATTTGTAAATAGATGCCTTAGACGAATATTGCAAATATATTGGCCAAATCGGATAAGTAACAAGAAACTTTGGAGAAAAACTAATCAAAAGCCGATAGCCAAAACGATAAATAGACGCAAATGGAAGTTTATTGGACACAAATTAAAGAAAAATAAAGATGATATAACCAAACAAGCTCTGGATTACCAACCAACTGGAAAAAAAACAAGGCAGACCAATGACATCCTGGAAAAGAAATATTACCAGAGAGCTAGAAGACAATGGATTAACATGGAAAGAGGTGAAAGCCCTGGCCAGAAACAGAGATGAATGGAGGGAGACTGTAGAGGCCCTATGTTCCAAATGAAATCAAGAGGAGTAAAGTAAGTAATATCATAAATATACACTATATGATTCTCGGGGCTACCACCTAAAACAAAAAAAAACAAAACATAATACCTCTACAAGTCCCCAATTAATCATACCAACCATCAACCTTGATTTCTAAAGACGTCTTGTTTAAATACGGTCATTCGTCATTTGTATCCTTACACAAATCTTTACAATTTTTGCCTTCCACATCTATTTTCTGGTTTATCGATTATTTTTCTGATAATAATCTAAAGAAATCAATATTTTATCGGAAACTAACCAACTATCCGCGTATAGAGATTCCATTTGCACAGGCCTTGAGCTCTAAATCATCATATTGGACCTTTCAAATTTAGTCGGCGATCCCCGGCCCGCATGCGTTTAATTTATATTTTAATTGTTCTCAGATAATTTGAAAATAATTCCCTAAAATTATTTATTGACTTATGAATAATTTTCTATTAAGCTTCGCAGTGCGAAATTAATTAATGCATAATTATAAAATCACTGGAATACTTGGACATGGCTAAATAGGAATTTTATGGCCCTTTGAAAACCTGTTCACGTGGATCTGAAAATAAATGATACAGGTTAATGTGTATCGTATAAACTATCCTTTGTTCCGTGATGTTATGTTAAATAATTGTAGTAATTTATGGTTATAATATGAACAAGGATCAAATTCGTTATGAATACCGCAAATTTATCAAAAAGTAAATCACAATGTATAATTAGGTACATTGAAATTTTTCATATAAATATCATAGTACGAGGTCCAACTGCAGAATCACTACGTTTAATTAAAATCACATTTTTATACAGGGTGTCCCGAAAAGATTGGTCATAAATTATACCACAGATTCTGGGGTCAAAAATAGGTTGATTGAACCTCACTTACCTATATACAATAGTGCACACAAAAAAAGTTACAGCCCTTTGAAGTTACAAAATGAAAATCGATTTTTTTTCATATATCGAAAACTCTCAGAGATTTTTTATTGAAAATTGACATGTGGCATTTTTACGACAGCAATATCTTAAAAAAAAATTAAGTAAAATTTGTGCACCCCATACAAATTTTATGGGGGTTTTGTTCCCTTAAACCCCCCCAAACTTTTGTGTACGTTCCAATTAAATTATTATTGTGGCACTACTAGTTAAACACATTATTTTTAAAACTTTTTTGCCTCTTAGTACTTTTTCGATAAGCCAGTGTTTATCGAGATATTTTGAATGGGTGCGTTCGGACGACCACAGCGGCTGGATAGCTGAGCCAGCAGCAGCTGTCAGACGTCACCGCTGGAAGCCAGCCGCTGAGAGATTTACTAAGCTTTCCCTATCACGGCTGGATGCAACCACTCAGCCGATTTCTGCTGCCAGCCAGCCGCTATGGTCGTCCGAACGCACCCAATATTTGTCGAATCCACCACATATTTGTATATGGTTAAGTACGGTTATAGAGACCTGTTAATAATTTAGGTATATTTTGAAAAAGAAGCTACATCTCGATAAAAGGTGACTTATGAACAAAAGACTAAGAGACAAAAGTTTTAAAAACACTGTGTTTAACTAATGGTACCACAATAATAGTTTAATTGGAACGTACACAAACATTAGGGGGGTTTAAAGGAACAAAACCCCCATAAAATTTTTACGTAAATATATTGAAAAAGAAGCCGCATCTCAATAAAAACTGGCTTATCGAAAAAATACTAAGAGGCAAAAAAGTTTTAAAAACGTTGTGTTTAACTAATGGTACCACAATAATGAATTAATTGGAACGTACACAAAAGTTTGGGGGGGTTTAAGGGAACGAAATCCCCATAAATTTTTTATGGGGTGGACAAATTTCACTATAATTTTGTTTTAAGATGTTCCTGACATAAGAATTATACATGTCCATTTTCAATAAATAATCTCTAATAGTTTTCGATATATTGAAAAAAATCGATTTTCATTTTGTAACTTCAAAGGGCTGTAACTTTTTTTGTGAGCACATTTGTACTAAGGTAAGTTAGGTTCAATCGAACTATTTTTGACCCCAGAATGTGTGGTATAATTTATGACCATTCTTTTCGGGACACCCTGTATAAATAAAATAGAAAGAAAAGAATAGAAGAATACAATGATAACATATTGCCAGTCAAAAAGTGGCCACTTCTTCTTCTTCTTCTTCTTCTTCTTCAACCTTAAGTAAGCCAACTTTGGACATAGGCCTCCCCCAATTCAATCCAGTGTTGTCTATTTTGTGCCACCTGTTTCCATTTGTGTCCTCCAATCTTCTTAATGTCATCAGACTATCTCATTTGTGGCCTTCCTCTGCTTCTCCTCAGTGGCGTCCTGGCCATATAAATGAATCGGTGCGATCACCGAGAAGCCGCGGCCTCTTGAGGCCGGTCAAATAGGTTCTTCACATAAAAATTTTTAGATGTAACAAAAGAAATATATTTTTTAATTTCTAATCGAATGTATTATGCTAATAATATTTATTAATAAGACATTTAAAAACAATTAATTTTTTTTCTATTTATTGTAAAATACAGATTTAGTAAATGAATAGGACTCTATATCTATACATAAATAAATTGCTACCGATGATATTTACATATTTTCATACATACAAGTATATTTAAGGTTTTCCATTTTCTTTCAAACATATGTATTGAAACAAGATATACAGAATGCATCTTGTACTCTGCAGAATAAAAAATGGAAACACGTCTTGCACATTTTTGACCGAATTATTGGAAGTATCGAAAAACGATTTGATCAAGAGAAATCGTTTTATGATGATTATTTTTTTCACCTGTCAAATTCTGACGTTTTTGCTTTTTCAGCCAATCACAACGCGTCGTAATCATTGAGTGTAATACTGATAAAACAGCCTCTTCCTTGATAAAACAGTCTCTTCCCTGATAAAACTTAAGGTACCCTAAATTTCACATAATACTTACATACCTGTGTTTACTAACTTAATTTATGAACAGCCCTGGTACATAGATATTTTAAAAACACTAACCACGATATACTCAGATTTTCTACAGTTTTTATTTTTAAAATAAATATTTCTAAACTTTTCATAAACGTATTGGAAATTTTCATATTAGTTATAAAAATTGTGTTTTTAATAATTGTTCATTTTCGATTTAAACAGTTTTTTATGTATTAACAATATAATAAATAAATTGGTTCATTTTTAAATCATAAAATAATTTATCTATAACCTACTTAAGACATTGATCCTAGTTGTCTTAAAAATATTTCACAGATGCCCGTATTTACTAATAATACATATTGGTTCACAAAATAATCTTTTCAAATACCACTCGTCCTCTAAATTTTGCTTGATAAATTTTTTCGTTTTCATACTTAAACTTCTTTATTTAGGGTAAAATCAATCAAACAAACCGAAATGGATAAAATCACTCGTCCATCGGACTCGTGATTTTATCATTCGGTTTATTTTCGTAATGTTACCAAATAAAGAAGTTTTCGTGAAAACAAAAAAATTTATCGATAAAATTTAGAGGACTCGTGGTATTACCTTTGATAAAAGCGCTCTACATCCTAGAAACTTTAATACAATAAAAATGGTACCTGTACCTTTAACGGCATTTAAATCATTTACTGAAAAATTAAGAAATTTTTATCCTACCATATCTGCGACAATTAGAGAAGAACTGGTGGATTTTGCTAATGGATTGTATTGAAAAATCGGATTTTGCAAAATACTGAAATTATGAAAGATCGAGTTAATGATGAATACGTTCAGTTTACAGAAAATATGAAGGATTATATTATTAATCTAAGTTACAATAAACATGAAGTAACAAATGACAATGTTCTTGATATCGTGAAAACTTACATACACACCACCGTGTGCTACTAAAAAGTGTAGGCCGTCCGCACATGGGTCGATCGAAGACGCGTCTCGAAGTTCGTGCGTCTTGCTCGTCTTGTACGAACCCTGCGGCACAAGCGATTGCTCTCCGCACACTAGTCGATTCAGTTTGCTCACATCTTACATTCAAGAAGAACGCATTTTTTATTTATCAATCCAAACGACTATTAAGATCTGTAGAAAGTACGGTATTGTTACATTTTTAGTATAATTTGAATACAATGAGCATTATACTGAGGACATTTTTCTATTTCTCCAACGAATTTTATATTAAACACCTAGAAACAAAAGTTCATTGTTTTCAGAATTTTATATTACAAGCAGAATTATTTTATTTCCACAAAATTAGTAGGTAGTACTACAATCAACGAACATAACATGCACCGATCTTTAAATAAAAGTAAAATTTCATTCAGCGCAAAAAAACAACAAAAAACGAAGGAAACAAATAAAATAAAATCCACAAGGAAAAGAAAAAGGTTTTCCTGTAGTTGGCTGTATACCATCAATCACAAAATTGGAAAGAAATCCTTTGTAAAAGGTATAAAAAAAATTTAATTTTTTTTTTTTTTTTTTTTTATTAAAAATCCCTTAAAAGGGCTACATCACAACAAAACGTTTTCGATTTTTTTTAAAAAATCATCATCAGTGTTCGATAAACTGGATGCTAGCTGAGCCACAAAAGAAAAATATTTGGGTAAAAACCCTTTACATAAAATATAGATGCCTTAAAAGTGCATACTTCAGTAAAAAGGCCTGTGATGGTCACATGGCAAACAGGATAATTCCCTAAGGTAAGGTATACAGGTTTCCCAACACGTGGGATCCAATAATAAAAATAAAATAAACTACCTTTTTGCACGATTGATCATTTTTGACTGTTTACCGTGACAGATTTTACGTCAGTAGGTGACATTTACTAGCAACTCGACGGTAAGTAATCCAACTCGACGGTAAGTACTCCAACTCGACGGTAAGTAATTCACTTACCGTCGAGTTAAAAAATCTCTTAATTTTAATTTATTTTTTGAAAGAATAAAGAAAACTAACGAATTATTTATTAATATTGAAACTTATGGTACAATTTATTTATATTTATATTTATTATTAGACGGGAAACCCCCATTACAAAAAAAAAATAATAGTACATTTTTGATTAAAGGCTATATCAAAACTAATCTAAATAGCATCCTATTAAAAAAAGCTTAAAAGATACATATAGGTACAAATATATCACATACAGAATGAACAAAAAGTTATTTAAATAATAAATCCATTAGGTACATAAGTTATCACTAATAAACTGGCACATATGTAATAGCAATATAACATTAACATATTTCCAAAAGAGTTCTCTTAAATGACTGAAAAGAGTTATTAAACACATCCAATCTATCTTCTCTATTCATAAACTCTAGTGATCGATTCATGAATGAGTGTCTACCATAATTTGTTGCATGAAAGCCAATAAAAAATAAGTTATTTTGTCGAAGCATTCTCTGTGGAACAGCAAATTTGATTTGTGAAAGAATTTCTGAACATGATATATTTCCATTCAATAGTTTGAAAACAAAGCAAATATCAAACATGGTTCTTCTCTTCTCTAATGTATCCAGTTTAAGATACCTTAAAATATGAGAATAGTTGTGGTCAGGAATCATATTCAGATTGAACATATAATTATAATATCGTAGGAATTTATGTTGCACACTCTCCAGTAACGACTTATAGACATTATACTGAGGAGACCAGATAATTGACCCATATTCAAGCTGTGATCTGACCAACCCAACATATACTGTCTTCACTGCCTCCAAAGATAACCCTTTACAATTTCTTAGTGTAAAACCTAACATCCTGTTCGCTTTTACTGCTAGTTTATCTATATGATCACTAAAATTCAGTTTGGAGTCAAATAGTATACCCAAGTCTTTAGCTACCTCATTTATTTTAAGATTTTGCCCATTTATAGAATAGAATGATGGTATTCTATTTTTTTTCCTATGAAATGAAATCTGAAAGCATTTATCAATATTAAGGTCTAAGAGATTATGTTCACACCACTGAGAAAGACTATCCAAATCTTTTTGTAGTAAACTAATGTCAAGATCATTACGTATAGTTAAAAATAATTTGAGATCATCAGCAAACATGAGAAAGTCACAATACTTCAAGACCTTTTTGAGGTCATTAACAAACAGGTTAAATAACAAAGGAGAGCAGTGTCCCCCATGAGGAACCCCTGAACATACCTCAATCACTCTAGATATAAAGTTACCGATTTTAACTACTAGCCTTCTATCGCACAAAAAACTACGCAACCATTCCACCAATCTATCAGAGAAACCTATATTTCTCAGCTTCTCAACCAATAACAAGTGATTGACCTTATCAAATGCCTTGGAGAAGTCAGTATACACAGCATCAACTTGATACCCCCTCTCCAAGGCATCCAACAACCTACCATGGTATAGAAGCAAGTTGGTCATTGTGGAATGACCTCCTCTAAAACCATGCTGTTCATCAATAATGATGTGTTTGCAATGCCAGTTCAAATAACTATACATGAGACTATCAAATAATTTTGGGATAGATGATTGTATGGATACACTACGATAGTTTTTTACATCATTTCTGGAGCCTGTTTTAAATATAGGCGAGATATAACTTTCTTTCCAGATATGGGGAAAAATTCCAGTAGATAGAGACAAATTAAACAGTTTACACAATGGCTGAGATAATGAATATTTGCACTGTTTTAAAACAAGATTTGGAATGCCATCAGCCCCAATCATTAGCTTATTAGGAAGAGTCCCTAACTTTTCGAAAACCTCAGATACACATATCACAGGACAATCTATGTTAATTTGGCTATAAAATTTTTCAGGAGACATTGCCTTTGCATTTGAGAAGACTGTAGAAAAGTGATTAGCAAATAAGTCAACAATTTGTTGACCATTGGTAGCAACTGAATTATTTAGAACCATGTTTTTCGGAATATTACTTGATGTTCTCCTACCACTAATGAATTTCCAAAAATTCTTTGGATTACTAATCAAATCCCTATTTACAGATGTCAGATAATTTTTGTGACACTCTTGACTCAATCGTTTACATTGTGCTCTCAACATACTAAATTCATGATAGTCCCTTTCACTATAAGACAGCTTATATTTTTTATGTTTACTCTTTTTTAGTGATATCAATTCTCTTAATTCCCTAGAGAAGAAAGAGGGATAGCTGGATGTTCTAAATTTTTTCTGTGGAATAAAACATTGAATACCAAAAGTTAAGATATTATAAAAATCTGACACAACAGTGTCAATATCATTATGTATAAATATATTGTCCCAGTTTACTGAAAATAAGTAATCATTTAGACCCTCATAATTGCCATTCTTAAAATCAAAATAAAATTCCTCTATTTTAAGTGAATCTAACATTTCATTTTTCCCTATTTTAAAATTACAGGTGTAAGAGGTATGGTGAATAGAGTCACAAAAAAGTGGATCTAAAGACTTACAACATTCCATTGAATTATCATTGGTAAAAAGAAGATCCAGAAATACATTTCTGCTATTTGGTGTATTAATCATTTGGAACATATTATAAAAACCATATGTTTGTGCTAGATAAAGAGCTGGAGAACCTGAAGAACAGTTTACTTTAACACCATTATTAGAATTTGACCACTGTACACTAGGCAGATTAAAATCACCCACTATGTAAAACTTGGTATCAGGATATGTAGCACAGATTTCTTCAACAGCCAGACAGTGGTCACTGTATTGATCCTCAGTTGATCCAGGTGGTATATATACACCGCCCACCACAAAACTTGTTCCAAAATATTTACATAATATAAACAACTGTTCGATGTGGCTTTCAGTTTTCTTAATAATTGAAGCTTGGATGTAACTTTTAACCAATACCAATATGCCGCCACCTCTGGTTTTTGATGTAACTTGCATGTTCCTGTCAGCACGAAAAACATTATAGCTACTAGCTCCACCAAGCTCCTCAGATAAGATGTCCTCGCTTAACCAGCTTTCTGTAATAACAAGGATATCATAACTTGAGCAACTCAGCATTAAATCCAACTCAGCTAATTTAGTGCGAAGTCCACCAACGTTTTGATAATACATTAGTAATGGGGTATTAGCTAGTTTTTTCTTTTATTATTCGAGCCATTATCTGAGCGGTTATCCCTTTTGACTACTTTCGGACACCCATTGATGTAACGAATTATATAACAACTATCGTCAACTTCATTGTTTTTATCATTAAGTTCAGTTAATGCTTTTTTAAATTGGTCTCTCTGTAGGGTAGTCTTATCTGAAGTGATTTTATAACCAGATTCCACCAATTTTTTCTTAGCTTTCAACGCTCTTTTCACAAAAAGTTGATCAGTACAGACAATTTTTAATGGCCTGCAGGATCCCGTCTTTTTTGCACCCAATCTAAGAACCTTTTCAACTTTGTCACGCCCATCTTCACCAATACTCATAATATCAAACACCTCTTGAACCACTTTCCTGTCATCCTCAATCCTTCCTGAGAGATCATCCTTATTTGACTCCGTTGCATTATAAATTATTAAATTTCTGGATCTAATTGTTAATTTTTCTCTTCAAATACGCGATCAAAGTTGAAAACTTGGAAATATCAATGCCATCATAAAGAAAAACGGTGGATTTAATCATTGAATATTCTGCCCAGAGGCTTCCAGGAGCTTTCAACTGCATATGTCGTTGAACGAAATAGGCCAATAGAGTCTTTTCTTCGATTCTTAAATTCTTGCCTTCGCACCATTTTTTAAAACTTTGGTAGGTATTTTGATAACGGATTTTGGATTTTTCGGGAATAACTGAGGAACACCCTTCTTCCCAAGCCCGTTCAATTTCTTCAAATTCACTTTCGCTCATATTTTAATTTATAATAATCAAAATTGTACTTAAAATTATTGACAACTAAATAAAAACTCAATTCTCCATTGTTGTTATGCACCCTAGTTACTACCTAACAACCAAAGTATCTATCTTGATAAAATGAATGAAACTAGTCAATATGACGCAAATGTTTAATTTTATAATTTATAATGGTATCAATCGTGCAAAAAACGTTATAAGCATGTCGAACGTTAAGGGTAACCGATCTCAGACAATAATTGGAGTCGTCGCCCCGCTCCTCCTCCAAACAATTGTCTTCGATCGGTATAAAACCCTTACCGTTCTCCATACTTAATATGTTACAGTTCAAGTTGATTCTCAGTTAGAGTTGACTCCAACTAGTTGGAGTCAACTCCAACTGAAACGAGCAGTAAAAGTTGATTTTAAAAATTTAAATCAACTTTTACTAGTTGGAGTTGACTCTTCCTGGATCGATTCAGTAAATGTTGATTATACGAGAATCTCAAGTGCATTTTTGATGAGTGTGCGTTTCTTTGTTTTTACCGTTTCAACTACTTATTAGTATAGTCTGTAACGTCGCCCCCGTTAGGTAAATTATTCTGATTCGATTTTTTGCACAAACTTCCTCAAAGAAATATGTACATCCGTATAACAATCCTTATAACAGATACACAGGGTGTCACGCGGTACCGCGGTCGAAAAATTGTTTAACCAATTTTTGTTAACCAAATTCACAAAAATAATTTTTATCTACTCTATCTCATATTATGTAAAATGTAAAGGTTTTATTGTGTGAAAATTGTAAATATAGATAGCAGTACATGAAGGGTTTAAAGTGTGTCTGAAGTAACAATGTATTTTAAATAGGTTTTACTTTTTCGCACTGTTTTTTAGCACACCTTCATATAATTAAACATCCTTAACTTTCGCCTTCGGGAGGAAATCAGACACGCCCCTGCAACGGCAACTGAAATGCTCACAAAACAGCCACCACGGAAGCAAAGATGGATGACAGAGGAAATATTGGATTGAATGGACGTCAAATAAATAACAACAAATCTGTAGGAAACGATGAAATACGAGCTGAGGACTTCTTCTTCTTCTTGGACTATTTAATAATGTTTACAATACAGGGACTATCCCTAAAATATGGCTTCAATCAGTCTTCATACCACTGCCTAAAAAGAAGAACGCCAAATTATGCCAGGACTTCCGCCTTATAAGTCTATTAAATAACATTCTGAAGCTTTTCTTGCGTATCATACAGAACAGAATATATTATAAAAAATGTGATGAGGTCACCGGTCAAGAACAATTTGGCTTCAGGAAAGGTGTGGGGACAAGAGAAGCAATATTCTGTCTTTAAACTCTGGCACAAAGATACAAAGATCAGCAAGCAGACCTTTTTATCTGTTTCATAGATTTTGAGAAAGCGTTCGATAGGGTGAAGCACAAGACCTTGATAGAAAGATTGAGCGACATCGGAGTCGACAAAAGAGATTCTAAAATTATAGAGGCTATTTATTGGAATCAGACAGCAATCATAAAGACCAATGGTAATACGTCAAGGCCAATTGAAATACAACGAGGTGTTAGACAGGGTTGTGTACTATCACCCATACTTTTAACGTCTACTCTGAGGTAATATTTGCGAACTCTTTATCGCACTCTTCAGAAGGAATCAGGATAAACGGGCAGAGAGTAAATAACATCCGGTATGCAGATGACACAGTACTAATGACTGATTCGGACCATAGTCTGCAGATACTGTTGGATAGGGTTACTGGGAGTTGTGAAAAAATGGGGATGAAGATCAATATTGCGAAAACCAAAGTTATAAGAATATCAAGGAACAAAAAATTACCTCTTCCAATAAATATGTGAAACACCAACAGCTTGAATACATAAGCCCGTACAAATATCTTGGTTGCTGGTTCAACAATCAACTTGATTATAAACAAGAAGTCAAGAGCGAGAATAGAGGTAGCAGGACAGGGGTTTATCAAAATGAAAAGCTTATTTTGTAACAGTAGTATTAATATCAGCCTTAGATGTCGTTTTCTGCATTGCTATGTGTGGTCAATACTTTTGTATGGAATGGAGGCCTGGACACAACACAACACTGATGAACAAGTTGGACGGCTTTGAACTCTGGCTTTATAGAAGAGACTTGAAAATACCTTGGACAACCCACACCACTAACGAATATGTTCTGAGGAGAATAGGTACAGATAGGGAACTGCTAAAAATCATTAAAGCCAGAAAAGTTAGCTACCTGGGACACATAATGAGAAAAAAAAGTACCGCTTCACGCAACTGATCATCCAGGGTAAGATTGAAGGAAAACGGGGTCCCGGTAGGCGCCAGATTTCATGGCTTAGAAATATCAGAGACTGGACCGGCCTTGATTCAACATCTTTGTTTAGAGCCGCATTGGACAGAGACAGATTTGCCAGTGTAGTCGCTAACCTCCACTAAAGGAGAAAGCACCACAAGAAGAAGAACTTTCGCCTTGTCATGGTGATGACATGTGAGAAATAAATTACAAAAAAAGTTTTGACAGTTTTGTGGTTTGACAGAAGTTTGAATTTTTAAATGTCAAAATGGTGCAATGGTGCATCTCACTCGCACTCACATTGATAGCTGCGTCAATACGCTCCTAGCGCTCATTGTTAATAATTAAAAATAACCGCTTAATAATAAAATAATAACAAAAATTTCTTCAGTATCTTGTAGGGGAGTCGTTAAAATTCGTATGACAGTAATGACAGATGACTTTTGCATATTATATACCTACCTAATTACTAAATCTGTAAAGTTTTTATTTATTTTGTATGAATATAATTGCGAAACACTACAGAATTTTACTTTTTGACATAAAATTTATTAATAATCAGATAAATTTTGTACAATATTTTTAATAATTAAAGTAAATAAATTTTAATTTCACTCAAATAAATAATCGATTGCTGCCGTTGACCACTTACATTCAATCTCGGTTAATTTGATTAATAATCGCGGCAGGTAAAGTAACATTCTTCTTTCAATACAACAAAGTGTTACTTTACTGCCAAAAATTAGGGCAAATGAGTACAATAATGGATCATTTTAGTGACGTTTGGCGATAAACAATGATTTTAAACAAATTTGCAAAAATAATTTTTTCACTCCGTACAAATTTTTTTTAGAGCCTTTGAGCCTTTGTTCTCTAAAATTGACTGTTGTCGAGTTATTAGCGACTTAAATTTTGAAAAACGCCAAAATAACCATATTTTAGGTTTAATAACTCGGTCAAAGATAATTATTGTGAAAGTCGGGCGAGCGGCCGTGGAGTAACGGCATAATCGCTGGCCTCATACGCCAGTGCACTTGGGTTCCAGCCCTGCCAAAGACAAACCATTTTCATTTCCAATAATGACACGAGCCGTCTCACCGTGCCTCGGAGAGAACGTTAAGCCGTCGGTCCCCCTGGGCTAGTGTACATCGACACTAGTTACTTAAAACAGGGTTAAAGATGTAATTGGCGCCGGAACTGTCCGAAAGGCAAAAATGCCATACGATATTATATATTATCAAAGTTAGAAACTAAAAAAATCAAAGATTAAAGCTACCTCTATAAGATCCTGAAGAAATTTTTGTCATTATTTCATTAATAAGATATTATTTTTAATTATCAACAATGAGCGCTAAGCGTGTATTGAGGCGGCCGTCAATGTGAGTGCGAGTGAGATTCACCATTGGACGGCCAGAATGGTGAATCTCTTTAGCACTCACCATTGACGGCCGTCTAATACGCACTTGGCGCTCATTGTTAATAATTAAAGATAAAGCTTAGTAATAAAATAGTGACAAAAATTTCTGCTGGATCTTGTAGAGGGGGCTATAAACTTTGATTTGGTCACTTTCTGACTTTCATAATAATGGATTTTAACCGAGTTATTAAGCCTTGAAAATGGTTTTTTTGGCATTTTTAAAATTTTAAATCGCGTATAACTCGGCAACAATCAATTTTAGAGAAAAATCACAAAATACCTTTTTTGGCTCAGAATAACCCAAATGATCTAAAAAAAATTGTTCGAAGTGAAAAAATTATTTTTGTGAATTTGTCTAAAAAAATTGTTTAAACAATTTATCGATCAAGGTACTGCCCGGCACCCAGTAGATTTGTTATAAGGACTTCTTTTTGAGTAAGTTTGTGCAAAAAATTCGAATCGGAGTAATTTACCTAACGGGGGCGACGATACAGGCTAGACTAATTTGAACATATTCAGTAACATTTAATTTCTAGAATCGGCTGTTTGTGTGAATCAGAATCAACTTTTACTAAACGGCATTGGGAAGAGTATACTTTTCCTAGTTGGAGTCTACTTTTACTAGTAAATGTTGAATATATATCTTCATTTTATATTTATAATCAACTTTTACTGAAACCAGCCGTTAGAGTTGACTCCAACTAGTTGGAGTCAACTCCAACTGGATAATCAACTTGAACTGTAACAAATATACTAATTATGACGGGAAACGTGCGTCTCACTCGAACTTTCTCGTGCACTACGGATCGCAAGCGACGAGAGTCGTACAAGACGAGGAGATTTGCAATCCTAAACGCTTCGTGTACGGAGCTCAATGCCGCAACGAAGGAACTTTACTGGCGGGGAGAGACCTACGTGACTGGAATCGAGTCGAGTAGTTCGAGCGTCGCCCCATGTGCGGACGGCCTAAAGATTGTGTATAGCTTGCTGTTTTGCATAAGTACAACTTATATCAGTCTGCTTATCCGAATTTAAATACAGCTCCCGGAACGATCCATGGCCGATGAGAAACGCTGTCGTCGGTCGTACGCTCACCTAAATTTTACACAGAAACATTTCTCTCACCGGCCATGGTTCACTCCGGGAGCTGTAGTATATTTATAAGCATTTATTATAGTCGCGGAAATGAAGCATTTTGGCTCGCAATTTTTTCGTCCAGCATGGATTTACTTGAAATTTTCACAGAAGGTAGGGAATAGTCCAAGGATTATTTTCTATATCATGCCGCTGTACGCTAAAACCTTGGGGTGGTTGCCACCCCATCTCGGGGGCGGGAATTTTTTATTACTTTTTAACCATGTAAATCGATGTAAAACGTAATTCTAAGAAAAAAATGTTTTTTACATTTTCTTCGTAAAACTAATATTTTTCGAATTATTCGCGCTTGAAAGTAACAGTTTTTCGATGAAAAAATCGACTTTTTTAGAGGGTTTTTGAGAATACCTCGAAAAATATGCATTTAATCAAAAAAACTGTGGATATCAAAATTGTATCTTTTAGTAACACAAACCAAATTCTTTTTCTGTAATATCTCTAAGACCAATAAAAACCGAGATACGGCATGTTAAAGGTTAGCTTTTTTCGTCAAATGCATAATTTGAAATATTCAAAGTAAAATAACGGAAAATCTTTGCATTTTTGAGGAAAACTTAAATAATATTTTTCAAGTATACAGTTAGGCCTTTCAAAAAATAGTAATTAAAAATTTCTGGCCTAAAAATTAAGCGACTTATGATCAAAAAAAGGTCGGTACCTGCTTTTCTCTATAAAAAAATTAGTGAAAACAACCCCCTAACTACCCTCCTAATTAAAAATTTTTCTTCACTTTTCTGTAGTTCATTTTATATTTGTATTTTCAATGCACTCAAGAAGTTTGACTTATTTGAAAGGACTAATTTTAGAAAAATTGGAGTTTAAAGAAAAATAAATTTTTTGAAATTTCCCTTTTTTATTTTTTACTTCAAAATATCTCCGAAAATACTGGAGATACGAAAAAAATTATAGACTACTAAATTGTAACTTTTTTAATAACTAAAATTTCCTTGTGCATAGGTTTTCATTACAGTGAACATTTGGAGAGATATAGCTATTTAAAACCTCTATTTACGAGCAAACACCCCCTTATTCGAGCCCTTTAAACCCACCCTAATTAAAAACTAAGGGATCTTACGGAATTTAGTTTACATAGTCTTATAACTCTTCAAAACCCCTACAAATTCATTTTTAAAAAAACTTTTTATCGCCAAAAATTAAGGAGCTATGTTTATAAAACCATTTTTTTTTTCGAAAAATTCGGATAGTCCGTTTATGGATAATTTTCAATGTATGTTTAATACCACAGAAAAGGTTCGTATACTGGAAGATGACTTAAAAACTATTTGTTTTTGTATTTGTATATATTTGTAAATTCGTATTTTTGTGTAAATAAATTTTTTGTAATTCTTTAATTCTACCTTTTTTTTCTGTCTAATCTATTAAAATATCTACTTGTAAAAACTGTAATGTTATTAAGGGTGGTTTTAAGGGTTGAAATATTATGATATTATATCCTAAAGTATAAAACAATCATTATTTAACCAATCAAAACCAAATTTTACCCATATTAAAGTTTACAATGTTTTTATATAATTTTTGACAATACGGGGTAGTTTACACCCCTAAAAATAATCAACGCCCTTAAGTATGATATAGAATATGAAGTACAGGGTGAAATGATCCTAATCCCAAATTGTTATGTAAATCGATGCAAGCCGAAATTATTCTTTTGGGATAAGTAAATTTTTTATATATAGCTCCAACAAGGGTGGTTTGAAATATTATGATAGTATATCTTAAAGCATAAAACAATCATTATGTAACTAATAAGAACCAAATGTTGACAATATTAAAGTTTAAAATGTTATTTTATAATTTTTTACAATTAAGGGTAGTTTTCACCCTTAAAAAATCAAAAGCGTACAACGGCTCAATATAGAAACTGAACTAGAGGGTGTAATGTGGCTAATTCCAATTTTTTGTACAAATCGATGCTGGACGAAAAAATTGCGAGGTTTTGCCATTTTTTCAGCTTCATTTCCTCGACTCTTAACTCTTTCAGTGACACAAGTCTCTTGCGAGGGAAGCTTTTCAACGTTGAAATACATAAAAAAAATCAGTTAAGAAGTACTTTAACACGAGATCACTTGGACACATTTATGCTAATGGCTATAGAAAAAGATGTTTTTTATGAGCTTAAAAAATGATGAAATAATCGACGAATTTACTCAACAATTCAAAGTTTTATGTTTGATTTAAAAATAATTTATATTTTTGTTTTTTTGATTATATAAATACTGAATAAAACATCCTGATAATAGAAGATAAAATGTGGATGGGAGGCCGCTTTTCTATAAAATCACCGGGACGCTTGAAAAGTTCCAGCACGGCACTGCTTCTCCTTCCTAACCATGGCCTCCATTGTTATATTTCGTGATTCCATCTTTTATCCTTCAGCCCTGTTCAGCATTGGGTCCTGCGAAGTTCCATTTTAATTTGGCAGCATGTTCTCCTGCGTCTTTTACTTTGCTTTTGCTTCTAATCCATTCAAATGGATTTTGAATAGCCTGACTAATACAGACGAAAAAAATAAGAATTTAGTTTTAGAAGAACTAATAGAAAGGAAAGGAAAGGTGCTACATTAAGTTTTCTCGACTTTGTTTTACGGAATGGAAGCTTGGACCTTGAATGAGGCATCAATAAAAAAAAACTAGAATCATACAGAAGAATTCTGAAAATATCATGGACAGAACACGTCATAAACAAAGAGGTTCTGATAAAGATGAATAAAGAAATGGAAGTCTTAAATACAATCAAGACCAGAAAATTGGAATATCTCCTACATATTACACGTTGAGAGAGCTACAACTTGCTCCAACTCAATATGTAGGAAAGATTCAATGAAAAAGAAGCATAAGGAGGCGCAGAATACCGTGGCTGCGCAACCTGAGTTAATGGTACGGATGTACATCAAATAAACTTTTCAGAGCAGCCGTTTCCAAAGTCGGAATAGATTGCTAAATGATTGCCGACCTTGGTCGCAGAGATGGCACTTAAAGAAGTTAGAAAGTAAAGTACTCAGAAGAAATTTTTGGTCCCAAAAAATTCAAGATGGAGAGTTTAGACGATTATTTCAACGAGATAAATAATCAGATAAATGGAGAAGGCATAGTCGGATATATAAAGGCTCAAAGGTTGAAGTGGTTCGGGCATATAATAAGAAGGGAAGAAGATCCATTAATAAAGAAAAGATTAAAGTGGAAACCTACAAATATAAGACCTAGAGGGAGACCAAAGTGCAAATGGGAAGATCAGATCAACTTAATAAAGATATCTAGCTGGAAAACAAAAATAAAAAATAGAAAAGAGTGGAGCTTAATCACTAGGGAGCGGATTTTATGCTAAATGCATATTGCATGCATATTTCGCATATTTGAGAACTTTACTAAATTTTGCATATTTTAAAAAAACATGCATATTTTGTGCCTATTTAAAAACATTTAAGTCCAAAAAAAATTTTTTATTTTTTAATTCGACACAAAATTAATATTTCCCCGCACAGGATGTTCTATTAATTCGAGAACTACCTGAAGAGGGACAGCTCATTCACTGCCTTTTTTCTTAGAAAATATCCGATCTTTGCACAAAGTACTTATAGTAGGCCGTTATCCCTCTTTATACTGTGCCGTTATAAACTGATTGTAGGATGTTAAAATGATGAATGATGGTTTACCGGGAAATCCGAATTTTATTTACTTTTATTAATTGTACAATTTTATTGTATTATTTATGTTATTATTTAGTACATTTTGTATCCCGATTTAGTAGGTACCTATAATTCTGGTGATTCTTTTAAATCCCCTATTGTTAAGAGAATTTGTTTGAGAATATTGTTTTACGATTTTCTAACGGAAATTGAAATAATCATGCTTTAGATCAGATCCCGTCTTTAAACGGCTTTAAAACTTTTAAGGACATATGCGAAATTTTTAATGGAAATTTTGAAATTGATTTTGGTTCAGAATTTTCGCCTTTAACAAATTATTTTAAATACGCCCCGATTACTTATGTTGGTGTTGAAAGGCGTTTTCCAAGTTATAAAAATATTTTATCTGATTCTATCTGAAATACTTATTCTATCTGAAATTTTTTCCTCTTAAAAAATTTGGAAAAACACATTGTAGTGAATTATAATCGAAGATATAATATAGTAATATTGTTGTTTTATTTTAAATAGGTAACTGTTGGTATCAGTTTTTGTAAAAAATGTGAATAAATTGCATATATAAAAAATAATTATTTTATTTGAAAGATAATAATTAAATAAGATTGCCGCCCCCCTATAAAAGAACCCCCTAGAATACAATAGAACAGAAAATTTGTGGTTTCTCGAAATGGGCATTTTTTTAATTTTTGTGCATATCTTGCGCATATTTCGTAATTTTTTACTGCATATATATGCGCATATTTCATCAAAATTGATCGCATATAAATCCGCTCCCTATTAATCACCCATCGGGCAAAATCACACAACAACCTTTGAAGGAATGCAATAGGAGAACAAGAAAGCAAAGAAAATACGGAGTGGTCCCCATGAAAAACGATCAGAAGAGCTCATATTAATGAGCGGCTCATGTCAACATATTTATAATTAATACCAGTTGTCAATGAATATCATTGAAGTATGTAATTCTAAACCATTTTATTTCGAAAAACGAAGTCAGTAACGAGAGGGTAAAGTAATGAAGAAAATATAACAAAAGATTTAAGAACTTAAGATCAAACTTATTATATATTTTTGTTTAAGTGCCATCTCCCACTAAGAGGTTGGATATCATCTTCACTATCTTTGCTCTATCTATCGCTGATCTGAAGAGTTACAGCTACAGAGCTGTATTTAAACCAGTCCCTTAAATTCTTTAACCATGACGCCCTCCTTCCTATATTCCTTCCTCTTCTTATCTTCCCCTGTATTATCAGTCTTAGCATTTTATATCGCTGTCCCCTCATTAGGTCTAACTTTCTTATTTTTATTGTGTTTGTCATTTCGTATTATTTGTCCATTTCTCGCAATACTTCCGTGTTAGTTTTCATCTGTGTCCATTTTATTCTAAGCATCCTCCTGTAACACCATATTTCGAATGACTGTAGCTTATTTACGTGTTCTTGCTTCAATGTCCAGGTTTCAAGTCCATATTGCAGTATCGAAAAGACGTATCATCTCAAAGCTCTTACTCTCAGTTCTAATGTAAGGTCTTTGTTGAAGATATTTGTTTACATCTTTACAAACAAATTTCTTGCTATTTCTATCCTGGTCCTTATTTCTGTTGTTTGATCATTATTGTCTAAAATCCAGGTTCCTAGGTATTTGTATATATCAACCCTATCTATCGGTCCACTTCCCAAATGTATGTTTATTTTTTATATTTTTATATTCATCTTTAGTCCATATTTTCACAGAAATTGCTTGTTTTGTTTAGTAGTAATTTTGGTATATAAAATTTTGGAGTTGTTCAGCAGAGCTTGCCATACCAATTAAATAAAAGAACTTGCTATTAGTCTACCCACTTTGTAAGTTTGTAAGTAAATTTATTACTATACTTCAAAACCATTAAGAGTTTTAAACATAGACTGTAACTTCCACAATTTACATCACTTTTATACGCATTAAACCGGATGTTTTATTCTTTTCCTCAAAGCACCACTTCCCGTTAAAGCTACATAAAATTAAAAAAGATATTTATTATGAACATACATTGTCTCCGCAAATAAATAATAATATTAATAAATAAGGCAGCTTCTGAGCAGCCGTTATAATTAGTTTTGTAATCAGGGCATGCCGCTGAGCACCTGAGTTCCAGGATATTGTCTTTGTTGCTGTATATTTAGACGATATACCGCCGTTCAATGTCTCCAAGAATGCCAAAGGACTGTGGGGCTTGGGAGAAAATATATGTAGAGACCTTGTTGTTTTAATTTGATTTGTGGCTCTCTGTAGGTCTAAAGTAGTAGTATTTCTAATAGATGAATATAACAGTAATAGCGTGGGAAATAATAAGGTGGAGCAAAAATACAAATATGGTGCAATTTTGTAGTTGTATACATATTTTTTTTCAATTGAAAAGGCAGATAAGCACCTAGATTATTAAATCTTTCCCAAGTATACTTTCGCTCTCATAGCATTATTAGGAGCATCTGAAGTAAGCCAAAAACTCTATTGTAGAGATAGAAGAAAGGTAGAAAAACTTCGACAAGAACTAGAAGCTGATGTACAGGGTGTTTGGTAAAGAATGGGACATAGCTTAACCTTAGATTCCTGAGCTTAAAATAGGTCGATTTAAGGGGGGGGGGTTTGAAATATTTAATGTTTTTATTATTTCAAATAAAAGTGCATACTTTCAAGAATACTCTGAAAATTTCAAAATAATCTGAGTAAAATTACCAGAGATACAGCGTGCTGAATATCTCTACCTTCGACTCGCTTTACCGCGACTTCGCGCCAGCACGCTTGAGCGTAGTGAGAAACGTTAAACAACTGTTCGCCTTCTCTTTTGTAGATTACTCCTCGATTCAAAAAACATATTCCAATGTGCGATCACTTTACGATTTGGCAGACAAATAAGAAGATGAAGATGCAGTTGTCAAAACTTTAAACGCTTTTTTCTCAAAACTGCTTTTTCAAATGCGGTGGACATTGTAACTGAAAAACTACTCGGCCGATCTACCTGATATTTTGCACAGATTTTCTTGAGACATTTCATGAGGTAACAACGTCAAGATATTTTTCTTTTTTTTTGGTTATTTTTTGTTAAACAATAATAAATCTGTTGATTTTCATAAAATTTTTACCAAAAATTTCATTTTTTTTGATTTCTGAGTGATACCAAAAATTCAAAAATCATTAAAAATAAAAATCTCGAAGTTGTTACCTCGTGAAACTCATAAGCTAATTAAATCTTTTTGAATTTTTTGTTTCGTATGATCTAGTGACGAGTTCTGATGTCCACCGCAAAATCCATTTTTTTGTGAGCTGTCTGTCAAAATTTGTCACCAATGGCTGACTTTTCAATATTTTGGATTGAATTTTTTTCTAAATATTCTTTGAATTGCACTTAATATGTTTATTTAATTTAAAAATAAAATAATTGTACCATAGCTTCGAAAAAAAAATCACAAAAATGGGCTTGATATGTTGATTTCAAACCATACCCCCCCCCCTTAAGCTAACTTACCTTAGTACAAAAGTTGATAATAACCGAAATACAGGGTGTCAAAGTTAAGCTTTTATTTTATTTATTTTTGAATATTTTCTGACAGGCATGGGACAACAACACAAAATTTGGCAAATGGTGCTGGTATTGTACAATCTACTAAATTATGTTAAACAAACGTTTCTGGCTACTACCAGAGGCGTACGACGGGGGAATGTGAATGGTTGACCCTTCCCAAATTCTACGCCACTGACAGAATTGCTATTTTAGTGCAATTTTTTTATTCTCCAATACTTTCTATGTAAAAAATATACTCTTCATTTGTAACGATAAAGCCATTAGTTTTCGAGATATTTGAAGCTAAATACGAAGGAGTAAACGAGCATACGTTAATCAAAATAAGTGTGCCTTTTCATGTTTAACTTCAAATATCTCGAAAACTAATGACTTTATCGTTACAAATGAGGAGCATATTATTTGCTTAGAAAGTATTGGAGAATCTAAAAACTATGCTTAAATAGCAGTTTCATGAGTGGCGTAGAATTTGGGAAGGGTCAACATTTCACTTTCCCCTGTCGTACGCCTCTGGTAGTAGCCAGAAACGATTATTTAACATAATTTAGTAGGATGTACAGTGCCTACACTTTCTGCCAAGTATCACACGGATATATCAAACTGTTTTAAAGTATTCTTTTTTTAAATAAATTATTTAAAACTTTAAGAATTATATGTGCCCGGTACTATAAAATTATTTGACATATCCTTATGGTACTTGGCAGAAAGTGTAGGTACTGTACACCCTACTAAATTATGTTAAATATTCGTTTGTAGTTAATATCAGAGGCGTACGACAGGGGAAAGTGAATGGTTGACCCTTCGCATATTCTATGCCACTGATGAAACTGCTATTTTAGCATAATTTTTAGACTCTCCAATACTTTTTATGCAAATAATATACTCTTCATTCGTAACGATAAAGGCAATAGTTTTCGAGATATTTGAAGTTAAAAATGAAAAGGCACACTTATTTTGAATAATGTATTATGCTCCTTCGTATTTAGCTTCAAATATCTCGAAAACTAATGGCTTTATCGTTAGGAACGAAGAGTATATTTTTTACATAAAAAGTATTGGAGAATCAAAAAATTGCACTAAAATCGCAATTTCGCCAGTGTCGTAGGATTTGGGAAGGGTCAACCATTCATGTTCCCTCGTTGTACGCCTCTGGTAGTTGCCAGAAACGTTTGTTTAACATAATTTAGTAGATTGTATAATACCAGCACCAATTACCAAATTTCGTGTTATTGTCCCATGCCTCTCAGGAAATATTCAAAAATAAATAGAATATAAGTTTAACTTTGACACCCTGTATTTAGGTTATTATCAACTTTTGTACTAAAGTAAGTTAGCTTAAATCGACCTATTTTAACCTCATGAATCTAAGGTTAAGCTATGGCCTATTCTTTACCAAACACCCTGTATAATAAAAATTATAATAACGTTGTAGAAAGGAAGATATCCTACAACGTCGTAGACATTTGCTTAAAATTACCGATACAAATAACAAATAACACACACTGGACAAAGGAAAATCAGATTACAGTATTTGAATGCTGCTACATTGTTCGAAGTTTATCAAGGAGCGTTTTCTAGCTGGGTCACTTTGTTACATCTGCATTATATGCCCTAGCCACCTCAGACGTCCTATCTTAATATATTTTACGATATTCTATTCCTAGTATATTCCACAACAAATGGAACCGTTTCATCCCAAAACTGTCCGCATTGGGCTAGTGAAAATTCTTATTGCAGGATTCAACGACATACATCAATTTGCTGAAAATTGCTAATTCATAATACTAAATAAAACTCTTATCTATTATGAATCATACCTTTAATGCAACAGATTTTTTTACAAAGTTTGGAAGTAAAAAAATGCTACTTAATTCTTAATTTGAGCTCTTCCAAAAGAAATGTCTCCAATCCCTTAATTATTTGATCCTTTATTACCGTTTTAGATTTAAAGCACGTTGGAAGACTGACCGGTTCTTTTGGTTTATATTGACGCCAGTTATCTGACAAACTAATTTTTGTGTGGTACCAGGGTCTAGATTAGATTTTACAACATCTGTCACTAATTGTAAGCTGCGTTGGTATAATATTACCATTAATAATAAGTAAAATATAAATCCTACAAGAAATCCCATTAAGATACCTAAAAAATACAATTCACTGAAATTGGATCTCCAAAGAAAATAAAATAAATAATATAAGACAAAATATTTGATCAAAGTTAGAATAGATATATATATATTTAGAACTCTTAAAAAAATATATTAATATTTATTAGGTATATTAATTTATATACAGGGTGTTTGGTAAAGAATGGGCCATAGCTTAACCTTAGATTCCTAAGCTTAAAATAGGTCGATTTAAGCTAACTTACCTTAGTACGAAAGTTGATAATAACCGAAATAGAGGGTGTCAAAGTTAAACTTTTATTTGATTGGGTAAGCGAGGTTTTTTGGGACGATAAATCTAAATTCGCCACCAAAAGGGATGTATTACCCAGAGGGCGCCACATATTTAGTTAAGCGCTCATTTAATAGGTTCAATTTTTTTATCTCCCACTCTACATACTGTTTGAATCACAAATTTTATTCTATTAATATTTTTACTTAATAAAGATATACTACATTCATCTCCCTAAACTCAACTGTCTTCGAGATAAACGCATTTTCAGTCTGGAATACAACATAATTTTTTGCATAATATCATTGTAGCTACACCCGAAAAATAACTTAAAACCATGATAATTGTGCCAGTTCTCATATTTATGTCATTGCATCGCAAATTCCATCTGAAAAAATTTGCGATACATTTTTGGAGATTTGTATGGTTTTAAGTTATTTTTGGGTGTAACTACAATGATATCATGCAAAAAAAAATATGTTCCCTCGCAGATTTAAAATGCGTTTATCTCGAAAACGGTTAAGTTTAGCGAGATGAATGTAGTATACATTTTTTAAGTAAAAATATTAAGAGAATAAAAATTTTGACTCAAAAAGTATATAGAGTGGCTAATAAAAAAATTTAACATATTAAATGAGCGCTGAAAGGCGTATGTGGCGCCCTCTGGGTAATACATTATTTTTTGTAGCTAATTTAGATTTCTCGTCACAAAAAACCCCCGCGTACCAAATTTCGTGTTATTATACGATGCCTGTTAGGAAATATTCAAGAATAAATAAAATATAAATTCAACTTTGACACCCTGTAATTCGGTTATTATCAACTTTCGTACTAAGGTAAGTTAGCTTAAATCGACCTATTTTAATCTAAGGAATGTAAGGTTAAGCTATGGCCCATTTTTTACCAAACAACCTGTATATTATTTAATATTAATTATTATTAAATTACTTTTAAAGAGTTTTATTAAGTAAAATTAATTAAAATTTAAGTAATGTATGAACCTTAACCCTGAACAGGCGTTAACGGAAACCTCAAAAAAAAATAATTTTGTGGTGGACATCTGAACTCGTCATTGGATCATGTGAACAAAAAATTAAAAAATATTTTATTAGATTGTGAGTTTCTCGAGGTAACGCTGTTGAGTCTTTTTATTTTTTATATCACTCAGAAGCAAAATAACGAAATTTTTTGAAAAAAAAAAGGAGAAAATCAAAATATTTCATATAAGTCAAGTAGTTTTTGAGTTACAATGTCCACCGCCTTTGAAAACAACAACTTATAATTAAAACGCGTTTAAAGTTGTTACAACTTTTATTTTCAATTTATTTTTCTCTGTCAAATCACAAAGTGATGCGGATTGGAGTATGTTTTTGAATAGCAGAGTAATTTACAAAAGAGAAAGGGAACAGCTGTTGAACGTTTCTCACTAGCGTGCCGCCGCAAAGCTGCTGCAAAGTAATGAAGTAAAGTTTACTTCAAGCAGTAGTGAGAGGCGGAACTACCTGACTTAACAATGGCAAATGTGATCTTGCCGAAACGTCGTCAAAATAATGTTTTTTATAAAAACCAAATTTGAGATTTTTGTCAAAGATGTTATATTATAGTCAAAGCCCGAATTTCAGGTGCTCCTAGGTTTGACTAGCTAATCCTCAGGTCTGACTGACGCTCTTGTGGGTTGTGGCCTAACCCACAACCCATAATTTTACCAAAACGCTTTTATTGCATTAAATGTATCCCTTATTTAAGTATTTCAGATGCAATGCTTGACTATTGCTATTTACTTACCTAGTAAAATAGAGCTCAATAGTACTGATCCATAATATCCTCCCGCAAGTATTCCTAATATTGGAGGAATTATTGATATAGCCACTTTAATACCTTTAAGCTCATTTTCTATAACCAAACTGCAGCACAAAGCCGTAATTTCTTCCTTACTCTGAAGCATGATTATAATTTGCGAGTCTTGTTCACAGTTTTACTTACTTAAGTAATATATCGCATAATAATTTTATTTATCTCCTAGCTTTGGGAAAACCACAGCACTGATTAGAGATTAGATTTAGATATCTCTCATTGGGTACGTCAACTCATATCTTATCATGTGCAGTGAATGTGCAATTAAGAGGAAACAGTAGCGATCAACAGGTAGCGAAAACGCGTTCCAAGATTGCGGCTGTAATTTTGAACATTTTTTTGAGATATTTGGCACACGTATTCGTAATATAATAAAGAATGGCGGTACAGAGCCCAATTTAAAAAATATAATAATATGTGGAAATTACTCTGTAATTAAATACAATATTAAAAAAATGAGCCTCTACCGCCATTAAGAAGAACAAAAAATACACTTTCTTCGAATAAACTTTTTTATCCGATGCCTAGATTTTGTGTCATTTTGGAACTACTAATGAAATAAAAAAATTTAGTAGTTCCAAAATGACACAAAATCTAAACATCGGATAAAAAAGTTTATTTGAAGAAAATGTATTTTTTTGTTCTTCTTAATGGCGGTACAGGCTCGTTTTTTTAATATTGTATTTAGTTACAGAGTAATTTCCACATATTAATATATTTTTCAAATTGGGCTCTGTACCGCCATTCTTTATTATATTGCGAATACGTATGCCAAATATCTCGAAAAAATATTCAAAATTACAGCCGCAATCTTGGAACGCGTTTTTGCTACCTGTTGATCGCTATTGTATCACCTTAAGTGTAAGTGTTCGTAATATGCACTATTTGTGAAGGGGTTCCAAAAAAGTATTGTACTTCGATATATTTGTAGTTGTAGTTATAAGATATAGTCATACACAAATATAAACAATATCTGTTGCTTATGTATAATCAGCTGATAAGGCAAAAATTCAGAAATAAGTTTCATCGAGCTATCTACTGTATAAACACTTACAATTTATCTAATGTATAAACATTTAGACGACATGTAAAGACGACAATTATAGTTTTTTTTCTTTCTCCTAATTTAGGACTAAATCCTGTTCATTCTTACAATTACATTTTGGGACTTCGATATCAAGCTATCGTACTATCGTTTTGGAAGTCTTATAGGTGGCTCTCCCATCTCAGAGAAAATTATAAAGAAGAAGAATTAATGAAGAAGATTACATAAATGAGGTTATCTCAAAACTATATGAATAAGATGGGTTGAGACGAAGTGTGGAAATGCATGAAGAAACGTAAGTCTTTTAAAATGTGAAACTCTAAAATCGTAGAGGGTTAATTGTGTCCTATAAAAATAATAAAAACCTGGTATTAAAAAAGTTCGTTTTTATTAAAGTGTAATTATTTAATTACATATAACGTAATAGTTATTTATGTATTAAGAGCGAAAAGTGATACATTATTGCTTGAGAGTAAGAGTTACCGCTCGACGCGTAGCGGAGAGCGGTAATTACTCGAAAATGTAGAAAATGTAGAAAATTCAAAGTATACCACTAATTTTTTTTCATCCTCTTTTGAAATGCGAAATCAATTTTAAAGAAAATTAATATACAAGGTGTTTTTTTGGGTTGGAACATTTGTACAATATTTTTTAATCCGGGCCTGGATTTTTTATAATTGTAATTAAATTATTTGACTGGACACCTAAAAGAATATTCGCGTGTTAAATATAAAATCAATATACAGTGTGGTTGACAAGTTGTAAGCTGTATTTCAATTTTTTTCTACTTAGTGCTCTCGCAATTCACTTAATTTCAGAAATTAAATTCCAAATTTCACCAGAAAAATAATTTTGCCGAAAATTCAAAGTATACCACTGAATTTAGTTTCTTATCCTCCTTTCAACTGAAAAATCAATTTTAAAAAAATTTAATGTACAGGGTGTTGTTTTGGGGTCGGAACATTTTTACAATATTTTTTAAGCCGGACCTGGATTTTTTACAATTGTAAATAAATTAGTTTATTGTATGCCTTAAATGATATTTGCGTGCCAAATATAAAATAAATATACAGTGTGGTCAAAAAGTTATGAACCAATTAAAAAAATGGCAAAATAGATATAACACCCAGTATCTTTGTTATTAATGGAGTAAGACCCATTAAGTATGGTATTTTTGAGACCGCCTAAGTATCCTCTTTCTACAGTTAACGTATGTTACTTTACCAATGAAACACCCTGTATATTCAATACCTATTTATTTATACACCACATTGACTATACCCCCCATAAAATTCCTTAAAAACCCCGTAAGCGTAATAACGGAAATATATTACCCTCCAACCCTTTAAAAAAGCCCTAAATTCGCCATCTAATACATTACGTTACTTTCAATATTTTCTCGCAAACAGCCTCACGCCATCCCACTCCCCGGAAAACTGAACAGTCGCTAATGGCCCAAATGTGTACATAGATGGCGCTAATCGACCAACAAATCTTCGCCGTTTTCGTGTAAATCAAAACGAGCCAAGTAATTGCTAAGTGGTTGGTTCTTTTTAATCAGAAATAGTGACGGCAATTAAGAAACGCGATCCGCTTGTTATTAAGAGCGTTACAACAAACACCTGAGCGCCATCTACAGGATCTATCGGCTCACCTACGGTGATTATGAGAAAGGATGTGCAATATGGAAGACAAACGATATCGGGATCGAGAAAACTCGTTTTTCGCGATCATAGTTTAGTCAAAGTGCATCGTTGTTTCAGTTACAAAAGACATGAATGCAATACGAAAATGTGGTATGTTATTAAGAGACAAATATCTACTCTTACTGAAATTAACAACAACGACTTGTAGAAATATATATATCATCTAGTAATCTGCGTTAAAATCTTTATCAGGAAGTAGATACATTATATAGTATAGATAGGCATTGTAATAATAAAAGAGAAGAAGTTTTTAGTTTTGTAGACGTAGACAGATTGAGGTTATGTAAGATGTAAAGACACGAGGTGTGAGAATAACAGATTGTTTTACTAAGAAGCCGAGTAAATGAGATACAATTAAAGACCAACAAACCTAACACGACTCAAGATCCGATCGATTCGCATGTTTTACATTTAATTTCTGTTTTTTGCTATAGTTACAAAATTCGACCAGCTTTTGGGATTTTTTCCAATTATGTACATATATTTTGTTAAAAGTAGTTCTTATCCATTTTATTGTCTATCCCAGCGGTTCTCAACCGCCGTGGCGCGACACACTGGTGTGCCGGAAGAACCTATCAGGTGTGTCGCGAGATTTACGAATACGATATTTTTATTTATATTTTTTTACTTGTTATAATATACGAGTCATGCATTCAACAATTTTTTTAACTATTACCATTTTTTTAACCATTTTTTTAACTATTAGGTATATACCACGTTATACCAATCAATAAAGTGCCAATTCGTAATTGTTTCCTCTCTTAGTCCATGTGGTGAGACCGCTCCCGTCTGAAAAACATTTCTAATTCGGTTTCTCTGCGGATTCATATTCAAAAATGTCCCCTTTAAAGAAATCTGAAGGGTGCCGGACGGAATTTTTGGGCAGAAATTGTTTAAACAACTTTTTTAAACAAATACATAAAATCACCTTTTATTGTTCCAAAAAATATATTTTTAGGTTTTTTGGGTCATTCTAAACAAGAAAGGGATCTTGTGATTTTTCTCAAAAATTGAAAGTTTTCGAGTTATAAATTGAAAGTTTTCGAGTTATAGGCGATTTAAAATCTAAAAAATGCGAAAATACGCATTTTCGAGGCTTAAAAACTCATATTTAAATTAGTATTTTTGGATTAAGGTGAAACAGTAGCGATCAACAGGTAGCGAAAACGCGTTCCAAGATTCCGGCTGTAATTTTGAATATTTTTTCGAGATATTTGGCACACGTATTCGTAATATAATAAAGAATGGCGGTACAGAGCCCAATTTGAAAAATATATTAGTATGTGGAAATCACTCTGTAATTAAATACAATATTAAAAAAACGAGCCTGTACCGCCACTAAGAAGAACAAAAAAATACACTTTCTTCAAATAAACTTTTTTATCCGATGCCTAGATATTGTGTCATTTTGGAACTACTAATGAAATAAAAAATTATAGTAGTTCCAAAATGACACAAAATCTAGGCATCGGATAAAAAAGTTTATTTGAAGAAAGTGTATTTTTTTGTTCTTCTTAATGGCGGTACAGGGTACAGGCTCGTTTTTTTAATATTGTATTTAATTACAGAGTAATTTCCACATATTAATATATTTTTCAAATTGGGCTCTGTACCGCCATTCTTTATTATATTACGAATAAGTGTGCCAAATATCTCGAAAAAATATTCAAAATTACAGCCGGAATCTTGGAACTCGTTTTTGCTACCTGTTGATCGCTACTGTTTCGTCTTAAAGTTTAAACATTCCTTTTCAAGATTCCGAAAAGTGATCGGATCTAACTTCAATTTAGACCGTAGTTTTTTAATTGTTAATTATGCATGTCCATCCGGTGTTTTTGCCGGTGCGGCGCGCACTATTTTCAAAAATCTCCTATTTTCCTCCGAAAAATATTTTTTGTAGATTCTTTGGGACATTCTAAATAAAATAAGTTTCTTGACATTTTTCTCAAAATGACAAAAAAACACATTTTCGCATTTTAAATCGGTTATAACTTCAAAACTAGTAAATTTTGAGAAAAATGTTAAGAAACTTATTTTATTTAGAATGTCCCAAAGAATCTAGAAAAAATATTTTTCTGAGGAAAATAGGAGATTTTTGAAAATAGTGCGCGCCGCACCGGCAAAAAACCGGATGAACACGCATAATTAACAATTAAAAAACTACGGTCTTAATTGAAGTTAGACCCGATCACTCTTCGAAATCTTGAAAAGAATGTTTAAACTTCAATCCAAGTTATTGGCACCCTTAAAAATACCAATTTAAATATGAGTTTTTAAGCTTCGAAAATGCGTATTTTCGCATGTTTTAGATTTTAAATTGCCTATAACTCGAAAACTGTCAATTTTTGAGAAAAATCACAAGATACCTTACTTGTTTAGAGATTACAATATGTTTTTAGATGTTTACAATAAAAGATGATCTTATGTATTTGTTTAAAAAAATTGTTTAAACAATTTCTGCCCAAAAATTTCGTCCGGCACCCTTCAGATTTGTTTAAAGGGGACATTTTTGAATATGAATCCGCAGAGAAACCAAATTAGAAATGTTTTTCAGACGGGACCGGTCTCACCACATGGACTATCTAACTGTTTTTAAAATTTAAAAGACATAACTTGCGTTATGAATAGTTGCGCAAAGCGGGAGATCTTGTTTACTGTACTTACCTACCACTAGCAAAAATTTGTACATATAAGGGTGTCGAGAATCTGTAAGGAGTACGTTAGTGCGTCGCTGAGTAAAAAAGGTTGAGAACCGCTGGTCTATCCATCCATACGTTTCAGGAATTCTCCACAAAACTTGTCAGGCCCTACAGCTTTACCATCTTTAGTTTTTTAATACATGACGTGAGTTCTTCGATGGTAATCGAGGGTCCTGTTTGGCATTCCGTGTCCGTGCCTTCAATGGTATTCTGCCTTTCTTCTGCCAAAGTTACTTTCACATAATTTTTTTCGAGTGTTTACTCTCTTATGCACACTTCATAGTGGTTTGCTTGGTTTCCTGTCAAACACCTAACACTGTTTCTCCACTTAGAGATGCCCGAAGATTATGGAACTTCTGAATTGAATTAACTCATATGTGTCGTGACACACAAGACAATTTTCGTACGAACCTTTAAAATTTCGTAATTGTGTTATGGGTAACTTTATTTGAGAGTTAACTTGATTAAGTTGTATTTGATCTATATTTGTTAAATGCATGCTATCTAAATTTGATGAAACTGATTCTACAGGACTAGTATTATATTCATTTCTATTTGAACTTGGTGTTATTAATCATTTTGCTTGTGCTATAAGCAAATAATAAAAATCTGAAAAGGTTTCTCGGTTTGCAAATTCTTCCGATTCACTCTCAGCAATATTTTTGATTTCGTACTGTATATTTTCGAATTCGTCTATAACTGATTTTAATGATCTACAGGTTTTTTAACTATTTTGTGCAAATTTAATGAATAGTGTTTATGTTGCAATAGCTGTGTTCCCGTACATTATTCTCTTAGCCGTGAATCCTTATTAGCTATTATGATTACTTTTTTTTATCTCTTTATCTATCTTCTACTTTAGGTACTGTGCCCCAATTTTAGGCGTAGGTAGCTTCCATGACAATTTGCCGATATCGTTCTTGATCTTGCGCGGGATGTAATAATTCATCTGCTGGTGAGCCAGTCCAGTGGCGAAGGTTTCGTTGCCATGAATATTTCTTCCTACCAATTCTTTTCTTTTGTTTTATTCAAACACTGCAACTCATTAAGTTATACTATACAGGAGTTAACGTACTCAAACGGCCATACATCAGCCATTAGTGTAGAATAATTACACGACAATAATTACGAATAGTATAATGATGACATTCACAATATTAATATTTCTAGTTTGAAATAAAATAAAAATGTATACCATTTTTATTATTCAGTTGCAATGCGAAGGCAAAACAATCTTACTTTTCAATTAGAATACGGAGTGCAATCCAGCTCTCTGAATCACGATTTTCGATTCTTATTGGAATCTCATCGGAGAGAGCGCAGGCTTGTTCTCCATATCCTAACTGACCAGCACCGCGAGCTTTTCCCACACTTTGCAACTGAAACAAATAGGGTAGGTGACTAGCGTCATCTGGCAATTGAAAGATGAAGTTTTCCAATCCTAAAAGCAACATTAATAACATTGAAAATATTAAAAATATTACTAAAAGATTTTTAAATTGAAAAACTTATTGGTACATTTACCTGGTGACACCTCCAAGGCTTCTACAATTTGCAAGCCAAATGGATGCTGCAGTGAAGACAAAGGGAAGGAATTCTACACTATGCAATTCACATCCCCCGTCTGCAGCTGGTAAAGTTCCAACGGAAAATGCACCTAGTTACTCTACGGAGTAATACGAATATAAAATAAAATAAAAATGTATACCATTTTTATTATTCAGTTGCAATGCGAAGGCAAAACTATCTTACTTTTTAATTAGAATACGGAGTGCAATCCAGCTCTCTGAATCGCGATTTTCGATTCTTATTGGAATCTCATCGGAGAGAGCGCAGGCTTGTTCTCCATATCCTCCATATTCTCCATAAGATTATTTTGCGTTCGCATTGCAACTGAATAATAAAAATGGTATACATTTTTATTTTATTTTATATTCGTATTACTCCGTACAGTAACTAGATGCATTTTCCATTGAAACTTTACCAGCTGCAGACGGGGGATGTGAATTGCATAGTGTAGAATTCCTTCCCTTTGTCTTCACTGCAGCATCCATTTGGCTTGCAAATTGTAGAAGCCTTGGAGATGTCACCAGGTAAATATACCAATAAGTTTTTCAATTTAAAAATCTTTTAGTAATATTTTTAATATTTTCAATATTATTAATGTTGCTTTTAGGATTGAAAAACTTCATCTTTCAATTGCCAGATGACGCTAGTCACCTACCCTATTTGTTTCAGTTGCAATGTGTAGGAAAAGCTCTCGGTGCTGGTCAGTTAGGATGTGGAGAACAAGCCTGCGCTCTCTCCGATGAGATTCCAATAAGAATCGAAAATTGCGATTCAGAGAGCTGGATTGCACTCCGTACTCTAATTGAAAAGTAAGATTGTTTTGCCTTCGCATTGCAACTGAATAATAAAAATGGTATACATTTTTATTTTTTTATTGAAGATATTCTTCTTTAGCGGCCAATCGATTGAGGGTAAAATTTTATTGATCCGCGCGCATGCTCACACCGACAGTATGGTATTAGTCGTTATACGGGCTCTGATTGGGTGTTGAAATGATCTGTCAATAATTGTTCACTATGGAGGTTATCGGTAAACAAAAATGTTGTATACATTAGTTTTTATTGTTGTGAGGACAGAAATAAAATCAAATTTATAATTATAGTGACTTTTTAAATAGTTTTGAAAAGCGGCAGGTACGTAATTCTAAATGTTTTAGTTGGAAATACCTAATAGTTTCAATACTTATCTATTTGGAAAATGTAAGAAAAATAATGTAGTTACCTATTAGTAGGCAATGCTTTAAGTTACATAATCTGATTACGAACAAACTTTCTACAAATCTTCATCTAATATATCGTTTTCTTACTCTATATTTTGTTGTATTTTAATTCGACAAAAATCAAATTAAGTAATAATTTTATTAAATTCATATAAGTTTATGGTGTAAACATTTAGTTTGTGTATATTCCCACATGACGTATACGCGAATGTGGTGCAGTTTGAAATGTCTTGAACTTACCTACGGCGCGGTAGACGTGAAGTGGGTTCAAGCCCCAAGCAAGTTGTTGTTTTTTTTATTTTTTTATAGGTTTTATGATTCTAAGTATATTATTATATAATTTTTGAAGATATTCTTATTTAGCGGCGAATCCATTGAGGGTAAAATTGACAGTATGTAGTTCTGATAGTATGTAGTTCATTGTTAATCTTTCAAGATAGGTATGTATGTATCTGTAGCCGTGCAAATAAGTCATTAAAAGCATATATTAGTGTTTTTAGGAAATGTATTATTTATTATAATTCTTGTGTTTTTGGATTTGTGTTTCTCTGTAGTAAAATAATAAAATATTATGTAAGCATAACATTTTTACACTATATGTCGCCGTGTCGTGTAATTATATCCGAAACTTACATGTCAATTCCTAGGGCCTCGCTGGAATAGTGGGTAATGCGTTAGCTCTGAGATTGGAATGACGCGGGTTCAATTCCTGGGCGATTCATATTTTTTTTTATTTTTGGTTGTTTTAATAAAAAAATTTTGAAAGTGGTAGATAAGAAAGTTAGTTTGATTTTTAAATAAAATACAAATAACCTTTTAAGTATATTTACTTCGTTTAAATTACCTATTATATAATAGAAGAATATCTTCTTACGTGCGTACACACACATTCTTTTTTTTATATTCGTATTACTCCGTAGAGTAACTAGGTGCATTTTCCGTTGGAACTTTACCAGCTGCAGACGGGGGATGTGAATTGCATAGAGTAGAATTCCTTCCCTTTGTCTTCACTGCAGCATCCATTTGGCTTGCAAATTGTAGAAGCCTTGGAGGTGTCACCAGGTAAATGTACCAATAAGTTTTTCAATTTAAAAATCTATTAGTAATATTTTTAATATTTTCAATATTATTAATGTTGCTTTTAGGATTGAAAAACTTCATCTTTCTGTTTCTAGTTTGCTTCGGTAAATTTTTATTTAGTTAGTTCAATGTCGCCCGTGACTGAAGTCAAATACATTGCTGTGTCAACAATCTTACTGTGTTTATAATATTTACAAAACATTACAATATGCTATTTTTAAATAATTCTTATACACAAAAATATTGAATTTTTTATACAAAATAATTTTGCGGCTAATATTTCGAAGAATATATCTATTCTTGATATAGACAATTAAAATGCTACTTGTATATGGCGGGTATAATTAATATCTCTTGTCTAGCTAAACATAATAGTTTACTAAAAGTTCAACTACGTAGAGAGTGTGTTTACCACTGCAGAATGTAATGTATGCCATATCTCTTCTGACGTATATTTGACATCTTTGCAGAAACAATGTATCTTCCTGAATTCCAATAACCGATAGCCTCGGTCCAAGACGGCCATGACTGATTGACAGATGAGTTTTCATGCATCTCCGCAAGCCCATTCGCAACTTCCCTAAAGGTCTGCACGGTCGGGTAAATAGGGGCATCATTCAGGGCAATGCCCCGGAATAATAGACTTTATAGTTATAATAAATATAAATCTTTTAAATTATAATAGATCAAGAAAGGTCAATTTTAAACAGTAAGTTAAACAAGGATAAACAATATGGCATGTCGTTGATACCTTGTTTATTATGAATTTTGTCGTTTATAATTTTCAATGACAGTGACATTACCGCAGTTGTTGGTTATTATTTGAAGTTATTGTTTGTTTGGTTTTATAAATCAATAAAGTTTTATTTATTAATGAATAAAGTTTATTTTGTTTTATATTTATAAAAAATAAATAAATATATTTCAGTTAAATAAAGGAAGAGTTGCAATTCTGACATGGACAAGATATCAAGCATATCGTGCTCCCATCGTTTTGATATCTTGGTGGAAGCGTCCCCCTTGTTCCTCACTAAGGTCACCAAGATTTTCTGGGAAATGATCTAAATGGCTGTAGAGGTATTTTAATTCTCATATGACAACTGTGTTTGTTAAAGTTGTTGAGCATTTCTTCCACTCTAATGCCCAATTGGTATACTTCCATATTTGTTTCTATTATGTAGAAGGACACACTTTAAACTTCGTTTGGAACTGTCGATAAAAAGACACCAGTGATCTGGTGTATACTCCGATACACCAATTTCTTCTAACAGTCCTTTAATATTTTTATAAAAAACCATATCATCTTGCTGAGAAAAAAATGCAAAAGATTTTTTCTTTATTACGGTAGTATGAAATGTTGGTGCTGGGTGAAGAACATTCCCATTGTTTTAGTCTGGAGGCAAGCAACTCGGATGAATCCTTTGGAAGGTTCAAAGCTCTCATAAGATCGCTTAGCTCTTCATGAATAAAGCGCTCAGGACGTGTTGAATCTTATTCAAAATCACTGTCGTCTTCCCGAATCTATTAGTCTGTAGTTCGTCAGATAACATTTCGACATTATCCTTTGGTAACGTAGATAGACTACTAAATATTGGAATGGGTATCTGCTCAAGCTGATATGGAATTGGTCTTATTGCTGAATCCAGGTTAGGATGGTCTTTGCTCAATCGTCAAAATGATTTTTTGGTTGCCTCCATACCATTGGAACACCAAACTTTAAACATTTTCGTTGTTCTTTCGTCCACTGTCGCAAGTTTTCAAGACAAGTTTTGCACACTACATGTGGAGCCTAGGATTTATCTTGATCTTCTAAATGAACACCAAAATAGGCTTCATATGCCCTTTTGTCCATTTGCCCATTTGTCTTAGAATTTGTTAAGTTTGTTTATAAACATATTGCAATTGTAGTGGTGGAATATACAGAAATGTAAGAATATTTAAGTCTTTGATGAGTATGTTATATCTCGAAAACTAGAGCTGATACAAATGGTAAAGAAAAGGTTTGTATTTTTGGAATCAGCACAGATGAATTAACTAAAATCAGTTGATTTTTTTTCGGCAGCAAGACAATTTTTTTTGTTGGGCTGTGTAATCAGTGCCGGATTAACCATTAGGCAAAGTAGGCAGTTGCCTAGGGGCCTCGGCCACAAAGCGGGCCTCGCAGGGCCCAAAATGAAAGAATAATAATTATGACTAAGTTTTCACTCTAATGGCATATAAAACAACATAATGCTATTCTACATCTCACCAGAATGAAAACATAATAAACAATAATAATTATATTTAAATAAAAATTATAAATATTATATTGAAAAATTCAAATATTGCGCAATACCATAAAAGTTATGGTGGACGTATAAAACTACATTACAATGCATACTTTTGTTTACATAGAAAGCCTATGTTGAGAGAATAAGTCGCTAATGAATGCCGTTTGGTAGAAGGAATAGTACTGCCTGTCAGTCTGCACGGTTTTTAGAAAAGTAGTAAGAGCTCTTTAAAAGCCACAACCTTAATCTGGAGATAAAAATAAGGCTCCTACCATGTTATATCTTCTCAATATTGTATTACGGAGTTGAATCCTGGACACTCACTGAAGCAATGGAGAAAAAACTTGAAGCCTTCGAGATGTGGCTATACAGGCGAATCCTAAGGATATCATGGACGGACAAGATAACCAACGAGACCGTGTTACGAAGAGTGGGCAAAGAAAGAGAGGTGATGTATAACATTAAAAGGAGAAAGTTAGAATATCTCGGACACATAATGAGAAACGGCACTAAATACGGATTACTGAAGGTAATCCTTCAAGGTAAAGTATTCGACAAGCGAGGAATTGGGAGAAGAAGAATATCCTGGTTAAAGAACCTGAGGAAATGGTTCTCCACAACAACAACTAATCTATTTAAAGCATCAGATAATAAAATAATTATAGCCAGAATTATCGCCAATATTCGAAACGAATAGGCACTAAAAGAAGAAGAGTAAGAGCAAGAGCAACAAATAAGTCAGCGTCCCTCGCTACCCTCTTCTTCATTACAATGTTCTCCAGGCTCATTTATCTAAGATTAACAAGCTTACAATCTACATATTTCTTGTTCCACACATTCGCTTTAGTTGGAGTAAGTGCTGCTAAAAGTTGCTTTGGAGCAATATCTTATTTTTGATTTGTTCACTTCGTGTACAACTTTTTTTCAGCCTCTACGCATCGGTGGAAAGCTACGATTAAATGCTTAGATGAAACTCCACTAATCGATCCCATTCGCCACGATCTAAACCTTGTCCTTAACAGAACAAGCAGCACTAGATGGACTGCAAGGGCTGATGCAACCAGAGCTTTGTCTAAAAGTTACAACGCCTTAAAATCTTCTTTTCATACTCTTGCTGAAGACCTTAATTAGAAAGCTGAAACACTTCATGAGGCTGTGTTTGTTGAAAGAAATGTCAAAACAGAAACATTCATAATGAATGAGTTTTGGGCAACAATTTCAGAACTCATCAACGCTGTCAGTAAATCAATACAGAGAGAAGAGATTGAACGTTAAACTGCAGTTCAGCTTCTAAATTCACTTTTGGAGTTCTTAAAGTCCCAAAGAGATAATTTTGGTAACTACGAGCAAAAGGCCTGCCATCTACAATACTCTGAATATTCCGACGAGAATAAACAAAAGCGAGCAAGAAAACTACATTTTGATGATGCTAACGGCAATGAAGTTTTTCTACAGGGTGAAGGAAAGCTAAAGCGTTGCTAAAGGTTGAAACGAATCTACCAATTTTGGATAAGCTAATTATTGGGCTGAGTCGTCAGTTGGCAGCGTACGAGTCAGTGAACTCAGTATTTGGTGTTTTGTGTGTTTTTCCAAAACTGAGTGATACTCAAATAAAGGATTGTGCTTCAAAACTACACGAAAACTAGACTGATGATATTGAACCTAAAATTTAAGATGAACTACTTCAGTTCAAATATTTTATAGTCTATCTTCAGGACTTGTAGCGAAAACAATTTATTCTTGCTTCATAGTCTTTTTGGGTTATTTATGAGAACAAAATCGAATCGAAGTTTTAAAGGGCCTAGCCGGGTAAGATGATGAAAAGTGCTCCCAACTCGATTCGAAGTCCATATAGGTCGCCGTTTAGCATATATAGTGAAACTCACTTTCTGAAATTTTTACCCCCCTAAGTGGTCATGTGACCCACCTAGAGCCTAATTAGGGTTTTTATTTTTTATCCCAGCCGCAAAAAACTTTAAATAAAAAAGTTGTAAGCTTTAAAAAGTTCTGTCCTAAAATTTTTTTTTAATTTTTGGCGGGAAATTTAAATTTTAGAACAATTTTAAAATTTTAAATGAGCATAAAAAAATAACTAAGACATTCGTTTTCACGAAAAAAATATATGTAACGTGTATTTTTGCATAATGTTTCACCCAGAATTTTTTCAAATTTTTAAAATTGGTGAAACGTACCTTTAAGAATAAAAAACCGCATTTTTTTTCGTTTTTTGATACAATTTTATACATATTTTTCAAAAAAGGTAACACCGTCACTAGAATAGTTAAAAAACTGGAAAATAATTGGGGTTTGTTTAAAAAAAATTTTTGGTAAAAGATACAGGGCGTTGAAGACAACAAAATTTTACACATTTTTTACGATTTTGCCGAACTACTGGCAACATTGTAATAAAATTTGGCGAGTTTTAAGAGGTTGTTGTTGTGCATTTTTTGACATACAATTAAGAATTTTATATTTATCATTGGGGCGCATAGGGGTAATGGTCTAAACTTTTAAAGAAAAAAGATACTACGCCACTGACATAATTCAAATTAACAATCGTTTTTGAATTCCTCGTTCAATTTGTGACAAAAAATCTACCTTCTTATTTTTTCATACGACGAGCCATTTTTATTCAAAAAATAAAATATCTAAACCCTTACAAAGTATTCGAACTTCTAGTAGTTTCTACATCTATAGTCGGAAAAATGAAAGAATACCCATAAACAAACATATAAAACACGCTGTATTTTCCTGTCAGCGTGTCACACCACAAAAAATTGGCCAGCGCAAGTACCTACATGTAATAATTATTGTTACATGTACTTGCACTGGACAATTTTCTTTGTGACACGTTGACAGGAAAATACAGCGTGTTTTACATGTTCGTTCATGGGTATTCCTTCATTTTTCCGACTGTACATAAACTCATACATCCATTATAAAAACTAATTCGAATACTTTGGAAGCGTTAAGGTATTTTATTTTTTGTAGCAAAACGGCGCGTCGTATGAAAAAATGAGAAGATAGTTTTTTTATCGCAAATTGGACGGGGAATTCAAAAACGATTGTTAGTTTGAAATATGTCAGTGGCGTACTATCTTTTTTTCTTTGAAAAGTTCGGACCATTACCCCTATCCGCGCCAATGATGAATATCAAATCCTTAATGATATGTCAAAACATGCACAATAACCACCTCTTAAAACCTGCCAAGTTTTATTACAATGTTGCCAGTAGTTTCGGCAAAATCGTAAAAAATGTGTAAAATTTTGTTTTCTTCGACGCTCTGTATCTTGAAAATGGATGGCGTTACAAAAAAATTTTTATTAAGCAAACCCCAATTATTTTTTAGTGTTTTACCTATTCTAGTGACGGTGTTACCTTTTTTGAAAAACATAATTTGATGTATAAAATTGTATCAAGAAACGAAAAAAAAAACACAAAAAAGGGTTTTTTATTTTTAAAGGTGCGTTTCACCAATTTTAAAAGTTTGAAAAAATTCAGGGTGAAACATTATGCAAAAATACACGTTATATATTTTTTTCGTAAAAACGAATGTCTGAGTTATTTTTTTATACTCATTTAAAATTTTAAAATCGTTCTAAAATTTAAATTTACCGCCAAAAATAAAAAAAAATTTCGGACAGATCTTTTTAAAGTTTACAATTTTTTTATTTAAAGTTTTTCGCTAGTTCCCGATGCGGCCGAGATAAAAAATAAAAACATAAAAACCCTAATTAGGTTCTAGGTGGGTCACATGACCACCTAGGGTGCTAAAAATTTCAGAAAGTGAGTTTCACTATATATATTAAACGGCGACCTATATGGAATTCGAATCGAGTTGGGGGCACTTTTCATCATCTTACCCGGCTAGATCCTTTGTCAGTAACTTCTAAGATTTATCTTACGCTAATAAAGTGCAAAAGGCGAACGGTCGTTGTCAAAAACTGAAATTATTAAGAAATGTTGCCGTTCAACAATGGTACAAAACAGACTAGAGATGATATCTAAACAGATTATAGCTATTGAGAATGATGTGCTCGAAAATTTGGAATTTGAAGATATTTTATAATTAGCTTTGTTTCTATGAAACTCAGAAAAGTTGCTTTATAATAATTATTATAAGGCTTTGAAAACTCAAAATGAATTTAATGCATTCAACAGCATGTAATGATGGGTATTACTCAAGATGATTAAGTTTGCGACACGAGACATTACATGTGAGTAGAATAATACACTTTTTCTACGACCTTATTTTTTTATTAGTAGAAAAATAATTGTACTTTAAAATGAATCGTTCGTTTATTGATAACTATAACAAAAAAGAACTAAAATAATTTATTATTGTTTTAAAATTCAAAATATCTGGGAATAATTGTTGTGTTAATTTAAGCAAAATTATATAAATAAACAGTTTCTTCACTATTTATTTGTTTTATTTCTTCAAGCAACACATTTTACAAATGAAACAAAAATTTAAAGTGAAGTCTACAAAATGTTCACTAATATATACAGAGAGAGTCTGTAAAGTGGAATAAATTAAATATCTCAAATACTAATTGTTTTTTTGGAAAATGCTCAGACCCGTCGATTAGTATTTCAAATTGTCCTTTTTGACATTCAATAAAAATGTATACAGGGTGTCCCAATTTAGAGATATGACGTCATCGTCGATTTTCTTAAATGGCAACACTGTCATTTTGATAGCTAATTTGATAGGGTTTGTAAAGTTATACATAACTGCAAAATATCAAATTTTTATTCTCTACCATTTACAAGATAATAGAAAATAACAAAGTTATATCTGTAATTTGGAATATATTCAATAATTAAAATACTAACTGTTTTTTTGAAAAATGCTCAGACCCGTCGATTAGTATATCAAATTGTCATTTTTGACATATAATAATAATGTATACAGGGTGTCCCAATTTAGAGATATGACGTCATCGTTGATTTTCTTAAATGGCAACACTATCATTTTGATAGCTATTTTGATAGCGTGTGTAAAGTTATACACATCTGAAAAATTTCAAAATTTTATTCCCTACCATTTACAAGATAATAAAAAATAACAAAGTTATTAAGAACAAGAAGTAATCAAATAATAATTGAATTTATTTATTTCAATTAAGCAAATGCTCATAACGTTGCCCATTGACAATTTGACAATAATTGAGGGCAACATTATGAGTTTTTGCTTAATTTATTGAATTAATTAAATTCAATTATTAGTTGATTACTTCTTTTTCATAACTTTGTTATTTTTTATTATCATCTAAATGGTAGAGAATACAAATTTGAAATTTTGCAGTTGTGTATAACTTTACACACCCTATCAAAATAGCTATCAAAATGACAGTGTTGCCATTTAAGAAAATCAACGATGACGTCATATCTCTAAATTGGGACACCCTGTATACATTATTATTATATGTCAAAAAGGACAATTTGATATACTAATCGACGGGTCTGAGCATTTTTCAAAAAAACAGTTAGTATTTTAATTATTGAATATATTCCAAATTACAGATATAACTTTGTTATTTTCTATTATCTTGTAAATGGTAGAGAATAAAAATTTGATATTTTGCAGTTATGTATAACTTTACAAACCCTATCAAATTAGCTATCAAAATGACAGTGTTGCCATTTAAGAAAATCGACGATGACGTCATATCTCTAAATTGGGACACCCTGTATACATTTTTATTGAATGTCAAAAAGGACAATTTGAAATACTAATCGACGGGTCTGAGCATTTTCCAAAAAAACAATTAGTATTTGAGATATTGAATTTATTCCACTTTACAGACTCTCTCTGTATATCAAATGTTGTTCTGAAGCTATTTTCTTGTGGCATTGTTATAATCTATTACTTTTAATGGGAAATAAGCCACAATTTTACCAAAAAAATGATTTTATTAACGTTTCAAAGCCGAAATCGGGTTTCGTTGTCAAAATACTACTAAAATAAACAAAAATGTTGTTGCTAAGTAAAAAAATTCTTCTAATAATTTATTTAATCTGACTCATTTATATTGGCAATTCAGACGTATATTATACATTTTAAAGTAGAAGACTTAAAATGATATCGCCAATATTTATGATGTCGGGATAGTATCACGAGGTTTTTCCCTGGTTTTCCCTCGTGATTTACTATGGAATCTCTAACGCGAGAATTTTACTGTCATCGTTGCATTTGATTGTCTTTTTAAAGACAGATTACATGCTATGATTTTTTGTGACGGGTATTCTTGAGTTGGGATTGATTTCATGTAATCGAATGAACTATCTTTTAGTAAAGTCGTCCCAGGAACGCAACTCATAAATATTGGCGATATCATTTTAAAGTCTTCTACTTTAAAATGTATAATATACGTCTGAATTGTCAATATAAATGAGTTAGATTAAATAAATTATTAGAAGAATTTTTTTACTTAGCAACAACATTTTTGTGTATTTTAGTAGTATTTTGTATTTTCACAACGAAACCCAATTTGGGCTTCGAAACGTTAATAAAATCATTTGTTGGTAAAATTGTGGCTTATTTCCCATTAAAAGTAATTGAATATACAATGGTATAACGCTCGGAGATGGAGTTATCCGAAGTTTTGGAGGGAAAAGACAAAATCTTCTTAAGGGGCCTCCTAGCTTGGGTTGCCTGGGGCCTCAAGATTCCTAATCTGGGACTGATCATAATCATTCTTTTAATGAGCAGTTTCAAATTGTTCATTCAAAATCAAAACGTTAAGCTATCTTCATTAGAATCTATGGAAATAATACAGATAATAAATTAAAAAATACAGATAAAATTTTGAATAACCAACTTGAAACAAACAGCTCCCCACTCCTCAACCTATTCAGTTAGAGACTTTAAAGTATAGACGTATAGTAAAATGAATAGTTTATTTCAGAAAGGGGTCAAGTGACAAATCTTGACAAAACGAGTGCAAAAAATTAATTTTTTTTTCTTAAACAAATTAGCAAGATACATTTTTAAAAAATACAACACTTTTTGACAAATACTCCAGGTTGTTAGGTAGAATTTTTATTTTATATAAATTGATTGTTTGTTGAATGTAAACAGTGTGTAAACTTGATTTTTGAAGTGAAAACTTCTTTAGGCACGTTGTGCACTTTCTTTGGATAGGGGAAAAAGCATTGAATTCGCGACCGTCATCGCGACCCTCATCGCGACCGTCATTGCGACCGTCATTGCGACCGACATCGCCCATGCTATATATTATGTGTATGTATATATACATTGTGTAGACGTATTTAAATTTATAATAAATCTAAAACCTATTTTACGATGGGGAAAAAAGATTAATTTCGCGACCATCATAGCGACCGTCATCTCTTCGGCGAAATAAATTTTGTATATATATATATATATATATATATATATATATATATATATATATATATATTAATTTATTATGTGTATGTATATATAAATTGTATAGAAGTATTAAATTTAAAATAAATATAAAACCTATTTTGCGATGGGGAAAAAAGATTAATTTCGCGACCATCATAGCGACCGTCATCTCTCCGGCGAAATAAATTTTGTAGGTACATATATATTTTTTATGTGTATGTATATATAAATTGTGTAGAAGTATTAAAATTTAAAATAAATGTGAAACCTATTTTTGGATGGTGAAAAAGGATTTATTTCGCGAACGTCATAGCGACCGTCATCTCTTCGACGAAATAAATTTTGTACTTTTCTATATTATGTGTATCTATACATAAATTGTATAGAAGTATTTAAATTTAAAATAAATGTAAAACCTATTTTTCGATAGAAAAAAAGGATTTATTTCGCGACCGTCATCGCGACCGTCATCTCTTCGGCGAAATAAATATTTTGTACGTACCGTTGTACTGAAAACTTCTTTAGGGACGTTGTGCACTTTTTGGATAAGGAAAAATTATTAAATTAGCGACCGTCATCGCTTCGACGAAATAAATTTCTTAAGTAAAAACTTTTTTAGGGACGTTGTGCACTTTTTGTATGGAGGAAAAGTATAGAATTAGGGCCGTAATCGCTTCGACGAAATAAATATTTAAAGTGAAACTTATTTAGGGACGTTGCGCACTATTTCGATGTAAAAAAGTAATAAATTAGCAACTATCATCGCTTCGACGAAATAAATATTTGAAGTGAAAACTTCTTGAGGGACGTTGTTTACTTTTGGATGGGGAAAATTATTAAATTAGCGACCGTTATCGCTTCGACGAAATAAATTTTTGAATTGAAAATTTCTTTTTGGTCATCACTTCGCTGAAATCAATTTTGTACATATATAAATTATGTGTATGTATACATAAATAGCATAGGGCATACGCATCGCGCATATCGTATATGATATAGGTACAGCACTTCTTTTAGGATGTGGTAAAAGCATTGAGCTCGTAATGTATATACTATAAGAAGTTTTCACTTCTGTCGGCACTCCCACGAGTGCCTTCAATTTTTTTTTAAGTAGATACTTGTGACTTGACCCCTTTCTGAAATAAACGATTCATAATACATCACTTGAGAATTGCACTGTCGAAACAGCAGTAGTGCCATTAACTTAAAATAAATTTTGTGGGAATATTGAAAACAAAAGTTTTATATTTAAAGTTAGACAAATTAAATAGGTCCTTTCAGAAATAGTTTGTGGACGTCAATGGCCACCAGCTATTGTAATTAATCTTATAGAAAATCGATTTCCCCCGAAACATTTTCCAGAAAATTCATTCGTTAACTTGTTGCAAAATTTGTTTTTTGTCGACGAGTGGTTTTTCAGTTTTTCACAGTTGGCAACACTTTTCTGCCAGTTGACGAAGAGATGTGATGATGCCCGTTTGAAATATACCCGAACGGTCTTTTGTCTTCGGTTTCCGAAACGTCAATTTGCTGTTAAAGAATTCGACCGTTTTTTGTAATTACAGTCAATCTTTGTTGATTTTATTTTCTTTTTTTTACAAAATTTAATAACTTTAATATTATTGTGTACTGCGTACAGGGTCTGGATGGTATGTTTTGAAAACAAAGGGTCTAGCTGGTTAGTGAAAAAGGCGTCCAGCGATATTCCAAAAATAAAAATACCCTGCTATTCTACATCAAAAAGTACTCCTCCAAAAAAATTTTTAGACCCCTAGCCCCACTCCTAACTCCCCAAAAAATGTAAACCTGTTTTTTGGTTTTTTGGCCATATCTTTGGTTCTGATCATCATAGAAACTTCTTTTTTCTTTTTCGTTTTACAGGATTTTGTATTGCCTATGCCTATGGCATAATATCTTTTTTCAAAATTTTTGGCGCTATTTTTGGTACCGTTAGGCAGAAGAAGTATAGAACGCCCAAGTAAAAGATGGAATGACAATTTAGAGATAGAATGAAACGCACCGTTGAAGAAAAACAGGCAGTACTGCCTATATGAAAGAAAAAGAAGAAGAAAGAAGAAGATATTCGTAAACAAACCTTAACAAAACAACTGATATGTCACATATTTTGTGAACACAAATTTTGCCAAACTTGTGGTGTTTTTCGTTTTTCGTTTTTGGGTTGGCAAAATGTGATAATATCGTACTATTCTGAACAAAAGCATTAAAAAAGGTATTTACTAAACAATGAACTAATACCAGTTAATAAATTTCGTTGCACGGGTAATTTGGTAAGTTGAAAAACACGGTTCTAAGCTCAGGTTAAACAATTCTCTCAGATTTCGCGAGCAGATTATTTATCAATAATAATCATTATTTTCTATTATCAAAACCCAGTAAAAGTTTGCTAACTAGTCTTTCCCTTAATTGATGGTATTCGGTACTTCACATTTTAGCCTACTTAATCGACCTTGATTTACATTTACCACTAAGAAATATTCTGGTACTATGTACATATTATATAGATATTTTTAACTCACTGGGATTTCCATATGGTCGTACCTACTTAACGCACCAATGCGGGTGTTAAAAACAATGCAACGATTATGTAAGAATCGAGAACACCGTCAACCGCTTGATAAAACAATAAAAAAGTACGTTCCTAATAATAGCTACAGAATAAATAAACATTTCAGTACTTTACCAGTCTACGATGTTCGGTACTTTCTTCTGTCTGTCGAAAGTGTCAATATTTACAAGGTTTTTCTGGTGCATAATAAAGCGTTATGAGTATAATATTATGATCTTATCTTTATTGTGGTTTTATTGAACTTTTAGCGGAAGACTTAAAAATAAAATTTTATTTCGTATAATTTTATACATATTTGGAATAAAATTCGAAAGAAAAGTAATGAGAGTAATACTAGGCCCCAACATGACAAGAGAAGGTAAGAAAAGACTTAAAACGAATATGGAAATAAAAAAACGAACTAAAGAGAGGAGGCATAGTCAGATCTACTGTATCTAGAGATTACAATTGCTGGATCCAGCATCCAGCAATACAGCTGGATCCAGCGCTTTTTTTTACATGCTGGATCCGCAAACATGTCAAATTCGAAATAAGTTACTGTCTTCATTAGCCTCTTTATTCAAAGCCGTGAGTCGGCAACTTGCCATTCTATGACGCTAGCAGTAGCTCAGTATGCTGAAAAGCTTCTACAGCCTAAAAGTTTGCATCGATAAAGCGTGGCTACACATTGATTCTGAGATAAATTTTCTGCTGGCGAATGGTCAATAATCAGTGAGTTGATCGCCACTTTTTAACCGGTGAAACTGGCTGTAAAAGCTCTTTGCAGATGAGAGTTGACTTTGATAACGGCCGACACAACCATGAAATTTGCCTTAGACAAACTAAATAGCCAGGACTCTAGCCTTAGTGCCGTATCTTTTCCATATATATTTTATATGCAACCTTTAGTTAGCCCTATTCTTCTATTTCATTTCATTCATTAAGCATCACAATCCCTATGGATTATAGCTAACGCGATGGCGTTTAAAATCCTATTCTTGGGTGGGGTGGATTAGTCCTCTATCATTTTATAGCTTGCTGTGTGTCTTTGCTGTTCTCGTGACTTTTATCCATTTCTTCCTGTCCTTGCACTGAACTTTCCAGTCTTTCACATTCAGTGCTTTTATGTCTTCTTCTACATCATCCAGCCATCTTCTTCTAGGCTTTCCTCTACACCTGGGCCATAGTGGTGTCCAGTTAGTTATCCTTCTCAACATATCTGATTGTGGGCGTCTCTGTATATGTCCTATCCATTCTAAGCGAAGCGAATTTATGTATCTGACTATATTTTCTCTCTTTAATTCTTCCTCAATTTCGGCATTTGTTTTCATTCGTATTTCTCCCTCTCTTGTTACATTGTGGCCCAGTAGTGTTCTCATTGTTTTTCTTTCAAATTTCAGAAGACTATCTTCTTCTTTCTTGTTAATCGTTGTTGTTTCCATCCCATATGTAACAACAGGTCTTATTAAGGTCTTATAGAGGTACCAACAGGTATCTTGGTTCTCTTGCTCAGGGTCTTGCTTCTCAGCAGATTTCTATTCATTCCATATGCTTTTTTGCCTTTTGCAGAATTCTTTCCTCTGTTCTCTCCTTTCCAGTTTTCCCTATTGTTGCTCCCAAGTAGCTAATTTGTTGTGTCATCCTTCCCTAGCGTCATTTATTTTGTTTTGTGCTGGTTTATCTGTAGCCCTATTCTCTTCGCTTCCTTATCTAATTTTTCAACGGCTTTTATAAGTGTCATCTTCGTCTTCGCTCTTATGACTAGATCGTCTGCATATGCTACTAGTTGAAGTTGATCTGTAATAATGTTTTTGTTTGCAAAGTTTGTCCTCCTTATTATTACTTTTAACATCAGGTTAAATAGTGTCGGTGAGATAGAGTCACCTTGTTTCACGCCTTTGTTTATATTGATTTCGTTAGAAGTTGTTCCGTTGAAGCTGATCTTTGCTGTGGTGTTCTTTAGGCTCACTGTTAGCATATGCTCTAGCTCTTCCATCATTTTCGGTCGTTTAATTGTGTCAAAACCGCTTTTGAAATCTATGAATATTAGGTGTATTTCTCTGTTATATTCGCTCGATTTTTGGATTATTTGCTCCACTGTATGTATGGAGTTAATTGTCGATCTCCCCGGTCTGAACCTGTTTTGGTATTCTCCTAATATTCGTTCAGCGCATACTTTAAGTCTCATGTTTATGATTTTTGCTAAATTTTATATGCGGTGTTCGATAAAGTTATTGCTCTGCAATTCTCGCACTCCTCCCGATCTCCTTTTTTATTTTATTATTCATCTATAGTTATGGCATAAATTTTTATCGTCTTTTTTGTGAATTTGGCAAAGTGTGTCTTCGGTTCATTCTTTCGGTATTCTTGTTCCCATATTTCTTTCAGCAATTTCTCCAAATGCTTTATAAGTACTGGACCTCCATATTTGAACATTTCAGTTCTTACTTCGATCTAATCGAATATTAACTCAGAATAAAACTTTTAAAATTTATAGACCTGGATCCCTCGTACCAAAAAAAGTTGATTAATCGCAAGCTGAAAATTTGTTAATAGCTTATCGGTGTCTAGTCGGACAAACTTTCATGTACGGGAACATTGGAACAGGGGAAGTTTTAATTGTGGAACAGTTTAAAAATTTGGAACGTCAGATTACGAAAACGTCCCATGTATTTTATCGGACAGAACATCTAATTGATTTAATACCCTTTCATTAAACGACATATCATGCAAAAATCAGACCGCTATTACTAACCAACATGATTCCTGTCATTTGCCATGTTCTTCGTGTTCCACTCATTAAAATGCTCAGTTGGTGATAAACACCAGTCTGATTTTTGCATGAGAGTTTAATGAAATGGTAACAAATCAATTGGAAGTTATGTCGAACAAAATACATGGAACGTTTTCGTAATCTGACGTTCCAAATTTTTAGCCTGTTCCACAATTAAAACTTCCCCTGTTCCAGTGTTCCCATACATCAAAGTTTGTCCGACTAGACACCGTTAAGCTACTAACAAATTTTCAGCTTGCTATTAATCAACTTTTTTGAGTACGAGGGATCCAGGTCTATTAGCCATTTTGCGTGAAACGTAAAAAAGCGTACAAAATGCGTAAAAATCAACCTCGACATCGTCATCGAGTATCCTCTTGTAACGCGAATTTTATTTATGGTCGTTAATTTGTCGAACACGACGACCGACGTAGTGGCATTGCATAACACTTATTGGTTTTTTTGTTTGTGTCACTGAACTTGACTCGCCGAAGATTCATCATTACTGCAACATAGCTGCAATATATCCTGCAGACGTAAACAGTGACACAGTTCTACCTATATTTCACAACTTCGATCACGTAGAAATGTATTTTGCAGGGCCGAACCCATCAAAAATGTGTCTCTTTTTCGACCAATAGGCGATTTTTATCTATATAGCTATTCTATTACAGCTCTTTTTAACGAAAGGCGTTAGACAGAACACAAATTAAAATCAAAACTAAAAGAAAAGAAAGTAATATAGGGAAATGTAATCCAGTCCAGTTATAATCCAGCAAACTCTCTAGTCCTAAATGTGTATTTTTGTGAGCTTTCCTTCATTCATTAAGCGTTACAATCTCCAAAGATTATAGCTAACGCCATGGCGATCAAAATCCTATTCTTGGGTAAGATGGATTACTCCTCTGTCATTGCTTGTATCTTTGCTGCTGTCGTGACTCTTTTCCATTTCTTCCTGTCCTTGCACTGAACTTTCCAGTATGTGACATTCATTACTCATACTCATACGTTTTCTTCTACATCATCCAGCCATCTTCTTCTAGGTCTTCCTTTATACCTGGACCATAGTGCTGTCCAGTTAGTCATCCTTCTCAACATATCTGATGTGTGGGCGTCTCTGTTAATTCTTCTTTAATTTCGGCATTTGTTTTCATTATTATTTCTACCTCTCTTGTTATATTGTGGCCCAGTATTCTTCTCATTATTTTTCTTTCAAATTTCTGAAAGCTATCTTCCTCTGTCTTGTTAATCGTCGTTGTTTCCCACCCATATATAACAACAGGTCTCATTATGGTTTTATACAGGTTCGTCTTTGTTCTCTTACTTAGAGTCTTGCTTCTCAGCAGATTTCTATTCACTCCATATGTTTTTTGCCTATCAGAATTCTTTACTCTGTTCCCACTTTTCCAGTTTTCCCTATTGCTACTCCCAAGTAGCTAAAAGAGGATACAGTTTCAAATTTGTGGTTCTGTGGTATTAGATACTTCTGAGTTGATGTGATGTCCTTTACTATGGTGATGTATATGGTTTTGTGCTAGTTTTATCTCTAAGCCTATTCTCTAGCCCTATTCTTTTCGCTTCTTTATCTAACTATTCAACTACTTTTATAAGTGTCATCTTACAAAAGCAGAGGACTAGATCATCTGCATAATCTACCAGTTAAAGTTGATCTGTAGTAATGTTTGCAAACATTGTCCTCCTTCTTATATCATACTTCCAATATCAGGTTAAATATTGTCGTTGAGATAGAGTCAATTTGTTTCACGTCTTTATTTACATGGACCTCCTTATAAGTTGTTCCGTTGAAACTTATTTTGCTGTGGGGTTCTTTAGGCTCAGTGTTTTCTGAGATTCTGTTGTATTCTCTAGATTTTTGAATTATTTGCTCCACTCTCCACTGTATGTATGGAATTAGTTTTCAATCTATTTAGCTACCCGTAAAGTAAATTTACATCAACAGAAATCAATATCATTCACACTGGATTAAATCCCAAGAAGTCCGAAGCATATGACGTAATTACCAAAAGAATCATAAAAAGGAATTACCAAAAAAGCCCTACTTTACCTTAGACAACTAAATAACGTCGAATTAAGAGCAGTATATTTTCCTCTAGTTTGGAGATTGGACATTATTCAGTGCCACGAATACACAGAAAATTGTCAATGGGCAATTTTCTATAAAGCCGGCCTCAAACGACTCGTGTACTTCGCAAGTACAGAATTATTCGCCTACTTGGAAAGTATGCGAGTTTGCGATTGCAATGACAAACAGGGCACTCACACGACGTGTACAATTTACAAGTACGCGAGCGTAAACATTTGGCTTAACGACCATGACAAATGAATCAGTGGTGTGATTACTTATAAATAGACCAAGACATTTAGGAAAAAATAAATCGATATTTAAATACAGCATATAGAAAGTTACAACTTTTCTCATTGTGTTCTGGATGACACCAGTAAAAAAGTCAACAATAGAAAAATGGCTGGAAATGCATAGTTGCATTTTAAAGTGCATGATATGCATCCAAAAGTGCATAAACATGTCAAAATAAGTGTATTAGGACCAGATTTTGTTACTCGGGGGTTTTTGGGTAGCTGAGGACGAATACGCCATCAGAACTGACCATCGGGGCACCTGGTATCCAGGTTCACTGCTAAGGCACGTCATCTAGAATTTAGAGGGTTTTCGGCACTAATTTTATGCAAACAGATTACTCGGGAGTTTTTGGGGTAGCTGAGCAAAAATACGCCATCAAAACCGACCCCTCGTTGCACCTGATGCCCAAAAACCCTCGAAACTCCTGAAAATAATATGCCTTAGCATTATGTACCAGGTGCTCGGTGGGTCGGTTCTGATGGCGTATTCGTATTCAGCGACCCCAAAAACCGCCTACTTAATCTATTTGCATGCATGCAGTGCTGAAAACCTTAAAAACCCCAGAAGATGACGTGCCTTAGAAGTGACCACGGGCACAAGGTGCTCCGGGGGTCGGTTCTGATGAAGTATTCGTGTTCAGCAGCACCCAAACCCCCGTATAATCCGTTTGCATTAATTTAGTACCAAAATCCCTCGAAACTCCAGAAGATGACGTGCTACAGCAGTGACACTGAGCAATAGGGGCTACGGGAGTCGGTTTTGATGGAATATTCGAATTCAGCGACTTCACAAACCTCCAAGTAAACTTGCATCAATTTAGGGCCGTTAGCCCTCGAACCTCCAGATGACGTGCCCTAGCAGTGACCCTGGGCACCAGGTGCTCCGGGAGTAAGTTCTGATAGCGTAGTCATGTTCAGCGACTTCAAAAACCTCGCGAGTAACAAATTCTTGGCCCTTAATATGCTTATTTTGACATGTTTATGCACTTTTTAATGCATGCTAAGAAAAGCAATTATTAATTAGGCATTTCTACCCATTTTTCTATTGTAGACTTTTTTCCTGACATCATCCTGAACACAATGAAAAACTAGAAAGTCTCTAGGTGGTGTATTTAAAGATCGATTTATTCCGGTGTTTTTAGTGCTAAATGCACTGGTCTAAATGAATAGTCGCAGTAAATGCCAATTATTTATATACATTTCGTTTGACCGCCTCTGCAAGTATAGACAAGTATGTACTTCGCAAGTGTACGAATAATCGTGATCCCTTTGACTCAGGTCATTTTCACCGACAACAGTTGGAAGACGAACGAGTGGCAACGAGTGACAAATAGTTGTACGAGTAACCCACTCAGACGACATGGCAAGTATACGCAAGTGGCTTATTATTCGCCAAGTAGACGAGTCGTTTGAGTCCGGCTTAATACGTTTTTTTTTTAATATTGTTAAATATTGTAGACACAATTAAATTTACTTATTGTAATTATATTACAAAGGGATGTCTCAAGGGGCGATGGAGCGTGCTATGTTGGGAGTTTCACTACCAGAGAAGATCCCAAACCGCCAGCTACGACAAAGGTCAAGAGTGGTTGATGCAGTAGAGAGAATAGCAACACTGAAATTTAACTGGGCAGGTTACGTGGCTCGAATGACAGATAACAGATGGACAAAGCGGATACTGCAATGAAGACCAAGAGATGATGCTTACCGAAGCGCACCAACACGTTGGACTGATGATCTCAAACGTTATCATAGGAATCGGATGCAAGAAGCACAATATCGAAATAGATGTAAAATTATGAGGGAAATATTTGTCCTCCTCCTCCTTCTCCTCAGTCGTTTCCTCATTGCTGAGTGTCGTGATTCCCTATAATACGAGCAACTATCTCTTTCCATCGGCTTCTGTCCTGAGCTTCCCTTATGAATTCAGAGAATTTTTTCCACTGGCTTTCTGTACTTGATCCGTCCATCGAGTAGGTGAGCGACCTCTACTTCTGCGCCCTTCAACGTTTCCCGAAATTATAATTCTCTCAAGATTATCATCACTCCTTCTTGCAATATGGCCGAAAAATTTTAAGACGGTGGAGAGGCAAATAGAGGAAAGTCGAGTCCGAGTCTGAGTATTAAGCTCTTGGAGGATTGAGTGATTTGTTCTGTGTTCCGTCCATGAGTTCCGAAGCATTCTTCTCCAGCACCACATTTCAAAGGCGTCATTCCTTTTTCTGTCGTCCGATTTCATTGTCCATGTTTCGGATCCGTAATTAAATATGGGAAAAATTAAGGCACGTACTTGTCGTATTTTGGTGTTCTTCGACAAGGAGCGATCTTTTCAGATTTTCGATAATCGACTCATAGCGTTTTTGGCCATGCTTATTCTCCTACGTATTTCAGTTTCACAAGATCCTGTATTACTGATGTAGGATCCTATAGATAATTAAACTCGTTAACCACTTCAAACTGGTCTAAGGCTCCTGTTGTCTGAAGTGAATTTGAATAATCTACTATCATAATTTTTGTTTTTTGTTTATTGATCTTGAGACCACATCTATTGCTTTCGGCTTCCACTATCTGCAGCAGGCTGGACATTTCTTCTTCGGATGCAATTATTAATGTTGTATCATCTGCATGTCTGAGATTTTAGATCTTCTTTCCAATATTTGTCCAGCAGTGGACAAACCAGGATTGGATGATGAATTATATTACAGATTGTAAATATGTATATTGGGATTTTAATTTAAAAAAATTATAGTAAATACTGTGGTTTTAGTCGTCTTTCTCCAATTATGTTACATACAAACAGTTGTTAATTTCCATGATAATCTAGTCAGTCTCTGTAGTGCTAAGCCAATATCTTCTATTCTAGAATATACCACCCTGTTCGTTTCAACTGCGGTGAAAAACACCTTTTACCTTAATAACGTAAGTTGTGCACCTCCACTGAATGGAAGTTATCTTTGAGGTAGTGGGAAACTGTGTTTACATGTAAATTACGTTTGTATATATAGGAAGAAGACGAATTTATTGTTGAATAAAATTGTAAACCGTAGCGGTAAAAGTGATATAACAAAACGCATTGCAAAATGTATTTTAAATGTTTTGTTTGTTTGTTTGTGCTAGTTGTTGTTTTTAATATTGTTTCTTGCAGACCTTCTCTGGGTAAGTTTTTCAATAAATTATTATTTTTTATCGTGTATTTGTACTCTGGGCTAATTAGCAAAATTCATGGAAAAGTTATTTACCAGCAATTTTATTACTGGAATCGAATTATAAGATCCTATATATTAATAATATAGGTATGCAAAGTCCGCAGATAGTGTGCTACTTTTTTTATAAACAAAATGGCGCCGACAAATCGTATTTTTTTCAATTATTGCTCTATAACTCCAAAGATTTTAACTTTACAACAAAAACACCCAAATAAAAATTCACCGCAATCAAATTCTGCATAGAGATATGTTTTTCACGATTTGCTCCGACAAAAATTTTCCTCGGAAAATGCGGGTTTTCCTAACAAAAACTATAATTTTCAAATAAAGTTTTAGGTAAGTAATTATTAATCAATAATTAAATAACTTAGTGACATCAAAGATTTCTTGGTACAGATTGTAATTCCAGAAGCTGGTGAAAATTAAACGAATATTTTAGCAACAATTCAATTGTTAATTAACAATTTACGATCGCAATAATAACCAAAATAATCATGATATATTGATCAAACTTATAAAGATTATAAAGATGAGATGCTTGTTTAATATTTTATCGACAAAATATAAATTTTTCTTTTTTTTGCATAATCTTTAAATTTTGAAAAAAAAATAGTTATAATACGTTGGTCTAATTAGTAAAGTACAAAGAAAGGTTACTTACCAGCAATTTTATTGCTTTAATCGAATTATAAGATCCTATATATTATTAATATAGGTATGCAAAGTCCACAGATAGTGTGCTACTTTTTTTATAAACAAAATAGCGCCAACAAATCGTATTTTTTTCAATTATTGCTCTATAACTCCGAAGATTTTAACTTTACACCAAAAATACTCAAATAAAAATTCACCCCAATTTAATTCTACATAGAGGCATGTTTTTCCCGATTTGCTCCGACGAAAATTTTCCTCGAAAAACGTGGGATTTCCCAACAAAATCTCGAATTTTCAAATAAATTTTTTGGGCCAGTAATTATTTATCAATAATTATATAGCTTGGTGAAATAAAAGCTTTCTTGGTATAGATTATAAATTCAGAAGTCGGCTAAATGAAACGAATATTTTAGCAACAATTCAATTGTTAATTAACAATTTACAGTCGCAATAACAACCAAAATAATCATGAGACATTGATCAAACTTAGAAAGATTATAAAGGTGTGATGCCTATTTAATATTTTGTCGACAAAATATAAATTTTTCATTTTTTTGCATAATCTTTAAATGTTTAAAAAAAATTGTTATAAACACATTAACATTTCTTAGAAATTGTTTATTATATTCTAATTTTAAAAAATATTTAAAATGCGTATTTCATAGGTCTTGAAAATGAATGCTTTAAAAAAATTTTTCAACCATTTACAAAAAAGTTAGGAAACAGCAAAATAAATATACGATAACTTCATTGTTTATAATTTGTTTTAATTGTTTCAAAGCTTAAAAGTAAGTCTATGGTACAATCTAATTACTCACAAAGAATGTTAAAAATTAGTGCAATTGTTATATTTTAATCAAAGATTAAAAATACTTTTTTTTTTGTAATTTTTAGCGCGATAGTAGGTTAGTATTAGGTTAGGATTAGTAGGCTTGATATAGAGCCGGAGATAAAATGTTCACTCGAACCGACTGACACGCTTAAACTCGCGCGAGTTGTATATGTGGGCAGGTAGCTACGGTACTGTATTATTCTACTTTCGCGCGTGTAAATTACAAAAAAATATATTTATAATCTTTAATTAAAATATAACCATTAAGCTGATAATCGATATTGTTTTATAAATAATTAACTTGTACTTTAAACTCACTTCTACGCTTTGAAAGAATTAAAAAAAATTATTAACACCGTAGTAATCGTATGTATACTTTGCTGTTTCATAACTTTTTGCAAATGGTTGCAAAAAAGTTTTAAAGCATTCATTTTCAAGATATTTGAAATGCGCATTTTAGCTAATTTTTAAAATTATAATATAATAAAAACTTTCTGAGAAACGTTAATTTGTTTATAACTTTTTTTTTTAACATTTAAAGATTATGCAAAAAAATAAAAAATTTATATTTTGTCGACAAAATGTTAAATAGGCATCTCATCTTTATAAGATTTCAAAGTTTGATCAGTGTATCATAATTATTTTGGTTATTATTGCGACCGTAATTTAATAATTAACAATTGAATTGTTGCTAAAATATTCGTTTAATTTTGACCAGCTTCTGGAACTATAATCTAAACCAAGAAGGCTTTTAAGTCACCAAATTATTTAATTATTGGTAAATAATTAATTATCTAAAACTTTATTTGAAAATTAAAGATTTTGTTGGGAAAACCCGCATTTTCCGAGGAAAATTTTCGTCGGAGCAGATCGGGAAAAACACGTCTCTATGAAGAGTTTAATCACGGTGACTTTTTATTTGAGTGTTTTTGTTGTAAAGTTAAAATCTTCGCAGTTATAGAGCAATATTTTAAAAAAAAAACACGATTTTCGGGCGCCATTTTGTTTATAAAAACGTAGCACACTATCTGAGGACTTTGCATACCTATATTATTAATATATAGGATTCTATAATTCGATTCCAGCAATAAAATTGCTGGTAAATAACTTTTCCCAAAAATGGCCTATTCTCCGATAATCAGCCCAGACTATTGGGAATACGAGTATACTTATGGTATTTAAAAATATCGTATCTTATTTGAAAATGAATGCCCTTATGAAATTTATTTCTGAAGATGTAACTTCTATATCCTCAGTGATTCAGTTTCGTTGAAGAAACTAAGCATTTCAGTATCAACACAATTGACAAAGTTTGATATGAATTATTTCTCCTAGGAAGTATTTTGATAATATTGTTCGAATATGTTCGTTATGTTCAAAACGTTCATAGATTTTATATCACTTGTGTGTATGTTTTTTTATTTACACAAAACTACATCAACCATGAAAGACTTTTAGAGGGTTTTGAATGATTAGGTATAACCGTGTGTACATATACAAATAAACATCTTCTTCTTTCTCATAATTTTTAGTGCCTTTCAGGACGTCGGCTGTAGGGTTCCACCTTTTGTCAATTTCTTCCATGCACTTCTATTGGTGGCCAGGTTCTTCATATCTCTTTTATTCATGTCTCTCTTCTCACCTAGATCATGGATTTGGTCTATCCATGTCTTCCTCGGCCTTCCCTATGGAAGGTCGAGGAACATACAGATCAACGAAATTATTAACTAAAAAATTATTACATTTTATTAAATAAATTTATATCTGCAAGATATTCTCTTGTATTGGATAAGTTTCGTTCAATCTATTATTAGGTTGACTTGATTTTTCTGAAATGATATCGATGCTTGTTTCATACATAAAGTGGACATTAAGTAAAGACGTGATAAATTGTTATCAGACATCCACAGTATAAACAATCTGGTGGTAGCTATTTCGTCAATAAAGGCTAGAGGGATAATGCATATTGTTATGACAGTTCCGTAGATTGTTCCTACATAGAAAGAGTCCCTCGACGTGAAAGAAGAAGTAGTCACGTACGAGAATATTCTGGATGTCATGGAATAACCCAGAAATGTCTGGTGACATCTAGAACGTCAGAAAACTATATAAACATTATGTGTTTGACATTCTATAGTTCAGTTGTAATTGAGTATTTAAAGTTGATAGTTGTCATTGAGTTTGTATTGTAATTGAAGTTAAATAAAGTATTTTAAAGAAGTTGTAACATTGGCGACAGCGGTGGGATAAGAAGACATTAAGTAATTTGTATATGGTCAATACAAGATCTACTAAATTCGAGAAAGAAATGGATACATCCGGACCCCCAGAATGGTTTTTAAAAATGGAAGAGTTAAAAGAGAAACGTAGGCAAGAAGAGAAAGAAAATGAAGAGAAACGTAGGCAAGCAGAGAAAGAAAATGAAGAGAAACGTAGGCAAGAAGAGGAGGAGAGGCGTAGACAAGTAGAGGTAGAAATAATAAATAGTTTGTCACAAATTCAAGAAAGTTTTACATTAGAGGTAAGTCAAATTAATAGTAGAATAGACACATTAGAAGAAAAACAAAGCTATTTAGATAATAAACTAGAACAGCAACAAAATGATTTAAAGCAACAACAAGATAATTTAAAATCTAGTTAAGAAAGACAAATAGTTATGTTAGAACGAAAAATTAATACCCAAGCTTCTTTATCTCGTATTGTTTCAGTAACGAATGTCGAATCTGAAACAGCCCCTTCATCTTCACATCCCCTAAATCTTCTTGAATCAGGCACAATCAGAAATAGCAAAATTTTGAAACCACCCACCTTCGATGGCCAAACAGCATGGGAAACGTATCGTTTCCAATTTGAAGCTGCAGCTAAAGCAAATGGCTGGACTGAAAGAGAAATGGCAGCTTCCTTGGTGGTGTCGCTTCGAGGTCAGGCAGCAACCGTCCTTCAATTTCTTCCTCAGGATTCACCTAGTTATGACTCACTTGTTCAAGCTTTAGAAACAAGATATGGTCAGCAACATCTGAAGCAGGTTTTTCAAAGTCAGCTGAAAGTTCGATATCAAAAACATAATGAGAGCCTGCAAGAATTTGAAGCCGATATTAAAAGATTATTACATTTGGCATATCCTCAGGCACCAAGAGATTTTCTGGAACAAATCGGTATACAGGCTTTCATAGACGTACTGCATGATATCGAAATGCAACAGGCTCTGCGATTACAATACCACAAAACGCTAGATAAAGCACTAATCTCAGCTCAGGAGTACGAAGCGACGAAAAATATTTCTAGATCTCTTCCACAATTAAAAGAAATAAGATTTACAGAAAATAAGCAAGTCACAACCACAGATAATGAACAACTAGTTTTATCCCAGATATTAAGCTTACTACAAAATATCCAACAAAAACCTCGAAATGAAAACAGAAGATGTTTTAACTGCGGAAGAATGGGACATCTAGAATCCAATTGCAGAAGCCGATCCCAAGCACGAAAAGAAGAATACAAGAATGAGATCAGAAGGTCCCCTAGTTCGACATCCAGAAGCCTGTCGCAAAGTCTCACTAGAAATGATGGTAGATGGTCACTAAGAAACAGATTTCCTACAACTGACCATAGAAAGGAAGAAAATACACTGGAAATTGAAGTTAGCCATTTGAAGGAACAACTAGCGATTAGTAAAAATAAAATAGAAAGATTAAGAGAACAGGTGACAATATTGCAAGAAGAGTGTAAGGTAATTCAAAATAATGCAAAAACTACACAGTCCAATCTGGAAAACGAATGTCAAAAACTGATGAAAGAGAAGAATGTGTTAAATAAACAATTTCAAGAATACCAAAATGCATTAAATGAATTACAAGTTCAAAGCCAACGTCAGCTAGCACAAAAAGAGAGCGTAACTGAAGAAGTAAGTCTCTGCATGACCACGGTTGAACAGGAAGAAGATAATGATCAGACTTCCCTGGAAAACATTAAGAAGAGTCAAAAGAAAGATAATGACTTAAGAGTCATACGAGAATGGCTTAGAAATGGAGTAAGACCTCTTTGGCAGGAAATATCTAAATATAGTCGAATTATAAAGGCGTACTGGGCTCAATGGGAATCTTTGCATCTTTCGAATGGTCTATTATATCGGAAGTGGGAAAGTCCCGATGGAGTACGTATAGTTCAACAAGTGGTACTGCCAAAATCACACATTAAAAGTGTGTTGCAAGAACTTCATAGCAGCCTGTCTGGAGGACATTTTGGGGTAAAAAGAACACTGGCCAGGGTTCGAGACAGATTTTATTGGATCAATTGTCGCCGAGATGTAGAAGAATGGTGTAAGAAATGCGACTTATGTAACGGTAGAAAAGGCCCTAGAACAAGAAGTCGTGGTAAAATGGCACAATATCTTTCCGGAGAGCCTTTTGAACGACTTGCAGTTGATATTCTCGGTCCACTTCCAACGACAGAGAGAGGTAACAAGTACTTAATGGTTGCAATGGATTATTTTTCAAAATGGCCTGAAATTGCACCTCTTCCTAATCAAGAAGCGACGACTGTAGCAGAAGCATTCATAACACACGTCGTATCAAGACATGGAGTTCCTTTAGAGTTGCATTCTGATCAGGGACGACATTTTGAATCCGAATTATGGCAAGAATTAATGAAAATCTTGGGTATTAAGAAAACTCGAACTACGCCTCTCCACCCACAATCAGACGGAATGATCGAAAGACATAATAGAACTATTTGTCAATACCCCTCAATGTTTGTTGCTGATAATCAAAAAGATTGGGATACCCTAATACCTCTATTCCTGTTAGCCTACAGAAGTTCTGAACATGAAGCAACCGGTTATTCTCCATCAATGATGATCACCGGAAGAGAAATGAAGCTTCCTCAAGATCTTATTTTCGGAAAATTGCCTACCTGTGAAGAAGAACCTTCATCCCTGACGTACCTAGAAAGCTTAAGAGAAAAACTGGAAAAAGTCCACGAATTTGCTCGTAAAAGTTTGAAGCTTCAAAGTGATAAAGCCAAGTCCAGGTTCGATGTGCAAGCTACAGGGACAACTTTCGAAAGAGGTGATCCAGTATGGCTATACAATCCCACACGCAAGAAAGGACTTTGTCCGAAACTTCAACGAAACTGGGAAGGCCCGTACACCGTCTTAAAGAAAATAAATGAGCTGGTCTACCGCATCCAGTTTTCAGCGAGAAGTAAACCCAAGGTAGTTCACATTGAGAGATTAGCTCCATATCATGGAACTGATCCACCCTGTTGGCTTCAACCAGACCCTGATAGACCAGTTATTCGAGGCGAATAACTATAAAGGTGGGAGCAGTGTTATGACTGTTCCGTAGATTGTTCCTACATAGAAAGAGTCCCTCGACGTGAAAGAAGAAGTAGTCACGTACGAGAATATTCTGGATGTCATGGAATAACCCAGAAATGTCTGGTGACATCTAGAACGTCAGAAAACTATATAAACATTATGTGTTTGACATTCTATAGTTCAGTTGTAATTGAGTATTTAAAGTTGATAGTTGTCATTGAGTTTGTATTGTAATTGAAGTTAAATAAAGTATTTTAAAGAAGTTGTAACATTATGTTCTCTTCTTTTTTCTGTGAGCTGAAGCCAGATACTGATAGAAGTCTTGATCTCTTTGGGCTTTGAGCTCTTTTGATCACAATAATGTTTCCAAATTTAATAGTCCTGTCGCCAGGGGGGGTACAACGGCCTCGTTAATTCAGATGGACTTACTCAAGTTTTTTTTTATGTATTTTGACCCGTAGAACACGAATTTTTTGGGTAACAGTTGATCCGGATGTCGATAAGATTGTTATAGACCAAGAACTTGAGGAATCAAATAACAGCGATTTTTGGCAAAACAAAACAATATTTTGTATTTTTTGGGCCATTTTAAGTAAAAAATATTTCTACAAGTTTTTTCGTAGGATGCACAGTTTTCGAGATAAACGCGGTTGAACTTTAAAAAAATCGAAAAATTGCAATTTTTGAACCCGAATAACTTTTGATTAAAAAATAAAATAGCAAGTCTGCTTACCGCATTTGAAAGTTTAAGTCAAATTATATCGGTTTTGATTATTTGCATTGGTAAAAATTTATTTTTTTATTGTTTAACAAAGCTATAAACACGTAGGGTTTCCCGTGCTTTTACATGCGTTTTAACGCATGTAACGTAGAAATAGTCTTGATTGCACTAGTACCTATTCTACCTACTCGTTCGATTTTAAATGAGAAATCATAGAAACATCACTCACGCACTAGTTGTTTGTAGCTTTGTTTAGCAATAACACAATAAATTTTTAGCAATGCAAATAATCAAAACCGACATAATTTGACTTAAACTTTCAAAGGCGCTAAGCAGAATTGCTATTTTATTTTTTAATCAAAAGTTATTCGGGTTTAAAAATTGCAGTTTTTCGATTTTTTGAAAGTTCAACCGCGTTTATCTCGAAAACTGTGCATCCTACTAAAAAACTTGTAGAAATATTTTTTGCTTAAAATGACCCAAAAAATACAAAATATTGTTTTGTTTTGCCAAAAATCGCTGTTATTTGATTCCTCAAGTTCTTGGTCTATAACAATCTTATCGACATCCGGATCAACTGTTACCCAAAAAATTCGTGTTCTACGGGTCAAAATACATAAAAAAAATTTGGGTAAGTCCATCTGAATTAACGAGGCCGTTGTACCCCCCCTGGCGACAGGACTATAAGTACAATGTTATTTGATATTCAAATAGTCGTCCATGATTGGAATTTTTTTGATAATAAATAGAACAGAGTGTCTGGACCGGGTATTTGATAAGTTATTTGAGTTTTTTGGAGCTCAATAACAAAAACCTCTATGTTCCGCGCGATTCGGTGGATTTTTTATTAAAATATTATTTTAACAGTTTGAGACCAGAAACTCACCACTTTAAGTACTACTAAAGAGTAAATCATTTTAAGTTTAATATTCTGCTTACATGGGATTAAGTCACAATTGAGGAGCTAATTTTCATAACCCCACATGTCCACATTGGCTATTTTTTCAGGAGAGTAAAAAACCGATTTACCTATATTATTTCACTACAACATATTTATGTAATATAATTATAATTCAGTATTGGTTTATGAGCCAAGAAAACTACTTGTTTGTGTAGAAAGTGGTATAACAAATTAAAAATTTGATATAGACCATTCCAGGGTGACGTCATTTGACAGCGACTGATGGGCAAAATATTGTAAACAAACTAGGTTAAGTGTAGAAAACCATTGTTTAATTTAAGAATATGATTAAAATACCAGCGTTTTGTTCAGTTTGAAAGTGTTCCAGTAAAGGTAAAAAAGATAAAGTAAGTTTTTTTATAATACCAACCGCATTTAAAGACCGAAATGTTTTAAATCACTATAATCAAAATACACTGTAAACAGAACGACGATATGGGCCAAGAAAACTGATTTTCTAATTATACCGGGTTTTTGCATCCCCTACGAGGGTGTCCTATATCCAATATTTGAAATTTTTGTAGTGAAAACCGCAGATTTTTTATAATAAAACGAGAAAATAGCAAAAATAACACCAGAAACACAATTTTTGCCCCTCAGAAACGGTGTCGAAAGTCACGTGACCTGGAATGGTCAATAAAAGTTGTTAGATGTGGGGTTATGCATGAAACACATGTCACATGTGGGGTTATGAACATAACAGGTTTGGATATGTGGTGTTTTGATCAAATCAATTTACTATAGTTTAGCATAACGGGACCTCCGACGTTGAACGTTTTTTGTTATTATGAACCTACCAACTAATTGGTCCTGAAAAAGTTTTTCGGGTTTCGAATAAAGAGTCTTCCGAAATGCACGGGCATCACTAGGCTAAACTACACAACATTTAAAAGCTTTATCTTTATGTAAGCAACCTATGAACACACAACAACCAACAGGAGCAGCGTATCTCTTTTCCTTAAGAAGTTAACGCTTTGGAACTGTCTTTTGTCTTTTTCGTGATCCAGAACTTGCTCTTCTAACTAATACTAATTCACTATCTAAATTACCTTCATTTAAACTCATAATTTTACTTAATTAAGCACAAACTAACATTAAATTATAACCTTCCTCTGAAACTAACCTAAGATTGTGTAGTGTCAACAATAACAATCAAATCAAAACCATGTATTTAAGTCACGTGATTGGAATACTTACTTCTCTATGGATGAATAGAAAATGTGGGGTTTTGCTATAACCGTCACATATCAGATGTGGGGTTTTGCTTTAAACACCTACTTTTAAATTAATATTATAACTGGAAATATGGGTTTTTGGTCAGCAATAAACATGACAGGCAATGCGTTTTAAAATAAGGAATTAGAAACATCTCTCCTCTAAAAAAAAATATTTTTGAACATGTGGGGTTATGAAAATTAGCTCCTCAATTATTGATTGTGATAATTATTAAAATTACATTTTTGACTAATGGTAGGGGAGCCCAAGCGGGGATTTTCGCAGTTAATCGAGCGCGTCAGATTAGCATATGGGGAGAAGCCTGGTACCCTGCAGATGTATCTCTACCATATATTGGCTCTTAACACAGGGGAGTTCGTTAAGGGGGGCCCGAAAAAAAATCTATCCTTAAAAAAACTCGAAATTGTCAAATTAAGATAAGGTAAGTTAAGTAGGTACATGCAAAAGAGTGTATATTTCAAAAATCTGACGATTTGAGCCGGGCGTAAGGAAATATGTGAGTCCCAAAGTTTCATAAGAAAAAAGCGAATATTTCGCGAAATGAATGACAGATCGAAAAACTAAAAAATATGTGCTCAATATTTTTTAAAAATCTATCGAATGGTACCAAACACGACTTCTCACGGAGAGGGGTGGGGGTAAATTTAATATTGTAAATACGAATCCCGCGATATTTCGCGAAATTAACATCAGATCGAAAAACTGTAAAATACACTTATTCAATATTTTTGAAAAATCTATCGAATGGCACCAAACACGACCCCCACGGAGGTGGGGTGTGGGGTTACTTTAAAATCTTAAATAGGAGCCCCATTTTTTGCAGGTTTGGATTCCTTACGTAAAAATAAGTAACTTTTATTCGAAACATTTTTTCGAATTATGGATATATGGCGTTATAATCGGAAAAAACGTTTGTTGGAAATGGAAAATTAAATTAAAAAATGGCAAGTGCCCACTAAAATGGAAAACTTTACTTAACTTTTTTTGGTTTTAGGACCTACTCTTCACAACCCAAAATATCCTCATAACGCTCGCGGGACTGCACGTTTAGTATACTTTGCTCCCCTACTATAACTAAAGTTTGAGGTTTTGATTTTCACTCCGAGAATCATTTCCAAAAAGATTATTTAAGAAAATAATTTAAAATAAAAGAATATATAACCGCCAAGTTATTGCCTCTTCTTTTGAGAAGACATAACTTCAACAAGTATTCTTAAAATATGAGATTTTCAGAAAATTTCAATTTCAATTAGTTTAAAAGTTAGTTCAATTATTTATTTCAAAAATTTTTTTTTTTAGTATTATAAGTTAAAAAAAATGAACTTATAATGGTTCTACGGATACCGTAAGCAAGACAAAAAGTTATTCTATCAAAATAATTTTACAAATGTGAAAATATATTTAACATTGCAAAACTTGATTGCAAACACGTTGCAATTTTTTAATAATTATAAACAATAACTTTTTTGATATTGCCCGAGAAAAGATTATTTTTCATATTCGAAAAGATGATATTTTTTCGAAAATTATAAAAAATTAAGTTAGAAATATCTTTACTGTTCCAAGCACAATAAAATTTTGATAGTATCTTTACTTAAGTATGTCAAAATATTGAGTTTAAGATTATAAAGACAACTATACATAAACAAATGCAATGAAGTAGACGTAGTATTGCACTTTCCTCGCATATTTACTTAAATATTGCAACAAGGAGTTTACTCGTATAAAGAGCTATGACCATCTGTTTAAATTACGTAGATAATTATCAACAAAGAATCTGGCTGTCAAGTAATAGGTATGTATGTACCTTATACAGAGTAGGAGAAAGAAAACAGTCCACCTCGATATTTGGCAGTATTTATTAGATTTTAAGGAAATTACGAAACAGGTCGATTTTTTATCTAAGGGGGACACATTTTTACGGTACATACATCTGTCATTTGTCAACCCCTTCCCTTCCACTTCTCCCACCCCTTATTTTTAGGTAGGGAATAGGGGTAGTGTGCTAGCTCATTTGAAAGGTTATTCAATTCTCTGTTTAGTAATATTAACATTGACAATTATTTATACAGTGTGTCCAAGAAAAATTATTTTGAATTAAATCAATTGACACAAAAAGAAGAATGTATGTAATTTATTTAACTCAAAATAAATTATACTGCTGACAGAAAACAGAGAAAATGTTTATTCGATAAATAAACATCGTTTGTTGCTTAAATTCAATATTCAACCTACCAAGCGGCAGATGGGTGGCAGCTTGAATATTGAAATTAAGCAAGACTAAGATCCGCTATAGGTGAAATTTCTTAATCATTTTAGGCACGACGGGACCCTATAACTTAAATAGTAGAACCTAAAATAAAACGTTTGAGCACTGTGCCGTCACTTTTCAGTGGCACATGCGTCTACAGTGGCGCATCAAACTTTCCACTTATGGACGGGATACATAAATTAAAAAATACCCTCCCTAATTACCAGAATTTAATTTTTTTCATTTTTGTAAGTCCTATATGATCAAGACATAAAATTCATCGTAATTTTAACCCACCACCCTCTTCTTCCTGCCCCCACCATTAAAAACTTTATTTTTGCAATCAATTTTAAAATTTCAAAAAATTCACAAGCATAGTTAAGGCTTTTATAAAACACGTCTATTTTTTATAGACCTGTAGGTTGAGTGTACATAACCTCAAAAAATTTTTAAATTTTTTTTTTTTTTGGAAAAAAGTATATAACTTTTTTTTGGGGATAGCTGCAGATCTAATTTTTTCTTAGTCTTGTGCATTTTGTCAAACACTATATTTCTAATTTTTTTCAGATTTTTCTGTAACGCTGGTCACCTTCAAAAATCCAAAAAACTGTTTTTTAAGGGGGTTTTGGGGGGTTTGAACGTGTTTTTATGATTTTTAAATATTCTAAAGGACTCAATTACTTCAAGTTACATATAACCTATGAAAACAAGATTGATTTGATATATTATGAAGTCTATAAAATAGAGAAAATCCCCCAAAACCCCTCAAAAAACAGTTTTTCGGATTTTTGAAGGTGGGGAGCCTTACGGAAAAATTCGAAAAAAAATAAAAATATAGTGTTTGATAAAACACACAAGATTAAGAAAAAATTAGACCTGCAGCTTTTCCTCAAAAAAAGTTATACGCTTTTTTGAAAAAAAAATTTCTTTTAATTTTTTGAGGTTATGTACACTCTACCCATGGGTCTATAAAAAATAGGCATGTTTTATAAAAGCCTCAGCTATGCGTGTGAATTTTTTAAAATTTTAAATTGATTGCATCCAACCAAAAAAATAAAAACGAAAAATGAAGTTTTTGATGGTGGGGGCAGGGGGAAGGGGGTGGTGGGTTAAAATTACGCTGAATCCTATGTGTTAATCACATAGAACTTAAAAAAATAAAAAAAAAATAATTCTGTTAGTAAGGGAGGGTAACTTTTAATTTTTTTATCCCGTCCATAAGTGGAAAGTTTGATGCGCCACTGTCGACGCATGTGCCACTGAAAAGTGACGGCACAGTGTTCAAACGTTTTCTTTTAGGTTCTACTATTTAAGTTATAGGGTCCCATCGTGCCTAAAATGATTAAGAAATTTCACCTATAGCGGCTCTTAGTCTAAAAGCAAAGTTAATTTATCAAAAAAACATTTTTTTATGTTTTGTGACAGCAATAGATGTATTTTGAATTAAATAAATTACATATATTCTTCTTTTTGTGTCAATTAATTTAATTAAAACATTTTTTTCTTGGACACCCTGTATAAATGTTAATGTTTATATTACTGAATAGAGAATTGAATAACTTTTCAAATGAGCTAGCACACGACTCCTATTCCCTATTTAAAAATTAAGGGTAATGACAGATGTATGCACTGTAAAAATGTGTCCCCCTTAGATCAAAAATCGACCTGTTTCGTCATTTCCCTAAAATCTAATAAATACTGCCAAATATCGAGGTGGACTGTTTTCTTTGGTCCACTCTGTATAAGTGAACTTGAAGAAAAGTTATTGTATAAATCAACTGTTGGAAATATTAAGGAACACAAACATTAATACATTAATAGAATTTTCTTCTTCTTCACTACAAGTATTAAAGTTTTGTCTCCCATCAGGTGACAACTACACCCTATTTTTTTTAAATAGCAAAGGAGATCATATCACACTTGATTTAAAAAGTTATCAAAATGAATGATCTTTAAAAAATATGGACCATTTTACCTGCACTATTTTACTTTAAGTACTTGGTCTCTGATTTGTTTTTCAAAAAACTCTCAAAAATAGAACAGTTCTCAAAACCTAATTACATTTTACATTTTTTGTTTTGACGTTTCCATCTCCAATCCGGAAATCGTTTTGAAAAATGATTATTATAAAACAAGGAAATTTTAATAGTTTTTTTTTTAGTCTATTAATTGGCACTTTACTCCAGCCAATTTGACAGATGAGTTACTTGGCCTAGGAATTGTAGGCAAATAGACATTTTTTGAGTTGAAATTCTGAGGTTGATGTTTTATCTTCGAATTGATATCAAATTTTGATTTGTTTGTGTGGTAATATAGTTAATTGTAGATGATCATACTTATGCCATATTTATTCTTATTAATACCAAATATTTTCTTCTTTTCAGAAAGCTTCCGTGCCATGTGCAATTTACCAGAAGCTAGAGGGCGCTGTAGGGCACTACTTCCTAGATGGAGGTATGATTCTTCTGCACACAAATGTGTACAGTTTAATTTTGGAGGATGTGAGGGAAACGCTAACAACTTCTTTACGGAAGAAGATTGTATAGAAGCATGCCATGGTAAGTTTTCTGAATGTTATTTTTTAAGGCCTGAACACACAGAAATATAAATCCTAAGTGAAATAATTCATAATGAGAAAGTTTATGTTTATGCATGCTAGCAATTTTAATCCTTTCTAAGGTGCTTCTTAAGTATTGGTTTATTAAAATTACCTAAAAATTTTAGTCAAAAACGACAATAAAGACAAACACATTCCAAATAATTTTGATATTACCTACTCGCCATTCGATTATCAGCTGTGGCCTAAAAGCTGTACTGTCAATGATTTTCAAACTACATAGGTATATATCCATACCAAAAAGAAAAATAGTCTAAACTAATTTATTTAGGACAAATTCAACAAAAAATATTGAAATTATTCTTTGGTTTTCGTTGTAGTTGTTTACTACAGATATTTTATTCATAAAAATTTATCCAGAAATGTTGGCATTTTGCGTAACAGTACAACTTAGTCACCTAAGACGGAATTTTAAAAGAACTTTGTTCTGTACAACCATCTGCAAACATGCAGCGATCTATTGGATTTTGGATTTTTTTTATTCTGCTTTTATACCGTCTTACGTGTTTGGTTCCTAGTTTCCATTATTATTATTATTCCTAAACGATTGGACTGTCGTTCCAATCTGCTTAGAAAGTTGTCATTCTAATAGAAAGTTGTCTTGTTTTGTCTGATAACCTTTTTCCCTCTTACTATCCTTTCCGATATTTCCTTTTCAATCCGGCCAGTGTAATGTAATGACACTGATTTTTGTGAAATTAGTATAAATTAAGTTAAATGAATTAATGATTTTTGTTTTGTTTTCAGAATGATGAGGTTCCCTCTTGTAAAAAGCTTCCAGACCAAAGTACCTACAGAATTAACATGTACAAAGTTATATTATAATTAGCTTATAGATTATTTATTGTTAATAAAATTAAGTTAAAAATATTGTAATTGTCTATCATTTTGTTCCCTTTAATTTGTTAAGAAGCTGGAAAAAGATAAGTCCTAGTGTAGTACGTCCGATCAAATTCAAATCAGCGTTAGTCATAATCTGCGTTGGCATTAAAGATTGTTACCCTATTGTATAACTCGGAATCTCTAAGGCCCAAACCAGACTGGCCACTCTGCAGCGCTACTCTGTGGATCCACAAAGCAGCTTCCGAAGATTTACCGTGGGTTCTTATGTGAAGTGGACGTCGCACCTCAGACGAGCGACTGTGGCCAGCCACAGTCACCGAGCCTCACTGCTAGTGGCGTCCACTAGTGGCGTCCACTAGTTGCAAACGCCATCAGACGGACCACTTTTGTAGCTGCCGCAGATGTTTACGAGAATTTATAGGATGAGCACCTAAAATGAATTTTGATCCGGAAAGGTTTTTGAATGAAGTGCAAAACAGACCGGATATATGTGATACAAGAACCCGAGGGCATATTTATAGGGCACTCAAAGGAAAAGCGTGGGACGTCATCTTTGAATTATTTGTTTCTGATTTTAAAGAAGGTAGCCCTATCGAAAAGAATAAATCCCATAAGCAATGTTTTCTTTATTTATATTTACATTTTATTATACATTGGATGCATTTGAACTGAACAAAACAAATACAATCTTGTTTGTTTTTTATATACGTTAAATAGTGGGGTCCCATCCTAGGTCAAAAAATGTTTTATTGTTTGTTGTTGAAAACAAAACGATAAGATATCAGTTAAAAGGGGGTTGTAAGCTAACATGTTTTTCACTTTCACTCAGTTGTCAGGTTGTATCAAACTATTTTACGCTTGTAGGATACCCGATGTACTGGTTGATTTTTTATGTGCTTCTTTCTGTGATATAGCTGCTTTTGTCTGGTTCTTCTTAATTCCATTTGTTGAGTTCATTGGTATTTTTTCAAAAGAGCTGAAATTTTATAAAATATTTAAAACTATGGACATTACAAACATTGACTTTGACGAACACACTTTTTAAAAGATTATTAGCCGGCAAGTTTTTAATAATTTGAACAAGCTTACTTTTTTTTCTCACTCATTACATTAAACGCCGAACCCTTCCAAACGATCCACTTCGCAACGTGGTCGCCGGCGCTAAAAAATCGCCTGTTTCAGCCACTCTGTGGATCCACAGAGTAGCGCTGCAGAGTGGCCCGTCTGGTTTAGGTCTTATAGTCTTTTCTAACGCTATATTAAAGAGAACACGCAGCAGTGTGTATCCATGCCTTAGGTCTTGTTTATATGCAGGCGGTTTGCCATCGTCTACTGCGCGGTTTACCTGTTTTACTTCTTGATCTCACCCTAATGCCGCCTTTGAAATTTCACCCTAATACCAAGTAAAACAGGGGGAAAACAGGTAAAAAGCGACGTCAACGTTGGCAAACCGCCTGCATATAAACAAACCCTTAGTTATTTTTTCGGAGTGTGTGACCGATCCAACCCCACTTTCTGGACTTTATTTCATTTTCTACCCTCTTTTATTCAGTCAGGTGTAGCAGATCTTCTTTTCTGATGATGTTAGGCCAGAAAATACGAACAATTCCTCGTAGGTATTTGTTAACAAAGACCTGTAGCTTGTTTATTCGTTTAAGGATGTTTGTCACTTTCCAGGTTTCACATCCGTAGAACAGAAATGACATTTGAGTGGAATGTTCTGATCTTTGTGTTTATAGGTTTGTAGTATAATGGCCTGACATTCAAGCACGGTTAAGAATTCTGAATGCTTGTTGAGCTTGTCGTATCCTCATACGAATATCGTCTTCTGTACCTCCGCTTTCTGTTATGACACTTACAAGATACGTAAAACTTTCCACATTTCCAATCTGCATGTTGTTTATAGTAAATATGTAGTACATACCTATGTTGTTTCTTGCATTTATTCTCATGGATTCTGTTTTATTAATATTGATTTTCAAACCTATTTTATTGGCTTTAGTGGAAAGTGGTTCCAATTGATCAGCCACATCTTGAAATCTTTGTCCTAATAGGCAGATATCGTCGGGGTATCCTAGATCGTTTAGGCGTGTGGTTGAACTTCATTGTATCCCTCTTGTGTCGGAATCTAGTTTGGAGAGAACAATAGTCTAGACAGGGCCTATTTTACCACTAGGCTCATGAGGCCCCTGTCTCGGGACCGAATTTTAATTGGGCACGAAAAGATCATTTAAAGAATATTTTTAATGAAAAAACAAAATACATTTTCAAAAATATTTTATTTTACGAACCTTTTTAACCTTTATGTTACAATTTTTATATAGGTACGTCGATTACCTAAAAGGTACACCAGTATAAGGTACACCAGTTTTACCTACAATAGCTGATTTAATGGGACAAGCATTTTCATGGAGCACGAAAAGATCACTTAAAGAATATTTTTAATGAAAAAACAAAATACATTTTCAAAATTATTTTATTTTGTGAACCTTTTTAACCTTTATGTTACAATTTTTATATAGGTACGTCGATTACCTAAAAGGTACACCAGTAAAGGTACATCAGTTTTAGCTACAATAGCTGGTTTAATTATTATTTTTAAGAGTACTTTATGGGGCACTGCATTGCAACCCCAACATCTGGGAATAAGCAAAAATAACCTTAGCGACAGTGAAACCCGTTATATTTAAATTTAGACACCCACTCGAAAATGGCTGGGGTGTGAATCGGTCATATTTCAATATCTTGTATCGTTTATTTCAATCAACGGTTGTATTGAACTATTTTATAATTATTATTGTGGTGTTTGAAAAATTTTGTGTTTATTTTGAGATATTATTATTTAAATATTAAATGAAAATAAAACATAAAATAAAAACATGTCATTAAAATGAAAAATCGACTTGTTTTAGACTTTTTTCAGAAGGCTTTTAGTTTAGGAGATATCCAATTTATTGAATTTATTCCATACTTTACAGAAACACTACATTGAAAATACATATTTGTAGTCTGAATTACATATTCTCAAACAACAGTATTAGTCGTAGCAGAAATAAATGAATTAGAAAAAGTATTAGCTAAAATATTGAAAAGCTCGTTAAGGAAAGCTCGGCTCGTTTCAAATTTAGCTCGGCTCGGCTAGCAAAGAATTTGGCTCGGCTTGAAGCTCGGGTAGTAAGAAACGAACCGGCTTGAGCTCGAAGCTCGGCTCGTCAAACAATCCGAGCCTCGAGCCAAGCCGAGCTATGCTCGAGCTATTACAAACATTTAAGTGGCAGTGAAAATCGAAAAAAGCAAAAATTAAGAGAACGGGAACGGCAGGCACAAAAAGATGCAATATTATCATATTTTACATCCTACAACAGTGCGCAAAAAAGAAGTTCGTCCTCCCATCCTGTTCTTCTTCTACGGTACTACAGCCCAAATTGAGCCTTACCTTCTTTATTTTTTGCCTTCGCCCTTGTTTATCTGTCTCTGCTCTCCTTTATACACGGACTCCTAAAAATGCTTGTGCATCGCTGCTTACAGCGTGTCTTTCCAGCGCTTTCTTGGTTTTCCAACCGCTCTCTTTCCCTGCGTTCTAACGTTCATTGCTCTTTTTGGTAGCCTATCTTCTCCCATTCTTATCACATGTCTGGCCCATTGCAATCTTTTTATTCTAATGAAGTCTGACAGGGGTGTTTCCTTATAACGTTGATAAAGCTCGTTGTTGTATCGAATTCTGAAGATTCGGTTTTCCCTCACAGTTAACAGGTCCTAGGATTCTTCTCAGTACTTTCCTTTGGAATGTGCCGAGTTTGTTTTTGGATGTTTCTTTCAGGACCATGCTTCAGTGCCATACCACGCTATTGGTCGAATTAAGGTTTTATAGATTCTCATGTTTGTATTTCGGTGGACACTTTTAGACCGAAATATAATATATATTATAACATATTATGGGAGAGGGCAAAATAAGTTCCGTATTTCTCCATTTTCTGATCCGTCTGCGTATATTATTTCTACTCCCAGGTATCTAAAATTTCCAACCGTTTCAATGCCATCTTCATGTATAATGTTTTGTGGGATTATATTTCTTCTCGTCTGTATCATTATTTTTGTTTTTTCTGTGTTAATTTCTAAACCTAGCCTTTTCGTTTACATTTTTAACTATGCGTATGTTGCCTGTGCTCCTGTTGATGTTTTACTCATAATCATCGGCATAAGCGGCCAGTTAAACGGTTCTGTTGGTGAGTAGGTTTCCTCGTCCAGTTTGGATTTGCCTAACCGCATATTCCAGTGCCAGGTTAAACAATGTTGGGACCAGCCCATCTCCCTGCTTCAATCCCTGCAAGATTTTGAAAAACTCTGTCCGGTGGTTTTGTACTTGCCTGAGTTTCATCTTCATCCATCATTCATTGTGGCTTTAATGAGTCTAATTAACTTGTGTCGTATTGCCAATTAAGCCAATATATAGTATAGTCTCTTCCTTTTGACTGAGTTGTATGCTTGTTTGAAGTCTACATACACGTTGTGAACTTCAATGTCGTGTTCCCATGATTTGCTCAAGACTTACTTTACTGTAAATATTTGATCCATTGTCGAGCTTCCCCAGCTGAAGCCCGTCTGATACTATCTAATAATATTTCCTGCTAGTGGTTGGAGCCGCTGGTTTACAATAAACTTACGTGAGGACTTAATGTTGTACATAGAAATTCCACGGTAGTTTTTGCACTTTAATAGTTATTCATGATATAAGTGTTAAAAGTACAATTTTAAGGCACGCATGTGAAAGTTTGCAGAAGGAGAGAAGCGAATTATGCAATTCACATGAGTGCCTTAAAAATGTACTTTTTAAGACGTATATCATACAATATTTTTTCTACAAACGTTATAAATTTATAAAATACAATATTTTTGTTAATTGCCGAAATCATGAAACCTATGATCCGTAAAAGGTAGAACTGGTTGTCTACACTCGAGAGGAATGTCTAAAAATTCTTAGCGAAAATATTATACTGTTTCATAAACTTGTTTTTTCTACAAACGTGTTAAAAATGCAATAATACAGTTTAAATTAAATTTCAAAAAACCTTTTAAACCACCTTTTTCAAATTGCGCAATTTGTACTATTAATATTAATGTTAATAAATGAAATATAAATATTTTGACGTTTCACAATTTGACAATTCATTTTTAACTGCAGTGTCTTAAAAATTTTAAAGCACTAGTGCCTTTAAGTAGCATTTTTAACGCTCCTATGGAGTGCTAAAGATTGCATTTTTAACACGGTTGTAGAAAAAAAATGTTTAATTATTTAAATATAAATTTTATTTATTGTTAGTAAAAATTTAAATCTCTTGTGCAACTATATTTCTATTAAATAATTAATACATTTAAAAAAGTTATTATTATTATCAGTACTACATATTAAATTTTTGTTAGGGGCCCCAAATATTATGTAGTGCCTCGGGCCTGATTTGAAGTAAAATAGGCTCTGAGTCTACAGCTAGGTTAAAAATAAACGGAGAAATCACGCATCCCTGTCTGACTCCAGTAAGTACGTTAAATTCGTCACTGTTGATCCCATTGGGTATCACGCTGCATTTCGCCTCAGTGTACAGTAACTTTATAATAGAAATTATTTTTTGCGCAATGTTTCTTAGCTCTAAAATTTAAAATAACTACATGAGATAATCTGTCAAAGTCACGCTCGAAACCAACAAAAACCATGAATAGGGGTCGAAATTTCAGGAGCCTATTACCAACATAAAACTATATTTAGTAAACAGCTTCAACTATCTAGGATTTAGAATAAAAGGCTGGTAACTGCGAAGCAGAACTAAAGTCCATATTACTTTATGGATATCATTTGGGGAAAGTACGTATTCCATGCTAATCATGCTGGAAGCTGCAAATCCTATTATTATATTTCGATTATCATTAGTAACATATTGAGCACTGCATTTTCTGATATATCCATCATTCAATCTTCGCTTGTCCACTGTTGGACGTAGATCTCCCCTATAATTTTTCATATGTTCAGAGCTTGTGCCACGTGTATAAAATTCTTATTGCAATTCGATACGTATCACCTCTTGGCCTTCATTCCAGTATATGCTTTATCCATCTGTTATCGGTCATTCGATCTACAAGATCTCACCAGTTCCACTTCAGTATTAATATTTTCTCAACAGAATCAGACACTTTCTTGCTCTTCAGCGTAGCTGGCGGCTTGGGATTATGTCTCGCAGTGAGACGCCCAACATTGCCCTTTAAGTCACACGGAACTTTTGTACTGTTCTCCTTGGTCAACGTTTATACATGGACCGTTCACTCTTGTTAGAGTATAACTCGCTCAAATACTATGAGCTCTTTTAATCCATTTCACGCGGTGGATTAGTCCGCAGTTTCCTTTAGGTCGTCGTTCATAGGTTGTGATGTTTTATTTTGAGTTCTCTACTATCTTCTTTCACTCTCTCCGGTCCTTGAATCTTTTCTCTCTAGTTTGCAATTTCCATCTTTGATATAGCGTCTAGCAGTTGATCTGCCCGTCTTATTTTTGGTCTCCCTCTTGGTATATTTTTACTGGTTTCCAGTTCATTATCGTCCTAATCAGTTCTTCTACCCCTCTTCTTTGTGTGTGCCCAAACCATCTGAGCCTTTGTGATTTAATGAATTTTACTATATCTTCTCCTTCAGTTATATTTATTATTTCATGGTTCATCAGCTTTCTATATTCCCCTGTTTCTGTCTTTACTGGGCCATGTATTCTTCTCATAATTTTTCTTTCAATTATTCTTAACTTTTCTTCGTCTTTTTTCGTAAGGCACATTACTTCTGCTCCATAGGCTATCACTGGTCTAATTGCTGCTGTATATATTTTTGATTTTGTTTTTTTTTGCTCAGGTTTTTGTCCTTGAGTAGTCGGTGATATTTCCAATATACTCTATTACCTGCTTTAATTCTTTCGTTTATCTCTATACTCCTTCCGTTTTTGGCGTCCACCATCACCCCCAGGTATTTGAAGCAATCTACTCTCTGGAATGTATTTTCACCTATCTTTATTTCTGTTATTCTGTTTACATTGTCTCTTGTGCTAATAAGGTATTTTGTTTTATTCTGATTGATTATTAATCCTCTCGTCTTTGATTCTCTTACCAGGGTTAAAAGTGCCTCTTCTAGTATTTTTTATCTCGTGCTACCAGTCCCAGGTCATCCGCATATCCAATGATCTGTGTTGAGCTTTGAATAATTGTCTTTTTCAACCCTGTGTCCCTAATTACTCCTTCTAGAGCGATATTAAATAGTGTCGTTGACAGACTGTTTCCTTCTCTTACCCCAAGTTCTAATTTGATGTCGTTGTCGTTTGGTCAACGTTACCGCTCCATAAGTCAACACTGGCAAAACACACTGATTAAAGGTTTTTTTAACACATATTGGTATATCGGACGACTTGAAAATGGGTTCTGATATAATTCTTTATATTATTAGTTGTCTATTTTTCTTTTAATATATAACACATAATAGACCTTGGGCCCATACTTAAAAAAATCATGAATATTTCTCTCATGAGAATTCGTTTATTCAGTTATTCATGTCAAGTTGAACAACTTTTCTGAAAAGAAAAATTTTCCGAAGGGGGCGTTTAGTAAATATAGAGGTTTCTAAACTTTGGTGCGTCCGATAACTGGAGTACTGTTAAAAATGTGTCGGACAATATTACAATAAACATGTTTATCAAGAAATCCTGAAAAATCAGCTATGAGGGTATAAATTTTATGAATCCATAACTTGCTGTGTTTGCAGGATTGTTTGATAAAACTATTTACAATTAACTGGTAATATTGTCCAACAAACTTTGAAGGGTACTCCAGTTGTCGGACGCACCAAAGTTTAGAAACTTCTATATTCTATATTTACGAAACGCCCACCTCCGACATAAATAACTGAATAAACGAAGTCTCATGAGAGAGGTAATCATGATTTTTTAAGTGTGGGCTCAAGACCAGGGCCTATTTTACCACTAGGCCCGTGAGGCACCTGCCTCGGGCCCGCATTTTAATGGGGCCCGGAAAGATCACAAAAAAAATGTGATCACATTTATCAGGAAATGATAAAAATGATAACAATAAGAGTTATATTCATAAACCATAAACTGTTCCTATCAATTTTTTTAAAATGACATGAAAATTTTAAATCAAATAGTTTTTTACCGACTTGTGATATCTACTTTCATTGAGCAACTATCTATATGAAAATAAAATATGCTTATAATTCTGTAAATGATATTTTTAACATAATTGTTCACAGACAATAGTGAAACAGTAGACTTGAAGACTATCACCGAATATGAGAACGATATCGATGTTGAAGATTTAGTGGAAGTGGCACATTAAAGAATTTTACAGCACATCTAATAATATATGCATCTTACAAAATCCGCAAAGAATGATGAACTTTTTTATTGGAAATAACACCCTATTGACGTTTACAGTGAAGAATAATGCACAAAAGTACAGAGAGGTCAATAAGAACATAAAGCAAAGAATAAAGAAGGCCAAAGGATCACGGATTAAAGAACAATGTGTAGAAATGGAAAACTGTGAAAGAAAGTATGACACATTCAATATATCTACATAAAAAAGTAAAAGAAATTACAGGAACCCAAAGAAGACATCAAATAAGTTTGCTTATGAACAAAGACGGAAATATTATTATAGATTTAACAGAGAAAATTAATAGATGGAGTGAATACATAAGAGAATTGTTTGAGTACAACAGAAATAACATAGTTCAGGTAAATGGTGAAAGGGGATCTGAAATCCTAAAATGTAGGAATGGCACTTAAAAATTCAAAAACTGGGAGGACAAATAGACCTGATGAGGTTCCTACTGAATTGCAAAAGCTCTTGAATGATGAATCAATAGGTATAATATTGCACTTATTTAACACAGTTTACAATACTTGTATTATACCTCAAGAGTGGCTGTTGTCTACATTCGTTACACTGCCAAAGAAATCCAACACAAAAGAATGTTCAGAACATCGAACAAATATAGATTTTATTTATTGTTAATAAAAATTTAAATTTCTGGTGAAACTCTATTTCTATTAAATAATTAATATATTTAAAAAGTTATTATTTTTATTAAATTATATTTAGGGGTCCGAAAATTGTGTAGTGCCTCGTGCATGATTTGAAGTAAAATATGCTCTGCTCAAGACCTATAAATAATAAAATATTTTAATTGCTCATTATTATTATTACAGTTAAAGAACGAAAACTACAAAAAAGATAACTTGTCAAGTCTATAAACTCGTCCAACTTTTCCCCATTCCACAGCTTTGCTTTAAAAAGCCCTTAAAACCCTCCTCTACAAGTTTGTTACTTTAAGATTTTATTGTTGCCGTGTATCTCAGGAAGTTTTCCTGTTACGTGGAGCTCGTCTAGTTCGAGATATATCAGTTGGACCTTTCTTTTGGGTACTATTATCGATGAGCAAACGTTCGCATTCTCTATGTAATAGTCTAAGACAGTAATTCGACATAAAATAATCGTGAATGCGTTAAAAACTTTTAAAACTCCTACACGAACCATTTAATCCACGAGTGAAACCGGCACATGTGTTTGATTAAAACGTGAACAGTGACACAGGTAAGATTTATATAAACGTATAATATTGTCTGTTTATCATAACCCTCTCTTAACTACACTTGAATCAGCAACCTCATACAGTCCACAACTCTGAAGTTATATTAATAACTTCATGTATGCATTTATTGTACAAAATATTTTTATTTTAAGACATATAGGTGTTCCGATATATGGTCCATAGATATTTTCATGCTCTATTTTTTTTAAGTCAAAGTTTTCGTCCTAATAAAAATATTTACAAAATATTTTTAAAAGATATTTAATTGAAAACTTATTGGACCATTTTCCTGGTAACACCTCCGTGGCTTCTAAAAATTACAAGCCAGATGGATGCTGAAGTGAAGAAGATAAGAGGGAATTCTAAAACTTGCAATTCACAACCCCGTCTGTTCAGCTTTTCTAGTGTGTTCAGTCTGTACTATGTAAAAATTAAGATAGTTTTGGCTTCGCATTGCAACTGAATAAAAATGGTATACATTTTTATTTTATATTAGTATGACTCCTTTGAGTAACATAGGTCCATTTTCTGTTGGAATTTACCACGCTGAACAGACGGGGTCATGAATGGCAAGTTTTAGACTTCCCTTTTGTTTTCTTCGCTTCAGCATCCATCTGGCTTGCAATTATTAGAAGCCATGGAGGTGTTACGAGGAAAATGGTCCAATTTTCCAAGATTTCAATTAAATACCTTTTAAAAATACTTTTAAATATTTTTATTAGGTTGAAAACTTTGACTTTTATTTAGCAGATACCGCTACGCACCTACTACGACTAATAGTTGTCGAAGATTTCAACTTAGGACAGAGATAGCAACCTATGCATTCTCTGAAGAACCACTAAAAAGTGATGAAATCGTCCATAAGAGTGCTGGTTGAGCTCTCTGAACTAAGTAAATATTAAGACAGTTTTGGCTTCTCATTGCAATTGAATAAAAATGGTATACATTTTTATTTTAGTTTGTTTTTTAATATATAATATATAAATAATAAAATATTTTAATTGGCCATTATTATTAATACAATAATAGAACGAAAACTACAAAAAAGATAACTTGTCAAGTCTATAAACTCGTCCAACTTTTCCCTATTCCAGAGCTTTGCTTTAAAAAGCCCTTAAAACTCTCCTCTACAAGTTTGTTACTTTAAGATTTTATTGTTGCCGTGTATCTCAGGAAGTTTTCCTGTTACATGAAGCTCGTCTAGTTCGAGATTTCGGGGGCCTGTTACCAACATAAAACCATCGGTGCTGAAATGAAATGTGATTAACGAGCGGTCGCCATGTCAGGATCAGATGTGCCCCCCGTTCGCCCCCCGCTCGCCCTACGTTCACCGCGTGCTGCTGCTGGTGGTCGGTCGTTGTTGCAATTGAGAAAAAATTATCGGGCCGCCCCACTCGCCCCCATTCCCAGGGACGGAATACTAACGGTAGGTACTTTGTTTAATGAACTTGATTGGACTGTATGTACGGGGTGTACGATATCGTTGCATTGGAATAACAAAGTTCTATCGGCCTCAGGTGCCATTTTTAGTTATGACTATAACAATAGTTGGCTGTATACCATAGTTTAAAAAACTCATAGAGAGGTAAAAACTTCAAGTTGTATTCTGGTATAAAATCGTTTATTAAAAACTTCATAAAATGTCATTCAAAAGGATTGCAAAACGTTTTCGTTCTTATTCAGAACATCTTCAGTGCATTCTGCTGAGTAATTGGAACTAGCTCACTATTTAAAGTGGTAACCTCATAATATATGGTTTACATAGTTTATTTTAAGAAAATATGGTGACTACAAGTCGATGTTAGTAGATTAATGATGATGCACTGAAGATGTTCTGAATTAGAACGAAAACGTTTTGCAATCCTTTTGAATGACATTTTATGAATGTTTTAATAAACGATTTTATACCAGTAGGTATACAACTTGAAGTTTTTACTTCTGTATGAGTTTAATATATTTTTATTAACCGTAAAAGGTTACTTCAATAGTTATTACAAAGGAGTTCTGATTTGAGAAATGATTTAAACTTATTTAACCTTTAACTACACGCGCTGGCGTATTTTGTACGCCAGATATAAGAATTCTACTGCAAATATATTTAAAAATTTAATTTTTGACCTTGTTTATCTCTCTAACCTATCACTGGAATGTGCTTTACAATTTGGTTTTAGTTTCGTTATAATTGGCGTTCTGGGAAGATGGTAATTTACAGTTTATTATTTGTTGTTTCCGGTGGTGGACTATATACGCCACGATTATATCAATATAAGTCGTAATATAGGTAAATATTTCAATTGTTTTTTAGTCAGTATGGCACAAAATATATTTTTCTTTATAAACAATACGTTTTCTCCTGTAAAAAATCACATTTCAAAAAATTTTTTATTAGTAATTTTATTTATCATGGAATCCAGTTATTCCATGATTTCAGTTATAAATCCCAATTGACTTACTGAGAAGGAACTCCAAGTATTCACAGATGACAAATAAGGTTTATATCAAACAACTAAGTGTATTTTTGCAAAAAAAATAAACAAATCTGCTGTTTTTAAGTGTATTTTCTTGTGGCGTACAAAGTACGCCACGCGTGTAGTTATGTTATAACTTGATGCGCGGGTAGTTAAAGGTTAATAAAGGTTTTTCTTTCACAATATACACTTGTTTAACAATTATTATATAAAAATCATACAGAAGTAAAAAACTTCATTTGTACAATGGTATAAAAAGTTTATTAAAAACTATTAAAAGTGATCCAAAAGGATTCACAAAACGTTTTCGATCTAGATCAGATCATCTTCAGTGCGTTCTGCCTAGTACATGGAACTAACAACCTTATGAAAATGGTAACATCGAGAAATATGGTTTACATGATAATTCTATAATATTTTTATAGCGACTCCAAGTCGATGTTAGAGGATTAATTTATGTGTTAGGAGTGCTCAAAGGGCAACATGGTTCCCAGCTCGATAAAGAAATCGTGGTTCTTGCCAGTTCAATGGACACAGACCAACATTGTGTTTGTTTTTAAAATAACAAAATGGCTGGTTAGTTGGCTCGGCCAAGGCCATCAAATTCGCACAAAAAGAAAATATTGGTACTTACTAATTTCTCAGTATGTAGCCTAGATTTGATGTTACCCGCGAGTAGTCGCGCGGTGAGATAGAATCTCAATTTTTATCCTTTTTCGCGATAAATTGATGAAAATTTTGCAATTTTGAAAAAATTTCGTAAGTGCCTCGAGGAAGGGTGTAGTAATGCGTAGGAATTTTTTTTTCTTCTTCTTCTTTTTGTGGAATTTATGGCTTTGGGGAGAGCCAATTAGCTCTAACCCGCGAGTAGTCGCGCCGTTAGATAGAATCTCACATTTCATCCTTTTTCGTAATACAGTAAAACCTGTCAGTAACGGCCACTAAAAATGAGAGAACTATTGGCCGATATAGAAAGGTGGCCGCTATTGCCAGTTTTTGTAGTCTACATATAATTGGTTTGGGAAATTTTTAAACTGGCCGTTAGGACAGGTGGCCGATGTTGGCAGGTGGCCGTTAACACAGGTTTTACTGTACAGTAAAATTTGTCAGTAACGGCCACTAAAAATGAAAGAACTATTGGCCGATATAGAAAGGTGGATGGTATTGCCAGTTTTTGTAGTCTACATAATATAATTGGTTTGGGAAATTTTTAAACTGACCGTTAGGACAGGTGGCCGATGTTGGCAGGTGGCCGTTAACACAGGTTTTTTTAATAAAATTGTTAGAAATATATATTTTCAATATAAAAAGTAGATAAAAATAGTACAAAATAAAAATTTGTTTTAAATTCATATTTTGAGATAGAATCTCACACGCGACTATCGACGTTACAGAAGTGAGCGCGACTACTCCCGGGTTTTAAAACTTTCGCTGTGCTAAAAAGTTCCCATTCCGTGCCTATTCTATATTAGGCCAGGGTAATAAGACAAAAATATACCCTGTTCATGACACTCGAGCAGCCAGGGTACTGAAGCGTTTTTTCGACAAGTAATACCTACAGGAACAAATTGTAACTATTTCCTGCGTAGGATCTGGCGGCCATTTTTATTTATAAACAATTAACTGTCAAAAATGGCATTTCTCCTTTTTTTTCAAATCAATGGAAAACAGTCACACTTATGATTTTTTTAGTACAAATATCTTTGAGATTATGGAAAAAGCTTTAAAATGACATATTACAAAGTTTGATATAGTCATTTATTGTTAATATAATTGCGAAAAAAGTTCGGAATTGCAAAAAAAAATATTTTCGCAATAACTGTTGTAAAAATTAGTGTACAGGTTTGAAATTTTTGTCAAATGAGGGTTCTTTGGTGCTTAATATGTGATAAAGATTTCAAAGCGATTCATTGAATTGTTTAAATTTTATTCGAATTGTTTATCTCAGAGAGCATTTTTTTGCAATAACATAAGTCAGAAAACAATGACGTTAGAACCATTCCACAGGTGTCAAATGGAAGAGCATGAGCTATGTTTTTAACTTGGTTTAAAAAAACCGAATAAAAAATGCATTTATTAGTAATAAATAATTATGCAAAAGTATCGTAAATCTTTACTTATAAACTTTTTGGATAACTTTTTCCAAAAAAATTAACTTTTTTACCCTGTTTTAAGTGCACAACTACCAAGTAATGTTATTTATATCATAATTGATACAAAATTGTAATAAATATATATAATTTCTTATATAACAAAATAAAAAGTTTATAAGGAAAGCTTTACGGTACTTTTGCATAATTATTTATTACTAATAAATGCATTTTTTATTCACTTTTTTTAAACCAAGTTGAAAATATAGTTCATGCTGTTTCATTTGACACCTGTGGAATGGTTCTAACGTCATTTTTTTCTGACTTATGTTATTGCAAAAAAAAATGCTCTCTGGGATAAACAATTTGAATAAAATTTAAGAAAATGAATGAATCGCTTTAAAATTTTTATCACATATTAATTACTAAAGAACCCTTAAGTGACAAAAATTTCAAAGCTGTACACTAATTTTTACAATAGATATTGCGAAATTAATTTTTTTGCAATTCCGACCTTTTTTCGCAATTATATTAACAATAAATGAGTATATCAAACTTTGTAATACGCCATTTTAAAGCTTTTTCCATAATCTCAAAGATATTTGTACTGAAAAAACCATAAGTTTCACTGTTTTCCATTGATTTGAAAAAAAGGAAAAAATGCCATTTTTTGACACTTAATTGTTTATAAATAAAAATGGCCGCCAGATCCTACGCAGAAAATAGTTACAATTTGCTCTTATAGGTATTACCTGTCGAAAAAACGCTTCAGTACCCTGGCTGCTCGAGTGTCATGGGAAAAACCTTATCACCCTGGACTATATACAGCACTTCTTCGGTTGAGGTATGCGATGTCCATGAAATTTTGAGGATTCTCCAATAGATCCAATTTCAAATGCCTCCAATTTATTTACGGTTGATGTTTTAAGGAACCATGTCTCAACTTCATAGAGAAGAGTCTACTAGACGTAGCATTCTATAAACGTAGTCAAATTTCTAGTTTTATTCGAGAATCACACAGCAGTCTTTTGATTTTTTCGAAAAATTTGCTATTCTATTTTCTGTTCTTTTCTCGATCTTATTTCTAGATCAGGATTTAGGCTACTATCGATCCAACATTCCGCGGTATTTAAAATTTATTGACCTGTTCTAAAATGTTTCCGTTTATTGTGCAAGGTTGAGGTACATTTTGTTTTTTTTTTATTGACTTTGGATCACTTTGGACCGAGTTGGTCCTGTTGATGAATCGTTGTAAACCACCACGGCATTTAGCACTAAAAACACCGGAATAAGTCGATTTCTTAAAATATCGCTGATAGTCGCTGTAAGTAGGTACTCTCTGACATTTGTTTTAAGTTCTTTATAATAATTGTATTGTCTCTTTTCATTGCTTTAAATTCACACTCCCACCACTATTTTTCCAGAGGCTCGTTCAATAACCTTTTACGTTTAAAGATTTGCCAAGAATTTAATGTAAAAGGAATCCTTTAGTAATTTTGAAATGTTAAATTATTAATTGAATTTTTTTGTTCCATAATGTTTATAAAGCTGTGTCGAATTTACAAATAAAATCAGGTTTATTTCGTTCCAGTGGTCATAGGTTATTTTTTAATTCGCTTAAAAATACCAGCATTTCGAATAAATAAATAAAACAATGGAGATGTGTTAAGGGGATGGGTACGTATTTTCGGCTGCAATGCTATTCAAATGGGGATTCGTTTTTTTTTCGAACCTCTGTAATGTTTATTTTAATACGTTACAGGGGTGAAAACTAAGAGAAAATTTAATGTGATTTTTAATTTCAAATATCTTTTCAAATATCTCATTCAAAATAAACTTTTTATTTATTCTAAGGGACTTTCTGCCCTCGGTAATAATTTAGTCTTTCATTCTGCGTTTAAATTGTTCAAAAATATTTATTGGTTTTTTCAGGATTCGAAAAAATGAACACAATGTCCGTGGTAATATTTTCCAAATCTATCTTTGTCTTACAACACACTCAGTCGAATAGAATATTGTCGGTCAGACAGTGACAATCAGTGACAATTTTAAATATTTGACATGGCATCGGGAATATTTTGAGTTGTTGATTAAATAATATTGATATGCTGGGTTGGGATAAAGTATGGAACCAAGCAAATATCTTTGAAACGAAGAGACCAATATTTATGAAACTTTGTATGCAAGTACAGTGACGCAAAAGGCATCTGTTGCCATATTTTTTGTTACTACTCCACTTCCGGTTTCACCGGAAATACCCTTAACTTATTTAATTTAAATCAGACACCCTGTATATTTTTGCGGATTTTAAAAGAACTTGTTATTTTTAGTTCATACATACCAAATTTGGTAGAAAAAATTTCTTAAAAAGTGTCTGTAGATAATTTTTGTATTAATACAACGTAGTAGGAAATAAACGAGTACCATCTATACTGTAGACTAAAATTGTTGTTTACATGCACTGCATGACTTATTTGAGTTTAGTATAGTAGGTAAAACTGTTACTGAACTGATTGACAGAAATAAGTTGTATTAAAAAAGGTTCATTTAAGTTGAAAAGATCGTATTGAAATATTAATAATAATCGGTTATGGTGAATTTTCATTTTTTGGAAGTGAATTTTCCAAATCGATGGATTGGGCGTAGAGGATTCATAGAGTGGTCCGCTCGTTCTCCGGACCTCAACCCGTTAGATTTTTTTCATTGGGGTTATCTAAAATAACGAGTTTACGTTAGGCGACCAACATGCTTGCAGGATATGAAACAAAGAATAATTTATGAATGTGAATACGTGGAGAAATCTTGCAAAAAGTGACTCACGAATTTATTTATAGGCTTGCACGTTGTCAGGAGGTGAACAGCAAACATTTTCAACACTTGAAATATTTTTTTTTATTTTTAATATCATTGGTGTAACGTAAATAAATTAACCTATTTTTTAACTGTAAAGAGATTTATTTCTTGTTTTAATAGTTTTTTCTTCCAAACTTGGTATGTATCAATTAAAAATAACAAGTTCTTTTAAAATCTGCAAAAATATACAGGGTTTCCTATTTAAAGTAAATAAGTTTAGTAAAAATATGACATCATATGTGACAGTTAAGTAAAAATATGACATCAGATGCCTTTTGCGTCACTGTACTTGCATGCAAAGTTTCATAAATATTGTTCTTTTCGTTTCAAAGATATTTGCTTGGTTCCATACTTTATCCCAACTCTGTATAGTGTATTTGATAAATAATTGGTGTAAGACGTGAAATTAATAAAAAGTTATTTATTGTGTACTATTTGTGGAAGATGCAAGCAGAGAATACATCAGGGCAATATACATATTCTGCGATCCAAGTATTTTGTTGTTAAAGATGTTCAAAATTGTAAGCGTTCCATAGTAACAATATATTATTAAAAAATCACTTTAACACTTTTCCTCTTTTCTCGATTGAATATTAGTTTTTGTTGTACATATAAATTATTACAATCACTGAATACATAGTTAGTGAAAAAATTATCACATTTATTAACTGAATTAATAATTTGCAATTATACAAATAACAGTTTTCCAAGAACATTCAAAAGCCATCTCGTTAAGTTAATGATGACATTGTCAAGTAGAATGACATTCTATTAATGTTTACATATCCATACCAGTGTGAGTTTTACTACACGTAAGTTGCCGTGTAAAGACAGAAAAAGTAGGGATAGCCGTAAAATATTTGCGAATTATGTACCGATAGCAAAAAGTTATTCAATTTATTTATTACCTTAAAACCACTGAAATTTTGCAACGAAGCGTAACTATCTTTAAACATTGTTCAAAATTAATTTTACGTATTTTTTTTTTAAATTCTATTTGATAAAGCTACACTTTTATTTAGGCTTCGTAGAATTCTTATTTTATTTTTTATGTCTTACAGTACGGTAAAAAATTGTTTCCGCAAACTTTGAAAATTTTCACAAATTTTTCCAAAATTTTTCACAAATATGCGATAGTAAGGGAATAATCTTCGGTTTCATAATAGAAATTGAAATTGAAAGACAGACATTTCTTCATGAAACAAGGGAGTGAACTTACTGAATTACGTCCAATATATTCTGGCGTTCCTCAAGGTAGCGTCTTGGGACTTATATTGTTCCTACTTTATACAGCTGATCTTCCAAGAACAATAACCACCACTGTAGCAACATTCGCTGATGACACAGCGGTCTGGGCATCTCATACCGATCCGGCATTAGCCTCAAAGAACTTTCCGACAAACTTTAACAAAATCCAAACAGCTGTTGATTGTAAAAATGGTAGCTATTTTTTAAAAAACACATTAAATGTGATATTTTATACATTCAAGGGTTTTTACCCTGACCAGTGGTTAGATCCCTGGGTTAATTTTAATAGTAGAATGTGTTAGCTCAAAGTTTTCTCTTCATTTGAGGTAGTTACAACTATAAGACGATAGCTCTGATAATGGCATTAAAAATGCTGAAAGTACTTGGCTGATTTTAATAAATTTATTTACACACTATCAGTCTTTGAAAACATAAACCAGTTCCCGTTTTGATTTATATAGAAGTGTGTACAAGTCAAACAGTCTTTTTCTATCCAAAATTAGCTGAAAACATGGCTTTAATGAAACCTGCTCCCACAAGCTCTTGGCAAGCATCTGCACCGACGGCTGACTTGGAAGAAGCCTATATTAGTCGGCACACACAGTGGAGGCGGTTTCCGCTAGCGGGCAACGCTAGCGGGACCCACTTTTAAACGTTTTAAAAAAAAATGCACGTCTTTAAATGTACACGAACATAGTCAAAGCAGGTCCGCGCGGTCCAACCGCCTCAACCCGCCTGACCGCTTTTGCTAGAATGAGAATTTAGTTTTTTCCGCGCGGTTTTAATGTTTACTGCAATGATAATTTAGTTTATTCGCTCTTTTATAATAAGAATTAATAGTTCTCCATGGATTAATTTTATAAATAATTGTACATTATAATAAACAAAAGTAATAAAGTCAATCTTATTGAAACCGTAATTTTGTGTGACTTTCTAAAACCATTCCAGTATTAACTATTAACTAAATCAGTACTTGAAAAATAAATTTACAACAAAACTACTTACCTCAATGTTATAACAAGCCTTTCTTCCGGAAGGATAGCCTGCTTATGTAAATTACACCAGTTTTTAATTAAACGATACTCCTTCTTCTTCTTAAAGTGCCTATCCGTTCCGGATGTTGGCGATCATCATGGCTATCTTGACTTAGTCTACCGCAGCGCGGAACAGTTCAGTGGTAGTGGTATTATACCACTTTTGTAAATTTTGAAGCCAGGAAATGCGTCTTCTTCCCGGTCCTCTTTTACCATTTACATACCTTCCCTTAAAGAATCAGTTGGAGAAGGCCGTAACGTTCTTGATTTCTCATTACATGTCCTAGATATTCTAATTTTTTTGTTTTGATGGTTATGAGAAATTCACACTCTTTCCCCATTCTACGCAGGAATTCCACGTTAGTAATTCGGTCAACGCAGGATATACGTAAGATGCTTCTATAACACCACATTTCGAAAGCTTCGAGCCGATTCATAGATGTAACAGTTAGTGTCCAAGCTTCCATTCCGTAGAGCAGAACTGTGAATATATAGCATTTCAACAGACGGTATTTTGTTTTTAATGATATGTCTCGACTGTTGAAAATGGGTCTCATTCTAAAGTATGCTGCTTTCGCTTTTATTATTCGCTGTTTAATTTCTGAGTAGTCCCATTCGCTATTTAAATTCGTACCCAGATATGTATATTCTGTTGGTTGACTATCTTTCGATATTCTGTTGGTTGACTATAAGTTGAGCGGTTAATATTGTTTCTAACGATACTCCACTTTCTCCAAAATATATTTAAAAGTCTCGAGTCATTCTCATATACTGGAAGAATCGTTTATTATCTTTTAATTTTTGAAATAGATGATGATATTCTCCATAAATTAATCTTTCTCGATTAATAGGATGTACATCAACTCTCTTTCTTTTCAGTTTAATCAAAACAGAATCTAAAGCAATTATATCATCATCGGAAGACGACATTTTGCTACAAGTAGTAGAAGCAACTGCCAGATTTGAACGATCTCTCTCGCTTTTACCCGTCTTCACTGTGTTACCATACACGCGCGCGAGAACCGCGCGGTTTGCCCGCTAGCGGAAACCGCTTTCACTATGTGTGCCGCCTTAATCAAAAGAAAACAGCTAGGCTTAAATTTCGCAAAATATATGGGCTCATTGGACGCAAATCTGAATTACACTCAAAAAAATTTAGTTCGTAATATTGATTAACAGTGATTATTGAATAGTATTTCGTTCTCACAACAATTTAATTTGTTGTTTCAACGAACTTTTAGACATTGACGAATGTACTTGGTTATTGTCACAATGATTGAATAATAATTGTGAGAACAACTAGAGTACATTAATCAATAACACTCAATTTATTCAGCCAAGAACTTAGTTTCGTATATTTAATAAATACTGTTAATTGTGGCAGCAACTCACGTTCTTGATTTCGTAGATGACAAGCAATTACCTTGGTTTATCGTGACAACGTACAGATTTCATTAAAACAATGTACAAATGTTGTTAATATAGAGTAATATATGATTATTGAATAGATGTACACTGATTGTTGTGCCAACGAATGCATTAATTAATCTACTACTGCCTTTAATTCCCACAATCAATGCGTTAATTGTGACAATAATCGTGGTTGTTGAGACAATAAATGTTTTGCTTGACCATTTGAAATGTAACGGCTTTTCCTTGAAAGTGCCGAATAATAATTGCATTTTGTTTCCAAGTGTAGTCCGTAGTAGAAGGAAGATAAGGATAAGATATTACTTATTTTTTATATTTGAATAAAAGTAAATTTTTTCTGATAAGGTAAATACGGGAGAACATTCTAATTAAAAATAAACGTGTTTACTTTTAATATTGTCTTGTGATGTTATTTATAAGATGAACTGAAAATGAATTTTCGAATCCTGAATGAAAAAAAAAAAATTAGTATTTTTGAAAATTTAAACGCAGAATAAAATATTACAGTATTATCGAGGGTCTGACGTCCCTGAGAACTTCTATAATGATTATTTCAATAAGTCACAGGGGTGAAAAATAGAAAATTTAGTATGATTTTTTTATTTCAAATATACTATTCAAAAGAAACTTCTTGTTTATTCTAAGGGACTTTCAGCCCTCAGTAATAATGTAGTCTTTTATTCTGCGGTTAAATTTTTCAAAAATACTTATTAGTTTTCTCAGGATTCCAAAAAAATGAATGCGTTTAAAAATAATTCGATCGAAATTTTGCCCCTGCGCTCTCAAAAATGATTAAAGTGTTATACATTTTTGAAATCACCATTTCAAACACTTTTAAATGAGCTGTCACATGATGTACTTTCCCATTAAAAAAAAATCAAAGTTACGCCTGTCACCTGAAGAGGGATCGTGTAAAGTTCGAAACATTGATGTTATAATATACTTAGATAATTTTAAAAATCGACCCGTCTGAGCGTTTTGCTTATGTACTAAAAATAAATAAGTTAATAAGGGGGGGGGGGAGTGTAACACTTATTCCAGTGCACTGTATAACCGATATAATAATTATGAGAAATCACACAGTGTAAAGTCCTAAAGGTTAAGGACAAAAAAGGGGATTTAAAAAATTATTATTAATCAATTAATATGATACATTGGGCTAATGCATTCAGTAATTATTAATATAAAATACGTTCATAGTAGGAATGAACGAAACTGATTGTAAGAATGAATAGAATTGCTTGTAAGAATAACCGTATTTATTGTGCCAATGAACGGAATTAATTGTAACAATAAACGGAAATAATTGTAGAAATAAACGAAATACGTTAGGAGAAATAACACTGTTATTGGCACAACGAATGGTCTTCGTCGGTCAATTAACGACGTTGTTGTTTCAATAAACAGTGTTCGTTGACTCAATGAACTGAGTTCGTAATATCAATAAAGTGATATTATGGTATACATAATGAATGTTCGTCCATTCAATAAACGTAATACATTGGCTCAACTAACGAAAATAATGAATTGATGAACATCGCTTTGTTGTTCCAATAAAACCAAGAATTGGACAAATTTTAACAATTGCGTTTGTTGTCTGAATTAACATTTTTATTGATATTACGTACCTTTTTCGTTGAGTGTATCACTGGACACACTAAACAAATTACTATTGTATAAGGCCATTCTCAAACCTGTGTGGACCTATTAACTTTGGGGAGTCACCAGTAACTTCAACATTGCCATCCTTCAAATTTTTCAAAATAAAGTGATACGAGCCATCGTTGATGTACCATTCTACATCCCTAATAGGGCCATTCTACGTGACGTTAAGCTGGAATCCATCCAGGAAGTCATAACCTATTCTCACAGTCAAAAAACATTAAATTTAAATTAGCTAGTTTTTAAAGGAGATCACTGACTGGAGGGATACTCTCAATGTCAGTCTCACATTTGTCATAGCAAACGCTTATTCCCCTTTTGGCAGATTGCAGAATCGATTAGGAGTTATGAAAAAAATAACCTATCTAAACGAGGTTTTTAAAATATTTAATAAATTAAATAATAAAGTGAAATACCAAGGTAAAATACGAAGTAACATGACAACTAGAAAACTAATGTTATGTTGTTCACCAAACAACGGTCCCATCGTATAAGATTAAGGGAATAAGCGATCAAGGTAATCTTCAGTTTCATAATAGATATCGCTGTGACAAAGGTATTATATAAAGCCGACCCTGATGCCCTTACCCACTGTTATTCCCGATATTAATCTAGGATTATGACCGATGTTCGACTGTTTCGATATTCGACAAAACATATGAACAATGTGTGCGTGTGTGCTTTGTTATTCCGGCCAAATTTCAATTTGTATTGATTGGTATAAAATGAGCAATAAGAGTAGGACACAAAAATATTCTGCGAAATTAAAATAATGAAAATCGGCCGAAATGGTTTTCGCACGAATTGTATTTTAAATTCAATTAAATAAACATTAAATTGCGCAAAAAAAATGTATTAAGTACTGTACGTAATTGAAAATATTTGGTACATTCCATGTCAAATCACTCAGGCAAAAAATTTTGGATCTCCGATTTGTCTGAAAATTGGTATATAGCTTCTGCGGGACGTAAAAATAAGATATTTAAGGTCAAAAAATCTTCTTCTTCTTTTTTCTCAAAATGTTATTTTATGCGATTTTACAGTGATTTGGTGTTTATTTAAACAAATTTGCATTTTCTGTCGTAAAGTATCGATGAAAAACATAATATTTTAATAGAACGGACTCAAAAATGTCATTATATGGCATTATAACAAGTTATTTTGAATCAAAACAAGTTTTTGATCACATTTTATAGTGTAAAAAACGTTAAAATACCGTTTTTTTGCATTTTCCTCCATTCCCAAAATACATTATCATCGATTTCGCTGAAAATTTGCCCACAGATAGCCAAAAGATAGGACTTTAAGTGGTTAGAAGGATCTGAATTATATTACAATACCAAAAAAGTTACATGCAGTAATATCAGACTCAAAAGTATATATTAGTCCAGTCGGGATAGCATTTGACCTTGAATGCCGAGCTGCCCAAAATTTTATTTTTCTGATCTTTAGGGGAGTCAATAGTAGCCTAAATTTAAAATCACGAATGAATTCCTCCGTTACGTTAGCAGCCATCTTGATTTTAAAGGAGAACATGTTTTGCTCAATACCTCCGCCATTTTTAAATTTTCGACAAAAATGGTAGGAACTGAAATTGTTCCAAATAAATCGTATTTACAATTATTACAATTTCTTTTTAACAGTTTTGTCGTGAGGTCGATATTTTCGAGTTAATTGTACTTACAGTAGACGCCTATATTTTTGACTATAATATTGCATGTAACTTTTTTGGTATTGTAGTATAATTCAAATCCTTCTCACCACTTAAAGTCCTATGTTTTGTCTATCTGTGGGCAAATTTTCAGCCAAATCGATTGTTATGTATTTTGGGAATGGAGAAAAATGTAAAAAACGGTATTTTAACGTTTTCTACACTATAAAATTTGATCAAAAGCTTGTTTTGAATCAAAGTAACTTGTTATAATGCCATATAATGACATTTTTGAGCCCATTCTATTAAAATATTGTTTTTCATTGATACTTTACGAGAGAAAATGCAAATTTGTATAAATAAACACCAAATCATTGTAAAATCGCATAAAATAACATTTTGAGAAAAAAAGAAGAAGAAAATTTTCTGACCTTAAATATCTTATTTTTACGTCCCTTAGAAGCTACATACCAATTTTCAGAAAAAACGTAGGTCCAAAATTTTTTTTGCTCCAAAATTGAGTGATTTGAAATGGAATGGCCCATTTATTTGAGTGCAATATTTTATCGAATTGGCACTGGAGGTGTTTTTTTTTAATATTCTGTCAAAAAATTAACTGCAAAGTCTATACAAAATTTATAAAAATGTATATTAGGGCAGTCAATGAGGGTATTTGGCTCCGAATTCCATCCTACTACATCGATTTACTTGATATTTTCACAGTAAGTAGCTAATAGCTCAAGAAACAAAGTCTACCCTATGCCGATGTGCGTTATCTTTTTGGGGTGGTTCCCACCCCTTCTAGGGGTTGAAAAATGTTTTGGTTAAAATTGAACCTTTTCGGACGGAATTTACGAATACCTTAAAAACTATGCACCTAACAAAAAAACTATATAAAATATTTCTGTGGGTTATAAAAAAAAACAAAGATTTGTTCCTTCACAAATTTTCTAGTTAAAATACAAAGAGGGGCATGGTAGGTAAGAAGAGTTTGTTTTTTTGCTGCATGCTCAAATCGGTTTATTAAACTTGAAATAACAGAGAAACTGTCGATTTTAAGTGTATAATGATACTAATAACTTTTGTTGGGCTTGAAAGGGCCTTTAAAATGAGCAATACTAAATGTCGATCACATTCAAACTGAGCGAGATATTCTGTAAAAAAGTTGATGACTAATGTATTTTAAGAAGAAATGAGAAGTATATTTAGCCCCTCGTCCATCAGAACTTAAATACATCGCTTTGCTTCTACAATACTTTTTACTATAGTGTTATTTCTATGTTCAAAAAGTTGAACTGGATTAAATGAACGGTTTTTGAAAAAAAATAAGATTGAATTATAGAGCGCATTTTTAAATTTTCTTAAAAATCTTCCTTTTCCTCTATGTAACTCGAAAAGGATAAGAGATACGAAAAAAAGATATTATACAAAATGTAGGGCTTTTTCAGATATAAATTCCTTTTTTGTTTTTCATTCATGTATCTCTCATCATTTTCAAGTTACATGGAGGAAAAGGAAGATTTTTAAGACAATTTAAAAATGCGCTGTATAATTTGATCTTTTTTTTTTCAAAAACCATTCATTTTAAACCCGTCCAACTTTTTGAACATAGAAATAACACTATAATAAAAGGTATTGTAGAAGGAAAACGATTAATTTACATTTTGGTGGATGGGGGTTTAAATTATTTCTCATTTTTTCTTAAAATACATTAGTTATCAATTTTGTTTGCAGCATATCTCGCTTAATTTTAATGTAATGAACCTCTAATGCAGCTCATTTTAAAGGTCTTTTTAAGTACTACAAAAGGTATTAGTAGCATTATACACCTAAAGTTGACCGTTTCTCTGTTATTTCAAGTTGAATACACCAATTTGGGAATGTACCAAAAAACAAACTATTTTCACCTACCATATCTCTTTTTGTATTATAACTAGAAGATTTATAAAGGCAAGTGTCTCTTTGTTTTTTTATAACCTACAAAAATGTTTAATATAGTTTTTTTAGCTAGTTGCATATTTTTTAATGTATTCGCAAAAAACCGTTCGAAAAGGTATTTTGTTTCAATGAAAATGGCCAATTTTCAACCACGAATATCTCAAAAAGTATTGAGTTTTCAAAAAAAAAATATAGAACAGTTTTTGCTTAGAATTAGGTTCTCTAGCGAATTCCGTGGTAATTTTAACCAAAAATTTTTCCACCCCTAAGAAGGTGTGGGAACCACCCCCAAGATAAAATCACACATCGGCATAGGGTAGACTTTGAATTAGGAGATAAGTAGAGGCTATACCGAAAATTTCATTAAAATCCATGCAGTAGGATAGAATTCGGAGGTAATAATATCCTATTCTTGCTCCCATTGACTATAGCTGACTATAGATTGACTATAAATAGGTCGATTTAAGCTAACTTACCTTAGTACAAAAGTTGATAGTAACCGAAATACAGGGTGTCAAAGTTAAACTTTTGTTTTATTTATTCTTGAATATTTCCTAACAGGCATAGGATAATAACACAAAATTTAGCATGCGAGGGTTTTTTGGGACGAGAAATCTAAATTCGCTACCAAAAATGATGTCTTACCCAGAGGGCGCCACATACTCCTTTCAGCGCTCATTTAATATTATTACCCACTGTATATACTTTTTGAATCAAAACTTTTATTCTCTTAATATTTTTACTTAAAAAAGGTATACTACATTATTCATCTCGATAGACTCAACCGTTTTCGAGATAAACGCTTTTTAAATCTGCGATGCAACATAATTTTTAGCATATCATTGTAGTTACACCCGAAAAATAACTTAAAAGCATAATAATTGTGCCAGTTCTCAAATTTATGTCATTGGGTCAATCCATGCCAAGTGGTCCAATATAAATTAAGTTGGTTGCTTGACTATTTTTAATATTTTTTATTTTTCTACCTCTTAGCCCGACCGCACATCAAAGAAACATGAAACGTAAATTACGTTTCATGGAAATAAACCACTGCTAAACAAATATACGTCCGGCCATTTATGAAACTCTCCGAAAATAAAAATGTGTCATGAGCATGAATCACACTCGTTTCATTGGTAGGCGGATTTTGAGATTTGTTTAGCAGTGTTTTAGTTTCATGAAACATGTTTTTCGTTTTATGTTTCATGTTTTTCGTTTCATGTTTCTTTGGTGTGCGGCTTGGCTTAAACTTCAGTCCATAGAGAGTACAGAATTCCAGTTATTTTATTTTTTTTAAATTTAGTTTGCCGATGACGGCCATTTTTGTTAAAGCGTATCGATCATTTTCACGGAAAACATGGCTTCGTTCTTTAGCCAATATTTTTACTGAGATTTGTCCTAGAACAATAAATCAAAAATCAGACTTTTTAGAAAAGTATGCTCTAAAAAACAACCTATAGCATTATTTAATTTCAAACTACCCATAAGGCCTTAAATGAACCTCAAAATTTGAAGAGGTAAACTGATAAAATTCCATTTTCAGCATTTTTTTAACAGCATAAGGCAAGCCGATAATGGTTTGTAATTTTTTTTGCAAAAGACATACGTACATACTTTAAATAAAAAAAGTTTGTGCTTTGAGACTTGAGTAAATTTTTTCAAAAAAAAAATCTCAAAAACATGATTTTTTAAAAAATTTCAAAGTTTGACCCCTTATATCTCTGATGGGCACGGATGAAAAAATTTGAAATTTGGCTGAATGTTAGCCCCTAGCAAGTAGATTAAGGAGTAAAAATTTGGAATTGCAGACTTATGTCATATAGGAGTTACAGGCCTGAAAAAATGGTCAAAAATCAAATACTTAGGTCAAAATTTGAGCCTTTGCGGGCAGGGTAATTAAAATTCAAATAAACTGTCTAATGAAATAAAAATTAATCTATTTTTACCAGATTTCACAATGAATACAAATTTATACCGGGCGGGCCAAAGACAAGAGTTCACATTGATATTTGGCAGTTATTAGATGTTAAGGGAATGCCGAAACAGGTCGATTTTTATTTTTAAATTACAATTGTTTCATATATATTCCATACGTCTCCATGACGTGTCATCGTCAGTGACGTCATCCACCTGGGCGTGATGACGTTATCGATTATTGTTTTAATGGTACTAGGGGTCGTATATTATCTCATGTGAAACAGTGTTTAATTCTCTGTTCAGTAGTATAAACAATAATATAATTATTTATACAGGGTGGCCAAAAATTTTGAATTAAATTAATTGACACAAAAAGTAGAATGTATGTAATTTATTTAACTCAAAACACATTTTATTGCTGTCATAAAATAGAAAAAATTATTATTTGGCAAATAAATATTGTTTTTCGCTTAAATTAAATGTTCAAACTGTCAAGAGGTAAGTGGGAGGCTGTTTGTGATTTAATTTAAGCGAAAAAATGTTTATTTATGAAATCAACATTTTTTCTATTTTCTGACAGCAGTACAATGTATTTTTAGTTGCCACAAAAACCCTATTCCCATTTAAAAAAATCATCGATTAAGTCATTACGCTCTGATGGATGACGTCACCTAGTATGAAATATATCCCAAAAAGTTGCAATATAGTAAAAATAAAAATGGACCTATTTCGGCATTTCCTTAAAATCTAATAGGTAACTATTGCCAAATATCGAGGTGGACTCTTTTTTTGGTCCACCCTGTATAAATTTATATTCATTGTGAAATCTGGTGAAAATAGATTAATTTTTATTTCATTAGACAGTTTTTTTAAATTTTAATTACCTTGCCCACAAACGCTCAAATTTTGACCATTTTGATTTTTGACCATTTTTTCAGGCCTGTAACTCCTATATGACGTAAGTCTGCAACTTCAAATTTTTACTCCTTATTCTACTTGCTGGGGGCTAATATTTAGCCAAATTTTAATATTTTTCATCCGTGCCCATCAGAGATATAAGGGGTCAAACTTTGAGATTTTTCACAAAATTACGTTTTTGAGATTTTTTTTGAAAAAATTTACTCAAGTCTCAAAGCTCAAACTTTTTTTTATTTAAAGTATGTACGTATGTCTTTTCCAGAAAAAAATTAAAAACCAATATCGGCTTGCCTTATGCTGTTAAAAAAATGCTGAAAATAGAATTGTATCAGTTTACCTATTCAAAGTTTGAGGTTCATTTAAGGCCTTAAGGGTAGTTTGAAATTAAATAATGCTACAAGCTATTTTTTTAGAGCATACTTTTCTAAAAAGTTTGGTTTTTGATATATTGTTCTAGGACAAACCTCAGAAAATATATTGGATAAAGAGCGAAGCCATGTTTTCCGTGAAAATGATCGACACGCTTTAACAATGGACGTCATCGGCAAACTAATTTTTTTTAAATAAAATGAATGCAGTTTTCTACTCTCTATAGACTGAAGTTTAAAAGGTAGAAAAATAAAAAATATTAAAAATGGTCAAGGATTGACCCCATTGCATCGCAAATTCGATTTGAAGAAATTTGCGATACATTTTTGAAAATTTTTCTGGTTTTAAATTATTTTTCGGGTGTAACTACAATGATATTATGGTAAAAATTATGTTGCCTCACAGATTTAAAATGCGTTTATATCGAAAACGGTTGAGATTAGGGAGATGAATGTAGTATACCTTTTTTAAGTAAAAATATTAAGAGAATAAAAGTTTTGATTCAAAAAGTATATACAGTGGGTAATAAAAAAAATTGAACCTATTAAATGAGCGCTGAAAGGAGTATGTGGCGCCCTCGGGGTAAGACATCATTTTTGGTAGCGAATTTAGATTTCTTGTCCCAAAAAACCCTCGCATACTAAATTTTGTGTTATTATTTAACATTTATTTAAAAGTTTAACTTTTTATTTAGGTTATTATCAACTTTTGTACTAAGGTAATTTAGCTTAAATCGACCTATTTTAAGCTCAGGAACCTAAGGTTAAGCTATGGCCCATTCTTTACCAAACACCCTGTATTCAAATACATATACATACATATACAGTCGTAAAAATGAAAGAATACTCGTGAACGATCACATCAGTCACTTATTTTGTATTTGCTGAATTTTTCAATAAATAACAAACGTTTGTTACAGAAAATGACAGCAAATACAATATAAGTGATTGATGTGATCGTTTATGGGTATTCTTTCATTTTTCCGACTGTACCTACACAATAAAAGTAAATTATTTTAAATTGTTTTTAAATATTTATCATATCATATATTATGATACAGACTACACAAACAAAGTAATACAAAAAATAACACATAAAGACAGTTAAATTTTGATACTCCCAGGGCAGTAACATCATTTTAAACAATTTTTTTCAACCACAGATTGCATAGTCCATAAGATCGAGACCAAAAATTGCATTTGTGGGAACAAATACACGTAACCTAAAAAAATCAGGTCAAAAAATCTTCCCAGAGTTATACAGTGCGCTGGACAGTGGCGCACCCGAGGGGGTTTTGGGGGTTAAAACCCCTCCCAGGGCATATAAAGGATAGTAGGACTTGTCTTTAAAAAAACTATACAAAAAAATTTCTGTACCCAAGCAAAACCACCCCCCCCCCCAGAGGAAAATTCTAGGTGCGCCATTGGCGCTGGAACAAGTGTTACCCCTCCCTATTAACTGAATTATTTTTAGCACATAAGCAAAACGCTCGGACAGGTCGATTTTTAAAATTATTATAGTATATTATAGCATCAATGTTTCGAACTTTACGCGATCCCACTTCAAGTGGCAGCCATAACTTTGATTTTTTTAAATGGGAAAGTGCATCATGTGATACCTTATTTAAAAGCTTTTAAAATACTGATTATAAAAATGTATAATACTTTAATCCTGTTTGACAGCGTAGGCGAAATTTTGGTCGAATTATTTTTAAATGCACTCATTTTTTTTTTTTCGAATCCTGAGCAAAGTAATAGGCATTTTGAATCATTTAAACGCAGAATGAAAGATAACATTATTACCGAGGGATTAAAATCCCTAAGAATAACCGAAAAGTTTCTTTATAATAAGATGTTTGAAATTAAAAATCACATTAAATTTTCTCTTTATTTTTTCACCCCTGTAACTTATTAAAATAAAATTATAGAAGTTCTCAGGAACTTTTTATCCTCAATAATACTGTAGTCTTTCATTCTGCGTTTAAATTTTTGAAAAATACTTATTAGTTTTCTCAGGATTTGAAAAAAATGATTGCATTTAAAAAGGATTAGAACGGAAATTTTGCGCCTACGCTCTTAAAACGTATTAAATTATTATGCATTTTTGTAATAAGCATTTCAGAAGCTTTTAAATAAGGTGTCACATGATAACCTTTCCTATTTAAAAAAAAAAGAATGTGTGTGTACTTTTTACGCACGTAAGAAGTTATACTTCTATTATAATATAATTTCAACGAAATAAATATACCTACTTAACAGTTACAATACAAAAAATTAACAATAATTACCAAAAATGAACCAAAACTTAACAATGCCTAATATTAAAATAAAAAAAGAAAAAAATATGAATCGTCCGGGATTTGAACCAGCAATCTCGCGATTTTTTTATCTCTGGTCCAATGCTCTACCAACAAGGCCATCAAGCCGCATGCTAGTTACCTTTCAGATATACATAATTATACATCACGGTGACAAGTGAAATATAAAAATAGATGTTTTATTATTTTACGCCCAAGGAAGACAAATCCAAAGACACAAAATTATAATAAAAAACCTTTTAAACCACCTTTTTCAAATTGCGCAAGTTGTATTATTAATATTAATGTTAATAAATGAAATATAAATATTTTGACGTTTCACAATTTGACAATTCACTTTTAACTGCAGTGCCTTAAAATTTTTAAAGCACTAGTGCCTTAAAGTAGCATTTTTAACGCTCCTATGGAGTCCTAAAAATTGCATTTTTAACACGTTTGCAGAAAAATATATTTAAAAACACTAATATATTCTTTCCACGCCTTTTCTGGACTGATATATACATAAATTAAAACATTTTGAAGTATAACTTCAAAAATACATTATGAAAACTATTTAAAAAGACAGTATTAACTATTAACTAACCTTTGTTGTTTCTCTTCCCACAAATTTTAAAACGCAACAACCATATATAACCAAACCGTCCGTCAACCGTCCAAACCACAGCTGCGCTACAGCTGCCATATTGGATAATTTTTGACATGTCATTTGAACATCCAATCAGAACAAAGTTATAATGCGCATGCGCCGGGATCGTAGGTTTTAACATATAAAAATTCACCCTCATATCGCGCGTAAAAATCAAAGTTATGACTGGTCATCTGAAGAGGTATTGCGTAAAGTTCGAAACATTGATGTTATATTATGTTGTGATTATTTTAAAAATTGACCTGTCCTAGGATTTTGCTTATCTGCTAAAAATAAAAATAAGTTAATAGGGAGGGGTAACACTTATTCCAGTGCACTGTATAATACAAATGCTATAATAACGTGTGATCCAAAATTATTGTCACCATAGGTGGCTCTGAACGACAGAGATAGCTATACAGTGCATGTCTATTATTAATTCAAATATACTTTCCAGTTTACGTCAGTGTGCTACGTCAACTTTGCAGTGTACGTCAACTTAACAAGAAAAGTTAGGTTATGTAGAGATGTTGGTGGTGGAAATATTATACAGCATCTTGTTTGATTTTATTTAATATTGTTACTTATAATATTGTTAATTCTTTTTATTTTTGATTAAAGTTCTTTGTTAAAGGTTTTGACTGATTTTTTATGTTTTATAATGTTAATCAAAATTAATTGATAAACCGATGATATAAATTCAGATTAAAATAAGACATACGTAATTTTTTGCACGGCTAGCTTTGATCCAAATAATTGTGGATCGCTCTTTACAAATGACTTAAGCATTTCCAGAATGTAAAATCAACTGAGGCTATCCAGTTTCGCTGATATTGGACATCCATTAGAGCCATATAGTCCAAGTAATGAAGCTTAAAATAGGACAAAACCTCGCAATTTTTACAAAATGGATCGATTTGCTTCAAAATTTTTATGAATAGGTAATGGATAGTCCAAGGATCAAAATCTATATGATGCCGAAAGGCACTTTTACCATGGGGGTGGTTGACACTCCATCTCGGAGGTGGAAATTTTTTATTATACCGGGTGTCCACTTATATTTTCCCCCATTTTAACTACCTATAACTTCTAAACGGCTCAAGATAGAAATATGCGGTTTTCGTTGAAATGTATTATTTTATTAAAAGTTTTGTCTGAATGAATTGAATTTTTATATCGCTTTCAAGTACAAAAACAAATATGGCGGATTTTTGAAAAAAAAACGTAGTTGACTTTTTTTTAATGGAACACCCAGTATATTTTTTTGTAAATTGAAAGAAAGGTCATTTACCTATCCAGCGATATAAAGTTTTTAAAATCGGTTGTCAAATCACTGAGTAATTAATTTTTAAATTGAGAGGTGCAACATGGATAACACATACCTAAATAACATAACTAAGCAAATCGATATTATGTTATGTGATTTCCACATTGCATCTCTCATTTTAAAAATTAATTGTTCAGTCATTTGACAACCGATTTTAAAAAATTTTATATTGCTGGATAGGTAAATGACCGTTTTTTCAAGTTTTTAGGTAAATGACCATTTTTTATATCGCTTTTAAATAAAAAATGGCGAATTTTTGAAAAAAAAACGTTGTTGACTTTTTTTATTAAAACACCCAGAATATTTTTTTGTAACTTAAAAAATGATCATTTTCCTACCCAGAGATATAAAATTTTTTAAAATCGGTTGTCAAATGAGTGAGCAATTAATTTTTAAAATGAGAGATGCAATGTGGAAATCACATAACATAATATCAATTTGCTTAGTATGTTATTTAGGTATGTGATATCCACGTTGCACCTCTCTTTTTAAAAATTAATTACTCAGTGATTTGACAACCGATTTTGAAAGACTTTATATCGCTGGATAGGTGAATGATCTTTATTTCAATATACAAAAAAATATACTGGATGTTCCATTTAAAAAAAGTCAACAACGTTTTTTTCAAAAATCCGTCATTTTTGTTTTCGTATTTGAAAGCGATATAAAAAATTCAATCCATTCAGACAAAACTTTTACAAAAGTAAAACATTTCAGCGAAAACCGCATATTTTTATCTTGAGCCGTTTAGAAGTTATAGGCAGTTAAAATGGGGGAAAATATAAGTGGACACCCGGTATTTTGACCGCAAAAGTTAGTAAAAACATTCATTTTAAGCCAAAAACGTTCTATACATTTTTTTGATAAAATTAATAGTTTTCAATTTATTCGCTATCGAAAGTGTTAGTTTTATATCGAAAAATCAATGTTTTTAATAAGTTTTCTGCCAATAACTCCAAAAGTTTTCGTTTTATTAAAACAACTTTACTTAACAAAAATGTACCTTTTAAAAAAATAAACAAAACCGCCTTTTTTTAATTTTCTTTAGGACCAATAGTAATCGAGTTATATTTTATTATGTTAGCTCTTCTTCGTCAAATGCTAAATATTGTAGTTTCAAAGTCAAAAGACGGGAAAACTATGCATTTTTCGAGGATAATGTGTTCAAACTAATTTAAAGTATTTAAAAATATCCATCTCTAGAAATAAAAAAAAAGTCTCTAGCTTAAAAATTTAATCACTTTCAGCGAAAAAGTGATCGGAAGCAACCTCGTAATCACCACTCTAATTAAAATTAGTCATTTACCTTATTTGATCTTCTTTATTTATGAATTATTAATAGGTTCTAGAAGTTTGACCGACTTAGAATTATTAGTTTTTAAAAAAATGGAGAAAGCGAATGACGAATTTTTGTAGTTTGGAAAAAATGGACTATCTTCAGAATAGAAAGATTAGCATCAGAGATACGAAAAAAAAATTAAATATGAAATTGTAGCTTATTTAATTCCCAAGAATCTTGTTCGCAAAAATTTTTTCTACGGCAAGAATTGAGTGAGCTATTGACAATTAAAACTTGTAATAACATGCAACAACCACCTTTACCAACCCTTTCAAAGTCACCTCTTTTTGCGACTAAGGATTTTAAAAAGATTTAATATTAATAGGCTTATAGATCTTGTAAAAACCTACAAAATTATTATTTACCAAACTTTCTAAGATGAAAAATAAAAAAGTTACGATTAAAAAATCAATATATTTTTTTGAAAAAAAGGGGTAAATCCAATTGGAAGCATAATAATGTATGTTAGCGGTGTTTTTAGTCATTGACCTTATTTATTTATGTATTATTAATAGATTCTAGAAGTTTGACTGGTTTAGAATGATTAGTTTTTGAAAACCTGGAGTTAAAAGCGAATAACGAATTTTTGTAGTTTGGTAAAAATACCATTTTCTTCAGAATAGAAAGATTAGCATCAGAGATACGAAAAAATGTTTAAATATGAAATTGTAGGTTATTTAATTCCCAAGAACTTGGTTTGAAAAAAATTTTTCTACAGCAAAAATTGAGTGAATCGTAAATGAGTATTATCGAAAAGCATTGATTTTTTCAATATAAAACTAACACTTTCTATAGCGAATAAATCGAAAACTATTAGTTTTATCAAAAAAAAATATATAGAACATTTTTAGCTTAGAATGAATATTTTTATCAACTTTTGCGGTCAAAATATAATAAAAAGTTTCCACCCCCCATTTAGGGGTGGCAACCACCCCCATGGTAAAAGCGCCTTTCGACATCATATATATTTTTATCCTTGGACTATCCACTACTTAGTCTCAAATTTTCAAGCAAATCGATCCATTCTGTAAAAACTGCGAGGTGAAAACTTTGGGTCAGCGACCCAAAAACTCCCCGTGTAATGATTTTTTGCTAATTTTTTAATGAATTTGCCGAAAACTCCGTAAGAAGTAGGTACCCTGGGCACATCGCTTCCGATGTCATATTCGTCGTTAGCGGCCCCAAAAACCCCCCGAGTAATGATTTTTGACTAATTTTTTAATGAATTTTAATGACGAGGTAAACAGTAGGTACCCGGGTATCCTTGGCAACAGAGGTACTATGGAGATCACTTTTGACGTCATATTCGTTTTCAGCGACCCCAAACCCCCGAGTGACAAAATTGAACTAATTTCCGCCGATAATTGACGAGTTCTGAATTTTTTTATTGTCTATTTGTGATGCACTTTAAGAATGCATTTTTTGTATGCAATTTTTCAATATTATATCATGGCTCCGGTTCACAAAGTTTCCTGGCGCATAGTTTCTTGTCCTTTTTTTCGGAGGTAAGGCCGATTTTAGTGCTATACTGCTTCGTCTATTATTAGTAATAAACCCACTAAAAGGAGTTGATAGTCATTTGACTAAAACTCTTCTTACACAGGCACTATGTTTGTTTAACAAAAATGATCGATGTTACGTAGGTACTTGCTATGATGTAACAGATTGTGTTTTAAAACAAATAATAAAAACCCACTTACCTGAATATTGGCAGGCTGCTCCCTATTTTTATTGCAGAAGCACTACAGCTACAGAGACAGCTCTAGATAGTATCTATATAAAGTAGTCCAACCGAATTTTGAAACTAAGATCGCACTACAAACATTTCTACTATGTATTTAAAATGCACTAATTCCTTAATCTCAAATAAGTTTTGATCCCAAAATGTTCGGTGGGACTTCAAATAATTGTACACAACCGAATTAAAGTCTGATACATTTTTGTTTTCGGTATTACACGGTACTTTGATACCTTCTGTAAGAAATTGAATGTAAGTAACCCTTATTTCTTATTAACTTCCCCATTGACCAATTTATGTTTTGAAAAGTAAGTAGGTAGTATAGGTAGGTATACCTACAATAACACGATTAAAAATGAATCACGTATGCTTTCCATGTTCTAGTTTAATAGAATACCCGTTTTACCGAGCTTATTTACCACTACTAATGAATAATTACGGGCACTAACAAAATCTGGGATTTTATTGTCGAATTTAAATTTAAAACAAGCCCATCAATGCTATAAAACTTTAAGACAAAGGGACCACTCAAATGCCGATATGATTCATAACACATTCAAAACTATAAATCCGCAAAAAAAACTAGTCAGTTCACAAAGTAGTAGAAAAATTCCGATAACAACAAGATTGTAAAAAAAATTGTCAATTTTAAGCCTACTTTGTTATATTTAAAACGAAATATATCATACTTGTGCTGCCACCTAGTGGCTAAATGCTAAATTTTTATAGTTGTTGGTAAAGAAATTTTCAGCATATGACATAAGTCAGGATTGGTTTTCTGCAGCGTTGCCACATGATTTAAAAAAAAAGTGAAGATAAATAAAAAGTAAAAACATAAATAATTAATAGAAATAGAATAATTAAGTAATGGTGAATATTTTTGCACCATAAACGAAGATGACTGTATGATAATTTTTGGTTATATTTTAATATTAGCCTATTATTAATAGATTTTCTGTTATTCTTTTCTTTTATCCTGTTTCTAATGCTAAACGGAAATTTACACAATTGGCAACGCTGTGCAAAAGTTTCACGTGGTGATGAGTAATAAAATAAGTTGTGTGTTTATCAATTAAATTTTTTTATTTTAATAATTGAACAGTTATGAGTGTTTTTCACGATGAAGTAGAGATTGAGGACTTTGAGTTTGACGAAGAAGAAGGCGTTTATCATTACCCGTGCCCTTGTGGGGATCGTTTTGAAATTACAAAAGTATGTGTAAAATTATGAAAAGTTAGGTTATGTCTAATTGATATTTTTTAGGAAGAATTGCTAGCAGGTGAAGAAACTGCTACATGTCCTAGCTGCTCATTAATAGTTAAGGTCATCTTTGATTTGGTGAGTAAAATATGTACCTAATATGTACACTAAGTTCTAATTATAAGAATACATTTTTAGATCATATACAATCTACATCCATTTTCCACCTTGTTCTGGATGGACCATTTCTCTGACTTTCTCCAATTGTCCTGAACAGTAACTTAGCCATCTTATACATTAGGTTCTTATCACTCTATCACTCCTAGTATGCTGATACTTCATACAGTAAAACCTCGATATAATGGACTAATTGGGGGGGATGGGGTGTCCGTTAAAGCCGAAAGTCCGTTATATAAAAATAGGTTTAAAATAAATAAAAAACTTCTTTTTTGAAAATATGTATTAAAATATAAATAAAAAACGCAAACAAAATTCTATTTAATTATCTTCAGAAATTCGTCGTGAAGTGACGTTGTTTGATATCGACACGTTTGCTTTTGGTAATCCTACTTTTAAAAAGGACTCAGGGTTTGTTTCCACTTTTGAAGTTTGCTGTTTTTTTATAATCAACTCTCTAAAATTACGAAATTGCATATACAGTGGAACTTGGTTATAGCGTCATTCAAGGGTCCAGTAAAAAAATGACGCTATATCAGAGTGACGTTATAAAAGATGTAGAAAAAAATTAAATTTTATTACAGCAGAAAATTTGACTCTGTATTATGGCACTGACAAATAATAAGAAATCATAAACTGCCAAGCTCACATAACTGTACACAAAGGGATAATGGGCCTTTCTCACATTCTTGGAAGGAGCAATGTCACAAAGCTGGAAACGCATTTCACTTTATTCTTCATAAAATGAAAAAACAACAACCTACTGTAAAATTTTATGACGCTATAGACGAGGGTTACTTTATTTTTACGCTAAAACCGGGTTTTTAATAATGTTATCGAATAGTTTTTGGCCGGACCTATTAAAAATTGACGTTACAGCCGAGGTGACGTAACTACCGAGGCCGTAATATCCAAGTTCCACTGTAATACAGTTGGACTTCGTTGTCTGAATAATCAATAAATGTTATTAGATCATTAAGATGCGATCTTACCTCTAAGAACTTCATTTTTTGCAGTGCTCTTTTGCCTTCTTTGCTATCTTCACTTCTATCCTCATGTTTTAGGTTCATAACTTCATCTGCTATTTCACTTTCAGTCGTGATATTATACCCAGGGACACCTTCATCTACTTCTAGCCATTGTAAAATAAAACATCTCAGCTACCTACGTCTTCTCCGGCATTATTAGATATGTATTGTCTTACAGAAATCAGGAATTTCCAACCCTTCTAATCTTATGTCTGCATCTTGGCCAACAGACAATTTTTTTTTACTAGATATTCGTTTGGTTTCCAAAATTATTCCCTGATCCATGGGTTGAATATGCGATGTTGTATTTTTGGCAAAAACATACAACTAAAGTTTCTAGGTAGGTGTAGCATTTGGGGTCCACGGGGACCCCGTTGGTATTCAATGTATCTTGGTATGTGACAGGTTAAGCATGTATCATATCAACAGGACGTTTTTAATTTTTTTACATTTGACCGGATTTTTCGTCCGTTATATAGAGGTCCGTTATATCGAGGTTTTACTGTACTTCATTAGTCCTTATGATCAAAACATTTTTTCTCCAAATATTTTTCTTAATACTTTTCCTGTACCACTTCTTTGCTTTTTATTTATTGTCCTTTTCTCTGATGCATAAAGCATAAATTACTATAGGCCCAATAACTGTTCTGTGTAAGTATATTACTCTTGATATGCATTTATTTCTTAGTCTTCTTCTTCTTCATGTGACTAGAATTACTCCTGTTTGTCTCCCTCTTATTCTGTTTCAGTTGTTGTTGACTGTACATTGTCTTTCCACCTTTTCAGCGGTCTTCCAATGGGTCTTCTTCTATACGGCTTGTTGTTTTTACAGATGTTCGCTAATCTACAGTCCCTGCTCAATTTATTAGACTCACCCTAGAAATAGAGTTTTTTTTTTCTCTGATTCTGGCCTTGGTTTAGAACTAGAACCTTTAGCCACGTAATTGTATTAACTTATCACTAACTCAGGTATAATGTGTAGTGTGTGTTGAGTAAGTGTTTTGTTACTTTGCAAAGTCGACGTCATTGTCTTTGCAAAGAGACGCTAATTGTATCCGAACATCTGCGGTCCCTTCGGTGAGTACCGATCCCACAAGGACAGAAACTATTTTCATTTATTAATTTATAATAAATGAAAAAATCTCTGACCCTGGATATCAGATTTTTTCACTTGAAACACCTAAAAAGTATGTTCAAAGTCATATGAAACTGCTGAATGGGTTAATAACGATTACTTAATAATTGTGCTAAATAATTAAATTACAAATGGTGAAAGTTTTTGATTGAATTGTGAAAACTTGACAGATGGCAATAGAATGGGCTAAAAAGTCGTAATGACTCGACTTTTTTCAACTTTAGCTTTTTAATTAAATTATTAGTGATTGGTGTTCAATTTTCGTAAAATTTGCAGTGGTGAGTGTTAATGTTGTTCTAATGTCGTTCTATGTGAACGTTAGATTTTAATTTTTTTTTATTTTATTTTAAGATATCAATAGAAATATGTTAATTTCTAAAAGATGAATATCTTCGATTGGAAATTTTTCATATGGATGATTGTAAAAATCTTTTTGTTGAGCAGATCTCCTCTGCTACTGCTCTTTTAGAAAATATCGCATGTTGTCAAAAAGAAATAGCAAAAACATGTGGTGTATCTTATTCTTTAGTTCGAAGGTTGAGTCAAAAACCTAAAGGGAAACATCATGTTACATCAGTTTGAAGGGGTTGGTATGGCAGAAAGATTTCAGTTACTTCCAGAGGGCAACAATTTTTAATGAATTTGGCTGTAAAATACAGAAGAGTCACCCATAGTGATATACGGAATGAATTGGATGAATCAGAGTGTTCAGTATTGGAGTCCACTGTACGCCGAAATTTGTAGAGTATGGGATTCAAATGTCATAGACCAGTTAAGGAACCAACTAAACAACCAACTATCACCACAAATGCTCAAAAAGGCTTAGTTTTAGCCAATTTGCAGTAATATTTTTTAGTCATATAATATTTATGCAAATTGGCCGAAACTAAGTGTTTCTTGGGCATTTGTGGTGATGGTTTTGGTTCCTTAACTGGCTTATGACATTTGAATCCCATACTGTACAAATTTCGGCGTACAGTGGACTCCGATACTGAACACTCTGCTTCTTCCAATTTACTCTTTAGGGAGCGTTCAAGTATTACGTAACGCGATTTTTGACCCCTCCGCCCCCTATGTAACGCACTCTAATGGACGTTTAACTATTGCGCAACGCAATTTTTGACACCACCCCCCAATCTGCGTTACATAATACTTGAACGACCCCTTATATCGCTATGGGTGACTCTTCTCTGTTTTACAGCCAAATTCATTAAAAATCGTTGCACTCTGCGAGTGACTGAAATCTTTCTGCTATACCAACCACTCCAAATCGATGTAACATGATGTTTCCCTTTAGATTTTTGACTTAACCTTCGAACTAAAGAATAAGATACACCGCATTTTTTGCTATTTCTTTTTGACAACATGCGATATTTTCTAAAAGAGCAGTAACAGAAGAGATTTGCTCAACAAAAAGATTTTTACAGTCACCCATATCAAAAAATTCCAATCGAAGATATTCATCTTTTAGAAATTAACATATTTCTATTAATATCTTAAAATAAATTAAAAAAATTAAAAACTAACGTTCACATAGAACAACATTAGAACAATATTAACACTCACCACTGAAAATTTTACGAAAATTGAACACCAATCACTAATTTAATTAAAAAACTAAATTTGAAAAAAGTCAACTCATTGCACACTTTTAGCCCATTCTTTTGCCACCTATCAAGTTTTCACAATTCAATAAAAAAATATACCATTTTTAGCTTAATTATGTAACATGATTATTAAGTAACTGTTATTTAACCCATTTAGCAGTTCCGTATCACTTTGAAGATACTTCAAGGTGCTTGAAATTCAAAAAACTGATATTTCTTGGGTGAGTCTAATAAATTGAGCAGGGACTGTATCTGGTCCCATTCGGTTTACATTTATTTCTTAGTAACCTGTTGAATGCATAAACACACTTGTTCACTTTCATAAGTCTATTTTGAATGTTTTCTTCTATATTTGGTTTTCTTCTTATGTTCAATTATTGTTCCTAGATATTCCAACCTTTCAACTTCCTGAAATCTATATGTATTATTATTTTTTTGTATTATTAAATACTTTCCTTGTACATATTCTTGGTCTGTGCATTCCGTGTATTTTGTTTTTAGGCATTAATATATTAATCTAATTCTTTAGTTATCCATATCATTTCTTGTTTGCTTGTTGCTACTATTGCTATATCATCAGAAAATGCCAGGCTTTAATGTTTTTTATGGTATATAATTCATTTTCTATTTATATTGGCTTCCCACAACATGTTTTCCAGGAGACTACAGAGAATACATAGCTTATTTCTACTTCTTCAAATGATTTATGCAGTTTCTTCCTTTTTAGTTTATCAAATGCTTCTTTAAAGTCATAAATATTCTATTAGAAATTTTTAATGATTGGTGGTTGAAACAAAAGTATTCAGATAGTCTTAAAAATATAATTGTGTGTCTTCTAGCGAAACCTAAGAAACCACCTGACTTACCTTCGTCATACAGACCTATTTCATTGTTATCGTGCATTACAAAAACTTTCGAAAGGCTTATAAAATTTAGACTCGAACATTTTGTCGAAAACAGATCAATTTTACCAAAAAATCAGTATGGATTTCGTAGAGGTATAGGTACAATTGATGCAATCTCCCATTTAGTTACAGATGCTCAATTGTGTCTATCAAAAAATAATTACATGTTTTGTCTTTTTGTGGGCCTTAAAGGGGCTTGTGATGTGGTAGATTTGGAAATATTATATTCAAAAATGGTAACGTTTGGTATCAATAAAAGAGTCTCTATAAATATTTTAAATTTGTTTGCTAATAGAAAAATTATTTTTGCGAGATAGTCATAACGTTTTACATGGTCCAAGAGTACTTTACAACGGGCTTCCGCAAGGTTCTATTTTAAGTCCCCTTTTGTTTAACTTATACACTGCAGACTTGCATGATTTGATGAGCGATGACATACAAATTATTCAATACGCGGACGATTTATGCATTTATGTCACCCATAATACCTACGATCGCTGCATGATAGACTTAAGACGTACTTTTGACAGGTTACAAAACTGGTTCGACGATATGGGTTTTAGTGTTTCACCAGAAAAGACAGCTGTGATGTGTTTCACAAGGCACAGATATCAGTTAGTCGATAATTTCTCTATAGGTAAATACACTATTCCTATCGTAAAAGAATATAAATATTTAGGTATAATTATAGATAGTAAACTTCTATGGACCAGTCACATTAAGTATGTCAAACAAAGATGTGAAAAGGGAATTAATCTTCTGCGCTTCCTCTCCAAACAGAGCTGGGGCGCGGATCAACAAATTTCCTTAAGGCTATGGGTACATAATTCGCAAATATTTTACGTGTATCCCTACTTTTTCTGTCTTTACACGGCAAATTACGTGTAGTAAAATTCACACTGGTATGGATATGTAAACATTACTAGAATGTCATTCTACTTGAAAATGTCATCATTAATTTAAAGAGATGGGTTTTGAATGTTCTTGGATAACTGTTATTTTTATAATTGCAAATTATTAATTCAGTTAATAAATGTGATAAGTTTTTCACTAACTATGTATTCAGTGAATGTAATAATTTATTTGTACAACAAAGACTAATACTCAATCGGGAAAAGAGGAAAAGTTTTACAGTGATTTTTTAATAATATATTGTTATGGAACGCTTACAAATTTGAACATCTTTAACAACAAAATACTTGGATCACGATCACAGAATATATTATCCTGATGTATTCTCTGCTTGGATCTTCCACAAATAATACACAATAAATAACTTTTTAGTAAGTTCACATCTTAAATCAATTATTTTTCAAATACACTATATATCAATAATATTTAATCAATAACTCAACATATTCCCGATGCAATGTCAAATATTTAAAATTGTCACTGATTGTCAGTGTCTGACTGACAATATATGCTGACAATATTATATTCGGCTGAGTGCGTTGTAAGACAAAGATAGATTTGGAAAATATTACCACGGGATTGTGTTCATTTTTTTCAAATCCTGAAAAAACCAATAAATATTTTTGAAAAATTTAAACGCAGAATGAAGGACTAAATTATTACCGAGGGCCGAAAGTCCCTTAGAATAAATAAAAAGTTTATTTTGAGTGATATATTTGAAATTAAAAATCACACTAAACTTTCTCTTAGTTTTTCACCCCTGTAACTTATTAAAATAAACATTATAGAAGTTCTCAGGGACTTTCGGCCCTCGCTAATAACGTAATCTTTCATTCTGCGTTTAAATTTTTCAAAAATACCTATTAGTTTTCTCAGGATTCGAAAAAAATGAATCCCCATTTGAATAGCGTTGCAGCCGAAAATACGTACCGATCCTCTTAATGTTTTACAAGTCTTATATTCGCTCGATTTTGGATTATGGGTGTACTCTCTATGGTTCTACCTCCAATACGAACCAACTTACTCTTGATCGAATACAATATAGAGCTCTGAAAATATGTTTGGGAGCCATGACATCTTCACCAAATCATGCCATTCTGGCAGAGTCTCAAGAACTTCCTCTTAGTTTTCGAAGACAGTTTTTAGCAAATAAAAGTCTATTAAAATATAGATGTTACAACAGTGATTTGATCGCAAAAATTAACTTTCTTGTAATTGAGAATTTGACAAATCATTATTGGAAAAAGAAAAACTCTCCTCCTTTGGCAGATGCATTTATTGATACAAACTTATTTCAAAATGATATTGTTAAACTTAATAAAATACCATTGTATGCACACAGTTTCGATTCTATAATTGACAAACCTATCACCATATTCCCTCGGTATTCAGATTGTAATATCTTAAACCAAGCCATGATAAAATCCATTGTGAATGGTCTCGGATCGAACTTAACTAAAATATATACAGATGGGTCAAAAACTGAGCTAAATACAGGTTCGGCATTTTTTGTTTCAAACATAAATCATATTGAAAAGTACAGAATCCCAAATTATTGTTCCAGTTTTACCGCCGAGTCCTTTGCTATTGAAAAGGCACTAAAATGGTGTGCAACTCAAACATGCACGAATGTGGCAATAATTTCAGACTCAAAATCAGCATTACAAGCTATTAGCGGTCACCCAATAAACCAATTCCGAAATGCCTTAATTTTGAACATTAAAAAATTAATTATGGATCTTAAACAAAATAATGTAACTGTTTCGTTTATTTGGACAAAAGGACATTGCGGAGTCGAAGGTAATTAAATTGCGGATATAGCCGCAAAAAGTAGTCACAGTTGCCACCATATTGACAAAGTATTTAATTTAAAAGATTTGAATAATGCTTTCAAACCTAATATCAGAAGGAAATGAGAAACTGATTACAAAAGAATTGCAAATAGATCTACAAACCATTATTTCAGAATTCACCCTACACTTCCAAAAAACATTCCTCATTTCACCTTTAATTATAATAGAGCACAAATGTCAGTATTGACTCGTTTAAAATTGTACCATGCTCGCTTTCCATCTCACTTATATAAAATTAAAATACTTAACTCTCCTGTCTGTAGTTGTGACAATGTATCCATTGGTGATCTAAATCATATATTTCTAGAATGTTCTCTGAACTCTCAATCTTCTTCAATTCTGTATCAAGAACTAATTTATCACGAATGTCCATTGCCACTAAATATTACAGCTCTCCTTTCTTCCTCAGATAAAGCGGTACTAGATTCGATCATTAATTTTATCAGAAATTCAAAAATAGCGGTATAGTTTAGAAATTAATAGACAATATGAAATCATTTAATGTAATTAAGAATTTACATGTTTTGTGGCAAATAGATTTTGTCTGATGCCAGGATCTCTCTCACACACACACAAAGTCATAAATAATAATATCATAGTTGGTTTCTGGTATCGATAGCTTTCCTCTAGTATCCCTTTCAGCAAGAAAATATGTTCTGTTGTACTTCTTCCTTGTCTAAAGCCTTTTTTCGTCTTTATAGAGAGGGTCTGGAATCTACAAAAGAATAGAATGAACCATTTTTGTCAATGTATCCATGACTGTATCATTTTAAAGGGTCTTTACCCACATATTTTCAATTTTGGTAGCTTAGCATGTGAACATTCCTGTTCAACACTGATGATGATCTGTATTCAGATCGAAAACGTTCTTCATTTGTGATGTAGCCCTTTAAGGGAATTTTAATAAATTATACAGTCTGAAAAATGAAAGAATACCCATGAACGATCACATCAATCACATATTTTGTATTTGCTGCTTTTTTTCCATAAATATCAAACGAGAGAAATAGATTATTAATAATCTGAATAATATGTGATTGATGTAATCGTTCATGGGTACTCTTTCATTTTTCCGACTGTATAAGTATACCTTTATATAGGATTTTCAATAATTATTTTTGTAGGAGGCCTTTAGAAAAGAAAACGGTGAAGTAAAAAGTTTATCAGAGGATTTAAAGAAACTAGAAATAGCAAACTAATATCATAATGGGCGGAAGAGGTAGAGGTGGACGAGGAGGTGTGTCAAAATCCTTCAACAAGGAACAGCTGACATCTCTTGGAGTAGGAAACAAAGAATTAGTCCCTGGGCCAGTTCTGGAACCACCTCTTTTATATCCGATTATGGAGAGAAGACCCGCACCACTTTCTGTAAGTGATAGTACCATTTTGACTTTAATAAGGTATAATATTAAATGGTATTTTAAAAGCTATAGAACAATAATAATGCTTTTACATTTTTTGTTAATATTATAATGAGGTTTTTTACTTGTTAGTATTCTGTTCAATTAATAATGGTTTCTGTTAATTTAAAATTAAATGATAAATTTCTATAATCCAAAAATGTTTTAAAATTTGAAACTTTTAACCTTTTCACTGCGGGAACCGGACATATACGTAAAATAATTTCGGGCCCGTACAACGGGAACTGGCTAAATACGCGTAGCCTTTTTCGGCATTCGCTTTGGCAACTGCATGAATCAGATATTGTTTGCGTATTGAACGTTGCCCATAGAAGAGAGTTAGGCATACTATATCAAAATTTACAATACATTTAAAAATTCATACATTTCAAGAATCTAACACGAACAAAATAACAGTCACAACCTGGTTGATCAACATAGGCATGAAACAGCCGTACCAGAGACCATAGTACTTTTATAACTAGCCGCAGTGAAAAGGTTAAAGTTTATGCTGAACTATTGTTTTTGTTCTCTAAAATTTAATTTTCTTTTCAAACTAATGTTGGCTCCACTAACATGGGAAGGGGCTCGTAGATACATGCTGATGTGCCTTCTCAATAACACTATACAGTGAGGACGTTTGAGTTGGAATAAATTCATTATCTCGAAAAGGGGCGAATTTGAAGAGACATCATGAGACAGATCGATTTTTATTTTTAAATTATGACTTTTTGGCATATATGTCATACTAGTGACGTCATCCATCTGGGCATAATACGTAATCGATGATTTTTTAAATGAGAGCAGGGGTCGTATGTCAGCTCATTTGAAAGGTTATTTAATTCTGTATTCAGTAATATAAACTTTAACATAATTATTTATACAGGGAGTCCAAAAAAAACATTTTTCATTAAGTTAATTGAGATAAAAAGGAGAATGTATGTAATTCATTTATTTCAAAATACATTTGAGTGTTGTCAGAAAACAGAAAGAAATGTTTATTCAACAAATAAACATTGTTTTTTGCTTAAATTCAACGTTAAAACTGCTACTTAGCAGTTTGAACATTAAATTTAAGCGAAAAGCAATGTTTATTTGTGAAATAAACAATATTACGTGTTTTCATGACAGCAGTAAAATGTAGGGGAGAGTTGGACAAAACGGTATACCATTCTTGTTTATTTTTATTACGGAAAAAATGTTAAAGAAATTATCATATTATTATTTCTTATAGGTATAACATTTTGTGAAGCACACAAAAAACATATTTTTAGCTATTTTTAATGACTGGAAAATAGTAAAAAAAATATTTATTAAAGTCCTGCACATCCCGTTTTAGCATACCACGGTTGGATAAAACGGGATAGGTTCACAATATTTAATTTTTTGAATAAAATTATCTAAAAAATATATTTAAGTAGATATAAGACTGCAAAGTAAAATTTACCTTTGAAAAAACAATATCTTCAGTAGTCAGAAACTTAAAAATAGGCATTTTTATGTTTTATTGCAAAATGGGAAATAATACCTTTTATTTAGGACTAGGTACGTATACGTATATCAGTACAAAAGTCACATAAAAATTTGTTGTTCTTTTCTGCAGTATGAGAACACGCTTTATTGCAATTTATAAAAATTAATAGGCCAACAAATAAATAGGTGGATAAAACGGGACATAAAAAACTGTATCCCATTTTATCCAACTTATAAGTGTCCCGTTTTGACCAACTCAGACATTTTTCAAAACAAAAATGGCTCCTGCCTAAACGTGAAAGTAAAATTAGATAGACTACACGTGAGAATATTCGTTAATGAGTGCTTAATTAAATGTAATAGTCACCGGAATTATATGTTTAGATATGTAGGCAATATAATGTAGAAAACAACGCACTTAAAAGTACAAAGTGCCAAAAAAATAGAGTCAAACAATTCTAAACACAACTACAACAACTTTTCATCAAATAGTGGCATCGAGGTAAAACGAACTGAGAATGTTAAAGTGACGACTGAGACACTGAAAACAAGTTTTCGTCGTTGTCCGATTGATAGCAGCACTAGTCGAGTCTCTAGGCTAGATATCCCGTTTTATCCGACTATCCCGTTTTATCCAACTCTCCCCTATTTTGAATTAAATAAATTGCGTACATTCTTCGTTTTGTGTAAATTAATTTAATAAAATAAATTTTTTTTGTACACCCTGTATAAATAATTATATTAATGTTTATATTACGGAATAGAGAATTGAATAACCTTTCAAATGAGCTATCACACAACCCCTACTCTCATTTAAAAAAATCATTGATTACGTCATCATGCCCAGATGGATGACGTCCCTAGTATGATACATATGCCAAAAAGTCATAATTTAAAAATAAAAATCGACCCCTCTCAGGATTTTTCTTCAAATTCGTCCATTCTCGAGTTAATGAATTTATTCCAACTCAAACGTCCTCACTGTATGTTTGGAACATGTTATTTATAAAACATATTTTTCTTTCAGCAATCTCTGGAAATGGATTACCTTCTTATACTCAGGCAAGATTTTATAGATCACATGCAACTTTCGGGATCCTATTTGAAAATGCCTGAAAGTAAACACCAACCTCAACAAGAAATAGATAAATTGGTGGCTCAGCTTCCTAGTGCTAAAGAAAAATTCGATTGGAGGTTGTTTCCATCTGAACTTAGACCTAAAGTATTAGTGAAGAGGATTCCAAAGAGTGAAAAATCTAAAAATGTCAATATTGAGCAGAGGTTAGTAGAAGTTTAAGTAGGTAGATAGGGAAACCGCCAAGATCAGACCGATCAAAACCTTTGGTTACACGACATGGTTCGCTTTCTTCTAATAGTATGTCCATGCTATTCTAAGCATTCTCCTGTAGCACCACATTTCAAAGGACTGTAGCTTATTAAAGTGTTCTTGCTTCAATGTCGAGCTTTCAAGTCCAAATTGCAGTATCGAAAACACTTAGCATCTCAGAGCTATTACTCTCAGTTTTAATCGAAGGTCTTTTAGACCGGGCAGTATCGTCGCCCCCGCTAGCGAAATTATTCCGATTCGATTTTTTTGCACCAACTTACTCAAAAAGAGGTCCTTATAACATATCCACAGGGTGCCGGGCGCTGCCGTGGTCGAAAAATTGTTTAAACAATTTTTTTTAAACAAATTCACAAAAATAATTTTTTTAATTCGAACAAATTTTTTTTAGATAAATTGGCTTATTCTGAGCAAAAAAGGTCTCTTGTCATTTTTTTCTAAAATTGATTGTTGTCGAGTTACATGCGATTAAAAATTTGAAAAATGCGAAAATGGCGATTTTCAAGGCTTAATAACTCGATTAAATATTATTATTATGAAATTCAAAAAGTCACCAAATCAAGTTCCAAATCCCTTCTTCAAGGTCCTGAAGAGATTTTTGTCATTATTTTATTAGAAAGCTGTTATTTTTAATTATTAACAATTAGCGCTATAGTCCAGGATGCATCGTCGCCCATGTTAGTGAAATTATTCCGATTCCATTTTTTTGCAGAAACTTACTCAAAATGAGGTCCTTATAACATATCCACAGGGTGCCGGGTGGTGCCGTGGTCGAAAAATTGTTTAAACGATTTTTTTTAAACAAATTTACAAAAATATTGTTTTTAATGCGAACGATTTTTTTTAGATAATTTGGGTTATTCTGAGCAAAAAAGGTCTCTTGTGATTTTTCTCTAAAATTGATTGTTGTCGTGTTATATGGCCATTTTCGCATTTTTCAAATTATAAATCGCGTATAATTCGACAACAATCAATTTTAGAAAAAATCACAAGAGACATTTTTTGCCCAAAATGTCCCAAATTATCCAAAAAAAAATTTGTTCGAAGTGAAAAAATTATTTTTGTGAATTTGTTTAAAAAAAATTGTTTAAACAATTTTTCGACCACGTCACCGTCCGGCACCCTGTGGATATGTTATAAGGACCTCGTTTTGAGTAAGTTTCTGCAAAAAAATGGAATCGGAATAATTTCACTAACGGGGGCGACGATAAATCCTGGACTATAGCGCTAATTGTTAATAATTAAAAATAACAGCTTTCTAATAAAATAATGACACAAATCTCTTCAGAACCTTGAAGAAGGGATTTGAAACTTGATTTGGTGACTTTTTGAATTTCATAATAATAATGTTTAATCGAGTTATGAAGCCTTGAAAATGGCCATTTTCGCATTTTTCAAATCTTTAATCGCATATAAATCGACAACAATCAATTTTTGGAAAAAAATGACAAGAGACCTTTTTTTCTCAGAATAAGCCAATTTATCTAAAAAAAAGTCGGTCTTGACGGTCCAGTTAGCTGGGGCTCAGGCGATCGACAAGTTTAGTGGATTTGCGATTTGCGGTCGCTGGTTCGAGCCTCAGCTAGGTCATGAAATTTATAAAAGGCCAACGCCGTAGTATAAAACTCAATAGAGTCTACGGCTTGGTCTGAAATAAACTGGCGTCTGATCGGCCTATGGAGGAGCGGTACGGGAAGGGATAAGGGCTTCCGGCTCGGTGATACTCCTCCATAGATCCCTACCGAAGGGCGTTGACGCCTAAGAACGGTGTATACATACATCTAAAAAAAATTTGTTCGAAATGAAAAAATTATTTTTGTGAATTTGTTTAAAAAAAATTGTTTAAACAATTTTTCGACCACGGCACCGCCCGGCACCCTGTGGATATGCTATAAGGACCTCTTTTTGAGTAAGTTTGTGCAAAAACATCGAATCAGAATAATTTCGCTAGCGGGGGCGACGTTACTGCTCGGTCTATTTGTTGCAGAGAATTGTTTTCATTTTTACAAACGCATTTCTTGCTATTTCTATCCTGGCCCTTATTTCTGTTGTTTGATCATTATTTTTTGGAATCCAGGTTCCTAGGTATTTGCTTTATCAACACTTTCTATCGGTACATTTCCCCAATGTATGTTTGTTCGTATATTTGTTTCCTTAGTTATTATCATGTATTTGGTCTTTTTTATATTCATTTTAAGTCCATATTTTTCACAGAAACTGTTTGTTTTGTTTAGTAGTAATTGAAGTTGTTCAGCAGAGCTTGCCATAATCACGCTGTCATCTGTATATCTTATGTTGTTAATAGATCTTCCGTCAATTATTATTCCTTCACTTTCAGATAGTAATGGAGACATAATACGTCCCTGCCTAACTCCTCTCCTGATTTCAATTTCTGGACTGAGTTCATTATCTATTACAATTTGTGCTCTTTGATTCCAGTAAAGGTTTGTTATTATTCGTAAGTCCTTTTAGTCCACGTTTTTGTCTTTGGAATTTGGACTAACTTGTCATGTTTTACTTTGTCAACTGCTTTTTCAAAATCAATGTAACAAACATGCACATCCACTTTCATGGGCTCTAGACATCATTAAAATTCGTTATTTTTCGACAACAATTTTCTTGAAATTGTAAAAAGTGTACAGTTACGATCACTGAATAGTTTACACCTTACTTTTTATATTGTAATACTGTAAAATTGCTGTGTCGTAGGGATTTGACAAATGTCAAAGTCAAAAGTTTCAAAAAGTCAATGCTTGTCAAAACTTTCGCGAGTGTTCAAAAATAAAATAAAAGTATATCAAACTCCTCTAAAAATGGTTAGAATACATTTGAATGATGCGCAAAAAGCAAGAGCAATTGCCAAACTCGAAGAAGGTTGGTCACTAAGGCAAGTTGCTGCTGATTTGAACGTGAACGATATATGCATATGGAAAATCAAACAAAGATGGGGTAATTTTCACTCTATAGCACAGTTATGCAGTTCAAGAGGGCGAAGATCTTCACAGATCAACAGGATGAGATGTTAGTAGATTATTTGAGAGAATCTCCTTTTGCCACAGCTCAAAAAGCAAGAGAAGAGACAGCGTTTCCAGGCAGTATTTGCACTGCACGTAGAAGAATTCAAGCAAGTGGACTGCTAAATTGTGCAGCTGCAAGGAAACCTTTTTTGACTGAGGATCACAAGAGGAGAAGAGTTGAATTTTGTAATGAATTTATAAACCGCGATGAGAATTTTTGGTCTAGGGTTGCATTCTCCGATGAAAAAGTATTTCAGTCAAATAACAATGGTCGGGTAAGAGTTTATAGGCCGAGAAATACGCATCATTTAAGAAATAGTGGAGGATTCTCGGTCAACATATGGGGATGGATAAGTGCTGAAGACCCAGGCGTTTGTTATCATGTACGAGAGAAGTTAACAGGATTACATTACAAACATATTCTTAAGCACACAATGTTGCCATCGGTGATCCAGAGATTCCCCAACAACGACTTCATCTTCCAACATGACAATTGCTTGGTACATACAAGTAGAATTGTTCGAGAATGGCTAGAGGAAACTGATGTTAATGTTCTTCCGTGACCTTCCCGTAGTGCAGACTTTAACCCCGTCGAAAATGTGTGGGCAGAGTTAACAAAGAAACTAAATGAAAGAAACCTCAGACCACGGAATAGAATTGAATTATGAGAAGCAGTTGAGCAGGCGTGGGAAGAGGTTGTTAACTATAACATTAGGGGATTGGTGCTATCTATGAACAGAAGACTGCAAAATTGTCTTGACAAGAATGGGGCTTCCACCAAATATTAATTATTTTTTTATTATGTATCATTATTTAATATAAAATAGATTTAAAATAAAATACATATTTTAAAACCAGACTTATTTATTTTCGTTATTAAGACCATAATCCATTTTATTCAAAAAATTTCTTTCTATACTTTCCATTTTGTTAAATTTTGTAAAATATTTAGATTTTTTAATTTTAATCAACCTATTCTAGCTAGGTACACCACTGGCAACGTCACTTTGACGTAAAAGGTGCGTTTAAACGATGTAAAAATTTAAAAAGTAGGCTCCTAGATACGTAAGCCTGTAAACTATTCAATGACCGTAACTGTACATTTGATTAGTGAAAAAAGTTATTAATAATTTTCTTTTATAGATTAAATGCACTCGAAAAATTAGAAGTTAAAACTGAAAATGTCGAAACAACGAAAGTTAAAACTGAAGTGGAAGAGAACGACGATGAGGACAAGGAGGATTTCGAAGGATTAGAGGATGAGGAAGATGAAGAAATGGACGATGGGACTGATTACGCGAATAATTACTTTGATAATGGGGAAGGGTACGAGGATGAAGACGATAATTTGGAGGATGGGCCGATCTATTAAAAGTTGTATATATTATTGATATGTTTTTAAGTTTTTATTTTAATAAAAAATAATATATTTTTCTGATGTTTTAATTGACTATTATTTTTTGTTTTTATTGTTCACGGGATGTTCTCATTTCTATAAAAATTCAACAAAAATACTAAAAGCTAAATATTAAATAATCTTAACCAAGGGTTCCTATCTTGAACAATTCAGGGGTCCAACAAGGTTCACATGTGGGTGGGTCCTCTCTATATAACTAGTTTATTAATATTTCAAAGTATATACAGGGTGGTTCATCTTATTCGCCTCGGTCTCTGTACGGAAAACCACTTGATATTTAAAAAAAATTTCTTCACAGAAATATGCACGGCCTTTAATACTGCAATCTAAAAATAATGTGAACTATACAGGGTGCTCCAAAAAAGAGTGGTATATCAAAGTTATATTTTTTCTTATGGAATGCCCTATATCTGATGACATTACTGAATTGACCTTAAAAAATAAGCTATACTTTCATAAGGGTTCCCTATACCTAAATACAGGGTGTTTTGATTTATTTCGATTTTTATGAAAATGTAAGGTTTTAGAAAAAAATAAATATCTAAGAATCAGTAACAAATTCTTTCTTGGATCTTAATAATAGACTATTTAGCATACTTAAACAGATGCTTACTGCAACAAAATTTCTTACAGGGTGGTCAAAATATGAGATTGTTCTATTAACAAATTCAAGCTGTAATAACTTACTTATTGTAAATGGAAAACCCTGTATCTTACTAGTCTATCGCGTAGAAAATTTACTTAGCTTTCAATTTATACACACACTCAAAAATGTTTTGCATATTATCTGTAACGCCACCGAACGTTTCTCATTTGAAATTTTTTGCACTGATTTTTTTTTTGTCTACTAAAATAATGTATTTTATTGAAATCCACGAGGAAAATAAACTTCCTGTAGCTGGCTGTATACCATAAATCACAAAAATGCCAAGTTTCTTGTAAAAGGTATATATTAAAATACCCTAAATAAGGGTCAAAATACAAAACGTTTTCGGATTAAGGAATCCATCATCAGTGTTTAAAAGCCCTAAAATTAAGTATAACCTAATTAAATGAGATAAAAGTTAAAATTGACAGAGGTTTTCAAGAACAAGAGGTCATACTTACAAAATTTGCATGCCTGAGCCACCAAAATGTATAGGGTAAAAACCCTTTAAATGTAAATAATAAAGATGTTTTACATATTTATATAAAATTCATCGGATGTAATAGATAAACCTGGATGTTACCCAGGGCAACACAGGACTCTCCCCACGTATTTTATTGCTTGTTTTTTGTTTCTTAATCGTCGCAAAGATTCTCAGTATTCATATTGCGTTCATCAGTTTTCGAAAACCGATATTTGTAAAAATTGGTTTGCGTTTTATTCACTTTGTAGTGAACAATATGAATAGACAAGTGATATCTGAGTTCAACAGAGCTAGAAACCGTTACTTTGATTGAGGAAGGCCACACACAAGTCGACGTTGCTGTCCGGGTTGGAGTTAATCAGTGATGTGTCTCGGATTGTGAAAAAATATCGAGAGACGAATTATGTTAGCGATCGTCCAAAAAACGGAAGACCCAGAATTACTACCAATGGTCAAGAACGCTTTTTAACGTTAACTGCCCGGAGAAACCCCTCTATGACTGCCCCAGCTATTACAAGAGAGCTCCAGCAAGGTCATAATATTGTAACTTGCGATCAGACTATTAGAAACAGGTTACATTCGGCGAATTTATTTACAAGAAGACCATTGTTTGTACCAGAGCTTACGTTAGAGCAGAAAAGGACTCGACTGGAATGGGCCAGTGAGCATTTACAATGGCATGACAACAGATGGGGAAACGTGTTATTTTCTGATGAAACCAAAATTAGCCTTTTGTCGGATAATCGTCGAATTAGGATTTGGAGAAACCCAAATCGACAGGATAGACTTAACCAAGCTGTCCAAAGAGTTCCATATCAAGGTGGCTCCATAATGTTTTGGGGCGGCATCATGCTAAATAATAAAACTCCTTTAATTCCTATTGTTGGTAACATGAATGGACAAATTTATATTGATACCATTCTTAGGCCTGTTGTACGCTTGTGGCGAGGAGCTGTTGGTCCAGAATTTATTTTTATGGACGACAATGCGCCTCCCCATCGTACGAGACATGTGGCAGATTTTTTAGAGACAGAAGATATCGTCAGATTACAATGGCCACCTTGCTCACCTGACCTCAATCCCATTGAGCACGGATGGGATATGCTCAAAAGAAAAATTCAGTCCCGGCAGCCGTCCCCAAGGACACTAAAAGACCTTAGAATTGCAGCGATTGAAGAATGGGGCACCATGGATCAGAACTACATTAATACACTTATAAAGAAGCATGGGACATCGCGTTCAGTCTTACATTGATGCAAGAGGTGGAAATACGACATATTAAATATTAGTTCCTATATCTGTACAAATTTAAAAAAATATATTTATAATACATATTATAAATAATAATAATAAATTGTTAATTATTTAAATTTTGTTTATTGTTTTTTTTTTTTCAAAACATACAATTTTATATACATAATAAAGTAGTTTGTTAAAAAAATAGATTTCACCAGATTTGGTGGATAATTTTGAAAATATTACATTATGCAAAACATTTTTGAGTGTGTGTATTAGGGTTTCCTATATCTATCTTCTTACAGGGTGGTCAAAATATTAGATTGTTCTATTAACAAATTCAAGCCGTAATAACTTACTTATTTTAAATGGAACACCCTGTATCTTACTAGTCTATAGCGTAGAAAATTTACTTAGCTTTCAATTCTTATTAGGGTTTCCTATAATTTCCCTTCATTTTTCAAATATTTTAAGATTTCCTAATTTGTAAGCTTTAAAAATTAGAATTAAGTACCTACATATATGTCGTGGTTATGTACAACACATCACCAACACCGGCAATATACTTAAATATCTTAGTCAAGATACTTTCGTTAATAAAATTCACACTTTTATCATTTAATTACACAGAGTGTTCTTATTTTAAATGACATACTCGATATTCTATTCTTTATAATGGAAGATATTTAAAATCTCTTCAATTCCATGTAAACATTCTCAATACACATGTTATTCTGTAAATATAAATTCCCATATTATTCTGTAAATACCCATTTATACATATTTGTGTACAATACGCTCGTTTTCGCCATAATAGCTATTGCATTTAATTGTTTGTAATTAAGATTCAAACAAAAAGTGGTGTTCTTAAATTTACTTAATAACCGTCGGTTTAAGATATGGAAAATACTTATACGGAATGAAATATAATTTAAATATCTTCCAGAATACGGCATCTAATGCAGGGTATGCAGTTTAATATAAGGGTCATTCCATTTCAAATCACTCAATTTTGGAGCAAAAAAAGTTTTGGACCTCCGATTTGTCTGAAAATTGGTATATAGCTTCTGCGGGACGTAAAAATAAGATATTTAAGGCCAAAAAATCTTCTTCTTTTTTTCTCAAAATGTTATTTTATGCGATTTTACAGTGATTTGATGTTTATTTATACAAATTTGCATTTTCTATCGTAAAGTATCAATGGAAAACATAATATTTTAATAGAAGGGGCTCAAAAATGTCATTATATGGCATTATAACAAGTTACTTTGATTCAAAACAAGCTTTTGATTAAATTTTATAGTGTAGAAAACGTTAAAATACATTTTTAACATTTAACATTTTTACATTTTTCTCCATTCCCAAAATACATCATAATCGATTTGGCTGAAAATTTGCCCACAGATAGACAAAACATAGGACTTTAAGTGGTGAGAAGGATTTGAATTATATTACAATACCAAAAAAGTTACATGCAATATTATAGTAAAAAATATAGGCGTCTACTGTAAGTACAATTAACTCGAAAATATCGACCTCACGATAAAAATTGTTAAAAAGAAATTGTAATAATTGTAAATACGATTTATTTGGAACAATTTCAGTTCCTACCATTTTTGTCGAAAAGTTAAAAATGGCGGAGATATTGAGCAAAAAAGGTTCTCCTTTAAAATCAAGATGGCGGCTAACGTAACGGAGGAATTCATTCGTGATTTTAAATTTAGGCTACTATTGACTCCCCTTAAGATCAGAAAAATAAAATTTTGGGCAGCTCGGCATTCAAGGTCAAATGCTATCCCGACTGGACTAATATATACTTTTGAGTCTGATATTACTGCATTTAACTTTTTTGGTATTGAAATATAATTTAAATCCTTCTAACCACTTAAAGTCCTATCTTTTGGCTATATGTGGGCAAATTTTCAGCCAAATCGATGATAATGTATTTTGGGAATGGAGGAAAATGTAAAAAACGGTATTTTAACGTTTTTTACACTATAAAATTTGATCAAAAACTTGTTTTGATTCAAAATAACTTGTTATAATGCCATATAATGACATTTTTGAGTTCTTTCTATTAAAATATTATGTTTTTCATTGAACTTTACGACAGAAAATGCAAATTTGTTTAAATAAACACCAAATCACTGTAAAATCGCATAAAATAACATTTTGAGAAAAAAGAAGAAGATTTTTTGACTTTAAATATCTTATTTTTACGTCCCGCAGAAGCTATATACCAATTTTCAGACAAATCGGAGATCCAAAATTTTTTGCCTGAGTGATTTGACATGGAATGTACCATAAACATATTATTCAATGTCACATGTACGCCAAAATCAACTTAAATAATACAACACTATGTGTGATTACATGATAATGAAAATTGTATTAATGACAGTATCTTGTCTAAGTATATTGCCGGTGTTGGTGATGTGTTGTAAATAACCACGACATTAGGTACTTAATTCTAATTTTTAAAGCTTACAAATTATCTTTAAATATTTAAAAAATGAAGGGAGATAGGTCTAGGAAACCCTAATAAGAATTGAAAACTAAATAAATTTTCTACGCGATAGATTAGTAAGATACAGGGTGTTCCATTTAAAATAAGTAAGTTATTACAGCTTGAATTTGTTAATAGAACAATCTAATATTTTGACCACCCTGTAAAAAGATAGGTATAGGAAACCCCTTATAAAAATTGAAAGCTAAGTAAATTTTCTACGCGATAGACTAGTAAGATACAGGGTGTCCCATTTAAAATAAATAAGTTATTACAGCTTGAATTTGTAATAGAACAATCTCATATTTTGACCACCCTGTAAGAAACTTTGTTGCAATAAGCATCTCTTTAAGTATGCCAAATACTCTATTATTAAGATCCAAGAAAGAATTTATTACTGATTCTTAGATTCGTAGATATTTATTTTTTTCTAAAACCTTATATTTTTATAAAAATCGAAATAAATCAAAACACCCTGTATTTAGGTAAAGGGAACCCTTATGAAAGTATAGCTTATTTTTTAAGGTCAATTCAATAATGTCATCAGATATAGGGCAGTCCATAAGATAAAATATAACTTTGATATACCACTCTTTTTTGGAGCACCCTGCATAATTCAAATCATTTTTATATTGTAGTATTAATGGCCCTGTATATTTCTGTGAAGAATTTTTTTTTTAAATATTAAATAGGTTTTCCGTACAGACACCGAGGCGAATAAGATGAACCAAACTGTATATTTCAATATACTTCAAAGTTTCAAACCTCTTTTGACTGCATTTGGGGGGCGCTTAAGGAAACATTTGATTGATTTAAATACTTTTCAGGAATAAAAAATAAACAACTTTCGGTATATAGTATAATTCTGTTCTAAATATAATAAATAGTTCAATATATACATATACATTCAATAAATAAATAATATTTATAAAGTCCATCAATATCAAAATATACTTATATTATTGGGGATTCATTATATGAAAGGCACTAGATGTTCTCAGTTTGATATCAAAGTCCAAGGGTATATTTATACACTAAGATTCATTAGGTACTATTTTATGAATTTCAGTCCTATTCCATTTTTTTTAGTTTTGAAAGAAAACTAAAAATAGTTTACAAAATATGTTCTAATATCAAATACATTAGAAATATCCAATTTGTTACATACTCGTGACGTCACGTAGTCATTTTTTAGGTTAGGTATAAATATTGACTATAATAAAACGAAATGTACAATAAGGATATACACTTCATACCCTTTTGCAATGAAACTGAACAAATTTTAGACCAAATAATATTAAAGTCGACTAATAAGGTACTAAAATGATGCTGTACTTATTTTTAAGCTTTTTCTAAATTATTTAGTAAGTATATACCGAATTCTGACAATTTTCGGCAAAAAAAATCAAGTTTTCAAATAAATATTGATTAGTTTAATAATATCAACCAAAAATTTTAAATAGTAAAGATAAGTTGGTTTTTCCAAAGTCAAGATTTCAACAAAACAGACCAATGTGACGTCATCATAAATGTAGCATATTTAAATTAAATGTACAATTCGTAACTTCCTCTGATTACAACGAAGAGACGAAACGCTACAGTCTAAACAGCTCTATGTATGTATTACAACTGTTTTTATTGAAACAACTCTACCTATAACTGGTACAAAAATTGTTTTAATAGAGTCTAATAATTTACTACAACTAAAAAGGCATCTATTTGTGTACTAAACGGGTATAATCGTGTAAATATTTTAATTTTGATAATATCTTGGCTTTATTAAAAGGCAGTAATCATCTGTATAATCACACAGTTAACAAGTCCAGTAATCTTTTAGTTGTAAATATTAAATTGTAAGATTTGGGGAAGTCATTGTGCGTGTTTTCAATCACCTTTAAGGATGTGGTCTCTATTTGCTTCACATAGAGGGCCGGTAGCGATGTATCTTCTATTATATCTCTCTTCTTTTTTAATTTAGACAGAAAACACATTTAAGCTGTTGTACAGGATTTATATTAGCATCAAAAAAATAAAAGTAATTCATATCGATTTCATTTTTAAACTCTTAAACAAATATTAATTGCATGTGTATTGTTTACATTTCGTAAATGGGTGACATTGGTTTTGCAATGTAGGCTACTCGTTTTGAAAACACCGAAGTCATCAATTATGTTACTATTAGTATTTTCACGGTCACATTCAGGTTTAGTCAATCATAACAAAACAATTACGATTTATTTATAGATACGGGGAAAGTAAAGAAGAGATTATTCATTATTCAGACATCGACGTGGTTAGATCAGCGACGTTGTCCACTAACTAGTTACTGTCGTATTTAGTGTTCTAAATAAATATATTCTGGTAAATAGTGTTTTAACAAATCAACCCCATCATCGGGGGTAACAACCCCCAGGACCAAGATACTGTCATATTCAAGAAAAGAAGAGATTCTCCGAATGCTGCTCAATAAATCTTTAACATAAAAATAATCTAGGTGTCATCATCACATAGCCTTTAGTGCCCACTGCTGAATATAAGTCTTCCTCAGTCGTTTCCAGTGCTACCGATCTTGTGACTATCTTAATGTCAGCCAATATTACGCCACTCTACCAGGCTCTTAGTTTTACTAACCCCGTTCATTCTCGCCATGTGACCAGCCAAATTCCTCTGATATGTATGCCATTCTTTCTACAGCATCTTTGATACCTGCTGTGGCTCTTATAATTACATTTGGGACTCTATCTCTCAATAGAATCTCCATGGCTAGCTGAGTTCTCTGATCCTATCCACAGATTTTTTAGTGAAGTTTCTGAGCCATAAGATAACACTGGAAGTATTTACGCACTGTTCTGGGTATAAGGCTATGTATCTATGTAGGGAAAAACAGAGAAGCAAAAAATTATAAGGAGGAGAAAAATTATAAGAAAGAAAATTTAAACGCAGACAATAAAAATTAACGAAACAATATACAGGGTGTAACAAAAATGCAGATCATAAATTAAATAACATATTCAGGGACCAAAAAAAGTGGAGGTTTTGATCCCTTAAACCCCCCAAACTTTTGTGTACGTTCCAATTAAATTATTATTGTGGTACCATTAGTTAAACTCAATATTTTTAAAACTTTTTTGCATCTTAGTATTTTTCCGATAAGGCAGTTTTTATCGAGTTGCGGCTTCTTTTTTAATATGTTTACGGTACATTCCATGTCAAATCACTCAGGCAAAAAATTTTGGATCTCCGACTTGTCTGAAAATTGGTATATAGCTTCTGCGGGACGTAAAAATAAGATATTTAAGGTCAAAAAATCATCTTTTTTTCTCAAAATGTTATTTTATGCGATTATACAGTGATTTGGTGTTTATTTAAACAAATTTGCATTTTCTGTCGTAAAGTATCAATGGAAAACATAATATTTTAATAGAAAGGACTCAAAAATGTCATTATATGGCATTATAACAAGTTATTTTGAATCAAAACAAGTGTTTGATCAAATTTTATAGTATAAAAAACGTTAAAATACCGTTTTTTACATTTACCTCCATTCCCAAAATACATCATCATCGATTTGGCTGAAAATTTTCCCACAGATAGCCAAAAGATCGGAAGTGGTTAGAAGGATTTGAATTATATTACAATACCAAAAAAGTTACATGCAGTAATATCAGACTCAAAAGTATATATTAGTCCAGTCGGGATAGCATTTGACCTTGAATGCCGAGCTGCCCAAAATTTTATTTTTCTGATCTTTAGGGGAGTCTATAGTAGCCTAAATTTAAAATCACGAATAAATTCCTCCGTTACGTTAGCCGCCATCTTGATTTTAAAGGAGAACCTGTTTTGCTCAATATCTCCGCCATTTTTAACTTTTCGACAAAAATGGTAGGAACTGAAATTGTTCCAAATAAATCGTATTTACAATTATTACAATTTCTTTTTAATAATTTTTGTCGTGAGGTCGATATTTTCGAGTTAATTGTACTTACAGTAGACGCCTATATTTTTGACTATAACATTGCATGTAACTTTTTTGGTATTGTAATATAATTCAAATTCTTCTCACCACTTAAAGTTCTATGTTTCGTCTATCTGTGGGCAAATTTTCAGCCAAATCGATTATGATGTATTTTGGGAATGGAGAAAAATGTAAAAATGTATTTTAACGTATTCTACACTATAAAATTTGATCAAAAGCTTGTTTTGAATAAAAGTAACTTGTTATAATGCCATATAATGACATTTTTGAGTCCCTTCTATTAAAATATTATGTTTTACATTGATACTTTACGATACAAAAATGCAAATTTGTATAAATAAACACCAAATCACTGTAAAATCGCATAAAATAACATTTTGAGAAAAAAAGAAGAAGATTTTTTGACCTTAAATATCTTATTTTTACGTCCCGCAGAAGCTATATACCAATTTTAAGACAAATCGGAGGTCCAAATTTTTTTTGCTCCAAAATTGAGTGATTTGAGATGGAATGACCCTTGCATAAAATTTTTATGGGGGTACGTTCCAATTATTAAACTATTTCTGCGGTAGCATTGGTTAAGCACAGTGTTTTTAAAACTTTCTTGCCTTCTTGTATTTTTTCGCTAAGGCACCTTTTATCGAGGTATGGCTACTTTTTTAATATGGTTCAAAATATACCTAAAAATGTAAACCATAAATAAATTTTCATATTATTACCTAGTCTCCATTATCGTACATAGTCTCCATATACAAATATGTGGTGGATTTGACAAATAGTCAAAATTCACTATAATTTTTTTTTAAGATGTTACTGCCATAAAAATGCCACATGTCCATTTTCAATAAAAAATCTCTAATAGTAGTTTTCGATATATTGAAAAAAATGGATTTTTATTTTGTAACTTCAAAGGGCTGTAACTTTTTTTCTGTGTACATTTGTACTAAGGTAAGTAGGTTCAGTCGAACTATTTTCGGTCCCAAAATATGTGATTAAAGGACATCGCACACATCTTATGGAAAATATAATGTCACTCAAATTCAATAAAATTTATATGAATATATTCGTTTCAATTTAACGATCAATTCTTATCATTGCGCCAACTCTTAATTTTCAATAATAAGAGCAGAAATTGATATAAATCAATCTGAAATCAAATGGGTAGGTACATAAGTTAGAGAGAGAAAAAATATTTTAAAATACCCAAATTATAGTTAGTTCATAAATCTTCTCGAGCTCTTAAGCATCTTATTATAATAGTTTCACTAATCCGCTTAGGCCCAGCGGGGTTTAAACTGTTTTGAATAGCACCCAGAGCAATAGTGATTATAACTGACACGTTTATAGACTCCAAAAATGTGATTTCGATAAACTTTAATTGTAATTTGCGCCGTAATTAATCATAATTAAGAGTTGGCGCAATGATAAGAATTGACAGTTAATTTAAAAAAAATCTATTCGTATAAATTTTATTGAATTTGAGTGACATTATATTTTCCATAAGATGTGTGCGATGTCCTTTATGACCTGTATTTTTGTTACACCCTGTATTATACAGCTGAGCAGCACATTGAAAATACGAGTTAATAAGAAGTCGTTAAGATAATAAAGAAATAAAAAAGCAATTTTTAGGAGCGCCAGGGACGGACGGTATTTCGGCAGAATCTCTAAACATTGAGTATCCGAATTCTGAGGAAGACATGTCTACTGGGATATAGAAAATAAAGTCAGATACATACACAGAAAAAGAAATAAAAACCGAAGAAAGGCAGCATATTTTAGGAAAACACGTTAAAGTAGAGTACAGCAATGAATCATAGAACTAAAACTAAACAAAATAAACATATGTTACCGGCCAAACCCGATTTCAGGACAAACTAGTTTTGTCTAGGCCAAACTAGTTTATCCTGATCAGTGGTGTCATGGCAAAATTAGCAGTGCCGGAACGGACTGCTAATTTTTGTTTACAAAACCTAAATTCTCTATTTATTTTTTTTCTTTTCTTAACCAGTGTGGGAACGGCGTTCCCACGCGTTCCCACACCATGACACCACTGATCCTGATATAATAAACATTCACACTTCAGGATAAACTAGTATACGGCCTATACCCCAGGCTGTGGGTGAAAAAACGTGATATAATTCAGGAATTTTTGAAACCTAACGGGTGTTGTAAAGGACGATGCCAGGAATAACTTCTACTAAAATGTAACCAAAAATATTGTGCGCTTTTTTTTTAATTGCGATTTTCATTTGTTAAATTTGCAGTTTTTATTGATTTTTAATTTTGTAGCTTAGGATATTGATTTTAGAGAAAAACTTTTTAATAGAAAGTTGTAGTAAATTAAAAAACCTACAATTTGAGGTACGGTAAGTTTAATTTGGTTAATTGGTTATTGCAAAACAGCCTGCGAAAGGTCCAAAATGGCCGTTTTTTACAATTGCATTATTTATTGTACAAATAATTTTTTTTATTTTTTAAAGCTTTAAAATAAAGATCTTTCGATTCCAAACATAAAAAAAAATTGTAGAGCCAGATTAATGAATTTGTTGCTTAGATATTATAAATTGTTTATCCCAAGAGGTCAAATGTCGAAGACTATAACTTTTTGAAAAAAAATCGTAGAAAGTTGGTGAAACATCCAATCTCCTTCGAAAGAGTTATATTTTCATATTCTGATGTAAATAAATGCGTAAAACATTTTTAAACCTCTAATTTTTGGATTTGAAAATAAGGGGGCAAATTTCGTTATAAAATTTAGAGCTGAAGCGGCCCTGTACATCCTATGAGTTTTTAACTTACATATTATTGTTGCTGAAGATGAAACGAAGATTTATAAAAAAATAAAAAATTTCTACGACCAACTGAAGCCGAGATAATTTTTGGGTTTGAAAATATGGGGGCAAATTTCGTTATAAACATTTAGAGCTGAAGCGGCCCTGTATATTCTATGAGTTTCTAACTTACAGATTATTGTTTATAAAGACGAAACAAAGATTTATAAAAAAATTAAAATATTCTACAACCAACTGAAGCCGAGATAATTGTTTTTTTTTTCTTAAATCATAGTGCCTTTATTTATAACAATTAAGAAATTATTTTACAGTCATTGACTAAAGAAAGACTTATATTATCTTAAAATAAAAATTATTATAAAATATAATTACATTTAATTATTAAAAATTATTTTTTAAATCGGTGCTTTTGCAAGCGGCCGAATTTTGCAAATCGCCCGGCTCGCTTCAAATCCGCGCGCTCGGAAAATTTCTACGTAACTTGTATTAAATTTTGACAGAAAACAATCTAATAATATTACCATTATAATATACAGTATATTTGTTTATAAATATATATATATTTACCACTGTATTTGTTTTTCTTGATAAACTTTTATATGTGAAATCCAAAAAGAATAGTCACTACAAGAAGAAAAAGTTTTATATTGTATATTATAGTAAGAAGTAACATTATTATTATTATATTTATATAACAATGAAAACATTAAAAATATTGTTATATATTTCATATATATGTATCATTTTTGTAATATTATTTCTTCAGAAATGAAATTTCACATATAAAAGTTTATCAAGAAAAACAAATACAGTGGTAAATAGACTGTATATTATAATGGTAATATTATTAAATTGTTTTCTGTCAACAAGTTACGTACAAATTTTCCGACCGCGCGGATTTGAAGGGAGCCGGGCGATTTGCAAAATTCGGCCGCTCGCAAAAGCACCGATTTTAAAAATAATTTTTAATAATTAAATGTAATTATATTTTATAATAATTTTTATTTTAAGATAATATAAGTCTTTCTTTAGTCAATGACTGTAAAATAATTTCTTAATTGTTATAAATAAAGGCACTACGACTTAAGAAGAAAAAAAAAACAATTATCTCGGCTTCAGTTGGTTGTAAAAATTTTTTATTTTTTTATAAATCTTCGTTTTGTCTTCAGCAACAATAATCTGTAAGTTAGAAACTCATAGGATGTACAGGGCCGCTTCAGCTCTAAATGTTTATAACGAAATTTGCCGCCTTATTTTCAAACCCAAAAATTAGAGGTTTAAAAATGTTTTACGCATTTATTTACATCAGAATATGAAAATACAACTCTTTAGAAGGAGATTAGATGTTTCACCAACTCTCTACGATTTTTTTTTCAAAAAGTTATAGCCTTCGACATTTGACCTCTTGGGATAAACAATTTATAATATCTAAGCAACAAATTCGTTAATCTGGCTTTACAATTTTTTTTATGTTTGAAATTGAAAGATCTTCATTTTAAAGCTTTAAAAAATAAAAAAAATTATTTGTACAATAAATAATGCAATTATAAAAAACGGCTATTTTGGACATTTCGCAGGCTGTTTTGCAATAACCAAAAAATAAAATTAAACTTACCGTACCTCAAATTGTAGGTTTTTTAATTTACTACAACTTTCTATTAAAAAGTTTTTCTCTAAATAGAATATCCTAAGCTGCAAAATTAAAAATCATTAAAAATTGCAAATTTAACAAATGAAAATCGCAATAAAAAAAAGCGCATAATATTTTTGGTTACATTTTAGTAGAAGTTATTCCTGGCATCGTCCTTTACAACACCTGATAGGTTTCAAAAATTCCTGAATTATATCCTGAAATCGACCTATTTTTTACCCACAGCCTGGGGTACTAGTCTAAACCAATTTAGCAGAGTCGAAAGTAATTTAGCGAACATTAAAGGACTTTTACATGTGGGGAATTCCCAAATCACGTCCCAACAGGGATGGCAAAAAAAATTATACATCGATATATTGTATCATATGATACATCGAATGAAGATATTGATACATGCTATAAATCAATATATTCTTGTATAATTAAATAATATAAAAAATAATAAATAAAAGGATGAGGTTGTCTCTAAAAATTAAAAGAAAAGATACACTTACGAATAAAATCGAGTACGAATTAATATTGTTTTCACCAATTTTGAAAAAATGTGAAAACGTTGAATTATCCACGTCCTTCTGTCCGTCCGTCCGTCTGTCTGTCCGTGAACTCAACTCCTCCGTCATTATACCAGGTAGAATGACAAATGAGGTGTCAAATGAAATCCAAGGATGGTACTAAAGGTGAGAAATTTGACCTAGCCTGTCTGTCCGTCCGACCGCGAATATAACTCAATATTATTGTTCGTTTGTTATGAATAATTATAATTTTAATAAAAATGATTATTTCTCCAAGCCGTACTAGTTCGCTGAATTACTTTCTTCTTCTTGGCTTCTTCCCATTATGAGTTTGCCGTTTTCGACTTCCATAGTATTTTATTCTCCCAATCGCCATCTCTGAGGTCTCTATCTATCATAGCATTTCCTATGTGAGTTTTCCATCTCACAGCAGGTTTTCCTCCCCGTGGGTCCCAGTCCAGTAATCTTTTCGGCCACCTGTGCTCCGGCATTCTTTGTACATGCCCGTACCATTTGAGGGCTCTACTTTTACTACCACAACTTTTTTGTAATTGAGCATTCTACTTCTATTCTGTTTCATATTTCCTCTGTTCTTATTCTATACTACCTGGTAATTTGTAGACACCTTCTCATAAACTCCAATTCAACTGTTCGTATTTTATTTCGTATTATTGTTGTCACTGGCCATTCTTCCGCTCTTGCAGGGTAATATTCAGCACTATGCCCTGAAATATCCTTTTTTGTTTTCTATAGTTAGAGTGTTCCGTACTATTTTCATTTCTATATATTTCATACAAGTGCCATCTCGGTTTATCATTTACCCTAAATACTTAAAAGTCTTACAACTCTTAATAGTGTCTTCTAAACTTACGTTTAAATCAGCAACCAATCTGTAATATAACCAATACACTTCAGGATAAACTAGTTTGGCCTGAAGTGTGTGTATTTATATCAGGATAAACTAGTTTGGCCTAGGCCTAGGACAAACTAGTTTTTCCTAGGCCAAACTAGTTTGTCCTGAAATCGGGTTTAGCCGGTAACATATACACCGTTATTAGGCGTCAACGCCCTTCGGTAGGGATCTATGAAGGAGTATCAACAAGCCGCAAGCCCTTATCCCTTGCCGTACCGCTCCTCCATAGGCCGATCAGACGCCAGTTATTCCAGACCAAGTCGTAGATTCTATTGAATTTTATACTACCGACGTTAACCTTTTATTAATTTCAAATGACCTGGCTGAGGCTCGAACCGTCGATCGCAAATCCACTAAACTTGTCGATCGACTGCGCCTCTTCCAACTGAGCCGTCGTAACCGACAATACTTTATATACTGGAAAAAAAAATTAACAAATATAATTTTGTTTATTTTGTTACTGGTTCTTTTGGCGAATGTGATAAAATGGACAGTACATTTATTTTCGGAAGACAAATACATACAAAACAAATAAATGCCTAAAATATTGTTCAAACTGAGAATTACAATTTCTGGACAGATATATTATTGAAAAAAAGACTAGAATATTAAGAATATCCAAATTTCTAAACAAACTATTTCGTTCAAGCCACTTGAAACAAATTTAAAAGTTTTTTTATATCTAAGGATATAAAGTACTAATCAAAAACTTATATCTGTATATAATAAGTGTAAAAACTGCTCTTAATCGAAACAACTGTGGTCAGTTTGGTAGGTATGAATTTCATAAAAATTTGGAAAATAGCAATTTCCAACATATTGTTTATAAATAAATTTCATTAAGTATCGTTTATTTTTCTGATTAGTACTTTTGTCCTTCAGCATTTCAAACTAATATGTATAATTTACTAGGTTTACTACATACATAATAACTAATATTGGTATATGTACAAAAATAAATAGAATGTTTTATCACAATGACATAATCTACCTTAAAAGAGCACCAACTAAACAAAAAAGTATATTTTAACTGGGTATTATAATTAACTGGAAGAGACTGAGGGGGACAAGAAATTTTGAGAAAAAAAGGTAAGCACAAATATAATAAAGAAAATTCAGAAAAACGCTATGCGCTAAAATATACAGTACTGGTTTTCGCGCATGCCTGTGCGTTGGTTTGGTGTTGCATCGCCATGATGTATTGTTAGTTGTGTAACTAAAGTTGTACTCTGTGGTTAGAAGTATGGTATGTTTAACAGTAAATGGTTGATACCCCAGACTGTGGGTGAAAAATAGGTCGATTTCAGGATATAATTCAGGAATTTTTGAAACCCATCAGGTGTTGTAAAGGACGATGCCAGGAATAACTTCTACTAAAATGTAACCAAAAATATTGTGCGCTTTTTTTTAATTGCTATTTTCATTTGTTAAATTTGCAATTTTTATTGATTTTTAATTTTGTAGCTTAGGAAATTGATTTTAGAGAAAAACTTTTTAATAGAAAGTTGTAGTAAATTAAAAAACCTACAATTTGAGCTATGGTAAGTTTAATTTCGTTAATTGGTTGTTGCAAAACAGCCTGCGAAAGGTCCAAAATGACCGTTTTTTACAATTGCATTATTTATTGTACAAATATTTTTTTTATTTTTTAAAGCTTTAAAATGAAGATCTTTCAATTCCAAACATAAAAAAAAATTGTAAAGCCAGATTAACGAATTTGTTGCTTAGATATTATAAATTGTTTATCACAAGAGGTCAAATGTCGAAGGCTATAACTTTTTGAAAAAAAATCGTAGAAAGTTAGTGAAACATCCAATCTCCTTCGAAAGATTTATATTTTCATATTCTGATGTAAATAAATGCGTAAAACATTTTTAAACCTCTAATTTTTGGGTTTGAAAATAAGGGGGCAAATTTCGTTATAAACATTTAGAGCTGAAGCGGCCCTGTACATCCTATGAGTTTTTAACTTACAGATTATTGTTGCTAAAGATGAAACAAAGATTTATAAAAAAATAAAAAATTTCTACGACTAACTGAAGCCGAGATAATTTTTGGGTTTGCAAATAAGGGGGCAAATTTCGTTATAAATATTTAGAACTGTAGCGGCCCTGTACATCCTAAGAGTTTCTAACTTACAGATTATTGTTGCTGAAGACAAAACGAAGATTTATAAAAAAATATAAATTTTCTACAACCAGCCGAGATAATTGTTTTTTTTTTTTTTTCTTAAGTCGTAGTGCCTTTATTTATAACAATTAAGAAATTATTTTACAGTCATTGACTAAAGAAAGACTTATATTATCTTAAAATAAAAATTATTATAAAATATAATTACATTTAATTATTAAAAATTATTTTTAAAATCGGTGCTTTTGCGAGCGGCCGAATTTTGCAAATCGCCCGGCTCTCTTCAAATCCGCGCATCCGGAAAATTGTCACGTAACTTGTATTAAATTTTGACAGAAAACAATTTAATAATATTACCGTTATAATATACAATCTATTTACCACTGTATTTGTTTTTCTTGATAAACTTTTATATGTGAAATTTCATTTCTGAAGAAATAATATTACAAAAATGATACATATATATGAAATATATAACTATATTTTTAATTTTTTCATTGTTATATAAATATAATAATAATAATGTTACTTCTTACTATAATATACATAAAACTTTTTCTTCTTGTAGTGACTATTCTTTTTGGATTTCACATATAAAAGTTTATAAATAAAAACAAATACAGTGGTAAATAGACTGTATATTATAATGGTAATATTATTAAATTGTTTTCTGTCATTTAATACAAGTTACGTAAAAATTTTCCGAGCGCGCGGATCTGAAGCGAGCCGGGCGATTTGCAAAATTCGGCCGCTGGCAAAAGCACCGATTTAAAAAATAATTTTTAATAATTAAATATAATTATATTTTATAATAATTTTTATTTTAAGATAATATAAGTCTTTCTTCATAAGTATCTTCTATAAGATAGTCAATGACTGTAAAATAATTTCTTAATTGTTATAAATAAAGGCACTATGATTTAAGAAAAAAAAACAATTATCTCGGCTTCAGTTGGTTGTAGAAAATTTTAATTTTTTTATGAATCTTCGTTTCATGTTTAGCAACAATAATCTGTAAGTTAGAAACTCATAGGATATACAGGGCCGCTTCAGCTCTAAATGTTTATAACGAAATTTGCCCCCTTATTTGCAAACCCAAAAATTATCTCGGCTTCAGTTGGTCGTAGAAATTTTTTATTTTTTTATAAACCTTCCTTTCATCTTCAGCAACAATAATATGTAAAGTTAAAAACTCATAGGATGTACAGGGCCGCTTCAGCTCTAAATGTTTATAACGAAATTTGCCCCCTTATTTTCAAATCCAAAAATTAGAGGTTTAAAAATGTTTTACGCATTTATTTACATCAGAATATGAAAACATAACTCTTTCGAAGGAGATTGGATGTTTCACCAACTTTCTACGATTTTTTTTCAAAAAGTTATAGCCTTCGACATTTTACCTCTTGGGATAAACAATTTATAATATCTAAGCAACAAATTCGTTAATCTGGCTTTACATTTTTTTTATGTTTGGAATTGAAAGATCTTCATTTTAAAGATTTAAAAAATAAAAAAAAATTATTTGTACAATAAATAATGCAATTGTAAAAAACGGCCATTTTGGACCTTTCGCAGGTTGTTTTGCAATAACCAATTAACGAAATTAAACTTACCATAGCTCAAATTGTAGGTTTTTTAATTTACTACAACTTTCTATTTAAAAGTTTTTCTCCAAAAACAATATCCTAAGCTACAAAATTAAAAATCAATAAAAACTGCAAATTTAACAAATGAAAATCGCAATTAAAAAAAAAGCGCACAATATTTTTGGTTACATTTTAGTAGAAGTTATTAATGGCATCGTCCTTTACAACACCTGATAGGTTTAAAAAATTCCTGGATTATATCACGTTTTTTCACCCACAGCCTGGGGTATGAGTTCAATTAGTTACAACTATAAACATCCTGGATTAACCGATAATAGTATAAAAGGCCCGGTTTCAGGTAAAATTTAAATATGTTTTCTGGTAAAATTTCTTTGCTTTATTATGGAAGTACCGTCTAGTCAGTGTTAACTGTCAAAAGACCAACTCTGTCTACCTCGGTTGCTTATCGCTCCGGGTGGGTCTTAACAATGGGCCAGGTCAGATAAATTTAATAATATTTACGACCGCACTAATTGAAGTCAACCATTTACTGTTGAACAAACCATAACAATGCATCTCACAACGAAGAAGAAAGTGGTCATAGTGAAGCATTATTTTCAGTTATCAAGGCCGGCGAGTTTAAGGTTAGTCGTGGCGCCAAGCAACACAGTTATGTTGTTTATCGTTACAATATTTCGTCGTACAGGTAGTGTAGATTGCTGAGAATGAAATATTAGAAAACGATAACACCGAGACATGCAGGTAAAACTCAAAAGTAGCATAATTAACGCAGCAAAAGAAGCACCAGATGATAAAAGTAACGAATACTAACATATCAAAAACGAAAACCCCGTAGTTTAAAGAGGAAGTGAAGACAAAATGTTTGAAAACAAATAAAAACGAGACAGACAAATAAAAAGAGAACACTGGGAGAACTTCTCCAGACAGGTGAAACACGAATGATTAGAGGACCAAGAAAAGAGAAGAAAGAACTAATAAAAACGAGACACATTCAGAAGGAAACATGGACAGTTTACTTTCGACCACTATTTGCCAAAGGTGACGATAATAAACCATGAAAACCAGAAGTGATGACAAACAAAGAAATAAACACTAAAAAAGGAGAGGTAAAGTAAGCATTAAGGAAATTAAAAAAATAGAAAATCACCAGGAGCGAACAGAATTCAGAACGACTCCTAAAGTGCGGATGATCAGATATGACCAAACAACTATTAATACACAACATTAATGTTTTGTATTTTGAGAACCATTTCCGAAGTGCAAATCTAAACGTCAAATATACTTAATTTTAAAATAAAATTGTGGCTTGTTCCCAACGAAATTAGTAAATTGTATTAACCTTCCGATGACCAACCTTTTTTTGTTACACGGATAACCAACGGGGGTAAAAAATGACCCGAGGTCAAAAATGACCTGTAATGAATGTTTTCAGCATTCAAATCTTCATCTATCAATACATCCTCGTTTTCTGATACTATTTCATCTTCTATATCATCATAAAAATCGCTAGCAATAACAATTTCCTGTAACTCAACCTCAGTAAGATATTTGCGGGCCATATCTTTTATGTACACAAAATACTAAGAAACTATAATAAAACACGCCAGAAAATAATAATAATGACTAACTGTAGCAGACAGGAATGTCATGATTCGTACATAACAGGCACCACAGTCTAAAAATAGATTTTGATAACGCGCAGTGTAAAACTACTTGGAACTCCACATAATAGACGGTATTCTACTAAACATCAACTTCAGAATATATTTTTAGTCGTAAAATATATTCAAAATATGAGGATATCTAGAATGATATTAAAGTCAAATAAAGAAATAATCAGTTAAAAATTGAAAATACTTTCGAATTTATTAAAGAAAATCATACGCTGGGGTCCAAATCTACCCCCTTGGTCATCCGAAGGTTAAGATGCTACAAGAACATAGAATTACTCTGATGAATAGATAGATAAAAAGAAAAGGCGACATATGTTGCAAGAAACCTTTACAGGACGAATTATTTCCCATAGGGCCCAGTTCCCCTATATATCACATTCTAATGCCTACATCTGAGGAATATACAAGAAAAAAATTCAGCTGTCCAGATCCACCCAAAACTGTCACTGAACCACGCCAGATTTTTGTGTTTTTCGGGACTCTGAAGAAGCAACCTACATATGTTCCAGAATATGTTGTAAAATCTACGTGATAATTATGACCACTGTTTACAGCTTAATGAGGCACGCTTTGAACATTTACTTTATCATCCCGATAATTAAATACTTTCTAGTAAAGTCCATATCCAACAATTAAAATACTTTGGACATGTTACGAGAGGAAACACAGAAAACATGGAAAGACTCATTATACAGGGTGAGTCATGAGGAACTGTACATACTCCTACCTCGTATAGAGGCTCCTATGGGAAATAACAAATGACCATTAAAAAGTGTCTGCTCCCATTGTTTAATAATATACAGGGCGAGCTTCGCATTTTGACAGAAATTTGTATTTGTCATAATTTTTGAACGGTCAGATCGATGTGTCTCTTATTTTGGTCAATCGTTACACTATTACCACCTAATCAACTGATTTATTCAAACTAGAAAAAAATCAGGTCTTGCTTCAAAAAAATTAGTTCGTTTGGGTCTTAGTAAAAATTTCACCCTGTATACGCTTTTTGAAAACTATAATATGAATTTTACAAATTAGACAAATAAGCAATTAAAATGAAATATTTATTTTTTTCCCCACACAATTACTTAAGTTTTTTTTTATAAAAAAATCAAATTTGACTCTGAATTAAAATTTTGGTAAAGTGAACCATAGATTTTAAAAAAATAACTTTTATTACAAAAATTAATTTTTTTTGAACAAATATTTAATTTATGTTACCACCCAATCAACTGATTTATTCAAACTAGAAAAAAATCAGGCCCGGATTTAAAAAATTAGTTCGTTTTGATCTTAGAAAAAATTTCACCCTGTATATGCTTTTTGAAAACTCTAGTATGAATTTTACGAATTAGACAAATAGGCAATTAAAATGGCGTATTTATTTTTTCCGCACACGATTACTTAATTTTTTATTAAAAAATCAAAATTGTCATAATCGGAATTTTACCATAAAAATAAAAAAAAAATTAAACAACGTTTTTCTTAAAATTAAAAGCTTCACCATTTTTTTCTATACCACGTCTAGATCTAAAACCCATAACACTTCTCTTTGGACTCTATAGTTTAACATAGACGTGATCAAATAGATCAATTTTAAAAATTGTCACTTAATTTTTGCGATTTAACTTTGCAATTCACGAATCTGCACCTTTTATTTTTTTAAATCCATAATTTTTATGTGAAGAAGACTGAAAGTCTACAACAATTTTCATAATCTTCACAATGGTAAGAGATATGTGCTGTAAAAATTTCAGAAAAAAAATATTAAAATGGAACAGAGTTGTAGCGAGTTAAACCGTGATTTCATTTTTTTTTTTTTTTTTTTCATTTTTAGGTTAAAATTCCGATTGTGACAAATTTGATTTTTTATAAAAAATTAAGTAATCGTGTGGGAAAAAAAAAGTTATGCCATTTTAATTGCCTATTTGTCTAATTTGTAAAATTCATATTAGACATTTCAGAAAGCGTATACAGGGTGAAATTTTTTCTAAGACCAAAACGAACTAATTTTTTAAATCCGGGCCTGATTTTTTTTCTAGTTTGAATAAATCAGTTGATTGGGTGGTAACATAAATTAAATATTCGTTGAAAAAATTAATTTTTGTACTCAAAGTTAATTTTTTTAAATCTGGTTTCTAGTAAATATTCACTTTACCAAACTTTTAATTATTCATAGTCAAATTTGATTTTTTTTATAAAAAATTAAGTAATCGTGTGGAAAAAAAATAAATATGCCACTTTAATTGCCTATTTGTGTAATTTGTAAAATTCATATTAGAGTTTTCAAAAAGCATATACAGGGTGAAAGTTTTTCTAAGACTAAAACGAACTAATTTTTTAAATCCGGGCCTGATTTTTTTCTAGTTTGTATAAATCAGTTGATTGGGTGGTAACATAAATTAAATATTTGTTAAAAAAAAATTAATTTTTGTAATAAAGGTTATTTTTTTTTTAATCTATGGTTCACTTTACCAAACTTTTAATTCATAGTCAAATTTGATTATTTTATAAAAAATTAAGTAATCGTGTGGGGAAAAAAATAAATATGTCACTTTAATTGCTTATTTGTCTAATTTGTAAAATTCATATTATAGTTTTCAAAAAGCGTATACAGGGTGAAATTTATTCTAAGACCCAAACGAACTAATTTTTTTGAAGCCGGACCTGATTTCTTTCTAGTTTGAATAAATCAGTTGATTATGTGGTAATAGTGTAACGATTGACCAAAATAAGAGACACATCGATCTGACCATTCAAAAATTATGACGAATACAAATTTCTGTCCAAATGCGAAACTCACCCTGTATATTATTAAAAAATGGGAGCAGACACTTTTTAATGGTCATTTGCTATTCCCCATAGGAGCCTCTGTACGAGGTAGGAGTATGTACAGTTCCTCATGATTCACCCTGTATAAGGAAAGGTGACAGGCCGAAGATCACGAGGAAGATTACCGACAAGATGGATCGATCAAATTACAGGAATATGTAAAAGACACATGCATGAGTTAAAAGAGATGACCAGAGACAGAGATCTTTGGAGACGGTGAATACACGACATCACGTCGACCACTACACTCCATCCGGGGGGGGCAGGATTGAAGAGAGAATTAAACACTTTCTAGTGCTGTATATTCTGGCGCATACTGTACATCAAAACAACTTATTTTTCATTTAAATAAGAATTAAAATCTCTCAAAGTTTTGTAATAAATATAGGACTAAAACGCAGTACGTTCTTTCTAAAGTGTACTCTAAACTCTACGGATCGAGTCTAGAAACTATATTCAGGTATAAAACTTCCTATAAAAAAGTAATACAACAACAATATCATGCTCTTTTCTGTACGTTCAAAAATAAGCTATATTAGAAGCTAGATAGATTAAGATCCAAGCAAAATTCGTTAAAAAATTTAACTAAGGAGAGAAAAAAACAATATCAATCATGTTTTTTTACAAAATTGATCTAAAATTTACCTACAGTTGCATAGGTTTGTAAAATAAAACCCAAAATAGCAAACCTTTAAATAAAAGCTAGAAATAAATAATTTTTTAATATTTTCATACGCGAATCACGACAACAGTATTGTCGCGACTTGGGGAACATCCATAAACTATATCGTAAAAATTTGGACTTTTTAATACCCCTCCCTTTCGTTGTTTACAGTAAAGGCCCGTCCCTGATGTCGACATCGCATTTGCAAAATTCATGACCCCCTTTTTGATGATTTTTAAAAAATTCAATGTAATTTTTAGATTTTTTAAAATGAACTATTAGTCCAGAAAGCCACTGCGCATCCGCTAGGAAAAATATTCCGATTCGGATTTTTTGCACAATCTTACTCAAAAAGGACCCCTTTTAACAAATGTGCATGTTGCCAGGACCAAAAGTGGGTCAAAAATTTTTTAAACTTTTTTTTTTGTTTTTTCCTAAAATTATTTTTTTTTGCATGGAACAAAGTTTTTTTAGGTTTTTTGGATCATTCCAAACAGAAAAGGTCTTTAGTGACTTTTCTCTAAAGTGGATAATTTTTGACATATAAACGATTAAAAATTGAAAAATTGCGAAATCGGCCATTTTTAACCTTCAAAGACTATGTGAAAAACTTACAATTTGAATGTTGCCAAGGTAGGTAGATATTCTTTAAACATCGATTGATAAAATTCCGAAGAGTTTTTTGCAATACAGTATTCAAAACTCCTTTGTTTTTAATTTCTAATCACGCGTGCGCGACACTATTTTCCACGGTTGCATGTGTATACAGTATGGTGCAAATGAAAGGAATAAATTAGTTATTTCGTAAACCGGCGACTTTAGGGAAAAAACCCGAAACAGGTCGATTTTTACTTTTAAGTTATGATATTGTGGCATATATGGTATACTAGTGACGTCATCCGTCTGGGCGTGATGACGTAATCGATGATTTTTTTAAATGAGAATAGGGGTCGTGTGGTAGCTCATTTGAAAGGTTCTTGAATTCTCTATTCAGTAATGTAAACATTTACATATATATTTATACAGGGTGTCCAAAAAAATTTTAATTAATTAAATTATTTGAGAAAAAAAGTAGTAGAAAGAAGTATAAATAATTATATAAATGTTTATATTACTGAATAGAGAATTGAAGAACCTTTAAAATGAGCTAGCACATGACCCCTATTTTACTATGGTCACTAGTATACCATACATGCCACAATATCATAACTTAAAAATAAAAATCGACCTGTTTCGGGATTTTTCCTTAAAGTCGCCGGTTTACGAAATAACGAATTTATTCCTTTCATTTGCACCATACTGTCGGTGGAAAATAGTGTCGCGCACGCTTGATTAGCAATTAAAAAACAAAGGAGTTTTGAATATTGTATTGCAAAACACTCTTCGGGGTTTCATCAATCGATGTTTAAAGAATATCTACCTACCTTGGCAACATTCAAATTTTCAGTTTTTCACATAGTTTTTGAGGGTTAAAAATGGCCGATTTCGCAATTTTCAATTTTTAATCGCTTATATGTCAAAAACTATCAACTTTAGAGAAATGTCACTAAAGACCTTTTCTGTTTGGAATGATCCAAAAAACGAATGTGTGTACTTTGTACGCACGTAAGAAGTTATACTTCTAAATATGATTTCAATGAAATAAATATACTTTCGGACAGTTTATTTGTATTTTATTTAAAGATTAAATTAATTTTTACTTACTACTTTCCAAAAATTTTAATTAAAACAATACCAAAAATTAAAAAAAGATTAGAAAACACCAAGATTTGAACCGGGGACCTCTTGATCTCCAGCCCAACGCTCTACCACTGAGCTACACCCTTTTGTTTATACGGGCTACAAGATTTCTCAGACATAGTGACAAACATACGAAGTGAATTATAAAATACTTTAAATATTACTTATTATCTTATTCCCGAGGTAGATAAGTCCAAATACACAAAAATTATAATAATAGGTATTTATGATATAAATGTTAAAAGCACAATTTTAAGGCACGTATGTGAAAGATTCGCTTCACTCATTCTGCAATTCACATGAGTGCCTTAAAAATGTACTTTTTAACACCTATATCATACAATATTTTTTCTACAAACGTCTTATATATCAACAATTATAATTTATTCATTCTCAATTACAGGACAATACCTACAAAAACTTTTACTTGAACTTGACTGACAATCCATTTTTATATTTTTCTTGACATTACATCAAAACTGCCTATACTGTCAATACGTAAATCATAACAACTATAGAATAACATCTACTTTTATTTCTGTATATTCTAACACATTTTAATAGTTTTTTTCTACACACGTGTTAATAATACAGTTTAAATTAAATTTAAAAAACCTTTTAAACAACCTTTTTCAAATTGCGCAAGTTGTATTATTAATATTAATGTTAATAAATGAAATATAAATATTTTGACGTTTCACAATTTGACAATTCACTTTTAACTGCAGTGCCTTAAAATTTTTAAAGCACTGGTGCTTTAAAGTAGCATTTTTAACGCTCCTATGGAGTGCTATAAATTGCATTTTTAACACGTTTATAGAAAAATATATTTAAAAACACTAATATATCCTTTCCACACCTTTTCTGGACTGATACATACATAAATTAAAACATTTAGTAACGAACTCCATACTGTGTGTGCATGCGCGCAGATTAATAAAATTTCACCCTCAATCGCGCCTAAAGAAGTATAACTTCAAAAATCTAAAAAAAAAACTTTGTTCTATGCAAAAAAAATAATTTTAGGAAAAAACCAAAAAAAAACGTTCAAAAAAATGTTGACGCACTTTTGGTCCTGGCAACATGCAAATTTGTTAAAAGGAGCCCTTTTTGAGTAAGATTGTGCAAAAAATCCGAATCAGAATATTTTTCCTAGCGGATGCGCAGTGGCATTCTGGACTATATAAAGATTAATAATTCACTTAAAAATAATTTAATTTAATAGAAAACTACGAACACAGTATTTAGTGAAGAACATATACTTAATAATATAGCATAACATATAAATTATACTATACATAAAGATCTTGAACTCCTAAGTGGAAGAGAGAACTTCTGTGAAAACGCGCCATCGAGTTCTATTTTGCGCTAAGGTCTTCACCTCATTCAAAGACTTTTCTTGACCTCTTATCTAGTCCATGATGGATCTTCCCCAAGTTTGTGTTGGGCGACCTCTTTTTCGTTTTCCTTGGGGAGATTCCACTCTAGAGCAGAATTTGTAATACTGGAGCTATTTTTTCGGGGTGTGTGGCCAATTCAACCCCAGTTTTTTGGACATTATTTCATTTTATACTCTCTTTTGTTCGGTCAGATGTAGCAAATCTTCGGTTCTGATAATGTTGGGCCAGAAAATACGAACAAATCTTCATAGGGATTTATTAACAAAGTTAATAACTAAATAGAGTTGACACTCAATTTTCAATATGTGAGGTTCATTTCTTGCATATCACATCCACGTGGGTTAGAGTCCTGTGTTGCCCTTGGTTACATCCAGGAATATTTGCACTTCAATAAACACCCTTCTGTTTTATTAAAAATGTGTAGTATCATTTAAGATCTTGTAACTTTTAAAGGGTTCTTACCCATAACTTTTTGGTGGCTCACGCTTGCATGCTATTGGCTTAACATTGATGATGGATTACCTATTAATCCAAAAACGTTTTGGTTTGTGATGTAACCCTTATTGGGGTCTTTTAAATATACCTTTTACAAAGGATCTTGTATTTTTAAATTTTTTTTTAAGTTAATAACTTTAGGGATTTATTAACAAAGTCCCTAAAAGTTAATAACTTTGTTAATACAGGTTAATAAAACAAACACTTCAGTTTGTATGTAAAGGTTTTTGTCACTTTCCAGGTTTCACATCCGTAGAGTAGAAAAGACATGACCTTTGACTGGAATATTCGGATCTTTGTGGCCTGACCTCCAAACAGGGTTAAGCATGCTGAATGCTTGTTGAGCTTTTTGTATCGCCATATGAATATCGTCGTCTGTACCTCCGCTTTCTGTTATGGCACTTTTAAGCTAAAATAGGTAAAATTTTCCACATTTTCAATCTGCATGTTGTTAATGGTAAATAGTATGTTGTTTCTTGCATTTATTCTCATGTATTTGGTTTTATTAATATTGATTTTCAAACCTATTTGATTGGTTTCAGTGGAAAGTGTTTCCAATTATTGGTCAGCCACATCCTGGAACCTTTGTCCTAATAGTTCAAGAGGCAGCGCTGAAAAATCTCTTTGAATTTACTAAAGCTAGATTTTTCACAGTTGATTACTGTGATTGTGTAGAGAAACATACTGCGGTCGGTCAAGCGAAACGTAGAACAGGGGTTACTGAGAGGGTATCAAAGTTGCTTTCCTACGAAGGTAATTAAATCCATTTACTAAGGCTGAAAATCAGTACACACATTCTAAATTAAATATAAATAAAAGTTATTATAGTCGGTCAGCTGTATGACATGACAGAGCCGGTCGGTCGGCCCCAGTGAATGTACAGGGTTATTCACTATATTTTGACCCTCTTGTAAACTGCTTTATTTACAGAATTAAAAAAAAAATGTAAAATACAAAAGTTATTCGATTTTGAAATTATGATTTTTTGACATATATATCGTACTAGTGATGTCATCCATTTGGGCGTGATGACGTAATCGACTATTTTTTAAATGAGAATAGGGGTCGAGTGCTAGCTCATTTGAAAGGTTATTCAATTCCCTATTCAGTAATATAAACATTAACATGATTTATTATACAGGGTGTCCAAAAAAATTTTTTTTAATTAAATTAATTGTTTAATTAATAACTCAAAAAAATTGTTGACACCCTGTATAAATAATGATCTTAATGTTTATAGTACTGTATAGAGAATTGAATAACCTTTCAAATGAGCTAGCACACGACCCCTAATCTTATTTAAAAAAAATAGTCGATCGCCCAGATGGATGAAGTCACTAGTACGATATATATGTCAAAAAATCATAATAAAAAAATCGAATAACTTTTGTATTTTACATTTTTTTCTAATTCTGTAAATAAAGTAGTTTACAAGGGTGACCCCCTTGACCGGCTATAATAACTTTAATTTATATTCAATTTAGAATATGTGTACTGATTTTCAGCCTTAGTAAATGGATTTAATTACCTTCGTAGGAAAGCAACTTTGATACCCTCTCAGTAACCCCTGTTCTACGTTTCGCTTGACCGACCGCAGTATGTTTCTCTACACAATCACAGTAATCAACTGTGAAAAATTTAGCTTTAGTAAATTTAAAGAGATTTTTCATCGCTGCCTCTCCGTCTATAATAGGCAAATATCGTCGGCGTATTCTAGCATATTCTAACAGAAAAATTAATGATTTTAAAAGTCTTTTTCTTTTCCCAGCAATTCGCGGATGTCAGTAATGTTATTTTGTTGTTCTTCTTTATTTTCTACGGGGAAAATTCAGGATCTATTTTATCTATCTATATCAGTATATTATGTAATATATATTGAAAATACGTTTCTATATGATTATTTGATACTTTGAATAATGCTGTCCTCTGGTAGAAGCTAGTAAAAAATTATATTTATAGAGACAATCCGCTGGGAGAGTTAACATGGTGGGGATATGACATGTCGACAGTGCTTCTCATGATATCATAATTTGTAAGCCGTCCCTCACGGGCGATAAATTCAGTTATATTTCTTCACTATATTTTCTTACCTTAGTAATGCAATCCACCTCTTTTTTCAACCAGAACCTTTGGAAATGCAAATAATCTACATATCCCTCGTTCCCTATATTGTTTACAATCCGGGGTAAAGCACATTACTATTTTCATTATACAAAATACAATGGTTCACAAAAGTCCCTAACCTTTTTTTGGTGAATATCACTAAAAAACTACATTTCATAGAAGTTTAAGACCGAATTATGGGGTATTATCTTAAAAACACTATACTTAAGCATAAAAAGCAACAGAGGATGTAAAATTTCAACTTTATTTGGAATGAAAAGGCTTGAGATTGGACAAATACTGGCTTTTCAACCTTTGTTTACAAATATCAATATGACAGTCGTGACGTCACACTTAGGCTGTCAGCCTTAAATCTGTGGCTTGGTTCTAAAAGGGCCAATGTCAATATTTTACTTTTTTGTACAGCTCTATTTAAAATTTAATATTGACCAAACAAAACGCAAAAAATTGACATCGGCCATTTTAACACCAAGCCACAGTATCTGATTTGGTGTTAAAACGGCCAATGTCAATTTTTTCCGTTTTGTTTTGTCAACATTAAATTTTAAATAAAGCTATACAAAAAAGTAAAATATTGACATTGGCCCTTTTAGAACCAAGCCACAGAAATTATGTTCGTATTTTTCTATATATAAATATGTATTTATACCATATACAGTATTTATAACAAATTTATATTAATGTATTGATACATTAGCATAAAATTAAGGTGAAACAGTAGCGATCAACAGGTAGCCAAAACGCCTTCCAAGATTGCGGCTGTAATTTTGAATATTTTTTCGAAATATCTGGCACACGTATTCGTAATATAATAAAGAATAGCGGTACAGAGCCCAATTTGAAAAATATATTAATATGTGGGAATTACTCCGTAATTAAATACAATATTAAAAAAACGAGCCTGTACCGCCATTAAGAAGAACAAAAAAATACACTTTCTTCAAATAAACTTTTTTATCCGATGCCTAGATTTTGTGTCATTTTGGAACTACTATTGAAATAAAAAATTTTAGTAGTTCCAAAATGACACAAAATCTAGGCATCGGATAAAAAAGTTTATTTGAAGAAAGTGTATTTTTTTGTTCTTCTTAATGGTGGTACAGGCTCGTTTTTTTAATATTGTATTTAATTACAGAGTAATTTCCACATATTAATATATTTTTTAAATTGGGCTCTGTACCGCCATTCTTTATTATATTACGAATATGTGTGCCAAATATCTCGAAAAAATATTCAAAATTACAGCCGCAATCTTGGAACGCGTTTTTGCTACCTGTTGATCGCTGCTATTTCCTCTTAATAGTAAAATGTTAAATAATCTTTTATTTTTATAAATCACACATGAAGCATACACATAAGATCGTCCCCTGCGACGTCATAAGTGTACTACGTGACCTGTAAACATAGTTAATGCTCCCAGCGGATAGTGACAAATTAAAATACACCAAACGACGTCGAATCTGGACTCATGCCCCCCTTCCTCCTGTCATATACCTTCGTAATAAGCAAAGTCCCCTCCCTCTTCTCTACGACGTAGTTTATGGAAGTTCCCGTACTAGTTTGATTTATACATGCATAAAAACCAAATTTTTCCCATTTTCAGCGACAACTAAATATAAATTAAATTAAATGTTCTACGTAATCTTAGTACATTAATTTTTTATAATAAAAATTTACAATTCCATCTTGTAAATCATTCGTTTTTAAGATTTAAAAATAAATAATATCACATACAAGCTTTTCATGAGATTACCAAATATTTGACAACTCAAATTTAAATAAATATATAAATATAAGCCTTGAAACAATATTCTGAATTTACGTCATGACTTCGGTCGGAAGATAAATAAAGTTGTATGCGCCTAATAGGACTTTTCATCGATTGTCATTTGTTTCGAGCTTCTGTCATGTGTCACATATTTAATATATCTACGTCATACGTCTTTGGTTTGTATTATTGATATATACCAATAACGTATGACGTAGATATATTAATATTATGTGACACATGACAGAAGCTCGAAACAAATGACTGTGAATGAAAAGCCCTATACAGTCGGACAAATGAAAGATTACCCACAAACGTTTGTTATAGGGCTTTTCATTCACAGTCATTTGTTTCGAGCTTCTGTCATGTGTCACATAATATTAATTTATCTACGTCGTACGTTATTGGTATGTACCAATGATACAAACCAAAGACGTATGATGTAGATATATTAATATTATGTGACACATGACAGAAGCTCGAAACAAATGACAATCGATGAAAAGCCCTATTTATAGAAAAAGACAGCAAATACAAAATAAGTGATTGATGTGATCGTTCATGGGTAATCTTTCACTTATTTTGTATTTGCTGTCTTTTTCTATAACAAACGTTTGTTATTTATAGAAAAAGACAGTAAATACAAAATAAGTGATTGATGTGATCGGTCATGGGTAATCTTTCTATTTTGTGACGAGCGCATGCGCAGCCACCATGTTTTGATAAATAATTGAAAGGTTAGGCATCATTACTTATTTCTTGTTTACTCTACAAATAACATCCTTAATTTTTTATTTTAATTAATGATGTCAATTGATTTTCATTACTTGCCGCAATATATTAGTTAACAACAATAATGTAATATTATAGTATATAATCAATAAAATAAATCATTTTCAATCATGAAAGTATCAATGACTAAACGAGAAATATCATTCCAAAGCTTACATATTACAATAATTACTAGATTATTTTTTAACTTTCCACCAGTATTATTTACAACATATTATAACATAGAGACATTATAAATTTCATAACATCATGGATTGTTTCTTCTAGAAAAATTATAACAATAACACCGGTAGAATCTTGTACCTAATATTGAGTAATAGCTGTCATTTCATGCTCATCGATATGATTATTTATATATTCACTTTCAAAATATCTTTAGCTGTTATTCTATGCAAAATTTATCACAATTACCATCTACTTTGCGCAAGTTGCCTCCAGTTATCCAAATTTTAAAATACATACTACTTTAATTTTCTTTCTTTTTTTTTAAATATTTTCGTATCAAAATTAAATGAGAATTAAAATACAAATATAAAGGGTTTCTGATATATAATGACGGAGATAAGCAGCTCCGCAGTATAAGTTGATCATCCTGTACAATCGCACTGGTTATAATAGTGTTAGAAACAATATAATTACATAGAAAAATCACTGGTTGATGAGCGTTTGAGTGATTCTACCAAAAAACAAACGTTAAATCACAGCTTTGCCATTCATCATGTTGTACTGGTTCTAGACTGGAAATGGACACATTGTATCAGGTATATATGTAAGTACAGAACCTATAGTAGTGATGATGTAATATACACTTCAGATGAAAGTGAATATATAGATAACCGAATTTGTTCTTTAATGCGTATGTTGATGTACCTACACGATCTAGGAACATGTGTATGCTTCTTCAGCAAGACTGTAACATTCTTGAGAAAATGCTCGTTTCTTCCATTCCTCAAACGGCATTTCCTCTACCAACCAATACCAGCGAGGTTTTCGTTACATGCTCCAACAAAAACCACTAGCAGCAGCAGCCAACTAGTACAAATACTAGCTAGTGGGAGATTCTGGAGTGACGACTGCAGTCCTTTGTGGCTTATATCCTGTATTTAGATTCGGATGGAAAACTTTGTAGTACAGTAACATGAAAATTAGACCGAGGAAAAACGGAATGACGTTCAGGAGTATGATGGGTAGATAGTAGACTTTTTCCCGCAATTCTTCATCGGCACTGACGATCCAGACCACGTTGGCTATGGTGTTTTCGGCGAACAGGACGCAGTAGAAGATTACGTATTTACAGCAAGTGGGACCCGCCACCTATAAAAAAAATATATTACATATGGTTGGTACAGTACAAATCCCGATGCACGTTATCCGCGTCATAGCAAGTGACGTCACATGATACTAACACAAAATATTTAGGTTGTAGGCATGTTCCTTCTTAGAATCTTTTAGGTAAGTACATTGGAATTACAGCCAGATATAGACAAATGTTTAAGCAAGTTTAGTTTTAAAGTCATAGCCAACTAGGTATGATATTGTATGTTTTCGTTAATATTTTACGCGACAAAAATCTTAACTACTTAGGTATTTTGTTATTTCAACCAATATTAATAAATTAAGGATCAGTCTAGATTATTACGGATTTATTTTCGAAAAATTATTTTTGAATGAATATTTTCACGGCCAACCTAATGTTTAGCTTAAATAATCACGAATGAGTCACAAAAACTAAAAAAGTACCATAAAATATCATTTCGCAATAATACTAAAATAAAGGGTGTTCCATTTAAGAAAACTCAGAAAATACTCATTCCGAATTTTGACCAACCCTGTAGGTATACTAAAATTAAACATTTCGCTATATGTATTAATAATTTTTAACAATAATAGACTGTATTAAAATTATTTAAAGGTGAATAGAGTTTTTGATGTCAAATCACTACAATTCTAGGGTGTGAATGTTGCTACGAAATTAATAAAAAAACGTAATTATCTTTTAAACGACCACGTATACAATTACAAAGCATGATATTTTAAGAAAGAAGACATCGAGGAGAATTCAAAAATGTAAAAATATACAGGGTGGCCCATTTAAAAAAAAACGAAGTTATATGCAACTTCCGGTATAACCGGAAGTAACAAATGGGTGATAATATTTTCATTAAACAGTTTACTCTTCAAAACCCCTTAATTCCATTTTCATGATTCCTGTACCTTTATTTCTTGACATTTTTCTAATTTGCCGTTTATCTACCTCACCCTGTATATTAGCATTGATTATAAATTATCCATAGATAGCTCACCTCGTAGTAACCGAAAGACTTATCAACAACTAGATGGCGCTACTGAAAAACCGTATCGAGATTTCTCATTCTCTTTCTGACTTGCGAGGAGCTAGGAGTAGTGTCAGGGCCGAACTTACTCTATAGGTGTATTATCTGTGAAAGTTATAACGGAATTTTATAAAAAAAAAGGACTCATATTTTAGATCAAATGGCCTCTGTAACGCATAAGTGTGTTTACGCGGGATGTTTTGAAAGAAACGATGGAACAAATAATAATATATCTTTCTTGATAAAATGTACTTTTGATAAAAACTCGCATGTCTTAAAACTCAAAATGAAAAAATCAGATGTCAAATATTATGAGTCGTCCTCAGAAAGTCCGTCAGAAAGTCCTCAGAAAATTTTTAAATGTAAAAAGTATGCGATCGAACAGTAGATCATATTGATTTTAGTTTACCTCTATATAATTTCTTATTTTGCACAGAATATTATAATTGACTTTTATATTGCCATTTCTAGATAAATTGTCAATTTTTTGTAGTACGATGTTACTATCAGAACAAAATTTATATCTTCTTCTTCTTGTCGCCTTCTCCAATCGAAGGTTGGAGCTGAGCTGTAACTATACCACTCTCTTAAGTTTCTCAGCCAGGAAATTCTTCTACCTATGGATCTTTTACCATTAATTTTACCTTGTTGAAGCAAAGCTTCGCTTGATAAACATTATTCGGGCTGTGCAACAGGAAAATCAACCGCTGAGAAATGATTTGCTAATTTTAACGAGGCGAAATGAGAACCGAGGACGATGCACGCAGTGGACGCCCCAAAGAGGCTGTTACCGACGAAAACATCAAAAAAGTCCACAAAATAATTTTGGATCACCGTAAAGTGAAGTTGTTCGACATAGCTGAGACTCTAAGGCGTAGCACATACGGTGAAACGAAACTGCAACGAAACCCTTTTGAAATCGTTAGTTTGAAACTTGTTTCAATCGTTTACCACACACGCCGCAACCTCAAACCTCACAATCATTTCAGTTTTCTGTGATAACAGAACGTCTGTAAAATGTCTTGTTCAAGTGATAAAGCAGTAGTTGTTATGTATTTATATTTTCGACAAAGAAAATGACGCAAAAGAAGAACTGTGTGGTGTGGTTACATCCCTACATTGTACATTGAGAAGAATATCAATTGTATAATCAACTATTTTCAATGGCAAATAAGCCACAATTTTACCAAAAAAATTATTTTATTAACCAAAAAGGAATAACCATTTTCAATTTCGTTGCAAAACGAAAATACAGCCGAACCATATTCCAGTCCAATCAGAGAGTGCTGCAAGCACCTCTACCGGTTTCGAAACTTATTAGTCTCTCATGAGGAGGCACATATGCTGCTCTCCCTGATCCAACCAAAACAAACCCCAGCGTGCAGTCCCGAATCGCAACGAACGAAATGGCATAGATGCCCTAGCGGCAACTGCTAGCAAAAAAATAAGTTTTCACTCTAGTGGCACATAGAACATCCCACCAGAATGAAAACAATGGGAACCTTCTCTGGTTACACCTCCGAGGCTTCTACAATTTGCAAGCCATACGGATGCTGAGACTAAGGAAGATGAGGGAATTCTACAATTTACAATTCACGTCCCATCTGCTCAGCGCGGTAAAGTTCCAACAAGAATGGTTCCCTTGATACTCCACACAGAGTAAATGTAAATCAAAAAGGAATAACCTTATTCCAAAATATATAAAGGTTATTCCTTTTTGATTTACATTTACTCTGTGTGGAGTATCAAGGGAACCATTCTTGTTGGAATTTTACCGCGCTGAGCAGATGGGACGTGAATTGTAAATTGTAGAATTCCCTCATCTTCCTTAGTCTCAGCATCCGTATGGCTTGCAAATTGTAGAAGCCTCGGAGGTGTAACCAGAGAAGGTTCCCATTGTTTTCATTCTGGTGGGATGTTCTATGTGCCACTAGAGTGAAAACTTTTTTTTTTGTTTTTTTTTTATTTTATTAACGTTTCGAAGCCCAAATCGGGTTTCGTTGTCAAAATAAAAAATACTACTAAAATAAACAAAATGGTAAAATTACACATTTTAAAGTAGAAGACTTTAAAATGATATCGCCAATATTTATGAGTTGCGTTCCTGGGACTACTTTACTATTATTATTATAATATTTACTGTGATCGTTGCATTTGGTTGTCTTTTTAAAGACAGATCACATGCTATGATTTTTTTTGTGACGGATATTCTTGAGTTGGGATTGATTTCATGTAATCGAATGAACTATCTTTTAGTAAAGTCGTCCCAGGAACACAACTCTTAGATATTGGCGATATCATTTTAAAGTAGAAGTCTTCTACTTTAAAATGTATAATATACGTCTAAATTGCCAATATAAATGAGTCAGATTAAATAAATTATTAGAATATTTTTTTTTACTTAGCAACAGCATTTTTGTTTATTTTAGTAGTATTTTGTATTTTGACAACGAAACCCGATTTGGGCTTCGAGACGTTAATAAAATCATTTTTTTGGTAAAATTGTGGCTTATTTCCCATTGAAAATAGTTGACTATAAAAATGCCACAAGGAAATAGCTTCAAAACAACATCAGTTGTATGTCTGTAGCTGAAAAAAGAATTACAAGAAACTGATAGAAAATTCATGGATTGTTATCGTATAAGCAAAACTACATATCTTGAACTTGTTGAAAGAATGACACCTCAGCTGTAGAAACACAATACTAATGTGAGGGAATGTGTGAGTTCTCAAGAACGGCTAATAATAACACTCAGTATTTTAATAATACAATTTAATAACACTTAGTACTTGAAAAATTTATTAAGCATATCAATGATTAAAATAAGAATGATGCAAGCAAACAAGCAAGCAATAGTGATTTAACCCAGCCTAAGAGACTTGCATTGGGGCGAGGAGGATTCACTCATGTAAGCAGAAGCAGGAATCACTCCACCCCGCTCCAATGCTCCAGACCATCCACTTCCGCCCCCCCCCCCATAGCACTCTGATGCGCTATAGGGCTCCCAATCAGCAAAGTGCTTATCATATAAGGAGAGTCCTGGGTACACGGACTCCCACATGAAATCCTGCCCCGATCAATGCAGGCCAGCGTGGGGCGCTCGATGCCCGCTATCTCTAGTGATTTATCTTCGATCTGTATTGCCAAAATTCATGTCTTGGTTCACAGAAGGGTATTCTGTAGAATTATATAGGATTCCTGTTGATATTCCATTTTGTTGTACCCACAAAGACGCGAAATCCGATGAAACGCATACGCAAACACGAGTTTCCTGCAAGCCGGTTTCAATGCATTCAAACCGTGCGTCAGTTTGAAACGGTCAAAATAGTTTCATCATGTGTACATAGGCGTCTATGGCATAAACCCAAATAAAACTCAAAAGTAACTGAGGGTTGCAGTTTCGTTACATTTGCGTTTCACCGTATGTGCTGGCATTAAAGATATCAAAGGAACGAGTGCATGAATATATTGTGCATGAATATTTGGGTATGCGAAAGTTCTGTGTAAAGTGGGTGCCGCGAGAGCTCACAATCGATCAAAAACAACAACGAATTGATGATTCTGAGAAGTGTTTGAAGCTCTTCAATCGTAATAAAACCGAATTTTTGCGTCGATATATTACAATGGATGAAACATGGCTCCATCATTTCACACCGGAGTCCAATCGACAGTCTGCCGAGTGGACTTCACAATATGAACCGACTTCAAAGCATGGAAAGACGCAACAGTCGGCTGGCAAGGTTATAACATCAGTATTTTGGGATGCGCATGGTATAATATTCAACGACTGTCTTGAAAAGGGAAAACCATTAACAGCGATTATTACATTGCGTTATTGGAGCGTTTGAAGGACGAAATCGCGAAAAAACGGCCCCATTTGAAGAAAAAGAAAGTGCTATTTCATCAAGACAACGCACCGTATCACAAATCAATGAAAACGATGGCAAAATTTCATGAATTGGTTCCGCAGCCACCGTATTCACCAGATATGGCACCCAGCGACTACCACCTGTTCGCTGACCTCGAGAGAATGCTCGCTGGAAAGAAATTTAGCACCAATGAAGAGGTAATCACCGAAAATGAGGCTTATTTTGAGGCTAAAGACAAATTGTATTATAAAAATGGTATTAAAAAGTTGTATGATCAACGATTATATGATATTACTTACCAAAACTACGTGTGTAAATATATAGACGGCGCCCAAAATACAGTAGAACAGAAAGTCGTACATTGAGTTCTGATTACAAAAATCGTTTGTTCCGCTGCTACAGGCCAACCATAACGTCATCAGAAACCAGTGTCCTATAATAATCAAAATGGTCTCCGTAGGGTATATAGAGGCTATCACACTGATACAAAGGATTCTTGACACTGAAACAAACAGATTTTATTAAAACACTTGTTCTGCAGCTACAAGAAGTCAATATAGTTTTGTTTTATAAGTACTGTTACAGCTCTAACATATTTCTTTCTTAATGCTGCTCTGTATATTTTTTATCTACAAAACATAATCCAGTCCTGCATTATACACTAAGCATCAAAATTAACGCACCACCTTAATTTTAGTGATTTTTTAAATATTATATAGCTTTATTCTTCAAGAATATCGATGTAATAATATTGTTGCTAAACAGATAAGTGTTATTGTATACCGGGTGTAACAGTGATAGTGTGTTTTTTCCTCAAAGTTTGGAACACCCTGTAGAATATTCTAGCGTATATAAAATATTGAAATTAAAACTGAACTGTAGCTTTAGGCTTTCTTAATATTTTGCTTTTTGATTCATTCACTTATGTTGGATAATAAAAAAGTTAGATACTTTAACAACTAATAGCAACGTTTTTCATCAATACAGGGTGTTGCTAAATAATTGCGACAAACTTTAAGGGGTAATTCTGGATGAAAAAATAACGACCGTTTGCTTTATAAACATAATATCCGCAAATGCTTCGTTTTCGAGATAAGGAATGTTGAATTTTTCTTACAAACTGACGATTTATTTATTGCTCTAAAACCGGTTGAGATATACAAATGAAATTTAGCAGGTTTTAAAAGGTATTTATTGCGCATTTTTTGACATACGTTTAAAAATTTTATAGTCACCATTGGCGTGCATACGGGTCATATTATCCGGTCATATTACCCGTATGCACGCCAATGATGAATATAAAATTCTTAATTGTATGCCAAAAAATGCGCAATAACTACCTCTTAAAACTTACCAAATTTCATTTGCATCTTTCAACCGGTTTTAGAGCACTAAATAAATCGTTAGTTTGTAAGAAAAAATTCAACATCCTGTATCTCGGAAAAGAAGCATTTGCGGACATATGTTTATAAAGCAAATGGTCATTATTTTTTCATGCAGAATTGCCCCTTCAAGTTTGTCGCACTTATTTAAAAACACCCTGTATTGATGAAGAACGTTGCTAGTTGTTAAAGTACCTAACTTTTTTATTATCCAACATAAGCGAATGAATCAAAAAGCAATATGTTAAGAAAGCCTAAGGCTACAGTTGAGTTTTAATTTCAATATTTTATATACGCTAGAATATTCCACAGGGTGTTCCAAAATTTGAGAATAAAACACATTATCATTTTTACACCCGGTATACAATGAAACTTAACTATTTAGCAACACTATTACCACACCGATATTCTTGGAGAATAAAGCTATAAACCATTAAAAAAATTACTAAAATCGGACAACAGGTTTAGGAAATACAAGACATCAAAAATGTCCCATTTTTAAGGTGGTGCGTTAATTCTGATGCTTAGTGCATTTACTCTGCCACAAAAAGCTCGAGTTTTCGTTAAATGTCTTTTAAGTTTTTATCTCATAAATCACAGACCCTTTCATATTTATTCTAAGAAAGAATATTTACATAACATCTGAGGGATCCATCCGACGCAACATTATAGGTAAAAAATAAACAATTTAAATCGTTCCTTTAACACACCCGCATATATAAATCAGACCCTATTCGTACATATTATTTACATAATACCTGAAGTGCTAATCTTAGGCGTCAGCAAAGGTAGGTCAAAAATAATTTAAATCACACACCTGTACTTTTTTATCGTTCTATTCTCACTAAAAGATTTTTTGATCGTCGATAACAAAAATGAATTTACAAACTAGAAAGCCATAAACAGATCGAAAAACCTCCCCTCACTTTGAAAATCACTATAAAATGCTGGTTCTTTGTCGTATACAAATAATCTTTCGTCCGCTCTCGTGGGACAATTGTCTCGAAGTTCTATCACAACTATCTGTCGTGCTCAGTGGAACACATCACATCTCGCGCTCTACGTACAATTACAAGTATCTCGCAATCTCAGGGGAATCACACCCTTAGTTAGGACAATCTTATCTCGCGCTCTCTCTACGCAACACTCTCTCCCGCAGTCGGACAATTATCTCGACTCTTTATCACATTCTCACGTCCTCAGTTAGGACATAATATGTCGCTCTACGTATATTATCAGAATAATTTTGTTTTATGAGTATGACAACAAAGTGAGCAGTTCTGGGTCTTGCTCGTGGATGTCACTCATAAAAATAAAATTATTGTTTTGTTTCATACAGTGATATATTCTGATAAATTCTAAATGTTTTCTTTCAGTTGAACTTTCAGTAGAACATATGTAGAGAAACAATCAGTAAATGTAACGAATATAAATACCTGGGTATGAAAATCACGAATGATGGAACACTGGACGGAACTATTAAGGAACGAAATATTCAGGGCAGGAAAGCAATTACGCTTCTAAACTCAGTACTCTGGGACAAGCAGATAAACAATCAAAACAAGAAAAAGATCTATAACTCCGCAGTGAAAAGCATTATAACATACAGCTGCCTATGAAATAAAAATCAAAACAAATGTTAAGAGGTGAACGAAATGGATTTCTGGAGAAAAGCTGCAGGAAGATCAAGAAGAGAACATGTCACCCATGAACGGATACGAGAAATAATGAAGGTAACACACAATAAATGACGAAATCAACGAAGTACAACTAAGATGGTTTCGTCGCGTACAAAGAATGCGTGAGGACAGAATCGCAAAACAAGTACAAAACTGGAAACCGCAAGGTAGAAGATGAAGAGGTAGACCGAGGAAACGTTGGCAGGCAGGAAAAAATAAAGCTATGGAGGAAAGAGGTCTGCAAGTAGATCAATGTGCGGACAGAGAGGAATGGCGAATGGGTATTGGAAGACGGAGAACGTTGTAAACCGATAGTGTATAATATATAGAACATAATATGTAAAACATATTTGCCACACGAAGCAGCATGTGAAGAGTTCCGCATTTTGTTATTTGGACGGATTCAATATTATAGAAGACCAAACAATAAAAATATTTAAAGCACATTTCACAATGAGAGTTTTATGTAGTTACTTCATGTGCAAAAGATGGGCCCGACCGGTCGAACAGTTTTTAAACAATAGGGAACTTGCATAAAATTTTAAATTCGAAAAAAATGGTATAAATCACAACAGAACATAATTTAGAACCTGTATCAAAGATAAGTTTTGTTTGTCTTTCGTTTGGCCCCTAAAGACGACTAAAAATTCAACTTATACCAGCCACCCCAAAACGCCTCGTGACGTCACGGGGTTGTATGTTTACATTCTACAGCAATTGTATATATAATTTTAAATTAGACATTATAAACGTCAGTAAAAAATACAGTTATGTGACGTTAAAAGTGTTTTTGATCGTTTGAACTATTCATAGAAAATTTGTACTTTTACAAAATGGTTTTATTTTCAATAGTAAACCTTCTTTCCTTCAAAAACTGTATCAAACTCCAATCTCAACAAACTGGTATATATCATTACAACGACATATGATAAATGTCATTAGAATATAAATATTTTTCCTTTATTTCCCGACGACGAGCTGGGCAAATACCAAAGTAGGTGGAGGCCAATAAACTAAAGAAGAAGAAGAAGAAGAAGAAGAATATACGTAAATATAACCATAAACGGAACCACATAGTTAAACTCTGTGACGTCACGAGTCGTTTGAACTATGTATTTTAAAATAAAGAAGACTTTAAATTTGTACTTCTAAGTTATTATGAGTTTTTGAAGCGTGAAATTTTGGAAATCTCATTTTTATACAAAACTGAACATTATTATGTAATAAAAAAAATGTGCAAGTTCCCTATTCTATTTGTTTATCTCATTTTAGAGAAAAAGGTGATTTTCAAATGACAGTGCAGATCCTTTTTCAAAACTTAGAAGGGTGTTTTTGTTCTCATTCTCTTCGTCAGATCTCAAATTTTCGTGATTTTAAAAAAATACATTAATTGTTAATCGTTAATATTATAGAATATAGAAGTCCAAAGTACAGCAGCCTACCAACTTTTGAAGTTTTTTTTCTACAAAGTATGTATCTACTGTTTTGGTACGTGATAATTCGAGTCAGACAAATATTGTTTCATGCAATTTATATTATGACAATGAAAATAAAACTTACCACATTATTCAAACACGATATGTTTTTAATGGATTAATAATTGTTTATTGTACTCGTTCAAAACATAATTTATTGTACAATAAACCATGAGTTCACTAAACAACTTTACGGATATGAAACGTAAAAAAATTCATATTAAATATTAATAAAATTTATTAATATAATATTAATACGCTATATTTTATAGTTTAATTGACAAAAAATAAAGACTATTTAGATATAAGCCTGAAAAAATTGGGTCGGATTGGTACGATGAGGAATGTGCCCAAGCAACACAAAAAAAAATCAAGCATATGCGAGGCTCCAAGCACGAAGAACGAGACAAGTAGAAGAAGAGCATAGGCAGCTGAGACAAGACGAAAAACGAATACTGAAAAGAAAGAAGAAGAAGCATATAGAAAACCAACTGAAAGAACTAGAGGAGTATGTGTAACAGACAATGGAATTCAAACAGATAGGAATTCAAACCTAGACTATCAATAGTTAGAAACAGAACAAGAGAAATAATTGGTGGCCAGGAAGAGATACTGGAAAGGTGGACAGAAAATTTTGAGGGTATACTAAATATAAGAAGTGAGATGAGGTTGGAAGAAGCAGAAATACAGCTCGAAGACATGGACGACGAAAGAGAGAAAGATAACATCCCAACAGAGGAAGAAGTCATCAAAGCAATAAAAAATTTAACAAGAACAAAGGCCTAAAGCCTTTTCTAAATTACTTAAGATCGAAATCTGAAAAAGAAGAGCAGAAAACAGGAAAAATATCCGCCACGTTGTTACTGAAAAAAGAAAATAAAGAGCACATCATCATCACCATCATCATCATCATCATCATCATCATCATCATCCAGCCTTCTGCATCCAAAGTTGAACATAGGCCTCCCCTATTTTCTTCCAGTTCTGTCGGTCGGGCTTCCTGCAACCAATTTCCAATTTTTGACGTCGTCTGTCCATGATGGTGTAGGTGGTCTACCTCTACTTCTTCTGTCTGCTCGTGGTCTACAACACTGTAATTTTTTGAGTCAACCTCCCGTCCTTCATTCTGGTTACATGGCCCGCCTAATTCCACTTCAGCCATGCTATCGCTCTATGACATCTGTGACTCCTGTCCTTCTGATTTACTCATTTCTACCCTGTGTCTGAGAGTCAGTCCAAGTAGTGACCGTTCAATTCTTCTTTGGATCACTCTAGGTCTGGTTGCTGTGGCCTGGGTTAATGACAATGTTTCGGTGCCGTAAGTCATGACTGGAAGCACACATTGGTCGAACGTCTTCTTTTTCAGATAAGGGAGCGTTCAAGTATTAAGTAACGCGATTTTTGAAGATTTTAATCCCCCCCCCCCCCACGTAACGCACTCTTATGGGAGTTTAACTATTGCGTAACGCAATTTTTGAAGATTTTTGACCCCCCAACTTGCGTTACGTAATACTTGAACGGTCCCTAATTTGGCATGTTGTAACGGGTGCAAAAATCATTAACGTTTTCGAATCCCTAATACTATCATTTCACCCTGTATCTAAATCGGTTTCAGAAATTGTATTGAGTTGTTGCGTGGAAATGTTTGGTTCTTTCGTTTCTCATAATATTGGATCGATCTTGTGTTTCTCGTGAATAGATAAATTTTTATTTCTCCACATGCTTACGTTGTTTCAAACCGCCAAAGTGATCTTTAGCTATAAATCTTTCACTAATGGTTTTTGGCGACTGTGAAACTGGAAAATATTTATCTTATACAGATTAAGTGGCTCAGAGTTTTACCAACGACTCCAAGTGTCCTTTTCGTTGATTTGGAATTTTTGGTGGGAATCAAGCCTTAGCTGATGTGGCTCTATGATTTGGATTTGTCAACAGAAGATTTACGAGTTTAGTGGGCTGTGACTTAGTAACATATCCTGGCTATTTTATTGGTAGAAGAAATACTTGGTTTCTTTTGATTGGATAACTATGTGGTGATTGCCAGAATGAGGATTTCTGTGTCTGAGAAGGAATCTTGTCTTGAATTGGGACAAGAGAAAAAAGTCAGTTACGTTGGAGCTGAAAAGAAGTCAAGTTTTAGTTAGCCTCCGAGATCTGCACGGTTGCAGTACCTGAAAGGTTGAATTTCCATTTTAAGTTTGTGTAAGGTGAAGTTATTGTGTAATTTTATTGCAGAAGTCTTTGTGTTGGAGGTAAAGTGTTCCACAGCAAGTTAGACCACCGCGTTTTTGCTGTTTCTAGGCGAACGCGACTACTTATACCAATTCGGTATATAATATTTTCGAATGCAGGCAGGAGTTAGAAGTTTTTTTGTGTTAGCAGTTTCTGATATCATAGTTAAAGCATGGAGTGGCTTATATATTTTTTTTATCGCGTTTAATATAGGTACTAAAGGACTAATGAGTTCTTCAATATTTTTGTTCGAGTAGTGCCGATTTGTTTTAAGAAATAAATGCTGAATTTTTCTATAAACTATGGAAACAACCATTCATTGATGTATTTTTAATGTATCTATTCCTTTTTAAAGTGACATTTAGTGAAGTGAACTGTGCCTTGGACTTAAAACCAACCAAGAGAAGATGCAGGACTAGTATACAAGGTATTATTTTTTATATAAACTTTTCATTGTATTTTTGGTAAACATGATCTCTCTTTGTAAAACCGCAAGAGATCACAGATCTTTTGATTTTATTTTATTTTGTTTCAATAAAAAAGTTTGGTTCATTGCAACATACTATTTATTATTGTCTTTTCCCTTTCTCTTGTTTCGTAAGTACAACAAAGATTTAGCTGAGTAAAGACAGATATAGATAAGGTAAGTCACGCCATAAGTATTTTATATATTTTGTATTGACTGGGTTTTTGTTTAATTTTTGATTTAGCAATCTTTTCTTTTACGTTTCTATTTTTGTATACAGGGTGTCCCGGAAAATAGTGCGTTCCTTAAAGGTATAGGTAGAAGGCACCATGTAGAACAAAAAACTCTTATAACATTTTTTTCTAAATGCAACCGTTTGACCAAAAAATTAAAATGTATTTTGGTATCCAAATTTAAATCTGACAACTATGTGCGGTAGGCAAATTTAAGCATAGACAGTCCCATGTAAATAGATAGAAGATGATAGTAAACAGATAGTTTTAAAGAATCCTGTTTAGTGTCAATGCCGAAAATGTTTTCGAATAGTGAGTGTATTACCTATTATGTTATTACCTATGAATGGTGTTTGTGAAAGGTTACTTGAAACATCTATTCGGTATATTAATTATTTTCAAGTAAGTACAACTTAGTTATTTCAGTTCACAAGTAAACAAATTACTGAGACATTATCTGGTGTATTTAAGTTCCACTGTAAACTATTAAAACTATGTAATTCAGTTAAAGCCCTCAGCAATACTCAGCATTCAACCCATTTAAACCTTACTAAATACATAATACTAGTTTAGTTAAAAGATGTGTTTTTATGTTAAAAGATGTGTAATTCGTTTAAAATTATGCAATAGGTATTTCAATACATTTCAAAAGAAAATAATTTTAGTAAACAAATAGTAAATACATAAGTAGTATTACCTACTATTAGGTTGGATTATTTTAAATACTGTTAATCACAATCACAAACGAGTTCTTATTATGTTATTATGCCGTAGTGCGTACGATGTTGCCAGTTTATTAAAATTTCCAAACATTAAAATACAGGTATGGGCCATTCCACGAACATACGCCTGTTTTGGATTACTTCGACAACGAATATTTTACTGTGCAACATAAAAAGTACGAAAGTAAATGGCGCTAATAATTATTCCAATAAACAACAATGTAATTTGCAATTTACTTTCGTTCTTCTTATTTTGCACAGTAAAATATTCGTTGTCTAAGTAATCCAAAACAGGCGTATGTTCGTGGAATAGGGTATATATGGAAAACAATGTTAACTTTTTTTTGGAAACGCTTAACTTTAGAAAAAAATGGTATAGGACATTTTTGTTCCAAATTGTGTATTCTCTCCATACCTTAAAGGAACGCACTATTTTCCGGGACACCCTGTATTTATGGTTCCCACGAGGAAACCAGTGGCGCCCAATATTTCATTTCTTTTTATTTGATATTCTTATTTGATTTTTCTATTTTTTTTTATTTCTGAGCTAATAAGAGATTATTAATAACATCCCGTTAAGAACCACCCCCCATATCTCTTCCGTTACTGAGCAACCGAGGACATGTTCTTCAAATTGTGTAACACGTTTACATCCCCTTATATGACATATCAACATCTTGTCAATTTCTATTTTCCATTATTCCTACAGGGTGAATTTCGTCGTTACATATATTTTTAGCGTCCATTCGTGGAAGGGCTATATTTTTGTCACGGCAACGTGTTAATAGTGTTATAATGTTGCTCTTGAAGATGTCTGATATATCTCCATATGCGGTTCATGCTAAGGTGATTCCTCTTTGTAGTTCGGCAGTTTGATTCTCCCTGGCAATTTGGATTTCATGCCCTAAGTATTTATATTCATGAACCAATGCTATTTCGTTGAAGTCGACTTTGGTTTTTGGCTTGGTACCAGGTTTGTCATGTATTGTGTCTTTCCAAAATTTATGTTTAAACCAACTTTCTTACAGGCGGCATCTAACTCACTAAGCATAATTCTAATGTTTGTTCTTTTAAGTTGTCTTTCGTAAGAACTATGTCGTCTACGAATCGTAGGTGGGAGAGCCTTTAACCGTCGACGTTTATTCCTTTGGCGTCCCACTCCAATTGTTTGAAAGCATGCTCAAGTATTGCCGTAAAGAGTTTGGTAGATAACGTGCCTCCCTGTCTAATTCCTCTTTTGATTTTTATAGATTTGGTATCTTTGTGTAGTCGGACGGTCATGGTTGCATTATTTTATATATGTTCGCTATCAGTTTGGAGTAAGTACCGATAATCTATACGACTTTTCTCCAATGCTCTCATTATGCTGAGCGCACATAGATAGTAACTAATATTATGATTAGATTAATACAGTTTACAGACGCATGAAATACATCAATGAATAAAGTGCTTCAATTCATTTTATGATCATCTATCACGCTCAGTAGATCGTGTAAAGTGTTCTTTTGTAGAAGCATCATGTTCGTCATTTTGTAGCGAAGTACCTATGTATAATAAAAGTGTTTAAAATAAAAACCAGCTGAAATAAATTATATCGAAATTACGTATTTGCTCGTAACTCGTTTGCAAATAATGATAGGTGTTTGTTAACAAAATTACATCTTTATCACATTAATACAATCACAAAATACATACTATCAAACTACGTAGGCGGTCAAAATATTACTTTTAATGTTATAATAAATCGCGTAAAAACCATATGTGCGCATTTTTAACAGGATTTTAAAATTATATATCCATAAAAATATATTGAAAACAATTTCTTATCATCAATATCACAATTATTATTAGTCCCGAGATGCCAAAACACTGGAAGGCAATGTGTTGGGATAAAATTAATATATTTATATAACAATAGGACGAACATGAAGAACGTCCTAAAAGAGATAGATGTAAAAACATAGGATGCTGGTTGCAAAATATGAGACTCTAGGCCCGGCACAAATTGAACCTAAGCGAGACACAACCTGCGCCAGCGGGACGGGTGACCCGTGCAGTTATTTTTCTAGCGCACCGCATATTACGCTTGACCCGACCCAACCGTTGGCTGTCGCTGTGACGAATAGAGACGGACAAAATCAGTACCGTTAAAAGTTAAAAACAGCTGTAACGGTTACTTTTGAAACCGGTTCTTAGTGGTACTGAGTACAAATACTGATTACAAAATACTGATGTATCTGATCCTTGTACTGAATTGAGTAGGCAACTTTAAATCGGTATTTCCATACTTGTAACTCATAACGTTTTAACAATATCTTACACGTCCCTAGTAGTCGTAGCGGTATGACTTTCGAAAACATCGAATTTGATCATAAGCTGGTGCATAAAAAGATATCTTACACTGAGTATTTTATTTCTGCACATGATACCTACATAATATTTAAAATAATATCAGAGTTATTTAATAATCCCTCCGCTACTGATCGGTCATAAAAAATAACACTATCTGCATATTTCGTTTTTAATTTTTAAGCATAAACAAAAATGTAATATGCCAACAAGTTGAATTTGAGGGTAATACGATATTTCTATCGATCACGGTTTTGAGTAACATGACAATAATGTGTTACTGTAAACGCATAACTTTGATTATTAATTTCGTATCGCCGCTTATTTAGTCTACCAAAAGTTATCAGAATTTAATTACAAAGACAAAGCAGTTTTCACTCGAGGTTTTGACTATGCTAATATTTTTATTTATCACAATAAATTGTACTTAGTTACCATCCGTATTCATTTCAGATACGCTCATCTCGCAAACAAAAACAAGTAAAAATAAACAACTGACAGTGAGTCACGCGTCCCACGACCCAAGAAAACTGTACGCCGATGACAAACGTTCCCAAGAGAGACCTGCGAACGCATGCACTGATCGTAGGATAGGTTTAATTTGCGGTCTCTCGCTTATTAGCGTGCTTCACAAAACAGTCCACGCAGTTCGCCGGTACAGGTTGTATCTCGCTTAGGATCAATTTGTGCCGGGGCTTACCTGTAATATAGCCAGCCAAGAAGAATGCACAATCTTTGCCAGATTGGAGAGCACATGGAGTGAATGTAGAACGTACAGTTACAAACCCTTGACGGATTCTGCGAATAACTAACAGAGATGTTGCTTGGACGTCTTAATTTGCTTTTTAGAAGAAAATCCGGAAGAATTTTTTTATTGTGCAACCGAGATGTTGCGTCGACTGCTTCTTAATTCTCACTTACAAAAATTGGCCAGTCTTTGACAGATTGGAGCCACGTGTAGTAAAATGCTTAACGGATTTTTTAGAAAGATATGTGGCTTCTTGTCCTGGCAGCAGGACCAGACGACATTATAAATGAGTTCTTCAAGAAAGGGGGAGAGGAACTAGCCCACAGAATCCACAAGCTGATAGAATGAATATGGGAAGAAGAACGCATGCCGAACGACTGGAATTGCAGTCTGATAACACCAATCCCTAAAAAAGGCGACAAGACGAAATTCACTAACTACAGGGGAATCACGCTATTAAATACAATATACAAAATATTAACTAATTTGATCAGACAAAGAATAGCAAAAGAAACGAGAACAAAAATAGGTGAATACCAACATGGATTCAGATAAGGTAAGTCAACAATAGATGCAATACACATTGTAACACAAATCGTCGAAAAAAGTTACGAGCTCGGAATAGTCTACATATACTGTTTATTGACTACAAGCAAGCCTTTGACAGTGTAATAAGGGAGGAGCTAATTAATGATATGAATCAACTAGGCATTCAAGAAAAACTAGTAAGTCTCACGAAAATGACGATGAAGGAATCCAAGGCACGAATCTTAACAAGGGAAGGCCCGTCAGATGAAGTACAAATGTAGGTAGGTGTCAGACAGGGGGACTCCCTGTCAACAACATTATTTAACATTGCCATAGAGGGGGCAGTAAGAGCAGCCAAAATTATGGGAACTATTATCGAATCTTCAGCCCAACTGATAGAGTATGCAGACGATATTGCACTGGTTACTGGAGATTTAAAAACCATGCAGAATATAATATTAATACTAGATAAAGAAGCAAAGAAGAGAGGGCTAGTAATAAATCAAAGCAAAACGAAATACCTCAAGTGTTCAAGAGAGAATACGAACATCGAGAAAGAAATTAAGCTTGGTGCATATACATTTGAAAGAGTAACCGTTTCAAATACTTGGGAGTGATGGTGAATGGCAGAAATGATAGAACAGATGAAATAAATAAACGAATCCTACTGGGTAATAAAACCTACTGGAACTACCAAAAATTCTTGAAAGAAAAGCACATTAGTAAGACAACCAAATTAAAAATTTACAAGACTGCAATCAGGCCAGTGATCACCTATGGTGCAGAGACGATGTGCCTAACACAAAAAATGAAATGAAGTTAGAAATCTTAGAGAGAAAGATAATTCGACGAATAATGGGACCGGTGAGGATAAGTGTAGGCGAATTTAGAAGATTAACCATTGAAGAAATTAAAGAAGTCATCCAGGGTGAAGACATAATCAAGTTCGTGAAGGCGCAAAGGCTCAGGTGGCTGGGACACACAGAAAGAGCTAACCCAGACTCTACGCTAAAGCGAATAACTGGCTGGAGACCAACAACAAAGAGACCAAAGGGAAGACCCAAAACAAGATGGAGAGATCAAGGATCAAGTCTTAGGAGACATAAAGAAGCTGAGAATCTACAATTGGAAGAAGCGCTGTAAGGACCGGAAAGAATGGAGGAAAATTGTAGACAGGGCCAAGTCACACACGTGCTATAATAATAAAAGACAACAGCGGACTGATTCTCCGCAATAAATGAATCAGAGAGCCCAAAAGGGCGGCAAACACTCCGCCAGGAGTGAATAAGCCATGATGATGATGTGGCTTCGTCCACTTGATTTACGCTGAGGGTTGCGAATGTCTCAAGTTTTTTGGAAATTTTTTTTAAAACATACGGTCTTTTAGGTAAATAGCACTAAACACTCTTGTCCACTCAGTGTTGTCAGATATAGTGTTATACATTTTAACATTACGGTACACCTTGAGATAAACTTAGCAAAAATAGAATACCTCACTAATAGAATCTATATTTTTTTAGGCCTGACCCTCAATTCTAAATAAATTCATGTAACATCCCGTTGAGAGAAAACTCAACCGAGTAATCTTCGGTGAATCGCTCTGTATTTTTCAATGATAACATAACATCTGGTGATGGTCATATCAGTATAATGACACTTTTTTTAGGTAAAATGTAATTAATATTAATCGTCCAAATAAACGACTGTTTAAACTTTTTATACACTTTTATCTTTTTTAGGTTTAATACGTATATTTGTTTTTCTTGACATCCCAAACAACGAATGTGTTTCGCGAAATATTCCATAAATGTATATATTTGGCAATTTTTTATCTTAAGCAGCATTGTTTGCATGAGAGACTCAAGGAGACTTCTGGTTTGCAGGCTTTAGTAACAGAGGAATATTAATTCACATGATTGACAAAAGGCAATATAGATAAGAAATGAAATCTTGAAATATTATTAAAAGTCCTGTTTGAGAAATACAATAGAGAAAAAATGATGGCGAATATAGGGTATCAGGAAGGAGAAACTGAAGAAGACAAAAGAAGAAATATGAAGGGATGGAGAATCTTCATTTAACTTAAAAATCACTATGACTCTGTTAATATGCATTTAAAATTGTTAAAATATGAGTGACTATGCACTCATATTTTTTACATGCATTTTTTAAATAACATAAATTTTTCGGGGGCCTTCATTGAATAATTGTAATATTATAAAGAATCGACTTAAAAATCGAGAACATCAGAAATGAGAACGTTGAGGTCAATAACTGGGAAAACACTGAGAGACGGAATACCGAACGACAGAATAAGAGATCTCTGTAACATACAAGACATAGTACAGTGGGGAAGACAAAGAAGATGAAAGTGGAATCAGCATGTGACGAGAATGGACAGCGAGAGAATAGCGCGTATAGCCAGGGATTCTAAGCCAACAGGCAAGAGACCAATAGGAAGACCCTTTAAAAAGTGGCGAGATAGCTGGCAGTCAACATCACAGCTACGAATACAAGCTCAAAATCGATTAAGAGCAGGTCAATAAACCTAATATAAGAAGAAAAAGAAGAAGAAGACTTAAAAATCAAGGAGCATTTTATTAGCTACCAAAAAATTGAAGAATCAACAGGCCACTGATTATACGAGATAATAATACAATTCATGAATGATTTTTAATTGAACTTAGATGATTGTAGAGGCAAAGAATATCCTCGTGCTTTTTTTAAGCCATGTGGATGTCACTCCCTCAATTTAGTCATTGGGGATGTAGATCAAAACTTTTTTTTTTGGTAGGGGAGCAAAGTATGCTAAATGTGCAGTCACTCGAGCGTTATGGGGACGTATTGGGTTGTGAAGAGGTCCTAAAACCAAAAAAAGTTAAGTAAAGTTTTCCATTTTAGTGGGGACTTTCCATTTTTAATTTAATTTTCCATTTCCAACAATCGTTTTCTTAGATTATAGCGCCATCTATCCATAATTCGAAAAAACCACCCCACCTCCGTCGAGGGTCGTGTTTGGTGCCATTCGATAGATTTCTGAAAAATATTGAGCACGTATTTTTTAGTTTTTCGATCTCAAAAAGCTTTGAGATTCCAAATAACTGAAATATACGATGCACTTTTACAAGTACATACCTACATGAAAAACCTTAAGATACTGTTGCACAACGTGAAGTATATACGTTATCAGAGCAAATATAGTCCAGAGAAATAGGATTTTTCTCGTGACACAACCCTCTCCAGGCCGAAACCAAAATTTTTGAGTAGTATGAACATCTATAATAATAACATATATGTTTCCTGCAGCAGATTTTAATGATATACATAGTTATAAACAAATGAAGATCAAAAAACGATAAATTTTCGGTTTTTTCGTCTATAACCAATAGTCCTGTCGCCAGGGGGGGTACAACGGCCTTCTTAATTCAGATGGACTTACCCAAGTTTTTTTTATGTATTTTGACCCGTAGAACACGAATTTTTTGGGTAACAGTTGGTCCGGATGTCGATAAGATTGTTATAACCAAAGAAGTTGAGGAATTACATAACAGCGATTTCTCGCAAAACAAAACATTTTTTTGTATTTTTTGGGTCATTCTAACCAAAAAATGTTCCTACAAGTTTTTTCGTAGGATGCATAGTTTTCGAGATAAACGCGGTTGAACTTTCAAAAAATCGAAAAATTGCAATTTTTGAACCCGAATAACGTTTGAATAAAAAATAAAATAGCAATTCTGCTTACCGCCTTTAAAAGTTTAAGTCAAATTATATCTGTTTTGAATATTTGCATTGCTAAAAATTTATTTTTTGATTGTTAAAAAAAGCTATAAACACATAGTGTTTCCCGTGCCTAATACATGCGTTTTAATGCATGCTACTTAGAAATAGCCCCGCTTGCACTTTTACCTCCTCTACGTACTCGTTCGATTTTAAATGAGAAATCATTGAAACATCACTCAAGCACTAGGTGTTTATAGCTTTGTTTTAACAATAAAATAATACATTTTTAGCAATACAAATAATTAAAACCGATATAATTTGACTTGAACTTTCAAATGCGGTAAGCAGAATTGCTATTTTATTTTTTAATCAAAAGTTTTTCGGGTTCAAAAATTCCAATTTTTCGATTTTTTGAAAGTTCAACCGCGTTTCTCTCGAAAACTATGCGTCTTACGAAAAAATTTGTAGGAACATTTTTTGGTTAGAATGGCCCAAAAAATACAAAAAAAGTTTTGTTTTGCGAGAAACGCTGTTATGTGATTCCTCAACTTCTTGGTTTATAACAATATTATCGACATCCGGATCAACTGTTACCCAAAAAATTCGTGTTCTACAGGTCAAAATACATAAAAAAAACTTGGGTAAGTCCATCTGACTACAGGAGGCCGTTGTACCCCCCCTGGCGACAGGACTACAAAAAGTTAAGCATTTTAAACAAATTTGAGAGTAAGAAACTCATAAATCGTCTAAAAAATTTCAATATGGCGTTCGCTGAATATGTCTCTCCTTATTGGTTGCTTAGAAAAATAAATTATAAATTTTGAGTTTTTATAAATATTCATAACTTATGTAAAAATTAACTTCAACCTTCTTATTACACGAATTGCTGAGACTTCTGGTGCTTAAATTATATTTTAAATTTCAAAGCGATTGGTCAAATAGTTTAAAAGATATTTAATTTGTTTATCCCAAATTCATTTTTTTTTGCAACACTACAAGTCAGAAAATTATGAGGTTACAGTAAGACTTCCGACAGTTTATGGAAGAAGAACATTTATACTATTGACTTAATTAAAAAAAAAATGACAAAAAGTAATTTTAAACAGTGTAAAATTATTTTGCAAAAACACGTCGATTTTTTGCTTACTTATAAACAATTAGAATAACTTTTTAACCGTTACCCGTAGAAAAATTATTTTTTCATATTTGGAAAGACTGAATTTTTATACACATTTAGAAAGAATTTCAATTGTCCTAGGACAATTAGTGACGAAGATAGCCCCCCTTTTTTTAATTCGCATGTTTTTGCAAAATAATTTTGCAGTATGTAGAATTATTTTTTGTCATTTTTTTTAATTAAATTAATAGTATAAATTTTCTTCTTTCATAAACTATTCAAAGTATTTGTGTAACTTCTTCATTTTCTGACTTATAGCGTTGCAAAAAAAAATAATTTGAAATAAATAAATTAAATACCTTTTAAATTATTTGACCAATTGTTTTGAAATTTAGGGTATGATTTAAGCACCAGAAGTCTCAGCATTCCGTGTAATAAGAACGTTCTAAGTTAATTTTTACATAAATTATGAATATTTATAAAAACTCAAAATTTATGATTTTGCAATTTTCCAAGCAACCAATAAGGATAGACATATACAGCGAACGCCATATTGAAGTTTTTTATACGATTTATGAGTTTCTTACTCTCAAATTTGTTTAAAATGCTTAACTTTTTGGTAATAGACGAAACAAGCGAAAATTTACCGTTTTTGATCTTTATTTGTTTATAACTATGTATATCATCAAAATCGGCTGCAGGAAACATATAGGTTATTATTATAGATGTCCATGCTACTCAAAAAATTTGGTTTCGGCCTGGAGGGGGTTGTGTCACCAACAGGATATTTTATCTCCTTATTTCTCTGAACTAATTTGCAATGTAATATTAATAGTTATTTGGTATGATCTGTCAGTTGTCACACACAAACATTATTGGTAAAGTCTAACAGTCCAATTCTAAATATCTTAAAAAATACCTTTCGAGTGCAATGGCTTTGAAAAATGCTTGGTAGTCGCGAGACAGCTAACTGAATTAGTAGGTATTGAATCGATATTTATATAAAATGGCCACCGGCCACCTACAAAAACCGGCCACCCCACAAAATGGGTCATTTTTGATGTCTCGAATTTCCTAAGGCTTTTGTCCGATTTGTAAATTATCATTGTATACCGGGTGTACCAATCAAACCGTGTTTTTTTCTCAAAGTTCACCACACCCTGTGGAATATTCTAGCGTTTATAAAATACTGAAATTAAAACCCAACTATAGCCTCAGGTTTTCTTAATATTCTGTTTTTTGATTCATTCGCTTATGTTGGACCATAAAAAAGTTAGGTAGTTTAACAACTAGCCATGTTCTTCATCAATACAGGATGTTTCTAAATAAGTGCGACAAACTTTAAGGGGTAATTCTGCATGAAAAAATAATGACCGGTTGATTTATAAACCGCATATGTCCGCAAATGCTTCGTTTCCGAGATACGGGATGTTGAATTTTTTCTTACAAACTGACGATTTATTTATTGCTCTAAAACCGGTTGAGATATGCAAATGAAATTTGGTAGGTTTTAACAGACAGTTATTGCACATTTTTTGACATACAATTTAAAATTTTATATGCTCAATTGGCGCGCATACGGGTAATATGACGGATAATATTACCCGCATGCACGCCAATGGTGAATATACAATTCTTAATTGTATGTCAACAAATGCGCAATAACAGCCTCTTAAAATCTACCAAATTTAATTTGCATATCTCAACCGGTTTTTGGAGCAATAAATAAATCGTCAGTTTGTAAGAACAATTTCAACACCCCCTATCTCGGAAACGAAACATTTACGGGCATACGTTTATAAAGCAAACTGTCATTATTTTATCATGCAGAATTACCCCTTAAAGTTTGCCGTACTTATTTAAAAACACCCTGTATTGACGAAAAACAGGGGTAGTTGTTAAAATGCCTAACTTTTTTATTATCCAACATAAGTGAATGAAACAAAAAACATAATGTTAAGAAAACCTGAGGCTATAATTGCGTTTTAATTTCAGTATTTTATAAATGCTAGAATATTCCACAGGGTGTGGTGAACTTTGAGGAAAAAACACAGTTTGATTGGTACACCCGGTATACAATGACAATTCACCTACAGTCGGAAAAATGAAAGAATACCCATGAACGAACATATAAAACACGCTGTATTTTCCTGTCACCGTGTCACAAAGAAAATTGTCCAGTGCAAGTACATGTAACAATAATTATTACATGTACTTGCGCTGGCCAATTTTTTGTGTGACACGGTGAAAGAAAAATACAGCGTGTTTTATATGTTCGTTCATGGGTATTCTTTCATTTTTTCTACTGTATCTGGCAACAATATTATTACAACGATATTGTTAAAGAATAACGCTATAGCATATTAAAAAAATCATTTAAATCGGACAGCAGGTTTAGGAAATTCGAGACATCAAAAATGGCTCATTTTGTGGGGTGGCCGTTTTTTGTGCCGGTCAGTGTATCATCGTCTTCATTGGTAGAACATTTTGAACAAGCCAACGATATCTTTAAACATTGAGGAATTTTTTGTAATTTAAAAAATAAACTAAATACGCATCAAATAAAGCAAACAAGTAATCAAGCCTGATGAGTCACGTGACTTCTCTGGGTCATAGATTGACCAGACGTAATTAAGGCGCACTGCAAATAAAAACAGTAGGGACATAAGACGTTTTGAAAATAAATACCAGTTTCAAATTCACTTTTAAATGGTACATTAGCCGTTTTGATGCATAAAACTTTATTCTCTTCTTCTTTGTGTGCCGTGCTTGTTTTCAAGCGTTGGCTATCGTCGTATTAACAAGCTGATGAAATGTTTCTCAGTCGACAGCTATATGAAACAATTCCTCGACCGTTCGACCTGTCCACTGTCTAATGTTACGCAACCAGGACAGTTGTTTTCTTCCAATCCAGCGTTTTCCGTCGATTTCGCCCTGAATGATCAACCGGAGTAAGCGATATTTAGGTTCTCTCATTATATGACCGAAGTAATGAACCTTTCTCATTTTTATGACGTTGATCAATAATTATTGTTCTTTGAGCATGGTCTCCAGCACATGTTCGTTGGATATGTGTGCTGTCCATGGGATTCTGAGCATGCGACGGTAACACCACAACTCGAACCCTTCTAATTTGTTGAAAGACGTAGTTTAATACTCTAGAGATGTGGTTAATGAAAGACTTCTACTGCACAATACAGAACGCCAGCTAATAAAGCTTTTTCGTGCAAGTTATATTCTGGTCGAAATTTCCTCATCAAACTTTATTCTAGAACTGAAGAAATTTATAACGTTTATATTTTAATAGAACAAAAACATTGAAAAATCGAAATTTTGGATTTAAGACCCTTTGGAAATAAGCTCCTCAATTATCAGAACCCTAATAATCATGTTGAGCAATTCACCTATTCGAAAATCACTATAAAAACGCTCTAGAAATAAACAGGAAGACACGTTAAATGTTACTTTAACATGATTTACAATGTATTGTTATATTCCTATTTGACATGGAAATAAAAGACTATATTTATATTTAAAATTCAAATTAAAATAAAAATTTTCATATTTCTCAACCACGAGCATATAAATTTTGAACACCCTGTATAAGACAAATTTTGTAAAAATAGTTATAGCTAGTTTTTAAGAAAGTGTTTTCGCAGAATTGTTTACTAGCCCCATGAACAATGCATTTTAAGTAAGCAATTAGGGTGCTGGTTTTAAGAAAGTGTTCTTTGAACTGTTTATCAAAACCACAGTCAATATATTTTATCAAACAAAAGAATAGGTCATTAAGTTTTTCAAGATATGCGGGTAGGTAATTCATTAGCCGCACGGTACATAATAGATAGTTAAAATATACCTGTGTATTAAGATTCTTAAAAATATATAAAAATATGATTAGTGTAGAAAATAGAATTAAAATAGTCGGAATATTATTTTTTCTTGGAAATCCATAAAGACATGTTTAGAAAAAGGAAAGAGTTTTTTGGTAAATACGTCATGATTGAAAGTTGTTTTGATTGGTTGGAAAATTAATTCTGGAGGGTAACGATTTGGAAGGATGAGAATGAATGAGGAGAGAGAGTCAGTGTGTTTTGTTGGATCGAAAGGAAGAGTCCAGTTTGAGAGTAGTGTACAAAAAAAATATAACAAACGCCGGTTGGTTTTTGGAAAAGTGACAAGCATCAATCGTGGAAAGAGTAATAGGCCAAGTCGAGAGATGATATAACTCCTTGAGTCTAAAATATCCAGTGTTTGTTTAAGTGTTTCAAAAAGTTGGAATACTACATCAGGAGAAAGACGGAACGGAAACTGTACGAGGCATAGTGAGGAAAGGGAGAACGAGTTTGCAGAGGAGCAGGGACATTATTGGAAAAAGTGGACGAGTTTCTTTGGATCGCAACACCAGAAAAGAAGGAAACGTGGTTTGTGTGAAGGCATTGTCGAATCATCAGCAAAGGTCAGTTTTATTTTTTGTTGAGACATGAATGTATGTTTTTGCGTATTAAATACCACAGTGCATATTGAACTACACATTTCACTATTATAAAATCATCAAACCTCAATCAATTTTGTTACTTAAAAATCATTATAGTTGATTTTTTTTATATACAATAATATTGATAAAATAAAATATGTTTTATATCAAAAAAATTTGAACAGGTAGAACATCCTGTATAGCAGAGGTAGAGAGATTCATAGTTTATTATTTAAAAAACAAATTTGGAGACAAAAAGGAATAAGATTCCTATTTTCATAATTGTTAGATAAAATAAAGATAGAAGAATAAATAAAACTTGCAATATTAAACATTTATCTCCGTTTGATAAAATAAACGACTTTTATAATTTCTAATTGAAATTCATATGTGTATTATTTTATTCTCTTTTATCTATCCCTATTAGGAAGCCACTGACAAATATTTTGAAGCCACGAAAGTAAGTATTGATAGCATAATTTAGCCCTGAGATTTACAATTTATTTATGTTTGATTTGTTTGATTAATGAGATTATTAATTGATTAATTAATCAAAGTAAATCACAATAGTATATACATTGTAACTCCCAAATCATGATTTACAGAGGTTATAAATTGTAAATCATGATTTGGGAGTGCTCCTTGTAACATTTAAGTGTCTTGGTTTGTTTATTTCTAGTGCATCTTTATTGTGATTTTAGTATAGTTGAGAATCGAAAGCATCCTTAGTTTATGTATCTCTATAGTTGTAAAACTGAAATAAATACCAACTGCATCTTAACTCTAGTAAGATATTTTTCATCTCCTGCTGCTCCTTACCACCTGCTAACGTTCGAAAAAACTATTCATTTAATAATATACGTAGGGCCGCTAAATATAGCCCATATTATGGATTAAACTGAAAATAAATCTGTCCTAATACATTCTTCATGTCTCGATATATTTATTTTTAATCTAAAGGAAAAGGCGTGTGATCCAGATATGCAAAGAAATATATGACTTGATTAACTAATGGAAGGGGATTTCCCAAAATTGGAAAGTTATTTTCGCTTCTCTAATAAACGCGAATAAATAGGTGTTTTAATGCTGTCCTAAATTTTTTAGGAAGACTATATAGGTCAGTAAATGAACGTGAAACACGGCGATACCGTGTAATTTTCCGAGTCATCACCGAATTGCATGAAAATTTGGATTAGGTTCTACTTTTCCTCCCTTGAAAAGATATTCTTAGCAAAAACTTAGCTTATAGAAAAACGAAGAAAATAGAAAACGGTGTATGCATGAAGTCTGTGCACCTAGTATAAGCCAAATACAGTATCTGGTTCCTGTTAATGGATTTCGACGTTTCGCTTTTAATAAATATGTAATTTTTGCGTAGGTACATTACAAATATGCATTATTTAAATAGATAATTTGTTTATTAAACCATTTAATATGTTTAAACAATTTTTTTCATTACTTTAGTACTTAATATTTGCGGTAATTTTTATCGACAAACATAAATATTATGATTAATATAATACTTCCTCATTAAACGTCGTCAATAATTTATTTGTACTAGATCTTATAAAAAACAAATTATAGTATTTAATTATTTTTAAAAATATTATTGATGTATTGCTTTAAAAACAAAAAATCTCAAATAAACTAGGTATGTAGGTTTTATGTCTTGCTAAAGATTCTATTAGATGAATGAATTATTGAAGTTACAAATTCATTTGCAGAAAACTTGGTTAAACGGAATTGATTAGAATTGTAAACTCAGCTACTATTTAAATACAACTACAATATTTGGGTCATATACGAGTAACGCGTAGTGACAGATATGAGACAGATATTAATAATGCAGGGAAAGATTCAAGGAAGGCGCAGCATAGATAGAAGAAAAATGTCCTGGCTGAGAAACCTCAGAAGGCAGCTCAACTGAAGTCTTTCGGGCTGTAGTGTCAAAAGTCAGAATAGCAATGATGATTGCCAACCTTCGTCGCGGAGATGGCACGTAAAGAAGAAGAAGGAAATTCAGCTACGGACAGTTAATACCGATCCGATCAACAGACTTTCTTGTACCAGAGTTTTTATTAAAACAACTTTCTTATTCTTGCAAAACTGGCTGCAAGAGATTGACCTGTGCCTGTGGGTGTAAAAAGCTTGGACTTCGCAACAATTTATGTGCCGAATGCACTGAGGAGAAGTGCGAACACTAGGATGTAGTAGATAGTTTAGATGTAGTAGATAGTTTAGATGTAGAAGATCCTGTAGAAATAAGTTTAGATGAATTGGACCATCTCGAAACACTTTCCACTGAAGCCGATAAAGTAAGAGATTTTAAGATTGCGAGTATTACTCAATTCCTATATCCAATTGTATAATGGACTCGCATTGGTAACCCTTTCATCATCCGATAAAGTATACCCTATTCCACGAAGATACGCCTGTTTTGGATTACTTCGACAACGAATATTTTATTGTGCAAAATAAGAAGAACGAAAGTAAATTGCAAATTACATTGTTGTCATTTACTTTCGTAGTTCTTATGTTGCAAAGTAAAATATTCGTTGTCGAAATAATCCAAAACAGGCGTATGTTCGTGGAATGGCCCATAAGTTTAAAAATCAATATTAATAAAACCAAATCCATGAGAATAAATGCAAGAAATAACATACTATTTACTAATAATAAAAATCCACGAGGAAAAAGTTTTCCTGTAGTTGGCTGTATACCATATATTACAAAAACGAATAAAATCCTTTATACAAGGTATATTTGTTAAAATCCCTAAAAAGGGCTACATCGCAGAACTAGTTTTTGATCGGATGACCGATCATCATCAGTGCTTACCTATATATATATATATATATATATATATATATATATATATATATATATATATATATATATATATATGTCAAACGATGACTACCGGGACTTTTTTTAAGGTGTATATACAGACGCAAAATCTTGAGTACATTACTATTTTCTACACGGTACACTATATACTTTTTAAAAAACTGTAATATTTTTGAGTTTCTCATATATTGATGAGTTCCGGTACATTTTAATTTTTCTCAGGTAACGTATTTAGTTAATTATTTATGTCAAACGATGACTACCGGGACTTCTTTTAAGGTATCTATCCAGACCCAAAATCTTGAGTACATTACTGTTTTCTACACGGAACACTATATACTTTTAAAAAACGGTAATATGTTTGAGTTTCTCATATATTGATGAGTTCCGGTACATTTGAATTTTTTTCTGGTAACGTATTTAGTTAATTATATGTCAAACGATGACTACCGAGACTTCTTTTAAGGTGTCTATACAGACCAAAATCTTGAGTCCATTACTATTTTCTACACGGTACACTATATATTTTTTAAAAACAGTATACAGTGTATAAAGAAACAGTATATTCTACACTTTTAAATATTGCGATTTAAGCCAACTTACTTTAATAAAATGTTGATATGTATTAAGAATTATACAGGGTGTTGTGCAATTTTAATTTTTTTTTACTACAACTTTCATGAATGTGGACATTTATGTATAAAAATTTATGACTGGAGGCGTCTGAGTATGTGCAACTATAATTTGATACATACGTTGATGTAGCTTATATAGGCCGCCACATATGCCACGTATACGGGATAAATTTGGGCTTAACATTTTGCTTTTCAAGTTATCGCTATTTGTGTGAAAAAACTTGTTAATAACTTCAAAACTCAACAGTTTTCGAGCTAATTGCATTTTTCAAATCAGCCATGCGGGTTACCTCGTAATTTGAATGGCGAGAACTATTTACATTTTTTACAAAATGATTTTATTGATTTGTTGGTAGAATTGCCATTAAACTTAAGGCAAAATTTGTGGTTCATGCAAGATGATGCACCCCCACATTATACGAGGGCAGTGAAAACATACCTAAATACCGAATTTCCTGAACGCTGGATTGGTCGTGGTGTATAGTGGTACATAGGGAGCAAAGAAATAACGTGTTTACAAGAATCCCATATACATTCGCAAACCAACTTTATTCGCAAACCAACTTTGGGAAGAAACAGATAATACAGCAGTTTGTTTTGAACCAACGATGCTATTTAATATGAGACGATCTTTTATGCAACGTACTGATACCTAAATACATTGAAGAAATTGGTGGATATCTCGAACACTTACTTTGAAAAAAAGTTTAATGTTATTCAGTTTAACTAATTCTTACTTTGGTTTATAAATAAAATGTATTTTATTATGACTTTAATTTAATATAAAACGTAAAATGTTTGATATCAAATCCTATAAAACGTTATTAAATATCCTACTGATGTATGTAAAAAATATTAGCGTATACTATTTTTATCGTCAATCTTTTGGAAACTATCAATTTAGTCAAAAGTACTCGTATTCAAAAGTATTACTGTTTTTGTTTTTTTCCTTTGTTGCCTGCAGTAATTGCATTTAAGCCGAGTTATGCAGCTGATCTGAAAAATACGATTAACTCGAAAACTGTTAAGTTTTGAAGTTATTAACAAGTATACAAGTACATTTTTATACATAAATATCCACATTCATTAAAGTTATAGCGAAAAATAAAATTTTAAATTGCAATTTCAACACCCTGTATCTTTCTTAATATTAACATTATAATATTTTAAAGTGTAGAATCTACTGTTTATTTTTGTACAATTACTTAAGGACAACCCTGTATACAGACCTAAAATCTTGAGTACATTACTATTTTCTACAGAGTACCCTATAAACTTTTTAACAAACTGTAATATTTTTGAGTTTCTCATATATTGGTGAGTTCCGCTACATTTTAATTTTTTTCAGGTAACTTATTTAGTTAATTAGTATTAAGGTGTAAATACAGACCCAAAATCTCTTACTACGTCCTGTTTGGTAGGTACACTATATACTTTTGAAAAAACTGTAATATTTTTGATTTTCTCATATATTGATGAGTTCCGGTACATTTGAATTTTTTTCAGGTAATGTATTTAGTTAATTATATGTCAAACGATGACTACCGGGACTTCTTTTAAGGTGTCTATACGAGTACAGATCAAAATCTTGAGTAGGTACATTACTATTTTCTACACGGTACACTATATACTTTTTAAAAATCAGTATATAGTGTATAAAGAAACAGTAGACTCTACACTTTAAAATATTGCGATTTAAGCCAACTTGCTTTAATAAAATGTTGATATTAAGAATTATAAATGGTGTTGAAATTGCAATTTTAAATTTTTTTGCTATAACTTTCATGAATGTGGACATTTACATATAAAAATTTATGACTGGAGGCTTCTGAGTATGTGCAATTATAATTTGATACATACATTGATGTAGCTTATATAGGCCGCCACATATGACACGTATATGGCATAAATTTTGGGCTTAACTTTTTTGTTTTTCAAGTTATCGCTATTTGTGTGGAAAAAAGGTAAACTTGTTAATAACTTTAAAACTCAACAGTTTTCGAGCTAATCGCACTTTTCAAATCAGCCATGCCAGTTACCCTTGTAATTTGAATGGCGAGAACTATTTACATTTTTTACAAAATGACCTTATTAATTTGTTGGAAGAATTGTCATTAAACTTAAGGCAACATTTGTGGTTCATGCAAGATGATACATCCCCACATTATACGAGGGCAGTGAGAACATACCCAAATACCGAATTTCCTGAACGCTGGATTGGTCGTGGTAGTCATTTTCGTTGGCCACGACGTAGCCCAGAATTTAATCCGCTCGATTTTGGTGTATGGTGGTGTATAGGGAGTAATGAAACAACGTGTTTACAAAAATCCCATAAACACTCGCAACCAACTTTTTAGGAACAAATAAATAATACAGCAGTTTGTTTTGGTAACGTATTTAGTTAATTAGTATTAAGGTATAAATAGAGATCTTACTATTTTCTGTTTGGTAGGTACACTATATACTTTTAAAAAAACGGTAATATTTTTGATTTTCTCATATATTGATGAGTTCCGGTACATTTTAATTTTTTTCTGGTAACGTATTTAGTTAATTAGTATTACAGTGTAAATACATACCCAAAATCTTGACTACATTACTACTTTCTACACGGTAGACTATATACTTTAAAACAAAACGTAATATTTTTGAGTTTCTCATATATTGATGAGTTCCGGTACATTTTAAACTTTTTTCAGGTAACGTATTTAGTTAATTAGTATTAAGGTGTAAATAGAGACACAAAATTTTGGGTACATTAATACGTTCTACACGGGACACTACATACTTAAAAGAAAAACGTAATATTTTTGAGTTTCTCATATATTGATGAGTTTCGGTACATTTTAATTTTTTTGAGGTAGGTAACATATTTAGTTAATTAGTATTAAGGTGTAAATACAGACCCAAAATCTTAAGTACATTACAATTTTCTACACGGTACACTATATACTTTTACAAAAACGGTAATATTTTTGAGTTTCTCATATATTGATGAGTTTCGGTACATTTAAAACTTTTTTCAGGTAACGTATTTAGTAAATTAGTATTAAGGTGTAAATAGAGACCCAAAATTTTGAGTACATTACTACCTTCTACACGGGACACTACATACTTAAAAGAAAAACGTAATATTTTTAGTTTCTCATATATTGGTGAGTTTCGGTACATTTTAATTTTTTTGAGGTAGGTAACATATTTAGTTAATTAGTAATAAGGTGGAAATAGAGACCCAAAATCTTGAGTACATTACTACTTTCTACACGGTACACTATATACTTTAAAATAAAACGTAATATTTTTGAGTTTCTCATATATTGATGAGTTCCGGTACATTTTAAACTTTTTTCAGGTACCGTATTTAGTTAATTAGTAATAAGGTGGAAATAGAGACCCAAAATCTTGAGTACATTACTACTTTCTACACGGTACACTATATACTTTAAAACAAAACGTAATATTTTTGAGTTTCTCATATATTGATGAGTTCCGGTACATTTTAAACTTTTTTCAGGTAACGTATTTAGTTAATTAGTATTAAGGTGTAAATAGAGACCCAAAATTTTTAGTACATTAATACTTTATACACTGGATACTACACAGTTAAAAGAAAAACGTAATATTTTTGAGTTTCTTATATATTGATGAGTTTCGGTACATTTTAATTTTTTTGAGGTAGGTAACATATTTAGTTAATTAGTATTAAGGTGTAAATACAGACCCAAAATCTTGAGTACATTACTATTTTCTACACGGTACACTATATACTTTTACAAAAACAGTAATATTTTTGAGATTCTCATATATTGATGAGTTCCGGTACATTTTAAACTTTTTTCAGGTAACGTATTTAGTTAATTAGTAATAAGGTGGAAATAGAGACCTAAAATCTTGAGTACATTACTATTTTCTACACGGCACACTATATACTTTTTAAAAAACTGTAATATTTTTGATTTTCTCATATATTGATGAGTTCCGGTACATTTGAATTTTTTTCAGGTAACGTATTTAGTTAATTATATGTCAAACGATGACTACCGGGACTTCTTTTAAGGTGTCTATACGAGTACAGATCAAAATCTTGAGTAGGTACATTACTATTTTCTACACGGTACACTATATACTTTTTAAAAATCAGTATATAGTGTATAAAGAAACAGTAGACTCTACACTTTAAAATATTGCGATTTAAGCCAACTTGCTTTAATAAAATGTTGATATTAAGAAGTGTACAGGGTGTTGAAATTGCAATTTTAAATTTTTTTGCTATAACTTTCATGAATGTGGACATTTACATATAAAAATTTATGACTGGAGGCTTCTGAGTATGTGCAATTATAATTTGATACATACATTGATGTAGCTTATATAGGCCGCCACATATGACACGTATATGGCATAAATTTTGGGCTTAACTTTTTTGTTTTTCAAGTTATCGCTATTTGTGTGGAAAAAAGGTAAACTTGTTAATAACTTTAAAACTCAACAGTTTTCGAGCTAATCGCATTTTTCAAATCAGCCATGCCAGTTACCCTTGTAATTTGAATGGCGAGAACTATTTACATTTTTTACAAAATGACCTTATTAATTTGTTGGAAGAATTGTCATTAAACTTAAGGCAACATTTGTGGTTCATGCAAGATGATACATCCCCACATTATACGAGGGCAGTGAGAACATACCCAAATACCGAATTTCCTGAACGCTGGATTGGTCGTGGTAGTCATTTTCGTTGGCCACGACGTAGCCCAGAATTTAATCCGCTCGATTTTGGTGTATGGTGGTGTATAGGGAGTAATGAAACAACGTGTTTACAAAAATCCCATAAACACTCGCAACCAACTTTTTAGGAACAAATAAATAATACAGCAGTTTGTTTTGGTAACGTATTTAGTTAATTAATATTAAGGTATAAATAGAGATCTTACTATTTTCTGTTTGGTAGGTACACTATATACTTTTAAAAAAACGGTAATATTTTTGATTTTCTCATATATTGATGAGTTCCGGTACATTTTAATTTATTTCTGGTAACGTATTTAGTTAATTAGTATTACAGTGTAAATATAGACCCAAAATCTTGACTACATTACTACTTTCTACACGGTAGACTATATACTTTAAAACAAAACGTAATATTTTTGAGTTTCTCAATATTGATGAGTTCCGGTACATTTTAAACTTTTTTCAGGTAACGTATTTAGTTAATTAGTATTAAGGTGTAAATAGAGACCCAAAATTTTGGGTACATTAATACTTTCTACACGGGACACTACATACTTAAAAGAAAAACATAATATTTTTGAGTTTCTCATATATTGGTGAGTTTCGGTACATTTTAATTTTTTTGAGGTAGGTAACATATTTAGTTAATTAGTATTAAGGTGTAAATACAGACCCAAAATCTTAAGTACATTACAATTTTCTACACGGTACACTATATACTTTTACAAAAACGGTAATATTTTTGAGTTTCTCATATATTGATGAGTTCCGGTACATTTAAAACTTTTTTCAGGTAACGTATTTAGTAAATTAGTATTAAGGTGTAAATAGAGACCCAAAATTTTGAGTACATTACTACCTTCTACACGGGACACTACATACTTAAAAGAAAAACGTAATATTTTTAGTTTCTCATATATTGGTGAGTTTCGGTACATTTTAATTTTTTTGAGGTAGGTAACATATTTAGTTAATTAGTAATAAGGTGGAAATAGAGACCCAAAATCTTGAGTACATTACTACTTTCTACACGGTACACTATATACTTTAAAACAAAACGTAATATTTTTGAGTTTATCATATATTGATGAGTTCCGGTACATTTTAAACTTTGTTCAGGTAACTTAGTTAGTTAATTAGTATTAAGGTTTAAATAGAGACCCAACATCTTGATTACATTACTATTTTCTATATGGTACGCTATATACCTTTTAAAAAACGGTAATATTTTTGAGTTTCTCATATTTTGGTGAGTTCCGGTACATTTGATTTTTTTTTTCAGGTAACGTATTTAGTTAATTAGTATTAAGGTATATATACAGACCCAAAATCTTGAGTACATTACTACTTTCTACACGATACACGGTGCTATCGACGAATCCTAAAGATATCGTGGGTTTCACACACTTCCAATGAATATGTTATTCAAATGCTGAATTCAGAACGTCTGCTCATAAGCATCATAAAGAGGAGAAAAACAGAATACTTCGGCCATATAATTAGAGGACCTAAATACCATCTGCTTCGCCTTATAATACAAGTAAAAGTGGAGGGAAAGAGATGGATTGGTCGAAAAAAAACTTTCATGGCTGCGTAATATTAGACAATGGTGTGGCTGCACAGTAGAAGAATTATTTCGCGTAGCAGCCGATAGAGAGAGATTTCAAGAAATTGTAAACATGATGACGGCCAACGTCTGAATACAGACACGGCACCTAAAGAAGAAGACACGGTACACTACATACTTAAAAAAAAACGTAATATTTTTGAATTTCTCATATGTTGATGAGTTCCGGTACATTTTAATTTTTTTCTGTTAACATATTTAGTTAATTAATAGAGAGCGGATTTCGTTCGGTCAATTTGTAAAAAACAGAGTTGTAATCGGGAACTCGTGATATAACTAAAAAGAGGATACCACTTTTTTCTAAAGAAAAATTAATTGGGGTTTTTTGGAGTGACTAAATTACGATTTTGTCAGATTTAAAATCCAAAATAGTGGATTCGGTATGGTGGACTGCTTATTAGAAATTTATAGCCAATTTACACGATGCAAGTAATTGCGCAATTAATTGCACAATTTCTTGCGCAAGAATTGAGGACCATAACCACCCCTTGTGGGGTTAGATAGTTGTTTTACTAATAAAAATTGAGGCCCATAACTACCCCCTATGGGGTTAGATTGTTTAATATTTAGAGACCGGTTACCTGTTTACTTATCTTTATGTCCATAAAAATCGCATTGAAGACTGTCAACTTATCTTTCGTGCAAAGTGCATTCGTATTTAACGAAATGATAACAGTAAACTCAGACAAAAGAGCGTGTAGAAATTACGCAAATACTGCAGTATATTGAAATTGGCCATACCGCATATTCATCGATGAATCACTTTTTGACCGCTAGGACGAAAGCGGTTTAGTTGTTGGTGACGTATTCAAGTGTGATATATTATAAATATGGCTGAATCTAGCACACAACTTAGAGTACCTATTGCAATAACAGTGAAGAAGTAGATAACTAGTAACCCGTAATTTGAATATAATGGTACTCATACATACGTGGGCAGTCCGATAAGCACTTAGCCTACAGAAGAAAAAAGAAAATTTTGGAAAAGTGGCAATTTATTTTTCTACATAGTCTCCTTTTAGCTCGATACACTTGACCCAGCGATGCTCTAACTTCTGTATCCCGTCTGCAAAATACCTTTCTGAAACAAAAAAAATCGTACGGTATTGAAAAAGGAAGGTTTCTTACATGACAATTTACCACCGTTATTGAAAAATTCCGCAAAAAAGGGTTTTAAGGAAAGGGCCCCGCAGAAACCTTTTGGGAAATGGCTCTCTGTCAAATGCTCTGAAACTTTGGATTCTGGTGGTCCTTGATGTGTAGAACAAAAGACTCTATGGGCGCGTAGCTCCAAAAAATCATGGTTTTAAGATATAAGCCTCTGCAGTTATAGGTACAGTGAGGACGTTTGAGTTGGAATAAATTCATTTTCCAAAGAAGGGGCGACTCTGAAGATAAATTACAAATGAGGTCGATTTCTATTTTTAAAAGATAGTTTTTGGGCATATATATCATACTAGTGACGTCATCTATCTGGGCGTGATGACGCAATCGACGATTTTTTTTAAATAAGAATAGGAGTCGTGTGATAGCTCATTTGAAAGGTTATTAAATTCTCTATTCAGTAATATAAACAGTAACAATATTATTTATACAGGGTGCCTAAAAAAATTTTTTGAATTAAATTAATTGAGACAAAAAGAAGAATGTATATAATGTATTTAATTCGAAATACATTTTACTGTTGTCCAAAACCAGGAAAAAATGTTTATTTGTTAAATAAATATTGTCTTTCGCTTAAATTCAATATTAAAGCTGCCACCCACCTCCCTTTTAGCAGTTTGAACATATAATTTAAGCGAAAGGGGTCGTGTTATAGCTCATTTGAAAGGTTATTTAATTCTCTATTCACTAATATAAACATTAACATAATTATTTATACAGTGTGCCCAATTTTTTTTAATTAAATTAATTGAGACAAAAAGAAGAATGTATATAATTTATTTAATTCGAAATACATTTTACTGCTGTCAGGAAACAGAAAATATGTTAATTTGTAAAATAAACATTGCTTTTCGCTTAAATTAAATGTTGAAACTGCTAAGAGACAGGTGGGTGGCAGCTTTAATATTGAATTTAAGCGAAAAATATTATTTATCAAATAAACATTTTTCCTGTTTTCGGACAACAGTAAAATGTATTTCAAATTAAACAAATTATATACATTCTTCTTTTTGTCTCAATTAGTTTAATTCAAAAAAATTTTTTGGGCACCCTGTATAAATAATTATGTTAATGTTTATATTATTGAATATATAACTAAATAACCTTTCAAATGAGCTATCACACGACCCCTATCCTTAAAAAAATCATCGATTGTGCCATCACGCGCAGATGGATTACGTCACTAGTATGATATATATGACAAAAAATTACAATGTAAACATAAAAATCGACCTGATTTGTAATTTATCTCCAGAGTCGCCCATTCTCCAGAAAATGAATTTATTCCAACTCAAACGTCCTCACTTATACTACAGTGTCGCGCCCGCTTGATTAGCAATTAAAAAACAAAGGGGTTTTCGATACTGTATTGCAAAAAACTCTTCGGGATTTCATCAATCAAAGTTTAAAGAATATCTACCTTCCTTGGCAACATTAAAATTTTTAGTTAAATGTCCGATTTAGGGTTAAAAATGGCCGATTTCGTAATTTTCAAAATTTTTAATCGCTTATATAACAAAAACTATTAACCTCAGAGAAAAGTCACTAAAGACCTTTTCTGTTTGGAATGATTCAAAAAACCTAAAAAAACTTTGTTCGATGTAAAAAAGATAATTTTAGGAAAAACCCCTAATCTTTCCCCTCGCCTGGCAAGGTCTTATGCTCTTCAGAATCGCCTGTCATTGTACACATATCTTCTAAATGACTTACTCAAACACATACTTAAAATTAAACTTTACAGGAGAAAGTTTATTTTACCCCCTAAATTTGCACTTTTCGATACCTGGTAGATACACGTGCACGGCTGATGCCTGCCAGGTCATGGTTTTTAGCCTTGGTGTGCTATGAATTGTCACTAGACAAGTTTCTAGCCTTACAGGACGACCGTTAGTCGGAGGGTTCACTAGCTCTTAGACTATTAGGTACCTTCTCTTAATCTGACGATTTCGAGTTTTTCTAATAGGTCTGGCTCCCGCGTATGAAAAAAAAGTTGAAAAATAGCAAGCTGAAAATTTGTTAATAGCTCAAGGGTGTCTAGCTCAACTTTGATATATGGGAACACTGGAACAGGGGCAGTTTTAATTGTGGAACAGGTTAAAAATTTGGAACGGTCAGACCACGAAAACGGCACATTTATTTTGTCCGACAGAACAGACTTAAACTCTCCGAACAGAGATTAAACTCTCATGTAAAAATCAGACTGCTATTTATTACCTGTCATAATTCCTGTCATTTGACATATTCTACATGTTCCACTCATTAAAACGCCCATTTGGTAATAAATAGCAATCTGATTTTTGCATGAGAGTTTAATCTCCATTCGGAGAGTTTAAGTCTGTTCTGTCGGACAAAATACATGTTACGTTTTTGTGGTCTGACCGTTCCAAATTTTTAACCTGTTCCACAATTAAAACTTCCCCTGTTCCAGTGTTCCCATATATCAAACTTTGTCCGACTAGACACCCTTAAGCTACTAACAAATTTTCAGCTTGCTATTAATCAACTTTTTTTTCATACGCGGGATCCAGACCTATAAGGATATATATTTTTTTCGGGCCTACCTTAGCGAATTCTCCTGTATTAAAAGCCAATATGTGGTAGAGGTACATTTACAGGGTACAAGGTTTCTCCAGTAACTGCAAAAATCCCAGCTTGGGCTCCCCTACCATTAAATACATAATTTTATTTCAATTTTTTATAAGATATATTTTTGCTTACAATATTTTTTCGATAGAATACTTACTTTTTGAGTCATTTGCGCTAAAACCATCGAAAAACGTGTTTTTTTTGTTGAAAAATGAACATATGCAGTCGCAAATAGCTCGAAAAGTATTGACTTGGTTTATTTGTAGATGAATAAAAGAGAACAAAAGTTGCTTAGAATTAGTCGAAAACATGTCAATCCAAAATCCAGGCGGTTCTTTAAAATTTGAAAGTTTTGTAAAATTCTATCGTGAGTGAATGGACTATACAGGGTAGCCATCTAGTGCTTTTTCAGCAAAAATTTTGTTTGGCCGATTGACCTAATATCTAATTGCACACTCTGCAAACAGTTTATAAGTAGGACGTTTAGTCTGTACAAAAACAATTGAGTGGCTGTCCGTAACAACAGTGGATATGCTATTCGTATTATATTGTTATCACCTTTTAGGCGACATATTATATCTTTAAAAGTTTAAATGCGATATTATTTTACTTTCGGCATCACACAACACAGGAAGATTATTTTATGAATGGAGCTATTCTCAAAATCTAGACAGTTACAATTAATTTCGGAGCGAAGGCGTCGCGTCGTCTGATATTAGGAAAGAATGGAATATTTTATTTTTACATTGTAATAATTTATTATGACCTCTGACTACGTATCCAATAAATAAGTGTTCTTATATGAATATTTTAATTCGCTATGTATGTTTACCGTATTATTCATAATGCGGATAAATCCAATTTTCAAAATTTTTGTTACATATTTTTTTGTATCTCATACAGTGGCGTAGCTAGCCGTATGGGGGACCACAGGGGCCCCATATCAAAGTGTCGCGGGGCCCTTTTCCACGACTGATATGGGATAGTGCTAAAAAAATGTTCAACAAAAGCAGCAAAAACGCGTGTATAGAATAGAATAGAAATATACTTTATTGTCACTGAAAATTTTACAATTTTATGGACAAAGCGTAGGTACAAAGAGTAGGAAAAAAACAACAACAAATACAGTTTACTGAAATTACACAAATCGTCAATATTATTACAAAATAAAAGATAATGAAATAAAACAAAACAATACAGGGTGTTTCATTAATAATTGAAAATATTATAACTGTAGATTTCTGGGCTTAAAATATTACGGTTTAACCTAAATCACCTACTCCGAAAAGGCTTCCTAAGGGAGCTGGAGCTCTAGTTTTTTTTTTAAATACTTCTAGAACACATCTATTTAGAAAAACTAAAACTGGTACGGCTATTTATCTTCCAGAGATAAATCTATTTCACAAATTGCGAGTTTCTAGTACCGGTCATGCATCCTCTTTGGGTAGGGCAACGGTTATTTTATTAAAAAATACTGAAATTAAAACCCAACTATAGTCTGATGTTTTCTTAACATTGTGTTTTTGATTCATTCGCTTATGTTGTATAACAAAAAAGTTAGGTATTTTAACAACTAGCCAAATTTTTCATTAATACAGGGTGTTTTTAAATAAGTATGGCAAACTTTAAGGGGTAATTCTAAACAAACGAGTCATGTTACGTATGCACGCCAAAGGTGAATATTAAATTCTTAATTGCTTGTCAAAAAAAAAACACATAAAACTTACACTTTCGATAGCGAATAAATCGAAAACTATCAATTTTATCAAAAAAATGTATAGAACACTTTTTGCTTCGAATGAACGTTTTTACCAACTTTTGCGATTAAAGTATAATAAAAAATTTACACCCCCGAGATAGGGTGGCAACCACCTCCATGGTAAAAGCGCCTCTCGGCATGATATAGATTTTGATCCATGGACTGTCCACTACTTATTCTCAAATTTTCAAACAAATCGATCCATTCTGTAAAAATTGCGAGGTTTATCCATATGCGATCCATCTTTTATGAACATAGTATCAAAAAGGAACATGAGCTGTTTGTAAGCCTTCAGTATCAATTAAAGTAGCGTAGATTATAGGTTTAGTTAGAGTATGGTTATCGTATATGTTCATTATAGGGTGGAGCGCTGTTATATGGAGAAAAATTAAATAACAATTTTCACAAACGTGGTGTGCGGGATCGATGCTACTGTGGGAAAGGATTCGAAAAGTTAATTGTCATTTTTTATATTTTCACTCTAACATTTGCCCCAACGTGATTTTAATTTTGAAATTTGAAAAAAATTTTTTTTGCATTTTTACATACGCGGGGTGCGGTATCAATCAATCCGCTTCTAGGATATGAATCGAAAACTTCAATAACATTTCTTTCTATTTCTACTGAAATTGATCTATTTTGAATTTTGGGACAACCCCGACCCAACAGTGCAACCAAACAATTATAACCTGTCACAGGAGTCGACCTTCACCCTCCCACTCAATTTCAATAATTCTAAATACACGATTGGTAGTTTGATCGTGAAGGGACCAAAAAAATTGAGATGAATTTACTTAGATTACACCAACAAAAGCAACGTGAAGAACAAATTGTCTTGCAAATAGAGGTGGAATCCATTCCTAGTATTTCTAGATTGCCTATAATTTCAAAGATACGATCGAATGTTCAACAGCCAGATTGAGGACTTCCAATCGCAATCGATTATTTCCACTTCTTCACTCACAATGGCTGACGTCATATTTCCGGTTGTTACCAGAACATTAGATCGTTATGGGGTTTCAGATCGTGCTGGAGTTGCAATAATTTCTGCAGCTTTTTACGACATTGGTCTCATTGCTGAAAATGATTCATCACGAGTTATAGACAGAAGTAGAGTTCGACGAGCTCCTTCGAACGCTAGGGCTACATGACAGATGAACCTACAATTTTTGGTGCTGATATCATCGGAATATTTTACGATGGTAGAAAAAATAAAACGTTGATACACGAAGATGGTCGTAGAAGAGTCACTCAGGAGGAGCATATTACAATATTGAAAGAACAAGACTCTGAATACCTAGGCCATATTTCGTTGAAAATTGCTGACGCCAAAACGATTTGCAACTCTGTTCTGACATTCCTTCCTTCCAATTCTATCGATGCAAATCAAATAATGGCTGTTCGTTGTGATGGGACTGCCGTTAATACAGGAAACAAATGTGGCCCTATTGGTTTATTGGAAACCAGGTTTCAACGTCCACTCCAATGACCCATATGCCAACTACACGTAAATGAACTGATATTGCGTCATCTTTTTCAACATCTAAATGACAATAGAAGTGGACCAAAAGGTTTTACAGGTCCCATTGGCAAGGCAGTTACTAACTGTGAAGTATGTACAGTGGAACCTCGAGTATCCGTCTCTCCATTAACCGTCACCTACGTAAGTTGTATTGACTACATAAGCAAAAATTGGGTCATGAAGTCATTTTGTTTGAGCATTGCGATAAGCCAAACGAAATTCGCTGAAATGTACATTGCGGTAACGAATAAAGTTATGGCTGGATCAACTGTTTTGTTTTCGTTGACTAAAGATGACATAAACGAATCGTTAATTTGTGATAAGGACGCAAACGGCTATCGATTGCTGACAGATGATGAAATCATTGAAATGGCAAAAGTGGAGGACGAAACAGATTCAGAAGCTGACACAGACTCAGAATTTGATGGTGGCGATGTCGATGATGTTATTGCAACTGACTGAACTGACAAAGATTTGCGTAAAGAAGCTAGAAAAGCTGCATCACACATGCAACAATTCATCGACTGGTATTCTTGACAAGAAGCCAATAAAGTAGATTGCATGATCTTACGCGGATTAAGAAAAATGTGAAGCATCAGTAAAACAAAAATTTCAGAATATTTTAAACCAAATTGATTCGTTTGTATGAACAAAAATTCCTCTTGTCTTGTAAAACAAAAGATATATACAGGGTGTAACAAAAATACAGGTCATAAATTAAATCACATATTCTGGGACCAAAAATAGTTCAATTGAACCTAACTTACCTTAGTACAAATATGCACACAAAAAAAGTTACAGCCCTTTGAAGTTACAAAATGAAAATCGATTTTTTCCGATATATCGAAAACTATTAGAGATTTTTTTATGAAAATGGACATGTGTCATTTTTATGGCATGAACATCTTAAAAAAAAATTATAGTGAAATTTGTGAAGCCCATAAAAATTTTATGAGGGTTTTGTTCTCTTAAACCCCCCAAACTTTCATGTACGTTCCAATTAAATTATTATTGTAGTACCATTAGTTAAACACAATGTTTCTAAAACTTTTTTGCCTCTTAGTACTTTTTGGATAAACCGGTTTTAATCGAGAGGCGGCTTCTTTTTTAATATGTTTACATAAAAATTTTATGGGGGGTTTGTGCCTTTAAACCCCCCAAATGTTTGTGTACGTTCCAATTAAACTCTTATTGTTGTACCATTAGTAAAAACACAGTGTTTTTAAACTTTTTGCCTCTTAGTATTTTTCAGATAAGGCACCTTTTATCGAGATGTGCTTCTTTATTAATATGGTTCAAAGTATACCTCAAACTGTAATTTATAAATAAATTTTCATATTATTAAAGTCTCTAAAATCGTACTGAACTGTACACAAATATGTGGTGCATTTGACAAAATATTCAAAATATCTCAAAAAACTAACTTTTCGAAAAAGTACTGAGAGGCGAAAAAGTTTTAAAAACATTGTGTTTAACTAATTGTGCCACAATGATAATTTAATTGGAACGTAAACAAAAGTTTGGGGGGGGGGGTTTAAGCGAACAAAACCCCCATAAAATTTTTATGGGGTGCACAAATTTCAATATAATTTTTTTTCAATATGTTACTATCATAAGAATTTCACATGTCCGTTTTCATTAAGAAACCTCAAACAGTTTTCGATATATTTAAAAAAGTCGATTTTTATTTTGTAACTTCAAAGGGCTGTAACTTTTTTTAGGTGCACATTTGTACTAAGGTAAGTTAGGTTCAATAGAACTATTTTTGGTCCCAGAATATGTGATTTAATTTATGACCTGTATTTTTGTTACACCCTGTATATTATAAATAAAGTTTGAGAGTTGTCTATCAATTTTCAATTTTTTTAATGTTCTGTTAACCGTCTTTTCTATTATCCGTCATACTCTTGGTCCGGTGCCCTGACGGATAATCGAGGTTCCCCTTATTCCCAATTGTTCCGTTTGATGAAATTAAATGTACATTGTCCGATATTATCACATCGACACAGGAATTAAGCACCGACAGTATATCAATAGTGGACAATGTGATGAAAATTTTGCGAAAAAAATCCTGGTAAACTAGTTCACTCAAGCTAGATGGTTGACAATGGCTAACCGGATGAGATTACTTATATGTCTCAAGCCAAACTCTGTCAGAAAACCTAATTAGACTAATCACAGTTGTTATTTTAACGTTCTATGCAACTATGTGGTTCAGGATCAAGACCGGGCCAATTTGTATTTTTGGTGCCAAACATTTTTATGTGATACGATAAAACTATAGCGCTATTTACCAAACCACTGGAAGAATGATATTAACCAAGTCATGCAGAGAAATGGATTCTTTGTACATTCAGAAAATCTACTACTACAAATGTTAGCCGACAACAGACAGTAGGCTACCTACGTCTGAGAACTTGCACTCTGCAGAATATTGAAGATTATAGAGACACCAGACATCGGAGCCTAACTTTTTTTCCAAGAACCTACTTTAAATATGGATGCTGATGATTAAATCGATATTATAGATTGGAAAAACAAGATAGAACCTCCACCTACGAAGAATTTAAGTATCGAAATGATGTCTCAGGCCATCATAGAGCCACTGATTGTAGAAAATGAAATCCTAAGAAATATTGGAAAAATTCCGTGTCACACATAATCCACTGGAAGGTGTCTCAAATTAGTTACAGAAGCAAGTGCTGGCATCTGTGTACCACAAAGGAGAGACGGATTCATTAAGAATAAGCTCAAATCATGCCTTTTGATGTCTAAATTTGATACTAAGAAAGATTATCGTTCACAATGAGTTTTTATATTATTCTTCAATTTGTAAGCATATTTTTTTTATTTTGTATTGACTATTTTTCTTTTATTTCTTCATATTGTAGTCCTAATAGCTTAAATAAATGAATAAAAACATCATCGTGTACTCTAGTTGACTCTATTGAATTATTTTTAGAAAACATTTTCTTTATAAAATTCCAAAATTTCAGTCACAATGGGGCACTCTTCAGAGTGAAAATAAGAAAAAATGTCACATCTAAGTTTTTCATTGGAAAATGGAAGACGCATCAATTCCGCAACCCGCGAAAAAGAAATCCGAAAAAAATAAATTTAAGCTCCACCCTAATGTTCATTAAAAATAAGTAAATGGTATTCACAATATAGGTATTATCAAGTTTATCTTCTTCTCGTCTAGCTTCAAATAAAGTCGTCTCAGTTAAAACGAAACTTGAAACATGTAACTGTCAAAGATGCTAGAAGTCGAAATTATAATTTTTAGTATTGGGTATAAAGGAGAACTTTAAAATGTGAACAGAAAATGAATTTTTTTCTTACAGTTATAACTTACATGAGCTCATAAAAATAAGTATCCTACTAGATTAATGACTATTTTTTCGAGATGCTTAAAACTGTACCGGAAGCCGGCATTATACAAAAATTGATTTCCGGGACAGTCCTTGAAGTCATCATTAGACGTATAGGAATGCCGGCCAGACCCGGAATTCAGTAAATGTCCCTGAAGTCATCGTTAGGTCGCTTAGAATGTCCCGGGACTCATCGCTTGATATATATATATATATATATATATATATATATATATATATATATATAAGAGACCAGAAGGGAAGTCTTTGCTGACAATGTTAGAAAACAAGGTTGTATTATTGGGGAATTCAGCAAATTTTATGTGAAAAGAAAACACTTTTTACTTGATCCAAGCTTTCGTAAACTTTAATTAATTGTTTACATCATCAGGGTATACTGCAATAAAAAACGATGGTAGTTTTTTTGGAATAGGACCATATAAATAAATATACTTACAGTAAGTTGTGGTTGTTCACAAAAAGGTGTTGTAAAAAAGTTAATAAAATTCATAAAATGGTTTGAAGTGTAAAAATGATGGTTAAAATAATTTTTGTTACATTGATTACTACAATTGTTTTTTATATTATAAACAGTTTTTTAAAAAACAAAAATATTTTTTTTTTATTATCACAGAATTGTAAGCCCTATATCTTAATAATAAGGCTAACTATATAAGCTAAGAGTATATCTTAATAATAATAACTTAATACCAATCTCAAATGACTTTAATTACACCATTATAATTGTTCAAATCATATTGAAGTTGCCTCAATACTTATTAATAACAAGACCATGGCTGAATAGCTTAAAAAACTAATTTTTCATGATAAATCATTCTAATATTTCCTGCCAATTATACTTGTATAATCCGATCTGTCATATTATATTCTGTGATATTTTTGTTTTTTAAAAAACTGTTTATAATATAAAAAACAATTGTAGTAATCAATGTAACAAAAATTATTTTAACCATCATTTTTACACTTCAAACCATTTTATGAATTTTATTAACTTTTTTACAACACCTTTTTGTGAACAACCACAACTTACTGTAAGTATATTTATTTATATGGTCCTATTCCAAAAAAACTACCATCGTTTTTTATTGCAGTATACCCTGATGATGTAAACAATTAATTAAAGTTTACGAAAGCTTGGATCAAGTAAAAAGTGTTTTCTTTTCACATAAAATTTGCTGAATTCCCCAATAATACAACCTTGTTTTTTTATATATATATATATATATATAATCGGTTTATAACGTTCTACGACGTCTTCCGATTCCCAATCGCCATTGCTCTCGATCGTAGCACATGTCATCAGTGCTTACCTAAAATGCGTATAACTTAATAAGATAATTCAAAGTTTTTAAATTTTGACTACGGTTTTAAAAAGTTATAGGTTATTCTAACATGCTAACCACCAAAATACAAAAATATGTGGGTAAAAACCCTTTACAATTGATCCGTCATGGAAACATAGATGAAATATGTGAACTTAAACATGGATGTATAAAATATCCAATGTATTATGCTCCAGGTACCATTTGGGCCCAAAATTGACTTGTTCACATGTTGACTATACGGTTGCAAGTGGCAATGATAGCGGAAATCCCGAACGATGACATGACAGAAATGACAGTTCCACAGGAAGTTGAAAAATTTACCTGTTAGTTATGTAGAATCTAGTGTAAAGCTTGTTAAATTGAGAACGGTAACTACAATCACTTCACTGTGATAAATAATAATCAATTAAAATAAAATTAAACTTGATGTTATAGTTATGAAAATGTAGTCAAGTATGTTGTCAATGAAGGTGGTAGGCAAACCACATTGCACAGAAAATCGAAACTGTGAAATCGATAATGAACCCTCTTGTGATTTGGGATTTAGAAAAGCATTTTATGTTGATTTCAATATATCGATTTTATTTAAATAGTTGGTAGTTGTTGGAGTTTGTGTAAGTTCAAGAAAAGATCACAGTAGGGGTGACAGAAGTGTAAAAATGTCTCAAATAATCTAGGGGGATATATAAAACAAGCTCATACTTAGGCGACTAATTTCCAAGGACCCCGCAGGCTACCCGGAACCCTAAAGCCGATGCCGCACTGCAGGATGCTAGATGGTGGATTGGAGGGTGGATTTTAAAGGTGGATGGTGGAGGGTCGCTGCATCCTGGACGCAGTGAAAGAGTGAAATGAAGTCAGAAATCAGTATCCAACTGACTTCTGAGGAATCGTTTGTTTCATTTGTTACGTTACATTTGGATTGTTTTTTAGCATATCGTCATATTAGAGGTAAAACTCACTCACTAAACTTTTCAGAAAGTGGAGAAAAATAGACTTAAAGGCAAAAATTGCTTTTTAAATTCACCTGACTTGAATATTGGATTTTTTTAATGCAACTGCAAAGAATGAATAAAACAGATATTTTAAGCCATGTCTCGTCACATAGTGGGTCTGCTGGGTCCCAAACTGCCCTTCTTTTATGCACAGCACTTATTACGCTTTCCTCCATAGCCAGGCTACCCGGATGGATTATCAAACACGACTGATATGGGTGAATAGATGCCTGGCGGACCACCGGATAGTTAGATGCACGATACACAGAGAACCGGTATGCCGATTGTCGTCGCTAAATTTGGTTCGGCCGCGCAGCACGTCACGTGGGAACCTAACAGATATTTGCTTATTATTTGGATGCATTATTTCATATGTGGTGGCGTTGAAAGTGAATAGATTGAGGCAGTTTTAAAATATTAAGCTGTTAACGATTGAAGTAATTCTATATTATTTTAGTTACAGTGTTGTTTATTAGCATAAATGTGTATTTTTATAATTATTAGTTTCATAGTAATTTATTAAAACCGAGACTATAATGCCATTTGAGGTGATATTATGCATGTGCAGAACACGAACATATATTAGAATGAGGGATATTAACAGAACAATAAGTTTTAAAAACTGCTAGAGAGCACTTGACAAAAAGATATCTAAATTTTCTAATTTTAAAAAATGATTTTAATTATAGATACTAATTATAATATTATTAATAAAACTTTTCCCGCTAATTTGTTTTTTTATTAATATACATAATATGTATTAATATACATAATTGATTTAAAGTTAAACCAGGTTAGGAATCTAAAAATTTAAAGTGCGAACATTTTATACATGCATATACAGAGTGGGCCAAAGAAAACAGTCCACCTCGATATTTGGCAGTATTTATTAGATTTTAAGGAAATGAAGAAACAGGTCGATTTTTGATCTAAGGGGGACACATTTTTACGGTACATACATCTGTCATTTGTCAACCCCTCCCTTCCATTTCCCCCACCCCATATTTTTAAATACGGAATACGGGTCGTGTGCTACCTCATTTGAAAGATTATTCAATTCACTATTCATTAATATTAACATTGACATAATTATTTATACAGGGTGTCCAAAATAAGGGCGGGGAAGTGGAAGGGAGGGGGATGACAAACGACAAATGTATGTACCGTAAAAATGTGTCCCACTTAGATCAAAAATCGACCTGTTTCGTCATTTCCTTAAACTCTAATAAATACATACTGCCAAATATCGAGGTGGACTGTTTTCTTTGGCCCACTCTGTATAATATGTATGTATATTAGAGTCTAATAAAATGTTCGCACTTGAAATTTTTAGATTCCTAACCTGGTTTAACTTAAAATCAACCTTTTTCTTTTTTGTAAATAAAATTTGAAAGTCATCAAGTAATTGGTTCTAAGTACTTCATTTAAAACTTAAAACTTCTTAATTGATTTGTGGTTAAGTTTTTATTTTTAGTAAAATATTTTTCCACAATTTAGAATAACAGTAAGTAGACACAATTTTATGTGAAACATTTTTACAGACCCAGAAGTAAAGTGAATGTTTATATTATTTCTGTTTTATTTTTTTAATATACTATGGTAAATATATATTGGACCACAGATACCTAAAATCTTTATTTTTTCAATGGAAATTCATGTTTAAATTAAATACATATTGGAAAATGACAGTAAAAAGAATATAAAATACAATTTCTTATTTAAAAAGCGATGGTAGGTACATAATTTTAAAATTCGAACAACATTACCGCTTCATTTAGCATTGCCGGATGAAAATTAAGGTTCCCATATGACGTCACGCGTTCGCCTTCCATGCGTGCGAACATACCGGTTCTCTGTGTACCGTGGTTAGATGGTAGTGGGAGGCCACTGCGGCTACCGTCGTTGTATTATTCGTGGTATAAGTAAGCTGGATGGCCGCCAGGCAGGTATCTACCATCCACCATCCTACCAAACTTCCTGCAGTGCGGCATCGACCTAGGGTTTGAAACCAAACCGTCATAAGATGTAGTTAACTAAATCCTGGAATGAGGTGAAAACTTTAGCGCAAAATAGAACTCGATGGGGCATTTTAACTGAAGCTTTTTAAACTGTTACAATTAAATGTTAAACTACTACTTAAGTACGTATAAGTAGGTACTACTAGAAGACCACTGTTGAGCATTCAGAGTCTGTACTTTATTTCATAAAGAAATTCATGTGGTAGAACTACCTGCATAGTAAAAACAGGATTTTTACAGGCTTGCCAACTTTTCAACTTTAAATAAAGAAATAAATTGGACAAAAACAAACAATTGAACAAGATTTTTTGTTGAAAGTCATGATTCACCTGATATGTATTACAAATACTTATATTTATTTCCTTGTATTTCCTCGAATTATAAGAAAGACTGGGGATTAAGATTAGATACGAAAGTAAAAATAATCTATTAACTCACCGTGAACGTTACAAACAATCGAAGAAAGGTTTCTAAATTTATAATTTCTGTGTGTAGAAAATATATCAAAACGAGAAGAGACCATAAAAAATTAAATTACATTTTTGGCTTTGTCCTTGTGCGGTCATATCCTATATACATCGCCAGATGACAGTGACGACACAATTTTTTTCTCCCGGTTTGTGACTACGAATTTATTCATTAGCCAAAACAACACAAATACCAATCAATAAGTTGCAGTTTAATGAAAGATAAATATAGAAATGCATTCTAGTTAGTCATCGTTTGACCACAATTATTTCATTCTAATTGCCAGGTTCTAATATTCCCCTTCTACTGCTTGTTTTATTAATTTGATATTAATAATCCATGTACATCTTTCTGGTTTCGCTGACATCAGCATTGTTTTAGTTTTCCTGTAGAAATTACCATGTTGTATTGGAGCGTTGCGTCGTGTTATCTCTGCAAAGTATTATCATTTTCCGCCATTATTAAGCCGTCATAGCATAACATATTAAGACTTAATAAGAGTATATATATCTAACACAAGACGTGAAAAATCAATTACGGCAAGGGCACTTATCAAGTAATGTATATTTGGTTCCACCATCAGAAAACAGAGATTTCAACGAACAAAAAGCGCACCGACTTTTTTAAACAAGAATTTAGTTTTTAAACAACAAAATCAAAATAAAGCAAAAAAATAAATATTTTAAACAAAAAAAATACAGTGTGTTTGTGACTTAACCCTTTCAGAACTGAATACTTTCCGCAGATATCCAAAGCTTTTCAGTCAAAACGGCAATAGGTGTATGTTTTCAAACACTGATAGTATGTAAAAAGTTTTTCCACCTACCTCTACCGGAAGTATAATTTTCCGGACCTGATTGTAGGGAGCAAAGTTGTACTTTTCCTCCCTAGGGAGGAAAATATTTTTCCTCCCTACGGAGGAAAAGTAAAAGTGACGTCATGGTATTTCATTCATTAAATATAACTTATTGACACCCTGTATAATATCTATCTTCTATTAGGTAAGTATCTATACATTTTAACGTTTATTTATAAAACACCCTGTATTTTGCAGAATGGTAAAAAACAGTAAATTGTTATTTTGATTTAACAATGTTTACATTAATAATTTGACTTATATTTGACAGTTGACAGTTATATTGTACCTACCTGTTAGATAGATTTTGTTGGTTAGTTACATAAAATAAATGAAGTAAAAATTAAAAAATTACTTGTTGTTTGAGGAAGGTGGAAAAACCATATGTATAACATGGGAGTAAAGTGCCTTTTCCTCCCTTGAATGATTACTGCCCTCCGCTACGCGTCGGGCAGTAAACTTCATTCTCGGGAGAAAAAGTAGCACTTTCCTCCCTTGTTATACAAATTTGCTTTTGGTATACAAATTTGCAATATTTGCTTTTTCTTTTTACACACTATCAATTTTTGAAAACATACACCTGTTGCCGTTTTGACTTATACAAAAGTGTGTACGAGTCATACAGTCTTTTTCTATTCTAAACTTTTCAGAGAAAAAAATTTGATCAAATGTCTTATATTGGTGCCTAAATTAATATCCTTAAATCCTTTGGTAGGTGGGACAACTGTGTCCCAGTTCCCAGTTTTGTTTTATATTGGGACAACTGAGTCCCAGTAGTGTTTTATATGGGACCATTAATAATACACGAATAAATTTTTGAAAAAAAAAAACACAGAACCACGTTGTACTTTTTTTGAAAATTTGAGGTTATATAATCGAATTGTTGGTTGCATAACAAAAACGAAATGTTTAGTAACACGGTTATATTTGATTAAAGTGAATTTAGCGGACAAATGAGCACAACTATTTAAATTCCGTGGACATGTAGGACCCCATAGTACCGAGAGTGTTAATGAGATACGTAAATTTTCACCAAATTTGGTAAAAAAAAAAAGTTTTTGTGGAAGATTAAAAGAAAAAACCAAAAACGTGAAAAATTTGAATTTTTCGCATAAAATGTTGAGGTTATTTGGAATAACACTCTTCAAATATTAAAAGATTTAATAGCATTTTAATTATATCTACAACTTTCGCAAACAATAGAATCATTTCAGTTGTAACCTCTAATTTCTTAACAGCTTTATAAAATTTCATTTTCGCACGACTGGCACGTGGTGTAACAGCACTTAATGCGCTAAAACCTTCAATAAAACAGAAATCTCAACAAAAACAAAAGGAATTAAGTCACAATGGGAATTTTGTTTAGAAAATTTACATAAATTTGCATTTGGGTTCAGTTTTAGACACGATAGACACGAGGATTAAGATAAGATAAAAGACTAGACCGAATAAGTTAAACAATAAGAATTTATTGTGTTTTTGATAAGTATGTGTTTCCATTTGATTATTATCGATTCATTCCGATAAGTAGTTAAAAACTGGGGAATACCTATTTGTATAACAAGGAAAGAAAGTGCCACTTTTCCTCCCGAGAATGAAGTTTACTGCCCGACGCGTAGCGGTGGGCAGTAATCATTCAAGGGAGGAAAAGGCACTTTACTCCCATGTTATACATATGATTTTTCCACTTTCCTCAAATAACAAGTAATTTTTTAATTTTTAAATAATTTATTTATGTAACTAACACAATTATTTATTAGAAATCTAAAACTAACAAGTAGGTACAGCAGAACTGTCAACTGCCAAAAGTCAAATTATTAATGTAAACATTGTTAAATCAAATAGTCTAAGTAATGAAGCTTAAATAGGACAAAACCTCGCAATTTTTACAGAATGGATCGATTTGCTTGAAAATTTGAAGATAAGTAGTGGATAGTCCAATGATCAAAATCTATATGATGCCGAAAGGCGCTTTTACCATGGGGGTGGTTGCCACCCCATCTCGGGGGTGGACATTTTTTATTATATTTTGACCGCAAGAGTTGGTAAAAACATACATTCTAAGCAAAAAATGTTCCATACATTTTTTTGATAAAATTAATACTTTTCATTTTATTCGCTATCTAAAGTTTTATATCGAAAAAATCAATGTTTTTAATCAGTTTTCTGCTAATAACTCAAAAAGTTTTCGTTTTATCAAAACAACTTTACTTAACAAAAATGTACCTTTTGAAAAAATAAACAAAACGATTTTTTTAAATTTTCTTTTAGACCAACAGTAATCGAGTTATACTTTATTATATGTTAGCTCTTCTTCGTCAAATACTAAATATTGTAGTTTCAAAGTCAAAAGACGGATAAACTATGCATTTTTCGAGGATAACTTGTTCAAACTAATTTAAAGCATTTAAAAATATCTATCGCCGGAAATACAAAAAAATTTTATAGCTCAAAAATTAAGTGACTTATAATGAAAAGAATGTCAGTCCCCATTTTTTTCAGCGAAAAAGTGGTCGGAAACAACCTCCTAATCACCACCCTAATTAAAATTAGTCATTGAACTTATTTGGTCTTCTTTATTTGTGTAATATTAATAGGTTCTAGAAGTTTGATCGGCTTAGAATGATTAGTTTTAAAAAAATTGAGCTAAAAGCGAATAAAGAATTTTTGTAGTTTGGTAAAAAAATACCTTTTTCTTCAGAATAGAGAATAGAAAGATTAGCATCAGAGATACGAAAAAATGTTTAAATATGAAATTGTAGCATATTTAATTCCCAAGAGCTTGGTTTGAAAAAAATTTTTCTGCGGCAAAAATTGAGTGAGCTATTGATATAATTAAAACTTGTAACGACATGCAAAAACCACCTTTGCTAACCCTTTCAAAGTCACCTATCTTTGCGACTGAGGTTTTTAAAAGGATTTAATATTAATAGCCTTATAGATCTTATAGATCTATAGAAATCTACAAAATTCTTTTTTACCAAACTTTCTAAGATAAAAAATAAAAAAGTTACGGTTAAAAAATCAATATATTTTTTGAAAAAGAAATTGGAGAAATCCAATTGGAAGCACAATAAAGTAAGTTAGCGGTGTTTTTAGTCATTGGCCTTATTCAGTCCTCTTTATTAATGTATTATTAATAGATTCTAGAAGTTTGACTGGCTTAGAATGATTAGTTTGAAAAAACTGGAGTTTAAAGCGAATAACGAATTTTTGTAGTTTGGTAAAAAATGCCATTTTCTTCAGAATAGAAAGATTAGTATTAGTCTAGTAGAATAAAATTACACTGCATTTAAATCAAAATGTAAATTCGTACAGGTTGAAACTAATTTTATATCAAAGTTTAGGTGGGCACAAAACATATTTTCAATCATACAAGAGGATCATTGTTTAAATAATTAAAAAGGGGTCATTTTTGCAAAAAAAAATACTTTATTAACTGCTGAGGCCATTCAATTACTAATGAAGGTCTATAAGATTGTTTTCTGCAAAGTTGAAGGGTAAACCTTTCACATAAGGCTTACTAAATTAAATTTGACCCCCTATTTATTTAAATAATTATACATAAAACTTTAAAAACAAATTTGCAAAAAATCATTTTTAGCGTTTTAAATAAGCACTACAAAATATCGTATTTTACAGGAGAAGTTGCGCTATGTTATCAGTATCAATAAAAAAAAATGTGGTCCAAAATATTTAATATTTTTTGAGATATTGAATTTGTTTATTAAATGTTACTCTATTTTCAATTGCAAAAACGCGGTTGTTGCCAAAGAAATATTCATCTGTATTAAATCTTATTATTTTTATTTTTATGTATATTTTCGATAAATGTATTGATAAATTCAAATTTCAATTAACCTTCCCCCTAAAATGGCATTTGAAAATTATTCAAATTTGTTTATAACTTGTTTTTTTAATAACGTAGCGGGGATTAAATATTTTGAAATGCCGTTTCGTTAATTGGGTTCCTGGAAATTTTTCCCTAATTAACAAATTTTTTTGTCTTTTTTTCTTGAAGTTATATTACTACGAGCCCTTTTAGGGTTAAGTTTCATTAAGAATGTCGAATCTCTAAGTTGTAGATTCTAGACCTAAAAATATTAAGATTGGTTTGAAATTATTTAAATAAAATGTGGCTACTTACTGAGTTTTATTTAAAAATTTAAAAATTATTTTTACCAAGTACTTTCAAACTATTTGACGTATCCTTATCATACTTGGCAGAAAAAAATCCCATAGACCTTCATTAATAAGCAAATTACCTCAGCAGTTAAAAAAGTATTTTTTTCAAAAATGACCCCTTTTTAATTATTTAAACAATGATCCCCTTGTATGATTTGGATACTTTCTTGAAAATATCTTTTGTACCCACCTAAACTTTGATATAAAATTTGTTTCAACCTGTACGAATTTACATTTTGACTTTTTTTATTTTATTAGACTATATCAGAGATACGAAAAAATGTTTAAATATGAAATTGTAGGTTATTTGATTCCCAAGAACTTGGTTTGAAAAAATTTTTTCTACGGCAAAAATTCAGTGAATCGTAAATGAGTACCTATATCATACAGGGTGTTCTATAAATAAACGTTAAAATGTATAGATACTTACGTAATAGATAGATAATAGAATATTGTATAGGGCGTCAATAAGATATTTCATCAATGACATACCATGACGTCACTTTTACTTTTATTCCCTAGAGAGGAAAAGTATTTTTACGTCCTAGGGAGGAAAAGTACGACTTTGCTCCCTACAATCAGGTCCGGAAAAGTATACTTTCGGTAGAGGTAGGTGGAAAAATAAATTCCAGCAGTCTAATGTATAAAGTCAAACAAGAGAACTGAGAGACTCGGCTGATTCAGACTGATTAATATTTAGTCCAGCAGGATGCTATTGTTCGAGGACTATGTACAAAAGGGATTATTTCATAAAACAGTTAGATCCCTTGTTTATGAAATTTCACACCTTCAACAATAGCATCCCGCTCAGCTGAATATTAATAAGTCTCTTAGCTCTCTTGTTCGACTATACCAATAGGTGAGGCAATGAAGCAATGAACCTTCCATTTTTTTGGAATTGGACGGATTCCAATGAAACTTGTTGTATTCGATTGATGTCCATGATATCGAAAAGAAATGTAGTCGAGATCATTTTGAATAAAAATGTGTATTAGCACTTTTTGGGTAGAATGAACCGTTCTTAGAAATAACGTTTGAAGCGACCGGCAATTTTGAATGTCAGTCATGACTTAGTGTGACCAACTAATCCGAAAAATCCGGGACATGGCCCGAATTACGAAGTCGTGTCCCGGCGTCCCTGACATGGTTTCCGGGCCATCCGAATTTTCAACGTTTTGGTAAAAATTTTTTTGAAATTTTGAATACGTTACTCTTCATAGTGTAATACTAATTACCACAGATGAACTAATATACATGCTAAAGGAGCTTAAACAAGAATCTGAAAAAAGTCGGTTTAAAAATGAACGTAAATAAAACAAAAGTGATGGACAAATCAAGATATCACAATCGACTTAGATGGAAGTGAGATCGAAAGTGTCGAAGAGTATAGGTAATATGTATAAACTAGGCAAACAGAATCAAACGGCAGAAATAACTAGAAGAATCCGAATGACTTAGACAGCAGGAGGAAGACTCCGTGATGTGTTCAAAAACACAAATATACCAATAAATCTAAAGAAAATGATATTCAACAGTTGTTATATTCTACCAGTTATGACCTATGAAATGGAGACGATGACACTAACAGAGGTATCAGCCAATAGATTGTACCGAGTGTCCCAATAAGAATGGCTCTCGGCCATATCTCAGGAACCGTTTATAGTACAGCTTTGGAGAAAAAAAATATAACAAAATTTGCCTCGGGAAAAGCCTGGAAATTATTTTCATAATTGTAAGTCCACCGCTAGAGGGCGTAACTGAGTATAAAAATTTAAAAATAAAATTTTTACAAAATTTGCCTTATGAAACGGCACTGGAAATTAGATCATCGTATTGTTCATAAAATTCTGCGCATATTTGATTTCACAAGTTTAAGTCTACCTTTGCAAATAAGAGGTGGGGGTGAGTGGGAACCTTGTTATGAAAAAATGGCTGTAAGTCCGGTTCTGCTAAATAGATTTTTGCAAACTTGGTCTCGTTGAAAACAGATCTTTTTCGTCAATGTAATAGTTATAATTTCGAAACAGCCTAATAGGTAATATGCCAGCTAGGAGGCGCTATTTTAGTTTTTTTCAGAAATCTAGTTTTATTTGGAAAATATTAAATACAAGTATGCATTTTTAATCCTGTATTACAAAATTAGACCAAATTAGCAACAGAATAGCCAAAACCGCATGTCGATATCTTTTTTCTGTCTCGAGATATCTTAAGAAACGTGTAAATTTTAAACATAACTGATGCTGTCACCTGTAAACGAAGTTCCGGAAATCAAAGTGGAAGCAAGTAGTGTGATGTGGAAAAAATAGAGTGTAGCACTTGCGGAGTGCCGGCAGAAGTGAATACTTCTAATAGATTCGATTATATTCGGTTCGAATCAATTCGATTACATTCGATTAGACTTAATTTTATTTAATATATATCTTATGCCTATAATTTAATACATATACATAATATATACCCAATATACTACATAATATATACTAGTGATTTAACCCGTTAATTTTAGGGTTAATAAATACAAAGTTACATAAAGCTTTAAATTATTTTTCTTAATAAAATAACCAATATTTTTTTCAATTTTTCAAATTAAAAATTTAATTATGTACTGATGAAGTATAGTAAATACTTCATGTTTCGAATCGTAACTAATGCATAGAAGAGCTCATGTATTATTAGATAGGTTCTCCCGTTAAAGGAGAGGTTCTTATACAAAAGTGACCTTTTTAAGGTTGTTAATGCATTATTCCTTTTAACATACATATCCTCAAATTGTATTTTTAAACATTTTATTTATTTTATATAATAATAATTAAATTCACTATAAAATTTGAAATTAATTTTTTTAAAAGTTTGTTAATCCTAAAATGTACGGGTAAAATCACTAGTACGTTTGTCAAACGTAGCAAAGAGTTTAAAAATCTCACAATCGCCATAAAACCTCATGGTGATTGTAAGATTTTCAAACTCTTTGCTACGTTTGACAAATCATATATATATTGTGTATTAATTTGGGTATATATTATAAATTAAATTATAGGTATAATTGGTATATTCTTAAATAAAATTAAATCTAATCGAATGGTATGGAATTGAATTGAACCGAATATAATCGAATCTATAGGAAATATTCACTTCTGTCGGCACTTCGCAAGTGCTACGCTCTAATTTTTTCCATAGCACACTACTTGCTTCCATTTTGATTTCCTGAACTTCGTTTACCGGTAACAGTATCAGTTATGTTTCTAATTTATACGTTTCTTAAGATATCTCGAGATAGAAAAAAGGTATCGACATGCGGTTTTTGCTATCCTATTGCTAATTTGGTCTAATTTTGTAATACAGGATTAAAAGTGCATACTTGTATTTAATATTTTCCAAAGAGAACTAGATTTCTGAAAAAAATAAAATAGCGCCTACTAGTTAGTATACTACTTAATAGGCTGCTTCGAAATTATAACTATTAGATTGACGAAAAAGAGCTGATTTCAACGAGACCAAGTTTGCAAAAACCGATTTAGCAGAACCGGACTTACAGCCATTTTTTCATAACAAGATTCCCACTCACCCCCACCTCTTATTTGCAAAGGCAGACTTAAACTTTTTAAATCAAATATGCGCAGAATGTTATGAAGAATATGACGATCTAATTTCCAGTGCCCTTTCATTAGGCAAATTTTGTAAAATTTTGATTTTTAAATTTTTGGTATTTAGTTACGCCCTCTAGCGGTGGACTTATAATTATTAAAATAATTTCCAGGCTTTTCCCGAGGCAACTTTTGTTATAAAATTTTTTTCCCAAAGCTGTAGCTTAAACGGTTCCTGAGATATCGCCGAGAGCCATTCTTATTGGGACACCCGGTACATTGAAGACCACGCGAGCACAGTCATAGTAGAGGAAAACCAAAAAAACGATGGCTGGACGAAATCAAAGCAAAAATGGGGAGAAACTGGCACCAAATAGCACAAAACAGAGAAGAATGGAGAACTCACGGGGAGATTTTTGTCCAGGAGTGGATGAAAACAAGCTGATGAAAAAGAAGAAGATTATATGTTGTTCTGAAGCTATTTTCTTGTGGCATTTTTACAATTTTAATTTTTACAATGGGAAATAAGCCACAATATTATTAAAAAATGATTTTTTATTAACGTTTCGACGCCCAAATCGGGTGCCATTGTCAAAATACAAAATACTACTAATACAAACAAAAATGTTGTTGCTTAGTAAAAAAATTCTTCTAATAATTTATTTTATTTGTATTTGACTCATTTATATCGGCAAATCAGATACATATGATACATTTTAAAGTAGAAGACTTTAAAATGATATTGCCAATATTTATGAGTTGCGTTCCTGGGACGACTTTACTGAAAGATAGTTCATTCGATTACATGAAATCAACCCCAACTCAAGAATATCCGTCACAAAAAAATTCATAGCATGTGATCTGTCTTTAAAAAGACAACCACATGCAACGGTGACATTAAAATTCTCGCGTTAGAGATCTCATAGTAAATCACGAGGGAAAACCAGGAAAAACCTCGTGATACTATCCCGACATCGTAAGTATTTGGTCTTACATTTAATTTACTCTAAAAATTAATACCAAATTCTAACTTTACTATAATTTTGTTTAAATTATAAATAATATCAATAATACATGGATATATAAGTAATACTAAAATATAAAATATGTACTAACTCGACTATTGACTTACTAATTGTGGTATTTTCTTTCTATTGACTTCCTCTTTCAGTATGGGTATCCACATCCTACTGCATTCCACCGAGGAATTTGCGACACAATTGGTTTCGTTTAGCATAATTAGAGCCGCTTCTTTGATTTTTCTCTTTTTACTATCTGTTTCTTTCAGGACTATACTTGAATCTCTCCACTGAACTCTATGTTCATTATCCCATGCGTGTTGACATATTTGAGATCTATCAAATTCTCTATTTTTAATATAAGATTGATGTTCACTTATTCTAACGTTTAATGGTCTTGATGTTTCACCTATATAAAACTGTTCGCATTCACAAGGTATTTTATAAATACAATTCTTTGTCCTTTCTTGTTCATTGTTAGGTTTAGTTTTAGATAGAATAGATCTCAATGTGTTGGTTGTTTTGAATGTTGTTGAAATGTTGAATTTATTTCCTATTGTTTTAAGTTTCTCGGATAGTCCTTTTATGTATGGTATTGATATTTTCCTCGTATTATTTCTTGTGAATGTTGTAGGATCCCGTTCTATGTTGTTCTGTTCCATTCGATCCAATCTTGACAATTCCTTATTTATAAACGATAAAGGACAATCATTTTTTAATAAAACAGGTGTTAAGAATTGTTTTTCTTCTAAAAATGAATTTTCGTTAGAACAAGTAATTTTGGCTCTATCATATAAGGATTTTATGATTCCCTTTTTAACGTTGATGTTGTGATTTGATTTGTAATTGAGATATCTGTTAGTATGTGTTGGTTTTCTATACACTTGAGTCTCATATCCAGTATCCTTCTTTGAGACTAAAACATCGAGAAAAGGCAGGGTGTTATTATATTCCTTTTCCATTGTAAATGTTATTGTCTCTTCTTGATCGTTTATAATATTCAGGAATGTATCCAACAATTCTGATCTATGAGGCCATATTGAAAACACATCATCTACATATCTCCACCATACAGTGGGTTTTAAATTTTGTTTAGAAATGATATTAGTTTCGAAATCCTCCATAAATATATTAGCCAATAATGGAGATAAAGAGGAGCCCATTGCTAGACCAAAATTTTGTTTATAAAATTCATTATTTAGTTGAAAATAGGTATTATTAGTACATAATGTCAATAACTCCATTATAGCTGATACATTTAGTTTTGTCCTAGTTGTCAATGTATCATCATTCTCTAATTTCGTTTTGATTATGTTTAAAGTTTTATCTAATGGCACATTTGTAAATAAACTGTTTATGTCAAAACTTACTAAAATATTATTTGGATTAAACTCCATAGTTGATAATTTGTTTAAAAAATGTTTTGTATTTTTTATAAATGTGTCATCATTATTAGCAAATGGTTTTATAATGTTTAATAAAAATTTTGATAGTTCACTAGAAGGAGAACTGATGGTACTACAAATGGGTTTAAGTGGTATGTTCGCTTTATGAATTTTCGGCACTCCATAAAAATGTGGTACAACGGCACCCGATTTGGGCGTCGAAACGTTAATAAAAAATCATTTTTTAATAATATTGTGGCTTATTTCCCATTGTAAAAATTAAAAAAGAAGATTATAGTTCTACGAAAACTAAAACGGTGGTCTTTTTTCGTTTCTGTATTTTAATTATCGTCTTCTGAAAAAAATGACCCGATTTTCATTGAAAAGTTCCGGATTTCGGCTACATATTGGTTTTCAGCCTTGTCCCGGATTCAACTGAATCGGAGTTGGTAATTCAACTGAATTACCTACATATTACAGATAACACAGTGTTTCCTGCGAAATATTCTGTTAAGTCAATAAACCCAATAAAAAAATGCAATAATATATTTTTAATTTGTTCGAAACTTCGAACAAGAAGTGTCTGTATCTGTCAGGTGGCGAGCGTACGTCATATTATGTCTGCTGCATTTGTGTAGTGGTTAATGCAAATTTCAATTAAACAATTAATCTTGTCGTTGTCTGGCAACTTAATGTGTTGAACTTTGTGCTATAAACTGATTAAGACGAAAATTAACTCCATTTACGTTTATTTTGAAGGCTAAGCGTGTAGGCATACCTCAGACTAGATTGTGTTCTAACATAATTATTGTAAGGAGGCAATTTCATATTTCTAACAAGCTGTAATCTCCAAACAAACATTTGCTTCGTTTACGAGGACTATACTAAATTATTTTCTTCTTCCTATTTTATAAATAGACTCATGCCTGTTTTACTTCGGTTTTTAGCCTCAATTCACTTTGTCTGACCATCTTTTTCTCGGTCGTCCCAATGATCTTCTTCCATTTGGAGATTTGTCTCTTGCTATTCGTACTATTCTATTTTCTGTCATTCTTTCTATGTGTTGATTCCACTCTATTTTCTTCTTTTGGTCCACATGTTTATTTCCTCTATACCACATCTCGCTCGTATTTCCTCACTTGTTACTCTGTCTTTTAGAGTTTGGTTTGCTATTTTTCATTTCTATTGTTTCCAACAGTCTTTGTGTTTTCGCCGTACCTGCTGTTGTTTCCGCTGTGTATGTCATTATAGGTTGATTTATATATCCTGGTTTTTGTATATTTATACAGGGTGTAACAAAAATACAGGTCATAACTTAAATCACATATTCTGGGACCAAAAATAGTTCGAATGAACCTAACTTACCTTAGTACAAATATGCACATAAAAAAAGTTATAGCCCTTTGAAGTTACAAAATGAAAATCGATTTTTTCGAATATATCGAAAACTATTAGAGATTTTTTATTGAAAATGGATATGCGGCATTCTTATGGCAGGAGCATCTTAAAGAAAAATTATAGTGGAATTTGTGCTCCCCATAAAAATTTTATGGGGGTTTTGTTCCCTTAAACCCCCCCCAAACTTTTCTGTACGTTCCAATTAAATTATTATTGTGGTACCATTAGTTAAAATCAATATTTGTAAAACTTTTTTGGCTCTCAGTATTTTTTCGACAAGGCAGTTTTTATCGAGTTGTGGCTTCTTTTTTAATATGTTTACATAAAAATTGTATGGGGCTTTTGTTCCTTTAAACCTCCCAAATGTTTGTGTACGCTCCAATTAGACTATTACTGCGATACCATTAGTTAAACAAAATGTTATTAAAACTTTTTTGCCTCTTTGTATTTTTTCGAGAAGGCAACTTTTATCGAGATATGGCTTCTTTTTTAATACGGTTCAAAATATACCTAAAAATGTAAATCATACATATAAATTTTCATATTATTACCAAGTCTCCATAATCGTACTTAACCATATACAAATATGTGGTGGATTTGACAAATATTCAAAATATCTCGATAAAAACTGACTTTTCGAAAAAGTACTAAGAGCCAAAAAAGTTTTAAAAATAATGTGTTTAAGTAATGGTTCTACAATAGTAATTTAATTGGAACGTACACAAAAGTTTGGGGGGGTTTAAAGGAACTAAACCCCCATAAATTTTTTATAGGGTGTCCAAATTTCACTATAATTTTTTTTGAGATGCTACTGTCATAAGAATGCCATATGTCCATTTTCAATAAAAAATCTTTAATAGTTTTCGATACATTGGAAAAAATCGATTTTCATTTTGTAACTTCAAAGGGTTGTAACTTTCTTTATATGCACATTTGTACTAATAGTCCTGTCGCCAGGGGGGGTACAACGGCCTCCTGTATTCAGATGGACTTACCCAAGTTTTTTTTATGCATTTTGACCTGTAGAACACGAATTTTTTGGGTAACAGTTGATCCGGATGTCGATAAGATTGTTATAAACCAAGAAGTTGAGGAATCACATAACAGCGATTTCTCGCAAAACAAAACATTTTTTTGTATTTTTTGGGCCATTCTAACCAAAAAATATTCCTACAATTTTTTTCGTAGGATGCATAGTTTTCGAGATAAATGCGGTTGAACTTTCAAAAAATCGAAAAATTGGAATTTTTGAACCCGAATAACTTTTGATTAAAAAATAAAATAGCTCTGCTTACCGCATTTGAAAGTTCAAGTCAAATTATATCGGTTTTAATTATTTGTTTTGCTAAAAATTTATTATTTTATTGTTAAAAAAAGCTATAAACACCTAGTGCTTGAGTGATGTTTTCAATGATTTCTCATTTAAAATCAAACTAGTAGGTAGAAGAGGTAAAAGTGCAAGCGGGGCTATTTCTACGTGGCATGCATTAAAACGCATGTATTAGGCACGGGAAACACTATGTGTTTATACCTTTTTTTAACATCAAAAAATAAATTTTTAGCAATGCAAATATTCAAAACAGATATAATTTGACTCAAACTTTTAAAGGCGGTAAGCAGAATTGCTATTTTATTTTTTATTCAAAGGTTATTCGGGTTCAAAAATTGCAATGTTTCGATTTTTTGAAAGTTCAACTGCGTTTATCTCGAAAACTATGCATTCTACGAAAAAACTTTTGTAGGAACATTTTTTGGTTAGAATGACCCAAAAAATACAAAAAAATGTTTTGTTTTGCGAGAAATCGCTGTTATGTAATTCCTCAACTTCTTTGTTTATAACAATCTTATCGACATCCGGATCAACTGTTACCCAAAAAATTCGTGTTCTACGGGCCAAAATACATAAAAAAAACTTCAAAGTCAATACTTATCGATTTATTTGCGATTGAATATGTTCATGTTTAACAAAAATAAACACATGTTTTTGGACGGTTTTTCGGAGATAACTCAAAAAGTAAGTATTTTATTGAACAAAATATTCTTATCAAAAATATAGCTTATAAAAAATTGAAAAAAATGGTGTACGCATGAGGTCTGTAGACCTAGTAGAAGCAGAGTTGTAGCTAATGAAAAGTAGGTTCTTCTTCGTCAAATTCCAAATCGAATATTTCAATGTGAAATGACCCAAAAACGGAGCACTTTTCGGGGAAAATTCATTTCAACTTTTTTAAAGTGTTTAAAGAAAAGGTTTATTTTTGTTTTAAAAAAAACTTTTAACATTAAAAGTAAGTGAGCTACGCTCAAAATATTGTTGGTCCCTTTTATTTTCTGGTAAAAAAAAATCGCGAAAATCGCCCCCTAATTAGCATCACAAATAAATTTTATCATTACCACCTGACAAGTTACTTTGCTTATGTATTATTTATATGATCTGTAAGTTTCATCGGTTCAAAGTGCTTATTTTTGAAAAAGCTGTAGTTAAAATGGCTTGAACGAATAACTAATCAAGAGTTTAGGCAAATTTTGAACAGCCATAGCATAACCAATTTTAGTCTAACAAGAAAACAAAAAATCAAAAATATTCAGAAAAGCAAAACGAACATTTTATTACTGTTTGAGATTTTTGGTAAGTATTACTAATAATTTTTAAGTTAATTCCATAAAAATTTCCATTTTTTTTTCAAAATTAAAAACAAAATGTTTTATATTTTAAACCCATTTTTTTTTTCAAAAATGAGCACTTTGAACCAATGAAACTTATAGATAAACATAAGTAAAGTAACTTGTGAAGCAGTAACCATTAATTTTATTTGGGAAGCTAATTAGGGGGTGATTTTCGCGATTTCTTTAACAAAAAATAAAAAAGACCAGCAATATTTTGAGCGTAATTCACTTACTTTTAATGTTAAAAGTTAAAAAAAAACAAAAATAAACCTTTTTTAAACACTTTAAAAAAGTTGTAATGAATTTTCCCCGAAAAGAGCTCCGTTTTTAAGAAGTTATTATAAATACTTATTTTTTGAGTTATCTGCGAAAAACCGTCCAAAAACATGTTTTTTTTAAAATGAACATATTCACTCGCAAATAACTCGGTGAAAAAACGCTATAGAACAAAAGTTGCTTAGAATTAGTCATTTTATACAATTTCGGACTTATTTTGAAAGTATATTTTTTCACCCCCGAGAAAATATTTTTCATCCCGTATTTTCCAATTTTTGTAAAATGGAGGAGATGTAGAATTGTAAACTTTTTCTTATATAATAATAGACAATTTCAACTACCTATTCCCAAATGTTCATCCTTCCTTTATTTTTTTTGGAAGTTTTCGTAAAATTTTGTGTTTCCTGATCGGGCAGAAGCCCGGGTAGCAGTGACAAATTTTTTTGCGTCTTTTTTGAAGTCAAAATATTGACATTTTCGGGAAAAACCAGCTTTAGACAAGGCGAAAACGGCGGGTTCTTTGGAGAAAATACTCCCATGAGATTTTTTTGTATAATCACATTCGTGAGACATTCCAGAATAAGATTCAAGAAGTCGCCCACGCGAAAAGTGGTCCAATTATTTTAACAATTTTTTTTAATAAAATTGCAAAAATCAATATTTTTAGCCCAATGTAGGTATTAAATTTTTTTTTAGGTTTTTTGGACTATTCTGGATAAAAAAAGGTCTCTTATAATTGTTCTCTAAAGTTGATAGTTTTCGAGGTAAAAGCATTTTAAAATTGAAAAAAACGAAAAATGGCGATTTTCAAGGCTTAGTAACTCGGTTAAAAGCTATAACTATGATAGTCAGAAAGTGACTTAATCAAATTTTAAAGCCCCTCCTACAAGATCCTGAAGAAATTTTTGTCATTATTTGATTACTAAGTTGTTATTTTTAAGTAATAATAATGAGCGACATGCACGTTTTAGGCGGCCGTCCATGATGAGTGCAAAAGAGATGCCAGTCAGGCAGTCCAATGGCGAATCTCACTCGCACTCACATTTGCAGCCGCGTCAATACGATCTTACCGCTCATTATTAATAAATAAAAATAACAGCTTAGTAATAAATTAATGACACAAATTTCTTCAGGATCATGAACGGGGGCTTTAAATTTTGATTTAGTCACTTTCTGACTTTCATAATAATAATCTTTAACCGAGTTATTAAACTTAAAACTGGCCATTTTCGCGTTTTTCAAATTTTAAATTGCCTTTAACTCAAACACGATCAAATTTAGAAAAAAATTTCAAGAGACCCTTTCTGTCCAGAATGGTCCGAAAAATCTAAAAAAAAAAACTGTCCGGGCCGAAAATATTGATTTTTGCAATTTGATTAAAAAAATAGTTCAAAAAAATAGGACCACATTTCGCGTGGGCGACTTCTTGAACCTTATTTTGGGGTGTCTCACGAATGTGATTATGCAAAAAAATCTCATGGGAATATTTCTTCCAACGAACCCGCTGTTTTCGCTTTGTCTATTTGTTCATCTCGTTTTTAGGGATCAAATCCTTGTCCACTGAACTAATGATATCTAAGTTTAATCTTATCACCACTTTTTACCTAATTGTTCTAGAATAACGTCTGTCTTTTTTTTAATTCGTAAAGAGTCTTCACCTTTTATACACGTTTGTTAAGCACTACACTTCCCCTCTTGAAGAGCAACCATAAAAGTGTAAGTTGGTTTTTACGAAAGTTATAAACAATTATCGATTTTGTCTTATTTTGATGTTTTTGGAACAACAAATTTCTTTATAATACGTCATTTTCAACGTTTTTCTATTTCCTAACAGATAAAATGTTTATATTTAGGTATAAATAGATTTCTTAATGGTAAGCGAAAATTCTAAAAAATCGCATTTTTCTCACTAAGTTGTTGATAATTAAAAAACCACGCTGAAATTTCTGCAGAAAACATATAGGTTTGTTTAATATAAGTATTTATATTATCGGAAAAACTCGTCAAATATCTGGTTATTGGGAAAACCTATTAGCCTGGACTAGTTTGTCACTTTTTCATGTTAATACATAATATGTACAGGGTGAGGCAGATAACTGGCCTATTAGAAATATCTCGAGAACTAAAAGCAACAGAATCATGAAATTTGGAATACAGGGGTTTTGAAGGATGATCTATTAAATGAAAATATTTTCATCTCTTTGCAACTTCCGGTTATACCGCTTCCTATTCGCTGCTTATAACTTCGTTTTTTTTAATGGGACACCCTGTATATTTTTACATTTTTGGATTCTCTTCGATGTCTTCTTTCTTAAAATATGAGGATTTGTAATGTTATACAGGGTATTTTAAAAGATAATTACGTTTGTTTATTAATTTCGTAGCAATATTCACACCCTGTAGAATTGTAGTAGTTTGACAACTAAAACTCTACTTACGTTCAAATGATTTTTAATATAGTCTACTATTGTTAAGAATCATTAGTATAGCTAAATTTTTAATTTTAGTATACAGGGTTGGTCGAAACTCGGAATGAGTATTTTCTGAGTTTTCTTAAATGGAACACCCTGTATTTTAGTATTGTAATGAAATGATATTTTATGGTACTTTTTTATTTCTTAAGCATTCCCTATACCTAACTGCTTTAATTTGTGCTTAATTGTTAGTCGCACCAACAATCTTAACTACGTAGCTATTTTGATAGCTAAACCATTATTGGTAATTTTAAGGATCGGTCTGGATTAATATGTATTTATTTCTGAAAAATTGTTTGTGATTGAATATTTTCATGGCCAACCTAATAAAATTTTACGTATTTTTTGTTGCAATTAATGTTTAGCTTGAATCACCAATAACTCACAAATTAAAGCAGTTAGGTATAGGGAATACTTATAAAATAAAAAAGTACTATGAAATATCATTTCATTACAATACTAAAATACAGGGTGTTCTATTTAAGAAAACTCAGAAAATATTCATTCCGAGTTTCGACCAACCCTGTATACTAATATTTCAAAATTAGCTATACTAATGATTCTTAACGATAATAGACTATGTTAAAAATCACTTGAACGTAAGCAGAGTTTTTAATGTCAAACTATTACAATTCTACAGGGTGTGAATGTTGCTACGAAATTAATAAAAAAACGAAAATATCTTTTAAAATACCCTGTATAATATTACAAAATCTCATATTTTAAGAAAGAAGATATTGAGGAGAATCCAAAAATGTAAAAATATACAGGGTGTTCCATTTAAAAAAACCAAGTTATAAGCAACTTCCGGTATAACCGGAAGTTGCAAAGAGATGAAAATATTTTCATTTAATAGATCATCCCTCAAAACTCCTTCATTCCAATTTTCATGATTCTGTTGCATTTAGTTCTCGAGATATTTCTAATAGGCCAGTTATCTGCCTCACCCTATATACTATACTAACAAATATTTAATCCCAATGAAGATATGTGGATTAATTACCAATTTGGTTCATACAGTAATACAAATACAAGGGAGATTCCATGAGTCCTCGATTGTTCAACCTGATCATGGATGAAATAATAAAAAAAGTAAGAACAAAAAAAGGATACCAAATGGGAGAAAAACAACTTAAAATAATCTGCTATGCAGACGACGCAATCCTAATCTCTCAAAGTGAAGATGATTTACAACATATGCTGCACCAATTTAATATAACCGCTAGAAAATTTAACATGTTAATTTCCCCAAAAAAAAATAAATGCATGGTTATAACAGCAAATCTAATAAGGTGTAAATTAGAGCTGGAGGGTCAAATAATAGAACAAGTCATGGAGTTTAAATATCTAGGCATCACACTATCCAGCTATGGAAAGCTCGAAACAAAAGTAGAAGATCAGGTGAATAAAGCAAACAGAACCGCAGGTTACCTGAATAAAACAATATGGAGAAATAAAAACATCGGAAAAGAAATGAATGGCAGAATTTACAAAACAGTCATCAGACCAATAATGACATAAGCGGCAGAAACACGACCTGATACAGAAAGGACAAAAAGGATGCTAGAAACAGCAGAGATGAAAACGCTTCAAAAAATCGATGGTGTATGCCAGTATATGGGATGATATATATAGTCGAGGAAATTAAGCATTTTGGATCGCAATTTTTTCGTCCAGCATGGATTTACTTGAAATTTTTACAGAACGTAGGGAATAGTCCAAGGATCATTTTCTATATCATGCCGCTGTACGCTAAAACCTTGGGGGTGGTTGCCACCCCATCTCGGGGGGCGGGAATTTTTTTATTACATTTTAACTATGTAAATCGATGTAAAAAATAATTATAAGAAAAAAATGTTTTTTACATTTTCTTCGTAAAACTAATATTTTTCGAGTTATTCGCGCTTGAAAGTAACAGTTTTTCGATGAAAAAATCGACTTTTTTAGAGGGTTTTTTGAGAATACCTCGAAAAATATGCACTTAATCAAAAAAACTGTAGATATCAAAATTGTATCTTTTAGTGACAAAAACCAAATTTTTTTTCTGTAATATCGCTAAGACCAATACAAACCGAGATATGGCATGTTAAAAGTTAGCTTTTTTCGTCAAATGCATAATTTGAAATATTCAAAGTAAAATAACGGAAAAACTTTGCATTTTCCGAGGAAAACTTTAATAATATTTTTTCAAGTATACAGTTAGGCCTTTCAAAAAAAATAATAAAAAGTTTCTAGTCTGAAAATTAAGCGACTTATGATCAAAAAAAGGTCGGTATCTGCTTTTCTCTATGAAAAAATCAGTGCAAGCAACCCCCTAACTACCCTCCCGATTAAAAACTGGTCTTCACCTTTCTGTAATAATTCCTTTTATATTTGTATTATCAATACACCTAAGAAGTTTGACCTATTTAAAAGGCCTAATTCTAGAAAAATTGGAGTTTAAAGAAAAATTAATTTTTTGGAATTTCTCATTTTTCACCTTTTACTTTCAAAATATCTCCGAAAATACTGGAGATACGAAAAAAATGATAGATTACTAAATTGTAGCTTCTTTAATAACTAAAATTTTCTTGGGCATAGATTTTCATTACAGTGAACAGTTAGCGAGATATAGCTGTTTAAAACATCTATTTACGAGCAAAAACCCTCTTATTCGAACCCTTTAAACCCACCCTAATTAAAAACTGAGGGTACTTACGGAATCTAGTTTACACAGTCTTATAACTCTTCAAAAATCATACAAAGCCATTTTTGAAAAAACTTTTCACCGCCAAAAAAAAATGAAGGAGCTATGTTTATAAAACAATTTTTTTTTTCGAAAAATTCGTATAGTCCGCTTATGGATAATTTTCAATGTATGTATAATACCACAGAACCGGTTCGTATACTGAAGGATGACTAAAAAACTAATTGTATTTGTATTTGTACATATTTGTAAATTCGTATTTTTGTGTAAATAAATGTTTTTGTAATTCTTTAATTCTACTTTTTTTCTGTATAGACCTATTAAAATATCTACTTATAGAAACTGTAATGTTATTAAGGGTGATTTTTAAGGGTTGAAATATTATAATATTATATCCTAAAGTATAAAACAATCATTATTTAACCAATCAAAACCAAATTTTACTCATATTAAAGTTTACAATGTTTTTATATAATTTTTGACAATAAGGAGTAGTTTACACCCCTAAAAATAATCAACGCCCTTAAGCATGATATAGAATATGGAGTACAGGGTGAGATGATCCTAATCCCAAATTTGTATGTAAATCGATGCAAGCCGAAATTATTCTTTTAGGATAAGTAATTTTTTTATGTATAGCTCCAACAAGGGTGGTTTTAAGGGTTGAAATATTATGGTAGTATATCTTAAAGCATAAAACATTCATTATGTAACTAATAAGAACCAAATGTTGACAATATTAAAGTTTAAAATGTTATTTTATAATTTTTTACAATTCGGGATAGTTTTCACCCTTACAAAACCAAAAGCGTACAACGGCTCAATATAGAAAATGAACTAGAAGGTGTAATGAGCCTAATCCCAAATTTTTGTACAAATCGATGCTGGACGAAAAAATTGCGAGGTTTTGCCATTTTTTCAGCTTCATTTCCTCGACTAATATGGGATAGAGCTAGAAGTGCATATATACGACGGAGATGCAAGTTGGACAACATTACTAATTGGGTGAAAAACAGAAGAGTAGAATGGAACGACCACATAAGCCGAATGACAACAAATAGAGTAGTAAGGACGGCGAAAGACTGTTCCCCAATAGGAAGACGATCAGTGGGAAGACCACGAAATAGATGGAATGACAACTTACTGGAGACACATTGAAAAACAGACATTCATGTCTACACAAAAAGAAGAAGAAGAAGAAGAAGAAGAAGAAGAAGAAGAAGAAGAAGAAGAAGAAGAAGAAGAAGAAGAAGAAGAAGTAATAGAAATTGCCGTTGAATAATGACTTAATGTTATCTTACGGATTCAAAATTATTAAAAAAAAATCAGCTAAACTATTTCTTTCGTATATGTAACAGGAAATGCTTGAAATCTTTTTTTAAAAGTCTATTTTAGCTTTTTTAAGAACTTGCTTTAATTTGGTGATGGCATCCATTCTTAGGAAATAAGACAAAAATAGAACAAAAATGTCGACTTAATTTTTAATTTCAAAATTAAAGATATACAAGTTGGGATTCAAATACTATTATCCCAAATTTTACCAAAGGATATTTGCAAGATAAGAACTATCCTTGATTAAAATGTAGTTTATATCTATTAATGAAAGACGAAAACCAAAAAAAAATTACTTTTTTTACTCAAAACCCACAATCAGATAACATTTCGCACCAGATCACTTGTACAGTGTTTTATTAGTAATCTTTATATTTATTGTAGTTTATTCAACCGATATGCTGAGCTTATTTCTCTTGCATCCCTGAGATGTTTTCCATCTTTTGCGTTATTTTGCCGGATACAAGCGCACTCATTACTGTATACAGTGAAACGCAGCTAATAACCGGCAAAATAACGCAAAAGATGGAAAACATAATACATTGCGAAACAAAAAGAGATAAAACTAGTGGAGGTGGAAATGATCGTTATAAACGTCTAATTTAACATTACATTCCATAGTTTTTCCACCTTTAGACGTATCAGAGGAGTATGACAACTGTCACTGTGACAGTAGAATTTTATAAAATACTCCTGTCACGGACGTCTAAAGGTGGGAAACTAGGTAATGCAATGTTAATTTAGACGTTTATAACGATCATTTCCACCTCCACTAGTTTCATCTCTTTTTGTTTGGCAATGTATTATGTTTTCCATCTTTTGCGTTATTTTGCCGGTTATTAACGCGCTCATCACTATATAATATGTGTTCTAGCCAGAGATTTAAACAATCTGGCATTGTACAAGACAAATCAAACATGAAGGTTTTGAATTCAAGCGGATCAATATATGCACATATTTAAGCGACTATGGGGGTTCTAAAAACCCTATGGTTAATGAACAAGAGGCTTACTTACGTAATCGGGGTTGCTTAATCGAAATTAATATTCAAAATCTCATAGTGAAACAGTGCACATCTAATTACTTTTTATTATTATTAATATTAGTCCTGTCGCCAGGGGGGGTACAACGGCCTCCTTAATTCAGATGGACTTACCCAAGTTTTTTTTATGTATTTTGACCCGTAGAATACGAATTTTTTGGGTAACAGTCGATCCGGATGTCGATAAGATTGTTATAAACAAAGAACTTGAGGAATTGCATAACAGCGATTTTTCGCAAAACAAAACATTTTTTTGTATTTTTTGGGTGATTCTCAGAAAAAAATGATCTTACAAGTTTTTTCGTACGATGCATAGTTTTCGAGATAAACGCGGTTAAATTTTCAAAAAATCGAAAAAGTGCAATTTTTGAACCCGAATAACTTTTGATTAAAAAACAAAATAGCAATTCTGCTTGCTGCATTTGAAAGTTCAAAACAAAATCCATCGATTTTGATTATTTGCATTGCTAAAAATTAAGTTTTTATTTGTTAAAAAAGCCATAAACACATAGTGTTTCCCGTGCCCAATGCATGCGTTTTAATGTACGTAATCTACGTAGAAATTGTCTGTATGCTCGCCTACTCGTTGGATTTCAAATGAGAAATGCATTGAAAACATCATTCAATTACTATGTGTTTACAGCTTTGTTTAACAATAAAAAAAATTAATTTTTAGCAATGAAAGTAATCAAAACCGATAGAATTTGACTTGAATTTTCAAATGCGGTAAGCAGAATTCCTATTTTATTTTTCAATCAAAAGTTATTCGGGTTCAAAAATTGCAATTTTTCGATTTTTTGAAAGTTCAACCGCGTTTATGTCGAAAACTATGCATCCTACGAAAAAACTTGTAAAAACATTTTTGCTTAGAATGACCCAAAAAATACAAAAAAATGTTTTGTTTTGCGAAAAATCGCTGTTGTGTGATTCCTCAAGTTCTTTGTTTATAACAATCTTATCGACATCCGGATCGACTGTTACCCAAAAAATTCGTGTTCTACGGGTCAAAATACATAAAAAAAACTTGGGTAAGTCCATCTGAATTAAGGAGGCCGTTGTACCCCTACTGGCGACAGGACTATACAGGGTGTAACAAAAATACAGGTCATAAATTAAACCACATATTTTGGGACCAAAAATAGTTCGAATGAACCTAACTTACCTTAGTACAAATATGCACACAAAAAAAGTTACAGCCCTTTGAAGTTACAAAATGAAAATCGATTTTTTCGAATATGTCGAAAACTATTAGAGATTTTTTGTTGAAAATGGACATGTGGCATTCTTATGGCAAGAACATCTTAAAGAAAAATTATAGTGAAATTTGTGCACCCCATAAAAATTTTATGGGGGTTTTGTTCCCTTAAAGCCCCCCAAACTTTTGTGTCCGTTTCAAATAAATTATTATTCTGGTGCCATTAGTTCAATTAAATATTTTTAAAACTTTTTTGCCTCTTAGTATTTTTTTTGGTAAGGCAGTTTTTATCGAGTTGCGGCTTCTTTTTTAACATGTTTACATAAAAATTTTATGAGGGTTTTGTTCCTTTAAACCCCCCAAATGTTTGTATACGTTCCAATTAAACTATTACTGCGGTACCATTAGTTAAACACAGTGTTTTTAAAACTTTTTTGCCTCTTTGTATTTTTTTGATGAAGCATCTTTTATCGAGATGTGGCTTCTTTTTTAATATGGTTCAAAATATACCTAAAAATGTAAATCATAAATAAATTTTCATATTATTACCAAGTCTCCATAATCGTACTTTACCATATACAAATATGTGGTGGATTTGACAAGTATTCAAATATCTCGATAAAAATTGACTTTTGGAAAAAGTACTAAGAGACAAAAAAGTTTTTAATAACTTGTGTTTAACTAATGGCGCTACAATAATAATTAAATTGAAACGTACACAAAAGTTTGGGGGGGTTTAAAGGAAACAAACCCCATAAATTTTTTATGGGGTGTCCAAATTTCATTATAATTTTTTCCTAAAATAATACTGCCATAACAATACCACATGTCCATTTTTAATAAAAAATCTCTAATAGTTTTCGATATATTGAAAAAAATCGATTTTCATTTTGTAACTTCAAAGGGCTGTAACTTTTTTTCCGTGCACTAAGGTAAGTTAGGTTCGCCCTGTATATCTGATGTTACTTGTAGTCAAAATAATGAAGCTTAAAATAGGACAAAACCTAGCAATTTTTACAGAATGGATCGATTTGCTTGAAAATTTGAGAATAAGTAGTGGTTAGTCCAAGGATCAAAATCTATATGATGCCGAAAGGCGCTTTTACCATGGGGGTGGTGGCCACCCCATCTCGGGGGTGGAAATTTTTTATTTTATTTTGACCGACAAAGTTGGTAAAAATATTCATTCTAAGTAAAACACGTTTTATGCATTTTTTTGATAAAATTAATAGTTTTCTATTTATTCGCTAATTCGAAAGTGTTAGTTTTATATCGAAAAAATCAATGTTTTTAATCAGTTTTCTGCTAATAACTCAAAAAGTTTTCGTTTTATCAAAACAACTTTGCTTAACAAAAATGAACCTTTTGAAAAAAAAACAAAATCGTGTTTTTTATTTTCTTTAAGACCAATAGTAATCGAGCTATACTTTATTATATGTTAGCTCTTCTTCGTCAAATGGTAAATATTGTAGTTTCAAAAGTCAAAAGTAGGGAAAACTATGCATTTTTCGAGGATAACTTGTTTAAACTAATTTAAAGTATTTAAAAATGTCTATCTCCAGAAATAAAAAAATAGTCTCTAGCTCAAAAATTAAATGACTTATAATAAAAAGAATGTCAGTCACTATTTTTTTCAGCGAAAAAGTGATCGGAAACTTCTCCCTACTCTCCACCCTAATTAAAATTAGTCATTGACATTATTTGGTCTTCTTTATTCATGTATTATTAATAGGTTCTAGAGATTTGACCGGCTTAGAAATTAGTTTAAAAAAAATGAAGTTAAAAGCGAATAACGAATTTTTGTAGTTTGGTAAAAATGCCCATTTCTTCAGAATAAAAGGATTGGCATCAGAGATTCGAAAAAATATTTAAATATAAAATTGTAACTTATTTAATTCCTAAGAACTTAGTTTGCAAAAATTTTTCTGCAGCAAACATTGAGTGAGCTATTGACAATTAAAACTTGTAATAACACGCAAAAACCACCTTTACCAATCCTTTCAAAGTCACCTCTGTTTGCGACTGACGATTTTAAAAGGATTTAATATTAATAGTCTTATACCTAGATCTTGTAAAAACCTACAAAATTATTTTTTAACAAACTTTCTAGGATAAAAAATAAAAAAGTTAAGGTTAAAAAATCAATATATTTTTTTGAAAAAGAAAGGAGAAATCCAATTGGAAGCATAATAATGTAAATTAGCGGTGTTTTTAGTTACTGGCTTTATTCATTTTTATTTATTTATGTAATTATTAATAGATTCCAGAAGTTTGACTGGCTAGACATATTAGTTTTTAAAAAATAGAAGTAGAAGCGAATAACGAATAGAAAGATTAGCATCAGAGATACGAAATAATGTTTAAATATGAAATTGTAGGTTATTTAATTTCCAACAACGTGGTTTAAAAAAAAAAAATTCTACGGCAAAAATTGAGTGAATCGTAAATGAGTACATAATATATCGAAAAACATTGATTTTTTCGATATAAAACTAACACTTTTGATAGCGAATAAATCTAAAACTATTAATTTTATCAAAAAAAAGTATTGAACATTTTTGCTTAAAATGAATGTTTTTATCAACTTTTGCGGTCAATAAAAAATTTCCACCTCCGAGATGGGGTGGTAACCACCCCCATGGTAAAATCACCTTTCGGTATCATATAGATTTTGATCCTTGGACTGACTATCCACTACTTATTCTCAAATTTTCAAGCAAATCGATCCATTCTGTAAAAATTGCGAGGTGAAAAACTTCGGTTCCTGGACTATTGACATCTTTATGCAGTCTAGTTAAACATGTTTAACCACGCGAAAAATAAGAAGTTGTTTGTTTGTTTATCAACTTATCATCATAGTCATTAACATCTTAGTAGATGTGTTGTGGTTCATAATTGGGCTTCAGCAGCTCGGACAGTTTGATTGATAATATTTCTCCACTGGTCGCGGTCATCAGTTACATGTATTGCCTCAGTATACTGTTTGTTAAGAAGCTTTTTAGTAATGTCCGCCCATCGCTGTGGAGATCTTCCGCGTTGGCGTTGAGTCTGAGGCCTTCCTTGGACCACCAACCGCTCCATTTTGTGATCACTCCGATGGATATGACCAAAGAACTTTAAAATTCTAGAGTAAACGGTACTGGAGAGACGCTGATCCGGTTTAATTTCATCCAGAACCGAGACATTTGTACGGCGAGCCGTCCATGGAATTCGAAGCAGGCAAATTCATTTCAAATTTCATACATTTCAAAGGCGTCTATACGTCGTCTATCTGATTCTTTGACTGTCCATGTCTCGCATGCATAGTAAAATATGGAAAAGACCAGAGTTGAAACGAGTCTCTTTTTGTTTGTCATAGTAATGTGACGATCACGCCAGACCCCGTTTAGTTCACTCATTGCTGCTCTTGCTAGTTGAATGCGTCTTCTAATTTCGGGTTCACAACTGCCTGTGTTGTTAACTAGAGCTCCAAGATATATCATAGATGAGACTACCTCGCATCCCGCAATAGTTTGGGTTTCAGGAAACTGTTATTGGCGATCAATAACCATGATTTTGGTTTTGTTGTAGTTAACCATGAGTCCAAATTTAGCACTTTCTTCCTCGAGTTTTTTTAATAATTCAATAATTTCTTCTGCAGTAGAGGCTAGAAGTGTAGTGTCGTCTGCGAAACGCAAGTTAGATATCTTAACACCACCTAGGTTTACTCCTCCCTCCCAACCATCCAAGACTCTGCGCATTATGAACTCCGAATAGATGTTAAATAATAAGGGAGATAAAACGCATCCTTATACTCCCTTCTCCAAAGTGCATTTGTCAGACAGGTATCCGTCCATTCGAATATATGCCAGGTTATCTTGGTACAGTTTGCTAATAAGGTGAGTCAAGTGTTTAGGTACACCCATTGTCGTCAATATGTTCCATAGTTTGTCCCATCTAACATTATCAAAGGCCTTTGTATAATCGACGAAACATATAAATATCGGGATCTGGTATTTTCTGGCTTTTTCTATGATGTTTCTTACATTAAGGATTTGTTCTCTAGTACCTCTGCCCTTTACAAATCCAGCCTGCTCAGGTGCTATTTGCCAACTTATGAAGTTTTCTAGACGCCGTTGCAGTATGTAGAGGATCACCTTACTGGCGTGTGATATTAGAGCTAATAGCCTGTAGTTGTTACAATTATTTGTTGAACCTTTCTTATGAAGAGGTATGATTATGGTCTTTCTCCAATCCTCAGGCCAAACGCCTGTGTGCCATATTTCATTACACAATCGATGTAATATTTTCACTCCACATTCCGAAAGATGCTTCAAGACGTCTGCAGTAATGAGATCATATCCTGCTGCTTTGTTTAACTTAAGTCTTTTTAAAGCGAATTCCACCTCGGAAAAAAGTATGTCAGGTTCAGATTCAAAACTAGTGTGGTGTGTCTCTGTTGAAGGAGAATGGAAAGTGGAGGTCTGGCAGTCAGGTACAAACGGGGTGTCCGCTGGCATCTGGTCCGTATTGCATTATAAAGACTTACAATACGCCCTCCAAACATCAATAACCTTGTCCAAATCCGTCTGTACATTACCTTCATCATCTTTGATAGACCAAGATTTCTGTTTGAATTTACGTGTGAGTAGTCTGACTTTATCAAAGAGTTCTTTGGTGTTATTTGTGTCGGCATGTAGTTGAATTTCTCTGCAGATTTTCTCTATATGCTTGTTTTTGTCTCGTCTACAAGCAGCCTGAATAGCTCTAGATAGCTGTCGGTACTGGGAATTCCTGAGAGGGTTCTCGATTCCAGCAATTTTAAGTTTTCTACGTTCTTCAACGAGGTCAAAAGTATCTGCAGACATCCACACTTTTTTTGGTCCGGTTGAGACGGCATTAGACTGTGCCTCGCAGTCAGCCAAGGTCTGTATCAAGGTTTATCAACTACACTTTGTCAAATACTGAAAATTGATTTCTAGTTGTTTTCATTTTCGCTGAAACATATTTTTATCAAAACTTTACGGGTTGTGGTAAGATAGAAACCTCAAATTCATAGAAATATTGGGTGTAAATAATCTCATTAATACACCAGACGATTGAGGGCAAACCACATCCATACAGTGTAACTGAAACCGAGTATGTCTTATGAAATACCTCAAAAGAGATAAAATTTCGAAAATTCGGATATCAACTGTTACAAAGAAAATAATATTCGGTATAAATATAATATATTTAACATATTATGTTAAATCGTAACCAATATGCAACATATATTAATCATCGAATTGAAATGACACAAAAATTATTTCTTTTGTCGAAGCAATTTATGTACCTATGTATATTGTCGTCTGCAGTGGCGGCCGGTCAGGAGGCAAGGGAGGCTTAGCCTCCCCATAATTTTTTTACACATGCTACACTGTTTTGTTTACTTTGCTATTTTGCTTCGCGTTAAAGATATCGGAAAAAGTTATTTGAACAAGTTATTCCAAATAATATTCTAACCCCACATACCAAATTTCATCACAAAATTCGCACTTTTAGTTTTTTCATTATTTTTGTAGTCAGGATCCTAAAATCGCAGAGGAGGCTTTTTTTTGTTTTAATGGCATGGACTTTATGTCAATCATCCAGTCACAACATGACTGCTATATCAATAAGATTAAATATTTAAAGACCGTAAGTCCATAAAATATCAATAACGAAGAAAAATTAGTTCAATAGCTGTTGAGAGATAATTTATGTACTGAAATAAAGAGATGGTACTAAGCTAAGGTAAGCTAATTATAGCCTCCTTTCAACATCATAGGTGTGTTCAAAAACGATCTGCAAAAATTGAATAACAATAAAATAAGAATAATAAAATAGAAATAATAATAAACAAGACGGTGAGGTCCTCAAAGTTCCATAGCAAGTTTTTTCTTTGTTTTATCTTTCTTCCGCGGCTCCCTACTCAATTCGAAAGCCGCCTTGCTATGGACTGTCCAAGTTGCTCACCATATTTTCTCTATATACATACATACACACATATACTTTAAATACTTGACACTACAAAACTATTTTGGTACTTGACAGAAACATCACCAACGCATTATACATACTCTCTTGTCCATTGGCTAAGAGACTAAGGATATTAAACGGAGCTGGTATCTTAAGTCTATGTAGCTGCTGAATAAATCGATCTGTTTCATTCTTATATTTTTGGCATTCAAAAAAAATATGATCTAAATCACCTTTTTTATCACAATTTGGATGTGGATCATTTTTGAGAACACGAATTTTATGCAGATGTGTGGAATAACAGGCGTGGCCAAAACGAAGACGTGACGCAGAGGAGGCTGCTGGCCGGAAAATCTCACTTGCTAATGCTCCGCGCAGCCCAGCAGCGTTTAAGGATGGTTTAAGGAGACCCGGTCTCCTTAGAGCTGCATTATCGCTTAACGCACACGCTGCCCGGAGATTGGGCAAGGGCGGCTAATCGGCCAGCAGCCTCCTCTGCGATTTTAGGACCCTGACTACAAATAATTAAAAAATTAAAAGTGCGAATTTTGTGATGAAATTTGGTATGTGGGATTAGAATAATATTTGGAACAACTTGTTTAAATAACTTTTTTCGATATCTGTAATGCAAAGCAAAATATCGGTAATTTACTGTGTTTTGGGATTCGCAGTAGGCCGCTTTTAGAATTAAAAAAATTCAGTTGAGTATCTTAAAAAATGTGAACCTTCAACCTATATGGACTGCAAAACTTCAAATCTGTATTTATTTTGATATGCATATCTACTTACAGAGAGAGAATTGTTAACAAATAAACGATACAAACTTTGGTAATACACTTTTACAATTAGACTATTTTTAAAATGATATGATATTATGAAATTGTGAATTATGATGATATTATAAAATGTAAATAAAAAATGGTCAAAAAAATGGGGCCTTATTTTTGCTAGTGCAAATTTGTCTAGATATTTTACAGTTAGGTATAGCCTCCCCTATTGTAAAAATCACGAGCCGCCACTGGTCGTCTGTGACTTTCGTATTTATAATTTTGTCCGATTTGAAGATAAGGCCAAATATAATCAAAACCTACTAGATCCATGTTTTGAAATTTTTCAGGAGACTAAAACAACATTAAAGATGTAAATTTTTCAAAAACTATCCGGCATTTCTCAATCAAAACGGCATCAATACTAGAGCACACTAATTTGGTATTATCCGGAGGTGAAAAGACCGGGCCTTAGTAAAATATGTCTTCTTTTTCTTTAAGTGCCATCTACGCCACGGAGGTCGTCAATCATCACAGCTATTCAGATTTTAGGCTGCTCGGCTGCTCTGAAAAGTTCATTTGATGTACATCCGTACCATTCTCTCAGGTTGCGCAGCCACGATATTCTGCGTCTCCCTATGTTTCTCTTTCCTTTAATCTTTCCCTGCATAATCAATTGGAGCAAGTTGTACCTCTCTCCACGTGTAATATGTCCGAGATATTCCAATTTTCTTGTTTTGATGGTATTTAAGATTTCCATTTCTTTATTCATCTTCCTCAGAACCTGTTTGCTTGTGACGTGTTCTGTCCATGATATTTTCAGAACTCTTCTGTACACCCACAGCTCGAATGATTCTAGTTTTTTCATTGATGCAGCATTCAAGGTCCAAGCTTCCATTCCATAAAACAAAGTCGAGAAAACGTAGCACCCAGCCAACCTAACTCTTAGCTCCAACTTCAAATCTCTTGTGCAGAGCACTTTTCTCATTTTGTTGAAACTTGCTCTAGCCTTTTCTATTCTGATTTTGATTTCCTGTAAGTAATCTCCTCTGGAGTTGATCATTGTTCCAAGGTATGCATATTGGTCGACTCGTTCGATATTGGATCCGTTTATGAAGAGATTTTCGTTATTTCTTTGGGTTTTCGATACTCTCATAAACTCTGTCTTCTTGAAATTCATTGTTAGCCCGTATTCTTATCCAAACTCCTCTATTCTGGTCACCAGCCTCTGAAGATCCCCAATATTTTCAGCTAAGATAACAGTGTCATCCCCATATCTAATGTTGTTAATAGGAACTCCATTTACCTTTATTCCAGATGTTTCACCCTAAAGAGCTTTTTTCAAGATCTCTTCCGAGTAGCCATTAAAAAGAATTGGCGACAACATGCATCCCTGTCTCACTCCACGTCTGATTTCAATTTCCTCTGACAGTTGATCGTTAACACGTACTTTTGCTCGTTGCTATACGCTATGAGCTCGTAAGTAGAGGGGATAATTAATAATTCGCGAGCGCCAGTAGTGACAAGTCTGTAAGCTTTACTGGAAATTTGACATAAATGTCAAAGTGATTAATTTAAAGCATTAGAATTAAAAACATTAATAGGAAATAATATTAGTTGGTCAAAGCTGTGGTGTATATTTTTACCTTAAATATACTTACGTTTTAAATACCGAATTTAAGTTTTTTTAATATTTCGTAATATGTAACTCTAAATTAATCTAAGCGCCATCTACACGATAACTGTGAAAGTATCCGAAGTAAGAAATTAATATTTCATTAATAGAACGTTAAAATGATTAGCAAAATCTTTAAAAAATCGATCACAATTTAATTAAGCGATAACAATTTTAAATAATAAATTTAAAAATTACCTGTGAAAGTTGCATTAGTAATCCGCTAGGAGCGACACCAGCGAAGCTCAGAGCGTATAAATATGTAAAGCTCTCAAAACACGTAAATTTTGACTTAGTGAGTTGTTGCACCAAGTCCACAATATGCACCCTCTGTACATAGGGCGCAGAGGAGGTATAGTAACAATACATAGGTCTGAATTTAAAATAACGCGATGAATTTCTGCTGGCGCCATTTTTTTTACCGAAATGCCTTTATGTCAAATGACCATGTAAACTTTTTTAAGCGTTCAAATCACTTGAATTCAAAAATGAGTTGATTAAGTCACTTGACCCATGTCAACGTAGCTTTAGTGATGATTATTTTCGAATTATTGACTGAATTATAACGCAATTCATATGTAATAACACCAAACCAAGAGGTAGCAAATAGTATAATGGGAATGGAAGACTGCAAGGCACTCAATCAGAAACAAGGATTAAATAGACATTGAACAAGAGTAAAATGGAGCGATGGCATAGCCAAAGCTTGTGTGCCACAATAAAATTGAAAAGACTTTTGGAGACACACATAGCCAAAAATGGAGTACTTAATATGTTGGAAAATGATGATGAAGACGATGATGACAGAAATTAAAACATGTTCAAAGCACAATTAATTAAATAACAAAAAAAAGAACGTGTGTGTAACTTGTACGCACGTAAGAAGTTATACTTCTATTACAGTAGGAAAAATGAAAGAATACCCATGAACGAACATATAAAACACGCTGTATTTTCCTGTCACCGTGTCATACAAAAAATTGGCCAGCGTAAGTACATGTAATAATTATTATTACATGTATAGTCCTGTCGCCAGGGGGGGTACAACGGCCTCGTTAATTCAGATGGACTTACCCAAGTTTTTTTTATGTATTTTGACCCGTAGAACACGAATTTTTTGGGTAACAGTTGATCCGGATGTCGATAAGATTGTTATAGACCAAGAACTTGAGGAATCAAATAACAGCAATTTTTGGCAAAACAAAACAATATTTTGTATTTTTTGGGTCATTTTAAGCAAAAAATATTTCTACAAGTTTTTTAGTAGGATGCACAGTTTTCGAGATAAACGCGGTTGAACTTTCAAAAAATCGAAAAACTGCAATTTTTAAACCCGAATAACTTTTGATTAAAAAATAAAATAGCAATTCTGCTTAGCGCCTTTGAAAGTTCAAGTCAAATTATGTCGGTTTTGATTATTTGCATTGCTAAAAATTTATTGTGTTATTGTTAAACAAAGCTACAAACAACTAGTGCGTGAGTGATGTTTCTATGATTTCTCATTTAAAATCGAACGAGTAGGTAGAATAGGTACTAGTGCAATCAAGACTATTTCTATGTTACATGCGTTAAAACGCATGTAAAAGCACGGGAAACCCTACGTGTTTATAGCTTTGTTAAACAATAAAAAAATAAATTTTTACCAATGCAAATAATCAAAACCGATATAATTTGACTTAAACTTTCAAATGCGGTAAGCAGACTTGCTATTTTATTTTTTAATCAAAAGTTATTCGGGTTCAAAAATTGCAATTTTTCGATTTTTTTAAAGTTCAACCGCGTTTATCTCGAAAACTGTGCATCCTACGAAAAAACTTGTAGAAATATTTTTTACTTAAAATGGCCCAAAAAATACAAAATATTGTTTTGTTTTGCCAAAAATCGCTGTTATTTGATTCCTCAAGTTCTTGGTCTATAACAATCTTATCGACATCCGGATCAACTGTTACCCAAAAAATTCGTGTTCTTCGGGTCAAAATACATAAAAAAAACTTGAGTAAGTCCATCTGAATTAACGAGGCCGTTGTACCCCCCCTGGCGACAGGACTAGTACTTGCGCTGGGCAATTTTCTTTGTGACACGGTGACAGGAAAATACAGCGTGTTTTATATGTTCGTTCATGGGTATTCTTTCATGTTTTCCGACTGTATATAATTTCAAAGACATAAATATACTTAACAGGTTATTTGTATTTTATTTAAATATTAAACTAACTTTCTTACCTACCACTTTTAAAAAAATTTTAATAAAACGATACCAAAAGTTAAAAAAAAAGAAAGAATATGAATCGTCCGGGATTTGAATCCTGGACCTCTCGATCTCCGGTTCACACGCTCTACCACTGAGCTATATACCTTTGCTTTGACAGGTTACAAGATTTCTCATACATACTGACAAATTTAATAGACCAAAAGTGAAGTATACAAAAATACTTTAAATATACTTACTATTATTATAAAATATCTTATTCCCGAGGAAGACAAATCCAAAGACACAAAAATTATAATAAACAATACATTTTTAAAAACACTAATATATTCTTTTAATGACATTTGCGCTGACATCGCTGATGCATACATATTTTGAAAGATTAGCAACGAACTACATACTGTCTGTGTGCGCAAGCGCCCGGCATTTATAAAATTTCCCTCTCGATCGTAAAGAAGTATAACTTCAAAAAAGTAAAAGTGGCAGATAGACAGGCCGGTACTATATTTAAAACTGAAAATAGCTAATAAAATTAACAGTGACATTGAAAATTTCATAATTGAAAAAAAAAACAGTATTTTCGCCTCTTGCAAAACCGAAATTAAGGTAAAAATATTGTATGAAGATCTACGAAAATGTATTAAGTCGCATTCTCCTGTGTAAGACGGTAGAAACTACTACACCACTAAATCTAGAAACTTTAAATTGTGTACATACGTGACTGGGACAAGAAAAAAAGTAGTGACGAACATTTTAAAAATAAAAACCAGTTTTTTTTTAATATCTAAATTAAAGATAGGGAAGAGAACGCCGAATAAAATAATTGCCATGTTGCCAGAATGTGTTAAAAGTCGAAGCATTTCTAATAAAAATTAAAGAAATACATATTATAGATTAGAAAATTATGAGAGGGGACAAATTATGTTTTCACTTACCGGTAACTAAGAAGTGCCACATGAAGTGTACGAAGGTTCCCGCCCAGGAAACATTGTTTTTGGTTTTCAGCGACACCCTCAGCAGTCTTTGGTAGGATGCCATTGCCCAAGCCATGCTCACAAAGGAACTGCCTATAGACAAAAGTTGATGGACAACTGAAAAAGAAGAAAAGTATTTTAGGCATTTTACACGATATAAAAATGAGTCAAATGTTACAAGACAACAGTGGCGGCCGGTCAGGGTCGGCAGGGTCGGCAGTGCCGACCCACACATTTATAGATATAGATTTTTTAAATATTTGTATTTGTGAAATAAAAAAAATCTATCAGATAATACAGACTAAATTTTATTCATGGTTTTTAAAAGAATTTGATCAATCCGAGCGTTAAGTGATCCCTGCGCATAACAGACTTATCAAAAAATGAATGATCCGAGCCAGTTATCTGACTTTTCGGCTAGCCGTCCCTACCTCATCCGTAGCTTGACAATTTACACGTAAAACTCAACAAAATAACAAGTCGATGAGCAAGCGAACATTACTTCTCTCCGTGGGCAATAGCAGATACGGCATGGCAGGTTAAGCGGCAAGTACGGCACATTTCGGTCTGCCGGTCGGTGTTTCATTTGGAAGCATGCATCGGTAGAAATTGTCAAAAATAATCACGCCGTTTTACGTCGTTTAATTGATATTGTAATTTTTTTAATTTGTCAGGAATTATCATTTAGTGGACATGATGGATCGAAGCATTTGTTAAACATCAAAGTAATTATAGAGAATTAATAAAATTGTTTTAGAAATACCTATTTACTTTCTGATTCGAAGTGTATTCGTAATACAGAATGAACTAATACATATAATCAAATAGTTACATTTTGAATAACGTTGTTGAATCTGAGATTTAGAAAACCATTTGCTTTTCACTGAAAGTAGATGAAACTTCTGATTATCATGTCATTCACAATTATCAATTATTGTTGTTCGATACGCGTTACGTGGTAATATTTATGAGAGGTTTTTAGGTTTTAGAGATGTGAGTAAAAGCAATAAGGCAGAATATATTTTTGGTGTTTTAAAGAACAGATTCAAATTTTTTGATACCAAAAATAAATTGGTAAGGCAAACTGGGGCAATCTTATGACGGCGTTGCTGTGATGAGTGGTGAATTGAATAGTCTCCAGGCAAAAGTTAAAACTATTGCATCACAAGCTTTATTTACTCACTATTATGCGCATATAATGAATTTAGTTTTACATGATACGTGTAAAAAAAATAAAGAATATCGTCTTTTCTTGCCAGTTTAGCTCACCTAAACGGATTACTGCTTTAGAACAAATTTGTTTCGAAAAAAAAAGCGAACAGTTTGTCAGACGCGATGAAATTTTAAATCTCGGTTAGTTTTATCTAAGCAGATTATCTCTTATAGTTTTAGTATCTGTAGCAGATTTTCGTGAACAGCTTTTGGAAGTTTTTGATTTTATTATCGAAGGCGATGATTTTGAAAGTGGCGATACCTCGATCCGTGAAGCAATCGGTTTGAGAACTTTATTAAATACTAATGACTCTTTCAATATTTTTTTAAATATTTTTAAGACAGAGTTTGCCCAAGATATTCCTTGTTGTTCAAAATCAGTCAACTGACATTATTTATTCTAAAAATAGAATACGAAAGCTGGTGCAAAATCTCAGATATTTTCGTAATGATAGTAGTTTCCAATATATACGCAGTGACGTTTTGGATTCGCTTGATATTTCCGAACCACCCCAAAAAAGACAACGACATGATACATATCTCGAAAAACGAGTAAGTATATCTTGAAATTTTGGATACCCACTATTATATGCCAATAGATACTCGTTTTTCGAATTTTGAAGATTTGCAAATTTTTGACCTCTTTGACGATTTAAAATTTAAAAGTTACCTTCGCCAAAGAATTTTTAAGATATTTATTATTACAAGTTAGGTACTTAAAAATTATGCTGGTCCAAATATTTTCAGAAAGTGGGATAAGTTGCACAATATGTACATATGTATAATTCTATGTAGTAAGTACTGCAATTCATTACAACAAACTGTTTATCAATTTTCTTATTACCACCAATTTCTGCCTCAAAAAAAACGGGATTTACGTTGTCTCAAAAGAATCAACACGTATTGTCGAAACACCATGAAACAAGAGAGAAACAAGTACATCAAATAAAAAAAAAAAGCAAAAAACAACAAAATCTCCTATGATGAATTAAGCCTTTTAGTTTGATGGTATACCTATATGAGGAGACAAAAAAACCTTGCCGACCCTGTCTCCAAGGCCACGAGCCGCCACTGCAAGACAATACAGGTCAACTCTAAATTTAGTTCGATGTATACGCTTGACGAAAATTTAGGCCTGGATCTCGCGTACCAAACAAAAATGTTTATTAATAGCAAGCTGAAAATTTGTTAATGGCTTAACGGTGTCTAGTCGGACAAACTTTGATGTATGGGAACACTGGAACAGGGGAACTTTTAATTGTGGAACGTGATTTTAATTATGGAACTTGTCATCCTGACAAGTTTATGATTGTGAGAACTAGCAGGTTGTTTTTAAGTTTATTCAATAGCAAACTTTATATAATATGTGAAAACATGTTTGTCCGACAAATATGTTGGGCATTTTAACCAGTCCGACATGTTGAACATGCCACCTGAGAGGAATTATGTTGGTGATAAATAGCAATCTGAATTTTGCAAACAAATCAATTGGAAGTTCTGTCCGACAAAATACATGGGACGTTTCCGTAGTCTGACGTTCGAAACTTATATTCTGTCCCACAATTAAAACTTCCCCTGTTCCAGTGTTCCCGTAAATCAAAGTTTGTCTGACTAGACACCGTTAAGCTATTAACAAATTTTCAGCTTGCTATTAATAAACTTTTTTTTAGTATGCGGGATCCAGGCCTAATCCTCGTTTCACACGCTAAAATTGGTTACGATGGTTGGAAACGCACGATGACATTCCAACAGTGGCTTGAGCAATCCTATGGTACCTTTGGAAAGTTACCATGGCATTGCTTGAGCCACCAGTGGAATGTCATCGTGCGTTCTAGAGCGCTCGCACGTTCAAATTCTTAGGCCCAAACCAGACGAGCCACTCTGCAGCGCTACTCTGTCAATCCACAGAGTGGCTGAAACAGGCGATTTTCTAGCGCCGGCGATTAAGCTGCGAAGTGGATCGTTTGGAAGGGTGCGGCGTTTAATTTAATGGGTGAGAAAAAACAGTAAGTTTAATCAAATGATTAAAAACTTGCCGGCTAATATTTTTTTTAAAAAGTGTGTTCGTCAAAATCAGTGTTTGTAATCTCCATAGTTTTAAATATTTTATAAAATTTCAACGCTTTTGAAAAAATACCAATAAACTCCATAAATGGAATTAAGAACCAAACAAAAACAGCTATATCACAGAAAGAAGCACATAAAAAATCAACCAGTACATCTGGTATCCTACAGGCGTAAAATAGCTCGATACAACCTGACATATGAGTGAAAGTGTAAAACATGTTAGCTTGCAACCCCCTTTTAACTGATATCTTATCGTTTTGTTTTCAACCACAAACAATAAAACCTTTTTTGACCTACGATGGGACCCCACCATTTAACATAAATAAACAAACAAGATTGTAAATATTTGTTTTGTTCAGTTCAAATGCATCCAATGTATAATAAAATGTAAATATACAGTCCCTGGCCATATTATTATGACCACCTATGCATTTTTACAAAAATCAACTATTCCACTAGGTACGTTTTGTTTAAAATATGATTTTTAAATTTAATATTGTTATGCAATGTTAATGTTATGCATTAACTATAAACCATCAGAAAACTGGGATACAACCATTGCGAAGATTATCCAAAAGAAAGGGAAAACCGTAGCAGAAGCAAGCAGACTGGCGCAGGATAGAAAACAATGGTCAAAGTTTGTGCACACGTGAATAGACATTAGTCCCGACACTGAAAAGTAAAAGGGACTTAAAAGACTATATATATATATATATATATATATATATATATATATATATATATATATATATATATATATATATATATATATATATTGCATTTGCGTCCCTCGTGGCTTCTGTATAGTTTTGACTCTTCGTGACTTCCGATCAATATACAGCGTGTATATTAACAAGAATAATTTCATACAGTTAGCGCTCGCTTTGGCATCCGTTATACTGGCAACAATGTACTTATAATATCAAGTAAAATATTTAACCTTGGTCGTGTTTATGTGCAAATTTAGTTGTAGAACCCAGACAAATTCTATTTATAACTTTTGCCAATTAGGTGGTTTTGCTCGGATATACGATAAGGATTTGCAGTAAATTGTTTGTTTTCGTTTTTTTATACTCTTAAATCAGGTTAGAAAAACGTATTTCTTGGGTGTAGGTATGAAAGATGTATTTTCTAAACTTTTAAATTTTCTATTTTATTTCGATGGAAGAAGATTATGGATTTCGGAAGATTTCGATGGAATAAGTTATAATGTAATATACTTAGCAATACCACTATATACCCTTGACAACTGTTTATTTTTTAAAGTTAATAATTGTTTGATGAGCCTTTCGATAGGTTAGGTTCTCTCTCTCTCTCTCTCTCTCTCTCTCTGTAATCCCTTCCCAGTGCCTCCTTTTCTGTTTTATTCTTTCGAAATTTGCTATACAAGTATTTTCTTCTTTCGTCTGGTTGGTATTCGAGTGCTTGTTTGGTTATATTATTTCGATCCTTCCTCAGAGTCCGTATAATCCATTTCCATTTCTAGTTCAGAGAAATAAGGAAAAAAAATATCGTGTTGGTGACACATCCCCCTCCAGGCTGAAACCAAATTTTTCGAGTAATATGGTCATCTATAATAATAACCTAGATGTTTCCTGCAGCCGATTTTGATGATATACATAATTATAAACAAATGAAGATCAAAAAACGGTAAATTTTCGCTTTTTTCGTCTCTTACTAAAAAATTGGGCATTTTAAACAAATTTGAGAGTAATAAACTCATAAACCGTATAAAAAACTTCAATATGGCGTTCGCTGAATATGTCTATCCTTATTGGTTACTTAGAAAATTGCCAAATAAGTCATAAATTTTGAGTTTTTATAAATATTCATAACTTATGTAAAAATTAACTTAGAATCTTCTTATTACATGGAATGCTGAGACTTACGGTGCTTAAATTACACCCTAAATTCCAAAGCAATTGGTCAAATAGTTTAAAAGTTATTTAATTTGTTTATCCAAAATTAATTTTTTTTGCAACACTGTAAGTCAGAAAATGATGAAGTTACAGTAATATTTTGGATAGTTTATGAAAGAAGAAATTTACAGTATTAATTTAATTTAAAAAAAAATGACAAAAATAATTATAGATATTGCAAAATTATTTTGCAAAAACATGTGAATTAAAAAAATGGGGGGGCTAACTTTGTCCCTAAATGTCCTAGAACAGTTGTTTTTCTTTCTAAATGTGTATAAAAATTCAGTCTTTCTAAATATGAAAAAATAATTTTTCTACGGGTAACGGTTAAAAAGTTATTCTAATTGTTTATAAGTAAGCAAAAAATGGACATGTTTTTGCCAAATTATTTTACACTGTTTAAAATTATTTTTTGTCATTTATTTTTAATTAAGGTAATAGTATAAATGTTCTTCTTTCATAAACTGTCCGAAGTATTATTGTAACCTCATAATTTTCTGACTTATAGTGTTGCAAAAAAAATGAATTTGGGAAAAATAAATTAAATAACTTTTAAACTATTTGACCAATTGCTTTGAAATTTAAAATATAATTTAAGTACAAGAAGTCTCGGCATTCCGCGTAATAAGAAGATTCTAAGTTAATTTTTACCTAAGTTACGAATATTTATAAAAACTCAATATTTATTATTTATTTTGCAATTTTCTAAGCAACCAATAAGGTTGGACATATTCAGCGAATGCCATATTGAAGTATTTTACACGATTTATGAGTTTCTTACTCTCAAATTTGTTTAAAGTGCTTAACTTTTTGGTAATAGACGAAAAAAGCGATAATTTACCGTTTTTCGATCTTCATTTGTTTATAACTATGTATATCATCAAAATCGGCTGCAGGAAACATATAGGTTAATAATATAGATGTCCATACTACTCAAAAAATTTGGTTTCGGCCTGGAGGGGGATGTGTCACGAGAAAAACCTTATTTCTCTGGACTATTCCTATTTTTAATCGTGACTGTTATTTTCTCTTGTTTTGTTCTTCTCCGTAGATCTATGTTTTTTATTTTATCTGGCCAGTATATTTTTAGGATTTTCCTCAACGAATTTTTATAAAGGTTTGTAATTTTTTGCTAGTTGTCTCTTCCTGTAAATATTTTGATTTTGGTTAATTCTGATATATCGCGTGTGTTCCAGTTTTTCCTTAATGCATTATGATTATATAATGAGTGCATATTGTGCCTTTTTTCTACATCTGATCTACTAAATAGCTTTATCTCACTAACTGTTCACTGTAATGAAAATCTATGCACAAGGGAATTTTACTTATTAAATAATAAGCTACAATTTAGTAGTCCATATTTTTTTTCGTATCTCCAGTATTTTCGGAGATATTTTGAAGTAAAAGGTGACAAATAGGAAATTGCAAAAAGTCAATTTTTCTTTAAACTCCACTTTTTCTAAAATTGGGCCTTTTAAATAGGTCAAATTTCTTGGGTGTATTGATAATACGAATATAAAAGGAACTACTTACAGAAAGGTGAAGATCAATTTTTAATTAGAAGGGTAGTTGGGGGGCTGTTTTCACTGATTTTTTCATAGAGAATTGCAGGTACCGACCTTTTTCTGATCATAAGTCTCTTAACTTTCATGCTAGCAGCTTCATATTATTATTTTTTAAAAGGTCTAACAGTATACTCGAAAAGAGATTATTTAAGTTTAATTTAATTTTTGTTACTAAAAGATTAATTTTTGATATCTACAGTTTTTTTTTTATTAAATGCATATGTTTCGAGGTATTCTCAAAAAACCCTCTATAGTGGAGTCACTGAAGGTGGATATGAGCTATTACCTCCGATTTCATTGAACCTCCATCGATTTGTATGAAAATTGGTGAGTGGTTAGAGGCTATCTCAAGGAACAAAGGTGACATGGTGCCAACTTGCGCTTTTACCCTGGGGGTGGATGCCACCCCTTCTCGTGGGTGAAAATTATTTTATTAAAAATAACCCCATAATTCGATAGAGAAGCAAATTCTAAGCAAAATTTATTATATAAAGTTATTAAAATAAATCAAAACTTTTGAGTTATTAAAGATCAAAAATTTTAATACCTATTTCTTGTGAAAAATGCATGTTTAAACCGATTCTTCATCAGTAACTCAAAAACTATAAGTTTTTACAAAAAAAGTTATTATTACTAAAATTGAAGCTATAAAAAATGAAATAAACTCCTTACTAGAAAAACCTTTTAGTGTTAACTAAAAGTGAGTTATAGGTAATTGAATGTATATTTTTTTCGGCGAGTAAAAAAATCTACGTATTTAAACTGAAATCACGGGAAAATGATGCATTTATAACATAAACTTATTAAACATTTGTCAAAGTACTTAAAAATATCTATCAAATGAGACCCCGAACATGTTGATAGCATTAAAATTTATGCTCCAAAATGTTTTCAAAATTTATCTTTTAAAAATGTCTCCAAAAAATGTTACTGTTTTTTTTAATAACTCCGTTTATTTTTACGACGTCAGGTTCATCTGAAAACCGTTTAAAAGCTAATTTCAAGAGCTATTTCACCAAGTTAAACTTAATCTCTTAAACCCCTTACTTTTTTAAAAATAAAACGTTAAATGGCCCCGGTTGCATGGTTCTCACAGCAAAATTTAAGATTTAAACGTTTCTATCTCGGTTATTTTTTACCCTGTAGAAATAATAAAACAGGTAAAGTATTTGTCACAAAAAAAATCTAAAATTTGGTTATATATTATTTTTACGTGTATTGAGTATTTTTGGAGTTATTATCAAAAGAATATAAAAATTACAATAATTTTAAAAATTATAATTTTTTTAAATTATATCTTTTTTTCAAAAATATGCATTTTAAACCGGTCAAAATTATTGAAATCATTACTTATGCTAATATGAAGAAGTGCTTATAAGGATTATTATAAATTTTATTTTTTGTGGAAATCGCGTATGATTGATTTTTCACTTTTTCTTAAAAAATTCCAAAGGGTTCTCTTATTTTCATCATAACTTGCTTAATTTTAACGCTTTTAACTTGCTTCGAATAGGCATTTTAACTTGCTTGATAGGTATTCTGAAGTACTTTGACAAATGTTTAGCAGGTATATTTTATAGATTGCATCGTTTTCCCGTTATTTAAGCTTGAATACTTAGATTTGAGTACTCGTCGAAAAAAATACACATTAAATTGCCAATAACTCACTTTGATATAACATTAGTTTAGTTCTTTAAGTGAGGAATGTATTAAATTTTTTTATACAGCGGCATGATAGAGAAAATGATCCTTGGACTATTCCCTACCTTCTATGAAAATTTCAAGTAAATCCATGCTGGACGAAAAAATTGCGAGTCAAAATGCTTCATTTCCTCGACTATAGAAGGAGGAGAAACAATCAGTAAATGTAACGAATATAAATACCTGGGTATGAATATGAAAATCACGAATGATGGAACACTGGACGGAGCCGTTAAAGAACGAAATACTCAGGGCAGGAAAGCAATTAGGCTCCTAAACTCAGTACTCTGGGACAAGCAGATAAACAACCAAAACAAGAAAAAGATCTATAACGCAGTAGTGAAAAGCATTATAACATACAGCTGCGAAGTATGCCATATGAAGGAAAAATCAAAATGAATGTTAGAGGTCACCGAAATGGATTTCTGGAGAAGGGCTGCAGGAAGATCAAGAAGAGAACATGTCACCAATTAACGGATACGAGAAATAATGAACGTCACACATACAATAAATGACGAAATTAACGAAATACAACTACGATGGTTTGGTCACGTACAAAGAATGCATGAAGACAGAATACAAAGAATAATACTATACACTTCGCGCTCGTTTTGGCATCCGTTATACTGGCAACAATGAACTTATGGTATCCGGTAAAATATTTAACCTTGGTCGTGTTTACGTGAGAATTTAGTTAAAGAACCCAGACAAATTCTATTTATATCTTTTGCTATTTTGGCGTTTTGTCATAGAAAATCGGTTTTATATATAAAAATCTTTTAGAATCCTAAATTTATTCTTTAAACACTTGCTCTGTATGTGAATGAACAGGAAAAATTATAATTTTATAATTAGGTAGTTGTATTTTGCTTGACCGGTTTCACAAAGTTTGTATTTGCATCATCAAACGGTTTAATAGAATTAGATTTTTAATGGTAATGGCCAACGTTACACTAAAAACAAATAATATGGAGAATAGTAAATGTAAAGTACATTCCATGTCAAATCACTCGGGCAAAAAATTTTGGATCTCCGATTTGTCTGAAAATTGGTATATAGCTTCTGCGTGACGTAAAAATAAGATATTTAAGGTCAAAAAATCTTCTTTTTTTCTCAAAATGTTATTTTATGCATTTTACAGTGATTTGGTGTTTATTTAAACAAATTTGCAAATACAAATTTCTGTGACAAAGTATCAATGAAAAACATAATATTTTAATAGAAGGGACTCAAAAATGTCATCTTATGGCATTATAACAAGTTATTTTGATTCAAAACAAGGTTTTGATAAAATTTTATAGTGTAGAAAACGTTAAAATACCGTTTTTTACATTTTTCTCCATTCCCAAAATACATCATCATCGATTTGGCTGAAGATTTGCCCACAGATAGCCAAAATATAGGACTTTAAGTAGTTGGAAGGATTTGAATAATATTGCAATACCAAAAAAGTTACATGCAGTAATATCAGACTCAAAAGTATATTAGTCCAATCGGAATAGCATTTGACCTTGCATGCCGAGCTGCCCAAAATTTTATTTTTCTAACCTTTAGGGGAGTCAATAGTAGCCTAAATTTAAAATCACGAATGAATTCCTTCTTTACGTTAGCCGCCATCTTGATTTTAAACGAGAACCTGTTTTGCTCAATATCTCAATTTTTAACTTTTCGACAAAAATGGTAGAAACTGAAACTGTTCCTATTAATTTTACTATTTACTATTGACTATTTACAATTACTATTGAAACTATTTACAATTACATATTACAATTTCTTTTTAACAATGTTTTCCATTGATACTTTACGATAGAAAATGCAAATTTGGTTAAATAAACACCAAATCACTGTAAAATCGCATAAAATAACATTTTGAGAAAAAGAAGAAGAATATTTTTTGACCTTAAATACAGTCGGAAAAATGAAAGAATACCCATGAGCGATCAACTCAATCACTTATTTTGTATTTGCTGTCTTTTTCTATAAATAACAAACGTTAGTAATAGAAAAAGATAGCAAATACAAAATAAGTGATTGATGTGATCGTTCATGGGTATTGTTTCATTTTTCCGACTGTATTTAAGGTCAAAAAATCTTCTTCTATCCTAAGGTCTTCTTATAATAGCTTCTGCAACCTTGTTTATCCAAGTATTTTCTACTCTGCGTACGTGGCCGTACGATACGTGGCCGTACTTGTACGTGGCCGTACTATTTTAGTCTTCTCTCTTCTATATATTGCAGGGCATCTTTTTCCACTTGCATTCTTCTCCTTATCTCCTCATTTTTTATTCTGTCTCTTCTGGTGAGACCACAGCATCTTCTCCAGTATTTCATTTCGGTTGCCAGAATGCTCTTTTGGGCTTTTTTGTTTATGACTCAAATTTCTGCGGCATATGTTATGATGCTTCTTACTATTGTTTGGTATATCATTTTTTTTATTTCCCTTAATGTTCTTATTTCAGATTACATTATGGAGTTGTCTGATGCAAGATCTTGTTTGTCCCAATCTATTTTTTATTTCTGCTTCTGTTGTTCCGTTTTTCGACATTATAAAGCCCAAATATTTAAAATTCTTCATTCCTTTTATTTCTACTTGTTCTTCTATTTCTAAGTTTTTGACGTCTTCTTCCGATATTGCTAAGTATTCCGTTTTCTTCACATAAATTTCCAGGCCCACCTTTTGTATTCCTCCTTTAGTTTTCTGCAACTGATATCCTCTGCAACATGCAACTGATATCCTCTTCATCTTGAGACATAACCAACTGATCGTCTGCGAAATACAATGTGTAGAGGTAATCGTCTCTTATCGGTATTCCCATTCCCATACCCCTACATTTTGTTTTCCAAGTTGTTAGTGCGTGTTCTAAAAATATTTTAAATACAGTTAGTGACGTTGGGAATTGGGCAGCCCTGTAGTAATCCTATTGTTGTTTTGAAGATAGCAACTACCTTGTTTTCTATTTTTATATTTACTTCATTTCCACTGTACATGTTCTTGATGCTTGTGTTAGGTTAGGTGGTATCCCTATTTTAGTCATTGCTTTGTACAGTTCTTTCCTTGGCACAGGTCGTATGCCTTCCTAAGGTCTATAAACACCATGTGTAAATCTTTGTTCTTAGCTCTTCTTTTTTTTTCTCTATTGTCTGTTGTATTATATGTATGGATATGATCTAGACATGATTTCCCTGCTGTGAAACCTGCTTGTTCTTCTCGGATTTTACGTTCTATATTTTTATCTATTTTGTTCCTGAGGATCCTGCCATACAGTCTTCCCATTGTAGTGATGACGCTTATCCTCCTGTAATTTTCGCAATCTTTTCTGTTCCCTTTTTGTATATTGATGTTATGTAGGATTCTTATCATTGTTTAGGGATATCCTCTCCATTTATTGCTCTTTCCATGATTTGGCATATCATTCTTCTTAATTTCTCTGTTCCATATTTGATTGGTTCCACCATAGGCGTAATCGGGATGATGCTAAGGGGGGTTAAAACTACTGTAAAGGGGGGGTTACAACTACTGGAAGGTCTCTGAGGGGTATGGTCTTTAGCGTATAGAGCTCAAAGTCCATCCAAATGGGGGGGTTATAGCCCCCAAAACTACCCTGGTTACGCCTATGAGTTCCGCTACAATTCCTCCTGGTCCTTCCGCTTTATTGTTTTTCATGGAATTTATTGCTGGTTTCATCTCTTTGTCTGTTATGACTATTTTTTCTTCCTCTGTGGTCATTATTTTTTGTTCGTTTCCATCAATGCTGAATTCTGGTCTTTGCTCTATCAGTATCAGATTTTTATAGTGGTTATTATGTTGTTGCTTACATTGTTATTGCTTATATTGTTTTTACACCTTATTAATTATTTTCTATTTATGGTAAACTTTTAAGGTTATTAAAATTTTAGTTGGTAGGTAACTACTAGGTAATGCCAAGTAGCTATTTCTTGCGTGTCTCTAAATTTTAAACAGCTTTAGTTATATAATATACAGTGCCGGATTAACTATTAGTCGGACTAGGTGGGCGCGCCTAGCTATGAGGCCCGCACGCCGTGCAAAAATATTAATATATTATATATAGCGAGGGCCCTACAGCTCTGGCTGCTTCCTGCACTTCAATCTCCAGTTTTGGCTCTCCTGCCAATCCTCTTCTTCTATTTCTCTTTTTCGCATGACATCCATTATTCCTTGTTTCCAAGATTTACGAGGTCTGCCTCGTCTTCGTCTAGTTGTTGGAGTAGTCTAAGCTTGGATCTTTCTTGGCCATCGTTTATTGTTCGTTCGTTTAACGTATCAATACCAAATCAGTTGCCGGAATTCAATTCTGTTGTCAATGCTACTCTTAACCTTTGCTCGTTCCCTAACTACTTCGTTTCTTATGTGGTCCAATCGAGAGATTCTGCACGATCTTCGTAGAAAGTCCATTTCTAGTGCTTTCAGTTTGTCTCTGTTTCTTTGTGATATCTGCCAACATTCTGCGCCATATGTTGTGATTGGTTCTACTATACTGTGATAGAGATTTATCTTTGTTGTCATCCTGATATTTTTTGAGCATAATACAGAATTTAATTTTTGGATAGCCGTTCGTCCTTGAATTATTCTTTTATAGATATCCTTTTCTGTGCTACCATCTTCGTCAATAACGGTTCCTAAATATTTATATTCTTTACAGCTGTTTATAATACCGTCTTTAACTGGAATATTTTCTGGTTTTCCTCCAACTATATGATGTTCCGTTTTATTTATGTTTAATTTTAATCCCTATTTAACGTATTCTTCGATTAGCTTTCTTGTCATGAATGTTATGACTTCTGCATCATTTGCCACTAGTACTTGGTCATCTGCAAATAGCAAAGTATACAGGCAGTCCTCTCCAATTTCTATTCCCATTCTTGAGCACTTTTTAATCCGTAGTTGTGGCGCTTTTTGGATGTAAATTTTGAACAGCGTAGGAGAGAGGCAACATCCCTGTCGTAGACCTTTAGATGTTTTAAAGGGTTTTGATAAATTGTCTCGTATTTTTATCCTACTAATCGAATTTTTGTATATGTTATAAAGAGCATTTACATACGTGTTATCTAAACCAGATTCTTGGAGCACTTTAAACATCCTGTTTATTGGCACACTGTCGTAAGCATTTTCCAAATCTACAAACATTAGATGAGTTGTCAAATTTCTTTTCATTATCTTTTCTACCAATTGCTGTAATACAAAGGTATTGCCTAAATAGAATCATCCTGCGCGAAATCGACTTTTCTCTTCGATGTCTGGGAAAAACATCTCGATTCTTATTTTTAAAACTCTACCATACAGCTTTCCCCCAGAACTGGTTACACTAATACCCCTGTAATTGCTACATGTTCTTTTACATCCCTTCTTATGTACTGAGCTTATAAAAGCCCTTTCCCAATCTTTCGGGATATTATATCCCTTTATAAGACAGTTATTGAAAATATCTGTAATTTTCTCTATTAGCAAATCTGAGCAATATTTCACCAGTTCTATAAATAGGTATGCCTCCAGGTCCCGTTGTTTTCCCATTTTTCATAGTTTCATAGCTTTCCTAACTTCTTCTTTAGTGATCATTTCTATATTTGTTGTTATTTCTTCTTGATCAGACTCAGTGTTTTCTATAAATTCCGGTCTATCCTCTGTTAGTAACATTTTATAATGCTCTTTCCATTGATCCATTTTAATTAAATGTACGTTAGTATTATGCTTTTCGTCTGTTCTTAAATTTCTAAGGGTTTGCCAAACTTCAGATACTTTCGTTCCTCCCATATATATCTATTCAATTCAGCGCATTTCATTTACCACATTTCGTTTTTTCTTTCTGCAACTTTCCTTTTCACTTCTCTGTTTAACCGGGCATAATATATCTTTCTATCTTCACCGTCTTGTGAAACTAACCATGTCTGGTAAACGTTCTTTTTGTTTTCTATCAAGGATTCTAGATCTTGTGACCACTATTCTGGGTATTCTCTTTTTATGTTTTCCTTTTTTCCTAGCCCTTCTTCTGCTGCTCCATGAATGGCTTTCTTTACCTCCTCGTATATCGCTTCTGCGTTTCTATCTACTATGTTGTTTAGTTTTGCAACTAGTCTCCATTTATACATAAAATATTATATAAAAATAATAATTAATGTTTAATTATTTAAGTAGTAAATATACGAATAAATATAAAATGTTTTCATTATCATAAACAATTTCAATTCAAATACTGATTTGAAGACGTGTCTGTAGATTGTAGATAAATAATTTGACCAGGGCGTCGACGTCGCACCGCTGAGTAATCGAGAACACATTATATCTTTAACACATGCCGACACAGAGTAGGTGACATAATTAAGAATTTAGTTGTTTAGTCTACGATGATTTATGGTTAACGGTGCGAATATGATTTTGAGAAAAAAATATTTGAATATTGAAGATGATATTAGGTTCATAAAGTCAAAATCTATCCACTTGTCATCATTTTTTTTGTTAAGAAAAGGTAACAACCTCGTACAATCACATTATCAGCCTTCACTTTATTTTATTATTTGGTATTATCTAATAAAGTTATAAACTTCTCATTCTAAATTTAGAAAACTTTACAAGAATAGAACCAAATTTAAATAAAGAACCAAAACAAGGACCCACTTTAAATAACTTTTTCAAATACTTTTCAATTACGATTAAGTGAAGGACGTTATAACAGTAGAATAGGGTGACCAAACATCCCGTAAAAACGGGAATGTCCCGTTTTTTAACGATTTGTCCCGGGGTCCCGAAAAAGTCTCTCGGGATGCATAAATGTCCCAAATGTTTGCTTTTGGTTGATTTTTTGTAACTGACCATATTTTCTCTCTTTAATTTTTCTTCAATTGCGGCATTTGTTTTCATTCGTATTTCTCTCTCTGTTGCTACTTTGTGGCCCAGTATTATTCTCATTCTGTGTTATTAGATATTTCTGAGTTATTGTGTCATTCTTCCCTACCGTCATGTATTTTGTTTTTGCTTGTTTATCTCTAGTCCTATTCTCTTCGCTTCCTTATGTAATTTTCCAAGTGCTTTTAAAAGTGTCATCTTTGCCTTCTCTATTATGACTACATCATCTGCATTATGCTACTAGTGAAAGTTGATCTGTAATGTTTTTTTGCACAGTTTGTCCTTCTCATGATTACTTTCAATATAAGATTAAATCATGTCGTAGCGAGATAGAGTCATCTTGTTTCACACCTTTGTTTTCATTAATCTTCTTAGAAGTTGTTCCGTTGAAACTGATCCTTGCTCTGGTGCTCTTTAGGCTCACTGTTAGCATGTCTTAATTTTTCTGGGATTCCAACATTCTCTAGCTCCCCCATCATTTTCTTCCGATTGATTGTATCCATTCCTTTTGAAATCCATGAATATTAGGTGTATTTCTCTGTTTTATTCTCTCGATTTTTGAATTACCTATTTGCTCCACTGTATGTATGGAACTAATCATCGACCTTCCCGGTCTGAACCCGTTCTGGTATTCTTCTAATATTCGTTTAGCGCATGATTCAAGTCTTATGTTTAGTATGTTTGCTAGAATGTTATATGTGGTGTTAAATAAAGTGCTTGCTCTGTAATTCTCGCACTCCTTCCGATCTCCTTTTTTATATACAGTAGAACCCCGCAAATCAGAACCCCGCTAATTCTAACGTTCGGCAAATGCGGACCAACGGCAAGTGAAAAAAATTCAAGACAAAAACTTAGAAACATGTTTATTATACAGAGTAAAACCAGAAAATTGCACAATCTACGTTTAACAGGTCTTTGACTCCGTAACTTTCTTCTGACGCATGGAAGTGTAGCGAATTGACGCAGTGATGATAAACTATTTACACATAAACATTACATCTACTGGTAACGCAGCAGAGTTATACTCCACGTAACGTAGAGCCACACCCAGAGCTTTAGTGGCATCTGCGTGTGACACCCAATATGACAGGGAAACTTCTTCCTCGCTTTCTTCATCTTCATTAGTCATTAGGGTTGCCTTGTGGTTGAACCAAGTCTACAATGTATTCATCCGTAAATTCTTCGCTCCCTTTGTCGTCAGCTTCAATCCATTCTGTAATTACACTTTCTTCTTAGTTTTCTCATCCATCTTGTATAGGGGAACGGGGAAAAATGGAGCTTATTCAAATTAGAAATCAAGCCATGGAGTTAACGACTAAGCACAAATGATGACACTGGCTCTGCATCAGTAACATAAATCTGAGATGGGTGGAAGAGGGAGAGAGACAGGCACAGCGACTCAAAATCAACGACAAAGTAAACTTTCAATTATTAGTTAGGCTAACTTTCGGATAATCCCAACTTTTCGGAATCCGAACAGGCTGTCCCCCCAATTAGGATTTGCGGGGTTTTACTGTATATAGGTACCTACTATTATATGTGCGTTCCAATCGGCTGGTAGTCTGTTTTGTTCATATGTTTTGTTGTATTAGCTGGTTTATTTCCTTATGTAATTCTCTTCCTCTGTATTTTATTCCACTGTTATTTCATTTTCTTCTGCTGCTTTTCCGTTTTCTATGTTTTTAATATTTGTTTTTGTACGTTTTCTTCTGTGAAAATTTCTACTTCGTTGTTGTCTTGTTCTTCTTCATCTGTTTCCTTCATACCGAATAATATTTTTTCGTAATATTCTTCTCATATTCTGCTGATCTGTTTGTCTTCAAACAGGGTTTCTTTTTTTTTGTTTTTTAGTACTCTTGTTTTAATGCTGGACGTATTTTTTTATCTGACTTTTTTGTAAAATTGATATATTTGATTGTTTTCTCTGTCTTTTTTAATGTCCTCCAGCGAAACCCGTCATTTTTCTTCTTTTTATTTGTTGAGTTTGCTGTGTTTCTCGCTATTTTTTATTCTTCCCTGTTTTGTTTTGACGGATTGGTTGTTTATCCACGTCATTCTAGCGTAGTTTTTTAGTTTTCTGCGTGTTTCGCAGTCTTGATCGTACGTAAATTACACATTTAAAATTGAAAAGGATTTATAGATTCCAAATTAGCTAAAAGACGGTGTTTCAATCCCTGTTTGGGTATCGCTCCAAACCCTTCTTGGCAGTAGCGCACCCCCGGGGGGTTTGGGAGTTAAACCCCCTTTCTCCCAGGGCATATGAAAAATATATAAATAATAGCAGGAAAATGTAACTTGTCTTTCACAAAATATAGAAAAAAATTTCGACGCCCAAGCCAACCCCCTTCCCCCCAGAGAAAAATTATAGGTGCGCTACTGCTGTTATGTGTCCCGTTTTTTTTTCAAATTTATGATATGGTCACCCTACAGTAGAAACGCTTCTTAATTCACGAGAGTATTCTACACACTTGTTCTTAATCCAGGATACAGTTTTTTGTGTCAAATTAGAATTTCATAATGGTAGATAAGTTTATTTTAATTTTCTAATTTATTTCAACAGTAGGGCCCCCGCATACTGCAGACTTTTTACCTGCCGATAGTTTAGTCGGGTTGGGCAAAATTAAATATTTTTCTTTTTAAAATATGTAAGAATGTAGTTCGTTTGGTATGGCATGAGTGCTTTAATTTTTTTTTAAGTATTCTATTTGTTTTTAATTTTGTAGACTAGCAGACTTAACTACTTTAAATAATGTAAAATTTAAGACTTACTACTATATTTTAAATATTTTTCAAAATATTATTTTCTATATCCTTACATAAAAAAATACATTGAGTGTATGAAATAAGTAAGCAATGTTTTAAACATTTTTATTATTTTCCAGACACCTTTGCACCTATTAGTTGAACAAATTATATTATTAAAAATTTTGTACTTACTTTACTTAAGCCGTCCTCTTGTACCCTACGCTGTCGAGGTAAAAATTTTGTAATAAAAAATTAAGAATTCAATTTTAACACTTCTATAATATGTTACAATTGAGCAATTAGACCAGCAGATTCGGCAACTGGTTATGATAAATTCATCAATTTTAATGAACATACTTTTTAATTTTTTATTTTTGCAGTGAAAAAAAATACATTGTTAATTATACAAAAAAATATCACTAATATATCACAACAATATTTTTTTCAACATACTACAATAATCAATTATAAAAATATCCGAAGTCTAAATTCCAACATTTAAGGTGGCAACAGCGCAGTGGACGCCATGAGGACATAAACTCAAATATACGGAGACCACCACAACCGCAAACTGAATAAATATATATTTGGATGCCATCAAAACCGTTAAAGTGATTTTAGATATACAGCAAGCGAACATGGCGCGCCTGACGGCAATTGCTCCAAGTAATGTGTATATTATTATACAGATAACGTGACTGAGGACGTCCGGCCAATATTTTGTGTAAGCATTGTAGGAAGTGGTACCTTTCATTTGCGATAAATTTTAGGGAAAGTCCTCGTGGCAACCGTATATCGGAGTTCACGAAGACCTGGAAGCCACGAGAGACTACGGTTTAACATGGGGGGACGTCATGAGATGCTAAAAATAAATATATATATATATATATATATATATATATATATATATATATATATATATATATATTAACTATAATATATTTAATAATAAACAGCAATAAAATATTTGAAAATATTACATATTTATATTTTTTTAATATTTTGTTCAACTTCTGACCTTCATGAGATGGAAAATAGTTGGGAGCTTTTAAAACGAGAAATTTCCGATGAAAAGGTCACTAACGGAATTGTTTTGATTAAAGAACTAATATATCGTTGAAACCACAATGACAAATTGAAGTAAAAAAAATTTAACTGCATTCAAAGTATGCCAAGACGGGTACTAGCGGTAATCAAAGTTAGAGGGGGCTCAGCAAAATATTGAAAAAATAAAAATATGTGATATTTTTAAATGTTTTATTGGTGTTTGTTATTAAATATAATACATTTAATAATAAACAGCAATAAACCATTTGAAAATATCACATATTTGTATTTTTTAAATATTTTGCTGAGCCTCCTCGAACTTTGATTACCGCTAGTACCCGTCTTGGCATACTTTGAATGCAGTTAAATTTTTTTTTACTTCAATTTGTCATTGTGGTTTCAACGATATATTAGTTCTTTAATCAAAACAATTCCGTTAGTGACCTTTTCATCGGAAATTTCTCGTTTTAAAAGCTCCCAAATATTTTCCATCTGATTAAGGTCAGAAGTTGAACAAAATATTAAAAAAATATAAATATGCAATATTTCCAAATATTTTATTACTGTTTATTAATAAATATATTATAGTTAATGAATAACATTAACATTGCATAATTAAATTAAATTTAAAAATCATATTTTAAACAAAACATACTTAGTGGAATAGTTGATTTTTGTAAAAATTCATAGGTGGTCATAATAATATGGCCAGGGACTGTAAATAGAGAAAACATTGCTTATGGGATCTATTCTTTTCGATAGGGCTACCTTCTTTAAAATCAGAAACAAATAATTCAAAGATGACGTCCTACGGTTTTCCTTTTAATGCCGTATAAATATGCCCTCGGGTTCTTTTATCACATATATCCGGTCTGTTTTGCACTTCAATTAAAAACCATTCCGAATCGAAATACATTTTAGCTGCTCACCCTATAAATTCGCGTAAACATCTGCGGCAGCTACAAAAGTGGTCCGTCTGAATGGCGTTTGCCACTACGCTGCCTAAGTATTACAAGGGTGTATGTAACAAAATTAAAAAATCAGCAATTGTAATATAACAATGTTCTATGTATCATAAGGCACCCATAGAACTTTGTAAATCTAAAATATATGCATGCAATGCTCTAAAATTAATCGAAAATCATTGGTGTATGTTGTGAAAATATGTAAAGAGCTCAACATAGTCCTATGTTAAACATAGGACTTTGTTTTTCGCAAAATTTTAGTGAACTTTCCAAACTCAGCATAACATGATCCTATGTACGAGGATTTCATAAAGACTTGATTGACTCCAGTAAAAATAAACGTTTAACACAAAATATTTTGCACTGAATTCAATTATATTCATTTAATAAACCTCCAAAATATCTATGTGACCTCTGTGCTGAAATAGACTGCATGAATAAAGAAAACCCTTAATGGAGAAAAGAAAAAGGAATATGAAAAATACTTGCACTTTAATGAGAGAAGAGAAAAAGACGGACATTGAAAATGCTAAGGCAGTATTGTGTTTTGACTTACAAAATGTATTGACATGTCCAAAACGAGACAACAAAAATTTCTTTTATAAAAATAAGCTAAATGTGTATAACATGACAGCCCATCTTTCGATAAACTGGACTGTTTATTGCGCGATATGGTCAGAGACAATGCATGGTCGGGCTGGGAATGATATTGCCAGTGCTGTATACGTATACAGAATACTGAAAAGGATTGTAGAAGACTATCCGTTATTGGAGGATTTGACTTTGTGGAGTGATAGTTGCGTTCCACAAAATCGCAATAAATTTATGAGTTTTGCCATGGTACATATTTTAAAAACTAACACAAACTTAAAGAAAATTCAAAGGAAGTTTTCAGTACCTGGACATTTGACATTCCTGCATACAAGTTGAGAAAATCTGAATACTCTTCTCCAATTTCGTTAGTAAGAGTCCTTTTGAAAGTAAACACAAGAAAGCCTTACACCATACTTCAATTGAAAGAGCAAGATTTTCTGGATTTTTCAACCTATTCACCAAAACTGAATTATACTGCAGTTCCATTTTCAAAGCGTGAATACAAAATCACAAATTTAAGACAACGAACTGGGAGGAGACATACTGCTGAAAATGACGAAATACCCATGTCAATAAACAAAAATGATATTAAATCACCTTGGCACAAAACAAGGTGGAATCTCTGAAATATATGTACAGGTGGATGCCAGAAGTAGACAGATAATTTTATAAAAAAAATAATAAATGATGGTTTTGCTTGTTTCGATTCAGAGGGTTGCACACCCGCTGAACAGGCTGTTTCTACCATTTCAGGCGTCCTCAGCAGCGTTCGTTAGCGTGCACTCCTCGCGTGACGGAGAGAGGAGTGCACGCTAACGAACGCTGCTGAGGACGCCTGAAATGGTAGAAACAGCCTGTCCAGCGGGTGTGCAACCCTCTGAATCGAAAACAAGCAAAACCATCATTTATTATTTTTCTATCTTTACTCGGATTTGAGTACTGAAAGTTCCTCTTCTGTCCTTTTTTCCTAGACGAATGAAAACGGAATGTGATGGTTTCCTTTTCGTTTTCTATATTCGTCGTCTGCGGTCTTATTAATTGAAAAAGTCGCAGATTAAGGATGTACCAGAAAGAACTTTCAACACGAAAAGTCTCAGTTTTAAATTACTATTTACCATTTTAATTTTTATTAAATTGGTGGATTCTGCATCTGAGATTCTTCAATTGGAGATAATTTTATGTTCACATGTTTTCCAACATGTCTAAACATAAACAGTAAAACTGAGATTGCTGATCAGAAGATAATGTTACAAAGACTTATGTTCCATGTTTTTGCATTTTTCGTTTTTTGTTAGAGTTGCAAGGTTCTATGTTATTTTATTTTTTCAATAAAAATATGGGAAAAATTAAATATTTTTTAAAATAAAAATGTATACCATTTTCCAAACTACTTCATCTTTAAATATTTTTTCTTCGTTCTTTTTTAAGTGTACTCTTGTAGTTGGCTTTTAACTATTACGTTTAAAGCAAAAGCAAATATACTTTGTTTTATACGAAATCTAAGAGTCAAAATATTTAAAGTTATTTTTCTCAGTTTCATCATCTTGTATCATATAACCTTGTAATTCTTAGGCAGCGACTAGTGGACGCCACTAGCAGTGAGGCTCGCCACAGTCGCTCGTCTGGGGTGCGACGTCCACTTCACATAAGAACCCACGGTAAATCATCGGAAGCTGCTTTGTGGATCCACAAAGTAGCGCTGCAAAGTGGCCCGTCTGATTTGGGCCTTAGTGTGTGAAAGGAGCTTAATGCCCTTGTTTACATTTTTATCGTTATTTTTATCTTGTATATTTAACAACAAACACCAAAAATAAATATTATAAAATTGATGTTATCTTTAAAGTTATCATCAGTAGTATACCGAACCCACCGGTATTTACTTTCCTGTTTGATAAAGTGCCACAGGCTCTTACTGATTTTATACAATTCACAATTTGTATTTGGAATAAGCACAATTTTACTTTAAAATAAGTTTAGTTGACGTTTCGATTCCAAAAATGCGTTTAATTGACTGATGTTTTGTATTTTGAGAACGACTTTCGAAGCGGAAATCGAAACGTCAAAATAAACTTAATTTAAAGTAAAATTTTGGCTTGTTCCCAGTAAAAATAGTAAATTGTGTTCAAATGCCACAAGAAAATAGCTTCAGAATAATACTTAATAATAACATAATAATACTGGTTTGCAAGGCAGTAAAAAGATTCCTTTTTTTTGGAATATTCCTGGTTACAAATCACAACAGAGTCGATGATAAGGTGTTCTTTGCAACACATGAAACCCTTAGCGCATCTTTTCTGTTGAGGCTCTATAATATTTTTTAAAGCACAGTGTTGGTAAAGACCTTGAAAGATAACTGTACCAAAAAAGATTTTAAAATATTCTTTGAGGACATGAACGCCCAGATAGAAAAAGAGTCACAATTTTTTTTGTGACGGATATTCTTGTGTTGGGGTTGATTTCATGTAATCGAATGAACTATCTTTCAGTAAAGTCGTCCCAGGAACGCAACTCATAAATATTGGCAATACAAGTCTTCTACTTTAAAATGTATATGTCTGAATTGCCGATATAAATGAGTCAGATTAAATAAATTATTAAAAGAATTTTTTTTACTAAGCAACAACATTTTTGTTTAATGCATAAATATTTGTTGTATTTTGACAACGACACCCGATTTGGGCGTCGAAACGTTAATAAAATCATATTTATATTTAGTAAAATTGTGGCTTATTTCCCATAAAAACTAGTTAACTGCAAAAATGCCACAAGAAAATAGCTTCAGAACAACATTAATAAATTAAGTTAATTTAAGTTACTTTATACAAAAGATAAAAAAATGAGCTATTAAAATGTAGAAAAACTGCTGAGAGAACTAATACAGTATAAAACACCTATAGACCAGGGCGCATCTGTAAGGTGAATTTTTTTGCAGAAATTGCTTGAAAATAAATCAAATAATAATATTTGAGTTATCCTCCCTCTCAAAAAGGTCTGGAACATTGTTTAAATAATCAAAATGTCAAAAAATAAAGGAAAAATTCGATTTTTTTCTTCGTTTTTTGATTATAACTTTAAAAGTATTCATTTTCAAGAAAAGTTGTACTAACATAAAAGTTGCGTAATTAAATTTCCTACAATATAGAATTAGTTAAAAATTTAAAAAATAGTCACCCTTGTTGCAAAATACCAATAATTGCGAAAAAAAAAACCATACAAAAACAAGTATTTGCATTTTACGTTTCCCAACCATTTATGCTACACTCAGGACCTTCATATTTCACCCAGAAAAACTGTATGATACGGTAAAACAATACTGTAAATTCCATTAAGATCGGTTCAATAGATTTTGCAAAATAAATTTTGCAATCCAGCTTTCGCAAAAAAAAATCATTTTTTCAAAATGTTACAGGACTTAAAATAAAGCAGAGAGCAAGTTGAATTTTTTTTAGCGTATAGAAGTGTACGGTACCTTTTATTTGCCATTTGCAAAATTAAAATCGGTTAACTACCACGGCGTCAGGAATTTTTTTAAATAAACATTAATCTTTGGTGCTACGCGCAGGACAGCGGATAGTTTGCTCTGATTGGGCATTCCAATGACCTTTGATAATGATTGATACATTTTAATTTTTATTACATTTCGATATAAATAAAAAAAAAATTATTTCAAAATAAAAGCACATACTCTATCCTTTGAAATAACACTTTTTTTAGCAAAAACTTTTTTTGTTCATATATTTTAACTTGAAGAATAAAAGTTTATTATTTTACAATATTTCACAAACAATAATAAAATTAGTTTGATTTTTGTGGAATTTAAATATTAAAATACAACAAAATATAGAGTAAGAAAATAATATATTGATAAAGATTGGAAGAAATTTTGGTGGAAATCAACTTGTGTGAATCTAACACCGCTGTCCTGCGCGTAGCACCAAAAATTAATGTTTATTTAAAAAAATTCCTGACGCCGTGGTAATTAATCGATTTTAATTTTGCAAATTGAAAATGAAAGGTACAGTACACTTCTATAAGCAAAAAAAAATTCAACTTGCTATCTGCTTTATTTTCAGTCCTGCTAACATTTAAAAAAATGAATTTTTTTTGCGAAAGCTAGATTGCAAAATTTATTTTGCAAAATCTATTAAACTGATCTTAATGAAATTTACAGTGTTATTTTACTACATCATACAGTTTTTTTGGGTAAAATATGAAGGTCCTAAGTGTAGCACAAATGGTTGAAAAAAGTAAAATGCAAATAGTTGTTTTCGTATGGTTTTTTTCGCAACTATTGCTATTTTGCAACAAGGGTGACTATTTTTGAAATTTTTAACCAACTCTATATTGTAGGAAATTTAATTACGCAACTTTTATGTCGGTACAACTTTTCTCAGAAATGAATAGTTTTAAAGTTATAATCAAAAAACGAAGAAAAAAATCGAATTTTTCCTTAATTTTTTGACATTTTGATTATTTAAACAATGTTCCGGACCATTTTTAGAGGGAGGATAACTCAAATATTATTATTTGATTTATTTTCAAGCAATTTCTGCAAAAAAAATTGAGTCACCTCTCAACGTCCATCTCAAAACAGATGCGCCCTGGACTACTACTATAGTATAACAGATAACAGCGTATTGTTCACCTGCAATAGCAAAGATCGGCGAGTATTAAAAAAAATAATTGGCCGAAATTAACATGTTAAAAAATATAGGTGGGTATATTATTTAATCAAGTGGTGTAAAGTACATAGAACGAGTTTTTGTTGTTAACGTAATTAACTAAAAAATTAATGATAGGTATATAAAAAAAACGTAATACTTATGATCAAAGATAAATGACCAATAGGATCAACATTTTGCAAATAATATTTTCTACGTATAACATGATATAAAATGAATATTTGTACCTTTATAATTCATAGTATAAATAGCTGAACCCTAAACCCTAAAAGCCATTATCAAATAAATATTAATGTTTGTAATATCAGTACAAGACAAAACTCAATACTGTAAGAAATTAACGCACCACCTTAACAAAACATCATTTTTTATGTCTCGAATTTCCCAAACCTGTTGTCCAATTTAAGTGTTAAGTTAACCAAGTTTCTTGGTTAAAACACAGTCGTGAATGGACTCAGATATCAAATGCAGGACAATTATTCCATATTGCAGAAGATCGAGAAGCCTTCGCAATGGTGATCGCCAACGTCTGATGATTCTGATATGGCACGTGAAGAAGAAGTGAGCTGTACAAAAAATTGTTCAAAATACACAAGAGAGGAAACAACAAAGACCCTAGCAACTACCGTACTACCACCTTGCTGAGCACAACTCTTAAACTTTTAACAAGAATACTTGCCAATAAAATAAATGAAGAATACATAATTAGTGGGGAACGACTAGGTTTTCGGAAAAATAGGTCCACAATAGACGCCATATTCATAGCCAGACAAATTGCTGAGAAAGCACTGGAATATAATAAATAGGGTTGATCGATTATCGCAATATTTTTAAAAAATTAACACATTGATTTGGAATACCCACCAAAAGTTTCCTTTAGTAACGACAATAAAAAAGTGTTATTACAACTTTTTGATAAAATTACATCTTCTGCCCTCTACCATCCTTTAAAAAGCGAAAAAAAAATAATCACAAAATAGAAAAAAAATTGATAAATTGAATTGGAATACCCACCAAAATTTACCTTTAGTAACGACAATAAGAAATATTATTACGACTTTTGGATAAAATTACATCTTCTGCCCTCTACAGGCTTTTGAAAAACGAAAAAAACAATTTTTTGGCATTATTAACAGAAGCCCGGTCCTGGCGGCCCTGGTTTGTTTGGTCTATTAGTCCAATCTTTGGGGTGCGGGGTGCTGCGACTTTGGACTTTCAAGAAACAAACTGAGAAGAGCAAGAGATCGATCAAGAAAAGGTTTTATGCAAAACTCCCCCGAAACTTTTATGGCTATATATTTTGACGGAAGGAAAGATAAAACCTTCGTTATCAAAAATACTGAAGGCAAGCCACACAGAAGAACCGCACTTACAGAGCACGTTTCATTAGTTCAACGCCAGGCTCCATATTTTTAGGTCACACAGTACCCCTTTCTGGATCGGCTCTAAGCATTTATCAAAGTACATATTCTGAACTATTTAGAGAGTTATAGATAAAATCTAGAAGAACTAGTGGTAGTAGGATATGACAGAACTGTGGTAAATACGTGAAGAAAAAATGGTATAATTTCTCAATTATAGAGTTAAAGTTAGTCCGCCCTTTACAAAGATTTATTTGTCAGCTTCACGCTAATGAATTGCTTTTATGGCATCTTTTCCAGTCCAAGAGCTTTTGCAGGAACTATAGGAAATCAAATAGTGCATTGCGAAAATATTATTATGCCGGACTGTGAGTTACCAGAAGTAGATTTAATTGACTTAAGTGCCGATCAGAAATATTCGTTTCAAATTTGTGTCGCAATTTCTACAGGGGAATGTTCTGTGGATTTATTAAACCAAAGCCCTGGAAAGTTAAGTCATTCTCGATGGCTAACATTGGCGAATCGCATTATACGTCTTTATGTTAGCACTGAAAATCCAACATTAGAAATAAAGGAACTGACCAAATTTATTGTCACGGTTTATGCTCCTTTATGGTTTCAGATCAAATGCAATTCATCATGTGTGAATGGTGCAAAGCATGTTTTACAAACAATTAAGCTTAGTTGATACTTGGAGCAAAATTTGAAAAGTTTTATAGACCCTGTAATTCAAAGAAATGCCTATTTTGTACATCCGGAAAATCTTCTGCTATGCAGGCTGCATGACACTCGCCCGCATATAAGAGAGCTTGCACTTCGTCGCATTCTCAATGCAAAAACTCAGGCCAATAATAATCTAACATCCGACCTTTTATTATTCCACAAATTAATTTTGAAGCAGATGATTATATTGATTTTATTGATTGACAAAACAATAAAATAACTTGCCCTCCATTGCTTCAAGGTTTGAAAGTAGAGGATTTGAAAAATATTATTTCCGGATCTCCTGAGAAAATCATTGACAATTGACATCGCTACATATCCCTATCACACCCAATATGTAGAGAGAATCGTGAAGCTCGTAACTAAAGCATCTTCGTCGGTTATTGGGTCACAAAAAAGAGAAAATTTTATCAAGGCAAAAATTGATTCGCGCAAAGATATGCCAAAATTTGAGTCCAAAAGAGACTATAACTACAAACAATAGATAATCAAAATTAAGGGTGAGGGTAGGGAGTGGGTAGAAGAATAAATATGACATATTTCAAAAATATTTCAATTGGATATCATTTTTATAATAATAACTATTATTACTTAACTTTTCAATTAAAATCATAAGTTCGCATTTTTTATTTTTTTTTTCGACCCCCGGTAGAGGGCAGATGATGAAATTTTTTTGAGAAATCGCAAATAAAGATTAGGTTTGTAACATGAATTGGCCACTTTTGCGCACTATTCCAAAACAGTTTTCGAAACTTCGATTTTTCGATCCACCCTAATAATAAACCTGCATTTATGTGCTTCATAGATCTGACTAAGGCGCCCTCGATTGTGTAAGATTGGAAGGTGTGTTAAGATTGCTAAAGAAGAAAAATCAGCCCAACAAGATGATAAGGATAATTAAAGACATTAATACGAAGAACAAAACCAGAATAAAAGTCGAGAATGAACTAACATCGGAAATAGAAATCAATCGGGAATCAGACAAGGGGATAGCTTGAGCCCATTGCTTTTTAATTTAGTAATGGACAAAGGCATAGAAAACATTAAAGGTACTAGAAAAGGATATAAGATGGCAGAAAAACAAATAAAAATCCTCTATTATGCTGACGGGGCAATCTTAATCTCCGATAACGAGTATGACCTACAGCAAATGGCACAAACTTTCAATACAGTGGCGAAGAACTACAACATGAAAATATCAACAATAGTAATTAACAACGAACTAATTGAACAAGTCTCGAGATTTCAATATCTGGGAGTCGAAATATGTAGTTATGGAGATGTTAAAGAGAGCGTCCGAAAGCAAGCAAATAAAGCCAATTACCTGTCAGGATGTCTGAGGGATGTCATCTGGAGAAACAAAGATATGAGGCTGGAAGGGAAAGTACTCATATACAAATTATGTGTAAGACTGATCATGATGTACGCGATAGAAACAAGATGTGACGCAGCAGAAAACAAGAGGATACTGAGAACATCAGAAATGAGAACGTTGAGGTCAATAACTGGGAAAACACTGAGAGACAAAATACCGAACGACAGAATAAGAGATCTCTGTAACATACAAGATATAGTACGGTGGGGAAGACAGAGACGACGAGAGTGGAATCAGCATGTGACGAGAATGGACAGCGAGAGAATAGTCCGTATAGCCAGGGATTCGAAGCCAACAGGCAAGAGACCAATTGTCAGGCCTTTCAAAAGGTGGCGAGAGATAGCTGGCAGTCAACATCACATCTACGAATACAAGCTCAAAATCGGTTAAGAATAGGCCAAGAGGCCTAATATAAGAAGAAGAAGAAGAAGAAGAGATCTATTTGCTATTTCTGGTTTCCATGGTAAAAAATAAAACTTTATCTTTAAATAAAATTTTTAAATGATTCAGGACATTCCTAAATAGCACATACCTAACTCGCTTTAACTATTTCGGAAATAATATGTGTTTGCAGATTTATTGTAAAAATAATATTTAAAAAAATATATGAAAAAAAAATTTTAAGAAACGCTTTTCTTTAGTTATGAGTGACTAAAATTTAAAATATTATAAAAAAATTAACTAAAAAGCAAAAAATAAAAAAATCAAACTCGAAGGATTATTCGAAAAAAACGTTCGTTAAAAAAATGAAAAAATCTAACACATTCGTTAAAGAAAAGCGTGGGGCGAAAACTGTTTATTCGATGAATACGCGCCCCACTGATGTAAAATATTTATTGCAGAATTTTAGTATTTATGTAGCAATTATATTTTAAAATAATGGAGGATGTGGATTTTTCCGGATTTTCAAGATCTTCCATAAAGATTAAAATTAACGCATTGTCATAATTTTATTAAGTTAAGTAGGTACTTTAAAAAGTTATAGTTTAACAAGAAACTTATAAAATAGTTCAAAATGTTACAGAGCGCATTTTTTTTAATTCAATATTTTCTTATACAGTGCGCTGGAATAAGTGTTACCCCCCTCCCTTATTAACTTATTTATTTTTAGTACATAAGCAAAACGCTCGGACAGGTCGATTTTTAAAATAATCATAGTATATTATAGCATCAATGTTTCGAACTTTACTTGATCCCTCTTCATGTGACAGGCACAACTTTGATTTTTTGTAATAGGAAAGTACATAATGTGACATCTCATTTAAAAGCTTTTTAAATATTGATTACAAAAATATATAACACTTTAATCCTCTTTAAGAGCGTAGGCGCAAAATTTCGTTAGAATTATTTTTAAACGCATTTATTTTTTTCGAATCCTGAGAAAACTAATATATTTTTGAAAAATTTAAACGCAGAATGAAAGATTACATTACTACCGAGGGCTGAAAGTCCCTTAGAGTAACAAAAAGTTTCTTTTGAATGATTTATTTCAAATTAAAAATCAGACTAAATTTTCTCTTTTTTTTCACCCCTGTGTCTTATTAAAATAATCATTATAGTAGTTTTCAGGGACTTTCAACCCTCGATAATATTGTAATATTTCATTCTGCGTTTAAATTTTTCAAAAATACGTATTAGTTTTCTCAGGATTCGAAAAAAATGAATACATTGAAAAATAATTCGACTGAAATTTGCGCCTACGCTTTCAAAGAGGATTAAAGTATTATACATTTTTGTAATCAGTATTTCAAAAGCTTTTAAATGAGGTGTCACATTATGTACTTTCCCATTTAAAAAAATCAAAGTTGTGCCTGTCACCTGAAGAGGTATCGCGTAAAGTTCGAAACATTAATGCTATAATATACTGTGATTATTTTAAAAATCGACCTGTCCGAGCGTTTTGCTTAAGTGCTAAAAATAAATAAGTTAATAAGTTAATAACTTTTCCAGTGCACTGTATAGGGTGTCCAGAAACTCTACCGACAAACGAAGACGGGAGATTCCTCAGATAATTTTAAGACAATTTGACTAAATTCACCTAGCCCGAAAATGCTTCCTAAGGGAGCTAGAGCTCTTTGAAGATGGCGTCTTGTAATTAGTTTTTCTTAAATACCTCCAGAACGCTTCTAGTTAGAAAAACGAAAATTGGTACACATATTTATCTTCCAGAGATAAATCGATTTCATCCATTGTGAATTTCTAGTACCAGTCATAGGCGTCCTTTTTGGGTGGGGCAACGGTTATTTTATCGCATAACTATTTTGTCTTTATCTTTTAGGCGTTTTTGATAGTGGATTATTAAATTGTGAGGTATTCTAGTACTAAAAGGTTCTCTTACTTAGGGTCGGTAGGACACACCGTTTTCTAGAAAAATCGATTTGAAAATTTTTCGTTCCCTGAATTTGAAAAAAAAAATTGAAAAAAAATTTCAAAAAAAAAACCGGTGTATTTTACCAACTTAAAGCAAGAGTAATTTTTAATACTAGAATACATCATAATTGAATAATCTAGTGTCAAAAGTTTTAAAAATTAAAGACAAAAAAGTTATGCGATAAAATAACCGTTGACCTACCCAAAACGGACGCAAATGACCGGTACTAGAAATTCCAATTAATGAAATTGATTAATTTCGGGAATATGAATAAACGTACCAGTTTTCGTTTTTCTAAATAGTTTTTTTTGAAATTTTTTTTGATATTCAAAAAACGAAAATTTTTCAATTTGATTTTTATAGAAAACGGTGTATCCTAGCAACTTAAAGTAAGAGTACCTTTTAGTACTATAATACCTTATATTTTAATAATCCAGACTCAAAAATGCTTAAAAATTAAAAACAAAAAAGTTATGCGATAATATAACTGTTGTCCCACCCAAAACGAACGCCTATGACCGGTACTAGAAATTTGCAATGGATGGAATAGATTTATCTTTGGAAGATAAATATGGGTACTAATTTTCGTTTTTCTAAATAGAAGCGTTATGGAGATATTTAAGAAAAACTAATTACCAGACGCCATCTTCAAAAAGCTCTAGCTCCTTAGGAAGCATTTTCGGACTAGGTGAATTGGGTTAAATTGTCTTAAAATTATCAGTAGAAATTGCACAAGAGCTCTAAAATTCTATATTAATTTTAGAGATCGAGTGCAATTTGTTGCGATTATTTCATGAATAAAACTGTTCAACACCAACATTTTATTGTAATTTATTTATGTAAGTACAAATTAGTACAATTAAACACACAGTTGTTATAAATATTAATTTGACGGTTGAAAGTCATCACTTTTATAATTTTTAAAACATTAATTGTCATTAATGTTACTGAATGTATTTTTTCGTAGCAACGAAGGGCATCTGACGTAATATACTTGACGACGGGAAATTATCAAAAATTATCGATTTAATTTAGATTTCTGTAGCTTTCTATTGGTCAGAATCTCCTATGAATGAAATAATCGGGTATAATATCACAAGAGAGTGAGAATAAATTGAAAATAATGCGACAGTTTTTCGAAAATTTGTTGTCTGGCTATTGCCCAATGACAACAAATTTGAGTAAAAATGAAGCATTATTTTCTTATTTATTCTTACTGTCGTGTGATATTCGTAAGATTATTTTTTAATACGTTATTATGGATATTTTCTTAAATATGACAGTTGTCAAAACTAGAAAACTGGTTGCCATTAAACAGAAACAATCTACTTAGAAAAATTCTATCGGTAATTTTCTACAGTAGATACTTCTCAGTATAATTTTAATCTGATTGGACAGAATTAAACACGTGATCAAATATCTTACTATACGATTGGAAGTTAAAATCATTAAAAAATAATCGATTTAATTTAGATTTATGTAGCTTTCTATTGGTCAGAATCTCCTATGAATGAAATAATCTGAGGAATCTCCTGTCTTCGTTTGTCGGTAGAGTTTCTGGACAACCTGTACACACCGGCACAAAATTCCGCCACTAAAAATTTTTGATTAGGTAAGTTTGACAACTATTTATAACTGTATTATTTGTATGTACTCCGATTTTTAAGATTCTTGCATCAGTTTGTAGGTACATGTATTGATTTCGTTTGCTAGTATACCGGAAACAAAAATTTTTTGCTTAGATGGCATTATACGGGGGTAAATGGAAGCGTTGTATTTTCTCTTAACTTTAAAAAATTCTGTGGAAAAATTGAAGGGCTGATTTTGTATCATACTCTTTTTGTATTATAAGATGTGTTATCCTTGCCTGGGGAATAGCCCGATATTCCTCTGCCAGGGCATAACTGTACCAAATTTTCTGGAGGCCTAGGATGAGGGCGAATAGCTATCTTCAATTCATCCCATAAATGATCGATAGGATTGAGGTCTGAGCTGCATGCGAGCCATTCTAATCTTATCAATCTAACCTCTATTTAAAACATTTATGTTTAAGGCAGGCCGCACATCAAAAAAACATGAAACGTAAATTACGTTTCATGGAAATAAAACACTGCTAAACAAATATACGTCCGGCCATTTATGAAACTCTTCGAAAATAAAAATGTGTCATGAGCATGAATCACACTCGTTTCATTGGTAGGCGGACTTTGAGATTTGTTTAGCAGTGTTTTATTTTCATGAAACATGTTTTACGTTTCATGTTTCATGTTTTTCGTTTATGTTTCTTTGGTGTGCGGCTTGCCTTAGAGTCAATCAGTGTTCTATGTGCAAAAAATTGTGCAGCTCTTACAAGAGATATTCGGATAATTCCAAAAACAAAATCTTAGTGATACTCCGGGATAATACGAAAGGACTATGAACCAAAATCAGCTATTTAATTTCTCCACGGAATTTTTTAAAGTTAGGAGAAAATACAACGCTTTCATTCAGCCTCGTATAATGTCATCAAAGCAATTTTTTTTGCTACCGGAATAATAACAAACGATATAAATATAATGTACCTACAAACTGATGCAAGAATCTTGAAAATCGAAGTACAACTAATAAAGTTATAAATTGTCAAACAATCAAAAAATTTTAGTGAAGGAATTTAATGCTAGTGAGTGCATTAAAAATATAAAATAATTTAACCATAACCACTTAAAATTTAACCATAATGACCTCATTATGTCTATGTTATATGTCACTTGCGGTTTGTTTTTTATTTGGCGTATGGCTTACATCACAGAATGGATTATTAATTTTATATTTATACATTATACAGATCATTTGAATTCGAGAAGTCTAGTTTTTTTACAAATTCTATTGACTCTTCGGTTGCCACTCGAAATATTTAGGGTGGCCTATATATGCTCTGGAAGGTGAGGAAAGTTTACCCCATCTGTATCATGGTAGTAAACGCATCTTCCGCAGTTCGTTCTGATTCGATTAAAGGTTGCCTAAATCTTAAGAGGACGTTCAAATCCTTCAAGTTTGTCTGCGATGTCCAGTAGACCAGGGGTCACCAATTACCGGACCGCGGTCCGCATCCGGACCGTGAGCTAGTTTTGTGCGGACGGTCAATAAGTTCAGAATATACCTAGTGTTTGGCAATTTTGAAAATGTTTGGCCATGAAATTGTGTACTATGTTTGGCTCAACTTATGTGTGCGAAGCCGCTTTATCAAGAATGAACTTAATTAAAAATCGGTAGAGATCTCACTTAACAGATGAATATCTCAACTCCCTAATGAGACTCAGTTGCACTAAACTCACTCCAAACTTCAGAAAGATTGTACATAAAAAAATGTAATTTTTCTCTCTGATAATTTAATTTTGTAAAGAGTTTTCCCCCTTATTGTTATACAGTGGAACCTCGATTATCCGTCAGGGCACCGGACCAAGGGTATGACGGATAATCGAAAAGACGGTTAACAGAACGTTAAAAAAATTCATAGTACAACTCTCAAATTTTATTTGTATGTTTTGTTTAATAATATGTTTTGTTTATGTATGTTTTGTTTAATAATATAAGAGGGATTTGTGTTCGTCTAATCCAATTAATTTGGTTTAGAATATTCTGAAATCTTGTTTGTTTTACGCTTAATTCAAATTTTGCAACGAAGAATTTCTTAATCCGCTTAAGATCATACAATTTACTTTATAGTCTTCTTCTTGTCGAGAATTCTACTCAATGAATTATTGTATGTGCGATGCACCTTCTCTGGCTTCTTTACACAAATCTTTGTTTGTGCAACTGCAATGGTAGCATCACTGTACATTTCAACGAATTTCGTTTGGCTAATCACAATGCTCAAAACGCAATGCTAACAAAATGAATAATTGATGATGTACGGACCCTGACGGTTAACAGAGGTGACGGTTAATGGAGAGACGGATAATTGAGGTTCCACTGTACTTACTAATCATTAATTTTGAAATTAAGTAAGCTGTAATATAAAATTGTCATGTGCATTTTTTTATATTCATTTCATCTCTACGATATGTTAAGTAGGAGTACTTTTCAGATGTGCATTTAATTAAAATAATTTTCAGATTTAATAAGTTTGCAACAAACACCTTGCATTGAAACTAATGTAGAAAAATAACATGTTAATTAGCATTTTGTACTATGATTATTTATTTTAAATTCCTCAGTTTCCTTTCTACAAAATTGAAGATGTCTAAAAACTTCATTAGCATTCAAAATATAAATTTCTAATTTTTAAAATATTCTCAGTAACAATTTACAATACTGCTGTTTTCAAAATATACTGATAGTAACATCAAAACAATCCACAATGAATCTATATTTTATTTATTGTACCAGGAAAACTTACAGAAAAGTATACAGTAACCAAAAAACAATCAGATATTATTAGTTTTCCTTTCCATATTAGTCCATGTAACTCGATTTCTTTGCGGATTCCTGTTCAAAAATGTCCCCTTTAAACAAATCAGAAGGGTGCCGGGTGAAACAATTTTTCAAGCAAATTCAAAATTACTTTTATGCCTCGAAAAATGTATTTTTAGGTTTCTTGGGTAATTATAAACAATAAAGGTCTCTTGTCATATTTCTGAAAATTTGATAGTTTTCGAGTTACATAATAGGCTATTGATTATATATTTTAGAAAGGAACTACAACGTTAACGGGGTTTTATTATTTCATATAGTCAATGGACCTCTAAATATGAAGAAACCGCGGAGTGCTACCATTTACAGGGGTGCGTTTTTAAGAAAGGGGTGAATTAGTCCCTAGGCACAGTGCGAATTAGGGTGAGTTCTATGCACGTTTGGTACAAACACGTCTACAGGAAAAATTTTGCAGGTTAAATTTACTATCGAAATATCACATTTTAAAGTCAAAAATATTTTTTTTTACAAAATTATATTCAAAAGAAAAGCAAGAAAAAAACACGAAAGGTAGCATTTTTGTTTCTTGCCCTATAACTTTTTTCCACGGGGATATAGGTATAGGCATTGCTTCACAGAAAAAAAACTTCCATATTTCCTGTTTAAAATGGCGTTTGGTGTAAGTCTGTATGATTTATAGTTTCCAAAATATGATTTTTCAAATTTCACCACTCACAACAATTTTGGGTCATTTTCCTTGTTACTTCGCAAACATTGTTCTGTAACTTTTTTTACGCAGCTTTAGGTATATGCAATGTTGCATTAAGTAGGAAGAAAAGTCAACTACCTTTAAAACGGTCTATCACAGAAGGCTGTATGACTATTTTTAAGTAAGATATGGATTTTCAAAATTTTATACCTTTAATGATTTTTTATATATTTTACGATTATTTTTAAATTTCTCATTATAAATTTTTTATTGTGTATTTAATTATATACATTGTGCAATAAAAAGGAAAGCTTATTTTCTTTACTTTAAAATGGTGTATTGCAATCATCTCTAGGTCTATTTTTAAACAAGATATGCTTTTTCAAAGTTTGACATATTATACACATGCAATAGGTCCCACTAAGTTGGAAGCATATGGAAAACTTTTTATTATTAACTTTATGAAAAAAATTATTCTTTATAAAATGCTCTGCATAGTCTAAAACCTAAGATGTAATCATCAGATATAAAATTTTATCAATAGTGTACGAGGTATGTTAAAAAATATGAATTTCGCTCAAGAGTAAAGTACCTTTATATTTCACAATATCGAAAAGTGTTATTAAGAAAAGTTATTTGGAATTAAAAATTATGTTACAGTATGCAATTACATTCTTCTAATTGAAGAAAATAAAAAATTTTAAAATTTTTCTCAAATTACGGATACCCTTGGATATCCTACGGATATCTTGTTTAAAAATAGTCCTAGAGGTGATTTCAATACACCATTTTAAAGTAAAGAAAATAAGCTTTTTTTATTCCAGAATGTATATACCTAAATCTACAAGAAAAAAGTCATAATGACAAATTTAAAAAATAATCATAAAAAATATCAAAAACCATTAAAAGTATAAAATCTTGAAAAAGCATAACTTGTTTAAAAATAGTCGTACGGCCTTACACAGTAGAGCATTTTATATGTAATTGACTTCTCTTTCTACTAAATGTACCATTGCATATACCTAGAAAGGCGTAGAAAAAAGTTACAGAACAATGTTTGCGAAATAATGGGGAAAATGGCTCAAAAATTCTGTGAGCGGCATATTTTGAAAAATTTTAATTCGGAAAATATAAATCGGAAAATATAAATATAAATATATAAATAGAGACTTCTACCAAACGTCATTTTAAAGAAGAAGGATGGAAGTTATTTTTCGCTGAAGCAATGCCTATACCTATATCGCTGTGGAAAAAAATTATGGGGCAAAAAACAAAATTGCGTTCTTTCGTGTTTTTTTCTTGCTTTTCTTTTGAATGTATTTTTGTAAAAAAAAATACTTTTGACTTTAAAATATGATATTTCGATAGTAAATTTATCCTGAAACAATTTTCCTGTAGAAGTGTTTGTACCAAAAGTGAATGGAACTCACCTTAATTCACCCTGTGCCTAGGGACTAAATCACCCCTTTCTCAAAAACGCACCCATTTAAATGGTAGCACCCCGCGGTTTTTTCAAATATAGAGGTCCATTGACCATATGAGACAATAAAATCCCGTTAACGTTGTAGTTCCTTTTAGCTCTCTTATTTTGAACATAATCAATAGCCTATAATATAAGCGATTTAAAATCTGAAAAATGCGAAAATATGCATTTGCGATGTTTGAAAACTTTTAAGTTTTAATAAAATGACAGATCTTTTTTTATTTAAGATGACCCAAAAATGCTAAAAACATATTTTCGCGGGCAAAAAAGGTAATGTTTTGAATTTGTTAAATAATATATTAAACAATTTCTGTCCAAAAATTTCGCCCGGCAACCTTCTGATTTTTTATAGGGGATATTTTTTAACAAGAATCCGCAAAGAAACCGAATCAAAACAGTCAGACACAGGCAGCATAAATCCGGAGCCCGGAAGTGTCATAAGTTTTCGAAACGGGCCCTCAGGGAAACTAATTGGTGACCCCTGCAGTGGCGGCCCGTGAGGTAGTGCCATAGAGCCATGGCACTACCTTGCTAACTATCCATAAACATATTTTTTATCTTCAAAACTTTTTAATTCCTATTAATTTTTTTGTGTGTATTTCTTTTGATCTTCATAAATTATATAAAATATGGCAACTATGGGCGCAATACAATCCCTGCCGACAGCGGAGAGTATTCGACAGGAGAATCTCCTTCGCGCCGAAGTCAGTACTGGCACGAGCAAAGAGAGAAAGATTTTACGAGCATTATATGTAAGTGACAGAGAAAGAGCTATATTGGACTATTAGTATACCTTAACATTAGAATCTCTGTGCCAGGCACGAGGGTATGAAGCCAGGTCTATTTATTTTGAGTTTCTTTACGTGCTGGTTTGTCGCTGTTATTATGTATATTTTCTGTTAAAAAGTTTTTGTATTTATAATTAAACTTTTAGTGCATCATGATCGTGGGTATTTGATAATATTTTGATTATTTATTAAGTTTAATTTATTAATTGACAATAAAGATTAGTATTTTAAAAAAATTTTTGGTGGTTTTTCGCTAGAAAAAAAACTACAAATGTTATAAGGTGTTGTGGAGCTTTCGAGTTAGCTTTAAGAGGTCACGACGAAAAAGAAAATTCAGAAAATAGAGGTATATTTAAGGAGCTGGTCAATTTTAGCGCCGAATTAGACAAATACTTAATGGTTCATACTATTCAAAGTACCAGATCTTTCAAAGGTCTACCTTCTCCGGACATTTAGTTGCTTCTAATTTATTTATGTCCGAGGAGTTTTCTGCTTTTAAGCATCAGTTCTCCGAATCATTTCTTAATGAACCATGGAGACAATTTTAATTTTTAAGCAAAACTCGGTTTAAAACTGAATTAGATGTAGGTAGGTACTGTATTAGCGAGACGAATTAAGTACTACCTCTGGGGCTGTTTCGCTATCGGTTTTATTGTAGAGGGAAGGTTTAAAAAGCACATTTGAAGAAACTATTAAACTTTTAAGTATTTTAGTTACCATTCCTATATGAACATCTGAAGCAGAACGCTGTTTTTCGATGTTTACATCGAAACCTAGTGCTTTAGGTATGCTATCTGCAGAAAAGCATTTAGTAAATTGTATTGATAATTTTAATTATAAAGTCATTGAAAACTTTGCAACCAAAAAATAGAAGAATGAACTTCATATATCGTAAACTTTAAAAGTGACATTACAAAAATTTGTGCATGTGTGTGAATAATGAAATAGTATTATTTTTATAAATTGGTAAATAGAGACGAAATCGTAATAACAATTTTCAAGCACTATCAGCAGTAAATGCTGGTGGTAGGTTAAGAGGTTTTTATTATTAATTAATTTACGGAACTGTTTTGATCAATGTTGGACAATTGCTTGGCACCTCAGATCAATAAACTTAAGATATAGATAAAAGTATCCGGGCATATTTTTTTTTTTAGTTTTTGTTGTCAGTATACCTTTTTTTGACAATATCGTGAATCCGTCACTAAAAATTTTGGCGGCTGCCCGAGTTATGGCACTACCTTCTTAAAGTGGTACGAGCCGCCACTGGACCCCTGCAGTAGACTATACTGCCGTGCTAAGCCCAAAGGCGGTAATTGATTTTTTATCGAAAATGACATTTTTGTATTTCTAGGTAGGTTTCATTATATTATAATGCTTCTACAACTCCAAAGAGTTTGTAAATATATTCTAGATACTCATTATAATAGTTCTACAACTCTAAGGACTTGGTAAAAATATTCTAAATACCTATAATCTACGTAGAAATACAACAATCTCATTTTCGATAAATCAATTACCGCCTTTGGGCTTAGCACGGCAGTGTAGTAGTGCGGATCTGTCTTACTTTCACATTCTTCTCACCATATAGGCATTTAAGTCAAAATTAGAATGATGAAGAGCTTGAGCGGGTTTCAGGGGAGGTAACCTGAGGAATTTTGTTGTATTCTTTACCAATGCATGTTCGCGGCGTAGGTTGGGTGGAGCTACTTATAGGACCAAAGGTAAGTTTAGCAGAGTGTCGACCAAGTGAGTATGCCATGCCTGCTATTTAACCACACCGGTGCACAGTATTCTACCACCAGAATATATTAGGCCAAGAGCGAGGGATCTGGCGGTTGATGCTGTGGGACCCGCATGTATTGCCGCAGAATTTTTGTTTAATAGACTAAGAGCCGCTATAGGTGAAATTTCTTAATCATTTTAGGCACGACGGGACCCTATAACTTAAATAATAGAACCTAAAAGAAAACGTTTGAACACTGTGCCGTCACTTTTCAGTGGCACATGCGTCTACAGTGGCGCATCAAACTTTCCACTTATGGACGGGATACATAAATTAAAAAATACCCTGCCTCATTACCAGAATTTAATTTTTTCATTTTTTTAAGTTTTATGTGATTAAGACATAAGATTCATCGTAATTTTAACCCACCACCCCCTTCTCCCTGCCCCACCATCAAAAACTCTATTTTTCGATTTTATTCTTTTCTTGGTGGGATGCAATCAATTTTAAAATTTCAAAAAATTCACACGCATTGTTAAGGCTTTTATAAAACACGTCTATTTTTATAGACCTGTAGGTTGAGTGTACATAACCTCAAAAAATTAATTTTTTTTTTTTTTTTGGAAAAAAGTATATAACTTTTTTTTGGGATAGCTGCAGATCTAATTTTTTCTTAGTCTTGTGTATTTTATCAAACACTATATTTTTAATTTTTTTCAGATTTTTCTGTAGCGCTGGTCACCTTCAAAAATCCAAAAAACTGTTTTTTAAGGGGGTTTTGGGGGGTTTGAACGTGTTTTTCTGATTTTTAAATATTCTAAAGGACTCAGTTACTTCAAGTTACATATAACCTACAAAAACAAAATTGATTTGATATAATATGAAGTCTATAAAATAGGGAAAATCCCCCAAAACCCCCCAAAAAACAGTTTTTCGGATTTTTGAAGGTGGGGAGCCTTACGGAAAAATCTGAAACAAATTAAAAATATAGTGTTTGATAAAACACACAAGATTAAGAAAAAATTAGACCTGCAGCTATTCCTCAAAAAGAGTTATACGCTTTTTTGAAAAAAAAAAATTTCTTTTAATTTTTTGAGGTTATGTACACTCTACCTATGGGTCTATAAAAAATAGGCATATTTTATAAAAGCCTCAGCTATGCGTGTGAATTTTTTGAAATTTTAAAATTGATTGCATCCCACCAAAAAAAAATAAAAACGAAAAATGAAGTTTTTGATGGTGGGGGCAGGGGGAAAGTGGTGGTGGGTTAAAATTACGCTGAATCCTATGTGTTAATCACATAGAACTTAAAAAAATAAAAAAAAATTAATTCTGTTAGTAAGGGAGGGTAACTTTTAATTTATTTATCCCGTCCATAAGTGGAAAGTTTGATGCGCCACTGTCGACGCATGTGCCACTGAAAAGTGACGGCACAGTGTTCAAACGTTTTCTTTTAGGTTCTACTATTTAAGTTATATAGGGTCCCATCGTGCCTAAAATGATTAAGAAATTTCACCTATAGCGGCTCTTAGTCTATAATGTTGTCACATGTTTTTAGTTTTGCTGTTGTTTTCGTCAGGTATTCTCTGAATATGAGCGTTCTATCTAGGTCTAGAGTATTTCGGGTATTTAATAGTTTGTTATTAAGATACACCCGTATTTCTCTGTTTGCTAGCCTGTTATTAAGATGAAAAGTTGATAATACTTCAGTTTTTGTAGTAAATACTTACTTGGTTGTATGGTTCAAGTGGAAATCGGTGGGACTGTGCATTTTATCAATGAAATAAGATATGTCTCAGACACTCTAGAAGCCGCTAACGATAAAATGTTTTAACATCTCATTAATCATTGTAAATTACTCATCGGAGATTAGTACAGTAAAAATAATAAGACGAGAACAGGACGATAATGATTATAAAGAATAAATTTTAAAGTTTTTTCTACTTTAATGTAGTGTTGGAAAATTCTCGAGAATGAAAAATCGGAGAATATTCTCGATATGGAGAATTTTCTGAGAATGAACCCCATGACGCACTTAAGAATATTGTTGAAGATGAAAAATAGGGTTTTAAAAATATGATCTTATATAAAAAATTATGAGACGAAACTTCTTTGTATATAAAAAAATACAAAAACAACAGAAAACACAAAATTTCTTTGATAAAAAAATGAAATTTTCTTCTTAACAGCAAATAATCGATGTGGTATGATAAAAGATGAGACCTCAGATTCAGAATCTATTTCTATCATTAGCTCATCTTAGTCATCTACAATCTGCATTTCAATGTACTGATGAGTTGTGGGATTTTGTTTTTCACGAGTGGCCATCTCAGTCATTGATTGGTCTACGTCTAACAATTTTAAATTGTGAGCAATAAAAGTTACCTTACGAGCCCGTTCAGCAGTGAGCCGGTTTCTTTTAGAGGAGTGGATAAAAAAACCATAAGTACTGAAACTTCTTTCAGTCGCACTGGATGAAGACATGCTTAATATATCAATTACTATTTTAGTTAATTTTGTTCCGAAACATGTACCTTTTCACCATTTGATTAAGTCTGGTTTGTCAATTGATTTTACAACGTATGGCTTTCCAAAAAATCCCTCCTTAGACCGATAAAGTGCCAGATCTGCCATTATTTCAGCCGACTCATCAACATGTTTTAAAGTTGCTAAATTATCTACAAACTCAGTTTCCTCAACTTGTTCTTCTCTGCTTAAATGAACACCATTCTAAATATTTACACGTTAATATTGCATCAAAACAATAAATATTGACACTGTAAACACCCTTGCTAGTGGTTCATGGGATTGGCAAAAACAATATACCTACATATTTTTTAAATTATAATAATTTGATCCGTATTAGTCCTGTCGCCAGGGGGGGTACAACGGCCTCGTTAATTCAGATGGACTTACTCAAGTTTTTTTTATGTATTTTGACCCGTAGAACACGAATTTTTTGGGTAACAGTTGATCCGGATGTCGATAAGATTGTTATAGACCAAGAACTTGAGGAATCAAATAACAGCGATTTTTGGCAAAACAAAACAATATTTTGTATTTTTTGGGCCATTTTAAGTAAAAAATATTTCTACAAGTTTTTTCGTAGGATGCACAGTTTTCGAGATAAACGCGGTTGAACTTTAAAAAAATCGAAAAATTGCAATTTTTGAACCCGAATAACTTTTGATTAAAAAATAAAATAGCAAGTCTGCTTACCGCATTTGAAAGTTTAAGTCAAATTATATCGGTTTTGATTATTTGCATTGGTAAAAATTTATTTTTTTATTGTTTAACAAAGCTATAAACACGTAGGGTTTCCCGTGCTTTTACATGCGTTTTAACGCATGTAACGTAGAAATAGTCTTGATTGCACTAGTACCTATTCTACCTACTCGTTCGATTTTAAATGAGAAATCATAGAAACATCACTCACGCACTAGTTGTTTGTAGCTTTGTTTAGCAATAACACAATAAATTTTTAGCAATGCAAATAATCAAAACCGACATAATTTGACTTGAACTTTCAAAGGCGCTAAGCAGAATTGCTATTTTATTTTTTAATCAAAAGTTATTCGGGTTTAAAAATTGCAGTTTTTCGATTTTTTGAAAGTTCAACCGCGTTTATCTCGAAAACTGTGCATCCTACTAAAAAACTTGTAGAAATATTTTTTGCTTAAAATGACCCAAAAAATACAAAATATTGTTTTGTTTTGCCAAAAATCGCTGTTATTTGATTCCTCAAGTTCTTGGTCTATAACAATCTTATCGACATCCGGATCAACTGTTACCCAAAAAATTCGTGTTCTACGGGTCAAAATACATAAAAAAATTTTGGGTAAGTCCATCTGAATTAACGAGGCCGTTGTACCCCCCCTGGCGACAGGACTATATCTAGTTTTTATTTTGTTTCGGTTTTTGAAAATATAGAAAATTTTTGCCAAGAATATTCTCGAGAGAATTTTCTGGCCGAGAATATTCTCGAGAATATTCTCTTGAGAATATTCTCTTGAGAATATTCTCTTTTAACATCACTACTTTAATGACAAAAAAAAAGCAAGCTCACTAGCAGAAACCAATTCAACATTATTTTGCACATCATATATGAAACATTATTTGGTTGAAAAATCTCATTTTTGTTCGCACAAAAATATACTAATTTGTCTGGACTAAATTACAGTTCTGTTTATCTTCTTACTATCAACATTCACACAGTGTTGCCAAACTGAATGTTGTCATTTTGGGTGTAAATTTTTTCCACGAGTCTCCGAGGGTACATTAATTACTTCTTATTTATCACTTACAAACACCGCCCTGAACTTGGCACCCTTAATGATAGCACCCTTCCAAATTTTTAGAGTTCTGAGCTCTTTTTGAAGAGTTCTATAGTTCTCGCCGGGGTGCAGAAAGAGTTCTGCAGTTTAAATGCCGTTTTTTTTAAAACAAATTTTGGGGTGCCAATTTCAGGCCGCACCCCTTTTGTGCGGAAGGGTAGTTCCAGGTGCACAATTTGGAAGAAAATAAAGAGTTCTAGAGTTCTCAATAGTTTTTTTTAAGAGTTCCATCATAGTACGCGAGTTAGGGGCATTTGAAAAAAAAGCGAGGATTTGCCGCCGCATGCGTATTGAACGATACTTGAGAATTATTATAGTTTAATATTATTATAGTATAATATTATTATAGACTAAAAATAGCTTTTCATGGAGCAAATCGAATCAAAAGGAGCAAAAAAATTTGTAAGACAATATTAACATTTAAACAATCGATGCATATTCCCTTTTTTTATCAAAGTGTACTAAAAATTTAATGTATATTGAATCTCGAATTAGTAATTATTTACATAAGAATTTTTGTCTTTAATTATACAAGTTTATGAATAATTTATTTTTAATTCATAGACAATAAATTAGAGTTGTTATATTTTTGTTAACCGCCCTGAGCTTGGCACCCTTAATGATAGCACCCTTCATGAATCAAAGGATTATTATTAACCATTAAACTACATCTGCATATGTGGTTCATCTTTCTTAAAGAAAAAATATTTTTTGCCTCCTTTTTATTTAATAAATAAAAAGGAGGCAAAAAATATTTTTTCTTTAAGAAAGATGAACCACATATGCAGATATAGTTTAGTGGTTAATAATAATCCTTTGATTCATTTTCCATGAAATCTGTGTCAGAAAAATATTCTGAAGCCGTTCCCGGGATTCGAACCCGGGACCTCCGCGACAACTGAAAATAGCGAAGCGCGCTACCCACTGTGCTATTGAAGGCACATGAGAAATTCCGTAAAAACATAGAGTTTAAGTTTTGAGCTTGAGCAACGAAAAAATATTTCAATTCACTATTTTATTACCTTCAAAAATCGTCATTTTGTAATAATTAATATTTGTGAAAATGTCGCAAGTTGTGCTAGCTCAAGATAAATTAGGAAGGATGAAAATCATGCAAATGTAAACGAAAACGAGCACGTAAAAAATATTAGAATCGATTTTTACTGATGAGCAATCGATGCACAACATATTTATTTATCTATTAAACTGGTTGTAATAGCTTTATATTGCGCTAGAAAAACCCCCTTGAAGACTCGTATTTATTAAATAAAAATGGTTAATAATAATCCTTTGATTCATGAAGGGTGCTATCATTAAGGGTGCCAAGCTCAGGGCGGTTCACAAAAATATAACAACTCTAATTTATTGTTTATGAATTATGAATAAATTATTCATAAACTTGTATAATTAAAGACAAAAATTCTTATGTAAATAATTACTAATTCGAGATTCAATATACATTAAATTTTTAGTACACTTTGATAAAAAAAGGGAATATGCATCGATTGTTTAAATGTTAATATTGTCTTACAAATTATTTTGCTCCTTTTGATTCGATTTGCTCCATGAAAAGCTATTTTTAGTCTATAATAATATTATACTATAATAATATTAAACTATAATAATTCTCAAGTATCGTTCAATACGCATGCGGCGGCAAATCCTCGCTTTTTTTCAAATGCCCCTAACTCGCGTACTATGACGGAACTCTTAAAAAAAACTATTGAGAACTCTAGAACTCTTTATTTTCTTCCAAATTGTGCACCTGGAACTACCCTTCCGCACAAAAGGGGTGCGGCCTGAAATTGGCACCCCAAAATTTGTTTTAAAAAAACGGCATTTAAACTGCAGAACTCTTTCTGCGCCCCGGCGAGAACTATAGAACTCTTCAAAAAGAGCTCAGAACTCTAAAAATTTGGAAGGGTGCTATCATTAAGGGTGCCAAGTTCAGGGCGGTCTTACAAACTCAATACAAAGAAAAAACTAAAAAATGTTTAAAAGTCAAATAAGTCAGGAACTAAATTTATTTTTTAGCTGGCTATTTAACCATCTCATTATAAAAATGTTTATGGTTTTCTAGAAGATCTTCAGGAATATAAAACACGACTTTGATATTTTCGTTTCTTTAATCGGAATTTTGCTTCGCCATCCCTTATTCCAAGCCCATCATAGTGTAGGAAACAAAGGTTGAACCTTGCAAAATGGACACAAGTCCGGTTTTATTTTTTTTCTGGTATATCAAGGGGTGCTTATTATAAGACTAACTTTTTCTGAAAAAATTTCGCCCCGGAACCTCCCTTTTCACCCCTTTAAAGGGGTTAATTTGTGGTTTTTGCGGAACGTAGCCCTTCCTGTAACTTTTACAAAAAATTTCTTTTATAGAAATATGAAGAGGACTATATTTTCTACGATTTATTTCCAACACCATCTCTCTACCATCCACCGTTTAGCGGGGGTGGCGCCCTAAAGTTGACAAGTTTTAAAAAAAAAATGTTTTAAAAAAAAATATATTTTTCCCTAACTGTAACGGAAATTAAGAATAAATCCTGCGGCAATTATTCACAAATAATTGACTGATTTTTTGGTATAGGTTTTACTTAAGGGTAATTGCCCTTTTTTTAATTACAGGGTGTTACATTTTAAAAAACCCCTTTTTATACCATCTGAACCGTTTATGCTAGAGTAAAAAGACTTTCAGCGATTACCCATATACTGGTGCTATTTACAAATTTGTATAATGCACCCCCATTTTTTCCCCGTAACCACCCAAAAAAAAAGAAGAATTAATAAATAAATTGATTTTCTTGGAATCCTTCACACACAATGCCCTTTATTAATATGCTTCATACATCATTTTGTGGACGTTATTATTACCCATGCATGGACACCAAAAGCAATTTCCTAGTGCAACCCCTGAAGCAAAAAAAAATAAATAAAATGGGGGGTTGAAAATTTTTTTTTGTTTTTTGCTTTTTGATCCATATGGGCATATGCTTCATCAATAGTGCTTTTCAAAAATATATATGGTTATTGCAACATCTCTGCGAAAACCACCCCTATCCTTGAAAATATAGTGCAGAAACTACCCCTATCCCTTGGCGAGCATGTTTTTACGATTTTCTCATTACCTATGTATTATTTTTAAACAAAACTTATACAAGGTTAAAGATCACTATTTACTCTAAAAATTATGTCCTATTCATTTTTTCGTATAAGCAACCGTTACGGCACAGTGGCGCCGTAAACCTCATATATGCTTTCGCGGGCTCCAGGTTTTGTTTTTTTTTTCGTCATCTGTTCGTTTTATTGATAAAGTACTTATGCAAAATAAAACAACACAGTGTAACCTACAAATTATAACTTATGCACATTTTACATTCTTTGCTCCCCAAAGCCACAGTGGTGGCCCAAAATAAATCTTTGCATATTTTCGCCACCTACATGCATTTTATTGCATTAATGCTACCTTAACAGCACAATATTTACCCTTAGGTGGTCGCTACGCAGTGGCGGATCCAGGGAGGGGTGATGGGGTGATCACGTCCCCCCCTCTCAAACCAAGTGATATTATATTCAAAGATTATAAAAATATTCATTTATTTTTATAGAAATTTAACCAATTGGCACCCCCTCTTAACGATGATGGATCCGCCACTGTCGCTAAAGCATAAAAAGTCATTCTTATAAAAATAATATTAATGTAATATAAGTATTTCTATAAAAAAAAATGAATATTTTTATAATCTTCAAATATAATATCACTTGGTTTGAGAGGGGTGGGGGTGATCGCCCCCATCACCCCTCCCTGGATCCATCCCTGCTTAGCGACCACTTAGGGGTGAGTATTGTGCTATTAAGGTAGCATTAACGCAATAAAATGCGTGTAGGTGGCGAAAATATGAAAAAATTTATTTTGGGCCACCACTGTAGCTTTGGGGAGCAAAGAATGTAAAATGTGCATAGGTCATGATTTGTAGGATACACTGTGTTCTTTTATTTTACATAAGTACTTTATCAATAAAACAAACAGATGACGAAAAAATAAACAAAAACTGGAGCCCGTCAAAGCATATATGAGGTTTACGGCGCCACTGTGCCGTAACGGTTGCTTAAACGAAAAAAATGAATAGGACCTAATTTTTAGAGTAAATAGTGGTCTTTAACTTTGTATAAGTTTTGTTTAAAAAAAATGAATAGGTAATGAGAAAATCGTAAAAACATGCTGGATAAGGTATAGGGGTAGTTTCTGCAGTATATTTTCAAGGATAGGGGTGGTTTGCGCAGGGATGTTGCAATAACCATAAATATTTTTGAAAAGCACTATTGATGAAGCATATGCCCGTATGAATCAAAAAGCAAAAAACAAAAAAAAAAATTTCAACCCCCCATTTTATTTATTGTTTTTGGCTACAGGGGTTGCACTAGGAAATCGCTTTTAGTGTCCATGCATGGGTAATAATAACTTGCACAAAATGGTATATGAAGCATATTAATGAAGGGCATTGTGTGTGAAGGATTCCAAGAAAATCACTTTATTTATTAATTCTTCTTTTTTTTTGGGTGGTTCCGGGGAAAAAATGGGGGTGCATTATACAAATTTGTAAATAACACCAATACATGGGTAATCGCTGAAAGTCTTTTAACTCTAGCATAAATGGTTCAGATGGTATAAAAAGGGGTTTTTTAAAATGTAACACCCTGTAATTAAAAAAAGGGCAATTACCCTTAAGTGAAACCTATACCAAAAAATCAATCATCTATTTGTGAATAATGTTCGCAGCATTTCTTTTTAATTTCCGTTACAGTTAGGGAAAAATATATATTTTTTAAAAACATCTTTTTTAAAAACTTGTCAACTTTGGGGCGCCACCCTTGCTAAACGGTGGATGATAGAGAGATGCTGTCGGAAATAAATCGTAGAAAATATAGTCCTCTTCATATTTCTATAAAAGAAATTTTTTGTAAAAGGTACAGGAAGGGCTACGTTCTGCAAAAACCATAAATTACCCCCTTTAAAGGGATGAAAAGGGGAGTTCCGGGGCGAAATTTTTTCAGAAAAAGTTAGTCTTATAATAAGCACCCCTTGATATGCCAGAAAAAAAATAAAACCGGACTTGTGTCCATTTTGCAAGGTTCAACCTCTGTTTCCTACACTATCATACGGTTCTAGCATTGAGAATTTTAAGGTAGAAAGTGTTAAAAGTAAAGGAATCAAAGTCAACAAAGAGGGTATCACTAAAGATATGCGGGTTTAGAGAAATCATGCTTAAAGTGGTGAAACTGAAAAATGTTTTAAATTTCGTGGTATGCCCCCATTGCTTGTCTCAGTAGAAACGGTGTTCTTATAAAACACGAAAATTATAAAATTTGCTCCATCAATTATTCTTAAAAGCCAGATGTCGTTGTTTTCTACTTTCATTATAGTAAATTTTCTATTCTCACTTGACATAATTATAAATTTAGTGACCTCTCTTACAGAAAAAATTATTTCGAAGCGCCTTCAACTTTTTTTACAGTGCCAAAATACTTATGGTGAAAAAAAAAACGAGTGGGTTAAATCTATTCTACTGTTTTGAATATTGTTTCATCTGTATTGTATTTATTTTGGCCAAGGCAATTGTCACAAAATAAAATCAGTTCCTCCCCGCTACCTGGTACATACACTGCTCAACAACTGAAGTGGAGATTTTTTTATTAAGTATTCAAACAATGTTTTTGTTGCACTTCCGATAAATAATTAATAAATTTAAATTCATCTCATTAAAAATAATAAAGATACATTCTTGTAGTAGGTAAAATACTTATCTTAAGATAAGGAACACTTAAACTAATTTATCTATTTTGCCAAAAAACAATGCAGTAACACGTGTAATTGCAATAAAAATTTGAGTGTAAATGTATCGAGCTGTCGTGAAAATCGTAGTTATTAGAGTATAGTTGTGTACTTTTATATTTAGATGATGCTTGTTTGAAATCAGCAATTTTGCACATTTTAAATGCCAATTGTAACGTAACCACGACTCTTAACATGGTAAGATTTGAGCTGCGACGACTGTGCTCCTATACCCAAGACATAACACCAGAAAGAGGTTTCAACTATAGTACTGCTACATATGTTATGTGTAGAGTGGTTAGTTAGAAAATAAACAATGTTCGAAAATAAACAAATTAAAACAGAAGTTGTTAATTTTTAAACAATTTGTCGTCAGATTTCGTTAGTTTCATGTTTACTTAAAAAAGTTGGGTGACAAACGTTTTAGTTTATAATTTTAATCAACACAGCATTAAAACATAAGTCATGAAGAAGTTTTTCGGAAAATTTAAAGTCAAAATATGCAATAGAAAAATAGTTATGTGACTTTATAGACGAGTGGCATTCCCCAAAAAACGCTTATTTCTCGAGATACTGACCACGGTGTGGTAAATGGCTAACTTTGATCATACTTTATGTTTTTGATGGAAACGAAAATGAGGTTTATTTTGATTTTTAGATAGGGGAATGTTGTCAAAATCGCAATTTTACCCTAAAAATAAAAAAAATGAAATTAAGTTTTTCTTAAAAATGTTGCCCCATTTTTTTTTCTATAAAACATTTTGTTTTTTGTGCTCTATATTTTAACATAAACTTGATTCAAAACCTAATTTTCAAATTTTTGTCACTCAACCTTTGCGATTAAAAAGACTAAGTTTTCATTCCAATGGCATATAAAACAACATAATGCTATTCTACATCCCACCAGAATGAAAACAATGGGAACCTTCTCTGGTTACACCTCCGAGGCTTCTACAATTTGCAAGCCATACGAATGCTGAGACTAAGGAAGATGAGGGAATTCTACAATTTACAATTCACGTCCCATCTGCTCAGCGCGGTAAAGTTCCAACGAGAATGGTTCCCTTCATACTCCACACAGAGTAAATGTAAATAAAAAAAAATGAATAACCATTTTCAATTTCGTTGCAAAACGAAAAAACACAGCCGAACCATATTCCAGTCCAATCAGAGTGCTGCAAGCACCCCTACCGGTTTCGAAACTTATTAGTCTCTCATCAGGAGGCACATATGCTGCTCTCCCTGATCCAACTAAAACAGACCCCAGCGTGCAGTCCCGGATTGCAACGAACGAAATGGCATAGATGCCCTAGCGGCAACTGCTAGCAAAAAGACTAAGTTTTCACTCTAATGTTTTTTTTTTCGTTTTGCAACGAAATTGAAAATGGTTATTCATTTTTTTGCGATTAAAGTTTGCAATTCAGGAATCTTCACCTTTTACTTTAAACAATTCATAACTTATTATTATAATAAGACAGAAAGATTGAAAGAGGTCCCATTGTCTTCAGAAAGGTAAGAAATATATCTATATCGTAAAAATTTCAGAAAAAATATTAAAATGGAACAGAGTTTCATAACGAGTTAAACGCAAAAAAACGCGATTTAATTTTTTTTTTTTATTTTTAGGGTAAAATTGCGATTTTAACAATGTTCCATTACGTAAAATTCAAAATAAACCTAATTTTCGTTTTCAGAACCATCAAAAACATAAAGTATGATAAAAATTAGCCATATTGACCACACCGTGATCAATATCTCGAGAAATAAGCGTTTTTTTTTGGGTGTGCCGCTCGTCTATAAAGTAGCATAACTTTTTTCCTATTGTCTATTAGTCCATTCTTTCACGGTTTTTGCTCTAAATTTTAAAGAACCGCTTGGATTGACATGAAATTTTGCATACGCATAGCTTACATGTCAAAGAAAAACAGTGATATTGTGCCGACGTGTGCTTTTGCCCTGAGGGTGACTTTCACCCCCTCTTGGGGGTGAAAAAATATATGTCCAAAACAACTCCGGAAATGGGTAAACTGACTAATTTTAAGTAACTTTTGTTCTATAGAGCTTTTTCGCCAAGTCAACACTTTTCGAGTTATTTGCGAGTGAATATGTTCATTTTTCAACAAAATAACCACATTTTTAGACGGTTTTTCGCAAATAACTCAAAAAGTAAGTATTTTGTCGAAAAAACCGTTCTTAGCAAAAATATAGCCTATAAAAAAGTAAAAAAAATGGTGTACGCGTTAGGTCTCTGGATCTCGTAGAACCAGAGTTATAGCCAATGAAATATAGATTCATATTCACCAAATTTCAAATAGAATATTTCGACGTGAAATATCCAAAAAATTAAGCACTTTTTGGGGAAAACCCATTTTAACTTTTTTAAAGTGTTTAAAAAAAGCTTTATTTTTGTTTTTACGAAAAGTTTCTAGCATTAAATTTAAGCAAGTTACACTCAAAATAAAGTTGGTCCCTTTTGTTTTTGCAAAAAAAAATCGGGAAGACCACCCCCTGATTAGCAACTTAAATGAAATTAATCGTTGCCGCTCCATAAATTATTTTACTTATATTGTGTTTATATGATCTGTAAGTTTCATCGATTCAAAGTGTTTATTTTTGAAAAAATTTGGTTTCAAAGTAAAATTTTTAAAAATTTAAATTTTGAAATATATGCTTTTTTCATTTTTGGTTATTTCACGTTAAAGTATTCCACTTGGAATTTGACGAATATGAACCTATATATCATTAGCTATAACTGCTTCTACTAAATAAAAAAACGTGATATATTTACTATTTTTTTAAATTTTTTATAGGCTATATTTTTGCTAAGAATGCTTTTTCGACAAAATACTTACAATTTGAGTTATTTGCGAAAAACCGTCTAAAAGCGTGGTTATTTTGTTGAAAAAATGAACATATTCACTACCAAATAACTCGAAAAGTATTGACTTAGTGAAAAAACTCTATAGAACAAAAGTTACTTTAAATTAGCCAGTTTACCCATTTCCTGACTTTGTTTGGACGAATATTTTTTAACCCCCAAGAGGGGGTGAAAACCACCCCAGGGCAAAAGCACATATCGGCACAATATCACTTTTTTTCTTTGACTTGTTAGCTGTGTTGTGTGTATGCCAAATTTCATGTCAATCCAAGCGGTTCTTTAAAATTTAAAGGTTTTGCAATATTTTACCGTTAATGAATGGACTACTTATGCAATTTACTATTTTACTTGAAAAATAAGCCACAATTCAAGTTGGAAATGTAAAACTAACTTAATGTGATTTACGATATTTTGGAAAAATCTGTCGATGTTTCTCAATATTCTAATGAATAAAATGTATCTGTTAGATTAGGCTATATTGCGTATAAATGCGTATTATTAATGCGTAAATTCAAATTGTACATCAAATTTCGTTAAATAATCATCAAACACATAAATTAAGAGATAAACAAAATATTAATTTGTGTGACAAAAGAAATATTCTAATGAATCCAATAAAATTGTAGATAAGAATTTAATATTCATTTTGTAATAAAAAAAGTACCTCAGAGATAAGATCATTTTTCAAAAATTGTATTCAAATTAACAAGTGCATGTGTATAAAATGCAAATCTATGGAATAAATTCGTTATTTCAGAAACAGACGACTTTTAAAAAATATATTAACCTTCGGATGACCAAGGGGGGTAAATTTGGACCCCAGTGCATGTTTTTATTTAATAAATTCAGACATATTATTTTCAATTTTAAACTCATTATTGTTTTATTTGACTTTAATATCGTTCTAGATACCCTCATATTTTTTTTTCGTAAAATTCCCTATATTTTACGAAAAAAAATATTTTCTGAATTTGGGGTCAAAGACGAACTTCCTTGGCCTTCCATATTCCAATTTTATATTAAGTAAATACCGTCTATTATGTGGAATTGTATGTAAGAAACATTTCAATATTGAAAAAATATTGTTTGTGAAACCTGTGGCGACGTAATTAGTATATATTTTAAAATTTTTTTAGTTATAAGTTCAGAATGATGATTCCTGTTTTTGTTCTGTTGTAATTAAAAATATGTTTTACTAATGTTTATTTATAATTTCTCGATACAATAGTAACATTAAAATTACGAATACATTATTACATTTCTTAAAACAACTTCAATTTTTTGTCAATTGTCATTTTTGACTTGGGGTCATTTTTTACCCCCGTTGGTCATCCGTGTAACAAAAAAAGGTTGGTCATCGGAAGGTTAAAACAAGTCAATTTTAATTTTTGAATGACCATCAATAATTGGTATATACACACACCCAAACTTACATGGAATCATCTGATATTTCGTGCGAATTTAAAAAAAACGAACACACGAAGTCAAACAATATTTATAGAAATCTAGTAACAAATAAAACAATAAAAAACAAATTGAAACTAGTTGTTTTAAAGTCAATAGCATAAAAAATTTTAAATTTGAAAAATTTGAAAAAAAAAACATATTCACTCGCAAATAACTCGAAAAATATTTACTTAGTGAAAAAACTGTATATGGAACAAAAGTTGCTTAGAATTAGTCAGTTTATCCACTTCCGGACTTGATTTTAACGTATATTTTTTCATCCCCGACGACGAATTATCAATTTTTTTCTTTGTTAGATATAAATTAGCTATGCGTATGCCAAATTTCATGTCAATCCAAGCGGTTCTTTAAAATATGGAGCAAAAACCGTTAGCAAATGGACTATAATAATAATTATATTATATTTATTTGTTCTCTGATAATGTAATCGTTGCTTTTTGTAAATATTTGTATTATTCATAATAACTTATCAGTACATACAGTCGGAAAAATGAAAGAATACCCATGAACGAACATATAAAACACGCTGTATTTTCCTGTCACCGTGTCACAAAGAAAATTGTGCAGTGCAAGTACATGTAACAATAATTATTACATGTACTTGCGCTGGCCAATTTTTTGTGTGACCCGGTGACAGGAAAATACAGCGTGTTTTATATGTTCGTTCATGGGTATTCTTTCATTTTTCCTACTGTATATTACTTTCCTGCTGCTGAAAATCTAAGAGCAGAAAATAAGAATTACCCAGAGGTCCATGCTAAGAATCACAAGGAGACAGAATACCAAATAATATCAGGCAAAGAACAAAAATCAAAGACATAGTAGTACATGTAGCAAAAAAGAAATGGAGATGTGTAGGTCATGTGGCAAGAACACCAAACAACAGCTGACAATCAGATAAACGAAGCAGAGATCGACCACCAACGTGCTGGAGTGATGATAAATAGAACTGCCGGAAATTGAACTGGATACCTAGCTGGTAGCAGTGGTAGCTCAAGATAAGGAGACATGGAGAAACTTAGAAGAGGCCTATTTCAGCAGTGGATGATAACTGTTAGATTATGATGATGATGATACCTTCCTAACACATAAAAAATAGTTTGTAGGTATACTGTATAACGATTCACTAAGCTACAAAAAACTACTTACAAAGGAAGGAGGAAAGGGGCGCCTAAAATTACTTGCCCCGGGCGCTTGAAAGCGCCCTGGATAGAGCTTGGCCCTGGATAGAGCTATGCAAGTGACTAAGATCATAAAAAAGAAGGAATAAGGAATAAAAAATAATAAATATGAAGTAAATTATAAAATTAACATATTTATACATTAACATACAAAAGTGAGAGAACACTGAGAGAGTAACACAAAAAATATAATATTATTAAGTAACATAATAAGTTATGATAGGACACAGGAAAACAAGATACCTAATAGATAAAAATAGTAAACAAAGATAATAGTGAATTAAAAACAGGATACTGTCTGATTCCAAATTTAACAAAGGAATGCAAATTATAAAACAAAAAACAACAATATTTGTGAAAAATATCTGCAAGAAGGAAAACTTATAAACTGAGGAAAAAAACTGTTTTTTAACAAATTAGAAAGCTTTTAGCAGTCCAAAAACTTTATGCAATAAATAATATAAATAAAAAATATTTAATCTACCGAATGTGCATCTTATGTAACTGATAAACTTTCCAGGAAATTAAGTTTGATTATAATTGCAAGTATGTGTAAGCCAATTTATTTGGCAACATTAGATTGCAGAGATTGTATAAATAGAAAAAATCTAATTCAATCTTTAAAAATCATCTGTTCTGTCAATCAAACTTGAATAACCACCTAAAGATGGTCTTTAATTCCAATTATGTTATTGTATTCACAAAATAAGGAGCCCTGAATTCGTTAACTGTGGCATAAAAATATAAGAACAGAAAATAAAAAAACTAATTTACTACATAATATTAAAACCAGTATCAACCTATGGAGCTGAAGTCTGGCAATTAACCAAGAAATACAATGCTAAATTACTAGCCACTGAGATGAATTTTTTCAGTCTAATCTTTCTGTCTAAAAGTGTCCACCAAAATACAAAGATGAGAATCTATAAAACATTAATTCAACCAATAGCATGCTATGGCTGTGAAGCATGGGTCCTGAAAGAAACATCCAAAAACAAACTTGAGACATTCGAAAGGAAAGTACTGAGGAGAATACTAGGACCTGTGAGGAAAAACTGAATCTTCAGAATTCAGATAACAACGAGCTTTATCAACTTTATAAGGAAACACCCATGTTAGATTTCATTAGAATACAAAGATTACAATGGGCCGGGCATGTGATAAGAATGGGAGAGGATAGGCTACCAAAAAGAGCACTGAACGCTAGAATGTGGGGAAAATGACCGGTTGGAAAGCCAAGAAAGAGCTGGGAAGACACAGTAAGCAGCAACCCACAAGCACTTTTAGGAGTCTGTGTATGGGAAGAGCAGTCACAGACAAACAAGGGTGGAGGCAAAAAATAAAGGATGCCAAGGTTCAATTTGGGTTGTAGTACCATAGAAGAAGAAGGACATGAATTTTTGGAGGCCAGAGAGAAGATCTAGACTAGAACACATAAGAAACAATGACATTAGACAACAAATAGGAATAGAAAGAACAATCATAGATGACATCAAAAGACAACAGCTAGTATTTTACGGGATGACAAATTGAGGAGAGAAGAATCCCCAAAAAAGTGTTAGAATTGACCCCCTAAAAAAACGAAAATGAGGAAGACTAGCAACCACATGGATTAAGGACATCTCCAAGGAAATGTCAGAAAGAAATTTAACAGATGAAGACTACTGCAAAAGAAAGGAGTGGCAATTAGGAACGGAGAGGTATATAATGCTATAAAACTGGCTTAATATATAATATAAAACAAAAAGTAAAAGGATAGTACTTACTAGTAAATGTATTCTTCCCTTCCATTTCTCTTCCATGGCTCTGGAATATAATGGCTAACTGCAGTATAAGTTGTGGGGCAGCCTCCAAAAAACATTCTAACACTCTCAACAAAGCTACATCTGAATCTTCTTTGACCATAAGTTCATAATATTTCCTTTGGTTCTCTACATCGTGATTTTTCTCCGCCTTCTGAGATCTTAAGGCATATTTTAAGGCATCGAAATACCTTAGGATAGGTGCCAATTGAAATATCAGAACAAATAGTATACACATTCCTTTCCTAGTGAATCTTTTGGTTAAATTCGTGCTTGTATTTGCGTTCCCTGGGTCTAGCACATACATTCTCACACTGAAAGCTGTGTTGATGATAGCAGGTACGATAATGAAGGCTAAAGTAGCAAAGAAATAGGCTAATTGTTTGTTGGCATAATATCTGTATGCTACGTTACAGTCAAAGAATACATCTGCTATGTGGCTGATGATGGAAAAAACGAAACCTGCAACATCCCAATTTGTAGCTCGATCTTTGGATGGTATCCTATCTACTTCATCACGTTCCTCTCGTTCTGAGTTGCACATCTTGCTTTGATACAAAATGGTCATTTTTTCAAGCAGTTCGGGATGTATTGTCCTTGCACTTAGTCCTATTTTTCATAATATTCAAACACTACATTCACTTATTTATAAATATTGTTATAAATAAAAGAACTACAAAAAGTTGACAGGAACATTTAAGACAATAAGAAAATACATTTCTTAACAATAAGACCGTGTTGGTGATTCATCGCGAATTCCTGCTGCTTCTAAGAACAAATACCTCTGCAAAGACAAGTCTGAACCATTTCAGGAATTAGAAAAGCGAGGACGAAAACTTATGTGTTCAAAGAGCGAGACGAAATGACGAAACAGACGGACTCACGGACTGACGGACATAACTACAATAATGATGAACTTAGGAATTAGGAAGTTTCGAAGTTTTGTGACAGTGACAGGTTCGAAAGTGGAAAGTATTCCCCTGATGAGTCAGTACGTCAGGAGTTCATTTACATTTCACGATTATAGCCGACCATTCATTGGCGTGCGGATGAATAGTTAAATGCGATTAATGATATCAAAATAAATTAAATATAATATTTTATACCTATTTATTTATACGCACTACATGCTATTAAAACCTAGGCTAGGGCATTGTTATAAAACATAATCATAAGATTAACTAATTACAATTTAAAAAAAACTCGAACTTAAGTAAGTATACAGAGTGAGTTTTATGTATGGAAATCCGGCCTCAATTATCTCGGAAACGGCTTGCACGATTTTTATAGATTTTGGTGGGTAGAGGTCTAATAACCGTGGGTAGAGGTTTTCTAATTTCTAATGCAGCCGATATTATAGTGATAATTACATTGTTGTCAGATCTTCCGTTTTTCTGGAAATCTAATGAACTTTCTTATTTCAAATACATTGTATACCCTGTATATTTTTGGCGTTTTTAAGTCATTAAGAAATACTGATTATCTTTTATGTTATATTCCCTATACCTAAATGCCATAGTTTCGGATTTATTGCTACATTTATTAAAAAAAAATTAAACAAATTATAAAAATCAATTTTTTCGGCCCATGTAGACACTACTTTACGTTCTTTGGATCATTGGAAACAAAAAAGGTCTTTTATAATTTTTCTATAAAGTTAATGGTTTCCGAGTTATAAACAATTTAAAGCTGAAAAAAATCGAATAATGACGATATTCAAGGTTAAAAACACAAATACATAATAGTTATTTATGTACCAAGTCAGTAAAGTGATTTGATTACCATCAAAATTTCTATCAATGTTCACCTAATATATTTTTTTCTTACTCTATGTTTTGTTGTATTTTTTCAATTCCAAATCATTTTAATTCAAAATCAAAATAATTTAATTTAATTCAAAAATGTCAAAAGCTTAATCCGTTTAGTTAGTCGATCTTCGCACATAATGACACATTGCCTCCGTGGCGAAGCGTTTAAGGCGAATGAACCCCAATATACCAACCGCGCTGATAGCTGGTTCGAATCCCAATAAAAACTTTTATTTTTTTTATACATTTTATGATTGTAAGTATATTTATTATATAATTTTATTTTCAGAAAATACGTATTTAGTTAAAAAAATTTCCGACAATTAATGTTCAGAAATCATTTGTGGCATTTTTAATGTGTTTGTGTGTGTTTTATTCTTTTATTATTTTAATTTTTGGCACTGTTTTAATAAAAATGTTTGAGAAGTGGTAAGTATAAATTAGTTTAATATTTAAATAAAATATAAATAAAAAGTATATTAATTTCGTTTAAATCATATAATAGAGGTATAATTTCTTACGTGCGTATAAAGTACACACACATTCTTTTTTTTTTAATACATTTAGCAATAACTCCGAAACTATGGTATTTAGTTATAGGGAATATAACATGAAAGATAATCAGTATTTCTTAATGACTTCAAAACGCAAAAAATATACAGGGTGTTCGATTTGAAATAAAAAAGTTCATTAGATGTCCAAAAAACGGAAGATCTGACAACTTTGCAATTACAGTGGAACCCCGTTAACTCGGATTAATTGGGACCGCGGCCGATCCGGGTTATCGAAAATCCGGGTTAGCTGGAGAAAATGGTAAAAATTAATAAAATATGGTATGCTTACAGATAAACTCCGTTATAATTGTCACACAGACACTGGTAAACCACGTTCGCATTCCACACAAAACCACACATACAAAGCGTCGTCAAAAGTCTCATTCTTAGCTTTATTAGCTTTGCACCGATTAAACTGTCTTTTGTTATCATTTTGAAAAAAAAAATTCTTCGATTTTAGTTCTATTTTTCTTCCAATCCGATACTGTAGATGTACCGACACCATAATATAATGCTGCAAGATTCACCTTTATCAATTCTACTTAATGCTTCTAGTTTCTTTTCCATTGTCACTACAACATTTTTACGTTTTGTTGCCCTTATAGACAAAAGACACACAAACACAAAATCTGAATAAATTTACGAACGATTACAAAACGGAAGCGAACAATAATACGACTTTACTACACATAATACCGTCTCTGATGTTATGTTATTTAATAAAAGTGATGACTAAGACCATTGTTAAAAAAAGAATTTTAATAGTCTTTTCGAAACAATGCTAACACAGACAGTTTCAAAAAAATAAAGGATAATACAGGTGCATGTTGTTTTCGACAATGAATGTGGTGTACCATGAGTCATTTTTACTATGTTATATGTAGTTCAATCCGGTTCCATTATCTCTCAAATATTATATTACATAGAGTTGGTACAAAACCTCGTGAACCTTGAAAATGCGTATGTATAAACGAAATAAAATGAAGCCAAAAACATACGACTATTTTATTTGCTGCGAATTGCGCGACAGGGTCCCATCTGCACCCTGATTGCCCTGATATTTTCAGTAATGTCGGATTCATCAATCGTTTCGTTCGTATATTGACGTCACCAAATGAATGAATTAGGTTTACGAGATTTTGTAACAGCAATACATTTTTATTGTTGAAATGTTTGTCTGATAAAAATCGGTCCGGGTTAGCCGGAGTTCCGGGTTATCGGGGGCCGACTTATCGGGGTTCCACTGTATCACTATAATATCGGCTGCATTATAAAACCCCTACCCACCAAAATTTATAAAAATCGTGCCAGCCATTTCCGAGATAAGTGAGGGTTTCTATACATAAAACTCACTCTGTATAAAAAATTCTTGAACTTTACTCTGAAGGATCTGATGAACAATATTTCTCTTTTCACTTCTTGTTTGTGCTATTCTTTATTCTCCACCAAAGTCCCTCACCTTCGCAAGTGTTTAATGTCTTCCTCCACTTTATTAATCCATCTCGTAAGTCTACCTCTTCTTTTGGGAGCGATTAGTTTTCTGGTCAAAACTAGTTCAGGCATTCTGTTCGCTGTCACCCAAGTAGCAATTTTTCGACGCATTGGTTGTCAGTACAAACAAATGCACTGTATATAACGTTGCCCGAGAGCATTTTAAGTTGTTTCGGCCAACGTCCCCTATCCCGACTGACATTGCGATGTTACAACTTTAAGTAATACCTTTAGTTACACGGGCAACTAATTTATTACCATTGTGACAACTACATATCACAGTTCAGTTTTTTCAACAATCGCAACGACTTAAAAACGTTATAATGCTAAACTAATTTACGCCCTGGCCGACTCTGAAGTTGTCTGTCACGACCCTAGGTGTGTGACACCTTTGCGGCAACTTCAGAAGGAGAAAAAGAATTTATTTTATAACCTTATTTTTTTCTTATTATTATATGTTTTATTTTGCTGGAAATTTTCGATTTATTTAACAACCTGTTTGTTTGTTTTTTTAATAGCTGGTTTCCATTCCATTGTCCACTGTTTTATCAGTAGATTTGATAACCTTAATCTTTCAATCTTTGTATCAGCTTTGCTAGACGGGGTTGCCTGCTAGACGGGGTTGCCAGGTCAGTTTTTACTCTTTCAGTAGTTTTGCTTTCACAAAATCAGTAGATTCTTTTTAGGCCATGTAAATACAGTATACTTATACAGTAATCTGCATATCCGTCTTAACTGTCCCAAGAGGAATTCCAAAAAATTGGAAACCTAATTATTCCAAAACAACAACTGGTAATTACCATTTTTTAGCTAAAATCTACTAAATCAAAAACTAAAATATACTTAAGGATTTTTGGGATATATTTGGGATTTTTGATAATAAAAACAACAGCTAACTTAAGGGGATAGGCGCAAAATGTCGCCCGTTAAAATGTTCAATGTATTTTAAATGTTTTCATTTTTTGCGAATCCTGAGAAAACTAATAAGTATTTTGAAAAATTTAAACGCAGAAAGAAAGATTACGTTATTACAAAGGACCGAAAGTCCCTGAAAACTTCTATAATGTTTATTTTAATAAGTTACAGGGGTGAAAAAAAGACAAAATGTAGTGTCATTTTAATTCCAAATATCTCATTCAAAAAAAACGTTTTGGTTTTTCTAAATAATGCAGTCTTTCATTCTGCGTTTAAATTTTTCAAAAATACTTATTAGTTTCCTCATGATTCGAAAAAAATGAATAGGTACATTTAACAACTAGAATATTTTGTCATCCACTAATTTTAACAGCTGCATGTCTGGATCAAATTCTTCAAACAATTGTTTCGCATTTAACATTAGAAACACGTGAACACAACATTTTGTGTTTTGCAAAGTTACATATATGTTTAGATATTTTAGTTTTCCATCGTTAGCTTCTAATAGGCTCACCGAATGCCAGAACTCTTCAATAACACCTGAAATACTGCTTGCACTGTTACTTGAAATCTGCAAGTTTGTTACACAAGAATCCAGTTTCCAGTTTCATTTCTCTGTAATATTCATCATCTACGTCCTGAATCTTATTTTCGGTAATGACCTAATTATTCTGAATCTTATTTTCGGTCTTATTTTCGGATTGGGAAATTGTAACCAAATGTGTGAAAATTAATTTAGAAATGGGGTAAATACTATTAAAAAGCAAATTTTATTTTAGTCATAACAAAATGTTGAAATATAACAAAAATCTACTAAACTTTAATTTACTTTAATTATTACCTACTAGAATATTTTAAAAAATATCAAAAATCTACCAAAAAAGTAGAAATCTCCAAAATGTGGCAACGCTGTTAAGGAGAATACTACACTTTTGACACTGGTCACATGACCTCTCTGTCACCCAATAAGAGGGTGCGTTCTAAAATGGTTGGGATAGTCAGCGCGGCCGGGCTTGGTTGGCGATTGGACTCAGTGTTCCCAGACCTACTGAAAAATCAGTAGACCTACTGATCTCAATCCTCGTCTACTGATCTACTGATGGCATCCTTACATCCACTGAAATACTAAAAATTACTAAAATACTCAAAATTATCGTATTTTAATAGAGGGATTGGGTAAATTTAACGATAAATCGGTTGAATCCACCGATTTTTTGAGGCATCTGGTTGCCTTCCCCCCTAATTCTAGAATTCTACTGATTTTTCGGGGCGACATCTAGTTGTCTATAAACTAAATTACTCCACCAGCTGAATCTACCGAATTCTACCGATTTTTGAGGCGAATTGATACTACTGAAATTTACTAATCTTTCGGAGCGACACCTACTGATCATCAAAAAAGTCATCTGGGAACACTGATTGGACTTCTAATGCCCGGTTGCACCAACAGATCTTAAGCTTAAGTCGAGAATATCATAAGAATTAATACAATATAATTCTAATATATTACAATAAGAATACCATAATATAATAATAGATATAATTGATAATCAGGTAAGAATCCAAAATTATAGTGAAACGTAAGTGATACTCAAAGAAGCCGTATTTATAAGTAGAACTTAGCTAATCTGGAACTTAAGATCTGTTGGTGCAACCAGGCATAAGTTGTCTTATCGGTCTAGGGTTGGTAATAAGGTATTTTTTAGTAATAAGGTAATATTGTTTAATGCACCATTTTGGTTTTACTTGAGATTTTTGGGATGTAAAGAAAATGAAAATACAGAATATAAAAAATGATACCTTTTTCTGATACCTTTAAAAGCACCATCAATACATTAAATTTATACAGAACATCTTTAACATAAATTTTAACTTTTATATTAAAATTTGATTTTTTTAAATTTGCATATTTTTTGTCAAAAATGTCGTAAAAAAGTAGCGCGTGTGTTTTTTAAAGGTGAAATATCCATATTTGACGGTAATCTGAGATGCGTTTATAAATTTTCAGATCAGGTAATTTTGTTTAAGTCCTTTATGTATTTATATAAATTTAAATACCTAATACGATGTCAAAATAGTTACCATTTTGGTTTTCGCATTCACCATACAGGTGTTAAAAATATAGGTAAAAAAACATAACTAGTCTGACTCCTTGAGCAACCATTGCACGCGCAGGTTCTTTTTATAGTCGCTTCAGTTGTCTTATGCAACGCTTACGAAACGATGTTGCTTCATAGGAGGTTGCCTAGGCAACGTCAAGACAACTCAAAAATCGTCCACCAAATTAGTGCAGAATAGGGTCGTCTTCTAGGCAATAACAACGTTGTAACAAAACGTTGCCACGCGGTATACAACGTTGTCGCGTCCACAAATTGCTACTTGGGCATTCTTTCTACATGTCCCAACCATCTGATCATTTGCGATTTGACGAACCTGGTGATGGTAGGTTATTTATTGTACGAAGCCATTAATTCATTTGTGGTTCTTTCCTCCCACCCGTCTTCTGTCTTCCTTTCTCCGAATAGCCGAATACGCATGTCAATATTTTCTTTTCCCACCTTTCAAAAGTATCCTCTTCATTCGTTTTTAATGCCTCGTAGACATAAATATGTACCTACGTACCTACTGTGAGTATAATTACTGTTAAATATTCGGAGTTTACCTTGTCTAGAAACGTATTTTGAACTCATTATTGCTCTTAAACTGACTTAAGCTTTATTCTTTTTTGCTATTCTGGCACCGAACTCCCATTTCTCGTGTTTTCAAAAATAGTCCCTAAAAACATTATTTTGGTATCCTGTTGCCCATTTTATTCTACGTGTATGAATGTATTATGGAAATCATTTAAAAGTGTTTGACTTTAGAATTATTGACAACTGCTGAAAGTAGCTACAATACATCAATAATAAAAAAAAAGAAGAAAAAGTTGGGTTAGTTACATTTGTTGATATATTTAAACGTGTTTTATACTTTTATATTACTACAATATGGCTAAATCACAACAAAAAGAAGCCAATGCAGAAACTCCTGCTGTAAATACAAATTATTCAAATGCAAAAACAACAAAAACCAGGTGTGTATGTTTTTATTTTTTCACAATAATTGTTTCCTGAATGTTATCATCATCAACGGCGTTACACCTCTTCATGAGACTTTGGTGCATTTACTATTGCGTTCCATGTTTGTCGGTTCTATTCCACTATTTCACCTATCTCTCCCATTTTCTTCAGATCCTCTATGTCTGCAACTTTCCACTTTTTCTAGATCGTCCTACAAACCTTCTATCATCTGGTCTTTCCCAAAATACATTTAGTCCTGTCGCCAGGGGGGGTACAACGGCCTCCTTAATTCAGATGGACTTACCCAAGTTTTTTTTATATATTTTGACCCGTAGAATACGAATTTTTTGGGTAACAGCTGATCCGGATGTCGATAAGATTGTTATAGACAAAGAACTTGAGGAATTACATAACAGCGATTTCTCGCAAAACAAAACATCTTTTTGTATTTTTTGGGTCATTTTAAGCAAAAAATATTTCTACAAGTTTTTTCGTAGAATGCATAGTTTTCGAGATAACCGCGGTTGAACTTTCAAAAAATCGAAAAATTGCAATTTTTGAACCCGAATAACTTTTGATTAAAAAATAAAGCAGCAATTCTGCTTACCGCATTTAAAAGGTTAAGTCAAATTATATCGGTTTTAATTATTTGCATTGCTAAAAATTTATTTTTTTTTTTTTGTTAAAAAAAGCTGTAAACACATAGTGTTTCCCGTGCCTAATACATGCGTTTTAACGCATGCTATGTAGAAATTGCCTCGCTTGCACTTGTAGCTACTCTACCTACTCGTTCGATTTTAAATGAGAAATCATTGAAAATATCACTCACCCACTAGGTGTTTATAGCTTTGTTTAACAATAAAATAATAAATTTTTGGCAATGCAAATAATCAAAACTGATATAATTTGACTTAAACTTTCAAATGTGGTAAGCAGAATTGCTACTTTATTTTTTAATCAAAAGTTATTCGGGTTCAAAAATTGCAATTTTTCGATTTTTTGAAAGTTTAACCGCGGTTACCTCGAAAACTATGCATCCTACGAAAAAACTTGTCAGAACATTTTTTGCCTAGAATGACCCAAAAAATACAAAAATATGTTTTGTTTTGCGAGAAATCACTGTTATGTAATTCCTCAAGTTCTTTGTCTATAACAGCGTTTCCCAACCGGTGGGTCGCGACCCACTAGTGGGTCGCGGGCACATTTCAGGTGGGCCGCGGCGTGGCTCTTACAGTAGCTAAGTAGCGTACAGAGTACAGAATAGCGTATCATCATGGGTGAGGGATGGGTCGCGAATATGGAAAAACATCAGAAGGTGGGTCGCGAGACATAAAAGGTTGGGAACCACTGGTCTATAACAATCTTATCGACATCCGGATCGACTGTTACCCAAAAAATTCGTATTCTGCGGGTCAAAATATATAAAAAAACTTGGGTAAGTCCATCTGAATTAAGGAGGCTGTTGTACCCCCCCTGGCGACAGGACTAATTGTTGATAAGGCCATTGTTGTTACTGTGTATCACGTGTCCTGCTTTAGTCTATTGGCCTTTATATATCTGACTAGATTTTCCTTTCTCTAACTTGTTATTTGTATCTGTGCCTCCATTCTTTTGTCACACTGTCTGAAACGACCATATTTCACTTGAAGGATTTTATTTTCCCATACCAGCAATTTATTTACTTCTCTCTTTGTTAGCATCCATGTTTTGCTTCCATAAGTGACTGCTGGTTATATTTATTGTCTTATATATTGGGATTTTTGCACTTTGTGAGAGAAGTTTTAATTTCATTAGATATTGCATTGCAAAGAGAGATCTGCTTCCTTCCATTATATCGACGGCTGAAAGGCAAAAATGACCAAGCGACATTTGGTTAACTTTACACTAGAGCGGTTTAAAGTTTGAAATTTTGAAAAAAAAAATGCATAAAATAGGATTAAGTGGTTTTATTGTCATAATTCCAACGAACTTTAAATGCAGTTTAGATACTTTATAAACTACCCTTTGTAGACTATGTATTTTTTATTACTTTATGAAATAGTGTCGATTAGTAATATTTTCTGCTAAATCGCAACCAGGAAAAGTTACCAACCGACTATATTTTTTTGCCTTCAACTGGAAAAAAATACTGAAAGTGACTAATTTTTATTATCGGAACTGGTAAAATTGACTAAACCTGATAAATTTTTGAATGTATTTTCAGAAATATGACCTATCTGAAAATCATTCATGTTTTGTAACAGGTAAAATGGTTGAACTAGAAAACTAAAAAATATAATATACAGTAATTATCATATTAATAACAAATCTTACTTTGAATCGTGTCGTCTTTATCTGTACGACATGCATGATCAGTGAAATGTATAAATTTCTTATTCGAAATATTTACTGATTTCTTGGCATACTGCTACACTTGCAAATGTTAAGATATTTCTACTAAGTACCAGTGACCTATTTATATAACAGTAAAGCGTTTGTAAAAATGAAAACAGTTATCTGCTACAAAGACTTTAGCTTATGTAGATACTGCAATATGAACTCGAATGCTGGACATTAAAGCAAGAACACATAAATAAGCTACAGTCATTTGAAATGTGGTGTTACAGAAGGATGCTTAGAAAAGCATGGCCACAGAAGAAAACGAACACAGAAGTATTGCGAGAATTGGTTAAAGAATCCGAAATAATAAACACATTAAAAATAAGAAAGTTACAATATCTGGGGCACGCAATGAGGGGACAGCGATATGAAATGCTAAGACTGATAATACAGGGAAATATAAGAGGCGGAGGGAGTATAGGAAGAAGGAAGAAGAAGAAGTTAGTAACACCATTAACAGTTAGTCAGTTATGAATGTATTATTAGAAATATTTATAAGAAACAGGATCCCTCTGGTTTATTTTATGAAGACTATTACTATGATTTTCAAAATGCCAACTACTTGGGTCTTAATGATTATTTGGCAGGTATAGATTGGGAGCGGTGTCTGTTGTACCAGGATATAAATACATCTTTGGAGGTTTTTTATGAAGTCTTGAGTTTGGGAATTTCTTTTTTTGTGCCTTGTAACCTGTTAGAAGAAGATTTTCTGTTGGAGTGAATGCACAGAGAGTGATAAACTCCAACAGAAGTAGGAAAAGAAGATCTACTTAATGTAGCCAAAGGAACAAAAATGTGTGGCTTCTACGTTGGAAGAAGCTGAAGTAACTAAAATACTACTTCGCAGTAGTACTTGTATGGGAAGATGTAAAGACAAAGAGTATAGACTTGATATAGGACTGGAGATGGAAAATTATGAATAGATAGATGTAACTTGAATAGCTAGCTCAATATGCAAGAGAATGGCCACTTGACACTCAAGGAAGGATTCGGCCAATTTGCACGGCTATTTCTGGCTGGACAATAAATTAAAGGAAATGACAATGATGGCTAGAAAATAAGATATTAAGACACTGTTCACAAAGTAGATAAGGTAAATATAATAATATAATGAAAATAGAATAAATTTTTGGGCGCCAGAAGAAGGATAACTGGGTTAACCCTCTTCCAGGTATTCTACGCTGCTATAGAGTATATTAAATTTGTAGTACAAGTAGGTTAAATGTTATTAAAGATTATTAAGTTATAAAATATATTATCAAGATAAAGGAGTAATAAGAAAAAAAAATCACAATAAATGTATATTTATTGAATGTAACTACCAGATTTTCACAATCTCCGAGTTAAGACAAGTAACTAGTATGTAACTCTAACATGACAAAAAAAAATACTAGTGAAAGTCATTTACAGAATTACCTTACAAATATAATCTAAGAATAATCTTAATAAGGTTAGAAAATCTGAATAAGGGTACCTCTAATACAGAAAGTACAACTTACACTTGGTTAGCAGTAACTACCCTCACCCAATAACAATGGTACGAATATCATACGTACACTTAATTCAATACTACCTGATAATATGAACAAGATATTTAATATATGTATGTACAACTCAATGAGTTGACGGGTACCAAGTCCCTAAGTGAACCAACGGAGTTCTGGATACCAAAGATCCTTTTACCGACTCGTGGTTCTTAATAATAATGGCAAGTAAAACTAGTACCTTCCTGAGGGGATGGGTACTAGGGATTTATTCGAATTTAATATAAAAATTAATAGTTAAAGTTAAATAATTTGAATAATAGAAATTTTTAATGATATTTGAAGTTAATTTGAAAAATTTAATTTAAAATATACTAAAATAATTAAAGGAGTTTAAATAGTTATATAAAAGGGAAACAAGCCAAAGAATAATAAAAAAAATATAAGAGTACCAACACTATTGTATGGGAAAGTATCTGAGCTCAGAGATTCTCACCATGGAGGTTACGCAGCTTTGGGGAACGCTATCAATTATTATACTGTTCTGTAATACTATAAAAATCTTGAAAAGGGAAAGGTTATGTGCAATAAATTTATAAAGTACCTATATGAATAAACTAAGTATCCTGAAAATCACAAAAAACAGTCTAAATTTTTACTTAGAGCAAACCGAATGTTCATCAACACAAACCCCTTTTCACAATCTTCCAATGTTCCTTGCGGTGCGTTCCTTGCTGTGTATTCCCCAAATTGACCGGGATGCAATGAGCACAAGGGGGTGCTAACTCCCTCTTGCAACTGTCCTGCTGGAGGTACAAGAAAACAGGTGGAAAAAAAAACCAGTTGAAGGTACAGGCGAAAAAGATAGATATGGAGATCTTCCAGGCTGGTCTCCTAGTGACCGTCTCTCTAGAAGTGGTCTACCTTGGTGGTCTTAGGTTTTCTTTTTTTTTATGATTTCATAGTGGTGGCAGGCCGGAACTCATTTTAAATCTGCATTCAAATTCTTCAACTTCGTATTCACTAATAACTTTATATTCCCTAATGCTGGATGGATTCAATCTTTAATTATAATTTGGATCTTGAAATTGTGGGTAAAATATCCGACACACTTCTAGAAAGCCAATGCCCTCTCGTTAGCTGGCTGACGATCTCCGTGGGCAATTCAATTCCCCTCTCCCATCGATACGCTGTCAAACGCAAGCAAACCAATGTTGCCACACTTAAAATGTGACGTCACAAGCATTTAAAATTCTGTGATGGTGTTATGTTATATTTTAATAACCATTGAAAGAAAATAATTCTAAAAATAATGAAATAATATCTTCCCATCAATAATGGATTCTATAAGGGGCGGAACGTCACATTCCCTTTTGACCACGAGAAAAAAAATTTTAATTAAAAAATTTTTTTTTTTTCACATATTAAACTAAAGTAGTAGTACTTAGTGTATCATTCCCCGTTGATTCGCAAGATTACAAATAATCACAACTAATAATCAAGGGAAAGCAGGATGGTCACTGCAGCAACTAACAGGAATTGCAAAAGATGACCCGAAGTCCTAGTAAACGTGACTGGTGTTTTTTTTTTTTTTTTTTTTTTTTTTTAAAAAGCCAAACAACCTACAGATGAGATTTAATTTATAATGACAAATAAGTGTCGAATTGGCAGCAAATCCAAAGTTGTACTATCCCTGGACATCAGATTTATAAAGGGTATATCCAAGGACGAACAACCAGGCAAAGGTGTGAGCCAATTCATACCCTAACGCAAGTAAATATACTAAAGTCACCAAATAAATCAATAACTAAAATTAGTGAAGAATAATCGAACACTCAATCCAAAATTGGAATAACAATGGACACCAGATTTGTAATGGCATATCCAGAGAAGAACAATCAGGAAGATTTATGGAACAATTCTCACCAATACCGAATAATACAAATAGTAAACATACCAAACGAATCCAAACACATTAACCAAACTAAATGTGGAATTGGACACTCAATCCAAAATCGGACTATCAATGGACACCAGATTTATAAGAGCATATCCAAAGAAGAACGATCAGGAAAATTTATGGACCAATTCCCACTAATACTAAATAAATAACTAAATTAGCTCTACATCTTCCCTCATTCGGTAATATGAGCCTATCTAAACTAAATAATAAAAATGAAGGGTAGCTTATAAGTACTATGACTCTATGGTAAATACAAAATATGACGGGAACGAGCTCCCAATTTTTTTTATAAGACTGTATATTCATTTGAACATACATAGGATTATCCAGGAGATATTCCTGAATCTAAGCAACAACTAATGCCTGAGGATAGAAGAGGGAATCTACTAAAAAGAAAATCAATAATTTGTCCCGACGGGTTGATCACTAACATTACGACTCTACGTATATGGATAATCAAAGCATCAATATACTATGAACTAAGAGACATAAAATAAGCAAACTAAACTTCCCTATTATCGTGTGAAAACGTGCCTGGAATATCTGGACTAATTACACAAGAATGGTTAGGAAATGTTGCGCACCGTTTCCCGACCGGAAATATTATCATGCATAAACATCCGCATACTCAACCATGAAAGACATGGATTACGAAATCGGATAGCAGTGATCAGTTGCTGAATTTCGAACCCACGTATTCACCAACTTTGAGCATTAACAGACTAGTTCATAAGAAGAAATATGAAAGACTCAAGAATTCATCTATAAACCAAAATTCCAAACTCATTCCAGAATTATACTGTGGAGAAAATAAGGATCTGAATTATTGTAAAGTATCTAACATGTCCGTGACAAATGTCAATAGCGTAACCCAATAACAAATTAAAAACCCCATCTTTCCAATATGGCAAATCCAATACTTACATGATATAAAAATAATATAAAAAAATAATAATAAGTAGGTAATCAAATATCCAAAATATAACACATAATCTAAGATATGGTAGTGTAACATAGTTCCATCTATATTCAGCGAGAGTACTAATATGAGCCTACATATCCAAATATCTAAATATATAATAATCAACAGCTCTTTTATTGTAAGAGGTTGAGTAAGCAAACCGAAAATACAAGTGGAGGTTATCAAACTTGGTAGTACTACTGCCTGGATTAATACTGAAGAGTATTGATCCCTAATGATTAAACTGCAACTCATAATACAAAAAAAATGATAAACTCGTATAAGCGGTATTACAGAATAATTCTTCGGTACCTAGTACTTAAGAAGTGAGAAGTCATTAAACCATGCCGAAGGATGAAAATTGAACTATGGACTTGCACTATCGAGTGATTAAAAAATTAAACCTAATTCTAATCCATAATTACAACGAGCTAAAGGCAACCACAGGAAGGGATTAGCTCAACAACCCTGTTAAGCTAATCTTCTTCCGATGAAGTTGAATCAGCATCGTCCATGGTATTGTCAGGCAGTAAATCCTTTACATGAAATTGACCAATTCGCTTATTAGTCGAATTGTCCTTTAATTCATAAATCAAAGGAGATACTACCCTTAATACAGTACACGGAACATATTTCTGGCACAACTTTGCAGAAATGGCATCACCCTTACTGGATTTGACAAAATTGCGCTTTAAGACTCGATCACCAACAAAGAATCGCAGATCTCGTTTCCTCAAATTATAGTGCTGCTGGTTCCTTAGGTAAGAAGATTTTAACTTCTTCCTAATGTCTGAGAAAATATGAGGTAACGTCTGGAGATCATCTAAGCGATGAAGTTTCTCAGATATTTGAGGAAGGTTTTCGGAATTGTCTGAAATTAATCCAAAATAAGCACCTGATAACGCAACATTTCTACCAAAATTCAGATATGCTGGGGAGCACTGGGTCACTTCATGGACAGAAGTCCTTATGGCCTGAGCTATGGAATGGATATATTGATCCCAAGCTCGGTGATCCGGGTAGGTATAGGACCTTAGAGCTGTGACAATACTGCGATTTACTCTCTCAGTATGATTTGCTTGTGGATGGTAGGCAGCATTGTAAAAGGTCTTTTGAACCTTATATTTAGCTAAAAGATCTTTAAAGGCCTTTGATACAAACTGAGGACCATTGTCACATGACACAATTTGGGGAACACCGTACACCAAAAAGACTTGTTCCTCCAAATATTTCAAAATTGCTGGAGTTGTGGCCTGACGAAGAGGACAAACTAAAGGAAATTTAGTGAAATAATCCACAACTACCAGGCAATAGGTATTACCCTTGTAGCTCCGAGGATACGGTCCAATGAGATCCATTGAGATCATCTGCCAAGGAAAATTGATGTTTCTGAAGGAACCCATAAGTCCAGCTTGTGGTAGGTTACTTGGTTTGCAAGTAGCACAAACCATGCATTTAGAAATGTACCTTTTAATAGACTTCCGCATGCCAGGCCAATAATATAATTCAGCAATGCGGTGATATGTCTTATAAAACCCAAAATGACCAGCTGTAACTTCATCATGAAACATATGCAGAATATTTTCCCTATTTGGCGTAGGCACAACTATTTTCCACTCCGACATGTTGGATAAGGACTCTATCGGACTAAAGGTGTGTTTGTACAGAACATTATTCTCTACCTTAAAATCAGGATATTTTTGTGGGTCTTGAGTAACCCTATCAATCATATTCTGATACCACACATCAGGGGTTAAAGAAGACAGATCTAGGACATTAATATCGTGGACACGTGAAAGAGCATCTGCAACCACGACCCCGTTTGCCTTTCTATGGACAATCTTATATGAATAGGCAGCCAGTTTACATATCCATCGAGAAAGTCTCTGAGAAGGGTTTTTCATACTATGAAGCCATACCAAGGAACTATGGTCCGTAATTATAGTGAAATTACGACCTTCCAAATAATAACGAAACGCTTCTAACCCATGGATGATAGCTAAGAGTTCTTTCTCTGTGGTTGAATAGTTTTTCTGGGCCTTATTCAACTTCTTACTAGTGTAAGCTATTGGGTGTTCAGAGCCATCCTTCAACTGAAATAATACGCCACCAGAAGCAGTATTAGAGCAATCTGTCATTAGATAAAAATGCTAAAACGTTGGGCGCCAATGTAACCTGTTAGAAGAAGATTTTCTGTTGGAGTGAATGCACAGAGAGTGATAAACTCCAACAGAAGTAGGAAAAAGAAGATCTACTTAATGTAGCCAAAGGAACAAAAATGTGTGGCTTCTACGTTGGAAGAAGCTGAAGTAACTAAAATACTACTTCGCAGTAGTACTTGTATGGGAAGATGTAAAGACAAAGAGTATAGACTTGATATAGGACTGGAGATGGAAAATTATGAATAGATAGATGTAACTTGAATAGCTAGCTCAATATGCAAGAGAATGGCCACTTGACACTCAAGGAAGGATTCGGCCAATTTGCACGGCTATTTCTGGCTGGACAATAAATTAAAGGAAATGACAATGATGGCTAGAAAAGAAGATATTAAGACACTGTTCACAAAGTAGATAAGGTAAATATAATAATATAATGAAAATAGAATAAATTTTTGGGCGCCAGAAGAAGGATAACTGGGTTAACCCTCTTCCAGGTATTCTACGCTGCTATAGAGTATATTAAATTTGTAGTACAAGTAGGTTAAATGTTATTAAAGATTATTAAGTTATAAAATATATTATCAAGATAAAGGAGTAATAAGAAAAAAAAATCACAATAAATGTATATTTATTGAATGTAACTACCAGATTTTCACAATCTCCGAGTTAAGACAAGTAACTAGTATGTAACTCTAACATGACAAAAAAAAAATACTAGTGAAAGTCATTTACAGAATTACCTTACAAATATAATCTAAGAATAATCTTAATAAGGTTAGAAAATCTGAATAAGGGTACCTCTAATACAGAAAGTACAACTTACACTTGGTTAGCAGTAACTACCCTCACCCAATAACAATGGTACGAATATCATACGTACACTTAATTCAATACTACCTGATAATATGAACAAGATATTTAATATATGTATGTACAACTCAATGAGTTGACGGGTACCAAGTCCCTAAGTGAACCAACGGAGTTCTGGATACCAAAGATCCTTTTACCGACTCGTGGTTCTTAATAATAATGGCAAGTAAAACTAGTACCTTCCTGAGGGGATGGGTACTAGGGATTTATTCGAATTTAATATAAAAATTAATAGTTAAAGTTAAATAATTTGAATAATAGAAATTTTTAATGATATTTGAAGTTAATTTGAAAAATTTAATTTAAAATATACTAAAATAATTAAAGGAGTTTAAATAGTTATATAAAAGGGAAACAAGCCAAAGAATAATAAAAAAAATATAAGAGTACCAACACTATTGTATGGGAAAGTATCTGAGCTCAGAGATTCTCACCATGGAGGTTACGCAGCTTTGGGGAACGCTATCAATTATTATACTGTTCTGTAATACTATAAAAATCTTGAAAAGGGAAAGGTTATGTGCAATAAATTTATAAAGTACCTATATGAATAAACTAAGTATCCTGAAAATCACAAAAAACAGTCTAAATTTTTACTTAGAGCAAACCGAATGTTCATCAACACAAACCCCTTTTCACAATCTTCCAATGTTCCTTGCGGTGCGTTCCTTGCTGTGTATTCCCCAAATTGACCGGGATGCAATGAGCACAAGGGGGTGCTAACTCCCTCTTGCAACTGTCCTGCTGGAGGTACAAGAAAACAGGTGGAAAAAAAAACCAGTTGAAGGTACAGGCGAAAAAGATAGATATGGAGATCTTCCAGGCTGGTCTCCTAGTGACCGTCTTTCTAGAAGTGGTCTACCTTGGTGGTCTTAGGTTTTCTTTTTTTTTATGATTTCATAGTGGTGGCAGGCCGGAACTCATTTTAAATCTGCATTCAAATTCTTCAACTTCGTATTCACTAATAACTTTATATTCCCTAATGCTGGATGGATTCAATCTTTAATTATAATTTGGATCTTGAAATTGTGGGTAAAATATCCGACACACTTCTAGAAAGCCAATGCCCTCTCGTTAGCTGGCTGACGATCTCCGTGGGCAATTCAATTCCCCTCTCCCATCGATACGCTGTCAAACGCAAGCAAACCAATGTTGCCACACTTAAAATGTGACGTCACAAGCATTTAAAATTCTGTGATGGTGTTATGTTATATTTTAATAACCATTGAAAGAAAATAATTCTAAAAATAATGAAATAATATCTTCCCATCAATAATGGATTCTATAAGGGGCGGAACGTCACAGCCTCTAAAGAAATATAAAACTGGGACGTATCCTAAGTGGTTTTCATCTGAGCTTAGAAATCTTTGTTACCTTAAAAGAGCAGCACACAGAGCCTATGTCCATACGAAATCCTATGCTAGTTATAATGAGTTTTCTAGGTTGCGAGGGGAGTGTAAATGAGTCAGGGAGGTATGTTGGCAACACTATTTAATTAAGGTGGATCAAGAATTTAAATTAAATCCTAGATATTTTTGGAAATATATCCGAGACTTAAAGTCAAATCATTCTCTGCCATCACAAACAAGCCAGAAATGGTCAAGAAAGTGTTGCATTGTTTAAAAACTTTTTTGAATCAGTATATACTTCCAGGAACCAGGATGATTCACTGTCAATAGAGATACCTGAAAATGTTTCTGAAAGTTTTAACTTCACTTATATTTCAAAAGTAGAAATTTTTAACAAAATCTTGGAGCTTCCTAATAAAAACACACTAGGTCCAGATGGGGTACCAAACAGTTTACTTAAGCACTGTATTTACACTTTAGTTGTTCCATTATATTTAATAGGTATATAATCAATCTTTGAAGTGCTCAATATTTCCAGATAAATGGAAGCATAGTTTTATAATGCCTATATTTAAAAGTGGGGCAAAAAATCTTGTTACTAACTATAGGAGTGTCTGTATCCAGTCATCAATCCCAAAACTATTTGATAGCTTAGTAAGTGATCAATTGAAGTGGCTCTGTAGAGGATTAATATCCAATAACCAACATGGCTTTTGTGCAGGTAGATCTACGGTCACCAATTTATTATCGTATCAGATGCAAATTACAAAAGCACTTGAAAACTTTCAACAAGTGGATTCTATATATACTGATTTTTCCAAAGCCTTTGACCAAGTAGATCACCACACATTACTCAATAGGCTTTATAATGTTGGGTTTAGCATAGACACTCTAAAATGGATTAAGAGCTTTTTGTCTGACCGTCAGCAAAGAGTTAAAATAGGTGCGTATCATTCAGATTCTATAAATGTTACCTCAGGAGTTCCCCAAGGAGGACACGGTTCTCCGATTTTCTTTGTTTCATTTGTAAATAGTATTTTTGAATGTTTTAAGAACTGTGAAGCCCTGGGTTTTGCAGATGATTTGAAATTTTTTAGAGTAATTGCCAGGTTGGAGGATCAAAAACTTCTGCAGGAAGATGTTGATAGATTAGATCAATGGTGTAGGATAAATAAGCTAAGGTTAAACATTTCTAAATGTTGTCACATAAGCTTCTTTAAAGGAATTAGAAAATTGAATACTTCTTATTCATTACAAGGGATAACACTGAATTATGTTTCTAAAATTAAGGATTTAGGGGTTATTTTTGATGAAAACTTAACTTTTGTGGAACACATTAATACAATTACAGTGAAATCATAAAAAATGCTAGGTTTTATAGTTAGGAGTTGTAAAGCTTTTTCTGTAAATACATTCAAAATTGTTTATTGTTCATTAGTTAGGTCTAGATTAGAGTATGCTTCGGTGATATGGTCTCCATATCATGCAGTGCACATTACAACAATTGAAAGCATTCAGCATAAATTCTTGCGGGTGTGCTCTTATAAACTTAAGTTGATTATAGTAGATCATGAGTACAGTAGAACTCCAATTATCCGGACTCCAATTATCCGGATCAGATTGAGAAAAAGAAAAAATCAAGTTTGTAAAAAAATAATTCATTTTACTGTGATTCAGTATTGTGTGTCAATATTACGTAATGTAAACTTTATCATTTACATATTGTTGTGTATACTATATTGTTTTTCATAATAAATACCGTATATGTTCTCCATTGTGTTTGGCTGTAATTACGTTTCTTTTCCGGAAAAGGCCTTTTTCGAGAAAAATCCAATTATTCGGATTTTTGATTATCCGGATCGGGTCCGGTCCCAATTAATCCGGATAATTGGAGTTCTACTGGATAGTGAAATTGAAAAGCAACTTAAGTTACAATCCCTGGTAGATCGCAGGATTTGTGCTGGATTAATATTTCTGTACAAATTAGTAAATTGTACAATATATTGTACAGATCTATTGAATCAATTACACATTGGGATTCCCTCAAGAAATAGGAGAAATCGTTCTATCTCATTTTTTGTACCATTTCACAGAACAAACTTTGGTTACTACTCTCCTTTAGATAGATATGCAAGAATTATAAATCAGTATCATCTAGAGGTCTTTGGTATTAGTTTATATTATTTTAAAAGTCAGTTAAGGAGCATAAATTTTTAGATTGCAATATGACGTGATGTAACCTAGTCTCTATTTAAGGGTGTATATGATAATGTATAATGGAAATAATTTATTTTAAATTTTTAATTTAGAATTAAGTTTATTTTCAATCTGTTTACATATTGTTATTTATTTTGTTAATTGTAATTTGTTAATGGGGTTTTCTCGTAAAATAAATAAATAAAAAACACCAAACACTAATGTAGTATAAGAAACACTAAAATATTATAAATCTGGGTACTTACCGAAGGTAAATCTTTGGTAGATGCCCCTGCTCTTGCCAAAGCTAGGTTTAGGATGTTATGTATTCGTTTTCTACTCTCCATTATATTAATAAAACAATACTGTTGATTCAAAAATAAGTTATAATAGTAATACCCAATAGTAAAAATATCGATTTTAGCTATTCCACAATTTCGAAGCACACTGACCGGTATTCTGTTACTAACTACAAATCAAACTATGATTTGGAGCCCTTCTAAACGGCGGAACAGGTTACGTGCAATAATGATAAAATTCCTTTTAAAATTTCCTTTTTAAAGAAATATAATATTATATCTAAGCAACAAAAACGTAAAAACGCTGGACGGAAGGGCCGCCCGAGAACTTTATCGTACCGATCTATTATCGTTATCGTTATCGTACTAGATACTGGCATTCTATAAAAATAACAAAGTTACTCGTTATTTTGATATTTTAGAAACACCTTGTATACTTGAAAATATTTTATGGTTCTACGCATCATTAATTCCTGCGTTTGAGAAAATGTTCGACGCCATATTTCGGGGACACACTATAGATGTATAGATTATTGCATAAATCAATAGAATATTATGGTAGGGGAGCCCAAGTGGGGATTTTTGCAGTTACTCAGGCGCGTCAGATTATTACATGGGGAGAAACCTTGTACCCTGAAAATGTACCTCTATCGTATATTGGCTCTTAATGCAGGGGAGTTCGTTAAGGGAGGGCCGAAAAAATATATATCGATAGAAAAACTCGAAATCATCAGATTAAGATAAGGTAAGTTAAGTACATGCAAAACAGTGTATATTTCAAAAATCTGACGATTTGAGCGGGGTGTAAGGAAATGGCTGAGTCCCAAAATTTTACAAGAAAAAAGCGAATATTTTGGCGAAATGAATGACAGATCGAAAAACTAAAAAATACATACTCAATATTTTTCAAAAATCTATCGAATGATACCAAACTCGACTTCTCACGGAGAGGGGTGGGGGTAAATTTAATATTTTAAATACGAATCCCGCGATATTTCGCGAAGTGAACATCAGATAGAAAAACTAAAAAATACACTTATTCAATATTTTTTAAAAATCTATCGAATGGCACCAAACACGAACCCCCACGGAGGTGGGGTGGGGGTTACTTTAAAATCTTAAATGGAGCCCCAATTTTTTATTGCAAATTTGGATTCCTTACATAAAAATAAGTAACTTTTATTCGAAACATTTTTTCGAATTATGGATAGATGGCGTTATAATCTAAAAAAACGATTGTTGGAAGTGGAAAATTAAATTTAAAATGGAAAAGTCCCCACTAAAATGGAAAACTTTACTTAACTTTTTTTGGTTTTAGGACCTACTCTTCACAACCCAATAGGTCCCCATAACGCTTGAGTAACTGCAAATTTAGCATACTTTGCTCCACTACCATTATAGTCATACTTTCATTTCAAATTAGTGTTCATGTTTCTGAGAAATTAATAGTTTACAATATTTGCATTTCATTCTATTTATATTACGCCAGTCAATGCGCGAGATTAAGAACAAGATATTACCTCCGAATTCTATCCTACTGCATGGATTTTAATGAAATTTTGGGAGTAGCCCAATCTCCTAATTCAAAGTCTATCCTATATACTATGGCGCTTTTATCATGTGGGCGGTTCCCACCACTTCTCGGGGGTGGAACATTTTTATTTTCGAATTACATGGAGAAAAAGGAAGATTTTTAAGAAAATTTAAAAATGCATTCTATAATTTGATCACATTTTTTACAAAAACCATTCATTTTAAACCCATTCAACTTTTTGAAAGTAGAAATAACACTGTATTAAAAGGTATTACAGAAGAAAAACAATGCATTTAAATTCTGGTGGATGAGGGGTTAAATGTATGTACAGTAAAGCGTCGATTATCCAAACGTCGATCAACCGAACGATTGGTTATCCTAACTCCCGACTCCCGCGCCCCACACTCGAGTACCAAGCAAGCGTTAGTAATTAACGCTTAAATATCTTCAATTTTGTATCCAAAAATATATTGTTGCAAAGACTGCACTTTTTTGTTTAATTGCTATTTGTCATTATCAAGATATAAATAAATATGTAGGTATGTAAATATGGCTTTTATTCACTTGTGGATAAATATGTATGACTATATCATTATAGTTCGATTATCCGAACAAATCGGTTTTCCGAACACCCATGTCCCCCAATTAGTTCGGATAATCGACGCTCTACTGTACTTCCCATTTTGCCTTAAAGTACATTAGTCATATATTTTTTGCACCATGTCTCGCTTAGTTTTAATTTAACCGACATTTAACGGTGCCCATTTTAAAGGCCTTTTCAAACACTACAAAAGGTGTAATATACACCTAGGCATTATACACCTAAAACATACCGTTCCTCTGTTATTTCAAGTTGAATACACCAATTTGAGCATGCACAAAAAAACAAACTCTTTTCACCTACCATATCTCTTTTTGTATTATAAATAGAACATTTACGAAGGAACGAATCTCTTTGTTATTTATAATCTAAAGAAATGTTTTATATAGTGTTTTTAGTTCGATATATAGTTTTTAACGTATTCACAAAAAACCGTCCGAAAAGGTGTCATTTTTCAATCAAAATGGCCAATTTTCAACTACGCATAACTCAAAAAGTATTGAGTTCTCAAAAAAAAGTATATACCAGTTTTTGCTTAGAAATAGGTTCTCTAGCCACTTCCGTGCTTATTTTGACCAACAAATTTTCCACCCCCTTGAAGGGGTGGGAACCGCCCCAAGATAAAAGCGCCATAGTATATAGGGTAGATTTTGTTTCTTGAGCTATTTCCTGCTTACTGTGAAAATATCAAGTACATCGATGTAGTAGGATGGAATTCGGAGCCAAATACCCTCATTAGACTGCCCTATAATAATGCTCTGCTACTATCGCGTGAGAGAGGACACACACAAGATTATAGCAAAATTTCTATTTACTGTAACTTTTCGAGTTTTTGAGCTACAGCAACGAGTTTTATGTCATGGAAAAGGTAATTTTGCATTCTTTCAAAATATTTAAAAATATACAGGGTGTATCTAAAAAAATTAAGATTTTTGTTTTTATTTCCGGTTTAACCGGAAGCCATATTTTGGGTAAAATTTATTGTGATAATATACCATATATGTCTGCAACATAAAGTACATAAGTACAGTCTGTACATAAAGTACCATAGTAGTACCATACCATACCATAGTAGTACCAGTCTGTACATAAAGTACCATATATGTCTGCGAAATTTCAAATTTTAGTTTCTATTACAAAGGAAGTTACGGGCACTCGAATATTTTTTTATAAAAAATTCATAACTCCCCTCCTATGGGGAGTTAAGAAATATGACTAATGTCATTGAATTTACCGATAGGATATCAAAAATATATCAAAAAATAAACAAATTCCTTGGAGCCATTTTTGAGAAAATCTAGTTCAAAGTTATGTCAAATTTTGACCCCTTAAATATAGGCAACCCATAACTTTTTCTGAAAAACGATAATATTCTTCTTGTAGCCCCATCTTTAGGCTACATAACGACTTTTTCAAATTAAACTTATCTTAAACAAGTTTTTAGATAGGTAGGGAAATGTGTCGGGTGGGCGGTCGGCCATGTTGGCCGCCATTTTGAATTTGGAAATTTCAAATTCCGTATTTCTATTTAACTATCGATGAGCTAACTTTGAGTTAAATTTCATTCGTTTCGGTCAAAATTTGCAAAAATGGGCCCTAAATAACCCCCCTATTTCGGCCCCCCTTTGAGAGGTTTTTTTTAAAGCTTAGTTTCTCGACAAAATTTTCTTAAACTTACTCATACCGAATTTCATCTAAATCGGTCCGGTAGTTTTTGCTGGGTGGTGGCGACATACGTACATACGTACGTACGTACATACATACGTACGTACATACTTCCGACATGTTTTTTATTTGCTTTTTAGACTCAGGGGGTCTCAAAAAAAGTGAAATCTGAAAAAAAAATTTTTGCACGATCCTATAACTTTATCTATTATACTATACTACGTATGTAGTACGATAAAGTAAAAAACGGCAGGTAAATTATTACCATGCGACAACTTCGACCTATTTTCGGTAGAAAGAAGGAACTATTGATCTTTTTTAAGAAAGTTACATCTCGATATAATTAACTAAACAAAAATGGTATTCAATTAATGCGCGAAAAAATGTAATAAATGACAAAAACAAAATGTTCGAGTAGGGTAAAATTTCTTAAGCATGTTAAAAACTCTAGATATTGTTTGTAAAAAATCACTAAGCGCCCAAACATTTAAAATACAATCTAATAAAAACTTACTAACTGTCAATGATTAAAATGGAAGAAGTACCAAATGAAAGTTGTTCTTAAATTTACAAAATTCTAGTCGCTTGGTCGTCGAAAATTGTTAAAAATATCAATTATTTTAAGTAACCAAGCGACAAAAACTTGATCGTAGTCGCATGAGGATACAACCAATCGACGCAGAAAAATTTTCTGATTTCAGTGATATATAATATATGTCAATATCGCCCAAATTGGCGTTTGGTAACTTTTGCCTTTCAACCGTCGATATGCTTTTCAACATCTTGCTTGTTCTATTTGTTGTCATTGGTGATTGTTGCTTCCAGATATTTAAACTCTTTGACCAGTTCGAAGTTATGATTGTTTATAGTAATATTTTACCTTATGCTCCATCATTCTTGTTTTGTGATCCGAAACGACCATGTATGTAACTTTTATGTTCATCCTTATCTAAAACATATCCTTCTATGATTTTAGAAGTGGTTCCAAACCCGAAGCGGTTCCAAGAGGTAAACCAAAGTCAGGCAGGATTTGGAAATCCGAAAGGAAAAAATTCTCCACAGTGATAAAAACCAAAGGAATTAAAAACTCATTTGAAAGGAAAGAAGCTCTACGACAGAAATTGAAGCATGTGAAAGAATTAACGAATTCCATCAAAGCTGCAAAACAAGAAGAAAAAGAAAAGAGAAAGGAACGGAGAAGAGCAAACTTAAAGAAGCAAGAAGAGAATAGGTTAAAATCGGAAGTTGTGCAAGTGATCACAAATACCAAGAAACTGAAGAAAACAAAGAAGAAACACCTAAGGAACATTGAGAAAAGAGATACTACAGTTGTGTCTAAATCTAAATAGGTTGTATGTAATGTATATTTTTGTTTACTTCATTATTAAAACAAATTAGATAATCATTGTGTTGCTTAACTGTTGTCATAATTATTTAAGGCCACCCGAAGTCCCATTTAATGACAATTTTAACAATATGTCACATATCTCTGTAACCAAAGCACTTTTTTTATTTTGAATCTAGATGTATTGTTTAGCTCCGCGTAGATTTTGTAAAGTTAGAGTGAAAAAAAAACATGTATTTTAAAAAAATTTAAAATACTTTTCCAACAAAACCCAAAAAAGTTTAGATTTTATTTTTTATTTTACATACTTGTTTTTGTACATTTCAATAAAACTTTACCAGGAACTTGATATTATCTATCTACAAGTGCTGTAAAAATTTGGACCTTCTATCATCTAAGGATCCAGAGATATTTGACATCAAAGGTTAAAAAACCCAGTATTCAAGAATTCGCAAAAACATAAAACACTCTAATAAGCTATAAAGAAAGCTACCAGTTCAGTAGCAGTTGAGTGCAGACGTTCAAAAAACAAATAATTTTGTAACCATGGACATTTTCTATTATAATGTGTCATAATATCGTTGGAAAGAGAAGATTTCAGAGAGTAATTTTCAATCATAACCCAAAAAAACTTACAAAATTCAATTTTCAGACTTTGGCTGCCCTTAACTGCTTTTCTTTCCTTTTTCATCTCTTTAAAAAGATATATAGTAAATACTATAATACATTAACATAGATTTGAAACACTACAATTTTAACGTGTTACATTACTATACTGTTTCAAATTACTGCACATTCGAGTACTAAGAATTATTTTATATTGGTCCATAATCATTGGCTGTTTAATAACCCATGGATTAATAGTCCACTTCCATGATACTTGAACATGAACAGCCAGGGTACTGAAGCGTTTTTTCGACAGGTAATACCTATAAGAGCAAATTGTAACTATTTCCTGCGTAGGATCTGGCGGCCATTTTTATTTATAACAATTGCCTAACTGTCAAAAAGTGGCATTTTTCACTTTTTTTTTCAAATCAATGGAAAACAGGGAAACTTATGGTATTTTTAGTACAAATATCTTCGAGCTTATGGAAATAGCTTTAAAATGACGTACTACAAAGTTTGATATACTCATTTATTGTTAATATAATTGCGAAAAAAGGTCGGAAATGCAAAAAAATATTTTCGCAATAACTGTTGTAAAAATTAGTGTACAGCTTTGAAATTTTTGTCAAATAAGGGGTCTTTGGTGCTTAATATGTCATAAAAATTTCAAAGCGATTCATTCGATTGTTTAAATCTTATTCAAATTGTTTATCCCAGAGAGCATTTTTTTGCAATAACAAAAGTCAGAAAAAATGACGTTAGAATCATTCCACAGGTGTCAAATGAAAGAGCATGAGCTATATTTTCAACTTAGTTTAAAAAAAGTGAATAAAAAATGCATTTATTAGTAATAAATAATTATGCAAAAGTATCGTAAATCTTTCCTTATAAACTTTTTATTTTGTTATATAAGAAATTATATATATTTATTACATTTTTTTATCAATTATGATATAAATAACATTACTTGGTAGTTGTGCACTTAAATCAGGGTAAAAAAGTTAATTTTTTTGGAAAAAGTTATTCAAAAAGTTTATAATGAAAAATTGACGATACTTTTGCATAATTATTTATTACTTATAAATGCATTTTTTGTTCACTTTTTTAATCCATGTTGAAAATGTAGCTCATGCTCTTTCATTTGACACTTGTGGAATGGTTCTAACTTCATTTTTTTCTGACTTATGTTATTGCAAAAAAAATGCTCTCTGGGATAAACAATTTGAATAAAATTTAAACGGTTAAATGAATCGCTTTGAAATTTTTATCACATATTAAGCACCAAAGAACCCTCATTTGATAAAAATTTCAAAGCTGTACACTAATTTTTACAACAGTTATTGCGAAAATATTTTTTTTTGCAATTCCGACCATTTTTCGCAATTATATTAAAAATAAATGAGTATATCAAACTTTGTAATACGTCATTTTAAAGCTTTTTCTATAATCTCGAAAATATTTGTACTAAAAAAATCATAAGTTTCACTGTTTTCCGTTGATTTGAAAAAAAAGGGAAAAATGCCATTTTTGACAGTTAATTGTTTATAAATAAAAATGGTCGCCAGATCCTACGCAGGAATTAGTTACAAAATGTTCCTATGGGTATTACCTGTCGAAAAAACGCTTCAGTAGCCTGGCTGCTGAAGTGTCACGAACAGGGTATATTTTTGTCTTATTACCCTGGCCTGTAAGTCAAAGCATCTATGATCCTTCTTCACTTACTGTTGTGATGTACCTACTATATCTATAAAACTAATTATCCATTCTTGTTTTATCAATCTTTATCGATGCCTCAGAAGCCAATCGGTGTAAGTCAATAAGTGTGTAAAATGAGATACTAAGATGTTTCTGAATGTAGTTGCAGAAATATAAGTAATTATTGAAAACAAATAAACCGTATTTATTTATCATAATATGGGTAACATATTCATAAATATAAACAAGGAAATAATAATATTATTATATATAATAATGTGTGTTAAACTTCAATAAGTCAGTTTTAGGGAGAATTGACTTACACCGTTTGACTTCTGAGGCATCCAATATACTTCCCTTAGGTATAGCTACTTCATTTTAATTACTGTATGAACCACACTTTGGATTTGTACTTTCTTACTTAAGCCGTCCTCTTGTACCTTACGGTGTCGAGGTAAGTGGAGAAATCAGACGTCTCCATGCCTTTCGGTCAGTAGCTAGTCTTTCTGCTTCTCTCCACCCAATATTCCTTTTTACGCAAGCCTTTCCAATATCTGCGTTCCACGTTCTTGCTGGCCTGCCTCTTCTTCGTTTGTTGTCGGATGCCGCTTTCCATACCCTCTTTACAGTTCTACCTTCACCCATTCTCGTCATATGTCCGAACCACGATAACTGTTTCGTTTCAAGTCTGTCTAAGGTCCTTCCAATACCGCACCTTTCACGTATGTCTTCATTTCTTATACGATCACGTCTGGTCACCCCGGATACCGCACGTAAATATCGCATTTCGCATGCTTGAATTTTACTACGGATGTTGTCATTCATTGTCCACGTTTCACTACCGTAGAGTAGCACCGGCTCGTATACAGTTTGGAACACTTTCATTTTTGTTTTCAGGCTTACTTCTTTCTTCCTAATAAAACTTTTATTTAGCGCATAGTACAATTTTGTTGCACTCATTACCCTGCTGTTTATTTCTGGTTCTATATTTCCTTGTACATTCATTGTTGATCCTAAATACTTGAAGTCCTCTACTTGTGTAATGGTCTCATTATTCAGCTTTACATTTATATTTTCTTGAGTTTTCAATATTACTAAAACTTCTGTTTTTTCAATATTTATTTTCATCCCAAATTTCTTAAAGGCTTCATTCCAAACATTTACATTCACTTGCAAGTCTTTTTCTGATTTTGCCACAATTACCAGGTCATCGGCATATATCAACTCTGACACGTGAACTTGTTGAAGTTTATACACCCCTACCCTAGTTCTTTTTACCTTACCCCTGCATTCTTTTGCAATTTCGTCCATTAGAGTGATGAATAACAAAGGACTCAGAACACCACCTTGTCTTACACCTGTCCTTGTGTAGAATTCTAGAGATGAGCGATTTTTCGTTCTTACATTATTACGTGTACATTTATACATATATACTCTTTATTGCTTGGATTAACTTCGGTTTCACATTTCTACGGTTTAATATTTCCCAGATCTTGTTACGTGGCGCCCGATCAAATGCTTTTTCCAAGTCCACAAAACATAGAAACAACTTACTGTTATGTTGTAGGGCTTTTTCTGATAACTGTCTCACCGTGAATATGAGATCGGTTGTACCTCGCCCTGGCCTAAAGCCGCATTGGCTGTCATCCAGTGTGGCCTCGATATTTTCTCGCAGCTTTTTCTCTAGTATTATTTCGTAGATTTTACTAGCAACTACCAACAATGGATTTGTATGTAATTATATTCTAATTTATATTCTTTTAAATTTATATATACTAAATTTATATTCTTTTCTCTTAGTCTGAATGACGGTATCAGTATATGATTCTTTAAGAAATCTTGTTATATTAGTAATATTTTTAGATTCAAGAAGCAAGTTTTTCAATAATATCAAATGTTTGTATCATATAGCTTTACCAGGTGAGTTGTACAAAATATATTTAATGAGTTAAATGTAGAAAAATTTGGCATATTTTTCAAATATTTCAATTTTACCTAGAAACAATTATGTGGGACCCCTACATGATTATTCACTTTAAGCAAACAAAAATATAATACATATCTGTTTTTTATGTTGTATTATATAAAATATCGTCATCATTGGCTCTGTAAGCTATAGTTGGTCTTGGCCTGTTCTAGGATCAGCTTCCATTCCTTCCTATCCTTCGCCTTGGTTTTCCAATTTCATACTCTTAACACTCAAATGTGGTCTTCCACCTGGTCCTTAAATCATGCTCTGTAATATTTCCATGGTTTAAGATGATTAAAAAGTATATTTGGATTCTTCCTTTCTCTCCTGTTTATTTAATGTGTCAATTGGTTTTATTATAATTCTCTATTTGCTGTTGTATTTAGTTGAGAGGCTAAAATAACTTATCCCTATTTTCCTAAATAAAAAATAATGTTAACCATCAGGAAATAATATATAACCATTTTTATAAAACATTTTAATACAAATAATATCCAAAAACTATTACATACAAATTTTTACATTCTAAATACTCCAAATTTGGTATCTCCTATCGTTTTGTTCAAAGTTGCTGCCAGACTCAGTCCTAGTACTTTTCGTGTATCCTTTGGGTCTATAATACCATCATCCCATATCCTAAAAAAATGCATTTTATAAACATTGGTTTTTATCAGTATTATACCTAAGTATCAACTGTCACAGACAGCTCCCAACCTTAAAAATGAAAATGACAAACACAGACAACCTCAGATGTATAGCTATAGATAGCAATGAGATGGATCAAGTCCAGGAATAAATCTACCTAAGTCAAAATCTGAAACTTGATAAAGAGAACCAAAGTGCGGAAATCAGTGGAAGGGCAAGATTGATGTGGACAGGATTTGGGAAACTCAGTTGGATACTTTAAGAACCACACATTACTTGGGAAGCAAAGTGTTCAACCCGTTAACCAGTCCATGATATATGGGCGTCAAGCCTGGACCCTAACCAAGGCAAATATGAACGTTGGAGCGCCACAGTAGAACATTGGAGACCTTACAAAAGTAGATGACTAACAGGAAGATCACAGATGAGATGGATAGATGACATCTGACATCAAAGAAATAGAACAAATTTGAAGTAGGTATGTTGCTCAGGATAGAGATAAATGGAAGAATTTGGAGAGGTCTGTGACCAAAAATGGACGATCGAAGGCTAAGAATAGAATAGACCAGAGGATGAGAATAGGATTATCCAAGTTATGTGTTTGAATAACACATAATTTGGATAGTCCAAGTTATGTCTTAATGACACAATCTGGAAGAACAAACACCTAAGACAAGACACAAAAGCAAGAATCTATAAAGCAGCAATTAGACCTATATTGACATAGGCGGGGACAAGACCTGACACATCTAAAACTAGACGACTACTAGAAACAACAGGAAACAACATCAAAACGGAAATAGGAATGGAACGAACACAATTAGTAGAATGGCAGAGGATAGGATAGTACGAATAGCACGAGATAAATCACCAAATGGACGAAGAAGTATTGGCAGACCAAGAAAAAGATGGTGCAATAACTTAAACAATTTAGGAGGCTAATATTCAAGAAGAAACAGGCTTTAAAGCCTACATACAAGAAGGAAGAAGAAGATGTGTTTGAATAGTACCAGAAGCTCATTAGCACATAATCTGTTGAAAGGACATCGCACACATCTTATGGAAAATATAATGTCACTCAAATTCAATAAAATTTATACGAAGAGATTCGTTTTAAATTAACGGTCAAATCTTATCATTGCGCCAACTCTTAATTATGATTAATTACGGCGCAAATTGCAATTAAAGTTTATCGAAATCAAATTTTTTAGTCAGTAAAAGTGTCAGTTACAATAACTTTTGTTATGGGTGCTATTCAAAAGAGCTTAAACCCCGCTGGGCCTAAGCGGATTAGTGAAACTAATCCGCTGATTTATGGAGTACCGACAATTTGGGTATTATAAAATATTTTTTCTCTCTCTAACTTATGTACGTATCCATTTGATTTCAGATTTATTTATATCAATTTCTGCTCTTATTATTGAAAATATGGAGTTGGCGCAATGATAAGATTTGACCGTTAATTTAAAACGAATCTATTCGTATAAATTTTATTGAATTTGAGTGACATTATATTTTCCATAAAATGTGTGCGATGTCCTTTACACACATTTTATTATTTATAGCCTTACCTTGCAGTACTAAAGTAGGGAGACGATTCATGCTCAAACTTCTCTCTAATTGGTTTCTCAAACTCCATCTTCTTCTCTTCAGACCATCCTTTCCCGTGACTAGCAACTTGTGACAAGACCCCAGCGGCTTGAGGTCCTCCCATCACAGCTATTTTGGAATTGGGCCACATATAGAGGAATCTGGGAGAGTATGCTCTTCCGCACATTCCATAGTTACCAGCTCCATACGAACCACCCACAACGAGTGTGAGCTTCGGAACTTGCGTACAAGCCACAGCTGTCACTAGTTTGGCTCCGTGTTTAGCTATTCCGCCCATTTCTGCTTGCCGACCGACCATAAACCCTAAAAAAAAATTTCATAAATACAATATATCAATGAAAGTAAAGATGATTCAGATTTGATTCTCTCTATCTTGTCGTTTCCCCATTACTGAGGATCGTGATTTCTTCCAATATTCCTAACAATGTTTCTCCATTGCTCTTCAGCTGCTCTAAGAGCTTCGCAGAATGAGTTTCCAGCTGAATGCTTTATTTGGTCAGACCATATCTAGTTGGTGATCGTCCTCTTGATCTTCTCACCGGAACGTTTCCAGAAACAATTAATCTCTCCAAACTGTCGTCACCACGTGACCAAAGAATTGCAGAATTCGTTGCAGACATATTGTGGACAGCCTTTTTTTAATATTGAGTTGGTTTAGAATGGAAACGTTTGTTCTATGAGCTGTCCAAGGTATGCGCAGCAGTCTTCTCCAGCACCACATCTCAAAGGCATAAATTTTTTGGCGCTCGCATGCGCGACGAATCCAAGTCTCTGCTCCGTATAGAAATATTGAGAATACAAGGGCATTCACCAGTCTCATCTTGATATTTTGAGAGATAGATCTGTCTTTCCAAACTTTAGTTAGGCGACTCATCGCATTTTTTGCCATACCAATAGAAATAGAAATATTTATTCATCCTTTTAAGACATTTTTACAAATGTATAGGACAGGTCATATACAGTAATATAACTGTTACAAGCTAACATTGTTTAGCTACACAATTTTTTATAGGTACCTAACACCTAGCGTTGCCAGGTGTCCCGTTTTGCGCGGGACGTCCCGATTTTCAGGGGTCTGGGGACGCGTACCGATTTGTACGTGATCGGGACACTAAATGTCCCGATTTTCACCCACGAAAACCAATTTCAGGACTTGCAGTAAATTTTATAACTATGTTATAAAAACAAGGCACTCCTAAACGCGGCAAAATCGAATGAAAAATATAATTTTAATAAATCATAAATAATTTACTTAATCTACGATTTTTTTTATAATTTCGTCTGATTATTATTATTATTATGTAGGATTAAATGCAGATTATAGAAACACCTTGTAGTCCAGTAAATGAACGGAAAATACGGCGATACCGTGTAATTTTCAGGATCAACTCCGAACTGCATGAAAATTTGGACGGCTTGTGCCATTGGTTGCTTTTACTCGGGGGGTGACAGTCACCCCTAGTTGGGGGTGAAAAACCGCGCGTTTAAATAAGTCCGGAGATGGATAAATTGACTAATTCTAAGCAATTTTAGTTCTATAGAATTAATTTTAACTTAGTTAATACTTTTCGAGTTATTTACGATTGAAAATGTTTATTTTTAGACAAAAAAATTACGTTTTCAGGCGATTTTCACAAATAACTAAAAAATTAAGTATACTTTGATCGAAAAAAATATTCTTAGCAAAAATGTAGCATAATATAAAAAAAATGGAAAAAATTGTGAACTCATAAAGTCCATAGACCCAGCAAAAGATAAGTTGTACCTCATGAAAAATATGTTCTTATTCATCACATTCCAAATCAAATATTTCAACGTGAAACAACCAAGAAATGAAGCACTTTTCGGGAAAAACCAATTAAAACTTTTTTAATAAAGCTTTATTTTTATGTTTTAAAAAAGTTTCTAGCATCAAAACTAAGCGAGTTATGCTCAAAATCAAGTTGACGCCTTTTTTTTGGTAAAAAAAAAATCGTGAAAATCTCCCCCTACTTAGCACCCCAAATGAAATTAATCGTTACCCCTTTACAAACAGTTTACTTTACTTATGTATTTTTAACATGATTGAAAGGGCCTGAACGAGTCACTAATCACGAGTGTATGTAAAATATGAACAGCCATATTTGAACCAATTTTTGTCTTACAGAAAAACAAAATGAATCTATCATACATATTTATAAAAGCAAATCCTACTTACTTTTTACTCCTTAAGATTTTTAGTATCCCTAATACTTCTTAAGTTATTTTGAAAAAATTGCATTTTCCAATATTTTAGGATTTTTTTTTGCTATAAAAACATTTTTTTTCAAAACTAAGCACTCCCAACCAGTAAACCTTACAGGTCGTATAAATAATACACATATAAAGTAAATGGTAAAGCGGCAACGATTAATTTTATTTACGGTGCTAAATAGGGGGAGATTTTCACGATTTTTTTTTACCAAAAAAAGGGGCCAACTTTATTTTGAGCGTAACTCGCTTAGTTTTAATGCTTACTCGCTTTAAAAAGACTTTTATATAAAACAAAATTAAAGATTTTTTTAAACACTTTAAAAAATTTTAATAGGTTTTGCCAGAAAATTGTTTAATTTTTTGGTTATTTGAAGAATAAGAACGTATTTTTGATGAGCTACAACTTTGCTTTTACTGGTTGTATAGGCTTTCTGAACATACAATTTTTTTGCTTTTTAAAAGCTACATTTTTGCTAAGAATATTTTCTTCGATAAAATTATTCGAAAAATATAGACTTAGTTTAAAAATTATATAGAACAAAAGTTTTTTAGAGTTAGTCAGTTGATCCATTTTGGGACTTAATTTAAACGCGCGCTTTTTTACCCCCGAGGAGGGGGTAACTGTCACCCCCCAAGTAAAAGCAACCAATGGTACAAGTTTAACTTTGAAATAGACAGTAAGTAGAACCTAAAATCAGATTTTCATGCAATTCAGAGTTGACTCTGAAAATTACACTCCAAAACGGTCATTTACTGAACTATTGTTGTTTATTTGTCCCGATCTACAACCCTAAATCCCGATTTGTTTTTGCTTATGTACCGATTAAGAACAAATCGGACCTGGCAACACAGTAACACCTAACACATATTATAAAATAACATATTTAGACTAACATTTTTAGACATTTTAGACTTTGTATACACAAAACAATTTATACATAAAAAATAAAATAGTGTAAAATAGTTTATAGGCTATCGTCAAGGAATTCTTTGACGGAATAGTAGCATTTGGCTAATAATAAATTTTTGATTTTATTTTTGTAACTGTTAAAACTAGCAATCTCCTGCATTTCATCGGGAAGTTTATTGTACAATTTCATTCCCATAAATTTAAAACTATTTTCTAATCTTGATGTTTTAAACTGGGGTATTCGGAGCTTATTACAATTTCTTGTATGGTAATCATGTCGATGAGCATTAGTTTCAAATTGATTGAAATTTTCTTTGACAAACAGAAGAGTGTGGTAAATGTACAGACTATAGAATGACATGATTTTGTATTTTATAAACGTTGGTTTACAAGTTTCCCGAAATTTTAGCCCGAATATTTTTCGAATAATTTTTTTCTGAGTTACAAAAATTTTAGGGCTGTCAATAGAATTTCCCCATAGTAGTATGTTGTAACTCATATGACTGTAAACAAGGCCGTAATAGATATTGATCAGTGCTGATATCGGCATAGTATCTTTTATTCTAGAAATAGCATAAAACGATTTATTTAATTTTGTATTTATTGTATTGACTTGTTCAGTCCATCTCAAACGGCAATCTATATTTAAACCTAAAAATTTTGTTGTTGTAACTGACGAAATAAGTATATTGTCAAATTTAAATGATAATGAGTATACATTGCTAAGAACATTTTGGGAATGAAAATATAAAAATTGAGTTTTATCAACGTTTACTATTAATCCATTTGCTTTGGACCAATCTACAAATGACCCAAAAACACCGTTGGATAATAATATAAGTTCCTCTTTACTAGGCGCAGAGATCGCTAGTGCAGTATCATCTGCGTAAATAGTAATAACTCGAGATTTAATGTAATCAGGAAGATCATTCATAAAAAGAATAAATATAAGCGGTCCTAAAACAGATCCTTGAGGGACTCCTTTATCAATATTGAAAACTGTCGAAGCAGAATTCTGATATGAAACTAACATTTTTCTATTGCTCAAATAGTCTACTATCCAGTCCAAGAAATCTCCTCTGAAACCTAGGTTGTAAAATTTATTTTTAATAAAGTTAAAATCCAGACAATCAAAGGCACGGGACAAATCAAAAAAGAGACCTGCCACATGCCTTCCCCTGTCAAGATCTGTATATATATATATATAATTAAAAAAATGACATGCAGCAGTCAACGTTGACTTCTTTGACCTAAACCCATGTTGATGCGGGGATATAATATCGAATTTGTCGAGAAAACAAACCATTTTATTATATACAACCTTTTCAAAAATTTTCGATAAAACGCTCAGCACTGCTACCGGTCTGCATATTTACAGATGCTTGCGTGTGTAGACACCAGGGTGTTGAAATCAGTTAGGGTTTGGAGAAACGGTACATTTACACATGCTAGCGCGTGATGACACCACGGTGTTGAAACCAGTTAGGGTTTGGAAAAACAGTACGTTTACAGACGCTAGCGTGTGTTGACACTAGGGTGTTGAAATCAGTTAGGGTTTGTAAAAACAGTACATTTACAAATACTAACAGATTTGGACACCAGAGTGTTGAAACCAGCTAGCTTTTTTAGTGGTTATACATGCATAGATGCTAACGGCTATTGACTTTGATTTTATATACCTACTGTTGTGGAAAAATATTTAAGTGATTTAGGTATTAATAAATAATTAAACGTTGTTGGGATATAACCAATAATATATTAACACAAAAAACAACATAAAAAATAATGTTGTTCTGAAGCTATGTGCTTGTGGCATTTTTATAATTAACTATTTAGATGGGAAATAAGCCACAATTAAATTAAAAAAAAAATAATTTTATTAACGTTTCGACGCCCAAATCCGGTGTCGTTGTCAAAATACAAAATACGTACTACTAAATTAAACAAAAATGTTGTTGTTTAGTAAAAAATACTTTAAAATGTATAATATATGTATGAATTGCCAATATAAATGAGTCAGATTAAAAAAATTATTAGTAGAATTTTTTACTAAGCAACAACATTTTTGTTTAATATACAGGGTGTTTGGTAAAGAATGGGCCATAGCTTAACCTCAGGTTTCTGAGGTTAAAATAGGCCGATTTAAGCTAACTTACCTTAGTACAAAGTTTATAATAACCGAGATACAGGGTGTCAAAGTTAAACTTTTTTTTTATTTATTATTGAATATTTCCTGACATATATGAGATAACAACATGAAATTTAGCATGTGGGTTTTTTTTGGGTCGAGAAAACTAAATTCCCTACCAAAAATTATGTATTGCCCAGAGGGCGCCACATACGCCTTTCAGCACTTATTTATTACGTTAAATTTTTTTTATCCCTCACTCTGTATAATTTTGACATTAAAATTTTTATTCTCCTATTAGTTTTGCTTAAAAAAGCTATACTTCTTTCATCTCTCTAAACTCAACCGTTTTCGAGATAAACGCATTTTAAATCTGCGATACACCATCATTTTTACCATAATATCATTGTAGTTAAACCCGAAAAATAACTTAAAACCATAATAATTGTGCCAGTTCTCAAATTTATGGCATTGCATCGCAAATTCCATTTGAAGAAATTTGCGATACATTTTTGGATAATTTTATGGTTTTAAGTTATTTTTCTGGTGTAACTACAATGATATTATGCTAAAAATTATGTTGCACCGCAGATTTAAAATGCGTTTATCTCGTAAACGGTTGAATTTAGGGAGATGAAAGAGGTATACCTTTTTTAAGTAAAACTAATAGGGGAATACAAATTTTAATGTCGTATTAAATGAGTGCTGAAAGGCGTATGTGGCGCCCTCTGGGCAATACATAACTTTTGGTAGGGAATTTAGTTTTCTCGTCCCGAAAAACCCCCACATACCAAATTTTGTGTTGATATCTCATGCCTGTCAGGAAATATTCAATAATAAATAAAAAAAAAGTTTAAATTTGACACCCTGTATCTCGGTTATTATAAACTTTGTACTAAGGTAAGTTAGCTTAAATCGGCCTATTTTAACCTCAGGAACCTGAAGTTAAGCTATGGCCCATTTTTTACCAAACACCCTGTAGTAGTATTTTTTATTTTGACGACACCCGATTTGGGCATCGAAACGTTAATAAAATTATTTTTTTTCAATTTAATTGTGGCTTATTTCCCATTTAAATAGTTAATTATAAAAATTCCACAAGCAAATAGCTTCAGAGCAACATTATTTTTTATGTTGTTCTTTTGTGTTAATATATTATTGTTTATATCCCAACAACGTTTAATTATTTACTAATACATAAATCACTTAATTTTTCCACAGCAGTAGGTATATAAAATCAAAGTCAATAGCCGTTAACATTTATGCATGTATATTAGTTACTAAAAAAGCTAGCTGGATTCAACACTCTGGTGTCCAAATCTGCTAGTATTTGTAACTGTACTGTTTTTCCAAACCCTAACTGATTTCAACACCCTAGTGTCAACACACGCTAGCGTCTGTAAACGTACTGTTTTTCCAAACCCTAACCGATTTCAACACCGTGGTGTCAATACGCGCTAGCATGTGTAAATGTACTGTTTTTCCAAACCCTAACTGATTTCAACACCCTGGTGTCTACACACGCAAGCATCTGTAAATATGCTACCGGTCTATAATTCGAAATCAATCCTGGATCATTTTTTTTTGTATATAGGAATAACTCTTGCGCTTTTAAGTGCGTCAGGAAATTTGCCATTAGCAACCGATAAATTAATTAAGTAGCTCAAAGGAGCAGATAGAGAAAATATTCCCGATTTTACGACTTTTGTGGATATGTTGTCCAAGCCAGTACTGGACTTGTTTTTAAGATTTATAATTGCGTCTTCAACGTCTTGATATGTAACGGGTGTAAAGAAAAAAGTTTTGTCCGAAATTTTAGAACAAGTACATTTTGTAGATCTAGACAAGCCAAAATATGATTTAAGATTATTTTCAGTTACAGTTGCAAAATATTCAGCAAAAACATTAGCGATATCCTCAGAAGATGTAATATCGCCACCGTCAGAGCTGAGAGTTATATTACATTTTTTTTGTTTTCTACCTGTTGCTTTATTTACCAAATTCCATGTTGTTTTAGATGTGTTATCTGATTGTATGATAAGCTGTTCATTAAATTGCTTTTTTGCATTTTTAATAAGTTTATTATAATTTCTTTTGGCTTCTTTATATGCCTTTTGAGAATTATTATTTTGAAGTTTTTTAGATAACCAATATACATTTTTTATATGACGACCGGCTTTCTTTACTTCTGCGGTTACCCATTTATTTTTACGGTTTTTAGTACTACTTCTCTGTGTTTTTACAGGACAATAAACATTCATGTTAAAAGAAATTATATCTACAAACTCGTTCATGGCCAAATTAATGTCATTTTGACTATACACTTCATCAAAATTAAGTACGTCTCCGAACTTCTGCTTCACAGTTACCATCGTTAGTTATACTAGACCCGAGATAGATAAAGGTGTTTACTATCTGTTATTCCTGTAACATGTTAGTCAGTTGAATAGTGTCGAATCTGTGGACCACCATTAATTTTGTCTTAGCTTTATTGATTTTCAGACCAACTTTATTGCTTCGCTCTCAACTCTTCGCAGAAGATCAAACATTTCTTGCTTATTTGCTGCTATAAGTGTAGTGTCATCAGCAAATCTTAAATTGGAGATTTTCTTACCAGCTACTGTTACTCTACCGACCCATCCTTCTAAAACCATCCTCATAACATGTTCACCATAAATGTTAAATAAGTCAGACAACACGCATCCTTGTCTCAGATTTGATTACAGAATAGAAAACATAAGCACTATGTGCTTATACGTATTTCGGCTTTAACTTAGCCTCATCTGAGCACCTGTGTAGAGGCATTCAGTGACTAGTGACCTTTATTTGATTAAACAAAATCTGGTACAGATAGAAGGAAATATGGATTAACTTAAACAAATATAAAAAACAATAATCAAAAAGTATCTACCTGTAATATTTTGTAAAAAGATGATGGGAATTTTTCTTTGTGAACAGAGTTGTACAAAGTGCGCTCCTTTCATAGAACTTTCAGCAAATAACACTCCATTGTTCCCTATGATCCCCACACTCTTTCCATACAACTTTGCAAACCCGCACACCAAAGTATCGCCATACTTTTTCTTAAATTCCGTAAATTTTGACCCATCAAATACCCTTGATATAACTTCACGAACATCAAAAGGTTTCATTAAATCAGTGTCTACAATACCGTATAAGTCTTCTGGATTATATAGTGGTTCTTCGAAAGGTTCGTCAAATACAACGGGAGATCTTTGGCCTAAATTTCTCACTATGTCACGGGCGATATCTAGAGCGTGTTCATCGTTAAGCGCGTAGTGATCAGTGACTCCAGATGTTGTGCAATGAAGATCTGCGCCTCCTAAATCTTCAGCTGAAACCTAGAAAAGATGTTGAAAATAATGTTGTCAAAAACTCAACTGAAACACAGCCCAACACTCTCTTTGGTGTCTTGGAGAACTAAGAACTGAATTTAAGTACATACATAATATATTCTTTTGATACAGGGTGTTTCATTGGGAAAGTAACATACGTTAACTGCAGAAAGAGGACACTTAGGCGGTCTCAAAAATACCATACTTAATGGGTCTTACTCCATTAATTACAAAGATACTGAGTGTTTTATCTATTTTGCCATTTTCTTAATTGGTTCATAACTTTTTAACCACACTGTATATTTATTTTATCAAACAAATGAAATAGAGAATGTGGAAAAATCCCCTTACGAATAACTCACACATCCACTATTTCTGGCTGGGAAAAATTTTTCGAATAGAATCAAAGATCCAAACACCAGTTCTTAGAAATGTGTTTCGCCCTCTTCAACCTCCGTGGGCTCATCGGTAAAGATGAGAGGTTGAATATCTTTAGACACATTCCATCAAAAAACAAACGGAATGTGTTTTCATGGAATGTGTCTAAAGATATTCAACCTCTCATCTTTACCGATGAGCCCACGGAGGTTGAAGAGGGCGAAACACATTTCTAAGAACTGGTGTTTGGATCTTTGATTCTATTCGAAAAATTTTTCCCAGCCAGAAATAGTGGATGTGTGAGTTATTCGTAAGGGGATTTTTCCACATTCTCTTTTTGATTTGTTTGATTTCGTACGAGTGGTCGTTAAACCAGTACCTGTGGATCTTTTGATCACTGAGTGTGTTTCAAAGATCTACATCTTTTGTTTTTTTTTTTCATATTTATTTTATATTTGGCACGCAAATGTCGTTTAAGGTGTACAATAAATTAAATTATTTACAATTGTACAAAATCCAGGTCCGAATAAAAAAAAATTGGAAAAATATTCCAACCCAAAAAAAACAACCTGTATATTAAATTTTTTTTAAAATGGATTTTTCAGTTGAAAAGACGATGAAAAACTAAATTTAGTGGTATACTTTGAATTTTTGGCAAAATGATTTTTCTGGTCAAATTTTGAATTTAAATTCTGAAATTATGTGAATTTCGAGAGCTCTCAGTAGAAAAAATTGAAATACAACTTACAACTTGTCAACCGCACTGTATATTCATTTTATATTTAACACGCGAATATTCTTTTAGGTGTCCAATCAATTAATTTATTTACAAATAAAAAAAATCCAGGTCCGGATTAAAAAATATTGTATATAAATGTTCCGACCCAAAAAAAAACACCCTGTTTATTAATTTTTTTTAAAATGGATTTTTCATTTGAAAAAAGGCTGAAAAACTAACTTTAATTGTATACTTTAAATTTTCAGCAAAATAATTTTTCTGGTAAAATTTTGAATTTTAATTCTGAAATTATGTGAATTGGGTCAAAGTAAAAAAAAAATAAAATGTGATTTAATTTTAATTATTACCAATATTTAATCTAAATTGGTAAAATATTAACATTTTGACACATAATAATAATTTTCGATGGTGGTAATTTTGAAAAAGTACTTTAGTTTTGAATAGTTATGCTGCACATTTTCTCTGTTTTGTTATAATTTTTAGATACTTTGTTGATTAAAGTGATGTATTCTTTATTGACTCTTTATTATTATTTATTCATTATTTAAAGACTAATATTCGCCATAAACTATTTGTCACAGATAATAAAAAAAAACACTGAAATGTTTTAACATTTTACGAATTTAGATTAAAATAATGGTATTAATTAAAATTAAGTCGCATTTTAATTTTGTCTACTTAGAGCTCTCGCAAATTGACATAATTTCAGAATTCAAATTCAAAATTTTATCAGAAAAATCATTTTGCCGAAAATTCAAAGTATACCACTAAATTTAGTTTTTCATCCCCTTTTCAAATGCGAAATCCATTTTAAAAAAATTTAATATACAGGGTGTTTTTTTGGGTCGGAACATTTTTACAATATTTTTTAATCCAGACCTGGATTTTTTATAATTGTAAATAAAATAATTGATTGGACACCTAAAAGAATATTCGCGTGTTAAATATAAAATAAATATACAGTGCGGTTAACAAGTTGTAAGTTGTATTTAATTTTTTTTTCTACTTAGAGCTCTCGCAATTCACATACATAATTTCAGAATTCAAATTCAAAATTTGACCAGAAAAATCATTTTGCCGAAAATTCAACGTATACCACTAAATTTAGTTTTTCATCGCCTTTTCAACAAAAAAATCCATTTTAAAAAAATTTAATATACAGGGTGTTTTTTGGGGTCGGAACCTTTTTACAATATTTTTTAATCCAGACCTGGATTTTTTATAATTGTAAATAAAATAATTGATTGGACACCTAAAAGAATATTCGCGTGTTAAATATAAAATAAATATACAGTGCGGATAATAAGTTGTAAGTTGAATTTAATTTTTTTTCTACTTAGAGCTCTCGCAATTCACATAATTTCAGAATTCAAATTAAAAATTTGACCAGAAAAATCATTTTGCCGAAAATTCAAAGTATACCACTAAATTTAGTTTTTCATCCTCTTTTCAACTAAAAAACCCATTTAAAAAAATTTAATGTACAAGGTGTTGTTTTTGGGTCGGAATATTTTTCTAATATTTTTTAATCCGGACCTGGATTTTTTACATTTGTAAATAAATTAATTTATTGTATACCTTAAAGGATATTTGCGTGCCAAATATAAAATAAATTTACGGCGTGGTTAAAAAGTTATGAACCAAATAAGAAAATGGCAAAATAGATAAAACACCCAGTATCTCTGTTATTAATGGAGTAAGACCCATTAAGTATGGTATTTTTGAGACCGCCTAAGTGTCCGCTTTCTACAGTTAACGTATGTTACTTTCCCAATGAAACACCCTGTATAACAAAAAACGCCTGGTTGATTTAAACGTCGTTTATTATTTGTTGTTACTTCTTCAGTACCATTTTTTTTTCATTGTGTTGAGCTGTATAATGAATCAAATAATTCTTTTTATATAATTACCTCTTCACCTGTTGCTGCTTTGACCAAGGGCGGCCCTGCCAAAAATATAGTTCCCTGTTGTTTGACTATTATAGATTCATCTGCCATTGCTGGCATATAAGCACCTCCAGCTGTACAAGATCCCATTACAACTGCTATCTTCAAAAAATAAATTAATATATAGAATTTTATAATTCTGCTTAAATTTAATAGATTTAAGTACTTGGGATGTTGGATCGATAGCAGCCTAAATCCTGATCTGGAAATAAGATCGAGAATAGAACAGTCCAGAAAATCTTTCAAAAAAATCAAAAAACTGCTTTGTGATTCTCGAATAAAACACGAAATTCGACTACGTTTATCCAAATGCTACGTCTGGTCGACTCTTCTGTATGCAGTTGAGACATGGACCCTTAAAACATCAACCTGTAAATAAATTGGAGGCCTTTGAAATGTGGATCTACCAGAGATCCTCAAAATTTCATGGACATCGCATACCTCAAACGAAGAAGGGCTGCATAGAATAGGCAAGGAAAGAGAACTTTTCAACACAGTGAAAGTTAGAAAAACATCATACCTAGGCTACGCATATGTACCGGGTGTCCCAATAAGAATGGCTCTCGGCCATATCTCAGGAACCGTTTATAGTAGAGCTTTGAAATAAAAAATTTTATAACAAAAGTTGCCTCAGGAAAAGCCTGGAAATTATTTTCATAATTGTGGGACCACCGCTAGAGGGCGTAATTGAATATCAAAAATTAAAAAATCTAAATTTTACAAAATTTTCCTAATGAAGGGGCACTGGAAATCCGATCGTCGTATTCTTCATTCTACGCATATTTGATTTGACAAGTTTAGGTCTACCTTTGGAAATAAGAGGTGGGGGTGAGTGGGAACCTTGTTATGAAAAACTGGCTGTGAGTCCGGTTCTGCTTAATCAAATTTTGCAAACTTGGTCTTGTTGAAGACAGATCTTTTTCGTCAATGTAAAAGTTATGATTTCGAACCAACTTACTGAGTAATATGCCAGCTAGAAGGCGTTATTTAATTTTTTCAGAAATCTAGTGTTCCTTGGAAAATATTAAATACAAACATGCATTTTTAATACCATATTACAAAATTAGCAACAGAATAGCGAAAACCGCATGTTAATATCTTTTTTCTATCTCGAGATATCTTACAAAACGTGTAAATTTAAAAACATAACTGTTACTGTCACCGGTAAACGAAATTCATTAAAAGTAGTGTGCTATAGAAACAACAAAGAAACATTTTCCAGCTGTCAACGTATATTAGGTCTTTTCAACGCTTCTCATTTGTTTCGAGCCTCGTTCATATCTCGTATATTAATATTATACACGGATTATACGGCATATGACAGAGGCTCGAAACAAATGAGAAGCGTTGAAAAGCCCTATTACAAAGAAATAAAAACAACTATTTAGTGATGACATGAACGTTCAAATTTTTGCCCATCATTTTCGTTGCAAACATTTACTCTTTCAAGAGTAGATTGAACAGCAGTCTCAATTTCTGCTCTCGATATGCTTTGAATAGCGTTTAGTATTCTCTGGATAATGTATTCTAGAGTAGTGTATGATGGGCAACAATTTGAATATTTAGGTCGTCACTAAGTAGTTCTTTTTGTTCTGTGTTATATTTAATTTTAATAGTATTGTTTCTCTTTATATTGTTGTTTTAATTAATTATATTTTTATACGTTGACATCAGGAAAATGTTATTTTGTTTTTTTCCACAGCACACTACTTTTCATTAACTTAGTTTACCGGTGATAGTAACAGTTATGTATAAAATTTACACGTTTCTCGAGATATCTTGAGATAGAAAAAAGGTATCGACATGCGGTTTTCGCTATTCTATTGCTAATTTAATCTAATTTTATAAAATATGATTAAAAATGCATACTTGTACAGTGGAACTTGGTTATAACGTCATTGAAGGGTCCATTAAAAAATTGACGCTATATCAGAGTGACGTTATAAGAGAGGTATAGAAAAATGAAATTTTAACGAGGAAAAATTTTATTACAGCATTATTGCTATATCAGGTACATTAGATATATATTATTTTTTAATGAATCTACATCACCGCATGATTTTTTAACATTTTCTCCGTCCTCTTAAAGGCTTTTAAAATTATATCCTTGTTTTTTAGGATTGAGCCAAGATGACACTCGAATTAACAAGTCCAAATTGCCGACAAACATCAGTAATTTTTCGACCACTTTCAAATGTTCTTATAACACGCACTTTATCTTTAATAGGCAAAACCTTCCTTTTAGTAATACTACAACTTGTCATAATAAAAAATAAAAAGCTAATTACTAAATTAAAATCTGAAACAGAAAAATTTGACTTTTAGGACGGTACTGACAAATGAGAAATCATAGAACTGTTAAGGTCACATAACTGTACACAGAAGGGATGATTTAACTTTCTCACATTCTTGGAAGGAGCAATGTCGCAAAGTCGGAAACACATTGCACTTATATTCTTCATAAAATAAAAATATGACAACCTACTGTAAAATTTTATGACGCTATAGACGAGTGTTACTTTATTTTAAGCCGCTAAAACCGGGTTTTTAATAATGTTATTGAATAGTTTTTGGCCGGACCTATTAAAAATTGACGTTACAACCGAGATGACGTAATTACCGAGGCCGTAATATCCAAGTTCCACTGTATTTAATATTTTCCAAAGAAAACTAGATTTCTGAAAAAAATTAAATAACGCCTCCCAGCTGGCTTATTACTTATTAGGATGGTTCAAAATTATCACGCTTACATTGAAGAAAAAGATCTGTCTTCAACAAGACCCAGTTTTCAAAATTTGATTTAGCAGAACCGGACTTACAGCCATTTTTTCATAACAAGGTTCCCACTCACCCCCACCTCTTATTTGCAAAGGTAGAGTTAAACTTGTTAAATCAAATATGCGCAGAATTTGATGAAGAATACAATAATCGGATTTCCAGTGCCCCTTCATTAGGAAAATTTTGTAAAATTTAGATTTTTTTATTTTTGATATTCAATTACGCCCTCTAGCGGTGGACCCACAATTATGAAAATAATTTCCAGGCTTTTCCTGAGGCAACTTTTGTTATAAAATTTTTTATTTCAAAGCTCTACTATAAACGGTTCCTGAGATATGGCCGAGAGCCATTCTTATTGGGACACCCGGTACATACTGAGAAATAATAAGTACCAATATGCTCAACTTATAATGAAAGGAAAGATCGAGGGAAAGAGAGGACTAGGAAGGAAAAGACTATCGTGGCTCAGAATCATCCGACAATGGACAGGGCTAAATTTTGAACAGCTGAAGACAGTGAAGAGTTTGCAATTGTAGTACCTAGCCAACCTCCATTGAGGAGACGGAACTTTAAGAAGAAGCTTAAATTTACTGTTTGGTTTCATTTCGATTCAGAGCCAATCATGTAGCCCCTCTGATGAGGTCTTCTTCTTCTTCTACGGCAATACAGCCCAAATTGAGCCTTGGCCTCCTTTATTTTTTGCCTCCACCCTTGCTTGTCTGTGACTGCTCTTCTCCATACATGGACTCCTAAAAGGGTTTGTGCGTCGCTGTTTACTGTGTCTTCCCAGCGCTTTCTTGGCTTTCCAACCGGTCTCTTTCCCTGCATTCTAGCATTCAGTGCTCTTTTTGGTAGCCTATCCTCACCCATTCTTATCACATGTCCGGCCCATTGCAATCTTTGTATTCTAATGAAGTCTGACAGGGGTGCTTCCTTATAAAGTTGATAAAGTTCGTTGTTGTATCAACTTCTGAAGATTCCGTTTTCCCTCACAGGTCCTAGTATTCTCCTCAGTACTTTTCTTTCGAATGTGTCGATTTTGTTTTTGGATGTTTTCTTCAGGACCCAGACTTCACTGCCATAGCATGTTATTGGTCGAATTAAAGTTTTATAGATTCTCATCTTTTCATTTCGGTGGACACTTTCAGACCGAAATATATGGGAGAGGGCAAAATAAGCTCTGTTTGCCTGCGTTATTCTCTTCCGTATTTCTGCATCTTCTGATCAGTCGGCATATATTTCTACTCCCAGGTATGTAAACTTTCCAACCGTTTGAATGTCATCTTCATGTATAATGTTTTGTGGGACTATATTTCTTCTCGTCTGAGTCATTATTTTTATTTTTCTGTGTTAATTTTCAGACCTAGCATTTTTGTTTGTGTTTTTAACTCTGCGTATGTTTCCTGTGCTCCTGTTGATGTTCTACTCATAATATTAATATCATCGGCATAAGCGGCCAGTTGGTCAGTAGGTTTTCTCGTCCAGTTTGCATTTGCCTAATAGCCTAATAAAATAAAAAAAGTCAACATGTAAATTCGTACAGGTTAAAACAAATCTTATATCAAAGTTTAGGTGGGTACAAAAGATATTTTCAAGAAAGTATCCAAATCATACAAGGGGATCATTGTTTAAATAATTAAAAAGGGGTCATTTTTGCAAAAAAAATATTTTTTAACTGTGCTGAGGTAATTCACTTATTAATGAAGGTCTATGGGATTTTTTCTGCAAATTTGAAGGGTAAATCTTTCACATAAGACTTACTAAATTAAATTTGACCCCCCTATTTATTTAAATAATTGTATATAAAACTTTAAAAACAAATTTGCAAAAAAATATTTTTAGCGTTTTAAATAAGCACTATAAAATACCTTATTTTACAGAATAAGTTGCGCTATTTTACCAGTATTAAGCAAAAAAAATTGGTTGAAAAATATTTAACATTTTTTGAGATATTGAATTTGTTTATTAAATGTTACTCTATTTTCAATTGCAAAAACGCGGTTGTTGCCAAAGAAATTTTCACCTGCTTAAGATCTCATTATTTTTACTTTTACGTATATTTTCGATAAATGTATTGATAAATTCAAATTTCAATTAAACTCCCCCCTAAAATGGCATTTGAAAATTATTCAAATTTGTTTATAATTTGTTTTTTTTTAATAACGTCGCGGGGATTAAGTATTTTGAAATGCCATTTCGATAATTGGGTTCCTGGGAATTTTTTACTAATTAACAAAATTTTTTGTCGTTTTTTCTTTTTTTTTTTTTTTCTTGGAGTTATATTACTACGGGCCCTTTTAGGGTTAAATTTTATTAAGAATGTCGAATCTCTGAGTTGTAGATTCTAGACCTAAAAATATTAAGATTTAACTAAAATCTCTTAAATAAAATGTGGCTACTTACTAAGTTACAGGGTGTTTTATTTAAAAAATTATAAATTATTGTTACCAAGTACTTTAAAACTATTTAACGTATCCTTATCATACTTGGCAGAAAGTGTGGCTATTATACACCCTACTAAATTGTGATTAATAAACGTTTCTAGCTAGTGCCAGAGGCGTACGACAGGGGATAGTGAATGATTGACCCTTCCCAAATTCTACGCCACTGAGTGAATTACTATGTTAGCGATATTTTTCGATTCTCCAATACTTTGTATGTAAATAACTTTATTGGTATCGATAAAGTCATCAGTTTGAGAGAAATTGGAAGTTTAAAATGAATGAATGAATGAATCAAAATAACTATGCCGTTTCATTTTTAACGTCCAATATCTCGAAAACTAATGACTTAATCGGTACCAGTAAAGAGTATATTATTTACATAGAAAGTATTGGAGAATCGAAAACCTTCGCTAAAATAGTAATTCCCTCAGTGGCGTAGAATTTGGGAAGGGTCAACCATTAACTATCCACTGTCGTACGCCTCTGGTAGTAGATAGAAACTTTTATTTATCACAATTTAGTAGACTGTATAGTACCCACACTTTCTGCCAAGTATGATAAGGATACGTCAAATAGTTTGAAAGTACTTGGTAAAAATAATTTTTAAATTTTTAAATAAAACACCCTGTAACTCAGTAAGTAGCCACATTTTATTTAAGTGATTTTAGACGAATCTTAATATTTTTAGGTCCTTTACTTTTCCTTATCTTTATTAATGACATCACTAGTTTAAAAATCGATGGAAAAGTTTTTCTTTTTGCTGACGATACCAGTATCACTTGGAGCAACTCAAATATCGCAACTCTTCATGCTACTATAACTTCTGATCTACTCACAATAAAATCCTGGTCAGATTCTAATTTACTCTCTTTTAACGTAGATAAAACAGTCGCATTACCCTATAAAGGAACTCTTCAACCCTTACCTCTTCATAACAGCCAGATCAGTATCGTTGATTCTGTAAAGTTTCTTGGTATTTTTTTAGATAGCAACCTTAAATGGTCCCTTCATATCGATGTGTTAAGCAAGAAACTATCCTCAGCTTGCTTTGCAATAAGATCTGTCTCGAAGGAAATGGATTTAGCCTCTTCCAAAATAACATACTTTTCATTGTTCGAGTCCTATCTTCGATATGGTCTGCCTTTTTGGGGTTTTGGTACAGCTGCCCAATCCGATGTTATTTTTAAATTGCAAAAAAGAGCAATCAGATATCTGTTTGGCCTCAGAAGAACAACACATTGCAGAAGCTACTTTAAAGATCACAGAATTCTAACATTACCTTCTTTATATATTTTAGAAACTGTTTGCTTAATTCGTAAACATCTACATGTCTTTCCAGAAAGACCTAGACATGACTATTCCACCAGAAATTCTACTTTTGACATCTATTTACCGATCCCGTCCAGTGAGTTAGTAAAGAAATCTATATTATATTCTGCAAAAAAACTATACAACCATCTCCCTCTACAACATAAATCTGAACATCTTTCCCCAAGTTCCGTAAAATGACAAAAGCCTATTTATCTGAAAGACCATATTATTCAATAGCAGAGTTTCTTAACCAATAACTAAGAAATTACAGTATTCTTATGTATAAGTAGAATCTTAATCTATATTTGAGTGTCATATGCAGCAGCATAACTTATTAAATCACTTATTAAATTTCTTAAGGTAGATTACGCAATTTGCAATTTTTTTTTAATTTTGCAATAGATTGTTACTGATTTTTATTTGACTTTATTATGTTTTATTTATATTGACGATTTGTATAATTTTAGTAAATTGTATTTGTTATTGTTTTTATTTATGATTCTTGTAAGCTTTGTCTATAAAATTGTTAAATTTTTCATGACAATAAAGCATATTTCTATTCTATTCTATTCTAATCTACAACTTAGAGATTCGACATTCTTAATGAAACCTAACCCTAAAAGGGCCCTTAGTAATATAACTAAAAGAAAAACAAAAAAGAAGAGGAAAAAAAGACAAAAAATTTGTTAATTAGTGAAAAATTACCAGGAATCCAATTATTGAAACGGCGTTTCAAAATATTCAATCCCCGCGACGTTATTAAAAAAACAAATTATAAACAAATTTGAATAATTTTCAAATGCCATTTTAGGGGGAAGTTTAATTGAAATTTGAATTTATCAATACATTTGTCGAAAACATACATAAAAATAAAAATAATAAGATTTAATACAGGTGAATTTTTCTTTGACAACAACCGCGTTTTTGCAATTGAAAATAGAGTAACATTTAATAAACAAATTCAATATCTCAAAAATATTAAATATTATTGGACCATTTTTTTTTTGTTTAATACTGATAACATAGCGCAACTTCTCCTGTAAAATAAGATATGTCATAGTGCTTATCTAAAACGCTAAAAATATTTTTTTGCAAATTTGTTTTTAAAGTTTTATGTATAATTATTTAAATAAATAGGGGGTCAAATTTAATTTAGTAAGTCTTATGTGAAATATTTACCCTTCAACTTTGCGGAAAATAATCCTATAGACCTTTATTAGTAATTGAATGACCTCAGCAGTTAAAAAAGTAATTTTTTTTGCAAAAATGACCCCTTTTTAATTATTTAAACAATGATCCCCTTATATGATTTTGATAATTTCTTGAAAATATCTTTTGTACCCACCTAAACTTTGATATAAAATGTGTGTCAACCTGTACGAATTTACATTTTGATTTACATGTAGTGTAATTTTATTTTACTAGACTATAACCGCATACTCCAGTGCCAGGTTAAACAATGTTGGGGCCAGCCCATCTCCCTGCTTTAGTCCCTGCGAAATTTTGAAAAAGTCTGTCCGGTGGTTTTGTATTCGTACACATGCCTGAGTTTCATCCATTGTGGCTTTAATGAGTCTTATTAGCTTGTGTTTTATTGTCAATTTAGCCAATATATAGTATAGTTTGTTCCTTTTGACTGAGTCGTATGCCTGTTTGAAGTCTACAAACACGTTGTGAACATCAATATCGTGTTCCCATGATTTGATCAAGATCTGTTTGACTGATATGAGGTCTGGGGAGACTGAAACGTACGTAAAGGGATGATTGATCAAATCTGAACAGAAATGAATCATTAGCTGTCTTTTATTTTCTCAGTTTACTCATATTGTTAGTACACGGAATAAACGGCGAATGGACGGAATGTGACTGAATATTGTAGAGTCCATTTCATCTCCTTTATTCGTCGTCTCCTTTACTTATAAATTGTGAAAGGCAGAGATTAAGGATGTACCCAGAAATTGGTTCCACGAAAGGTTTATGGATCTGGGACTTCTTATTTCGTTAATAAGTTAACCTATAGAGATATTTTACATTATGAAAGAATAATCAGTGTAGTCATAGAAATAAAAGGAAGAGATCTGGTCATAATAGGACTATATGCCCCCATCGATGACAGTAAAGGAGAAGAAAAGGATCAGTTCGAAGAAATTCTTCAAGAAACATTATAAAACGCAAAGAAATAAATTATATTGATGAAAGACCTTATTGCAAGTTTGGAGATGGAGGGAGTAAAAACTCCCTAAAAAGATCTACAAATCATTTATAGAAGTGCAGTGGAATATAATAATAATAATAATAATGGAGTTTATTTGTAGCAAATAAATTGTTCATATAAAATAAACTCAGTTCCTCACTGAAGTTGTATGTACAACTTGTGCGTGAGGGTTAAATTTTGATTATAAAACAACACTAAATAATTTTAAAATTTACAAAAAGGAATCAAAAATAGTCTTTTTGCTCATCCGTCTTTAAATTTTGGCTCATCTTCTCACTGATTCAGTTACTTTTGGAATAATAAATAATTTGGAATAACCAACATGAATGGAAATTGGGCATCTGACAACGTCGAAAGAGGTTCTAAACTGATTGTAGACGTTCTAAACTTATCGAGAGAGCCCTTTTTTAATTGGGTAAGACATATTATTATAATTATCTTTAATATCTGTTTCATTTATATATTTCTTATTTCTTCAGGGTCCTAATTTCCCAAAACATAGATGCCATAACGTCACGTAAGTGACGTACTTAAAGAAGAGTTTGGTTAAAACTGTACCTACAATATTACATGTGTCATTCTCAACGTTCCCAAAACATACCAAGACGTCACAAGTAAAGACTTACTTAGTCAAGAGTTTGGTCTCTCTCTTCAATCCTGACCCCCCGGAAGGACTGTAGTGGTCGACATGATGTCGTGTATTGTCCGTTTTAAAAGATCTCTGTCTCTGGTCTTTTCGTTTACCTCATGCATAGGTCTTTTGCATATTCCTGTAATTTGATCGATCCATCCATCTTGTTGAGGAACTTCCTCATGATCTTTGGCCTTCCACCTTTCCTTGTATAATGAGTCTTTCCATGTTTTCTGTATTTGCTCTCATAACATGTCCAAAGTATTTTAATTGTTGGAGATGGACTTTACTTAAGAGTCGTGGGCTGACTTTTAGCTCTCTTAAAATTCAATTATTTGTCCTATGGTCGGTCCAAGGAATTCGTAGCATTCTTCTTTCCGATTTTCTCAGGGTGCAAGATTCACATCCGTAGGTCAGTATTGGGAATATTAAGCAGTTGATTAACCTCATCTTTAACGCTCTTGAAATTTGACACTCCTTCCATATTGTGGTCATTTTTGCTGTGGCAACTTTTGCTAGATCACATCTACGTTTTACTTCTTCCTGTAGTGACCCTGTGTTTGTGATTAATGATCCCAGATATAATATGAGCTCACAACCTCAAACCGGTCAATTTTGGCTATGTGCAGATTATTGTTATGTACTCTATCCACTATCATGATCTTTGTCTTTGATAAGAGACCAAGAGATAACCAAGAGTTTGGTAAAAACTGTAAAATATTACCTGTGCGATATTTTTAGAAGACATATTAGCTTGATTAAAAAATATCCTTCCGAAGTGGTCTCTATCTGGAAAAACCTCAGATTGATGCGGCAAATTAGCACCCCCACTATCGACTAAATACAAACAAGGTAAATTGTTTTGATCTGCGATTTCTTGGGCCCGAAGGTGTTTTTTAACAGTCATGGGGTAGTACGTGCCTCCTTTCACTGTAGCATCGTTAGCTACTATCATACAGTCTCGCCTAGAAAATGAAGATTTAGTTATTAAAATTTATATAAAAAGTAATACTTAATGATTCATATTTTAAAAACTATTGAAATAAGTAATCTGTGGATGTGGTTGACATTTTATTATCTTGTTTTTTTGAAGTCGTCCTTTGAAGTCGTGTTTCCTTTCAGATATATCTTACTCCAAGAAGCTGCAGCCCAAGATGGCTGCACCACTACCTTGATCTATATAACCACCTATCTTCCTCCAAGCATATTGATCTTCATTTACTTTGCGCCCTCTTGTATGTAGTGTGCACTTCCGTCTTTTTAACATCCTGTTACCATTATATTCTTTTTCTTGTGGTGCTGTCTCCTTTAGCGGAGGTTATTAGCGACTACACTGGCAAATCTGTCTCTGTCCAATGCGGCTCTAAACAAAGATGTTGAATCAAGGCCGGTCCAGTCTTTGATGATAGTTGCCATGAAATCTGTTGCCTCTCGGGAGCCATTTTTCCTTTAATCCAACCCTGGATGATCAGTTGAGCAAGGCGATACTTTTCGTTTCCCATTATGTGTCCCAGGTATCTAACATTTTTAACTTTGATGATCTTTAGAAGCTCCCTATCTGCACCCATTATTCTCAAAACCTTTTCTTTGGTGGTGTGGGTTGTCAAGGTATTTTCAAGATTGAAGGCTGCTAACTTATTCATCAGCGTTATGTTGAGTGCCAAGGCCTCCGTTCCATACAAAAGTATTGACCATGCATAGCAATGCAGTAGACGACATCTAAGGCTGATATTAATGCCACTGTTACAAAATAAGCTTTTCATTTCATTTATTATATTAAGTACAATGACTGTCATCTCCCGTTCTGAGACTCTGCTGGGCACCTCCGAACTGAGTAGGAGTAAGTACGCGCAGCCTATTTTGATATTTGTTCAGAAACCTTCTGAATTCTTTAGAGACTGCTACTATATACCATACTATACTATATACTTACATCTACAGATATCTATTCAATTCATCATCCTATTCATACTATTAGGAGACATTAACGATTGTTCTTAGAATATAAGATTAAAATCTTTGTATTTTCATAATATTAGATTTGCTAGCAGATTCCAGAATTGCGAACCATATGGCCAAATGAGTTTTGTTATTACGTTCTATATCAACAGCTTACCCGTTCCATAGCAGTACCACAAGAAAAAGAAGGGAACCCTTGGTTGCATTACTATTATTAAAGCTCGGATTATAGGCAAAATGCCTTTTGTGCCTATTTTGCCTATTATAATTGTTTTTTGCACTTTTTGCCTTTTTTCGTAAATTCCGCCTATTTGTGCCTTTTTTAAAATATCATGGTACTACCCATGATATTATTCTATTACTAAACCATTCTATAATAAAATTTTGGGTCAATAATAAAATATCAATGGTTTGTTTATATAACAGATTTCTAGGAAAATGTACCTGATCGAGACTTGAGGGTTAACTATTTGGAAATCCCTAAGCTTTATTAGTTTATTATCAGTTGTACAGTCGGTTACTGTATCAGAGTTTAGTCACAAATTGCTATATCCTAGTTTAGTTTTGTTGCGTATACGAAAAGCAAAGAACACGTTTTAAAACGTTTTAGACATTTGTGTGAAAAGATGACATCTAAATTAAAGCTATGGATCGCACCTTATTCGGAACTTTCTCTAGAAGGAGATGGGGCATTTTGTAAACCATGCGGCAAATCGGTAAGTTTTATTTTTTCTCTTTTTTTCTCGTCCCACAACATAACTAAATTCTAAAGCGGTTTTAGAATTCTAATTATTTTTTTTTAATTCTCAGATTTCAAGTAGAAAAAAGTACTTTATTGACCAGCATTGTGGAACCCCACTTCATAAACGTAATTTGAAAAAATTAAATTCCTCTAAGTTAGCCCAAATATCTCTGCGGGATAGTTTAAGCAGTTCAAAAAAAAAGGAGGAAGACGCATTTAAATTTGATTTATGCCAGATGATGATTGCATCCAACATTCCTCTATATAAAGTTAATAACCCTAGTTTTAAATGCTTTTTCGAAAAATATCTTAATAAATCCTTACCGGACGAGAGTACATTGAGAAAACATACTGTGGAAAAATGTTATGTGGAATGTATTTCAAAAATTAAGCGGGAGTTAGAGGGCAATTTTTTGTATATTATCGTGGATGAAACGACAGATGTATGCGGCAGGTAAATAGCTAATTTAATGATTGGAATTTTGAACGAAAACTTTGCGAGAAAACCTTATTTAGTTGCCGTTAAAGAATTGGAAAAAACAAACAATTTAACAATAAGTCGATTTATACAAGATAGTTTAACAAACCTCTTTTTACCCAACCCTATACCAGTGAATAAAATAGTTTTAATGTTTTCAGATGCTGCGGCATATATGTTAAAAGCTGCTGTTAATTTAAAGATTTTTTTATCCTAATTTAACTCATTGCACTTGTGTAGCCCACGGGGTAAATAGAATTGCTGAAGAAATAAGAAATCTGTTTCCGTTGGTAAATAATTTTATAAATTTTATGAAAAAAGTTTTTGTAAAGGCTCCGTTGAGGGTGCAAATATATAAAGAAAGACTTCCCGGTGTCCCTTTGCCACCTAAACCAGTAATTACAAGGTGGGCAACCTGGCTCGAAGCAGTTTTTTTTTACTTTAAACACTGCAATGAACTAGAATTAGTTATGTCAGAATTTGATGATGATATTTCCGAAGCCATTCGAGAAGCAAAAAAAATATTAAAAAATCCCAAATTGAAACAGGAACTCGCTTATATCAATGACAATTATAAATTAATAGTTACCACAATTACCTTATTAGAAAAACAAGAGATAAATTTATGTGAGTCAGTAAAATTAATAGATAATTTTAAAGACGAAAATTAAATCGGCACCTGGAAGTAACGGTCAATTAATTTTAAAAAAAATGAAATATGTTTTCGACAAGAATGAAGGTTTTTCGTTTTTATCTAATGTTGCTAAAGTTTTGAATGGGACATTTTCCGAGGAATTACAAATTATGCCAGATTTATTATCCGCTCTGAAATATGCTCCAATTACATCTGTCGATGTCGAACGTTCGTTTTCAATGTACAAATTAATTTTAAGTGATCGAAGACATAGTTTTAAGACCGAAAATATTGAAAAACATTTAGTTGTTTCTATTAATGATAAAATTTTAAGTGGTTACAATGTTTAATTATTAATTAACAGTTATTTAGTTACTAGTTTATTTATACTAATGTTATGATTATGATGTGTAAATATACCTGCCTTAAGTTAATATTACGGTAATTCACTTTGTACACTAAATAAGAAGTTATATTCCTTTATTGCCTATATTTTGCCTAAATGTTAATATTCCTGCCTTTTTTAATAAAAATCTTTGCCTATATAGGCGCCTTTTTCTTCAATTTTTGTTGCCTATAAATCCGAGCTTTAACTATTAGGTATACCTAATTATTAACAAATTGTTAACATTCTTACCCATGAATTTTTCCTATCCCAGTCACAACCCCAGCTGAGTTAATATTTCCTTCGTACATATTATTTGCAGCTAGAGCAGATAGTTCCAAAAAGGCAGTATTTTGGTCCAACAACAATTTTATTCGGTCTCTAACAAATAGTTTGCCTTTACCAGTATGTTTTTCGACATATTTTTTACCTCCTCCTTGTAATACATCACTGGTTTTCTTCCTGAGGGTTTCAACTAGTTGGACCATACGCTCACGATTTTCCTACAATCAAGAATTGTATTTTGCAAACTTTCTTATACTTAGAATACGTATAGCGAACGCCAGAGCTGCATTCTTTAAGATAAAGAAATTTTTATGTGGAAACAACATTACTTTGAATCTTAAAATTAGATTAGTGAGATGTTATGTGTTCTCTACTCTTTTGTACGGTGTCGAAGGTTGGACTTTAACAGATACTCTTCTCAAGAAATTGGAAGTCTTTGAAATCTGGGTATACCTATACCATACCGGAGAATCCTACGAATAAGTTGGTTGGATAGAGTTCGTAACGAAGTTGCTTTCCACCGAATGGGAAAAGTCACGGAAGTCGTCAGAACTTGAATATTTTGGCCATGTTATGCGACACCGAGAGAGATATAATATACTCCATTTAATAATACAAGGCAAGGTAGACGGAAGAAGAGGGCCAGGTCGGAGAAGAACGTCATGGCTTAAAAACCTGAGAGAATGGTTTAACAGATCATTTGCATCCCTTTTCAGAGCTGCCGTCAACAAAATTACTATAGCCAATTCTATAGACAGAAGAATTCTGAAAATATCGTGGACAGAACACGTCACAAACAAAGAGAAAGACGAATAAAGAAATGGAAATATTAAATACCATCAAAACAAGAAAATTGGACAGAGAAAGATTCAAGAAAAAAGAGGCATATGGAACATAAGAAGCAATGGTAATGATATTCATCATAATATGTCATATGAACTTTTCAGAGCAGCCGTCTCTAAAGTCCGAATAGTTATGATGATTGCCGACCTCCGTCGTGGAGATGGCACTTAAAAAAGAAGAAGAAACTCTCTTATAAATGATGGATTCGACCGTTACTTAATGGTAGTTCATTTTATCTAACAATAAAACACTCAAAACTTTTGTTTTCAACAATTCCACAATTTTTTATAATTTATAATCACTACAGTTGTTTGGACAGAGTCATGTTCTCAAGTGATGTATTTTACTATGGGTCTACACTTTATAGTCTTTAAATGAATAAGTTGAGGAGGAGAGGGCTGTTTTTCTCAAGTTTGTCATTTATTAATTTATTAATGTATTTTTTAATTTATTAATTTTCATAGATTCTAATAAAAGTAGCTTCATCCTTTATTTTGAATACGAAGAATTTGGTTGGTATACAGCGTACTATATACCATGGAGTCGAATCATGGACGTTAAATCTAGAGACAATAAGACTACTTGACGCCTTTAAAATGTGGACCTTTTAATGACCGATTTCAAATTCTCCATTTTCAAAATAAATAGCAGTTAAGTAAAAATAACAGTAAAAATACATCACTTAAGAAAAGCACTCTGCCAAAACAGCTGTAATGATAATAAATTATAAAAAAATTAATGGAAGGGTTGAAAAGAAAAGTTTTCAATGTTTTATTCTTAGATGATTATTTTTTTAAAACGGAATAAGTAGTTCCCGAAAGTTACCTGTATACCATCTATTTAAGTACATAACTTTAAACGTGAAGTAAAAACTTCCTTGTGTAATTGGTATAAAATTTAATGAAGAATTAAAAATTTTAAAAAATGCAAAAGAAGTCCATTGATTGTTCAGAACGTTTTCGGACTTATCAGTCAATCTTCAGTGAACTCATTGTCTTTGCTATACAGGGTGTAACAAAAATGCAGGTCATAAATTAAATCACATATTCTGGGACCAAAAATAGTTCGATTGAACGTAACTTACCTTAATACAAATGTGCACATAAAAACAGTTACAGCCCTTTGAAGTTACAAAATGAAAATCGATTTTTTCCAATACATATATCGAAAACTATTACAGATTTTTTATTGAAAATGGATGTAGGATATTCTTATGGTAGGAATATCTCAAAAAAATAATAACACTGAAATTTTTACACCACATAAAAATGTTATGGGGGTTTTGTTCCCTTAAACCCCCCAAAGTTTTGTGTACGTTCCAATTAAATTACTACTGTGGTACCATTAGTTAAACACAACGTTTTTAAAACTTTTTGTCTCTTAGGATTTTTTTGATAAACCAATTTTTATCGAGTTGCGGCTTCTTTTTTAATATGTTTACATAAAAATTTTATGGGGGTTTTGTTTCCTTAAATGCCCCAAATGTTTGTGTACGTTCCAATTAAATTATTATTGTGGTACCATTAATTAAACACAATGTTTTTAAAACTTTCTTGCCTCTTATTATTTTTTCGATAAACGATTTTTTATCGAGATATTAATATGTTTCAAAATATACCTAAAAAATGTAAATTCACAATAATTTTTCATATTATTATTACGAGGTCTCTAATAGGTCTGGATCCCGCGTATGAAAAAAAAAGTTGATTAATAGCAAGCTGAAAATATGTCAATAGCTTAAGGGTGTCTAGTCGGACAAACTTTGATATATGGGAACACTGGAACAGGGGAAGTTTTAATTGTGGAACAGGTTAAAAATTTGAAACGTCAGACCACGAAAACGTCCCATGTATTTTGTCGGACAGAACTTTCAATTGATTTGTTACCCTTCATTAAACTCTCATGCAAAAATCAGACTGCTATTTGTCACCTGTCATTTGACATGTTCTACTTGTTCCATTCATTAAAATGCCCAGTTGGTGGTAAATAGCAGTCTGATTTTTGCAGGACAGTTTAATGAAAGGGTAACAAATTAATTGGAAGTTTTGTCCGACAAACTACATGGGACGTTTTTGTAGTCTGACGTTCCAAATTTTTAACCTGTTCCACAATTAAAACTTCCCCTGTTCCAGTGTCCCCATACATCAAAGTTTGTCCGACTAGACACCCTTAAGCTATTAAAAAATTTTCAGCTTGCTATTAATCAACTTTTTTTTCATACGCGGGATCCAGACGTATAATCTTACTTACCATGAATGTAAAGATTTGTGTTGGATTTTCCAAATGTTCAAAATATCTCGATAAAAACTGACTTATCGAAAAATTATAAAGAGACAAAAAAGTTTTAAAAATACTTTGTTCAACTAATGGATCACAATAAAAATTTAATTGAGCAAACACAAATATTTGGGGGGGGGGGGGTTTAGGGGAACAAAAACCCCATAAAATTTTAATGGGGTGCACAAATTTCACTTTTATTTTTTTTACAGATGTTCTTGACATAGTGATGCCACATGTCCATCTTCAAAAAAAAAATCTCTAATAGTTTTCAATATATTGGAAAAAATCGATTTTTATTTTGTAACTTTAAGGGGCTATAACTTTTTTTGTGTGCACATTTGTACTAAGGTAAGTTAGGTTCAATCAAACTATTTCTGTAACCAGAAGATGTGATTTAATGTATGGCCTGTAATTTTGTTACACCCTGTATAGCCACAAAACCAAACAGTGGTTGGATTAAATGTTCAATCTACATTATAAATATGTGAAAATAATGCGACTTAAAGTCGATGACAATGGATTCCTTCCAGAAACATGTGAGTAATCTACTTTAACATTATTAAACATCTATTTTGGACCACGTTAGTCTGCCAAATCTAACTTGGTCCAAAGTAGACATTTAATAATGTTAGTCGCATTATTTTCATATATTTATAATGTAGATTGAACATTTAATTCAACCACTGTTTGGTTTTGTGGCTATATAGCAAGGACAATGAGTTCACTGAAGATGGACTGATGAATCCGAAAACGTTCTGACAATCAATGTAATCCTTTTGGATTTTTTAGAATTTTTAATTCTTAATTAATTTTATGCCAATTACACAAGGGAGTTTTTACTTCACGTTTGAAGTTGATTATTTTTTTATTTAAGATATCCCTGGATTTAAACTTAAAATAACGCCACTGATTCTTACCTAATGCAATTCTCATTACACTAATGTTTTTGATTATTTCAAGGCTGCTAGTATAAAAACTTGTTAATTGAATCAATTTATTCAATTTTCAAATAAAACCTACCGTGAACTGTTGAGAATGGACATCTACGTTTGTTTTTAACACATTTGTCGACGATTTACAAACATTTTTGGTTAGGATAAAGTGTTTCAAAACTAATTTTGGTTTAGAAAACATCTTCACTCGATACAAACACAATTAAAAATGTTATAATAACCGTAGTAAAATTATACGATACCATTATTTACTAATCTTCTGACCTTAGTACCCAGCGTCGTAGTAGCCACTATTTTAAGTTGGGAGTGAAGTAATTTATTCTGTAGTTCAGTAAATTTTGAGATCCGGAGCAATGGTTATAAGTAAAGTAATTTTTCTGTCGTTTAAAAAAATATACTTTAAATTTAGAAAATACAGGTTTAGAGTAAGTCATGTGTTACTATGGTAGGGGAGCCCAAGCGGGGATTTTTGCAGTAACTCGAGCGCGTCAGATTATCATATGGGGAGAACCCTGGTACCCTGTGTGTAGATGTAAATACCTCTACCATATATTGGCTCTAAACACAGGGGAGTTTGTTAAGGGGGGGGGGGCGAAAAAAAAGGTATATCCTGAGAAAAACTCAAAATCGTCAGATTAAGATAAGGTAAGTTAAGTACATGCAAAACAGTGTATATTTCAAAAATCTGACGATTCGGGCGGGGCGTAAGGAAATGAGTGAGTCACAAAGTTTCACAATAAAAAGGCGAATGCGCTATAATCGGAAAAAACGATTATTGGAAATAAAAAATTAAATTAAAAATGAAAAGTCTCGACTAAAATGGAAAACTTTACTTGACTTTTTTTGGTTTTAGAACCTACTCTTCACAACCCAATAGGTCCCCAAAGCGCTCGAGTGACTGCACATTTAGCATACTTTCCTCCCCTATTACTATTTTTGACCGGGTTTCTTAGGTCTTTATCCGTCACTTCTTCTAGAAACCTATAATTCAGCGATTCTTCATTGGGTGATTATCATTTCACCACCGAACGTACTTTAAGTCTCTCCCTCATTTTAATATCAATTGATCTTCTTCTTCTTAAGGTCCCGTCTCCTCTCGAAGGTTGGCGAACTCTGCATGTTTACTTCTTCTTCAAGTGTCATCTCCATGACGGAGGTCAACAATCATCATAGCTATTCGGACTTTAGAGACGGATGCTCTGAAAAGTTCATTTGATGTATATCTGTCCCATTCTCTCAGGTTACGCAGCCACGATATTCTGAGTCTCCCTAAGCTTCTTTTTCCTTGAATCTTTCCCTGCGTAATCAATTCCCAGGCAACCAAGTGACGTCAATAACGTCGGGAAAACGTCAGCTTTTGGTTGAACATATACACACGTGTTTGAACATTACGTCGTAGAAACGTCTTTTGTAGGTGATTTTAAATACGTAAGGTTAATGACGTTAAAATACGTTTAAAAACACGTTTTCATTTCAGATAGCCTAAGTCTGACGTCACAAAATTGGGAGGAGCTTAAAGAGTTAGGTAATGCTTATGACTCCAAACAATTTTCATAAGAATTTTTTTTTATTGTTTACATGCTTTGTGTGGTAAAATAAGGCTTTTCATTTAGATATTTAGTTGAAGAAACGTGTTAATTAAGAGATTTTTATTCGTTTTTCTCAAGTGAGTTAGTTTAATGCAAAAGTTCTTCTTGATGAAAACTGAGAGTTTGAGGTTGGTTTTAATTTGTTTTGGTGTTTATTTTCTGTTAATGAACTAATTATGTGTTATTGAGTTTAATTAAATTAATTTGTTAATAAATTATTTAGGTATCAGTTTACATGTTGTTTCAGTTTTGATACACTAAGTATATATAAAAAGTGAAAATTCTATATACCTATGTTGCATTGAGAGTATTATAATTCTATACATTTTAGAGAGTCTTCCATTTGGTTTTACTCTTAGCGTATGGACTAAATTTAAAACAGTTAAATGAAAAATTGCAATACCAACAATGCCCATACGAATATTTATTGTATATTTTTAAAACCATAAAATGAAAAATAATCTAAAAAACGACATAAAAACTACGTTTTTGAAATCACGTAGGTTAAAACATGATAAAAATGACGTCAATTTTGGTGATACAAATTCACGTGACTTTCGACGTCGAAAAAACGTGATAAACTGACGTGGCTTGGTGATAATTGTGACGTCTTTTCAACGTTTTGTAAACGTTATTTGGTTGCCTGGGTTGGAGCAAGTTGTATCTCTCTCCACGTGTAATATGTCCGAGATATTCTAATTTTCTTGTTTTGATGGTATTTAAGATTTCCATTTCTTCATTCATCTTTCTCAGAACCTCTTTGTTTGTGACGTGTTAGGTCCACGATATTTTCAAAATTCTTCTGTACAACCACAGCTGGAGTGATTTTATTCATGGTTTTTCTATTGATGCTGCATTTAAGGTCCAAGCTGCCATTCCATAAAACAGAATCGAGAAAACGTAGCACCTAGCCAACCTAACTTTTACTTCCAACGTCAAATCTCTTGTGCAGAGCATTTTTTCATTGTGTTAAAATTTGCTCTAGCCTTTTCTATCCTGATTTTGATTTCCTGGAAGTAATCTGTGGAGTTACCTAATCATTGTTCCGAGATAAGCATATTGGTCTACTCGTTCGACATTGGTTCCGTTTATGAAGAGATTCTCGTTATTTCTTTGAGTTTTCGATATTCTCATCAATTTTGTCTTCTTGACGTTCATTGTTAGACCGTATTCTTGTCCAAACTCAGCTATTCTGGTCACCAGCCTCTGAAGATCCTCAATATTTTCGACTAGAATGATAGTGTCATCCGCATATCTAATGTTGTTAATCCATTTATTTTATTCCAGCTGTTTCACACTCAAGAGCTTTTTTCAAGATCTCTTCCGAGTTGGCATTAAAAAGAATTGGCGACAACACGCATCCATGTACCTCACGGAATACGTTACTCTAAAAAGCTGGTTAGACGAGCAAATAAACCACTCTCTGAGATTGACCAGCCATGACATTCGTCGCATTTCAACGCTAGGTACTATATCCTAAAATCCTTCCCTGTATTATATTCTGCAGAAGTTGATATTTTGTTCTTCTCATCACGTCGCCGAGGTATTGTATTTTCGTATCATAATTTCATTATTCAGTTCTGTTTCTTTTGAAAGTCTTTTGCAAAACTTCTTGTTTTTTTGTATACCTATGTAGTGCTATATTATGTTGTCTGTTGGTATATGTGTTTAGAGAAGTATCTAAATGGGAGAAGGATGGACTGAGAGATGGGTAAAATTATATACCTTTCGAAATATAATTTGCTATTAAATATCCAATCCAAGCAACCAACGCCTTGAATTTCAACGCCTTTGAAAACCAATTCAACTGTGAATATTGAGCAATCTGATTTTAATTTGTAATGAAATTATTCCTGAATATTGTCTGTGTACCTAAATGGCCCAGCCAGAGACAGCAAACGATTTTGATCCATCGGTATAAATTTTACAAGAGTTACAATCTTCTAGCTTATCTTGTACTAGGTACTAAATCTTCGTGAAGAATTGAACTATATTAAGGAATTACTACAGTAAGTTTATAAACATATGTCACAATTAGGGCCAAATAATGGAATTCCTTCTCCATTGAATGAATAATGTGATAATTGGGAAAACTAATACAGTCGAACCCGCTTATTGGAATAGCCTTTGTGCAAGGCAAAAATATTCTTATAGCCGGGATATTCTAATAACCGATCATTGGTGGCTAGTCGAAATAAGTGTTACCGAATATACGTAATAATATTATTTACATACTGTGCCAATGTGTAGTTTTACATACTATGCCAATATGTAGTTTTATTACATACTATGCCAATATGTATATCATATTATATGTACCTACATATTCAGTGTATGTAAATGGTTTTAGGTCTTTTTACGTCAATAATACAGTAGTGTAACTAGTACTTATCTATGTATGTGTTAAATACCAAATTACATTACATGTATGTGAATGAATACATTATATAATTAATATGAAATGTATGCAATATGTAGATATGTAAATATTTTCTTATTAAAATGCATACCTATATAACAAAATTACTTTTTTTTCTTGAGAAATTATTGGTAATTATAGCTTTTTCGTTGTTAATCCGTGTGGTCATCCTTAATCCATTGGTTGAATAGAAGTTTTATTGGCGTCAAGAAATGGATTGTTACATTCTTGTTCTTTTCTCTTCTTTTCGAATTTAACAAAGCCATAATTCCATCTTGCAAACAAGTAGGTACTGTCTGAGTGAATTCTAACTAAACTGCTTCTAACAATTTTATAACAGGCAACAGTGCCTTTGTGTAGACAAATAAAAATTATTTTATGACCCATGCATTTGTCGGCTATGCTAAAGATCGAATTGGTATTCCTAACAAAGTAATAAATATTTATTACCCTAATAATATCTAATCCAGCACTACCGGCCGTTGACGACAAACCATAATACCAAACATAATTTAAATTTTTAGTAAATTGTAAAAAAAAATATTCTTTGACCTGCAAAATATGCTAATAAGCGGTATTATCTAGTTAGATCCTATTCCAATAAACAGATAAATTTATTAAGGAGTAAATGTAAATGTTTCGGGAACTTGAATTTATATTCCATAAACCGGGATATTCCTATAACAGGGATTCTAATAAGCGGGTTCGACTGTAGTTATATTTATTTATTTATTTATTTATTTATTTATTGTTTATACATATGACCTGGCCTCTAGTGACTAATCCAGGTCGTTTTTTCCTGATGGGATTACAGTTATTTTTTATATTTTTACATTTTTTACTAAACTACTAAATCTATTTTTACAATTTATTAACTAATTTGCCATAATATATTAATTACATTTAACAAATACATTTAACAAATTTAAATAAACAATATACATTTGTTAAAATATTTTTGGTACCATCAACTCCCTTCTAAGTTATAAAGACAGAACTCTATTTTCAGAAGAGAGTCTTTTTTTTTAATTTAATAAATTATTTATTGAATTATTATTTTTATTTATTTATTTTATATTGAATTACTATTATTCTTCTTTCTCGAAACTCCTTATGCTCCTTAGGGGCGCAGGGGCGTCATTTGGGCGTACAGGGGGGCATTCCCCCCCCCCTGGCCCTAAAAAATGACTGAAATTTACAAAAAATACATCAATATTCATCATAACATCATATATAATGTATTGTATATATAGTGCTTGCCCCCCCCCCCCCCAAACAAAATTTCAAATGACGCTCCTGTAGGGGCGTCGGAGTAATTACTATTATTATAATTGTAAATATCTATTTTTGAATTTATATTTTATTTTATTTATTTTAACTTTATCTTACTCAACTTCATCAGGGTTGGATTATTTGTTGTCTTCTTCTATTATTATAGATTTCTTGTTGTTTTTTTAGATATTATTTCTGTTAGATTGTTTAATAAACTAATAGTTATAGTCGAAGGGTTTTGTTACCATTTTTTTTTTACCCTTTTCAAAGGCTTCGACCCTAGTCTAAAAAATTTGAGACCCGCCTATGTTAATTGTGATAAGAGTAAACTAAGGATTGTCATAATCAATTGTTTTCTAATATAACAACTAGCTACATTTGACATAACTAAAACCGTTCTAAAACTTTCACAATAAATTATCAAAATGCAAACAACAAAATTCCTTATCAGGTATTCACTATTGCCCAAGAATTTGAAGGTACCTTCCAGAAATGTTTATCTTCGCAAACCAACAGAGGGAGGCCATCCACAAGATGTAGGTTCGAAATTCAAATTTTAAAATGTGGTTTTAAAAATTATGATTTTAGGCCATTCCTGGAGGAAAAGCAATTGGTAATCCCAGAAAAATGAACAAAATATTTATTTTGTTCTTTGGAACTGCTTTTTGGCTTCCACAAATTGCATTCATTTATATTATGCATAGATAAGGTGAGAAAGGTTTGATAAAAATTCCAAAATTCTATTTTTTAATTAATACATATTGTTATATTTAAACATTTTTATCAATAATTAACCGACCTGTATTTGGTGCTTTATGAGTTAACTTTTTAAATCTTCTTTGAGTTTCTGTCGTTGTTATTTTGACCATTGATTGGAAATTGTGGATTTTTGAGCAATATTTGCTTCGCTTCTTTATTGTCCTTGTGCCTAAAAATGCCTAAAAACAATTGGCTACCAAAGATTGCCTGAGATAGACAAAGATAACAGCTGAATAATGTTTTGCCTATGTAGCAGGATCAATTTTTTTACATTGATTACTTTTCATTCTAAACTACAACTAAATGTACCTGCAACTATTACCTATTTTCTTTTAACTTTTTATAATTTTTAACTATTATAATAATAAAATACAGATCTGGAACTTAAAAAAGTCTGCAATTTCATTTTTAATGGTTGGCACCATAGATTTATAATTTGGCACTCTTGTTGGGCGACAAGTCTAACTCTGCGCCTGCGCACTCCCAAATAATCAGCCATTTGCAAGAACTTTCTTTGAGGTTAGTCATTGCAGTAATTTTTTTGAACTAAATAAATTTTCCATAAAAAAAATGATTGGAAAGAGCAATTTGCTAGTAAGACAAATGGTCAGAAACGCCATTGTCAGAGCTTCCCACGATCACGGTGGTGTACCTGGAGTTGTAAGTATTTTTCCTGTTGTTACATAATTCCTTATAACCAACCCTTATATATTTTTATCAACTTTAAACCCTCTTTAAGACTGTATGATTAAAAAAGAAGGATATGTGGTTTTGAAAAAATAGATTCCTGTCCAATTTTTGTTGGGGAATTTTCATATTTTATTATAGAGCTAAGCATAGACATAATGATGAATACAGGTAGCCGATTTATGATACATAACATTATCGTCATTATCATAATGTTCTTCCTACTTTATAAATAGGCTTATGCCTGTTTTACTTCAGTTTTTTTGCCTCAATAGATGTCTGACCAGCTTTTCCTCGGGCGTCCCAATGATCTTCTTTCATTTGGCGATTTGTCTCTTGCTATTCATACTATTATATTTTCTGCCATTCTTTCTTTGTGTTAATTCCATCGTATTTTTCTTCATTTGGTCCACCTGTTTATTTCCTCTATTACCTCTGTTACCATACGTCCGGATTTGAAAGACATGTCCGGATTGGCGTCCGGACATGAGAAATGTCCGGATTTTTTTATTTACTAAAAAAATGTAAAACACTTGGCCCAACGGTGGGAAATTTCATTCTTTATGGTAGTAAATCAACTTTACTACCTAAATAAGCAACCCCAAACACTCATGACAAATGGAAAGAACTATTTGAAGCATTTTCTGAAAGCAACATTTAATTGTGCCATATGCATTTCGCATATAGGTATGTACAATGTAGACTATGTAGAGGTAGCAAAACAGTCAAATTCACATTTTACATTTTCTACAACCCCTTGGATTATCCCTGTCCGCATTTGGCCGTAATAAATTATGGTAACCCTATCTATACCACATCTTTTCATATTTCCTCACTTCTTACTCTGTCTTTGAGAGTTTAGTTTGTTATTTTTCGTAAGACTTTCGTTTTTACTGTTTCTAGCAGTCTTTGTGCTTTCGCCATATCTGCTTTTGTTTTCACTGTGTACGTCATTATTGGTCTTATTGTTGATTTATATAGCCTGGTTTTCATTTTCGTTGTGAGGTATTTGTTTCTCCACATTGTGTTTTTGAGACATCCTGTTGCTCTGTTCGCCATATTCACTAGTTTTTGTACTTCTTGCACTTTTCTGTAGCTTGACAGTTTTATTCCCAAGTATCCTGTTTCCACCATTTGTTTTATTATTTTGTTTCCATCACTTATATTTACCTATGACCAGTTTACATCGTCTCGGTTGTGCTAATATCACTATCGATTTAGTTTCCTGTGTTGAGATCACCATGCTGTATCATAATGTTGTGTGTAATCTAGCATAAAGCACACTTTACACGTTAAACGCTGCAATGTATATAATATTACAGCTCTCTGGGCCGACTTATCTGTGGTCCATACAGTATAGCAGTCACTGCAAAGCAAGTGTGATTCACATGGCCCTGTAAGTAAAATAAGTGTGAATCGTATATGATTCATGGGGCGCTCAACGTGATAATGCAAATTTTCTATCTCTTTTTCAACATGTTTGGAAGTCAAATGCAAAAAAGCATCAATAGGAATCACTTTAATAGCCCAATAATACTGTATTGCTGTATATACAGTGATGAGTAGAGAGCGGAGTATATGCAACACAACATTACCAAAATATGCGCATATACACACACCGGCAAAATTAGCTGAACACATTAAAAATGGGACATGTTTGATGTCTCGTATTTCATAAACCAGTGGTCCGATTTGTGTGATTCTTTTAGTATCTTATAGCCTTATTATTTAAGAATATCTTTGTAATAATATTGTTGCTAGACAGGTAAATACCATTTTATACCGGGTGTACCAATCATACTGTGTTTTTTTCTTAAAGTTTGGAACACCCTGTGGAATATTCTAGCATATGTAAAATATTAGAATTAATACTCGATTGTAGACTTAGGCTTGTTTAACATTTTCCTTTTCGATTCATTTACTTATGTGAGATAATAAAAAAGTTATGTGCGTTAACAACTATCCATGTTTTTCATCAATAAATCCTCATAGTAGGGGAGGAAAGTATACTAAATTTGCAGTTACTCGAGCGTTATGGGAACCTATTGGATTGTGAAGAGTATGTGCTAAAATCAGAAAAAGGTTCTTCCATAAAGTGGGGAACTTTTCATTTTTTAATTTAATTTTCCATTTGAAACAATCATTTTTGTCCGATTATAGCGCTATCTATCCATAATTCGAAAAAATATGTCGAATAAAAGTTGCTTATTTTTACGTAAAGAATTCAAATCTGTAATAAAAATTGGGGGCTCCTATTTAAGATTTTAAATTAAATCCCCACCCCACCTCCGTGGGGGCTCGTGACACCCCACGGAGAGGGGTGTGGGGTAGATTAAAAATTATAAATATGAACCCTGCGATATTTTGCGAAATGAACATCAGATAGTAAAACTGCAAAATACACCTATTCAATATTTTTCAAAAATCTACCAAATGGCACCAAACACGACCCCCCACGGAGGTGGGGTGTGGGCTACATTAAAATATTAAATAGGATTCCCCAATTTTTATTGCAGATTTGGTTCCTTGACGTAAAAATAAGCAACTTTTATTCGCAACATTTTTTCCTATTATGGATAAATAGCGCTATAATCGGAAAAAACGATTGGTGGAAATGGAAAATTAAATTGAAAAATAGAGAGTCCCACACTTTATGGAAAACTTAACTTAACGTTTTTTGGTTGTAGCACCCACTCTTCACAATCCACTCCAGGTCACAAGAACGCTCGAGTAATTGCAAATTTAGCATACTTTTCTCCCCTACTATGAATATTTATTGATAAAAAAACATGGCTTGTTGTTAAAGCACATAACTTTTTTATTTTCCAACATAAGCAAATGAATCAAAAAAGAAAATGTTAAGAAAGCATAATTCTACAATCGAGTTTTAATTTTAATATTTTATATATGCTGGAATATTCCACAGGGTGTTCCGAACTTTAAGAAAAAAACACAGTATGTTTGTTACACCCGGTATAAAATGACATTTACCTGTTTAGCAACAATATTACTACACCGATATTCTTAAATAATAAGGCTATAATATACTAAAAGAATCACTCAAATCCGACCACTGGTTTATGAAATACGAGACATCAAACATGTCCCATTTTTAATGTGTTCGGTTAATTTTGCCGGTGTGTGTATATGCATTACTTTTACTACAAATATGCAGGTATTTTTTCTAAATTTGTCTAAATATGCAAATGCATATTAAAAATACTCAAAAATAAAACAATATATTAAGTCGTAAGATCTTCAGAAAAGTTGCCTTCAAAAATACGTACAACTTTCCTCAAACAATCGAAGCCCTCATTTTTTTCTAAAACATTTTTTAATTTATTTCTAATTGTAATCCCTGTATTTCCAGGAATTTTTTGACAATGAGCAGAAAAAGTGTTAACAAGATTAACCGAATCACTTAATTGTAAATTCCTTTGTTCTAATGACTTTATTAGATCTGGTAAAAAACTAAAATTAACTTTTATGAACATAAGTTCTTTAGCAATTTGTACGTTACTTAAAGAACAAAGTATGTTACTTAAGCTGAAGAACAAAAGCGGAATTGTCTACAATTTGATGGATTTTTGTATTTTGATGCTTCTCTCTATGTCCGTCTTTATAGAAGGAAAAGCGAATTTGTCGAATAAAAACACTCTTTCCAGAAAAATTTCTTTTGTGGGACATGATGCTTTTGTTTGTCAGTTCCTCATTTAAAAAATGAAATGTGAAAATGAATGTAACTTACGATTTTGGAACAGGCCTTGCAAAATACTTTGTCTCCACTTAGCTTTAACTCGGGAAAACATTTTATCCAAGCACTTTTTTGAATGGTAGACATATTTAAATTTAATATATACCAATCACTTCAAAAACACTAAATACGATACAACGTTTACTTTAAACAAATGTTGGCCGGAAACTGACAAAATAATTATTAGACCCTTAAAAGCAGGTAGGTACCTACGACTTGCTACGCTAATAAAATAATATTTTTCTGGGAACACCCATAATTGTTAAATTCAGGTAGTAATGGGAAAGTCCAGATGAGCGATAGATAGATAAATAACGAGCTCGTTCATATCGAAGTTATAAAATTCCAACTAAGAGAGGAAAATTTTAAACTTTTATATAATTTATTTTTAAAATATGCAAAATAAATCGTGTTTAGCTTAAATATGCAATGTTGTGTTTGTTGTCTGAAAATATGCAATATATGCATCTATATGCACTTTGCATATATTCCGCTCTCTAGTGATGAGCATGCTAATAACCAGCAAAATAATGCAAAAGGTGGAAAACTTTAAATTTACATTATATTGATTGTTAATCATATGGAATATGTCAACTAAAACTGTCACTGTTACAGTGTTATGCTTCCTTTCATGAGCATTTTTCAGTGCGTCACAAATGATAGAAAAAAAGGTAAGTCCGTGATAATATACATTTTAGTGACATGACATTTTAGTTAAATCTGACAGTTGTCACATTTTATTTGCAATTTGGCAAAAAAACAAATTAATTGTGTTTATTGCATTTATAAAATGGTATTTTCTTTGATTTGTATAGTCTTATAAATTGTTCAGATTATATTCGTAGATATATTATATAATTCGCAAATTATTTTATTTTCGATTATTCAGTTTTTTTCTGTGACATACAATTTAATGCATTAGAAAGAAATCGAAAAACTGTGACGCACTGAAAGATCCTCATGAGAAAAAGCATAGTTGCCAAACTCCTATATGCCTAAAGGTGGAAAACAATCAATATAATGTAAATTTATACATTTCCAGCACTCAATTTCCCACCTCTGTGTATTCCTCTTTTAGTTTTTTCATTATAAAACTGAAGTCATTTTTGTCTTGTGTGATCACTATTTGATTATCAGCAAAACTTGAGTATTGTTGTATTACTTTTACCAATTACTTTTACCAATAAATAAAAAGTACTCATATTATTTTTCTAATAATAATTGTATTTATTTTCAGAACCTTCCCTTTGATATTAACAACAGATTCAAGCTAACAGCTATGATGATTGCTTTCTTTGGTTCAGGATTTGGTGCACCATTCCTTATTGTTAGACACCAACTCACAAAAGCTTAAATTATGAGTAAGTGATATTTTATAAATTTGTTATTATATCTAATTAACAACTATTTTTTGTTTCAGGTGGTATGTGTTAGTCAAGTTGTATTTAATTTTTATATGTAAATAAGTATTTCAACAATAAATAAAGATAATTTAAAAATGGTTTTCATATTTTACCTAAATTTGTAGTTATTCAAGTGTTACGGATTGGGTTGTGGTTGTGAGAATTAGGTCCTAAAACCAAAAAAGTTAAATTTTCCATTTTAATGAGAATTTTCCATTTCCAAAAATCATTTTTCCGATTATAGCACCATCTATCCATAATTCGAAAAAATGTCTTGAATAAAAGCTACTTATTTTTACGTAAGAAATCCAAATCTGTAATAAAAAATGGTGGGGGTCATGTTTGGTAGCATTCGATAGATTTTTGAAAAATATTGAATACATATTTTTTACTTTTTCGATCTGACATTCATTTAGTGAAATATTTGCTTTTTTTTTGTAGAACTTTGTGACTCACGCTTTCCTTACGCCTCGCTCAAATTGTCAGATTTGGTACCCCCGCTAATGTATCAATATCAGTTAGAGCAAATTGATGAAATGGAAGTACTGTCAAATTATAAACTGGAGAAAAATCAGGCTGTGAATGATGAAAAAGATACCTCTTATGTTTAGAACAGAATTTTGTTAATAATAATTACTTCTGTCCAGAAGACGGTGAACGGAAATAGAGGAGGCCTATATCCAGCAGTGGATGCAAAGAGCTGATTGATGATGAATTACAACTTTCAATTGGTTAGGGACTTTTCCTAATCTATTAACATCCAAAACAACAAACAAATTGAAGTACTTTATATAAAATATGGTAAATATCGGTTCTACTAGTTAAGAAGTAAAGCTGCTCTATAGGAAAAACTACATAGGTATAGAAATCAACTTTAAACATATAAAGGCAATATTGTTGCTCTTGTTTATACAACTAGTGGCACTACTGAACTTACTTTACTTTAATATTAACTAATAAGTTCCAGGCCATATTTAAAGAGTTTGAACAGATTAAATGAAATTTGGACCACTAAAGAGACACATAATAATAGACTACTAACTAAGAAACCACTATAGAATAAAGAAAAAGAACTGGATGATCATTACAACGTTGGATCTTGTTCAACACAGGTGTAGAGAGAAAAATAAAAATAAGGTGCAATATAGATAAATATACTACAATTCTTTTTTATAAGGTTTGAATCATTTTAACCTCTGCTCTCTCATTTTGGCATCATTGGTGCAACCCTTAGACTTCAGCCCTTAATGTTAAGTTACCCACATTCAATTATGTGCATTATAGCCGGTTAACAGCAGTTTTATACAATTTTCCTTTCAGTTTCACTGTATTGTTTCTCTCAACACCCCTAGGTACTTAAGCTATTACTTTTCACCATCTAAAGTTATCATTTAATTTGTTGTAACTCAATCTTTCTATGAACATTACAAAACTCTGTTCTTGTCTTATTCAGTTTTAAAACATTTTCCTTGAGGGCTTATACAGGGTGTCCAGAAACTATACCGACAAACGAAGACAAGAGATTCCTCAGATAATTTAACCCAATTCTTCTAGTCCGAAAATGCTTCCTAAGGGAGCTAGAGCTCTTTGAAGATGGCGCCATGTAATTAGTTTTTCTTAAATACCTCCACAACGCTTCTATTTAGAAAAACGAAAATTTGAATACTTATTAACTTTTCAGAAATGAATCGATTCCATCCATTGCGCTTTTCTAGTACCGGTCATAGGCGTCCGTTTTGGGTAGGTCAACGGTTATTTTATCGCATAACTTTTTTGTCTTCAACTTTTAAGCATTTTTGATACTGTATTATTAAATTGTGAGGTATTCTAGTACTAAAAAGTACTCTTACTTTAAGTAGGTAGGACACACCGTTTTCTAGAAAAATCGATTTGAAAGTTTTTAGTTTTGGGAATTTGAAAAATATTTTAAAAAAAAACGATGTATTTTACCAACTTAAAGCAAGAGTAACTTTTAGTACTCGAATTTCTCATAATTGAATAATCTAGTGTCAAAAATACTTAAAAATGAAGACAATAAAGTTATGCTATAAATAACTGTTGACCAACCCAAAACGGACGTCTATGACCGGTGTTAGAAATTCGCCATTAATGAAATCGATTAATCTCTGGAATATAAATAAATGTACCAGTTTTCATCTTCCTAAATAGTTTTTTTCGACACCTGATATGAAAAACATTGTAACTCACTTTTGCTTAGTTTACAGGAGAGCGATTTAAAGAAATTTCCAAAACATTTTATTTTTTTACTGGGTCAGCTTTTATATTTTTTGTAATGTTCTTAATCCATATTTTATAACTTTTTCTCAGCTTTTCACTTTTACATATCACATTGTTGTCAACATTACTGGTCCTGATTTAGGTCGAGTTACAATAGCAAATTTTTTCAGAATTTTAGGTGAAAATCATTGTAAGTGGTTCATACAATGATATTTCAACACAGTATGTTTCTTTGGTTAGGTGCATATAAATTGTAACTAATCAGTAAATATCAAAATAAAGAGATTATAATTAATTTATTTTATTGGTTTTACTTGAAACGTGATTTTTTTGCTCAGACAAGTAGTATTTAAGAATTTACGCCATACATATTAACAAGAAGTAGGTAAATAAAATAATATATTTTAGATTTATTTATTACAAAATGAACATTTACAATGTTGCTCTGAAACTATTTCCTTGTGGAATTTTTATAATAAAGTATTTTTAATGGGAAATAAGCCACAATTTTACCAACAAAATGATTTTATTAACGTTTCGAAGCCCAAATCGGGTTTCGTTGTCAAAATACAAAATACTACTAAAATAAACAAAAATGTTGTTGCTAAGTAAAAAAATTCTTCTAATAATTTATTTAATCTTAATAAAATAAATTTAATGTTAATAAAATCATTTTTTTTTTGGTAAAATTGTGGCTTATTTCCCATTAAAAATAGTTTATTTTAGAACATTTACAAATTATAAAACAGTTTATATTCTATTAAAAAATAAACAAAATTAACCCCATGCAAACTTTTATTCAGAGTCATTATCCGAATATTCCGTTTGTTGAGAGTGGGGAAGATTTAAATAAAAACTGCTTTACCAGAGCACAAAGCAACAAGATCTTTATATTTTGAAGTGGTTATGTGAAGTAACCCATTATATGCTAAATGAAATTGTACTTCCCATAAATCGTGTATATTTTTATTCCTGGATTTGGTAGCCCTTTTGCTCGATTTTGGTTTGCATTCTGTTTATAAACGATAATTGATCAGAAATAAGATCGTACTGAAAACTAATATAATATGTGGTTGTTCTTTATATATTTTTACGTATTGTATTTTCGACCAGAAAACTTGTCGTTTATCTATATCTAAATCCCAAATCGGTATTTTCTTTAACATTGATTTAAAGTCCAAGATGTCATTTTGACTTAGTTCTTTCAAATCGTATGGTTTTCCTGTGACTAGCACACCTTATCAGTGTATACCACTAGTGTGGTACATAAACAACTTGGTTCTTTTTTCTTCGCTCAATAAGGGCGTGCATTGAATCACCCTCAGATTGAGAGTGGCCCACCTCAAAAAACGTGTGTGTAATATTAATATTCATGATCTTAGCTGCATAAATATACATTAAAAATATTATCCGATTTCGATTTTGTCCTCCAGAACAATCTGAATAAAATCTAAACTCTAATGCTCTACCAGCAACTTTTCTCTTAATAAAATCAAATAGCGCACTGCTTATTTCATTAGGCCCCTTTTTACCTGTGGTTTCATCCCATGCATAACAATAACCTTCCGCAGATCCAAGATCAAAGATAGTTAAGTTATACACTTTAAACTTCCTTTTATAATAAAACAATGATACCTCTGATTGGAGCGTAGTTAATATTTTTTGCAAATCAAAGCAAGCAGTTACAACCGTTTCTGTTTTCTTAGTGGTCTTAGATCTTTATCGCGATTTTTGGTTTTACGTGTAACACATTTATTTGCAATAATATGTAAAGCATATTCTTTTTCTATTTGGCCTTTCTCTGCTTTAGTGTTATGTAGATTGCAAGTAAGACACTTATCTTTTTTCGGTGCAAAAAAACCGATATTAAACTCAGTATTGAATATGTTTCTGTACTGACTTTTGGTGGCTGGTTTATCGCATGGGTGATCCCAGCTAGCAACATAACGTTACATTAACGTTAAATTTAGGTTTTTTTGTATTGTTACGTAACATCTATCAAAAAATGACGTTACTGATACGAAATTTTAATACGTATATTATACGTATGAATTTATTCGTTTCTGAAACGTGGCTCTTTGGTAGGTTTTAATGCGTATGAATTTATTCGTCTCTAACACGTGGCTTTTTGGTAGGTATAGACACGTATAAGATCTCGTTTGAGATTGCAGCGCCATCGCGTATTTATTTCGAACCTTTCATTAATACCTAACCTTACATTTCCGTGATTAAAATCGTGTATGTTGTTATGGAGTTATGCATAGAAGAGTGGGTGGGGGAGTTATGTCAAAAAAATCGAGTTATTATTGTTGTGTGCCTCAATGTGATTCTTGGATAAAGCGTACCTAATAGTAATTTATCGTTTCATTCTTTCCCTAAACAAAATAGAAATCTATTCAATGACAGTTTAGTTGAAAAACGAAATGTATGGAAATATCTTCTAAAAATGGGGAAGCAGCCTAGTCCTTATATGAAAGTATGCAGTTTACGAATGAAGATTACTTCAAGGGTATGTTTATGTATTGTAATATAAAGTAGCTATCAATAATTTTGTCTTTTTCTCTAACATAAAAGTCAAATATATAATAAATGTTTATTTTAAATATTTAATAAATGTGTCAGCGTCATGTATGTGGTTTTATTTACACAATAATTTTAAGTCCTATTTATAAAAATAATTTCTACCGAAAATTCTCCTAAAAAGTGACGTTTTTGTGACGTTAAAAAGGTTACGTAGAAATAACGTAAAATTGTTACGTAACATCGCTGTGACTTTTATACGTATATTTTAGGTAAAATTTTATGTAACCTTTGACGTAACTTCTCCCAAAATGTTGACGTTTGTTTGACGTTATATATACGAACACTGCTAGCTGGGATTCTCTAACATCCATTCATTATATAGTGAATACAATTTGGGAAAAGTTAAAGACTCATCAAAATACATCTTACTTGTTCTTTGCCTTACGTAATGGGATTCTTTTGCTGGAACAGAGTTTATATGCGCACGAATCGAATTTTTAATACTTTCGTCTGCAGCATTTGCCCTGTTCTTGTGGCGACCACGCATATCTCCAGGTATACGGCCTCCGCCTTCATGACTATCAATTTTTTTGAATAGTGTAGTTAACCACATAATATCTGTTATGTTAAAAGTGTCCAAAAATGTTTTCTTACAAACTTGAAGTCAGTGTTCTGTCAACTGCAAATTATATTCATATGTCCAGTGTCTTCTGGACTCTTTTAGCTTTGCAACTTTCCTCTTTTGTCTGATAACATAAATATTCGCTTTGTTGGTCATGATCAGCCATTGCCCAAAAATTATTAAATATATTGAGTCTATAATTTTCTGATAATTTCGATTTACATTTTCTGATACATTTATCATTACATCCAGGTCCCAGTTCTCTAATTTTCGATAACTTTCTAGTTTTGCCAGTAAATTCTTGGCCAGAGTTCCTCAGTTTCTTCAAGACATTCATTTTTCAAACACTAGGATCCCTTTGCCTCTTCCTTCTAAGATTTTTCTTCTTGGGGTATTGTTTTTTCTTAGCAGACGTATCTAATTGTATCTTCGGTGCATGTAGAAGTTTGCACTGTCGATGTATCTTGAGCGTGCAATCCACTGTGACCATTGATTATCTGAGTTTCATCAGTAGAAGTTAGTTCAGCAGTAAATGATATAGGTGTTATTATTTTTGTTTGAAATTCTAAACTAGTATTTTTATGTGAGTTTTTACGATTTGAGGCATGCTTACTATGCTCAGCAGTTAATAATAAAGAATTTACTTACTGACTACATTGACTTACAATGTTGTTCATCGTAATATTCCACTACCTTGCTTTCTTGTATCACAACTTACAATGCAGTTATAAAAACTTACTCAATAAATGTTTCGAGAAAAACATTGTATCCCATGTTACAATGTTTTAGTAAAAAAGTTTCATCAATAATTAAAAATTTTAATATTGTAACATTGGTTACAATGTTTTTTCCACCCAGTGATCAAAAATTTGCACTTACAATGAGGTTATTTTGTTAAATAACTTTATAATTACATAAGATAGGATAAAAGTTCTTAGACCAAATTGAAGGTTATCGTTTATAGATGCTATTTAAGCCATAGTTGAAAAACATTGTAAGTGGAGATACAATGTTTTTCATATCAGGTGTCGTTTTAATCTTTTTTTTTGAAATTCAAAGAACGAAAAAATTTCAAATCGATTTTTCTAGAAAACGGTGTATCCTATTGACTTAAAGCAAGAGTACCTTTTAGTACTAGAATAAAAATTAGACTTAAAAATTAAAGACAAAAAAGTTAGGCGATAAAATAACCGTTGCCCTACCCAAAACGGACGCCTATGACCGGTACTAGAAATTCGCAATGGATGGAATCGATTCATTTCTGGAAAGTGAATACGCATACCAATTTTTGTTTTTCTAAATAACAGCGTTCTGGAGGTATTTACGAAAAATTAATTACATGACGCCATATTCAAAGAGCTCTAGCTCCCTTAGCAAGCATCTTCGGACTAAGTGAATTGGGTTAAATTGTCTTAAAATTATCTGAGGAATCTCCTGTCTTCGTTTGTCGGTAGAGTTTCTGGACACCCTGTATACACTATTACAGTTTTTGTTCTACACCCCTTTCAGTATTTCCTACTAACACCGTATCATTAATAATCAGGGAATGTAGTTGTCCTGTTATCTTATGTAACACTAATGGGAATAAATAAGGACTTAACACTTAGTCCTACGCAAACCTAATTTCGCATGAAGTTTATCTGTCTCTCCTACACCTATCCGAACACTAGTTACTCTCTCACAAACTTCACATAGACATAGACATGAAAATTGCGTGTGGTTTTGATATGCTTTGCATAAATCAAAACGGATTTTCGAATATTCCAATTCCTTCACTTTATCAATTCATCATCCTTTTATCAATTGAAGGGTTCCCTCTAAAAACGTGGCAACTGACAATTTTTCATAAAGTGATGTTTTAATGTAAAATGGTTATTTATGCAGTAAGTAACCATTTTACATTAAAATATCACTTCATGAAAAATTGTCAGTTGCAACGTTCTTAGAGGGACCCCTTCAATTAATCATCAATGGTTCTACAGCCCTATAAAAGAGCCTCGATCTTCCCACGTCTATTACTCCAGTTATATACATTGCCAACTGTTGCCAGTTTGCTGCGCCTATTTTTCTACCATCCTCATCTACATCCTTCCATCTGAGTTTTGGCCTACCGCTATTTCTACTTCCCACAGGTTGTGACATAAGGATTCTTCTAGCAGGGTTGTTCTGCTGTGATCTTGCTAGATGTCCTGCCCATAGTCTTTCTATTTTTATAAGAGATACTACGTCTTTACCAACAAATATATGTTTATATATATCTCTGGTATCTCTCGTAGTTTTACCTCCTTCTCCTCCAAACACCATTTTCAGAGATGCCATTTATATTCCTCTCTGATATTTCGTTCAAATATAAGCAGATTTTCATCTACCTACCTTAGAGATGGTCCATATCTCCTATCCATATGTCAACACTGGTTGTAGGTATAAGGGTTTTGGGACATCTTGGCTATTAGTGCACCCTAATATGTCTGTGTAGATTTTGGCATTGGATCCGACCATCACTTGTAACACCGTTGCCGTACCCTCTATTTTTTCATACTATCACGTTCCAATTTTTTGTGCTATTATACACGAGCAGGACGCCCTCAAAAAAGCGCTTAGTTTTCGAGATACTGACCACGGAGGGGTGAATGGCTAATTTTATTCATAATTTATATTTTCGAGGGTGCTGAAAACGAAAATGAGGTTTATTTTGAATTTTATGTGGGGGAACATTGTCAAAATCGCAATTTTAACCTACAAATAAAAAAAATGAAATCAGGATTTTTGCGTTTACCTCGCTACAACTCTGTTCCATTTTAATATTTTTTTCTGAAATTTTACAGTATATAGCTCTAACATTTCTGAAGACAAAGGTACCTGCTTTAAGTTTTTATTCTTATCATGATAAAGGTTATGAATTTTTCAAAGAAAAAATGCGGATTTGTGCATTGCGAAGTTTAATCGCAAAAGTTGTGTGACGAAGTTTAAAATTTAGCTTCTTAATCACGTTTATTTGAAAGTAGAGAGTACAAAGAAGTTTTCTGGTAAGTGTTAGATCAAAATGTTTTAAGGCCGCGTCCCACCATCAAATAATTTGAGCAAACTGAAAGTGACAGTTAGTGACGTCACATCCTGAGTGTTCATTGTGGATAATAATGAAAAATTTTAATTTTAAATACTCAATACCATAATAGGTCTGGATCCCGCGTATTAAAAAAAAGTTGATTAATAGCAAGCTGAAAATTTGTTAATAGCTTAAGGGTGTCTAGTCGGACAAACTTTAATAAATGGGAACACTGGAACAGGGGAAGTTTTAATTGTGGAACAGGTTAAAAATTTGGAACGGTCACACCTCGAAAACGGCACATTCATTTTGTCCGACAGAACAGACTTAAACTCTTCGAACAGAGATTAAACTCTCATGCAAAAATCAGATTGCTATTTATCACCAAATGGGCGTTTTAATGAGTGGAACATGTAGAATATGTTAAATGACAGGAATTATGACAGGTGATAAATAGCAGTCTGATTTTTGCATGAGAGTTTAATCTCTGTTCGGAGAGTTTAAGGGCCGGTACTTTATGTCTCCGTTAACAGCCGGTTAGTTAACCGGGGTTTAATCGGGACAGAAATATATGCATAAAATAGACATACACGCAATTATACTTATTATTATATTCATAAATAATTATAATAATAATTACAATTGCTTTTATTACAACGCAAGAGGCCCTATGAGGTACTTTTCTGTCCCGATTAAACCCCGGTTAGCTAACCGAGGTTTAACCGGGACATAAAGTACCGGCCCTAAGTCTGTTCTGTCGGACAAAATAAATGTGCCGTTTTCGTGGTGTGACCGTTCCAAATTTTTAACCTGTTCCACAATTAAAACTGCCCCTGTTCCAGTGTTCCCAGATATCAAAGTTTATCCGATTAGACACCCTTAAGCTATTAACAAATTTTCAGCTTGCTATTAATCAACTTTTTTTTCATACGCAGGATCCAGACCTATAAATTTGATCAAACTAGACTGATAATGAGAGCACAGATTTTTAGAATTTCAAAAAAAACTGCAATTGTGACGTCACTTTGACGTACTTCCGGAGTTTGCTCAAACTGTTTGATCAAATTATTTGATGGTGAGACGCGGCCTTTATAGAAAAAAAATAGTACAACTTTTAATGTCGACATTAGAAATCCCCAATATAACGCTTATTTTTTAAGGGACATACAATCTAGGTCTAATTTCTTACCTTTAGTACTGTCCTTGGATTATAAGCTTTCATTTGACACCTCATTTGTCATTCTACCTAGTATAATGACGGAGAAGTAAACGTTCTTATTCTATTATTCTTGTAGGTACATTTAACATTGGTTGAAATTATGAAAGAAATGGCATGGCAACACTGTGCCGCGCAAACATAAGATTCAGCTGTGCGTTACATAGGGTGCACTAATATCCAAGATGTCCGGGTTTTGTATTATGCTTATTTTTTGGCTTAAGTTTCTGCTTCTAATATGTCTACTTAGTCCAAAATAGCATTTTTTGTTTGCTAGGATTATCCTTCGCTTGATTTCTTCCGTCATGACGTTCTCCTTGTAGACCGGTCTAGTTAGACTCAAAAATAGGAGTGAGGCTACAATAATTACCATCAAGCTGAAAATTGGCAGGATTGTTCAAAATACCATCATAAATGAAATCTAAAAAGTCCTCATAAATCCGACCCGTGCTAAAAAATTTACGCGGGGTCAAAGGTCACCAAATATGGTTTTTAGCGATTTTCAGCGAAACGGTAAGTTTTATCGTAAAATTAGCTCTAACAAAAAATGTAGGTTAGATAATTATCTATAAAAAATATCTTAATAGTTTTTTTCCTAAGAGCCACTGTTTTTGAGATACAACGATTCAAAGAGTTTTTTTTTATTTTTATTAATGGCTTTGACAGAGCCAATTAGCCAGATTCAAAGAGTTAAAAGACTTCTAATCGTCATAATATAATATGTATTAGTACACCAGGCGGTGTGCAAGTACTTGGAAAGGGAAACGAGAAACGACCGTGCGCGAGTCGCGGAGAAATATTGCAACTATCTTAAATAATTCATATTGTCAATTGAAATTGTCAAATTGACGTATATTTCATACCTTCTGTCATTGACGCAGAAAAATTATATATTGCTCCACAATATTGATATGATATGCAATTATTATATAAAGATAAATTTAATTAATTGTATTTTGCTTGCAGTACTGCATTTTAATAACTGATTTTATTTACTACATACAATTGTTTACGTTTGCTAAACATAACCTGCATCTTATTTTTTCTTCTTATTATTTTTTTGGACTATGGTCTTGACAATTATCCAGCAACCAGGACTAATATAATTGGCCAATATAATTAAAAGTGCGAATATAAGTACAGAGCGTAGAAATAGAGGTCGCTTTGCCGAACTTGCACGGTCCCAAATACAAGTAAACATAATATTCTATCGGCCAACTTCACTTTATATTACACATAATAATATAAGATTATAAATATGATAATGTTTCTACTATACAGCTTGCGGTCTACCGAGGGATGCAATGTATAAGCTGTATTATATTACAGTGCCAACAAAAAAATCTTTACAAAGTGAATGTAACGCGAAAATAATAAGAATTATTTGAATTTTACGGCTTAATCCCAACAAAAATAGTAAATTGATATGACAAAGTATTAACCTATAATAATTCTTTTTATTTATGCGCCTTAGTTCAATTTGTAAATATGGGTTTTGTCGGAATAAGTTCGTCGGCTAATCTAATCACCCTACCTATTGTTTTCTCAGAAGGGTTTGAACGTAATAATGAAAGACAACTTTCTAGGCAAAATGTTTATTGCTAAGTACTAACAAATAGTTATGCAAATTACACCGTAATCTTCCTGGGTGGCGAAATCCTTCAGGTAGGTGACACCCTCGAGGTATAAATTAGTCTTGAGTACTACTCCGGAGTGAAAATACGTGTTATACCTATATTTTTTAACCTATTTCGTGTTATTTTCATTGTTATAACAAAAATGTCAGAATATTGTTTTATTTGCGCTAAAATTTTAACTGAAGGTGAACTTGTGACCGTTGAACGTGGTATAAAAACAAGCAATGCAATTACTGAAAGAGCTGATGGATTTTTAGAATTTCTTAAACAGCAGAAATCTGTGACCATACATGTGGAGTGTCGTAAAAGTTATACTCGAAAGTGTTCTATTGCTGCAGCTATTAAAAGACAATATGAAAAACAAGAAGCCAGTACATGATCAAAAGTCCTCCTCTTACTAGAGCACGTGTAAGTGAACCAGCTTTTTGTTTTAAAAAACAATGCTTATTTTGCGGCCTGGAATGTAATGAAGAGCGTGAAAAAAAAGGTCATTGGATTCTCGCCGTATAATTTAACAAGTAAGTATTACGTATTACCCTTACATTTAAAGATTCGATTCTGGGAACAGCTCGGACTCGTTCTGAGCCTATGGCCAAAGCTGTCCTTGCTCGAGTTGAATTCGAATACGATTTAGTTGCTGCTGAAGCTAAGTATCATAGTGATTGCTTTGTTTTCTTCTTGAAACCGAACACTGGAGTGAAAATCGGTCGTCCTCAAGATGAAAGTACGAATCTGACAATGGAGGAAATATTCACGTACATTGAAAATATCGATGACTGTCAGTTCACTTTGAATGAACAATATTTGCCAAACTACAACTGTAGATTACAGGACGCTAAAGTTACGATTAAGAATGAAGTATAGTAACTCCCCCCTGCGCCGAAAAAACTTCTGAACAAAATTTTTTGCAACTGTAAAAAGGGATGTAGCGCTAAATGTGTTTGCAAAAAAGTTATACTGTTTTGTTCGGTAGCATGAACTAATTGTCAAAACCGGTCGTGCTCCAATGTTGAATCACCAACAAATGAGGATTCATTTGATTCTATCGCGGAGCCATGCGATGTGTCATTATTTGGGACAATTTACTTGCACCCAGGATGAACAAGAAGAAAAAGAAGAACTAGAAGATAAGGAAGAGGAAGAAGAACAAGGGAAGCAGAAGTATTAGAAAATTATGAACCAGTTTGATAAATTTCCCTTTTTTTAATTTATACCGCTTTATATAACTTTTATCATTTTTAACCCTTGCCAATATCAATTATTAAATAGCTTTAAATTAAACAGAATCATAACAGATCCGTGGAATAGGTCTGCTGGGGAAACCCACGTTAAAAAACGCGCTAAGTACACTACCTCAAAAGTGGTGTGGAAACGTGTGCGCATATTATGACGATTACCACTTTTTGAATCGTTATATCTCAAAAACGGTGGCTCTCAGGAAAAAAGTAATAAGGCATTTTTTACAGATAATTAATCTAATCTACATTTTTTGCTAGAACTAATTTTACGATAAAACTTAGCGTTTCGCTGAAAATCGCTAAAAACCATATTCGGTGACCTTTGACCCCGCGTAAAATTTTTAGCACGGGTCGGATTTATGAGGACTTTTTAGATTTCATTTATGATGGTATTTTGAACAATCCTGCCAATTTTCAGCTTGATGGTAATTTTTGTAGCCTCGGATGCGTAAGTTGACCGGAGTATTGGTGATCAGAGAGCCTTAATATGTAAATTTGTCCACCACTTCAAAGATAGTGTTATCAACCGTGAATTAGTGACATGTTTCTGGCTCTAGTGTTGGGTGTTGATGTCATCATCTTAGTTTTCTCCTTATTTAATTGCAGGCCCATATTTTTTTGAGGTATTTGAGAAGGTGGTATACATTTCCCCTAGCTTACGTGTTGTGCGGGCAACTAGGTCTACATCGTCTGCATAATATGCCAAAATTTGGTATGATTTATTAAAATTCTTATCAATTACTTACCCATATTTTCATTGTGTCTCAATAGTTTTATGATGCTGCATTTTGTGCACTGTTGTATAGCAAAAGCCAAATCAGAAGCGAATACAAATAGACTTAATACTAGAAAGGATGATATTAGTCAAACATAGAACAAAAATAAGATCTTGACAAAAATCAATCGAGTTAATGGAACTAGTAACAGTTAACAGCAAGTGTTACCAAAATAGCAAACGAAAAAGAACTTAAATAAAGAAAAATAAAGCAGTTGGACCAGATGATATTCCTGAGGAAGTGTGCACAGCTTTAGGAGAGATAGGAACAAGTTAGCTAACAGATTTGTTCCATAGAATTTTGGTGTGAGAAATGCCACACGAATGAAGAAGGTAGATATACAACAATTCACAAACCTACTTAGTCACACCATGAAAATATGGAAGAGAGGAATTAGTACAACCGATTCGTGTAGAAACAGACATAAGAAAGTTGATGGAAAAGAAAAATACAGGAATAAAGTAATAAACGCTCATCTGGTAGGTATTCATTGATCTTCAGAAAGCATAGAGTTGCTTGAGAGATTCTGTGGTGGGCACTCGATAAGAAAGGGGTCCATGGTGAATATGTAAAGATTGTGAGGGATATGTATGAGGTAGTAACACCTATGACAGGTGTAGTGTGAGAGACTTGATAGTTTTCATGGAACAGTAGGATTGTATCACAGCTCGGTGCTTACTCCTTATTTATTGTTATTATTGTTGGATCAAAAACGTAATAGTTAGTCTAAGTAGAACTGTAGACTATACTATCTCCGGAGATTGTGGCGTCGTTTTCATGTCTCAATACACCCTCATAAATGTTTTCCAGTTCTGTTTTAAATATCTCTTCTTTGTATATATTAAAAATTAAGTGCAATAAGGCCCACCCTTGTCTGATACCTCTATTTGACTGGTCATAACACAGGTTACTGATTATTGTAAGATCTCTGTCATCGGTTATAGTATTCATTAATATAGATATTGCTTAGGGTTTACTTTGTTAAATACTTTCTGATAGTTGACAAAAAAAAGTATTTCTCATAGTTGTATCACAACTAGAACAGAACTTGTGTAGCTAAAGTACTTCCGTTGTGACATTAGTTTCCCTATAATACCAAACGGTGTAGGCAGATGTACTAGAGATGATAATGAAAACAAAATTGTACTTATTTATTAAAATCTTATATTTAAACTTAGGTACAAAATTACATGAAAATTTTCTTCATTAGCAAATACATATGCTGGTCCACTTCGAAACTGTGTAAGTTATTGGCATCACCCTGTAGCCGCATCAACAACCCTCCAAACGACACGTACGCAGCCCTGAAAATAAAAAATCTGTATAAGTATAATGTAGATAAATATTTAAGTTATTTTAAAAGTTAATTGGACTACGAGCAGTCATAAGTGTTTAACAAAAATAAAGACTAGGACATAGTGTACTGTTATGATTCCCAAAAGCACGCAGGTCGGCCCTGATTCTCTAGAGCCTTCTAACTAGAGAATCGAATCGAAGCAGCCGAGAACGGGTTTTGACCCCTTCTGCATCGAGAAAAGAGGCGAGGCTGGTTCGGCGTCATCTTGTCTGATGTATCCAATTCGATTTATTCTATGTGTTCCAGGCCCGGTCTAGATATTTTAGAGCAATTCTGATATAAAGTGCGCGTGTTATAATGTCGAAAATAAATTGTACATAATATTTTTAGATATAAATTATAAATATGTTTTAGTATAAATAAGTGAATGTTATACATTAAAATGAAGACTAATAAATTAAGTGTTTAAATTAAAATAAAGTTAATAATAAATTTACTAAAATTATTTCAGTACATTAAATTCGATGTAGACATTCTTCTTTCTTTCATTTTTCTTCTTCTTCTTGACATGAACATCGCAGAGATTGGACAATGTTGCTTCAACGATATTCACGAAGGAAGTATGGATAGTGGTCGTGGTTCAAGTATCACAACCAGCTAACCACACTGCCACCGTGTACATCGTTAATTCCTCGACCATACAGGCTTGGCAGCACAGAGGTTCATTTATGACTGTAAATGACACATGTACATTTTATTACATATTATTAACATATTTAGCTACATATCTATAAAAGTGTTTGTAGTTAGCTCCAACTCTTACATAATACTATTTATTGCTTTATTTAGGAAATATATGTATAAAGTTAGGTCCCCTAATATTTTGGAGTTAGTTTCACAGTTCTAACTCTAACAGTGACTTTTTACAATTGAATTTATAAATAAAAATTTTTTAAATAAAGTACACTGTAATCTTTTTAGCTCTATACGTTAGATATTTAAAACTTTACCAGTCAATAAATCGCACATCCCGTTCAAAAGTGTATTAACTCAAAAAATGGCCCGGTAAAACAGTATCATTCGAACTTATGACAAGAAGGTGGGTTAGTTTGCGGTGAAAAACGTATTAAGAAAAGTATTAATTGAAAAAGCGACCATATAACACCGAGGTGTTTGGGTTTCTTTTGGGAAAAGTGTGGTAAATCAAATTTTTTGAGAAAAACTGTATTATTTTGTAGTTGTAACGTGTAATATTGATACAAAAATCAAATGTATAGAACTAACAAAATAAAAAATATATTAGGAAATATCAAAGCAGTTTTCGCTCTCCTGTAAAATTTTAATATTTTGAGTTGATACAATTTAGAACGGCATGTGTGAAATTTCAAAATATATAGAATAAAGGTATGTATCTACATAAAACCTATAATTTTTCACATTACATACAATATTTGTAAATTTATTCCTATTAGTTATACAACCAACAATACATTGTATCCATACGTATTCAACCGTATTTAACATAACATATTTAGCATTATGAAATGATATGAATAAGACAAAGTCTGCTCTAAAAGTATGATCCAAATTTGAAGCACGTTTATCGATAGGAACTCACATTATGGCTGATATTCCAGCACATCAATAATAATGTATTAGACTTCCGATTGAAGATCATCTCCCGTTTGGCTGTCAGCGAACCAGAGATTCCTTGTGTTTCGAGAATTCTATCCCAGACTCGTTATGTGCCAAATTCACTCTAAGATTACTCACTACAGAACAGAAAACTCATAGTGCTTCATCTAGATAACGAGCCAGTTACCCTACAGTCCCGATTTAACATTCTGTGACTTTTTCCTGTTCCCAAAACTAAAAATGTTACATTTGGTATTGCATAGTTTTTCAGCTCATACTAATATAATTGTTCAAATTTGGCAAGCACTTAATTAAATAACACGAAGCGTGAAAAATTTAGATTGAAATTTCTCGCAAATACGACATGGTACATAATGGACGAATGAATTCAATATCGACACATACCATCTTTTCGTAGATTTTAAATCGGCCTATGATAGTGTCCTAAGAAATAAATTGCATGAAGCCATGGATGAGTTCCACATCCCTGATAAACTGATAAGATTGGTTCAGGATACAATGCGTAAAGTCGTTTGCAAAGTCGAAATGCAGGGGGAACAATCACAGGCGTTTGAAACGAATGTTGGGCTGCGACAGGGAGATGCGCTGGCGTGTCTCCTCTTCAACACAGCTCTAAAAAACGCGGTCAGAGATGCCCGAATAGACAACAGAGGAAATATTTTTAATAAATCATCCCAAATTTTGGCATATGCTGATGACGTGGACCTAGTTGCCCGCACAACACGCAAACTAGAAGAAATGTATACCACCTTCTCAAATGCCTCAAAAAATATGGGCCTGAAAGTAAACGAGGAGAAAACTAAGATGATGGCATCAACACCCAACAATAGAGCCAGAAACATCGGTCACCAATTCTCTGTTGATAACTCTACCTTTGAAGTGGTGGACAAATTCACATACTTAGGCTCCCTGATCACCAAGGAGAACGTCATGACGGAAGAAATTAAGCGAACGATAATCCTAGCGAACAAATGCTATTTTGGACTGAGTAGACATATGAGAAGCAGAAACTTAAGCCAAAAAACAAAAATAACCATATACCCTTATACAACCAGTGTTGACATATGGATCGGAGACATGGACCATCTCCAAGGCAGATGAAAACCTTCTGCTTATATTTGAACGAAGGATCCTGAGAGGCATATTCGGTGGCATCTGTGAAAATGGTATTTGGAGGAGGAGGTACAACTACGAGGTATTCCACAGATATAAACATATACTTGGTGGTAAAGACGTAGTATCTCTTATAAGAATAGGAAGACTAAGATGGGCAGGACATCTAGCAAAATCACAGCATAACAACCTTCCTAGAAGAATCCTTATGTCACAACCTGTGGGAAGTAGAAATAGGGGTAGGCCAAAACTTAGATGGAAAGATGGTGTAGATGAGGATGGGAGAAAATTAGGCGCAGCAAACTGGCAACGGTTGGCAATAGATAGGACTGACTGGCGTAATAGACTTGGGAGGGTCGAGGCTCTTTCATAGGGCTGTAGCACCATTGATGATGATGACATAATGAACGATCTTGAAATATTGTATTTAAAGCTTCGTAATCCCTAAGGATTTTTTATTAACCCTACTTTTATTATAATCTATCTACACAATATTAACCTCTAGTAAAATGACAATAAAGGTGCACTAGAAATAAACAAACCAAGACACGTTGAATAATACGAGGAGCACTAACGAATCATGATTTACAATGTATAAACTTTGGAAATCATGATTTGGGATTTACAATGTATATACATTGTAAATTATGATTCGGGAGTGCTCCTAGTAGCATTTAACATGTCTTGGTTTGTTTATTTCCACTGCATCTTGATTGTAAATTTAGTATAGTCTTCAATATTGACTATATTTGACATATATTTATCATTTATATGCCAGGTGGTTGCTAAAGACAGCCGTGCAAGGAAGTGGGTATGATGCCAAAAATAGTACCTATGTATAAAGAAAGACCTCCAGGGGTCCAGAAACCCAAATGCCCGAAGAGGATACGGTCCCATAAAGTATGCGGTGCAGAAGCAGAACCTTGACAGAAGAAGAAAAGAAGACTGAAATATTTTAATAAATACCTGTTGCAATGTATTATAAATGCAATGTAATTTTAGTAAATTGGATTGTTCTTGTTTTGTTTTCTTGACTTTTTATAAGCTTTGTCAATAAAATCATACAATTTTTCATGACAATAAAGCATATTTCTATTCCATTCTATTCTATTCTATAAGTAGGTACCTATACTTATTATTGGGGCAATCAATGTTTTTATTTTTGTTTTTATTTTATTTTCTATTTTATCGCCTCGTATATTCGCTGGGCTCGTTTTCGTTATTATTTGACAGGCGCAAAAAGATATGATAAAAATTCCTAGCATAGGAGAGATCTAATATCTGGGCAAAAATTTGTCAATATAGCTAGAATATTTGAAGGACGAAATATATTCGAAACGGCGTGTGACATCTAAAGGTTGACCGACGAATTCCTATATAAATTGTTTTTTTTTCTGGAATAGGGCCGATCCATACTTAACGAAAATTTAATTAATCTCATACAATTTATTAATTGGTTAATATTAAAATTAATTTCTGTTTTTACATGTTATTGGTAAAATGGTAAATAAATAAATATGTTTATTATTCCAACATTTAGAATATGTTTGATAATTTAATTGTTAATAATTATGACAGCAAACAAAACTTTCAATTAGCCAAACAATAAAAACATCTCCGTAAAAAATATTGTTTTATTTTGTTTTTAAAAATATTTATTTTGCCCAGCCGAACAATTCTAGACAACTTATGGTAGGGGAGCAAAGTATGCTAAATTTGCAGTCACTGGAGCGTTATGGGGACCTACTGGGTTGTGATTATTAGGTCCTAAAACCAAAAAAAGTTAAACAAAATTTTCCACTTTAGTGGGGACTTTCCATTTTTTAATTTGATTTTCCATTTCCAACAATCGTTTTTTCTGATTATAGCGCCATCTATCCATAATTCGAAAAAATGTCTCGAATAAAAGTTGCTTATTTTTACGTAAAGAATCCAAATCTGCAATAAAAATTTGGGGGTCTCATTTAAGATTTTAAAGTAACCCCACACCCCACCTCCGTGGGGGGTCGTGCTTGGTACCATTCGATAGATTTTTCATAAACATTTTGAAAGTGTATTTTGCAGTTTTTCCATCTGATGTTCATTTTGCGAAATATCGCGGGGTTTGCATTTAAAATTTTAAATTTACCCCCCACCCCTCTCCGTGGGGGGTCATGTTTAGTACCATTCGATAAATTTTTGAAAAATATTTTCGCGAAATATTCGCTTTTTTTTGTGAAACTTTTTGACTCACCATTTCCTTACGCCCTGCTCAAATCGTCAGATTTTTGAAATATACACTCTTTTGCATGTACTTAACTTACCTTATCTTAATCCGACAATTTCGAGTATTTTAAGGATAGATTTTTTTTTCGGGCCCCCCTTAACGAACTTCCCTGGGTGTAAGAGCCAATATATGGTAGAGGTACATCTGCAGGGTACCAGGTTTCTCCCCATATGCTAATCTGACGCGCTCAAGTAACTGCAAAAATCCCCGCTTGGGCTCCCCTACCATTATTGAACTGGAGTGGGATTAACGTAAAAGGAAGCTTTGTATAAAGTGACTACACATACAGATTATGCTTTCATTTATTTATTAAGCATTACAATCCCTATGGATTATAGCTAACGCCATGGCGTTTGAAATCCTATTCTTGGTTGAGATGGATTACTCCTCTATGTCCTATGTCATATAACTTGCTGTGGTGTCTTTACTGCTGTCGTGACTCCTCCATTTCTTCACGTCCTTGCACTGAACTTTCCAGTTTTTAACATTAATTGCTGTTATATCTTCTACATTTACATCATCTAGCCATCTTCTTCTAGGCTTTTCTCTACACCTGGGTCCTAGTGGTGTCCAGTTACTTATTTCAACATATTATCTGAGTATGGGCGTCTCTGTATATGTCCTATTCATTTCGAAAAGCAAAGAGATTTTGTGTATTTGACTATATTTTCTCCCTTTAATTTTTCTTCAATTTCGGCATTTGTTTTCACGTTTCTTTCTCCCTCTATTGTTACATTGGGCCCAGTATCGTTCTCATTATATTTCTTTCAAATTTCAGAACACTATCTGCCTCTTTCTTGTTAGTCGTCGTTGTTTCCATCCCATATTATGTAACAATAGGTCTTATTAAAGTGCTATATAGGTTCATCTCTGTTCTCTTAGTCGTGCTTCTCAGCAGATTTCTATTCATTCAATATCTATGTTTTTGTGCCTTTTAGAATTCTTTACTCTGTTCTCTCTTTCCGGTTTTCCCTATTGTTACTCCAAGGTAACAAAAGATGGAGACCGTTTCAAAATGGTTCTGTGTTATTAGATATTTCTGAATTGCTGTGTCGTCCTTCCCTAATTCATGTATTTTGTTTTGCGCTGGTTTATATCTAGTCCAATTCTTTTTGCTTCCTTACCTAATTTTTTAACTGCTAAACTGCTTTTATAAAAGTATCCTCTTCATTTTTGCTATGATAACTAGATGATCTGCATATGCAATTACTTAAAGTTGATCTGTAATAATGTTTTTGTATGCGAAGTTTGTTCTCCTTACTATTGCTTCCAATACCCGGTTAAACAGTGTCGGGAAGATAGTCACCTTGTTTCACGCCTTTTTTAGTTTGATCACATAGAGAAACGGAAAAAATTATATGTAGTAGCATTACAAATTTAGCGAGAGATACTAAAAGAGATAATAACTTTATGGTGCTACTTAATATACAGAGATCAAAATCATATTTCCCCCTAGTCTCCCCTCCACATTCTGCATCAAAGCCCCCAATGAAGCGTTTGATGAATGAATTTAGCACTTTTTAAAAATAAGATCTCTCATTTATTTGAGAAGTAGCTACTAGGAGTGACTTACTTATATGCTTCTGCCTATAAAAAATCTTTTAAATTTTTGGGAAGGTATTTTAGGCAACTAATATTGCTATGAGTTGCTTTTTCTACCAATGTATGCTTCTAGTCATGACTTACGGCGCCGAAACACTATCGTTAACCCAGGCCACAGCAACCAAAATTACAGTGTGGAGACCAAGAGAAGACAAAAGAAGTAGAGGTAGACCACCTACACGATGGACAGACGACGTCAAAAGGGTTGCTGGGAATTGGTTGCAGGAAAACCGACAGAACTGGAAGAAATTCTTCTTCTTTAAGAGCCATCTCGGCACGAAGCTTGGCAATCATCATGGCTATTTTGACCTTCGAGGCAGCTGCTCTGAACAGTTGCCTTGAGCTGCAGCCAAACCATTCTCTCAGGTTCTTCAACCAGGAAACGCGTCTCCTTTCTACGCTTCTCCTACCCTCTATTTTTCGTTGAAGTATTAGTCTCAAGATGTTATATATTTCACCTCTCATCACATGTTCGAAATATTGCAATTTCCTTTCTTTTATTGTGTTTTCAATTGTCCTCTCTCTGCCTATTCTCCTTAACACTTCTAAATTCGTGACTCTATCTACCCATGAAATCCTTAATACTCTTCTAAATGTCCACATTTCAAACGCGTCGATTTATTGCATTTCGGTTTAATGTCCATGATTCAGCTCCATAATAAAGCACCCTGTGTGCACACTAGAAAAAATTAGGGGAGGCATATGTTTAACTTTGGATGCAGAAGGCTGGACGATGATGATGAAAGAATGCCCATGAACGATCACATAAATCACTTATTTTGTATTTTCTGTCTTTTTCTATAAATAACAAACGTTTGTTATAGAAAAAGACAACTAAGTGATTGATGTGATCGTTTATGGGTATTCTTTCATTTTTCCGACTGTATGTCGTTTTAAATAGGTTTCTCTCATTCCCTACCGTTGTAAGTACAGTACTTTGTGGGTCTTAACAGGGCCGTAACTACGATGTTGGGGGGCCCCGGGGCAAACGTGATCTGGGGGCCCCTACCGTCGGGTCTGGTGTTTATCCCCCAGCGGAATGGGGGGTGGTCCAGAAAAATGCTTGATATTTAACCCCTTAAAAACTCATTTTAATGCATTTCATGACTGCAGTATACCTACATATATCTTCTACCTACAAGTTTCTTGTACCTACATATCGTCGCCTCAAAGCAACAGTAGGATATGTACATATCCTACTGTTGCACTAGTGCACCGATCAACCAGTTAAGTCATATGGGACTGATGCGATGTGTATGGTATATACGCCTATACGGTGCACTAGTGCAACAGTAGGATATGTACATATCCTACTGTTGCTTTGAGGCGACGATATTGATATTTTAGTTGACCAACACAAGAAATTTTGAAATCACCTTATTTTAAGTTAAATAATTTTGCAAGTATGTACCATCTTATCTGTTTTATGCAAGTACATTGTTCGACTACAATGTGGTTCCTTTATGTACCAATATGTGGCCTGGGGTAAATTGGTTAAGACAATATAGATGGGACGGGGAGCCCATATTCCGGTTGCATTTTAGTTTTTATTTCGCCAAAATGACTAATTTTCTCAATAACAATTTATATCTTTACGAAATGTCTCGGGGGCCCCAGCTTAGCCCGGGCCTCCTCTTCCAATGGCATTTTAGGTTTTATTACGCCAAAATAACTAATTTCCTAGGTAATAATTTAAATTTTTATGTTATGGTCTCGGGGCCCCCGCTTAGCCCCCTCAACTTTATGTTGAGGTCTAGGGTGCATCTGTAAGGTCTTTTTAAAATTGTGTAATTGAAACTATTTCGTCGGGATCGGCTTTTAAAGTATGTACATATTTTTATTTTCCTCGTTAAAGTCTATGCACGGCCAACCAAACGAACCGGGGGCCTCCGGCCAATGGTAGTTACGGCCCCTGGGTCTTGGCTCGTTCTATGATTTTCCATCATTCTGATCTGTTCCTTGCTATGTTTTTATAGTCAGTAATTTTTAAAGTTTTCAGATCTTGTTCACAGAGAAAGTAACGGAGGGGGTATTTGCGGATGATATCTTGTTAGTGGATGAGAGCAAATAAATGTTGCAAGAGAACTTGGTGGGTTAGAGAAGGACCATTTAAGATGGAGTATATGTAGTTGGGAGGAACAAACAGGAATGGTCGAAGGATCGAATTGCTTGGGAAAAAACTAGGACGAGTAGGAGAATTTAAATACGTCGCGTCGGTATGTATTATTTTTTTCTTTCTATTATATTACGACCTTCTGGCTCCGAAACATCAGAGATTGCACCCACGCAACAGGGAATGACTTAATTCATCAAGCCCAAAACAGAAAGAAATTTACCACATTGCTTTTGCCTATTGACTATTAGAGGACAGGAGGAGGGACGACCTTCTTCATAAAGTCAGTGTCCTGAAGTTGTTTTTACCTTTTTGTGTGTGTACCCGGATTTCCTTTAGCAGATCTGTATATTAATCTACTTTATAGTTGTTTCTGTAAACTAGCGGAGTCTTCTCAGGGGTTCTAGGCCTCTTTCACAGAATTTATTTATATTTATTTATATGTATGAACTGTTATGTCAAAACACCAAAAAAGCGATATATGCGTCAAAAAATTTCTCCTCTAGCGTTATTATGTACGTAACGAAATATTCCAGATTCCCCGTGAGACACTGCTGTATACCTCATCTTGAGTTAAGTATTTGTTTAGCAAATAATATACTACAGGTATTGAAGGCACCTCATCTTGAGTTAAGTATTTGTTTAGCAAATAATATACTACAGGTATTGAAGGCTACAACAACTTTGTTGCTAATTATAGAAAAACACACTGGTTCCTGCATGTATAATTATACAGAAAAAAATGGTGTCTTTAACCTGGTACCCCACAATTAAAGGAATTATGGCAAAAGTATGTCCATTCGACCGGTCTAAAATATAATGCGTATTTCTGTCTGTTTTTTTTTAGATTTAATAACAGTATCGAATTTGGATATTCAATACGGGTTTGGCTCTGATAAAAAAATCTATAGTAGGTTGTGGATTATAAATGCCGGAGATAATTATTAATTGTTACAGCTTGATAATTTTTAATTATTCATGAGAAATTCGATAGGTAGGCGATGACGTCAATATGTACAAGGTGATAACTCATACAGAATTTGTGTGTATGGGGTTTTTCTATAGCAGAATTAAAGATATGTTTGATTTCATTGGTAGAATATATTTTTGCTATTTCACATTTAAATGAATACAAATGGGAGAGAGAGAGATCAGCCACAGAACATGGCGCCCAACTTACGGGGAGAGAACCTCAAATTCAAATTGGAAGTTTGTCCCTATTGATTTTTAGTCTCTGCTTTAATATTCTTTAAATTCTTCCAAGTAAGACTATATCATTGATATAACTTTCAACAAAGGTTGAATGATTCGTTGATTCTGTATCCTTTAATTTCCAATCAAACACTAATGAAAATAGATAAGGGTTTAGCACTAAACCTGCTTGCCATTCTACTAAATCTGGAAGGAATTTACCTTGCTAAATTTGATCAATAGTTGGTGAAAGAGTGATTTGGGTATTTCTGGATACGCAAAATAATGTGGAAAACATTCTGCCGTATGCAAGGGATTAGATTTTCGAGGCCTATTAAATCCAATATCCTCATTTGACCCAAATTACTTTTCCTTGGATCATTCTTTTGAGATCTGTAAGTCATATATTATGTACTTTTGTTATCATTGAGATCGAAGGTGCATTGTCTTCATGAAATTGGCAATATTTTTTGGCGCGATTTCCTGCAAATGCATCTATAATGTTACATATTATAAGAGGAGGATACAACTCCTCTTTATTGCGCTCAAACTATTGAAAACAACGTCCTAAATGCTCCATGAGTTTTTGACTTTGAGCAAACACTACAATGACGCGGTGCTTTGAGCACTACTTTTTCCTAGTAGTAGTGCTCAATACTTTTTCCTAAGTAACTTTCATGTAAAATTATGAATACACACTCTTCCGCCCTTCTCAAGTCTTGCGCAGTTGCAATTTATCGTGTTTTCGGAATAACTGTCAAATTTGGACAACTGCAAATTTCTCATAATTTGTTTCTATACAACACGTTTGAAGCTAATGTTCAAACATAGTCCAAATAACACTTAACAAGCCATTTCTTTGCCTGAACAGCATTTTTCTCGTCAGAAAGCAATGCTTTATTAACTCAAAAAACTTCTCGACTTTTCCATTGCTTTGAAAATTGTAAAATTGGCATCACTTCAATCTCTGTGACTTATAAATTAATGGTACGACTTGGTACAAATTTTGACAGATGACGTTTGAAGTTATACTTTATAAATCATGGTTTTTTTTTATTGTATATGGTAGCGACATCTGTGTATCAGATATGTGTCTTTCTAGTTGATAGGGCCTTTTTTCGAAAGCGGTTTGTTGTTTTAAGTGGTCATACTGCAGCTCACTGACTTATTGTTCGTGTAATCTTCTGGCTATGGTGCTAATGTAACGACTACTTCCGTGGCTGAAACGACCGCTTTAAGTGCCTTTCAAAGCACGGGGGCAGATAAGATAATTTAGAAATTTAAAAATTTCTGATGTGTGTTCCGAGGATCGAACCTGCTCCATCCGGCTTCGTAAGCCAGTACCATAGCCATTGAGCTACGGCCGCCACTTTTTTGCAGCCTTAGAATATTATGTAACAATAAAGTATGAAATAATTACACGTGCAGCAGACAGTTATGCCATAAACAGTTAATATATACTATTTGCACATATAACCTACACAAAAGGGAAATAAAACAAATATTAAATTATGTACATCTATTATAAAGAAAATACACGGTTTTCCTATAATTTAATGAACAGGAAGGTTCATTAGACAGTATTTTATATTTCGAAACATTAAGTAGGTAAAAATAAGGCTTTTAAAAATCATAAAATACGTAAATATCATAATGTGAAAAAATAATTTTACAATTTCATTTGCCAAATGATTAAGAATTTATTAAAACAACTAAATTTTAAGATAAATTATTTTACTAATCTAAAACAGGTAATAACAAAGATAATAACAGTTTTTCCACCTTAGCACATATAGACAGACGGATATAAAATAATATGTATTTCATAATATCTTCTTTAAACAAATGTTATTTTTTTCTATATCATTACGGATTATTTCATAGTTGGTCTATAGAAATAATCTATACAAAACAAGTCAAGAATCTTGGTACACGGTTAAAAAAATTGCACTAACGGTGTAGTTGAGTGTGAGTCGAGTCCAAATAATAATACAAGAGGAAGTGTCTGTTACAATGAAGTAAATAATTCCAATGTAATAGGTATATTTGTTTAGAAACATTAAAATAATGAAAACATTACATTAATCCAAACGGATTACAATTTCTCAAAACATTTTCGGTCCTTGATCAGACCATCATCAGTGAAGCCTTGAGTACTTCCAAAAAAGCCCTTCACAAAGCGGTATAGGATTGTTTACATTACATTTTAAAAGTAGAAAAAATTAAAATCAAAACTACACAATGTCGATGTTTTAGAATTAAATAAAAAGGAACGTGACCCTTACTCGAAACCCTATCAACAAGTGGGTTTGACATAAGTCACCAGCCAACTTAGCTGGTGGTCCACTAAGTTGACAGGTGACCTTGTAGGTTAAGGTGAAGCAAATAATTACTTCTGTATATTTTAACAATTTACAAGCTAGACACAAGAAAAGAAGGCAAAAGAGATAGGGCTCGACTTAAGGCTAAGTTTTCACTCTAATGGCATATAAAGCAACATAATGCTATTCTACGAGGGTCGTTTTTTTTTCAACCTCCGTTTGTCCATAAAAAATTCCCGTGAAACGTTTCGCCATTGCGGTGCGCAGTGGGCGACAGCGCATCTCCCCCGCTACACTCTACATTAATCCCGACTTCCAGGCATCAGTCTGTACTGTGCTACACACGAAACAACATGGCCGCGACAATTAGTTCTCCCGCCAAGTGTGAATTACGCGCTGTCATTCGCTTTCATTTGGCACACAACACACACACTTGACACATCAAGGATGTGTCAAATGAAACTTGTGGAAATTCCATTGCCAACGATGTTAAAGTGAAGCGACGGTTGTTTCTCACCGCTTCATCAACACGTTGAACAAGCTCATCTGTAACTACAGAATTGTGAGCTTGACCCCCTTCGTCATGCACATAATTTCGTCCTTCTTTGAATTTTCGGCACCATTCACGCACAACTCCATCACTCATAAACCCTTCTCCGTACACTTGACACATCCTTCGATGAATTGCAGCTACACTATTGCCTTCTGCCTGCAAAAAGCGAATGACAGCGCGTAATTCACACTTGGCGGGAGAACTAATTGTCGCGGCCATGTTGTTTCGTGTGTAGCACAGTACAGACTGATGCCTGGAAGTCGGGATTAATGTAGAGTGTAGCGGGGGAGATGCGCTGTCGCCCACTGCGCACCGCAATGGCGAAACGCTTCACGGGAATTTTTTATGGACAAACGGAGGTTGAAAAAAAAACGACCCTCGTACATCCCACCAGAATGAAAACAATGGCAACCTTCTCTGGTTACACCTCCGAGGCTTCTACAATTTGCAAGCCATACGGATGCTGAGACTAAGGAAGATGGGGGAATTCTACAATTTACAATTCACGTCCCATCTACTCAGCGCGGTAAAATTCCAACGAGAATGGTGGTTAAATGGAATAGTTTGAGCAAAAAGAATGCAGTGAAAACTGTGTTATTATTATGCTTAAAATATATGTGATATCTATTTTAGGAGGGAAAATATTCGTAATGGTTAAGGATTCAACATTTCTTGAGAGATAACAGTTCCTGTATGAAAATATCAAAAACAGTTTCCCAGACGCTAAGTTAAGGAAAAAGCCCTCTTAATAGAGTTCGATAAAATAAATCTTTTGACTGTTATTTGTTATAATCTTAACTATTGGTAAAATGGTAAAAGTAATTTAATATTATAATATCAAGGATTAAGGAATAGTAAGATTACATATAAGAAGTCAATAAGAAAATTATAAAAATGATTGCATATCAAATGTATAATAGACTCTTTCTATAAAATTGTTGAAAGTTACATATTTTCTTCAATACTTATTTTAAAAAAATAATATGCATATCTGTACTATACAAAAACGTACAGGCTTTTAAACTTTTGTTAACAAAATGCTCGCCTCAATGCAAGAACTAGGTATCTCCAATATTTTTTCAGTTTTCAGCTAAGCTAAGGAATATGAGGTGTTTTCGACCTACGCATTAGTGTAGTAATACTATTCATTAACTACATATATTATGTTCAGTTATGTTCTGACTAAAGTTTTCGGTTAGATCTAGCATTTCTTTTAATTAGAAAGTGCTAAATCTGCTCCTTTCTGCTAGATTTGTTGATTGAACATGCCATACACTCTCATACGCAGACATACTCATGCTCATTCACATTCACACGTACACCATGCTCAATCAATAAATCAGAAGACAGCGGAACCACCACTGACTCATCTAACGGTGAGATATGTGAAAAGATTACGGTCAAGTCTTGGCTAAGCGATGCTCTCAGGGATGGCCAAGTCTGGACGCTTATAGCCTTGGTACGGTATAGACACATTGCCCTGCCTGACAGCAATTCATCCCAACTCGTATGAATAAAATGGAATATAAGATAGAGATAGAAGAGAAGATGACACAGAAATGATGTACTCTTATGAGTAAACAATAAGTCTATGCCTAAAAGAACAGAGTAGACAGGCGACCTCAGTGGAGAGATTCTGTATCTGTCCCAAATAGAACAAGAGCCCAAATCAGGTCCTCTACAGATGAACCTTCAGCATAGCAAGGCAGATTCTGTAAAACTTACTGAAAATATTCAAGGTCGCCTTGATATAATGAGCCTTGGGTATAAAAAGGCTAAATAAGGATCATCGAAGTAAAGCTACTGCCGTCCTCAAATAACACGCGGTATGTGCAGCCAACTTTAAACCGAGAAATCGGCTCTCAAAGTTTTTTCTCAGGACTCTATATGTTTTGACAACTTTTTAACTTAAAACATGTTCTAATGATAGTTGAACATTATTTAAAAATATATGTATTCTTTAAAAAATCATGTTTTTATCAAAGCTGTAAATAAAAAGTCATATACCGCGTTTTAATTGAGCAATTGAGCAGCGGACATATTACTGGACCTGAAATAGTGCCGTATCTGCATTTTATTTACAAATAGGATTTTTTACAAGGAAGAATAGTTACCGAAAAAGAAAAATAAATAGCTTATAATTGTTTATTACATACGCAAAATACCTACATGTCATAAATGTTCAAAATATAAATAATCGTAATGTTTAAAAAATGGAAAAATAATTAAGTTAAAACGCGGTAAATGCGCTGTGTTCAATTAAAACGCGGCAAGTACATGATACTCGCCTGAACATACTGCTTTTTAGTTGAGTACTCTGTAGATACCGCATTTTAATTAAGCAACTATTGAAATTTAGCACATACGGCATATTCCAATTTGTTTATTTTGGTAGTAAATAAAATGATGCGGCTTTCAGACATTGCAGAAGCATAAAATAAGGTCACAAGGAAACCACATATATAACAAAAACTCGATTTTCAATTTTTTTGCAGATATCGCGTTTTAATTGAGGACGGCAGAGCACGACAGTGGATTGAAGCCGGGAAACCTGCTCTAAATCGACCAAGAGTCGATCAATGGGTCGAAAAAGTCACATGGCCACTATATTTTTGGATTGCAAAGGCATAATTTTAATTGACTGTCTTGAAAATAATAAAACTGTCAATAGCCACTATTATGGTGCATTATTAGACAAACTAAAGCAGGAACCCAATGAGAAACTACCAAATATGCAGAAGAAAAAGTGTGGTTTCTTCGATACAATACACCGACTCACAAGGGTGTTATTACAGTGACAAAAATTCATGAGTTAAGCTTCTAAATTGCTTTCTCGTTCAACTAATTCTCCTGATTTGGTCCTCCCCTACCTATTATGTGTTAGGGAGGTTACTTGTGGTCAGACCATCTAGTACCTCCTAATACATTCTTGCCTCCTTCAAGCATATTGTAACAAAATAATGAATCACCGACCGCAAGTAGCAGCTCCAAACGGTTCCATCTCGAGAACATTCTGGCGAAAGCACGATATACGTGGAATCGGTGGAGAAAGATGTGCGGTATGTGGAAGGTCACAACAAAAATTCATGAGTTAAGCTTCTAAATTGCTTTCTCGTTCAACTAATTCTCCTGATTTGGTCCTCCCCTACCTATTATGTGTTAGGGAGGTTACTTATCAGACCATCTAGTACCTCCTAATACATTCTTGCCTCCTTCAAGCATATTGTAACAAAATAATGAATCACCGACCGCAAGTAGCAGCTCCAAACGGTTCCATCTCGAGAACATTCTGGCGAAAGCACGATATACGTGGAATCGGTGGAGAAAGATGTGCGGTATGTGGAAGGTCACAACAAAAATTCATGAGTTAAGCTTCTAAATTGCTTTCTCGTTCAACTAATTCTCCTGATTTGGTCCTCCCCTACCTATTATGTGTTAGGGAGGTTACTTATCAGACCATCTAGTACCTCCTAATACATTCTTGCCTCCTTCAAGCATATTGTAACAAAATAATGAATCACCGACCGCAAGTAGCAGCTCCAAACGGTTCCATCTCGAGAACATTCTGGCGAAAGCACGATATACGTGGAATCGGTGGAGAAAGATGTGCGGTATGTGGAAGGTCACACAATAGCTAGAGGTGGCTAAGTCTGGAATTATCGAGAATAACGTTATTTTGTATTTAAGCAAATTGCGGTATTAGAAGAGTTTAGTTTAAGCTAGAGATTGTAAAAGAAAACTTGTATAAATAAATTCGTATAAACGAACCGAGAGTATTATTTTAACCGTAATTACGCTACAATATTCTGGACTATGAAAGGATGCAATAAACTGTATGTAAACTGGACATGGGCGCTTAATATATTTCTTATTGTTCTTTGTACTATGTGAATCTATGTTTTTATAAACTATTCAAACTGAGTTAACTAGTTCTTGCATGAAGGTGGAACCATATCTGGACCTCTAAAAATAATAATAATAATCGTGCACACAACAAAGATGCTTGCACATGCCCGACTGTCGTACCAGATAGTGCATTTACAGACTTCAATCAGAACCTTTAACGGTGTAAACGCGCTTCTGGCACGACGTCAGCCACGAATACATAGTGCCCGTGACGTCGGCCGCATAGCCACTTAGAACCAAGGCGTGTTCGTAGCCACAACTAGACTTTTCCATAACCAAAGCTACACCTAAAAACTAGATAGGACCAGTTAGACTTTGCGCGATCAAAAAAATGGGTGCTATTAATGACGTAAACGATGATTACGTTGGTCAATTGTGCGTATGAGTTGCGAAACTTCGAATATTCGCGTAATTATCACTAAATAGTTCTTATAATTTCAAACTATATAATTTTATGTTGTTATTTCAATTTTAAATTACTTTTAAAATTTAAATTCACTTTACAATATAGTCCAGTCAATGAAAGTAAAATACAGCGTAACTGGATAATTTACTCTCTGCTTCAAAGTTAACCCTCTGCCGTAGGGACCTTTACCTTGGGGAGAGGGGTATGCCACTCCATCTCGGGGATAAACATTTTTTAAATAACACCGAAAATGAATATGTTAACCAACTTTAAGCAACTTTTATCCTATACATTTTTTTCTGAAAGTCCATACTTTTCGACTTATTCGCAAGTAAAAATGAAGTGAGAGAATGTTTGAACTTTTACAAACAAATTCTCTTTTGTTCAAATAAATCGAAAACTACATATTTTATAGAAAAGCAAAACTTACAATTTTGTACTCTACAAAATACATAACTTTTTCATAAAATATATACTTTTTGAGTAATTTGCAAAAAACCGTTTGAAAATTCTTTTTTATGAAAAAAATGACATTTTCACTTGCGAATAATAAGTCAAAAAGTATTGAGTTTCAGAAAAAAATGTATAACATAAAAGTTGCTTAGAATTGGTGAACTAATACTTATATTAATTCCTAGTGATATTTTTAATAAAACCATTTTTACCCCCGGAAAGGGTAAAAGCGCCCTACGGCACAGGGTTCGCATTTTCTTTCTAATTGGTTTCAGTTTACACTTTGTGTAACGAACATTTTTTTGGTTTCGTATCTAGTTCTGTAATTATATGAATTTTTGATTACTATTATTATTAGTCTTCAAACTATTACATCATGTATATATAAATATAAAAGCATGCTTAGTTTGTCGATGATCAAGTTATTATATCTAATTGCTTTGTTTACAGCTCCTGACTTTGTTTCCTAATAATTTGCCAGTAAATATACAGGATTTCTAATTTCCGTCATACTGTCATATACAGGATTTGTATTGGAGAGCCTGTTGTTATTTCGCTTGAAAATAATTTTATGTGAGTGATTAGAATTTGCTTTTACAATGTAGACCAGGGCGCATCTGGAAAAATATTAGTACATTTGGACGTTGAGAGGTGACTCTTATTTTTTTGCAGAAATTGCTTGAAAATAACTCATATAATAATATTTGAGTTATCCTCCCACTCAAAAAGGTCCGGAACATTGTTTAAATAATCAAAATGTCAAAAAATGAAGGAAATATTCGATTTTTTCTTCGTTTTTTGATTATAACTTTGAAAGTATTCATTTCTGAGAAAAGTTGTACTGACATCAAAGTTGCGCAATTAAATTTCCTACAATATAGAATTCGTTAAAAATTTTAAAAATTGTCACCCTTGTTGTAAAATACCAATAATTGCGAAAAAACGATAAAAAAACAAGTATTCGCATTTTACGTTTTTTAACCATTTATGCTACACTTAGGGCCTTCATATTTTACCAAGAAAAACTTTATGATATAAGAAAACAATACTGTAAATTTAATTAAGATCGGTTGAATAGATTTTGCAAAATAAACTTTGCAATCCAGCTTTCGCAAAAAAACTTAATTTTTTCAAAATCTTGCAGGACTAAATATAAAGCAGACAGCAAGTTTATTTTTTTTACAAATAGAAGAATACCGTACCTTTCATTTGCAATTTGCAAAATTAAAATCGGTTAACCACTACGGCGTCAGGAATTTTTTTAAATACACATTTTTTTTTGGTGCTACGCGCAGGACAGCGGATAGTTTGCTCTGATTGGGCATTCCAATGACCTTTGATAATGATTGACAAATTTTAATTTTTAGTACATTTCGATATAAATAAATAAATTTGTTTATTGCAAAATAAAAACACATACTATGTCCTTTGAAATAACACTTTTTTTGGCAAAAACTTTTTTTGTTCATATATTTTAAGTTAGAGAATAAAAGTTTATTATTTTTAAACATATGCAACTGTTTAAACAATATTTCACAAACAATAATCAAATTAGTTTGATTTTTGTGGAATTAAAATATTAAAATACAACAAAATATTAGTGTAAGAAAATAATATATTAGATAAAGATTGGAAGAAATTTTGGTGGAAATCAACTTGTGTGAATCAAACACCGCTGTCCTGCGCGTAGCACCAAAAATTAATGTTTATTTAAAAAAATTCCTGACGCAGTGGTAGTTAATGGATTTTAATTTTAAAAATTGCAAATGGTACGGTATTCTTCTATACGTAAAAAAAATTCAACTTGCTACCTGCTTTATTTTCAGTCCTGCAACATTTTGAAAACATGAATTTTTTTGCGAAAGCTGGATTGCAAAATTTATTTTGCAAAATTTATTGCACCGATATTAATGAAATTTAAAGTATTGTTTTACTATATTATATAGTTTTTCTGGGTAAAATGTGGAGGTCCTAAGTGTAGCATAAATGGTTGAAAAACGTAAAATGCAAATACTTGTTTTTTATATTTTTTTTCGCAATTATTGCTATTTTGCAACAAGGGTGACAATTTTTAAACTTTGTAACCAATCCTATATTGTAGGAAATTTAATTACGCAACTTTTATATCAGTACAACTTTTCTCAAAAGTGAATACTTTGAAAGTTATAATCAAAAAACGAAGAAAATAATCGAATTTTTCCTTAATTTTTGACATTTTGATTATTTAAACAATGTTCCGGACATTTTTGAGTAGGAGGATAACCCAATTATTATTATAGGAGTTAATTCCAAGCAATTTCTGCAAAAAAATTTGAGTCACCTCTCAACGTCCATGTCAAAACAGATGCGCCCTGCACTAATGGCCGGTGTGACATTTGTATTTTTGTTATTTTCAGGCACTGCTTCTTGTGATTGGCCCTGTATGTGTATAGGTAGGCGGGGTCCTACTCGTCTCGATTTTTTTTTCAATTTCTATTGCTTCTCCGATTTCACGTTTTCTTTTAATTTCAATATTAGGCTCAGGTTTACTGCATGTCATGAATGTATGTATTTGAGACATGATATGCAAAAAACGCCATTTTTCTCTTCTTTTGATGGCATTTCAATGTTCTTCTCGTCTAACATGCATTCTTTGATTGGTCTGTCCGATGTACGATTTGTCAGTCTTCACATGGAATCTCGTATATTCCTTGATTTATTGATATCCATTTATTGAGAATTGGACAAAGTAAAACTCGGTTTAAAATTTAAAATCTTCAATAAAAAATAATTTCTTCTGCTATATATTTTCATCTCACTGCTTAATAAAATATAATATAATAATTTTGGAATAATTTTAAACGTGTTTTAAACGATCTTTCATAGCACCCATTTTAGTTTTTAGAAAAATATATAATCATTAAAGAAAATAGACAACCTACATAGTTAGTCCCACTGTACACATTGTTTTAGTATGAGAAATTATAGATTATTAAATTTTAATCTTTTCCAACCTTATTTATTCAGAAACATCAGTGATTTTCGGTTTGTTCAAATGCATCTCAAAATTTCATAGCTTTTTGTTACTGCTTAATTTGTAAAAAAAATCAAATTAACAATATAACACATTTGAATAGAATATTCATCCTTATGTGTATCCTTATTCGTATCAATACTTATACAGTGAGGACGTTTGAGTTGGAATAAATTCATTTTCTCGAAAATGGGCAAAAATCCCGAAACAGATCGATTTTTATTTTTTAACACGTTAAACGCCATGGGTAAATGGATAAAAAATTTAAAAAAAAATTTTTTTGTATATATATCTGATATTATGTGTTCAAAATAGATATAATATTTATTTTTAGTTTTGAGCGAATTTTTTAGTCATAAATATAAAAAAACACATTGAGGTCACCGCTGCCCTCCGCGGCGCTATTGAATAGAAATTAACTTTTCAGTTGTACCACGCCGCGCCGGTCACAATGTCGGTCATCCTACTCTCAGCAATTCCCGCCCCTCTGGGGCGGGAGAAAGTGTCCAGTGACCATGCGGTTCTAACAAGAAACAACAGGTCAGTTCTTGCAATCTTCAAGTGGATGCAGTAATAGTGTTTTTTTGGTTCTTTGTTCTGTATTATTTTGTTCCTATTTTGTGGAGAAAATTCCACACTATGGAGGTGAACAATGAAGATCAAAGTTTTGCAGATATTTTTGGTAATGTAGACGATTTTTTTATAAGTGAAGCAGATATTGAACGATTTGATTTACTGGCAGCAAGTGTTAATAATATCAAAGAAGAAGAGCTTTCTAACAATCGAAACGTAAGGGAGAGATCTCATATGAAGAAGATGACTCTGAAAATGAAATTTTGCATGTGTCCAAATGTCGGAAGCGACGAATTATTACTTCTGATTCTGAAAGCGAGCCTGATTTGTTAAATAATGATGTTGCAATCAATGATATAAACCAAACAAGTTCTTCACGCAAATGGTTCGAGCCGATGGGACGTCAACGTTCAATACTACCATTTACAGAATTAATTGGGTTAAATCATCCATATTCGACTGTGTTGATGCAAGCCCCTCCTGAAGATTTTTATATGCTTTTGGTTACTGAAAATCTTTTTGAAAAGATAGCAAATGAAACAAATTTATTTGCGACACAATCTATCTTAGAAAAAGATAATAAACCGCAAGCTCGTTCACATTCTTGGATACCAACTGACAAATATGAAATTAAACGTTTTTTTGGCCTTCTTCTATTTATGGGATTGGTAAAGCTGCCAAAAATTAATTTCTATTGGAGTAAAGACAAAATTATGGGACAACAATTTCCTGGAACAATTATGAGTAGGAATAGGTTTGAGTTAATTCTACAATTCCTTCACTTCTCTGACAACCAAACTACAGACCCTGCAGATCGTATTGGCAAAATAAGGGGGCTTATAGATGAATTAAATTTTAAATTCAAGCAATATTACTCTCCTAAAGAAGATTTATGTGTAGATGAAAGTATGGTGCCCTTTAGAGGACGTTTTATTGGACGTCAGTATAATAAACAGAAACGACACAAATACGGTTTTAAACTATTCAAACTGTGCACGATTCCTGGATACACCTACAAGCTGCAATTATATTGTGGAAAAAATAATGATGCAGTAAATAATACGCCAACCAATGTGGTATTATCATTGTGTAAGGATTTACTGCACAAAGGTCACACAATGGCAACTGACAATTGGTACACTAGTTTAGAGTTAGCATACGAATTATTAAATAATGATACCCATCTGGTTGGAACAGTTAGAAAAAATAGGAGAGGGTTGCCAAAAAAAGTTGTGGAAACTAAACTTCGTCGCGGAGAAAGTATTGCACAGGAAAATGAAGATGGAATCACTGTCATGAAATGGAAGGATAAACGAGATGTCTTAATGTTATCCACTAAACATTCAAATAAATTTTCTACGATTAGAAAAAGAGGCAAGGTAATTAAAAAACCAAAGATGGTTCTAGATTATAATAAATCTAAATCTGCTGTTGATATGAGCGACCAAATGACTTCATATTCATCCCCACTAAGAAAAACGGTCAAATGGTACAAGAAACTGGCAATTGAATTATTGTTAAATACTGCTGTTGTAAATGCCTCTATTATGTACAGTGAAACAACAAAAAACTGTATGTCAATTGTAGATTTTAGAAGAGCTCTAGTTGACTATCTCACCAGTTCCAGAAAAGAAGACGAACCTGAAGCAAGAACGTCACGACCAACAAGAATCAAGCATGAATTGGGAACGAAACCAGGGAAAGTTAGAGATTCAAGACGTCATTGTGTTCAGTGTTATAAGCTTAATGTGGTACAAGTGGGCAGAAAACTAGCTAAAAATAAAACAAAAAAGGTGAACAGTTTTTGCATGCAGTGTGAAGGTAATCCCCATTTATGTTTGCCATGTTTCAATAAGGTGCACAGATATATATATAATCTCATTTTGAAAATTTTCAACATTTCTCTAAAAATTATTTTCTTCATTTTAATATTTTATTGTTTATTGTTAAATTTCTAATTAGTTAGAACTAGTTTATTTTAGTTATTTCATTACTTTCCATAAATATTTATAACAGACAAGATTTTCAATAACATGATATAAAAATTCAAAAATCGTTCTATATCTTTTTTACTTATGTAGGTAGATTTGTCCCATTCAAAAGATCTATTCTACAGCGCCTTGACGGTCATTTCTATACATAATATTATTAACGAAACGAGTGACCGACGGCACAGAAAACAACTTTGTATAATGCTATATTTTTTTGTTTGTATAATGTTGCGGAGGTCACCGGTGACCCCCATGGCGTTGAACGTGTTAATTATAATTTTTTGGCATATATCATTCTAGTGACTTCATCCATCTAGGCGTGATGACTTAATCGATGATTTTTTTAAATGAGAATAGGGGTCGCGTAATAGCTCATTCGAAAGGTTGTTCAATGTTCGATTCAATAATATAAAGATTATCATAATTATTTATACAGGGTGCCAAAAAATTTTTTTTTAATTAAATTAATTGTGACAAAAAGAAGAATTCATGTAATTTATTTAATTCGAAATACACTTTACTGTTGTCCGAAAACAGGAACAAATGTTTATTTGATTAATAAATATTGGTTTTCGCTTAAATTCAATATTAAAGCTGCCACCCACCTGCCTCTTAGCAGTTTGAACATTTAATTTAAGCGAAAAGCAATGTTTAATTTTCAAATTAACATTTTTTTATGTTTTCCGACAGCAGTAAAATGTATTTGGCATTAAATAAATTGCATACATTCTTCTTTTTGTCTCAATTAATTTAATTCAAAAAATTTTTTGTTGGGCTCCCTGTATAAATAATTATGTTAATGTTTATATTAGTGAGTAGAGAATTGAATTACCTTTCAAATGAGCTATCACACGACCCCTATCCTCATTAAAAAAAATTATCGATTACGTAATCACGCCCAGATGGATGACGTCACTAGTATGATATATTATGCTAAAAAGTCAAAATTTAGAAATAAAAATCGACCTGTCTCAGGATTTCTCTCCAAATTCGCCCCTTCTCGAGAAAATGAATTTATTCCAACTCAAACGTCATCACTGTATAATATCTGTATATAAAATAATATTTATGCTTTATTGAGAATTTTTAACATAGTTCTCAATAGCCGTTGTTTCGTCAAGACACATTATTATAGGGGTTTATAGGCTACGTACTGGAATTGCTTATTCCTGACTGGTCATCTACGGATATTATCAAATCCAATGCAGATGAGCAAGTAACATATCGTCCCATCACTTACTAATGATCTTCCTTGAGTACTTCGTTACTTGAAGCCATCGTGGCATTCTGGGAGCTGTCATTTGTTCCGAGTCAATACTGACATTTTCGGTGCCTATCTCGTAGTGCTACGAGTAACACTTTGTTTAGATGAAGCTCCCCTTCGTGAATTAAAGTTAATTTACTTGAATTCAAGACCTCTTCCGTCTTTAATTCTAGACCCTCTTCGTTGCTCTCATAACGAAGAGGGTAACATCTACAGAGGACGTGGCCAACAATCTTCAAGCATTGAACGGCTGAAAATACGAAACAAACAATTCCAATACTTTTTATATATTATTGTCGGTTATGCGACTCTGCCATGTTTATTTCCACTTTGTTTGTACTGAAATAATTTTCATACCTGGCTTTTATTTTCAGTACAGCTACACTCCTGGCCTGGCACCTCTACGGACGTCTTTAGGTCTTTAGCAAGACTAGAAAATCTACAGTCTCATCCTAAATTGATAACGTCGAAGAAAGTGCTAGTAATTATTGCACTGTTTATCTGCTAGAGCAGTGGTTCCCAACCATTTATGTCTAGCGACCCACCTTCTGATATTTTTTCATATTCACGAACCATCCCTCACCCATGATGATATATATCTACGTTATTCAGCTACTGTAAGAGCCAAGCTGCGACCCACCGGTTGGGAAACGCTGTGCTAGAGTATAATATACAGAAACTAGCTGATTTTGAATTGGCATCAAAAACGTAAAACGAAGAAAAATCATCCAGCCGATCTGAACAAGGCAAAAGTTATTCGTTACTAAAATGGATCACCTTTTTATCTCTTACATACAACACTGTAGTTGTCTATTTTCTTTAAATATACTAAAAACAAGCTCAAAGAAACATGCACAAGCGGAAAACAGAAGTACATGCAAAGAACAAACACGTATAAATATGGTGGTTTTGGAACAACGTAAATTAATGAAATGCAAAATAGGAATTCTCAAAATTTAGTCATTAAATATGATAAGAAGAATTTGATACAATAGGATTTATGTTGGATCTGTTTAGAAGAGGAAACTGCTCTTTTCAAGTTTTTGTAGCACAAATCCATTATTGCGCTTAAAACTATAGCTGTCCACTGTTTGGGAGAGCATAATAACAGAACTAGAGAATCATAGATCTCCTACTCAAACCGGTATATCTACTACTCTGGTGATTACTCCTTTTACATTGGGATCCTAAATATGGTCATCATCCATGTATACAATAGCTGATGTAGATCAAACAGAGAACTACACAGAACAAAATAAAGAATATCTTTGTATTGATGCTATTTTCTCATGTTCCTTAGATTGAAAAATGTCTTGTCGGTCTTAGTATTTGACTTTGTACATATCTATGCATGCCTGATATAGCTAACGGTCTTGAAATGGTCATAGAATGCTGGTGTATACCAATTGAAATACAAAATGTGACAAATCGTGCTCCTACGACATTACTGCCTTGAACACATCTAAGCTATAGAAAGTTTTTCTGGAAGATATAAATTTTGCACATTTAGTTTAGCGCAGACGGAAAACTATAATTAATAAACTGTTTTCATTGCATGGTTATCAGAGTAGATGGCACTTTGTACGCTACCACAGGTGACATAATTTTCTAGAGATATCTTGTCGGTCTTCGTATTTGAGTTTGTACATCTATGTATGCATAACGAGCTTGAAATGGTCATAGCAAGCTGGTGTTTACAGATTTAAATACAAAGACTAACAAATCGTGCTCCTCTCCTACGACAAATTCTGTCTTAAATATATACCTATCCTATTAGATACCCAAAGCTTTTGAGATACGACATAATATATTATGTACAAAACGACAACGATATATTGCGAAGAATGAAAATGATCATCACTGGAAATTATTAACAATCAGTTTTAATTGAGTGGCCGTTTGCCAAAAGCTGATATGTCCACTTTTGACATTTTTCAGAAGAGAAAATTCAAATGTCCACGATGTCCATAAAATCACAGTTTTAGAAATATCATATTTAATTTTGAGTTTAATGTTTATATAGCTATTTATATGAGTTGACATAGAAGAAAAAACTGTAATTTTATGGCCGGCGTGGAAATTTGAATCTGCTCTCCTGAAAAGTACCAAAAATGGACATATAATATCATATATCTGCTTTTGGCAAACGACCACTGAATTTCAAATGCAAAAGCATGAGTTAAATGTATCATTTTAAGTGTGGTTCCTTTTTGCTAAAATATACATAACCTGCAAATAAATGGTTCTAAAAAATTTACAGAATATCCAAAATACTTTTCACAAGTAATCAAAACTTTGAAACTAATTTTGATTTTATACAAGTCATGTTTTCTAATTGTATAAGCAGTTTAAAATGGCCTTCTTATTTATTATAATGTCTGTTTTTCATAATATTTTACAGGCTGTTAGAAGGAAAAATGCTACTCAAATAGTAAATTGGACCGCGTTATGTAATAGCGGATTAAGCGCCAAAATGTAGTTTTGAGATAAATCGGTTTAAAGATTTTAAACTTGTTTTTGGTACTATTTCTAAAATATAGTACTGACATGTTTCATATTTAATATATTAATGCAAATGTAAATAGACTTTTACATGTGTTTAAAATTTTTTTAAAATAATTTATATTTTAAAAGTTATTCGATCAAATGTCGCTTAATTCGTTATGATTTTTTTAAGATATGCATGAGTTAGGATCCGAATACCGGATTAAGAGACATATTTGGCGCTTAATCTGATGTTACCTAACAAAGGATGTCTTTTAATTCGATATCTTAAACGTTGGTACATATGTTATGTTTTGTAATAAAGAATTAACCGACTATTCGTGGCGCTTGATTTGTTATTACACTTACAAAGATGCGGATTTTTGTTTATGACAATGGATTATGTACCATTATTGGTGTTTAGTTCGATATTACAAATCCTAATGTGAGATTTTTTTTAATAAAATAAAAAATGTCGCTTAATACAGGCATTTAAAAACAACTTTTTTTTAAATTTTTTTACAAAAAACATATTTTTATACATAGATTTGCACCCTAGCTGCAAGATGGCACTAATATCTCGATTTTGGACTTTTGGCGGTTAATCCGTTATTACATAATGCGGTCCAATTATAGTTCACATAAGGAGTGCAGAGAGGATGGGGAGTGACAGAGAGAAGATAAAAGGCAGATATGGGACATAACGGAAGGATATAACATGATAGAAAAGGGAATAGTAAAAAAACACACATGTTGATTTAAAAAAATTGACTTATATGGCTTTTAATGCTCCACTGTACCACAAGACAATTTTAACAAGAGAAATGAAAAAATAGGAGAGAAGCACAAACATTTTTGATATAAGTCAAAGTCTTAAATGAATTACCAAACGATAAACATTGCCTCGCGTTTGTACTAAAAAAAATCAGTAATAAATCCAAAGTATTACCATTTTAAAGCAAACATCCTGTATGTAGATCCGTCTATTATAACATGCGCTAATTCAGTTGGACATGTTTTTTTCCGGATACGAGTTACGCAATTTCGAATGCCGCCATTAAATCATTAAACTGATTAGTGGCTTGATGGCGATTCCATCATCGTCACTGACGCTTAAAAATCAGGTTTTTGTTTTTGGCTTGCTATTTGCTATTTTTCATTTAATTTTATACTCGAATGCGATAAATTAAACTTTATTAAAATGAGAAATAATTGTGACTGATGTTGCTGGAATTTACGTAGACTAAAGCTGGGATCCCACGGAACGTGGCATGGCACGCCAAGAGAAATAGAAAATATGTAAGATAAAACCTAAATATAGTTCAGAGAAATAAGGAAAAAAAATATCCTGTTGGTGACACAACCCCCTCCAGGCCGAAATTAAATTTTTTCAGTAGTATGGACATCTATGATAATAACCTATATGTTTCCTGCCGCCGATTTTGATGATATACATAGTTATAAACAAATGAAGATAAAAAAGGGTAAATATTCGCTTTTTTCGTCTATTACCAAAAAATTAAGCATTTTAAACAAATTTGAGAATAAGAAACTCATAAATTGTATAAAAAACTTCAACATAGCGTGCGCGGAATATGTCTATCCTTATTGGTTGCTTAGAAAATTGCAAAAAAATCATAAATTTTGAGTTTTTATAAATATTCATAACTTAATGTAAAAAATAACTTAGAACCTTCTTATTACACGGAATGCTGAGACTTCTGGTGCTTAAATCATACTCTAAATTTCAAAGCAATTGGTCAAATAGTTTAAAAGTTATTTAATTTGTTTATCCCAAATTAATTTATTTTGCAACACTATAAGTCAGAAAATGATGAAGATACAGTAATACTTTGGATAGTTTATGAAAGAAGAAAATTTACACTATTAATTTAATAAAAAAAATGACAAAAAATAATTCTAAATAGTATTGCAAAATTATTTTGCAAGAACATGTGAATTAAAAAAGGGGGGGGCTAACTTAGTCCCTAATTGTCCTAGGACAATTGTTTTTCTTTCTAAATGTGTATAAAAATTCAGTCTTTCTAAATATGAAAAATAATTTTTCTACGGGTAACGGTTAAAAAGTTATTCTAATTGTTTATAAGTGAGCAAAAAAATCGACATGTTTTTGCAAAATAATTTTACACTGTTTCAAATTACTTTTTGTCATTTTTATTTCATTAAGTTAATAGTATAAATGTTCTTCTTTCATAAAATCTCCGAAGTATTACTGTAACCTCATAATAATAATTGTCTGACTTATAGTGTTGCAAAAAAATGAATTTGGAATAAATAAATTAAATAACTTTTAAACTATTTGATCAATTGCTTTGAAATTTAAAATATAATTTAAGCACAAGAAATCTCAGCATTCCGTGTAATAAGAAGGTTCTAACTTAATTTTTACAGAAGTTATAAATATTTCTGGACCTCGGAGGTAAACTACACTATGTCGACATGGCGTTTTTCTGAACAAGTTTTTTTAATCCACTTGTTTTATTAGTTGGATTATAGAAATTGATTATATATTATCATTAAAATATAGACATATTGTCTATCAAACAATTATGACATATATCAGATTTTTATTAACATTCTAAGTGCTCTGAACTTTGTTGCAAACACACACTAAACACAGTTACTCGAAATGATATAGTGTAGTTTACCTCCGAGGTCCAGATTTATAAAATCTCAAAATTTATGACTTATTTTGTAATTTTATAAGCAACAAATAAGGAATGGCCCATATCAAACAATTATGGCATATATCAGATTTTTATTAACATTCTAAGTGCTCTGAACTTTGTTGCAAACACACACTAAACACAGTTACTCGAAATGACATAGTGTAGTTTACCTCCGAGGTCCAGATTTATAAAATCTCAAAATTTATGACTTATTTTGTAATTTTATAAGCAACAAATAAGGAATGGCCCATATCAAACAATTATGGCATATATCAGATTTTTATTAACATTCTAAGTGCTCTGAACTTTGTTGCAAACACACACTAAACACAGTTACTCGAAATGACATAGTGTAGTTTACCTCCGAGGTCCAGATTTATAAAATCTCAAAATTTATGACTTATTTTGTAATTTTATAAGCAACAAATAAGGAATGGCCCATATCAAACAATTATGGCATATATCAGATTTTTATTAACATTCTAAGTGCTCTGAACTTTGTTGCAAACACACACTAAACACAGTTACTCGAAATGACATAGTGTAGTTTACCTCCGAGGTCCAGATTTATAAAATCTCAAAATTTATGACTTATTTTGTAATTTTATAAGCAACAAATAAGGAATGGCCCATATCAAACAATTATGGCATATATCAGATTTTTATTAACATTCTAAGTGCTCTGAACTTTGTTGCAAACACACACTAAACACAGTTACTCGAAATGACATAGTGTAGTTTACCTCCGAGGTCCAGATTTATAAAATCTCAAAATTTATGACTTATTTTGTAATTTTATAAGCAACAAATAAGGAATGGCCCATATCAAACAATTATGGCATATATCAGATTTTTATTAACATTCTAAGTGCTCTGAACTTTGTTGCAAACACACACTAAACACAGTTACTCGAAATGACATAGTGTAGTTTACCTCCGAGGTCCAGATTTATAAAATCTCAAAATTTATGACTTATTTTGTAATTTTATAAGCAACAAATAAGGAATGGCCCATATCAAACAATTATGGCATATATCAGATTTTTATTAACATTCTAAGTGCTCTGAACTTTGTTGCAAACACACACTAAACACAGTTACTCGAAATGACATAGTGTAGTTTACCTCCGAGGTCCAGATTTATAAAATCTCAAAATTTATGACTTATTTTGTAATTTTATAAGCAACAAATAAGGAATGGCCCATATCAAACAATTATGGCATATATCAGATTTTTATTAACATTCTAAGTGCTCTGAACTTTGTTGCAAACACACACTAAACACAGTTACTCGAAATGACATAGTGTAGTTTACCTCCGAGGTCCAAATTTATAAAATCTCAAAATTTATGACTTATTTTGTAATTTTATAAGCAACAAATAAGGAATGGCCCATATCAAACAATTATGGCATATATCAGATTTTTATTAACATTCTAAGTGCTCTGAACTTTGTTGCAAACACACACTAAACACAGTTACTCGAAATGACATAGTGTAGTTTACCTCCGAGGTCCAGATTTATAAAATCTCAAAATTTATGACTTATTTTGTAATTTTATAAGCAACAAATAAGGAATGGCCCATATCAAACAATTATGGCATATATCAGATTTTTATTAACATTCTAAGTGCTCTGAACTTTGTTGCAAACACACACTAAACACAGTTACTCGAAATGACATAGTGTAGTTTACCTCCGAGGTCCAGATTTATAAAATCTCAAAATTTATGACTTATTTTGTAATTTTATAAGCAACAAATAAGGAATGGCCCATATCAAACAATTATGGCATATATCAGATTTTTATTAACATTCTAAGTGCTCTGAACTTTGTTGCAAACACACACTAAACACAGTTACTCGAAATGACATAGTGTAGTTTACCTCCGAGGTCCAGATTTATAAAATCTCAAAATTTATGACTTATTTTGTAATTTTATAAGCAACAAATAAGGAATGGCCCATATCAAACAATTATGGCATATATCAGATTTTTATTAACATTCTAAGTGCTCTGAACTTTGTTGCAAACACACACTAAACACAGTTACTCGAAATGACATAGTGTAGTTTACCTCCGAGGTCCAGATTTATAAAATCTCAAAATTTATGACTTATTTTGTAATTTTATAAGCAACAAATAAGGAATGGCCCATATCAAACAATTATGGCATATATCAGATTTTTATTAACATTCTAAGTGCTCTGAACTTTGTTGCAAACACACACTAAACACAGTTACTCGAAATGACATAGTGTAGTTTACCTCCGAGGTCCAGATTTATAAAATCTCAAAATTTATGACTTATTTTGTAATTTTATAAGCAACAAATAAGGAATGGCCCATATCAAACAATTATGGCATATATCAGATTTTTATTAACATTCTAAGTGCTCTGAACTTTGTTGCAAACACACACTAAACACAGTTACTCGAAATGACATAGTGTAGTTTACCTCCGAGGTCCAGATTTATAAAATCTCAAAATTTATGACTTATTTTGTAATTTTATAAGCAACAAATAAGGAATGGCCCATATCAAACAATTATGGCATATATCAGATTTTTATTAACATTCTAAGTGCTCTGAACTTTGTTGCAAACACACACTAAACACAGTTACTCGAAATGACATAGTGTAGTTTACCTCCGAGGTCCAGATTTATAAAATCTCAAAATTTATGACTTATTTTGTAATTTTATAAGCAACAAATAAGGAATGGCCCATATCAAACAATTATGGCATATATCAGATTTTTATTAACATTCTAAGTGCTCTGAACTTTGTTGCAAACACACACTAAACACAGTTACTCGAAATGACATAGTGTAGTTTACCTCCGAGGTCCAGATTTATAAAATCTCAAAATTTATGACTTATTTTGTAATTTTATAAGCAACAAATAAGGAATGGCCCATATCAAACAATTATGGCATATATCAGATTTTTATTAACATTCTAAGTGCTCTGAACTTTGTTGCAAACACACACTAAACACAGTTACTCGAAATGACATAGTGTAGTTTACCTCCGAGGTCCAGATTTATAAAATCTCAAAATTTATGACTTATTTTGTAATTTTATAAGCAACAAATAAGGAATGGCCCATATCAAACAATTATGGCATATATCAGATTTTTATTAACATTCTAAGTGCTCTGAACTTTGTTGCAAACACACACTAAACACAGTTACTCGAAATGACATAGTGTAGTTTACCTCCGAGGTCCAGATTTATAAAATCTCAAAATTTATGACATATTTTGTAATTTTATAAGCAACAAATAAGGATAGACATATTCAGCGAACGCCATATTAAAGTTTTTTATATGATTTATGAGTTTTTTTATCTTCATTTGTTTATAACTATGTATATCATCAAAAGCGTTATTTCCTTCAAAATTTGTGACTTACGATCGGAGCGAAGTCTACCATCGTTTGTTAGTAAACGAACACGGTTCAGGAAGTCAGAAGGTGATATAGATTAGGTACGTACCCCTCCAACCCTTCCGACTCGGCAAAGAACTGGTAGTCAGTGCCGTGGTAATTTTACTATGGAGTGATCTAACGACGTTGTGTTGGAATTTTTATGGTTGAATTAACCAACTTACTAAATTTTCTACCACCAAAACTGATGGTGGACTCTCAATACTCAAAGAGACAATCTCCATTGGAATGGTCTGACCGAATTTATCAAAAAGTAAATATGTATTATATAAAGAGAACAAGGTAATACAAATATAGCTAACCTTCATTACGGAGAAGTCACATTACTATTCAGGACAGAACAGGTGTGACATGGATTTGTCACAAACATAGCTAACATTCAGGAATGGGGAAGTGGTCCGGACAAGTTAGATGACAGATCAATTTGCTATAAATTTAACCCACCTGCTTTAATGCAGAAATCATACTAGGCATTATTCACGAGAATGGAGGAAATAGAACAACCTGGCATCATGAATGCATCATCTTACGGGGAAAGGTAACATTTTGAACGATGTAACTAACAGAAAACAGAAAACAAAACAGTCTCAAAAGGAACAGGGGAAAACAATTCATAGAATGTTGGACAATGAAACTGAAAGTTACAGATATTAATTAAATACTATTAGATAGATAAAAGGGTCGAAGAAGATAAAAATTGTTTATAAATCATGGAAAATTGTATTGCCAGAGGTATGGAACGGATTGAACACAAAAAAAGCAAATATCATGTTTGTCAGTAAGAATAAGATTGAATACGAAACAATCTACGTTAAAAGAAAAGCTTTACAGAAAGTACTCAGATATAATCACTTGGGATGTGAGCTCAATCAACAATGAGACTGCAGCCTTGAAATACAGCGACGCATTGAAATGGCCAGAAGCACTTTCAGTAAGATAAGAACAGTATTATGCAATGGAAAACTGGGAATAGAAAATAAAACTAGAGTAATGAGTATTCTCCACCATTTTACATGGAGTTGAAGCCTGGACGATTATGGACGCAACTCAAAAAAGACTTGACAGCTTTGAGATGTGGTTTTACACAACATGTAACAAACACGGAAAAATTAAGAAAATTGAAAAAATAAATACTCAGTATGAAGGAAAGAAAAATGTCCTACTTTGGTTACATACTAAGGAATGGAAAATATGAGCATTGGTTACACAAGAGAAAGTGGAAGGAAAAAGAGGACCGGGAAAACGATGCACATTCTGGTTGAAAAAGTTAAAGCTTTGGGGTGGAAAAACAACAATATAATTCTTCAGAACTGTTGCAGGCACAGTAATATGGGATTAAAGGGTTAGGCACACGAAGAAGATGGAAAATTGACGAACATTAAATATATCAATCCTTATTCCTAAAGATGAAAAGAAAATTGTACTGGAATAACCAGTTTTAACTGTAATGAACTGTACAAGATAAAGAATCTTGGTTAATTGGGAATTTTACATAACTGGACTTAATTTTAGATCACACTAAAGTAGTAGCTCAAAAATATTGTTAACAAATGCCTAATTGTTCGAAACTGCGATGCTATAATTAAAAAGTCGGTTATTTAATGTTTGTGCAACTACTGCCCCACAAAACTATTTTTACTCGAAAAAAATGACCCAATTTGCGACACTATTCTCGTTCCAAAACTAACTAATCGTCCAATTTCTAAATTTATCGCCTGAAAAAATTGAACCGGCTCCAAAAAGAACCACACTAAAACGTAATAAAATAAAAAAAAAACAAAAACACTAAAAAACGCACACGTTAGTCACACACTTTACGTAAAATATGAACACACTGAAAGCAAAATTTGTGAGAAAAAAGTCAAGCAAGCTGTGATTTCACCACGCACTTGATTAGTCGGATGGGATTGTAGTAACTAGCGTTGTAGCGTTGCTGCTTGTGGGTTACGCGGACATGAGGGAACAACTGAGAATCGTGTGGAGGGTAGGCTCATCCGCCAGATTCTGGGATGCTGCGACCAAAATAAAACGACACAACCTTCCCGTACGTTCGTTCTCTTAGCGAAATGTATTATGAATGCATGTGCAATGCGGCCTTCGCGGCTGCTGGCCGGAATGTAGCAATGTAGCAGTCACTTGGTCTTAGTGCCAAGGTATTTTTTCTGTGACGACATAATGGAAAAGTCAGTCGAGGATAAGCATCTTTTGTTTAAGGTGGCATTCTTAACAAAAAGCTTTAATTATATATTAAGTTACACATTTTACATGACCAAAGACTTAAAATAATACAAAATAAATGCTTCATTTTTTTTTCTTTCATAATGTTGTTGGTAATTCTTGTTGGTTGCGTCATGTGGTTGCGTCTTGTATTGCTCTTTAATATGTTAGCAGCTCAATTGATGTTACATGCTGACCTGCAGCTTTTCTATATTTTAGCTTTTTAAGTCTTTGTTGAACTTTCTACATTAGTAGAACATTAGTTCTACATTAGTAGTACTGGCACATTTTGTTGTCCTTCTACACAGCTTCTTTAGATAGTCAATCCATGCATTCTTTTCTATGTGTTTCGGGTCTATTAGTTCCTTCGTGTAACCAGAGAGGCACTATTTTGTATGGGCGTTCTCTTACTAAAAAGTCAGTTCCAAAAGAAGGTTTAATATGCTTGTTTCATCGACTTCGAGAAGGCCATCGACCGAGTACAACACGATACACTTTTCGATTGCCTTTGGGCAGCAGGACTTAAGCACTACGTATAATATTGCTAAAATAGGTACAATAGATAAAATATTACAATCAACTAGCCTCTTTCCAAAATGGAGATAGTCGTACCGAAAAACTACGCATCAAACGTGGAGTACGGTAGTGTTGCATTTTGTTACCCAATCTTTTTAATCTATATTCTGAAAAAATCTTTAGAAACGCGTGTCTGCGTAGCTAGGAACCACATGGAAAACTTTTTTATTATCAATTTTACGAAAAAAGTTATTCTTAATAAAATGCTCTGGATAGTCAAAAATCTAAAACCCAACCATCAGATATCAATTTTTATCAATTTTATACGAGATATGTCAAAAATATGAATTTCGTTAAAGGGTAAAGTACCTTTATATTCCAGAATATCAAAAAATTCTGTTATGAAAAGTTGTTTGAAATAAGAAACTATGTCTAAATATACAATTACATCATTCTAATCGAAAAAATTTTTTCTCAAATTACGGATACTCATCATCATTTTATTACAATTACTTATGATAACTATTTTATTATCACTTTTACGAAAAAAAGTTATTCTTCATAAAATGCTCTCTCTGGTCTAAAATCTAAGATATCAAACCATCACATATCAAACTTTTTTAATTTTATACGAGGTATGTAAAAAATATGAATTTTTCTTAAGAGTTCCTCTATTATTGACAATATTTTAATTAGAAGGATGTAATTGAACACTAAAACAAATTTTTTAATTCCAAACAACTTTTCTTAATAACAATTTTCGATATTGTGAAATGTAAAGGTACTTTACTCTTGAGTGAAATTCATATTTTTTGACATACCTCGTGTAACATTAATTAAATTTGATATTTGATTATTGCATCTTAGATTATACACGATGCAGAGTATTTTATAAAGAATAACTTTTTTTCGTAAAACTGATAATAAAAAAGTTATCAATAGGTTCCAAGTTACGCAGACATACTGTATAGGAGCTAAAAAAAAATTTTTTTTTGCTGAACATTTATTATTGCTGAAGCTTATTATTAAATGTATTTTAGGTAAGTTTTACAGAAAAAAGTTTTGATCACTTTGTATAAACATTTTTTTAGCTGGTAACTTTCGGTTTTTGTATTACATTTTGTTATCTTTCTTAATTTTCTTAAAAATAAATAGTTTATTTCATTTATAAAGTAAAATAATTTAGTGCATTTTAAAGATTACATCCTAAGCTTTAAAAAAGCACTTATAAAACTGTAATAGATTTGTTCAAAGTAGAGTAATACCGTCTTAAAGTGGTGATAATTCTATAAAACTATGAAGATTTCAAAAATTACATTTTTTGAGACGTCATATCATTTGAATTAAATTTTTGAGATTTTTTTTGAATGAAACATCATTTAGTAAGATGTTTGAAAGGTAAGTTGTGCAAAATTGAGAGTTTTATAAAAAAATTGTATTAGTTACACATTTTTAAATAATTTTTAAACAAAATTCATGTAAGGCTCACTTTCCGTCCACACCGTACTTATGCCCATACATTTTATTTCTTTCTATTATAACCATAAGATAGCTTAATTATTCTTCTTTCATGTTCAATTTGTAAAATTTCATTTGATCCATTAGTTAAAGAATTTACATTAAAATAACTCAACCGTGCACTTCGCCGTGCGTTAGTTTACAGTGCGCCAATGTTTGTGAGAAGGGTGACTTCAGCGTTATAAATAAAAAATTATAGAAGATACAGATTTAATTTTAGAAAATTCTTTATATAACGTTTTTTTGGTAAAATTTTCTGAATTTTTCAATGGTCAAGTCAATTTTTTTCTAAAATTTATATTTTCGGAGTTATTTAAAAAAACATCTAATTTCGTAGTTCATTGTTTAATAAAAAATGAAGCACCCATTTCTCGAGTAGAACTTTTTGATATGTTGTTTACTATTCATTTCTTAATGAAATTACAAGAAGTTATATCTTGTTTGATTTTTTCCGAAGTGAAAATCTATATGCGCTCCCCTATTTGTGTACTAGCTACATAACATTAATGACAAAGAATTAGTAAATTTGTTGTAAGAGGATTTCTTCTTCTGTTGGTGCCTATTCGTTTGGAATATTGGCGATCATTCTGGCTATAATTATTTTATTAACTGATGCTTTAAATAGATTAGTTGTTGTTGTGGAGAACCATTTCCTCAAGGTCTTTAACCGTGATATTCTTCTTCTTCCAATTCTCGCTTTCCGAATACTTTGCCTTGATTGAAGGATGATGTGTCCGAGATATTCTAACTTTCTCCTTTTAACGGTATACATCACCTCTCCTTCTTTCCCCATTCTTCGTAATACGATCTCGTTGGTTATCTTGTCCGTCCATGATATCCTTAGGATTCGCCTGTATAGCCACATCTCGAAGGCTTCAAGTTTTTTTCTCCATCGCTTCAATGAGTGCCCACGATTCAACTCGAAGTATAATTTTGTAAGTATATATTACATTATAAGTATGAATAGTATTCAATTATAAGAGGTAGGTATATTTTCTTTAAAAATTCCTTAAAGGGCTAAATCACAGAACGCTTTCGAACTAAAAAGTTCTTCATCAGTGCTGTTAAGAGGGTTTTAACATGCTTGAGGCACCAAAATATATGGGTAAAAACCCTTTAAATGTTATACAATTATAGAAAGTGTACATGTTTATATTAAATTGAATGTGATATTTAAAATAATGCTAGATTTAACATCATTAAACACAGGACTTCCCACATAACACGTGCTGTTATGTAAAGCCGCCATTGTTAATCTGCAATGATTTAATTAAAGCACGTATTACTAATGGAAATCAAGTCTCCAATACTAATAAAACATTGATGCTATCTAAATTACTAGACTGAATATGATTGATAAAGCAATCGTTTACAGAACACTAATTATACCTGCAGTTAATCCAAAGATGGTAATGACAAAATAGATCAAGATTAAGTCAGAATATTATTTTAAAGTAGAATACTGAGAAAACTATCTATACTAATTTTACGTAGAGACAGAGCCACGAATGAAGAAGTCTTGCGAAGACTTTCGACTTTTAAAAAGAAACAGAACCGAATAATGAATTAAAGATACAAAAATTAGAATACTTTGGCTACATGATGAGAGAAGCAAAATAACAGCTTCTGCAGAATATCATGCAGGAAAAGATTTTAGGAAAGAGTAGCGTTGGAAGGAGACGAATGTCATGGCTTTAAATTTTACAAGAATGTCAAAAAGTGATTTCGAACTATTAATAAATATGATAGGGCCAAGAATAGAGAAGAAAGATCAAACATGAGAAACGCAATGCCAATCTCAACTAGATTAGCAATTTTATTTATATTATAGGTCTGGATCCCGCGTATCAAAGAAAAGTTGAATAATAGCAAGCTGAAAATGTGTTAATACCTTAAGGGTGTCTAGTTGGATAACCTTTGATATATGGGAATACTGGAACAGGGGCAGTTTTAATTGTGGAACAGGTTAAAAATTTGGAACGGTCAGACCACGAAAACGGCACATTTATTTTGTCCGACAGAACAGACTTAATCTCTCCGAACAAAGATTAAACTCTCATGCAAAAATCAGACTGCTATTTATCACCTGTCATAATTCCTGTCATTTGACATATCCTACATGTTCCACTCATTAAAACGCCCATTTGGTGATAAATAGCAGTCTGATTTTTGCATGTGAGTTTAATCTCTGTTCGGAGAGTTTAAGTCTGTTCTGTCGGACAAAATACAGGTGCCGTTTTCGTTTTCTGACCGTTCCAAACTTTTAACATGTTCCACAATTAAAACTTCCCTTGTTCCAGTGTTCCCATATATCAACATTTGTCCGACTAGACACCCTTAAGCTATTAACAAATTTTCAGCTTGCTATTAATCAACTTTTTTTTCATACGCGGGATCCAGACCTATTAGTTTAATATATTTATTCAGGGTGCACTACTGTTCCATTTGTCTCATAGTTTCACAAGTGTGCCAAGTTCCACAACTCTGGACGTAAATGTACTGCATTAATAAACCTTATTGTGATTTCATTTGACCACGTATTCATCTTTTCTTTGTATGTTTTGACAAAACCAAATTAAATTTCAACATAGTACAGGAAATAACGAGGAAATACAGAGCAACATGCAAAATTTTCCACAGCAGTTCAACTTTATGGGCAACGCATCAGGCACTGCAATAGTGTTCAAATACTAGTAAAATTTCGGCCACATGGCTCAACCAAACGGCGATATTTTCATTAGATGGCCGTAATGTTGCCAGAAACATACCGAATATATATTTTCGGCAACATATTGTTTTAAAAACTAGTTGTCTAAATGCCTTTTTAGACATAGACCAATCCATAACTGAGCTGACGACTCGTGAACAATAAAATCCCACAACTTCTCATCAGCACATTGAAATGCAGAATGTAGATGACCAGGATGAGCTAATGATAGAAATAGATTCTGAACCTGAGGCCTCATATTTTTCTGATTAAATCATCACATCCATTACTTGCATTATTTGTTGGTAAGAAGAAACTTTAATTTTTTTTCTCAACTAAATTTTGTGTTGTCTGTTGTTTTTGTATTTTGTTTATACAGTGATGAGCACGCAAATAACCGGCAAAATAGCACAAAAGATGGAAAACCTATTAAGTTGTGAGATAAAAATAAATGAAACTAGTCGAGCTGGGAAATTTAGCGATATTAACCTTTAAATTTACATTACATATATTGATTGTTTCCCACCTTTAAAGGTATCAGAGGAGTATGTCAACTAAAACTGTCAATGTGACAGTGGTAGTTACCAAACTCGTGCGATACTTGTAAAAGGTGGGAAACAATCAATATAATGTAAATTAATAGGTTAATATCGCTAAATTTCCCAGCTCGACTAGTTTCGTTTCTTTTTATTTCACAACTTAATACGTTTTCCATCTTTTGTGCTATTTTGCCGGTTATTAGCGAGCTCATCTTTGTATATAAAGAACACTGTTGTTAAGTCTCATAATTTTGTATATAATTTCATAATTTTTAATACCCTATTTCATCTTCAAAAATATTCCTAAGTGCGTCATAGACGCACTTTCATTCTCAGAAAATTCTCCATATCGAGAATATTCTCGAGAATGAATATTCTCTGATTTTTCATTCACGAGAATTTTCCAACACTAGTATTATGTAATATAGACCTAAAATTGGCATTGAGGATCCGCCTACTTCGCTGCTGTGTGTTCTCGGCTTACTTTATGGTATAGAGGTAGAGTTTTGGACTGTGAATAAAATTGATATAAATCGTCATGATGCTTTCGAAATGTGGTGCTATAGAAGAATTTTAAAAGTTTCTTAGGTGAAGAAGATACGAAACTCCACAATACTAGAACATCTCAGCAAAACTACTGAGATCATAAAAAGCATCAAGCAGAGAAAGCTGGAGTATATCGGACATGTAATGAGAGGTCCCAAATATAGGTTGCTACAAAATATTATGCAAGGGAAAATAGCAGGCAAACAAAGTCCAGGACGAAGAAGAACTTCATGGTTTAAGAACATGCGAGGTTGGTATGGTGTTGATACAAGCATGTTATTTAGGGTGGCAGTGAATAAAATTAAGATAGCTATGATGATAACCGACATTCTGAAAGGACATGGTGCATGAAGAAGAAGAAATCAGCTTTTTAAAGCACTAGTAAACATAGTTCAAATATTCATGACAATCGCCAACATTCGAGAGAAGGCAGCGTTTAGACGAAAAGAAGAAGGCTACCAAAAGAACTAGTTCTTTTGGAAATACAATTCGTACGAATTAGTTGTAGAATTACATAGCTACGTTGGCACACTGCATTCATAAAAATTTAAGTTAGTTAGTAAATAACAGGGGCGGTTTCTCCATTGGTTCACTTGTGCAGTGAACACCCAATAAAATTTCATTAAAATAAAGTTTCTTTAAATCTCATAAATGTTATAGTATCATTAAAATATTTTTTTAATCTCATAGAATCATTAAAATATAACTATTTATTAATCATATTTATTTGTTCTACGCCTCTGGATGCAAGTGGCAAGTGCAGATACTATGCTGTGGTGCAGAATTCAAATTGAACCAGCCAGTACTAACCTATCCCTGTAGTTAGAAAGAGAAATCTTAGAATCCGTGAAACCAGCGATCGCCTATTTAAAACAGTGAGGATTTGTGAAGTGCACACAGGGACCAGTAGAGCGGTTCGGTTCACAGTTTGGTATTATTTTCTGTTCGTGTTATCTTCAGACTTTAATTCTCGTGTTATCGATGTTTTTGCAAAACACAAAAATCGAAGAATGGATTTTTTGTATAAATTAAATAAATAAATTAAATTGAATACAAAAATTACAGACATTTTTATATTATTATTTGTAATTAATAAACAAATTTTCTAATTAGCTTTGACTTAATGTATTGCATACGATAATAAAACGTATCTCATATTTATTTTATGTTTTATTTATATAGGAACAACAGCAATAAATAATAATATCAAATTTAGACAAAAACGGGCGAGGCCCTGAAAAATTTTTCTCCTGTGCAACAATTGCCCGCGGCTGTTATTCACCATTTCTATAATTACATTTCTTAATTGAACACCCTTTTTAAATTACATACTATATTTTATTGTGTTCTTTGATTTCTATTTTATATTTTTCTCGTTATATCAGAAGTTCGTGAGGACTCTTGTACTTGTATTGTTTGTATCCACCCACACTTCACATAAATTATAAGTTATGCGATTTTTTCATGCATTGGTATTATTTAAACTGATTTTTTTGTATAATTACGAATTCAGATTAGTGGTTATTATATAACACTCATTGTTTGCTTTTAATTTTCATTAATTATCTTTAGTATTTTTGATTCTGTGACATCATTGCTTTATTTGTGTTACTAAAATGGTTTCTTTGATTTCTAAAGTACAAAACGGCTATGCTGTCTTCCGAAGATGCTTCTTAATTCTAGAAAATTTTGAAGTTCTTTTTTATTTGGATATAATATTATAGTTACAAGAGTGAAATATAAATATGATTATGTTGATAAAATGATTCATATGTTGATTCATATCTACTAATAGAAAAAAGAATGGCCAAAAATAGATCTGTTTATCTGGCTTTTGTAGATCTTAAGAATGCCTATGACTCGATACCTAGAACCAAGCTATAGAAAGCAATGGAAGACATTGAAGTTCCACGAATATTAATAAAAGCAGTAAAAGCACTCTACAAGAATAACAAAGCAGCTATCAAAACGGACAAAAGAATAGAATCCTCAAGGATACTTCTTGTCATAGTGAAAATTGGATAATAAATAAGAAAACCAAAATCAAAATAAGAGCAACAGAAATGAAATTCCTACGGAGAAGCTGCAGAGTAACAGAAAGAGATAGAACTTAATAACATAGAGATTAAGAAAATAATGGGAATGCACTCAGATATAATAGACTACATCGAACAGAAGAGATTAACGTTTTACGGACATGTCAGAAGAGCAGACAAAAAACGTTGGATAACCAGAATAACAGAGTGGAGCCCGATAGGAAGAAGGAAGAAAGGCAGACCCCAAAGATCTTTCAGAGATGAAGTGGACGAAGCAATCGAAAGACGAAATCTGAAGAAAGGGGACTGGAAAATCAGAAAGAACTAGAGATAACGGCTGATTGAAGGAATATAGTGAAAACTGTGGAAATCTCTCTTCTTTATACTATATTATGTATAAATTTTATACATTTGTAGATATTTTAAGAATTAATAAAAAATAAAATAACTATTATTCTACACTGTAAAAAATAAAGGTAGTTTATATCATTTGTCTGGTATAACAATGATAGTTAAAATCATATCACTATATTTTAGTAGTCTTTACTTTGTTATCTCACCTAGTTAAATGTTTTTGTGACCTTCAATGTAAAATTAGCTATGTCATTAACAATAAATTCCGCACTTGCTTTATACTGTTCAATGTTCTACAATGTCATTTTGCTCTAATGTACACGTTTACAAGAAAATTTAACGATACAGGAGCAAGGAATAAAATCCAATGGAAAAAAGTCTTTGATAAGTTAAAAAAATATACAGCCTGCAAAAAAAAGTTAAAAAATGTTATGACGGGAGTGAGTATCTATTAATTTGAAGAATCAAGTGATCAAGACGATGTACAATATGAGAAGAATTACAACGATTACTTACAAACATAAATATTGCTTGCAACAATTGCGGCATAAACATTAATATAAAAAAACAAGTATATGGTCTTCAGTAAAATCATGACACAACCAGCACATATTAGTATAAACGGCATTCAAATTGAAAAAGTATCAAGTTACAAATACTTGGGAACTTTGATAAACGAAACTGGAGACCAAAACAATGAAATAAAAAGACGTATCGAAATTGCCAGGGCCACCTTCATAAAGATGAGAAAATTCTTCTGTAACAAAGATATAAGCATCCCTCTACGATTAAGAATGCTAAGAGGCTACGTATTTAACAAGCTATTATACAGTGTAGAGGCCTGGACACTCAAACAGAACAACATAAAAAATATTGAAAGTTTCGAGATGTGGGGTGCTACCGTCGAATGCTGAAGATAAATTGATTCAATGTACCGATACATTAATTCTTAACTAGAAAGTAGATACATTGAATGAACATACTAATTCATAGAAGTTAATGTTTTTGAGCATTAGTTAATGTATCTACTTACATTGGACCAATCACACTGATCTTTGGACGAAAATTAATGCTCCCCGTTTTGAATCAATGTTTTTTTTCATTATATTTACGTACTTTTTTGGTTCAGTGTATGTGAGTCTTGGCCGCGTTTACTATTTCCCTCCATTGTTGTCGGTTCTGAGCAGCTATTTCCCATTGTTGTACTCCCATTTTGCGTATATCACTAGCTACTGCGTCCTTCCATCTCTTTCTTGGGCGACCAACTGACTTTTTTCCATCGGGCCTTTCCCAGAATGTGGCGTTTAGAAGTCTTTCGTCACTTGATCTTAGCACGTGACACTTGATCTTAGCACGTGACCCGCCCATCGTATTCTGTTTGCTTTAATGTAGCGTACTATGTTTTCATCTCCATATATTGTCTGGAGTTCATCATTGTGTCTCCTTCTCCATTCTCCTGTTGTCTCTTCTCTGCAAGGCCCATAGATAGTCCGCAGTATCTTTCTTTCAATTACCAGTAATTTTGTCGTTTCCCGCTGATTCAGAGTCCATGTTTCGCTTCCATACGTTATTGTGGGACGAATTATTGTCTTATATACTCTTATTTTTGCTAGTCTTGAGAGTATTTTTGATTTAAGTAGGGTCCTTAATGAGTAATATGACCTGTTTCCTGCAATGATTCTGGCTGCCACGTCCTTTTCATATTTATTTGCAGATGATCGCTCCCAGGCACTTAAATTCTTTGACGACTTCAAAATTGTATTCATTAATTGTTACGTTTTGCCTAACCCTTGGTCTTGGGTTCTTCATAACCACCATGTACTGGGTCTTGTCCTCGTTGACCTTAAGACCAGCTTCCTTGGCTCCGTCCTCGAATAGGGTGAAAACTTCTTTTGCATCTCTGGTGGATTGTGCAATTGTGTCCACGTCATCCGCAAAGGCCAATAGTATTTTTGATCCTTGGGCGGCACATCCGTTTGTCAGTTGTGGCTGAGCTTTCCTTACTGCATGTTCCAGTGCGAAGTTAAACAGCAGGGGGGGGGGGCGAGAGGATCTTCTCCTTGTCCAAGTCCGGTGTCAATGAGGAATTCTCCGTGCTCACCTTCGCTAATCGTACCAGCTTTCCAGGCACTCCCATTTCTACCATAGTCTCCCACAATGCTTCTCTGCTAACAGAATCGTAAGCTTGTTTGAAGTCCACGAAGATTTGGTGTACATCGCGGTTGAACTCCCAGTTTTATTCCAACACCTGGCGTAGGACGAAGATCTGGTCTATGATCGCCGCTTTGGTATGGTCTCCTATTATTTCCTCTGCGTATGGAGTTAGTCTTCTAAACAGTATTATGGATATAATCTTGTATGTTGTATTAATTAACAATATTCGTCTATAGTTCCGACATATTTGTTTGTCTCCCTTTTTGTGAATAGGTATTATATGGCTTTCATGCCAGTGTTTCGTTTACAATTAATGCTAAATAGTAAATACTCAAATGCTCACTGGTAGCCACCAAATTTACCACCACATAAAAGAAAATATTGAAGATAATTTTCGTTTAGAAATCGAAATTCCGCTATAAACCTTTACCAGCACTGGTAAATTCTTAAATGCTCAATGGTAGCAATATTTACCACCGCATAATAGAAAAAATTAAAGATAATTTCCGTATTAAGGTTAAAAATTCGAAAATACTGATTCCGGAACATCTAAAATTGTCGCTTATCGCCGATAAAAACAATATATATTTTCAAGGAAATTCCTTCATCGATAAGCAAAGCAAGGAAAATTAATGCTTGTCTCGACTTGGACCGCGTTTCGTTCTACACTCCGACCTGTAGAGCAAAACTCATTACGAATTCTGAAAGGATACCGCAACGAGACTGGTGCAGTTTGTCTTATTTAGTGCCACAAAGAAAAATCGTATGCCAACATGCAATCACGGGTTACGTTCATATCAGATGCAGAGGCAGTAACAACAGCCATATATTTTGCTCGTAGACGAATCACGATAAACTTAGATACAGAATTTGGATCGCGGATTAAGTAATAAAGTTCAAGAAAAAAGCGAAGGTCGGTCTGACCGAGTGTTTTTCATTTGGCTGCAATCAAAGTGGTAACATTTTTTTAACAGAACGAAATGTTTTTTTAATTAACGTTTATAGTCCATGCGGAATCTGCTTTGGATTGGATAATTTCCATAGGAGCCTATTTTTTGCTGGAATCACTTAAGGATATCATCACTTTGTGTTTAATTTTTGCGACTTACCGGTCGCAAACCATGTGCTTAATTTTTTATTTAACAAAATTTGGAAAAAATCGAAAAATTTTGCATTTTGCATTACGTTTAAACCAACAAAAAAATTATAAAGTAAGTTATCAATCGAAGTTGCACAGAAAACGACAATAAATATCGTCTCCATGCCACCAGCACCAGATTGACAACAGGTGGAATACTTTCTTTGGTTACACCTCCCGAGATTTTCAAAAATTATAAATCATACAGGATGCCGAGGAAATTAAGATGAGAGAATTTTAAATAATTCACAACTCATCTGCTCAGCGTGGTAAAAGCTCCAACAAGAAAGATTCCTTAATACTCAAACAAAAGAGTAAATGAATTAAAAATGTATAAACATTCTCAATTTCTTTGCAACACGAAAATGCAGCAGCTGCATAATACTATGGTCAAATCTGAGAGTGCAGGAAGAGTCTATACCGGTTTCGGGGGTTGTTTCCCCCTCATCAGTAGTCCTATATCCTCCTCTCTCAGATTCTTCCACGTACCACACTTTGGGCCTTTCCGAATTGCAAAGAAAGAAATCTCACGGATGAACTAGGGCCATCTACCTGCACTCTCAGATTTGACCATAGTACTATGCAGCTGCTGCATTTTCGTGTTGCAAAGAAATTGACAATGTTTATACATTTTTAATTTATTTACTCTTTTGTTTGAGTATTAAGGAATTTTTCTTGTTGGAGCTTTTACCACGCTGAGCAGATGAGTTGTGAATTATTTAAAATTCTCTAATCTTAATTTCCTCGGCATCCTGTTTGATTTATAAATTTTGAAAATCTCAGGAGTTGTAACCAAAGAAAGTATTCCACCTGTTGTCAATCTGGTACTGGTGGTATGGAGACGATATTTATTGTCGTTTTCTGTGCTACTTCGATTGATAACTTACTTTGTTTTTCGGTAGATGGCCCTAGTTCATCCGTGACATTTCTTTCTTTGCAATTCGGAAAGGCCTAAAGTGTGGTACGTGGAAGAATCTGAGAGAGGATGATATGGGACTACTGATGAGGGGGAAACAACCCCCGAAACCGGTACAAACTCTTCCTGCACTCTCAGATTTGACCATAGTATTATGCAGCTGCTGCATTTTCGTGTTGCAAAGAAATTGAGAATGTTTATACATTTTTAAAAAAAGTATAGAAGGTAAAAGTTTCGTGTTTCAATTTTACATAATTTTGACTATCTGCAAATTGAAAATTCAATGTTTATTGTTTAAAAAATAGCAGTAATTGGGAAAAAAGTGCAAAAAATGGAGTTTTTCCTTTAAATTTTTTTGACACCTTAAAAATAACTTACAGCCTTCATATTCCATCTAGAAAAACTTTATAATACGACTAAAGCGTGTGTTAAATTTCGTTACGACCGATTTAATAGTTTTTGCATAATAATTTTGCAGTTTAGAGCTGGCACAAAAATTGCAAATTTGCAATATTATGCTGGGCCCAAGTCGAAATTTCGAAAAGCCGATTCAATACATTTTTTTTTGCTCAACGCGCAAAGAGGCTACTACAATAATGTTAAAAAAATTTCGATGTCTGGAAGCTTGAGCCTTTCTTATTTTGGCCCCTGCATAATTTGCAATTTTTTGCGGACCCTAGATTGCACAATTATTATGCAAAAACTGTTAACCCCATCCTAACGAAAATTAGCCCACGTTTCAGTCGTATTATACACTTTTTTTAGGTGGAAACTTTTTATGTTTAAGGGGTCGAAAAAATTTAAAGAAGAAACTCAATTTTCAACTCAATTTCTACACAAAGTAGGTCAGAATGTACGAAAGATTTAATTGAAATAAACACAGAATACATAGAGTACAGAAGATAAAATTGACACAGACGAAACAGTTAGGAAACTAAAGAACCTGACAACAGCTGCTTCCAAACAACGTTCTATACTACGCACGCCTAGAACACTCAAAACTTTAACAATTAATATATTTTCACAAACAGTGACCATCATAGTGACCCATGTTATATCATAATGTATAACATATCTTATGTAGTCGATAATAATCTATGGTTGACGTGACAAAAAAAAGTTATGCAAATTTAATATAAAATGGAACCAATTAACTCAGGGATACAAGATCATTCTCACAATTTTTATTCATTTATTATAGGCTTTATAAAGAAAACATATCCATTTTCTGCTCCTTTTTCGGCGCCTTTTTTTAATTATTAACAATTGAATGTCAGAAATGTCATTTTTCGATCTTTTGCGTATATGGTAAACACGTCAAGCGCTTGACAAAATATTGAAATAATGCCCCCCAGGTCAAGTAGCAGTTTCGTCAATACGCAGCGGTCCCAAGGGACCTCCATTGCTTATGAGGTAATTCCTACATCGGTCCATAGTGACCGCTCAATATTTTTGGTAAAAATGTAGAAAAACATTAATATGACATTTTGAAAAAAATTGTAAAATAAATTTGTTCCTTCGAAAACTGCAAAATAAGACAAAAGGGTTCATTATTTAAATTTATTGTAAAACTCAACCTAGCTGTGTATTGTGATCCTTAACAAATTTTCAAATTTGTATAAAAATTATAAGTTTTCGAATATGAAAAAGATTTATTCTACAACCGTGTTAAAAATGCAATTTTTAGCACTCCATAGGAGTGTTAAAAATGCTACTTTAAAGCACTAGTGCTTTAAAATTTTTAAGGCACTGCAGTTAAAAGTGAATTGTCAAATTGTGAAACGTCAAAATATTTATATTTCATTTATTAACATTAATATTAATAGTACAACTTGCGCAATTTGAAAAAGGTGGTTTAAAAGGTTTTTTAAAATTGAAATTGAACTGTATTATTGCATTTTTAACACGTTTGTAAAAAAACTATTAAAATTTTTTAGAATATACAATATAACAATAAAAGTAGACGATATTCTATAGTTGTTATGATTTACGTATTGACAGTATAGGCATTATATAGTTTTGATGTAATGTTAAGAAAAATAGAAAAATGGAATGTCAGTCAAGTTCAAGTAAAAGTTTTTGTAGGTATTGTCCTGTAATTGAGAATGAATAAATTATAATTGTTGATATAATATAAGACGTTTGTAGAAAAAATATTGTATGATATACGTGTTAAAAAATAAATTTTTAAGGCACTCATGTGCCCTAAAAATTTACTTTTTTTACATAAACTTTCACATACGTGCCTTAAAATTGTACTTTTAACACTTATATCATAAACAACTATTATGTACGAGCAATAGTTTAAAAATTAGGTATATTTGTTTATAAATCAAAAGTAACCAAAGGGTTTTGGGTTACAAAAAATTATTTTCTTCATTTTTTTGATACATACTGGTAGCTTAACTCTTCTACTTTCATTTGATATGCGTAGAATTACCGTATCTTCAGACTAATGTCATTGCAAAAAAAGGTCTCTGGGATGGGATAAACAAATAAATAACTTCTAAACTAATTGATGGATTGATTTTAAATGTTGAGATTTTGTTAAGAAGCACAATTCTCAATGGACGCAATAACAAATATATAGGTTAATTGTTACAATAGTTATAAACAATTAATGAATTTGCCTTATTTTTCAGTTTTAAAAGCAACAAACTAATTTTACATCTTTTACGCAACCGCCATTTTAAAGCATTTTTATGTTTTAAAAGATAGAGTTTCGTCATTTTACCTCAAATAATAAGCTTAATGGTAAGCACAAAATCGAAAAATGGTATTTTTTACACTAAATTGTTAATAATTAAAAAAAAACGTCGAAATATCTGTAGAAAACGTATACGTCTAGATTTTCTTCATAGAGGCATATCTATAATAACTAAAAAAATCAGATAGGTATCTGGAATTGTTACATTTCAGAGATGAATCTTATTTCTCTGATAAAATACCTGCATTTTCCTATATTATAATAATTTATAAAACGTCAAAAATTGAGTGATAGGTTGAAGCAAGGTAATATCAACTATAAAAAAATATAAAATCAGAGTATGTACTAGCATAGCAAAAATTACGTGAATGAGTTATATGAAAAAATAAAACCCTAAAATGGTTTAAAGTAGTTATAGTATCTTTTAAAGTAGGTACCTGTAAATTGTTTAAAAAACTGAAACTGTAAAATATTATGAACGAGCTTAGACAAAACTGTAATAACAGTTTTTAGCAATTTTATAGTTTAACAAAACTTGGATGACACTTAAAGGTTTTAAAATAATATTTTCAAAGTAAAACCCGGATTTTAAATCCTAATCACCCCCAGGAACATCCCCCAAAACGCGAAAATCAGCTGTCCCAACTCAATCAATTATCACAACACACCGCTGCACAGTTTCTGTTATTAATACACTAGAAAACCATGCAAATCAAACAAAAAATCAAAATAAACCACATAAAATAACGATAAGAGAAAAAACTCACTTGATATTAAATAATTTTCCCGTTTTTAGGGGTCAAATATCGCCAGGTATACCTGGATCGAGACAACTTCGAATTTATGTTACATAAGTGGCAGCAGGATAGTGCGCAGGTGGGATAAACTGGGATCTCTCGGACAGATCATAAAATAGGAAGTCTGGATTGCAGAAGTGCTAAAATAAACTTAGTAGAAGTGCATCAACACGTGGATAGATGGCATATGCATTCGCGTTGAAATTGTCACTAGTTACACTGAGAAACATTTTTGAACTGACATGTTAAATTGTTGAAAAATGCTTATAAATTACGTGTTTGGTGAAATTATCAAAAATAAAAATAATAATCATTAACCAACCACGGCATGTTTCTAGATAGATCACACTTAAAATGACATTAGATTAGAACAGATGTACGAGGGTAGTATCAGCAGTTTTCGGCTTACAAATTATTGATGCGACAAATATTCCGTATTCTGCTACTTTTTCACACATTGGGAAAATCATGGGAAAACAGATTATTCGAATATCCAACGTGAGGCGCCATAAAAATGTATACTCTCTCTTCAATCCTGACCTCCCGGAGGGAGTGTAGTGGTCGACATGATGTCGTGTATTGTCCGTCTCCAAAGATCTCTATCTCTGGTCATTTCTTTTAACTCATGCATAGGTCTTTTGCATATTCCTGTAATCTGATCGATCCATCTTGTTGGGGATCTTCCTCGTGATCTTCGGCCTTCCACCTTTTCTTGTATAATGAGCCTTTCCATGTTTTCAGTGTTTGCTCTCATAACATGTCCAAAGTATTTTAATTGTTGGAGATGGATTTTACTGGAGAGTCGTTGGCTAACTTTTAGCTCTCTTAAAATTGAATTATTTGTTCTATGGTCGGTCCAAGGAATTCGTAGCATTCGTCTACAACAGAACATTTCAGTGGAGTCTATCTTTCTTCTTTCCGAATTTCTCAAGGTCCAAGATTCACATCCGTAGGTCAGTATTGGGAATATTAAGCAGTTGATCAACCTCATCTTTAACGCTCTTGAAATTTGACAGTCCTTCCATATTGTGGTTATTTTTGCTGTGGCGACTTTTGCTAGATCACATCTACGTTTTATTTCTTCCTGTAGTGACCCTGTGTTTGTGATTAATGATCCCAGATATAAGTATGAGCTCACAACCTCAAACCAATCAATTGTGGTTATGTGTGGATGATTGTTATGTAGTCTATTCACTATCATGATCTTTGTCTTTGATATGTTTAATTGAAGACCAAATCTTTGACTTTCGTTTTCAACCAGTCGTATAAGATCAATCAGCTCTGCTTGACTATTTTCAAGAAGGGCTGTGTCATCTGCGAAACGTAGGTTGTTTATTTTATGACCATTTATTAAGATGCCTTTTTCCCATCCTTCAAGTGCTCTTCTCATAATATGCTCTCCATATATATTGAATAATTGTGGAGATAGTATACATCCCTGTCTGACACCCCGTTCTGGATGAAATTCGTTTGAAAGTGTGTCAAGCACTTTAACTGATCCAGTAGTGTGTTCGTATAGTTCAGTTATAAGCGAAATAAGATGTTGGGGTACGCCTACTTCTTTTAATATTCGCCATAAGTGTCTCCACTTGACTCTGTCGAACGCCTTACGATAATCTATAAAGCATATGTACAGTGGAATATTGAATTCCCTAGATTTTTCGATTATCTGTCTTAAATTCAACAGGTGTTCTCGAATACCTCTACCTTTGGTAAATCCAGTTTGCTCTTGTGGAATTTCTCTTTGAAGGAATGTTTTTAGCCTCTCATTGATTATATTATGTAGCATTATTTTACTGGTATGTGATATAAGAGAAATAGTTCTATAATTGTCGCATTTATGGACGCGTAAAAATGTATACTATGCGTAACCTATTTTGGATGTTGCTAAAAAGATCACAAATGGATATACTGCGAACGACAGCTATATTAAATTTATATTCAAGATGCAGTAGAAATAAACAAACAAAGATGCTACTAGGAGCACTCCCAAATCATAATTTACAATGTACATACATTGTAAATCCCAAATCATGATTTCCAAAGTTTATTTATTGTAAATTATGATTCGGAAGTGCTCCTAGTAGCATTTAACATGTCTTGGTTTGTTTATTTCTACTGCATCTTGATTGTAAATTTAGATTAGATGGTTGGTGGAGAGCAAGTAATGGAATCGAAATTAGCTTTTGGAATTGGTATTTGGTCCAACAAGACAAATTATCAGAGATAATTAAAGATAGGATAGATAAATAGATCAGTAGATAGATAGATTATCTATGGTAACTTTACCATATCTATCTCTCTATGTATTCATATATGGATCTATTTATCTATCACATCTTATCTCTGATAATTTGTTCTGTTGGACCAATACCAATTTCAAAAGCTATTTTCGAACCCACGACTAGCTCTCCACCAACCATCTAGCTGCCGTTCGTAGTATATCCATTGGTGACCTTTCTAGCAACGTCCAAAAAAGGTTAAGTATGGTAAAACCTAAATGGGAAATTCTAAACTGCTGAATCCCTACTTCCATGATTGAATCCTTCATTTCGAAAATGACACAAGTCCATTAATTGAAACTTTCCTTCCGCTTCATTAGAAAGGGGCATAAAATACCAGCACTAGTGTCATTTTCAAACAAACTTCAATTTTTTTTTGTCTCTTACGTTGATTTGTGGCATGCATATGAAAATGTACCCTTTTCACAGAAACATGTAAAACGCTTCGAGAATTTCGCTCGTCTCTCAGCATCTTCTTCTCTTAGTTCTTAATGACATTGCAATCTATAAGAACGGAATTTATTTCTTTTCAAAATTTTTAAGGCTGTGAAATTATGAATTTCAAACTGGTTTGCAATGGTTTGACAACTTATTGCGGGATTTTCAACTACTGCTGTTAAGACAAAATCATAAAAAATCACATAAAATAACGATAAGAGAAAAACTCACTGGGTATTAAATTATTTTCCCGTATTTAGCGGTCGAATATCGCCAAGTATACCTGGATTGAGACAACTTCGAATTTATGTTTCATAAGTGGCAGCAGGATAGTGCGCAGGTAGGATAAACTGGGATCTCTCGGAGAGATCATAAAATAGGAAGTCTGGATTGCAGGAGTGCTAAAATAAACTTAGTAGAAGTGCATCAACACGTGGATAGATGGCATATGGCATATGCATTCGCGTTGATATTGTCACTGTTTCTAGTTACACTGAGAAATGTTTTTCACTGGGAAACATTTTTTAACTGACACGTTAAATGGTTGAAAATGTTTAAAAATTACATGTTTGTTGAAATTATCAGTAGTAATTGCACAAGAGCTCTAAAATTCTATATTAATTTTAGAGATCGAGTCAATACTTTTCGAGTTATTTGCCAGTGAATATGTTCATTTTTTCAACAAAATAACCACGCTTTTAGACGGTTTTTTGCAAATAACTCAAATAGTAAGTATTTTGTCGAAAAAACATTCATAGCAAAAATATAGCCTGTAAAAAATTTAAAAAATGGTGTACATATCACGTTTCTATACCTAGTAGAAGCAGAGTTATAGCTAATTAAAAATAGGTTCATATTCGTCAAATTCCAAATGGAATACTTTAACGTGAAATAACCAAAAATGAAGCCCATTTCGGGGAAAACTCATTACAACTTATTTAAAGTGTTTAAGAAAAGCTTCATTTTTGTTTTATAAAAAAAATTTCTAGCATAAAAAGCAAACAAGTTACGCTCAAAATAAAGTTAGTCCCTTTTTTTTTGGTAAAAAAATCGGGAAAATAACTCCCTAATTAGTATCTCAAATAAACTTAATCGTTACGACTTCACAAGTTTCTTGACTCGTGTATGTATTGTTTGTATGATCTGTAAGTTTCATAGGTTCAAAGTCCTTATTTTTGAAAGGGCTGTAGTTAAAAGGGGTTGAACGAGTCACTGATCACGAATGTATGCAAATTTAGAAACACCAAATCTTAATCAATCTTTGTCTAACAGAAAAACAAAAAAATACATGATATTCAGAAAAGCAATGCTGACTTTTTTTGTTTTTCGAGATTTTTGGTATCTCTAACATTTTTTAAGTTATTTTGAAAAAAAGCATATTTTTCAAAATAAAAATTTTTAAAAATTTTACATTAAAATCAAATTTTTTCCAAAATAAGCACTTTGAATCGATGAAACTTACAGATCATATAAACACAACATAAGATAAGTAAAATAATTTGTGGAGCGGTAACGATTAATTTCATTTAAGTTGCTAATTAGGGGGTGGTCTTCCTGATTTTTTTTGCCAAAACAAAAGGGACCAACTTTATTTTGAGCGTAACTTGCTTAAATTTAATGCTAGAAACTTTTTATAAAAACAGAAATAAAGCTTTTTTTAAATACTTTAAAAAAGTTATAATCGGTTTTCCCCAAAAAGTGCTTAATTTTTTGGATATTTCACTTCGAAGTATTCTATTTGAGATTTGGTGAATATGAATCTATTTTTCATTGGCTATAACCCTGGTTTTACGAGGTCCAGAGACCTAACGCGTCCACCATTTTTTTTACTTTTTACAGGCTATATTTTGGCAAAAAACGTTTTTTTCGACAAAATACTTACTTTTTGAGTTATTTGCGAAAATCCGTCTAAAAATGTAGTTATTTTGTTGAAAAATGAACATATTCACTCGCAAATAACTCGAAAAGTGTTGACTTGGCGAAAAAGCTCTATAGAACAAAAGTTACTTAAAATTAGTCAATTTATTAATTTCCGGACTTATTTTGGACTTATATTTTTTCACCCCCAATAGGGGGTGAAAGTCACCCCCAGGGCAAAAGCACACATCGGCACAATATCACTTTTTTTCTTTGACATGTAACTATGCATATGCCAAATTTCATGTCAATCCAAGCTGTTCTTTAAAATTTAGAGCAAAAACCGTGAAAGAATGGACTACTATGAATAGCTAAACATTTTAGTGCATATTTTTGTAAGAATTTAATACACTCCTATTTTGTACACCATCTTTCATCCAAATACTGCCATTGGGTATATGTCATACTAAGATTTGTGGTACATCTTGTATATTCCCTCTTCAGTAGAGGCACTATATTTAACAGGCAGCCTGTTGTAGCAATGTGCAATAAGAAGTATGTTTGTTTTCTTCGATTCTCGTGTTGAAATATCAAACAAAAGTTTGCCAACGATTAAACGTGTGTATATGGCGGTCGTAAAATCCCCATTAACATGCGATTCCCAGAAATAACCATCAAATGCATACACGTGAATAATTTTCAATGTCATTTAAATTTTCCAAGTTCACGGCTCATTTCCATTTATAACATTCGTATACATAGCTACATAGGTACAGTAATCGCGACCATTAGCGTTAAAAATTTCAAACACGTCACTTAACTTATATAAATGGCCAATGAATAGATTAAATGCTGCCTACTGTTAGTTTTATTATGTAAATAAAACATTAACAAAGCACGGTAGATTAATTTTTATATATTTAGTTTATTAAAAAAATTTTAAATAGTAAAAAAAAATAAAATAGTTAATAAATGCTTAAAAGGACAAAATATCCACTAAAAAGGGGTAGTTCCCTGGGTTGGCTGTATACCTTATAGTTAAACAAACTGGAACATGAAGTAAAAACCACTTCTATGTAAAAGGTATATTTACTAAAAATTTTTTAGAATCCCAATGGATTCAATAAAATGAGTTCATCAGAACGTTTTCAAACCTATTGGTCCATCATCAGTGAATTTGAATACTTGCAAAATAGCCCCAGAACCAAACAATGGTTGTGATTATAAATAAATCTACATTATGTTAAAATAAATTTAAAATGGCTAAACGCCGATGTTCAGGGATTAAACCTCTGGGAACATGGTGAAACTCTACCCGAGGACCCAATCAAAATATCCCTGATGATTGGAATGTTGGATACATCAGTTCAATATACAAGAAAGGGGATAAACGCATATGCTTTAATTACAGAGGAATAACAATTGTTACCAGCTCAATAGGGAGGTTGTACGGTCGAATAATAAAAGAAAGAATACAATCAGAATACGAAGACATGGAAGAACAAAGTGGATTTCGTGCAGGAAGATCGTGCACTGATAATTTGTTCTGCAGCAGGTAATAGAAAAACGGAACGTAAGGAATCTATCTACCCACCTATTGTTTGTAGATTTAGAAAAAAAATACGATACGGTACCTTTAAAAAACTGTTTCAATCATTGACGAAAGTAGGTCTTAGTGGAGAGTATGTGGATGCTATCGCAAATATATATGTTACAGTTCAAGTTGATTATCCAGTTGGAGTTGACTCCAACTAGTTGGAGTCGACTCTAACGGCTGGTTTCAGTAAAAGTTGATTATAAATATAAAATGAAGATTTATATTCAACATTTACTAGTAAAAGTAGACTCCAACTAGGAAAAGTATACTCTTCCCAATGCCATTTAGTAAAAGTTGATTCTGATTCACACAAACAGCCGATTCTAGAAATTAAGTGTTACTGAATATGTTCAAATTAGTCTAGGCTGTATCGTCGCCCCCGATAGGTAAATTACTGCGATTCGAATTTTTTGCACAAACTTACTCAAAAAGAGGTCCTTATAACAAATCTACTGGGTTCCAGGCAGTACCTTGATCGATAAATTGTTTAAACAATTTTTTTAGATAAATTCACAAAAATAATTTTTTCACTTCGAACAATTTTTTTTTAGATCATTTGGGTTAGTCTGAGCAAAAAAAGGTATTTTGTGATTTTTCTCTAAAATTGATTGTTGTCGAGTTATACGCGATTTAAAATTTGAAAAATGCGAAAATAGCCATTTTCAAGGCTTAATAACTCGGTTAAAATCCATTATTATGAAAGTCAGAAAGTGACCAAATCAGAGTTTATAGCCTCCTCTACAAGATCCAGCAGAAATTTTTGTCACTACAGTAGTCTCTCTTATAACGCAGAAAATTTTTGTCACTACAGTAGTCTCTCTTTATAGCGATTCCCTATATAACGATAATTCCTCTATAACGATCAAAATACTAAACATTGTTTGGTTCGTCATAAGGACAATGTATTAATTCTTTCTCTATACCGATATCGTTCTCTCTTTATAACGATAACTTTTCAATATTCGATGACCTCACTTTTCAAGAAACAACTGATAACCATTTGCGTTTGGCAATAACTAAGATAACTAAACCGTGAGAATTTTACCAATTAAAGATAACAGTTAATTGAAACACAGGGAATAACTGAAAAAGCTCTTGCGTATGTGTAACTTGATAAAAAGTGATTAGTGAGTGATTCATTTTTTGGCTCTAATTTAGCAAAAATTTGGTGGTTCAAATTTCAATCCGATATGCAGAAAGTTGAGTACACGCTTTTATCGTTCGGGCGGTGTGCCTTAACTGTTTTCACACAGATGTTGTCCTCTATTGACTATTGACGACTTCTAAGTTTCAATTTCGGTTGTATCTCGGCCTGTGAACAGTCAAGATGTTTTCGAAAAAGCGTAGAGTACTCTCGGTTAAAGAAAAGTTATCGATATCTCGGGCAATAGAGAAAATTAACACAAGTTATTTCAGTACGATTACTATTACAATAACGATTTTTTTCTCTTTCTCTCTATATAACGATCTCTCCTTATAACGATGAAAATTCCCGGTCCCTTGCATATCGTTATAGAGAGAGAGAGGACTGTATTTTATTACTAAGCTTTATCTTTAATTATTAACAATGAGCGCTAAGTGCGTATTAGGCGGCCGTCAATGGTGAGAGATAAAGAGATGCACCATTCCGCCCGTCCAATGGGGAATCTCACTCGCACTCACATTGACGGCCGCCTCAATACCCGCTTAGCGCTCATTGTTGATAATTAAAAATAATATCTTATTAATGAAATAATGACAAAAATTTCTTCAGGATCTTATAGAGGTAGCTTTAATTTTTGATTTTTTTAGTTTCTGACTTTCATAATATATAATATCGTATGGCATTTTTGCCTTTCGGAGAGTTCCGGCGCCAATTACATCTTTAACCCTGTTTCAAGTAACTAGTGTCGATGTACACTAGCCCAGGGGGACCGACGGCTTAACGTGCTCTCCGAGGCACGGTGAGACGGCTCGTGTCATTATTGTAAATAAAATGGTTTGTCTTTGGCAGGACGGCAAATAATGATATGTACCACCAGTGGTACATGTACCACAGATTGAGAACCGCTGCTTTACATAATATGAGATAGAGTAGATAAAAATTATTTTTGTGAATTTGGTTAACAAAAATTGGTTAAACAATTTTTCGACTGCGGTACCGCGTGACACCCTGTGTATTTGTTATAAGGATTGTTATACGGATGTATTTTTTTGAGTAAGTTTGTGCAAAATATCGAATCAAAATAATTTACCTAACGGGGGCGACGTTACAGGCTATACTAATAAGTAGTTGAAACGGTCAAAACAAAGAAACGCACACTCATCAAAAATGCACTTTTAATCAACATTTACTGAATCGATCCAGGAAGAGTCAACTCCAACTAGTAAAAGTTGATTTAAATTTTTAAAATCAACTTTTACTGCTCGTTTCAGTTGGAGTTGACTCCAACTAACTAGTTGGAGTCAACTCTAACTGAGAATCAACTTGAACTGTAACATATACAAAAATGCAAAAAGTGTCGTTAAAGAAGGAAACTTTATATCTGAATTATTTCCAATAACAAAGGGGCTTAAACAAGGATGTTGTCTGTCTCCGACTTTATTTAAAATATATATTCAATCATCGCTAGAGCAGTGGAGGAAACAAGTATCCGGAATGTGAATAGACCTAGGCGGTGGTAAATGTCTAACAACTTTGTTTTTCGCAGATGATCAGGTAGTCGTAGCGAATGATGAGGAAGACATGGACTACATGCTTAGAAAACTAAAGAAAGAATATGAAAAATGGGGCCTCAATACGAATATGTCAAAGACAGAGTATCTTAAAATAATGGATGATAAAGAAGACCCAGATTTAGAAATTAGAACTACAAAAACATATAAAGAATATAAATATCTCGGATCTATAATATCTAAAGAAGGCACTACCAAAAGAGACTTAGAAACAAAAGAGACATCGAAAACAGAACGCAGCAGGGCAAAAAACGGTAAACATTCTAAACTCTACTATGGTCTAAAGATATAAGACAAAAAACGAAATTGACAATCTATCGTACCTTGGTAGAGCCTATTATGACTTATGGGGCAGAAGTTTGGCAGATCACGAAGAAAGATCGAAAAAGAATAGAAGTAGTAGAAATGGATTATCTAAGGAGAGCGTGTGGTATATCCAAAAAAGATCACATCAGGAATGAAGATATTAGAAGGAGGACAAATACTGTGTATTCCAGTGTAGATAGAATTGAAACGAGACAACTACATAGTGTGGTATGGTCATGTGAAACGAATGAATGAAGATATATGGCCAAAGAAAGCTTTAAATTACATACCACAACAAAGTAGAAGAAGGGGAAGGTCTTCAGTTGCGTGGGAAGAAAATGTACGGCACATCACGGGAGATAGAGCCATCAAAGAAGACGAATGGATGGACACAAAAAGATGGCGATCGAAATGCGAGAAGAGGCAGAGGCTGTAGGAACCTCGCTTATAGATAGACAAAAAAATTGCTAAACTCTGCAGTCGTTTCCCTAGCAATGTTTTTATTTTTATTGTTTATTTAATTTTCAGGTTGTTTTTGAACATTTTAGAAAAGTATTCTTCACAATACTTGACCAATACAAATACATATCTTGGCTGCTAGTTAAACAATAAACTCGATTATAAACAAGAAGTAAGTGCGAGAATAGAGGTAGCCCGACAAGCCACCAGTAGCATTAATATCAGGCTTAAGTAGATGTCATTTTCTGCATTGTTATGTATGGTCAATACTATTTTATGAAACGGATGCCTGGACGCTCAACATGACGCTGATCAACAAGTTAGAAGCCTTTGAACTGTAGCTTTAGAGAAGGATTTTGAAAATACCTTGGACAATCCACACCAACGAAAATGTTCTGACAAAAATAGAATTCTAAAGATCCTCAAAGTTAGCTACCTATTACACATAATGAGAAACGAAAAATACAGCCTCGCCTAACTGATCATCCAGGGGAAGATTGAAGGAAAACAGGGCCAGATTTCATGGCTTCAGTTACAAAGCTGAATAATTGATGAAAGCAAATAATAACCACCTGTTATTTTTTTTTCAACATATCATGTTGTATCTAGTGCCAGAAGTGTTACAATGTTGTATTGTATGGGTTATATTTCTCTATTTATTTGCATGTTTGAATAACCTTTGTTTTTCCAAAATCAAACTCTCCTTGGGTTAATTTTTACGTTACCAAAAGGGGCGTCTAACTTCTGGACATACTTTCTATGCACCCAGGTTTATAGTACGTTACAACTTTATATCTCAAGTTTAATATAAGGTCATATGCCATCAGTATAACCTCAAGGCTCACTTATCCATCTGCCATACACTCTGGGGCAAAATTAACCGCCCATCTTAAAAATGGGTCATTTATGATGTCTCGAATTCCCTAAACCTGTTGTCCGATTTAAGTGACTTTTTTAACATGTTATAGCGTCATTCTTTAACAATATCGCTGTAAAAATATTGTTGGTAAACAGGTAAATTTTCATTGTATACCGGGTAGATCAATCAAACTGTGTTTTTTTCTCAAAGTTTGCAACACCCTGTGGAATATTCTAGCATTTATAAAATACTGAAATTAAAATACAACTATAGCCTCATATTTCTCAACATTCTGTTTCTGAAGTTATACTTCTTTGGGCGCGATTGGGACTGAATTTTTCTTATCCCCAGTTTTTATTATAATTTTATTTATTATCCCAGGCGCATGCGCACACAGACAGTATGGAATTCGTTGCTAAATCTTTCAAGTTATGTAGTATTCAGTGCAAAAAAGGTGTGAAAAGAATATATTAGTATTTTTAGTAAATATATTTATTTTAATTTTTGTGTCGGATTTGTCTTCCTCGGGAGTAAGATAATAATCTATTATATTATTAAAACATTTTTATATTTTATATTTCACTTAGTCTATTTGTTACCGTGATTTCGTTATTATGTACGAGAAACCATGTACACAGTGGGATCGTGGGTCCTTGGTGGAGGATTCGTCTACAGATCGTGAGGTCCTGGGTTCAAATGAGGACAATTGCTATTCTTTTTTTTTAATTTTTGGTATTGTTTTAATAAAAAAATTTGGAAAGTTGTTAAGTATTAAAATTAGTTTAATATTTAAATAAAATAAAATAAACTGTTTAAAGTACAGTATGTTCCTGTAAGTTGTATCCATATGGAAAACTTTTTTATTATTAATTTTACGAAAAAATGTTATTCTTTATAAAAAGCTCTGCATGGTTCAAAACCTAAGATTTAACCATCAAATATCAAATTTTTTGAATATTATACGAGGTATGTCAAAAAGTTTGAATTTCACTCAAGAGTAAAGTAGCTTTATTTTTCACAATATTGAAAATTGCTATAATGAAAAGTTGTTTGGAATTAAAAACAGTATTTTAGTATGCAATTACATCCTTCTAATTGAAAATTTTTTTTTTTTTGAAAAATTATGGATAACGTAACATTATTTTCAGTTATTTTAATTCAGATAACTCTTTTATTATTAATTTTACGAAAAAAAGTTATTCTTAAAAAAATTCTGCATGGTCTAAAATCTAAAATACAACCATCTTTTGTCAAATTTTATCAATTTTATACGAGGTATGTCAAAAAATATGAATTTCGCTCAAGAGTAAAATACGTTTATTTTTCACAATATCGAAAATTGTTATTATGAAAAGTTATTTAGAATTAAAAACTATATTTCAGTATGTAATTACATCCTTCTAATTGAAATATTCTGAACTATAAAGGTACTTTTAGTGTAGGAAACAGAGGTTGAACCTTGCAAAATGGACACAAGTCCGGTTTTATTTTTTTTCTAGCATATCAAGGGGTGCTTATTATAAGACTAACTTTTTCTGAAAAAATTTCGCCCCGGAACCCCCCTTTTCACCCCTTTAAAGGGGGTAATTTGTGGTTTTTGCGGAACGTAGCCCTTCCTGTACCTTTTACAAAAAATTTCTTTTACAGAAATATGAAGAGGACTATATTTTCTATGATTTATTTCTGACAGCATCTCTCTATCATCCACCGTTTAGCAAGGGTGGCGCCCCAAAGTTGACAAGTTTTTAAAAAAGATGTTTTTAAAAAATATATATTTTTCCCTAACTGCAGCGGAAATGAAAAAGAAATTCTGCGAAAATTATTCACAAATAGATGATTGATTTTTTGGTATAGGTTTCACTTAAGGGTAATTGCCCTTCTTTTAACTACAGGGTGTTACATTTTAAAAAACCCCTTTTTATACCATCTGAACCGTTTATGCTAGAGTAAAAAGACTTTCAGCGATTACCCATGTACTGGTGTTATTTACAAATTTGTATAATGCACCCCCATTTTTTCCCCGAAACCACCCAAAAAAAAAGAAGAATTAATAAATAAAGAGATTTTCTTGAAATCCTTCACACACAATGCCCTCCATTAATATGCTTCATATATCATTTTGTGCACGTTATTATTCCCCCTGCATGGACACTAAAAGCGATTTCCTAGTGCAACCCCTGTAGCAAAAAAAAAATAAATAAAATGGGGGGTTGAAAATTTTTTTTTGTTTTTTGCTTTTTGATCCATATGGGCATATGCTTCATCAATAGTGCTTTTCAAAAATATATATGGTTATTGCAACATCCCTGCGGAAACCACCCCTATCCTTTAAAATATACTGCAGAAACTACCCCTATACCTTGGCGAGCATGTTTTTACGATTTTCTCATTACCTATTCATTTTTTTTAAACAAAACTTATACAAGGTTAAAGACCACTATTTACTCTAAAAATTAGGTCCTATTCATTTTTTTCGTTTAAGCAACCGTTACGGCACAGTGGCGCCGTAAACCTCATATATGCTTTGGCGGGCTCCAGTTTTTGTTTTTTTTTTTCGTCCTCTGTTCGTTTTATTGATAAAGTACTTATGTAAAATAAAACAACACAGTGTAACCTACAAATCATGACCTATGCACATTTTACATTCTTTGCTCCCCAAATCCACAGTGGTGGCCCAAAATAAATTTTTTCATATTTTCGCCACCTACACGCATTTTATTGCGTTAATGCTACCTAAATAGCACAATATTCACCCCTAAGTGGTCGCTAAGCAGTGGCGGATCCAGGGAGGGGTGATGGGGGCGATCACCCCCCACCCCTCTCAAACCAAAGTGATATTATATTTGAAGATTATAAAAATATTCATTTATTTTTATAGAAAAACTTATATTATATTAATATTATTTTTATAAGAATGACTTTTTATGCTTTAGCGACAGTGGCGGATCCAGCATCGTTAAGAGGGGGGTGCCAATTGGTTAAATTTCTATAAAAATAAATGAATATTTTTATAATCTTTGAATATAATATCACTTGGTTTGAGAGGGGGGAGGTGATCACCCCCATCACCCCTCCCTGGATCCGCCACTGCTTAGCGACCACCTAAGGGTAAATATTGTGTTATTAAGGTAGCATTAATGCAATAAAATGCGTGTAGGTGGCGAAAATATGCAAAAATTTATTTTGGGCCACCACTGTGGCTTTGGGGAGCAAAGAATGTAAAATGTGCGTAAGTCATAATTTGTAGGTTACACTGTGTTGTTTTATTTTACATAAGTACTTTATCAATAAAACGAACAGATGACGAAAAAAAAACAAAAACTGGAGCCCGCCAAAGCATATATGAAGTTTACGGCGCCACTGTGCCGTAACGGTTGCTTATACGAAAAAAATGAATAGGACATAATTTTTAGAGTAAATAGTGGTCTTTAACCTTGTATAAGTTTTGCTTAAAAAGAATACATAGGTAATGAGAAAATCGTAAAAACATGCTCGCCAAGGGATAGGGGTAGTTTCTGCAGTATATTTTCAAGGATAGGGGTGGTTTCCGCAGAGATGTTGCAATAACCATATATATTTTTGAAAAGCACTATTGATGAAGCATATGCCCACATGGATCAAAAAGCAAAAAACAAAAAAAAATTTCAACCCCCCATTTTATTTATTTTTTTTTGCTACAGGGGTTGCACTAGGAAATCGCTTTTGATGTCCATGCATGGGTAATAATAACGTGCACAAAATGATATATGAAGCATATTAATAAAGGGCATTGTATGTGAAGGATTCCAAGAAAATCAATTTATTTATTAATTCTTCTTTTTTTTGGGGTGGTTCCGGGGAAAAAATGGGGGTGTATTATACAAATTTGTAAATAGCACCAATACATGGGTAATCGCTGAAAGTGTTTTTACTCTAGCATAAACGGTTCAGATCGTATAAAAAGAGTTTTTTTAAAATGTAACACCCTGTAATTAAAAAAAGGGCAATTACCCTTAAGTGAAACCTATACCAAAAAATCAGTCAATTATTTTTGAATAATTGCCGCAGAATTTCTTCTTAATTTCCGTTACAGTTAGGGAAAAATATATATTTTTTAAAAACATCTTTTTTAAAAACTTGTCAACTTTATGGCGCCACCCCTGCTAAACGGTGGATGATAGAGAGATGCTGTCGGAAATAAATCGTAGAAAATATAGTCTCCTTCATATTTTTATAAAAGAAATTTTTTGTAAAAAGTACAGGAAGGGCTACGTTTCGCAAAAACCACAAATTACCCCCTTTAAAGGGTTGAAAAGGGAGGTTCCGGGGCGAAATTTTTTCAGAAAAAGTTAGTCTTATAATACGCACCCCTTGATATACCACAAAAAAAATAAAACCGGACTTGTGTCCATTTTGCAAGGTTCAACCTTTGTTTCCTACACTATTTACTTTTGATCTAAATTTATCTTTTTGACATACCTCGTATAAAATTAATACAATTTCATATACGATGGTTGTATTTTAAGTTTTAGACCATCCAGAACTTTTTATTAAGAATCACTTTTTTTTAAATTAATAATAAAAGAGGTATCAGAATTGAAATAACTGAAAGAATAATGATAATTATCCATAATTTCTCAAAAATTTTTTTTTCAATTAGAAGGATGTAATTGCATATTTGAATATAGTTATTAATTCCAAACAACTTTTCATAATAGCAATTTCCAATATTACGAAAAATAAAGATACTTTACTCTTGAGTGAAATTCAAACTTTTTGACATACCTCGTATAATATTTAAAAAATTTGGTATTTGATGGTTAAATCTTAGCTTTTGGAACATGCAGAGCTTTTTATAAAGAATAACTTTTTTTCGTAAACTTAATAATAAAAAAGTTTTTCATATGGATACAACTTACAGGGACATACTGTATATTATGATGAAATCATATAATAGAAGTATAACTTCTTACGTGCGTACAAAGTACACACACATTCTTTTTTTCTTATTCATTCGATTATGTTGAACCATAAAAACTTAGGTACTTTAACAACTAGCCATGTTTTTCATCAATACAGGGTGTTTTTAAATAAGTATGGCAAACTTTGAGGGGTGATTCTGCATGAAAAAATAACGAGAGTTTGATTGGTACACCTGGTATACAATTAAAATATACCTGTGTAGCAACAGTATTGTTACAGCGATATTGTGAAAGAATAAGGCTATAATATATTTATTAAAAAATCACTTAAATCAGACGACAGGTTTAGGAAATTCGAGGCATCAAAAATGACCAGTTTTTAAGGTAGGCGGTAAATTTTACCCCAGAGTGTAAATTTTTTACAGTTTATATTTTATATTGAAAACTGCACTTACATATTCGTAGGTACATTAATGTTGTCAATAATAAAAAACAATTTCTATAAAACAGTATACAACCAAACACGGTAACAGCTTATTACCTTTGAAAAGCGGAAAAACAGAAAATGTTGTTCCGATACCGATGAATTTGTAATTAATTTTTATGTAAACCTTTCATTTTGAGATGACTTTATCGAATTACCTTGCCTCTCATTCGGCGAATTTTATTAAAAGCATTTTATTAAATTTCTATGAATTTAAAAGCTTTTTTGCTGTTCTGAAGCTATTTTCTTGTGGCATTTTTATAATCAAGTATATTCAAATGGGAAATAAGCCACAATTTTACCTAAAAATGATTTTATTAACGTTTCGACGCCCAAGTCGGGTGTCGTTGTCAAAATACAAAATAATTATTTGTATTTTGACAACGACACCCGACTTGGGCGTCGAAACGTTAATAAAATCATTTTTAGGTAAAATTGTGGCTTATTTCCCATTTGAATATAATTTTTTGCTGTAACTGAAACCCAGTTAAGAGTTCGTGATAAAACGTTGAAAAAACCCTGTACATATTTATAAAAAGCAGATCGATTTTTATACTAAAATTGTAATTTTTTTGTTGCCCATCTGGCATCTAGTCATGATCTGTAATATTTGTTGAAGTTATGACGTCAACGACTGTTTTTAAATAAGACATCCTATATTTAATTGAAGAAATTGTATTCAAGGAGATCATACAGAAGTGTCACAAAAAGTTACTGGTTGGATTAGAATGATTGGCAATTGGATAGTGGGCCCATACCGACTACTAGAGTTTCAACAAGAACACGACGATACCTTGCTTTATCTTATGAATGGTTGGCATGTGGAATTATCTGTAAGAAATGGCCACTTCGTTCCCCGGCTTTAACCCACTCGGACTTTTCATCAATCTCTGACTTCTGTGTTCTACAGCAGCATATTTAGACGAAGTCAAATATTTGCATACAATGTTCAGCAAGGTGCCTGAGAAAGTACATGAATGACAAAACAGAAAATAAAGACACATAATTAGTCCAGGGAGATTAGAGAATTAAGTACAGGAAAAAAGAAAGAGATAGAAACAAACTATATAGCATGTTTTATGGATGTAAACAGATTCAATACTGCTAGTCAAAATCTAATGACTGTTATGTGGAATTATCTTCAAGAAATATTTCCAAATCGATGGATAGCAAGAATGTTACTGAACGCCCATCTTTTCGTTTTCCAGATTTAACCCCTTAGTTAGACTTTTGTCTGCCAGATAGTTAATGCTGGTCATTTTGAACATTTGATTTAATATTTGTATAGATTTGATATTTAATATTTGATTTAATATAGTATTTGCTATATTATTTGTCTTTTATATAAAAAAAAATTGATGTGCAACAAAAAACTTAAAATTTGAAAATAAAAATCAATCTGTTTTTCTTTTCACACTCTATCTATATGAAACAAAATTATGCATTTTATTCGTTTTTTACTTTTGGGGCACACTGTACATTGAACTCGACTTGTAAATGTCGGCTTGCATCTCCCTATAAAATCCAAGATCTGGCGAAGGTGTGCTAATTGTAGTACACTAAAAAACAAAACATTTTATGCAAACAATGCCAGTCTTTGTTTATATTACTTTGAGGACTTTTATATTGCACCTACATAGTAGATAAAAATTTATTTGTTGATTTAATTATTTTTCTTAGTTTTAAGCACAGCTGTCTGCCTTTTTAGGATTTTTTGGATAAGAAGAAAAATTTAAGAAGGGTATTAGTGTGTTAGAATACAATCAACTATGCGTTTTCATGTGTGATAGCAAGATAATCATTATTTGAGAAGTTCAAAGTGACCTCATCTCTTAAAAACAACAGTCTAACATCGTTCGAGCTGTTGGTGTACAGAAGAATTCTGTAAATATCTTGGATAGAACACGTCCCAAACGAAAGATGAATAAAGATGAGAAAGGTGAATAAAGAAATGGAAATCTTGGACAATCAAAACAAGAAAATTCGAATATCTCGGACATATTGCACGTGGAGAGAGATACAACGCTCCAACTGATTATGCAGGAAAATATTGAAGGAAAAAGAAGCATAGGGAGACATAAAATATCATGGCTGTGCAACCTGAAAGAATGGTACGAATACATCAAGTGAACTTTTCAAAGCAGTCGTCTCTATACAGTCCGAGCTATGATGATTGCCGAACTCCGTCGTGAAGATGGCACTCTAAGAAGAAGAGAGTTTCATATAAGAATAAGTATAGAGTATAGTAATGTATCCCAGCAATTTAAATGGACATTTTAAATTATGAATTTTTTATCATATATTTTTTTTAAATCTGATCAGATTTTTTAAATTCTGTTAGGTGTTTCCATTCTAAATAAGTCACACTGTATATTTATGTTTATCCCCCGACTCAAAAAAAATTAAACTAAACGTGGCTGTTTTGGTTTTAATTACCTCCTATTTGGAAAAAACCATGATTAATCATGCGAATAGTAGTTATTTCTTTAATTACATAACTACCGAGTATATTATTTTGATGAAGAGTACATGAGTACATGACCTACCGCTATAAAATACATATACGACGCACATTGTAATAATATTGCCAAGGTTACACAATTATGTGTGTTACAATGTAAGTATTATCACCTACACATCAATTTGCAATGTCATGAGTGTTTACAAAAACTATAACAGAGACAGAATGGCTTTGTTGAACACTAATACTTAATTTAATATAATATTATGGACTCTCAATTTTCCTTAAAATTATTTAAACAATAGTTAGTTGTTAAGATACTTTTTAATTTATTAGCAACGAAATTTTTTTTTTATTTATTTATTGTTTATACATATGACCTGGCCTCTAGTGACTAATCCAGGTCGTTTTTTCCTGATGGGATTACAGATATTTTTTTATATTTTTACATTTTTTACAGATTTCTTGTTGTTTTTTAGATAGTATTTCTGTTAGATTGTTTAATATTCCAAAATATTCTTCATTTTGTAATATATCTTTTATTTCAATTCTTTCTAATCTTCTCATTTCTCTATGTTCTTCATTTTCTATAGTATTTTCACAATGTAACACTATATGTTCTGGTGTACCTAGTTCTCCACATTCACAATATGCATCATCTTTTAAGTTAAATCTTTCCAAATATGTTGGGTACGGTCCATGACCTGTTAAAAAGTGTACTAATCCTTGTTTTGGATTAAAATAATTTGGAATGTTTTCTAATATTGGTATAAAATTGTATAAACGTCTAGATTTTGTTGAATTTTCCCATTCATTTTGTCTTTTCCTATTTATTATTTCTTTTAATTCTCCTTTACTTCTTATATCTAATCCTATTATTTGTATTATTTTTTCATGTTTTTCTTTTTTTAGCCAATAATTACATGCTCTTTTTTGTGTTTCTAAATGCATTGGCATTACTCCAGTTAAAACTGTGAGTGCCTGTGTTGCAGTTGTTCCAAATGCTCCCGTCATTCTTACAAGAAATCCTCTCTGAGCTCTATTTAATTTTTCTGCATTTTTTTTATTTATTAATCTATGTGCCCATACATTTGAACCGTACCCTACAATTGATGCAAGTATTGTACTTAGGTATATTCTCATCTGTCGGAACGAAATTCTATATTCCTTCTGTGCTAGACTAGCAATGCTATGCATGATCTTTGTTGCCTTTTCACAGACACAACTCATGTGTTTTGTAAATAATTTTTGTTCGTCTATTATAATACCTAAATATCTTGTTTCCATTTTTCTTTTTATTGTTTTCCCTCTAATTTTTATAATTGGATCTCTTTCTAAATTTCCTTTTATTAAACTATATGTTGTTTTTGAATCTGATATTGTTAATTTTACTTTATTCATCCAATCATTTACTCTTATTAATACTTCATTTGATTTATTTTCTAATTCTCTTCTTGAGTTTGCATCTATGATCAACAACAAATCATCTGCATATGCTATGCTTCCAAGCACTTCAGGATCTATAGTCAATTGTTCCAACAGTTCCTCTAGCATTACATCCCAGAACATAGGTCCACATACTGATCCTTGTCGACATCCTTTTGTGATATGTTTTGTCTTTTTTCCTGTTGGACAGCTTAGGCTTGCATATCGGTCTTGACAGTAGTTTCTGAGACTTCCGTACAGATTCTTTGGACATCTCATTCTTCAAAGTCTTTCAAAGAACGACGGCCACCAACGAACTGTCAATACTCTCAGTATTGACAGTTCGTTGTTTATTAGTGTTCAATCAGTGTAGGTAGTTCCAGGTGTCCAAGTCTTCAGGGTTGGCCCATTTTTCTTTTAGATATATTTCTTTTAGACTTTACTAGATACAATCAGGCTTTCTTTTGGACCAACAAGCATTTTTTTCTAACTGATTGATGACGTGGAAAAAGACCTTACGATTCTAAGAATTATTCAATTTTATTTTCAATTCCATTCAATTCAAGATGACAATTCAACTGTCATTTTCTAAATGATGGTTGCAATAATAAAAGACAATGGCTATTATGGTAATATGGACTATGGCCCTATAATAAGAGTAGAATTGCAAACCGTCTTTCAAGAGGAATGATATGACAGATTAGCAGCAGGTAAAAAAAGAAAGATGCAAGTTGAAGAAAAAGTGGAGAGAAGAGCTGGAAAGAGCCAAACTTACAGTAAAAGTGATGTGTTCCAGTGTTCGTGTATCATATATAGGTAATAAAGAATACAAATTTGTTTATCAAAAATAAACCAAACTTCAGTAGGTAAATTATACAAGGATACCTATACAATCTTTATTTCAATGACTAAATAACAGTTTTATTTTAGACATTTCATACAAAACTTCCTTGTGGTAGATTCAGGTCTCTCGAACCACAGTCCTTGTTGATGCACGTGAAGAATGTAGATTCAATGACAAGAAACTGAGATACCACCAGCTGTGTTCACTGTTCTAATGTATGAGTCAACACAGGGCGGATCCCAATCTCGCATCATCACACGACGTACCCTGGTCTGCTTGAAGTACTTCTGGTATCAATACTGAAAGAGTTCCACTTTTACTATTATATTACATATTAATATTCTACATACATAAAATGTATATGTGGAAACAAAAATAGGTTCTGAAATTTAACTGTTTTGTATTGGTCTTTTAACCGCTTAACAGATTTTAACCTTAAAATTCAAGCTGAACATGAAAAAATTTTTAACAAAAAATAAAATTTAGATAGTGGTTTTTAAAACAGATCAAAAATCATAAGTTTAGAAAGATTTCATACCTTATGTATGCTGTATTACAAGAAACAAAAAAATATGATCCTGAAGATAATCCACCCATGCAGATTGGTTTCATAGTCTAGCAAAAAGAGTATTAAAGCGATGATGAGGTATATTTTTGGTTTGAAGGAACCGAAAAAACAAAACAAATTATAACAGATGAAGAAATATGTAACGCATTACGACAAGAAGAAGATAGCCTAGTAGAAATATTGGAGGTACCAACTACTAGAACTGTACAAGTTAAACCAGATACAGCATTTAATTGTTTAAATACTATATCAGACACCAAAACGGGTATAAGGAAGGGGAGAAAGAAAGAATACTTATATAACAAGGACTGAAGAAAATGGCATACCGGGTGGTGAATCGTAAAACGGGCCATAGGAAACTCGATGTAAAATTCTAAAGTGTTGAATTCCGGCTTCCCTAATTATTTTACATCAAAAGTCATGAGAGAATATTTGTAGAGGATTGAAATCTGTATTAAAAGCAAAAGTTAAAATTGTTCTACGATTTAAACGCATTCCAAAATTTTGAAAAATATAATACATTTTGCCACAGTAGGTATGTAGGCCACACGTTACTATTTAACTGACAGTGCTCACACCATTGACTGAAACAAAAATCTTTATTATTAATACTTTCTCCGCAACTGAGGGTATCTTATCAACTGTATTGTTAAAATAAAAATATTGACAGTTCAAAAATGTGAAAATAATAACTTTATTGAACACATTATTGCACTGTGTGTGGCCTAATTTTGCGCTGAAAAACTAAAAAATGTATTACATTTTTACAAAATTTCGGAAAATGTTTAATTTGTAGAACAATTTTAACAGTTGTTTTCAATACCGATTTCAATCCTCTACAAATAGTTTCTAATGTCTTTTGATGTAAAATAGGACTACAAGTTGCACTAACTTGACTGTGTTTTAAGCTGTATCATAATAATATAGGGCTTTTCATCGATTGTCATTTGTTTCGAGCTTCTGTCATGTGTCACATAATATTAATATATCTACGTCATACGTCTTTGGTTTGTATTATTGTACATACCAATAACGTATGTCGTAGATATATTAATATTATGTGACACATGACAGAAGCTCGAAACAAATGACTGTGAATGAAAAGCCCTATTATGAACATATTATGTTGGAATATAACATAGCAGACAGACTATTCACAGGCTAATATTCACAATATGAAAAGAATTATTTTAAACAATTATAAATTCAAAATCAATTCAATAGGGATGACATCACCAATACTCCAATAAAAACATGTTTCCATTGAATATAAACGCCATAATATAAATATACAATAGGTATATCAATTATACGGATAAAAGCTTTATACAGCGTGTCCAATTAAGTTGGCATCATATGGGAAACTTTTTTATTCTTAGTTTTATGAAAAAAAGTTATTCTTTATAAAAAGTTGTGCATGCTCTAAAACTTAAAATACAACCATCAGTTATCATTTTTTCAAAGCTGTATACGAGGTATGTCAAAAAATATGAATTTTACTCAAGAGTAAAGTAGCTTTATTTTTCACAATATTGAAAATTGTTATAACGAAAAGTTGTTTGGAATTAAGAACTATTATTTAATATGCAATTTCATCCTTCTAATTTAAAAAAAAAATTTGAATTTGTTAATGAATTGAACCAACATCATTCTCAGTTATTTCAATTATGATAATCCTTTTATTATTAATTTTATGAAAAACATTTATTCCATATAAAATGTTCTGCATGGTCTAAAACCTAAAACACAACCATGTTATATCAAATTTTGTCAATTTTATAAGAGGTATATAAAAAAAATATGAATTCGCTTAAGAGTACTTAAATAAAATACCGGTATTTTTCACAATATTGAAAATTGTGATTATGTAAAGTTGTATAGAACTAAAAATCATGTTACAATATGTAATTACATCCTTCTTATTGAAATATTCTGAACTATAAAGGTACTTTATTATTGATCGAAATTCATCTTATTTGACATACCTCGTATAAAATTGATCAAATTTAATATTAGATGGTTGTATTCAAGGCTTTTAATAAATTAATAATAAAAGAGTTATCATAATTGAAATAACTGAAAATAATGTTGGTTATCCATAATTAAAAAACAAATTCAAATTTTTTTTTCAATTAGAAGGATGAAATTGCATATTAAAATACAGTTCTTAATTCCAAACAACTTTTAATTATAACAATTTTCAATATTGTGAAAAATAAAGCTACTTTACTCTTGAGTAAAATTCATATTTTTTGACATACCTCGTATACGGCTTAAAAAAATTGATAAGTGATGGTTGTATTTTAAGTTTTAGACCATGCACAACTTTTTATAAAGAATAACTTTTTTTCATAAATCTAGGAATAAAAAAGTTTCTCATATGATGCCGACTTAATTGGACTCGCTGTATAAAGAATGTCTATTTCTAAATAGACAAAAACTGTAAAATCTGTTTCCTGGCCTGATTCAAATCGAAAAATATATTAAAATAAATAATGTAAATTAATAATCAATCATGTATTGATGGTTATCGAGGCATTAAACGGATTTAAACGAATTAAAATTTATTTGAATAAATCCAATTGTTAATAAAAAAAATTGGGAAAACATGCAGATGAACAGGATACTGACTAATTGAATATTGAATAATTGAAAAGAAACTCACAATACTGAAATAGTAGGGATTAGACTAAATAAAAAACTAAGAGAGCACAATAAACTGAAAAGGCACATAATACTAGAAATAGTAACGAACAATATTATTTGCAGATGATGATATAATACAGAACAGTATATTTTTTGACGAAATAGACCAGAAATAAGAAATTAACTAAGTAAGTTAACGCTTAAAGAGCTAACACCAAATTTAATATTTTATACTGGCCTTCTAACAGATTAAGCACGTATTTTTTCCCTGCCAGCTTCTCCTTATGCACTATAAAATGCGTCATCAATACCGAGAAAAAAAAATATGAAAAACTTCAAAACTATAAATTGAAAACAGTGAGTACTAGTGGATGTTACTGAAATGTAACCAAAATGAGGTTCCTAACGTAAGGAAGGAAATATTTATGACCACACATTCCATTGACCACAGACATTAGCCATTTAATTGCACTCTGACAAAAAATTAAGATAATCGTGTCAGTAACCTCTTAAGATTGAAGTCCAAGCGGTGAAAACTGAGTATCACAGTTAAGTTTTGCAATATAAAATAACCTCTACTGCTATGTCATGGAAATAAGGACCATTAGAAAGAAGAAGAGGTACAGAAAATTACAACTTTAGATGTACTAATACTAAACCATGTTGATAATTATATGAAATCAATATTATATTGATTATTTCATTCATAGGAGATTCTGACCAATAGAAAGCTACAGAAATCTGAATTAAATCGATAATTTTTGATAATCTCCCGTCGTTAAGTATATTACGGCAGATGCCCTTCATTGCTACGAAAAAATACATTCAGTGACATTAATGACAATTAATGTTTTAAAAATTATAATAGTGATGACTCTCAATCGTCAAATATTTATAAAAACTGTGTGTTTAATGGTACATACTTACATAAATAAATTACAATAAAATTTTGGTTTTGAACAGTTTTATTCATGAAATAATCGCAACAAATTGCACTCGACCTCTGAAATTAATATAGAATTTTTGCTCTCGTGACACTTTGACATAATTTAACTCGCCTTCGGCTCGTGAAATTAAAACTGTCAAAGTGTCACTCGGGAAAAATTCAATAATTTCAGAGCTCTTGTGCAATTACTACTGAAAGTACACCAAGAAAGTAGGTACTAAAAAGGACACGTCAAGGCAATGGATAAGACCAGTGGTGGGCAAACTTTGTTAATGGGGGGGGGGGGGGGGCACGAAGTTCAAGAAATTCGGTAGGAGGGCCAGAATTATAGTAAAAGTGCATTTTGTGCTAAAGCTATAGGTAGACTATCTATGTCGATGGACCTTTGGCGGGCCGTACTTTGCCCATTACTGGACAAGACACTAAAATGCGCAAGCATCTTCGGCATAACATGATGTCAGCGAATAAGATGCATATTAACAAATAGAAAAAGAGAAATTACTCAAGTAATGAAAACATGGAATCCATTTTAAAAATAATACGAGACACAGTTTTTTACTTATGGAAAATCAACATGGCCATTAATTTTGGAATCTGTGCACTTCTGAACTAAAAATATAGAGTATGTAAATGTATATATTAACAGAAATATTTTGTATATAGAAATGAATCTCATCGCTGATAAAAAAAGAAATTGAACTGAACTAGAAAGATCTTTACAAACTATTTAGTCGAGGAAATTAAGCATTTTGGCTCGCAATTTTTTCGTCCAGCATGGATTTACTTGAAATTTTCACAGAAGGTAGGAAATAGTCCAAGGACCATTTTCTATATCATGCCGCTGTACGCTAAAACCTTGGGGGTGGTTGCCACCCCATCTCGGGGGTGGGAATTTTTTATTACATTTTAACCATGTAAATCGATGTAAAAAGTAATTCTAAGAAAAAAATGTTTTTTACATTTTCTTCATAAAACTAATATTTTTCGAGTTATTTGCGCTTGAAAGTAACGGTTTTTCGTCGAAAAAATCGACTTCTTAGAGGGTTTTTTGAGAAAAGCTCGAAAAATATGCATTTAATCAAAAAAACTGTAGATAACAAAATTGTGTCTTTTAGTAGCACAAACTAAATTCTTTTTCTATAATATCTTTAAAACCAATACAAACCGATATACGGCATGTTGAAGGTTAGCTTTTCTCGTCAAATGCATAATTTGAAATATTCATAGCCAAATAACGGGATAACTTTGCATTTTCTAGGAAAACTTAAATTATCTATTTTCAAGTATATAATGAAATCTTTCAAAGAATAATAATAAAACATTTCTAGCATGAAAATAGAGTGATTTATGATCAAAAAAATGTCGGTACCTGCTTTTCTCTACGAAAAAATCAGTGAAAATAACCCCCGTAACTACCCTCCTAATTAAAAATTGGTCTTTACCTTTCTGTAATTCCTTGTATATTTATATTGTCAATACACCCAAGAAGTTTCACCTATTTAAAAGGCCAAATTTTAGAAAAATTGGAGTTGAAAGAAAAATTAATTTTTTGCACTTTCGTATTTTTCACATTTTACTTCCAAATACCTCCGAAAATGCTGGAGATACGAAAAAAATTATACACTACTAAATTATAGCTTTTTTAATAACTAAAATTATTTTGTGCATAGATTTTTATTACAGTGAATAGTTAGTGAGATATAGCTGTTTAAAACCTCTATTTACGAGCAAACACCCCCTTATTCGAGCCCTTTAAACCCACAACAATTAAAAAGTAAGGGATCTAACGGAATTCAATTTACACAGTCTTATATAGTTCTTCAAAAATCCTACAAAACCGTTTTTGAAAAAACTTTTTATCGCCAAAAATGAAAGAGCTGTGTTTATAAAAGCGTTTTTTTTTTCGAAATATTCGAATAGTCAGCTTGTGGAACATTTTCAATGCATGTATAATACCACAGAACTGGTTCGTATACTGGAAGATGACTTAAAAACAATGTGTATTTGTACTTCTACACATTTGTAGATTCGTATATTTGTGTAAATAAATGTTTTTTAATTCTTTAATTCTACTTTTTTTCTGTAAGATCTATTAAATTATCTACTTATAAAAATTATAATGTTCTTAAGGGTGATTTTTAAGGGTTGAAATATTATGATATTATATCCTAAAGCATAAAACAATCATTATTTTTAGCCAATCAAAACCAAATTTTACCCATATTAAAGTTTACAATGTTTTTATATCATTTTTGACAATAAGGGGTAGTTTACACCCCTAAAAATAATCGACGCCCTTGAGCATGTTATAGAATATGAAGTACACGGTGAGATGACCCTAATCCCAAATTTTAATGTAAATCGATGCAAGCCAAAATTATTCTTTTAGGATAAGTAATTTTTTATATATAGCTCCAGCAAGGGTGGTTTTAAGGGTTCAAATATTATGATAGTATATCTTAAAGCATAAAACAATCATTATGTAACTAATAATAACCAAATGTTGACAATATTAAAGTTTAAAATGTTGTTTTATAATTTTTTACAAGTAGTTTTTTAGGGGTCGTTTTCACCCTTAAAAAACCAAAAGCGTACAACGGCTCAATATAGAAAATGAACTAGAGGATGAAATGAGCCTAATCCTAAATTTTTGTACAAATCGATGCTGGACGAAAAAATTGAGAGGTTTTGCCATTTTTTCAGCTTCATTTCCTCGACTAATTATAATAAAAATAAAAAACTTACCAAAAAGAAAATCTATTATTCTTACATAAAATATTAACAAAACACTTTGTAATTGACGAATGGAACATTTTCAATAAGTAAATGTTTTCAGGACAACACAAAAATACAAGCAGGAATACAAATAATAAAAATATAGCCACATCGTATGGAATCGAATAGGAAGATAGTCTAAGACCGTTTAAAAGCACCTCCGGGACACGCGCCAACTCGTAACTTTTAATGACAAAAATGTTCAAATCAAAATATACACCGGCCAATTCGTAACTTTTCTATTACCTGACCTGCCAACTCGAAACTTTCTTCAGGTGAATTCGAAACCATTGATTAAATCTAATACCTTAAATATAAACCGAATGTTTCTTGGTTTGCTTAAAAACATTATAGTTGTATTATATGTACCTATAAAAATAGTAATAGTGTTTCATTAACACGTGTTATAAATATTATTTCCATCAAGTATAGCTCTACACGAGCTTGGTTTTTATCAAGTAATTGTAAATTCAATATTTAGATGTTTAGCAATGATAAATTATTTAAATCCATCTGATAATTTAAAAGCAAAGAGATTTTCCATATGTTTATTTCAAGTCTAAAAGATTATACCTTTATTTAGTTACGAATTCACCGGTAGTTGATTGGTTACCGAAAAATTACGTGAGGGCCAGAGTTACCAATTGGCCTGTAATTACGATGGAGGATTAAAATAGTTACGAATTCACCGGGGCCCCACCCCGGACATAAACATCTTGGAAAAATAAACGGCTTGAAGTATGAATTGTGACTGGAACATTCTCCATATTTGCCTGATTTGGCTCTCTTTAATGTCCATCTATTCCTAGATCTTTGTGGCGCGGAAACATTTAAGGTTTGGTGAGATTCCACCAATAGATATTTCACAGTTTTAGAATAGTGGAAAAGTTTAAAAGCATGAAACTTTCTCTTATTTGGACTTTACATTTCAAGAAAAAAATTCCTTTGTAATTTTAGCTGAATCATACCTCAACAACGTTATAGTAAACAAAAATGATGAAATTATGAAATAAAAATTAGGAAATTAGCGTAGGTAACAACTAGACGACCAGAAGTCTTCTGCAAGCTACTTCTGCAAGGAAAAAGTAGGGCTCAATGGCTGAAGAATATCGGACATTTGATAGGAATGGCTTACTCAGAGCAGCTGTTAACAGTCATGTGGACTAACGTGATCACAGAGGACAGGCACTAATAGAAGAAAAACATACACATACAAACTAGATTACTCTTTTTCATGCATGGCACCAAAATATGAATTTGGGCTCGTAACCTGGACGATTTCGTATTTCTTTATTCTATCCACCATTAGGACAGGGATGCGTATTGTCGCCCATTCTTTTTAATGCTTATTCAGAAGAGATCATGAAAAAAGCTCTCAAGGGTGAAAGATATGCAGGAGTTCCCATAACAACATTAGATTCGCGGATGACTCTGTCATATTAGCCGAAAATATTGAAGATCTTCAAGGGCAGGTGACAAAATAGGGGAGTATGGAGATACAAAACGAGAAGAGTGTTCTGCACAAGAGATTTAAAGTTGGAGCTAAGAGTTAGGTTGGCGAGGAGCTACATTTTCTTGACTTTGTTAGATAGATGAAAAAACTAGAATCATTCGAGTTGTGGACGTATAGAAGAATTCTCAAAATATCATAGACAGAACGCATCACAAACAAAGATATTCTCAGAAGGATGAATAAAGAAATTGAAATCTTAAATACAATCAAAACAATTATTGGAATATCTCGGACACATTACACGTCAAGAGCTATACAGCTTGCTCCAGCTGATTATGTAGAGAGAGACCCAAGGAAAAAGAATCATAGGAAGACGTGGAATATCAAGGCTGCGCAACCCAAGAGAATGGCTCAAATGTACATCAAATGAACTTTTCAGAGCAGCCGTTCGAATAGCTAGGATTGTTGCTGACCTTCGTCGCGGAGATGGAACTTGAAGAAGAAGAAGATCCACACCATTCCCGAGCTGTTCGTTGTGTCTAGCCTAATTTCACTTCAACTAATGTTCATTTTATAACATCCTTTACTTTTTATCGGATACTGATGCTAATATCTTGAGCAAGACCTGTTACATAAAACTAACACGTGCTAAATTATAGATCCTAAAAAATAAATACATTACAACTCTTATTATGCAACAAAGACTAAAGGGAGAAGATATCCGCATTTCTGTATACTTATCAGTACATATAGGGTGTTTGGTAAAGAATGGGCCATAGCTTAACCTCAGGTTCCTGAGGTTAAAATCGGCCGATTTAAGCTAACTTACCTTAGTACAAAGTTTATAATAACCGAGATACAGGGTGTCAAAGTTAAACTTTTTTTTATTTATTATTGAATATTTCCTGACAGGTATGAGATAACAACATGAAATTTGGTATGTGGGGGTTTTTTGGGTCGAGAAAACTAAATTCCCTACCAAAAATTATGTATTGCCCAGAGGGCGCCACATACGCCTTTCAGCACTCATTTATTACGTTCAATTTTTTTGATCCCTCACTCTGTATAATTTTTACATTAAAATTTTTATTCTCCTATTAGTTTTACTTAAAAAAGGTATACTTCTTTCATCTTCTTAAACTCAACCGTTTTCGAGATAAACGCATTTTAAATCTGCGATACACCATCATTTTTAGCATAATATCATTGTAGTTGCACCCGAAAAATAACTTTAAAACCATAATAATTGTGCCAGTTCTCAAATTTATGTAATTGAATCTCAAATTCCATTAGAAGAAATTTGCGATACATTTTTGGATAATTTTAAGTTATTTTTCTGGTGTAACTACAATATTATGCTAAAAATTATGTTGCACCGCAGATTTAAAATGCGTTTATCTCGAAAACGGTTGAGTTTAGAGAGATTAAAGAGGTATACCTTTTTTAAGTAAAACTAATAGGGGAATAAAAATTTTAATGTCAAAATTATACGGAGTGACGGATAAAAAAAATTGAACGTATTAAATGAGTGCTGAAAGGCGTATGTGGCGCCCTCTGGGCAACACATAATTTTTGGTAGGGAATTTAGTTTTCTCGTCCCAAAAAACCCCCACATACCAAATTTCGTGTTGATATCTCATGCCTGTCAGGAAAAATTCAATAATAAATAAAAAAAAAGTTTAAATTTGACACCCTGTATCTCGGTTATTATAAACTTTGTACTAAGGTAAGTTAGCTTAAATCGGCCTATTTTAACCTCAGGAATCTGAGGTTAAGCTATGGCCCATTATTTACCAAACACCCTGTATATCAAAAATTAGTCAAATTGTTCAGGGTAGCAACTAATGTCAGATCAAACGTAGCAATAACCAACGTACCATGAAAATGACATTGGAATAATAATAAGACAACTAGGTTTTTTAATGGAATTACATTTATTAATATTTCCAGTAGTCACATATGGATACGAATCTTGCACAGTAACGCAATCAGAAAGGAGAAAGATAGACGCCACTGAAATGTTCTGCTGGAGAAGAATGTTGCTAATATTGGACCGATCCTAGAAAAAATTACTATTCTAAAAGAACTAAAGATTTGTAAGACATTCTTCGGAAAAATTCAACTAGAACATGTGATGAGGCCAGACATAGACAACATGAAAAGGCTCATCATTTAAGGAAAGGTAGAAGGATGAGGAAGATCTCCAACGAGATGGGATTGACTAGATCACAGGAAGTTGCAAAAGACCTATGCGTGATGTAATAGAAGTAATCAGTGACATAAATCTATGGAGGCGGACAATACAAGATATACAGGGTGAGTCATGAGGAACTGTATATACTCCTACCTCGTATAGAGGCCCCTATGGGGAATAACAAATGACCATTAAAAAGTGTCTGCTCCCATTGTTTAATAATATACAGGGCGAGTTTCACATTTTGACAGAAATTTGTATTCGTCATAATTTTTGAACGGTCAGATCGATGTGTCTCTTATTTTGGTCAATCGTTACACTATTACCACCTAATCAACTGATTTATTCAAACTAGAAAAAAATCAGGTCCGGCTTCAAAAAAATTAGTTCGTTTGGGTCTTAGAATAAATTTCACCCTGTATACGCTTTTTAAAACTATAATATGAATTTTACAAATTAGACAAATAGGCAATTAAAATGACATATTTATTTTTTTCCCCACACGATTACTTAATTTTTTATAAAAAAAAATCAAATTTGAGTATGAATTAAAAGTTTGGTAAAGTGAACCACAAATTTAAAAAAATAACTTTTATTACAAAAATTAATTTTTTTTGAACAAATATTTAACTTATGTTACCACCCAATCAACTGATTTATACAAACTAGAAAAAAATCAGGCCCGCATTTAAAAAATTTGTTCGTTTCGGCCTTAAAAAAAATTTCACCCTGTATACGCTTTTTGAAAACTCTAATATGCATTTTACAAATTAGACAAATAGGCAATTAAAATGGCATATTTATTTTTTTCCCCACACGATTACTTAATTTTTTATAACAAAATCAAATTTGAATATGAATAATTAAAAGTTTGGTAAAGGGAACAATATTTACTAGAAACCAGATTTAAAAAAAAATCACTTTTATTACAAAAATTAATTTTTTTTTGAACAAATATTTAATTTATGTTACCACCCAATCAACTGATTTATTCAAACTAGAAAAAAATCAGGCCCGGATTTAAAAAATTAGTTCGTTTTGGTCTTAGAAAAAATTTCACCCTGTATACGCTTTTTGAAAACTTTAGTATGAATTTTACAAATTAGACAAATAGGCAATTAAAATGGCGTATGGGCCATTCCACGAACATACGCCTGTTTTGGATTATTTCGACAACGAATATTTTACTGTGCAACATAAGAAGTACGAAAGTAAATGGCGCTAATAATTATTCCAATAAACAACAATGTAATTTGCAATTTACTTTCGTTCTTCTTATTTTGCACAGTAAAATATTCGTTGTCGAAGTAATCCAAAACAGGCGTATGTTCGTGGAATAGGGTATACTTATTTTTTCCCTACACGATTACTTAATTTTTTATTAAAAAATCAAATTTGTCAACAACGTTTTTCTCAAAATTAAAAGCTTCACCATTTTTTTTTCTATACCACGTCTAGATCTAAAACCCGTAACACTTCTCTTTGGACTCTATAGTTTAACATAGACGTGATCAAATAGATAAATCTTAAATTTTTTCACTTAATTTTTGTGATTTAACTTTGCAATTCACGAATCTGCACCTTTTATTTTTAAAAATTCATAACTTTTATGAGAAGAAGACGGAAAGTCTACAACAATTTTCATATTTACAATGGTAAGAGATATGTGCTGTAAAATTTCAGAAAAAAAAAATTAAAATGGAACAGAGTTGTAGTGAGTTAAACCGTGATTTCATTTTTTTTTTTCAGTTTTAGGTTACAATTCCGATTTTGACAAATTTGATTTTTTAATAAAAAATTAAGTAATCGTGTGGAGAAAAAAATAAATATGCCATTTTAATTACGTATTTGTCTAATTTGTAAAATTCATATTAGAGTTTTCAGAAAGAGTATACAGGATGAAATTTTTTCTAAGACCAAAACGAACTAATTTTTTAAATCGGGGCCTGATTTTTTTCTAGTTTGTATAAATCAGTTGATTGGGTGGTAACATAAATTAAATATTTGTTTAAAAAAAAATTAATTTTTGTAATAAAAGTTATTTTTTTTAAATCTATGGTTCATTTTACCAAACTTTTAATTCACACTCAAATTTGATTTTTTTATAAAAAATTAAGTAATTGTGTGGGGAAAAAATAAATATGTCATTTTAATTGCCTATTTGTCTAATTTATAAAATTCATATTATAGTTTTCAAAAAGCGTATACAGGGTGAAATTTTGTCTAATACCCAAACGAACTAATTTTTTGAATCCGGGCCTGATTTTTTTCTAGTTTGAATAAATCAGTTGATTAGGTGGTAATAGTGTAACGATTGACCAAAATAAGAGACACATCGATCTGACCGTTCAAAAATTATGACGAATACAAATTTCTGTCAAAATGCGAAACTCGCCCTGTATATTATTAAACAATGGGAGCAGACACTTTTTAATGGTCATTTGTTATTCCCCATAGGAGCCTCTACACGAGGTAGGAGTATGTACAGTTCCTCATGACACACCCTGTATAACGACTAGCACCACACACCCTCCAGGGGATCAAGACTGAAGAGACAGATATTCGTTATCCGAAACCACAGGAATCACATGTAAATTTCTGGATTACAATTGGAAAATGATTATTTAACCCACAATGTGCAATATGTTTTATAAATCAATGTATAACACAGCCAAATTATGATGAACGAAGAGCAAAAAAGGTAGAACTGTATAATTTTACACAGTATTTAAAAAATTCTATAAAAAAATGTGAATTATATTCTACACTACAGTTAAATTACTCAAAACTTACCTTTTTATGACAAAAAATTATATTTGTAATACAAATACATATACAATAAGTACCCTAATACAATACATATCCAAGCTATAATTTACCCACTTATCGGATAATCCAAAAAGCGATTTTTCACCAAGAAATACGTGACTGCTATACGGATTTTCTTCAATAAACTAAATACCTATCACAAAAAATTGACCTACAAAACGGAATACACGCCAACGGAGGTGTATGCCAAGTTCTAAATTTAGTCTCGTGTTAAAAATTATATTTAATTAGGTACTAATACATATTTTTGAAAAGTCGCTTCGTGAGGTTTATTATCGGCGTTTAATTTTGAGGTAGCAGTAGCTATCACGATATTATATCAATTACATAAAATTAGAAACGTAGTGACGTAGGTGCAAGATATATAATTCATAATGGGAAATAGTGTTTCGCCATCTGTTTAGAATAGGATGTCTAAAAAAGTTGTTTATTGGTATCACATTTAAATTATTTTTCGAAATTTTTGGAAATGTCACTGAGCAATATTTTTAATCTTCGATCACTTTTAAAGCTGGTATAGAAGCGATTTTAAAATCGATAAATGCGAGCGATTTATCGTAACGATAGAATTGTTTCAATTTATCGCCGTGTGTAAACGATAAATCGCTGAGATGTAGCGTAATAAAAAAAATCGATCAATCGAAGCGATTTATCGTTAAGATAAATTGTTCTCATTTATCGGAGCGTCTAAACCCTGCCTTATAGCCCAATAAATGACCGTTTTGGTGTGTAATTTTCAGGGGCAACTCCAATTGCATGAAAATTTCGATTCAGGTTCTACTCAGCCTCCACTTCAAAGTTGAATTTGTGCCGTTGGTTGCTTTTACTTGGGGGGTGACAGTCACCCCTTCTCGGGGGGTGAAAAACGCGTGTGTAAAGTAAGCCCGGAAATGGATAAATGGACAGATTATAAGCAACTTTTGTTGCATAAAGTTTTTATGTAAGTCAATACTTTTCGAGTTATTCGCGATTTCGCAATTGAAAATGTTGATTTTTCGATAGAAAAACTACGTTTTCAGACGGTTTTTCGCATATAACTCAAAAAGTAAATATTTTATCGAAAAAAGTATTCTTAGCAAAAATGTAGCTTATAAAAAATGAAAAAAATGTTGTATCAATAAAGTCTATAAATTAGGCAAAAGCTAAGTTGTAGCTCATGAAAAATGCGTTCTTTATCGTCTAATTCCAAATCGAATAATTCAACGTGAAATCACCGAAAAATTAAGCACTTTTGGGAAAAGCTTATTAATATTTTTAAAGTATTTAAAAAAAGCTTTATACTTGTTTTTTTATAAAAGTTTCTATTATCAAAAATAAACGAGTTACACTGAAAAAACAAGTTGGTCCTTTTTTTTGTAAAAAAAAAAATCTTGAAAATCTCCCTCTATTTAGCACCCTAAATAAAATTAATCGTTACTGCGTTACCTTAACTGTATGTGTATTGTTTATGTAAGTTTGATTGGTTTGAAATGTTTATTAAAAAAAAACTTAGTTTTATAGTAAAAAAAATTTCTAAAAATTTTTTAAAAATTTCCTTTTTTTAAAATAACTTAAAAAGTATTAGTGATAAGAAAAATCTTAAAGAGTAAAAAAATGTAGGTTTTGCTATTATAAATACGCTAGTTTCATATTGTTTTTCCGTTAGACAAGAATTGGTTAAGATATGATTGTTAAAAATTTGCATACACTCGTGATTAGTGACTGGTTCAAGTTTTTTCAACTATACTCCTTTCAAAAATAAGCACTTTAAACCGGTGAAACTGACAGATCATATAGAAAATAGATAAGTAGTAAACTGTTTGCAAAGCGGTAACGATTATTTTCGTTTTGGGGAGCTAAACACGGGGAGATTTTCATGATTTTTTTACCAAAAAAAGGGGCCAACTTTATTTTGAGCGTAACTCGCTTATTTTTAATGCTAGAAACTTTTATAAACAATGTAGATAAAGCTTTTCTTGAACAGTTTAAAAACGTTTAAATGGGTTTTTCCCGAAAAAGTGCTTAATTTTTCGGTGATTTCACCTTGAAATATTCGATTTGGAATTGAAATATTCGATTTAGAATAAGACGAATAAGAACGTATTTTTTATGAGCTACAAATTAGCATTTACTCGATTTATAGACTTTACTGATACACCATTTTTTTCGGGTTTTTATAAGCTATACTTTTGCTAGACATTTTTTTCGATAAAACATTTACTTTTTGAGTTATTTGCGACAAACCGTCTGAAAACGTAGTTTTTTGTCGAAAAATTAAACTTGTTCAATCGCAAATAACTCGAAAAGTATTGACTTACATAAAAATCTCTATAGAACGAAAGTTGCTTAAAATCAGTCAATTTATCCATTTCCGGTGTTATCTTGAATGTATGTTTTTTCACCCCCGAGAAGGGATGACGTCACCCCACAAGTAAAAGCAACCAACCTCACAATTTCAACTTTGAAATGGAAGGTAAGTAGAACCTAAATCCAAATTTTCATGCAATTCGGATTTGCCCCTGAAAATTACACGGTATCGCCGCATTTCCCGTTCATTTACTGGGCTATTATAGGAGGTTGTCAGCGAATTTTTACCAAATTTTAGTAGCATATTATTGTATCTTAAAAACATAGCTTCTGCAGCTATGGCGCCCCTGGGCCTGAGATATGCCCCTCGAAGGGCTCAAAAATAGCTCTTTTTACCATATATTTGAAGAGCTATATCAATGAGCCCAGTGGACTAATTTCAGCGCATACGGTCAGTTTTCTTGTTATAATGTAATACATAGTATAATGTAGTATAATAATATAATAGAACCCTAATTTAGTCCAGACGAATTAATATTTTTTTTTACCAACAAAAATGAGGCTCGTCAAAAGTTAGGGATATAGAAAATTATGCTGATTTTCATAGTTGATTTTTTCGCGAACAGACGGATTCCGCTATTTTTTTTATTTTAACTTTTTCTTTAGTATTTACACAGTTGTGCAAAGGTTTACTCAAACTTATTTTTTGTACTTATACAGGGTGGAAGAAAAAAATATGTTTTTCTTGTGTTAAGTTTGAGATACCCTGTAGGGAGAACGAGGTACAAATGTGAATATACATCAGAATAATATTATAGTCTTATGTTTTGTGAACATGCTGTTGTTTGAATGACCCTGATATCTTTAGAAAAAAAAATAGACGGTTTTGTAATTTAACATGTGTTTTAACCGAAACAAAAGTTTAAGACACCTTGTAGGGAGAAAAAGGCACAAAGGTGAGTATACCCCGATATTATGTTGTAATCTCATATTTTTTGAATATTTTATTTTTTTAATTTCTCTGATATCTTTAATAATAAAAAAACTAGACGTTATTACTCTTTAATATGTTTTTCTATGTTTCACATGTGTGATGTGACGCATGTCGTCAGTTAAAACACATATTAAAGAGTAATATCGTCTAGTTTTTTTGTTATTAAAGATATCAGAGAAATTAAAAAAATAAAATATTCACAAAATATGAGACTACAACAAAATATCGAGGTATACTCACCTTTGTGCCCTTTTCTCCCTACAAGGTGTCTTAAACTTTTGTTTCGGTTAAAACACATGTTAAATTACAAAACCGTCTATTTTTTATTTCTAAAGATATCAGAGACATTCAAAAAACAAAATGTTCACAAAACATAAGACTACAATACGATTTCGATATATACTCCCATTTGTACCTCGTCCTCCCTACAGGGCGTCTCAAACTTAACATAAGAAAAACATTTCTTTTCTTCCACCCGGTATAAGTACAAAAAAAAGTTTGAGTAAACCTTTGCATAACAGTGTAAATACTAAAGAAAAGTCTAAAATAATAAAAAAAAAATAGCGGAATCCGTTAATGTGTTCACGAAAAAATCTACTATAAAAATTCAGCAGAATTTTCTATATCCCTAACTTTTGACGAGCAGTTTATTTTAAACAAATAGCGTTTCAAAATGTTGTGAAGAATAATTTTAAATTCGGTTCCGTTAATAAAATTGCATTTTTTTAACTTTTGAGATCATTTTTATTGTGCAAACGGCAAACAGTTGCATTGCAATAAAGGTGCCAGGTGTGTGGTGGTAATTAGATAAAAGACTAAAATGTAACTAAGATAAAAGTTAGACTAAAATAATTACTCTTGATAATATTTAATCAACGTTAACAGATACTTGAAACTCACATAAATAATTTTAAAATAGTCGAAAACTTACTACTGTCACAATTGTGTTGCCAAATTACCCTATTATTCTATTATTATATTTATTGACCATATCCAATTAACTTCACATTAATCTTTTCATACAATAACTTTGAACAAAGATAACACAAGTAAATTTATTTCCTGCTCTTTCCAACCATTACCTTCTCTCTTTTTGACGAATACTATGACTATGAACCCATCTTTGCTTTGCAACTTGTAAGATTCCACAATCGATAGAATCTAGAGCAGTGGTGCTCAGACTTATACTGTGTGGGATCTACCACATAAACTTCAAGCGTCCAGCGATCGACTGCTAGTAAAAAACAACAGTTTTGAAAATAAAAAACTTTGTTGCACATTTCTATTTGGTAAAAAGTTGTAACTTCAGAGAGTTGTAATTCATGTTTGTAAAAGTCATGTTTTTCATCCTAATTTTATTTGGATGTTGATACATGGCACTGCATAATATTCACAAAATTTTCATATGATGGTACGGAATTACCGAGGGCCAGATGCAAGCATGATGAGATAGGTTCGTCAGTTAGCCGATTATGATACTTTGATTTCACTACCTTCATTTGGGGAAAGCAGACTCACACATGTACGTTGATGCAAAAAATGCTATGAGCTTCAGATCTATTTGCCTCAAAGATGGATATTTGTTATACGGTATGAAAGACCAAAATTTCTTATCAGTCTCTCTGGACTTAAGGTAGTATCCGAATATAATATAATAAGTATCCGAAATTATTTTCAGTGCCTCATTTTGGACTGAAATGATCTCCATATTGAAAGTAATTAATATTTCAGTGGCAATTTTTTCCACGTCTTCACAAGAAAATGGATTAGACATGAATGTTACAATATCTGCCAGTTTCTTAAAAACAGCCAAGCATCTTTCAAACTGGCCATGAACTACTTGCATCTCCGTCTCATAATAAATATAACTCAAATGAGCGGTCAACCTTTTTTTCAACGATAGAAAGTTGTTTAAATCCTTTCTGTTCATTTGATTAATCAATAATAACAATTTGTTGACAAAGGAATATACTGCGCTCATCATATCGATAATTTGTTATTTTTACCCTGTAGTTCCAAATTAAGGAGGTTCAAATGATTTTCTAAATCTGATACGAAAGCCAGATCACTGAGCTTTTCGTTTTGAAGTAACTTTTCCCCTCGTTCTTCTAAAAAAGAAATTATTTCGGGACTCATTATTTCAACCACCTCACATATGTATGCAGAAGTAAATTAGTGTCCACATCTTTTTCATTTGTATTTTTTCCCTGAGTCGCGATCGACTTCAAAAACTTTGGCGATCGACCGGTCGATCGCGATCGACTCTTTGAGCACCGCTGATCTAGAGCATCGTTCAAGTTGTAAAGGTGGCTACTCACGACACTTCGGCGTCGTTCAATTTTGTCGAATTCGACTAATTGACAAAAATTTTGATCGTGTGTGACCGTGGATCCAACAAAATCATTACAATTTTAACACAGAGAAACTATATTCTCTGCTGCAGTACTGCAGAATTGATATCATCGAGGATTTTGTCGAACGACATCGCAGTACCGTGAGTGGCTAACTTAAGAATGACAACAGAATAATGTCAGTGTGATACAAAATTTGCACTTGACAAAAAAGGTTTGAATGTTGTGTGTGACAGCTGTTGTATGTGTATGCCTCTCAAGTAGTTCTTCGTGAGAATAAATGAAAAGCTTTCTTTGATCAAGTAGAAGACATACTTAAGAGATATTCCATCACAGTAGAGAGTCATACTAACACTTCTCTAGTTCTTTCAGTTGGTTTTCTATATTGTTCTTCTACTAGCTTTTCACCATTCGATCTTCCTCTCGTCCCAGCTGCCTATGCTCTTCCTCTAGGTACCGGTGAGTGATTGTATAGTTATTTGTATTATTCTTCCATGTTTTTCCATAAACTTTTATGTCATGTCACTTATTCGAAAGGTATCAAGTAAAGCAAAAAAGGGATGAAGTTTTTTTTAGCAAATCGAATTTTAAGTCTACTAGAATGAAGAGAATATTCTTATAGACCGGGAGATATTAGATAGAAGTTCAGCCACGATTTTCTGAGTCCTGCTCTTTGCAATACTGGAAGGTTAGAGGAAGTAGGTACTTACAACTTGTGGAAAAATCCACGGGTTTCCTGTGACATTTTCCTGTGAAAATTAGATTTTCGTGAAAAAAGGGGTGTTGTAATTAATTTCTGAGTCCTGCCATATCCATAGAAAGACAGGATACGATCGTTTTTATGAAGAAAATTTAGCCTTTAAATAAAAACCTTAGTATTATTTAAATAAAGAAATTAAAATTAAATTTTCTTATATAAGATTAACTTTTCATATTAAAAAAAAATTCTTCATAAAATCGATAGTATCCAGTCATTCTATGGATACGGCAGGACTCAGAAATGCATTGCAACCCTTCATTTTTTTTTTCCATGGAAAATCTAATTTTCACAGGAAAATGTTACAGGAAAGCGGTGGAGATTTTTCAACAAATTGTAAGTACCTCCTCTAACCTTCCAGTACTGCAAAGGACAAGACTCAGAAAATCGTGGCTGAACTTCAATCTAATATCTCGGTCTATTAGCGAATGCTGGCGAAACACGCAACAATGATACAGAGTAACAGTTTTCTTGAGTGAATTTTCATAACTTTTCTCGAGGATTGTAATTCATTTTGCCGCTGAACAAGTTGAAGACAAAACAAGTTTTCTCATAGATCAATCCTGCGTAGTGAATTCTGTGAAGGTCGTTCGTTTTTATGATTTCTTCCGAGAGCTTTAAAGATTAATGGTATGCATAATAAATTAAGCTAAAACTCGTTTTAACGATTGTAAAATACCATTGACCTGTCAGGAACGTGGCAACTATTTAAAAATCGAGAGGAAATTGTCTTATTTTTATTACGAAACACACAGCAAAAGATTAACACTAGAAAGTCAGAGGGGCCAATTTGGCCCCTGTTGCGATTTGAAGTTATGGTAGTTTTTTTTTTTATTTGAGGCAATAATAATTTCATATTTTATGACTTTTAATATTTTGATATAAAGACTTATTTAACACAAAAAAATATTGTTTACTAAATTTATTAAATGGGTTTTCTAACAAATCTACCATAGAAGTTTAAAGGGGCCAAATTGGCCCTGTGTAAGTTATTATCGTTTTCCGGGAAATTCGACGAGGCTTTCTTTCAAATTCCTGTCGGATGGGTAAAATTATATTTATGTATGTTTATTGTAAATGGTTATCCTTATATACTGGTAAATACTGATCATCTACGTTATAAAGATAAAATTGTTGGTGAACACAAGTGGACACAAAGATACAATGATTGTGGGTGTAGAGGACCAAATGACGCGTCTTTATACTAAAAAAGTAACTTCAAGACGATGGCCTATGTACGTGTTTTATAATACTCTTGACTTGGAAGCAATAAATGCATGGATTATTTATAAATAAATAACTGGAAGTAGACTCAGTTTTGTAAGTTTATTTTTCGGCTGTGTGAAGAATTATGGGCCCCATACCTTGCCTCCCGAAATCTGGAACGCCTAGCAACACCAGGTCTACCAATAACTATCACTGTTACTATCCAAAAACGACAAAAATATCAGTTGAAAATATTTTGTAAAGGAAATCATACTTCCAATCATTGCCGCGGCTGTAACAAGGCAATGTGTGGCAAATATCAAAAACTACAAACTGTATGGTGTTCCGAATGTCTTTGATAGGTAGCGAATGTGTTAAACAATAAAAGTAAAAAATAAAATCAGATTCTATCGTCTAGAGTAGATTTAATTTCTTTAAACTGAGTTTTAATTGATTAAAGAACGTGGTGCCACAATGATCCCTTCCGCCTTTCTAGGTAGGTAAGCTAAGCCCGACTTTCTAGTGTTAAACGAGTTTTTGATTGTAGCTTATGTTACCATCGATATATAGATGGACACAAATGATTTTAAATTTTTGCAGGCTTATTTTTCATCCTCATTCCTTCACCCAATTACCTATTATTATGTATGTATCTTACCACATGCATGAAATTGCTACTTATCACCACTTATCACACTGAACTGCTATTTATCACCAAATGGGCGTTTTAATAAGTGGAACATGTAGAATATGTCAAATGACAGGAATTATAACAGGTGATAAATAGCAGTCTGATTTTTGCATGAGAGTTTAACCTCTCTTCGGAGAGTTTAAGTCTGTTCTGTCGGACAAAATAAATGTGCCGTTTTCGTGGTGTGACCGTTCCAAATTTTTAACCTGTTCCACAATTAAAGCTGCCCCTGTTCCAGTGTTCCCATATATCAAAGTTTATCCGACTAGACACCCTGAAGCTATTAACAAATTTTCAGCTTGCTATTAATCAACTTTTTTTTCATACGCGGGATCCAGACCTAATTATCATAAATAATTTTATGTTACTATTAATTCAAATTGTTTATTCTCACTCATTTATTTAATAGCTAATTAAATTCATTTATTTAAGTAAAAATATTTTTTGCATTTCTAAAATACAAAATAACTGCATACACATAAAATTCCCTACCTAGAAGGTCTTGTCAATATTTGTTCAATGTCATATTTCAGTCTGTCAGTTTGAAGCCAAGATGAAGACCACATTATAGTACCACTACATTTATAAATTCTTCAAACATCGACTTATTGTCGACATTGTTGTAGCCGAAATGGCCTGATTATTGTAATTTTAAGGTCTTTTGACCTAACTATGTAGCTAGTTCCAACTACTTTGGATCCAAAGTAAGTAACCACATGTTTTAATTTTCCTAACTTTTCAAACATAAAAAATTTCTTCTTGGCCACTTTTAATACAGTGGTTTGCTTATTTTAGGTTTTCTACCTGATGATAGACTGATTGGTCCGAAAACGTTTGTGTGATTTGTGTACCATAGATGTACCCACTTCAATCCAATTTGGATCATTTTAGATAAAAATTTTAATAAATTTATATACCATTTACCTACAAGTGAGGTTTTACTTCCTTAGAAGTCTCCCAGATGACTATTATAACCAGGAAGTTGCATGGATAAATAACTGTAGCCTCTTCCAAGATAATAATTTCATTCCTGAAATAAAGTCTTATTTGAAGAAGGAAAATTTTTTCTGGATAATGCTGGTGCTCATCCCAAATTATTACCTATGAATGGTCAGAGTGGATTAAAAGAGAAGATAACTACCCTAGCTGAACTAAGTGCATTAATACCTACGCAACACAGATGAGTTTGAAGAAATTAATGAAACCGAGGTTAAGACATGACCACAGTGTAAGATGAACCAGGTTTGGGATGTCTTTTGTTAAGCGGACCTAAATTGACTGAGGTTCCTAAAATATATAATTGTTTTATATTTTTAATGTTTAAAAACGTAAATAACGATTGGATTGGTAAAGCAGAAGTATTTACAAACTGGAATGTCTATTTTGTCCGAAATGCCAAAACTGCTAAGCTCGTGACCTGTTGTTCACGCTATTTTTGGCATAAACGTCTATATCTTTATTGTCTACATAAAATTTATGGTTTAAAATTCTTTTAGTCAATATCCAATATCTCGTTTTATAGCTGTAAAGCAACGATATAAAAATAACTGTGATTCATGAAAATTTCCTAGGAACTGATCCAAATGCAATTTAAAAATTTGCCAGAGAAGTCAACTTCCAATTATCGATATGCACATAAAAGTTTGTTACAATAACAAACAGTTGATTCATTATTTGCACGTTTTTCTTATCATACAAACAGACAAAGAACTGGAATAACAACTTACGCAATAATTGTTGGATCTTTTGGACGTGGCTTCAAATTATACAGTTCATGACACAGCTTTGAAAGGTTCAAAAGGTGCCGGTGGGCCGGTGGGTGATGGCGTTTATGCGCAGTATTATAGTCAGTATATGAGAGAGAAAGTATTCGAAATAATGAAATAACAAATTTTATATCCCCCACCGGCACCTTTAGAATCTATCAACTGTACATCAAGTGCTCTTAATCTTCTCAGTGACTGTTTTGACAATCGATTTATCTCAAGATAAAGCAAAATAATAGTAGGTATATTATTTAAAAACGAGAAAATTAATATGAGTAAAATAATTACAACTCAAAAATGGACTGATTTTTGAGGAGACAAATAGAGACCAAACATAAATTTAAGACAAAAAAAAAATAAATTAATGGATTAGAAATAAAACCAAAACAAATTGTGAAATGAAAAACGTGCTGGATTAAAAAAAATTAGGCAAAAACATTAATGAAAAACCAAAAATTTAAATTGGAAACTGTGTCTTACAAAAGGAGTATAGAAATATCTCAAATAAGATGTTCGGACAATTTGAGTAGACATGAATGCTTTACATGGACAACAAAAACACAAGAAAATGCATGCAATAATAGCAAAAACACGGTTATTAATTTACTTAACTTTTGTTTTCTCAATCATCAATTTAATTAGAATTTTTTGGGAATCTGGCTAATTTTCGTCCAATATTGTCAATATTTGCTGGCTTTAGTAGAAGTTTCTGATTCTAATAACGGCACTTACACACAAAATGTTTTATGTGTAGAGATTACATAATATAATATACGAATTATACAATGCTAAAAATTCTCATTTTTACATCTACATAATGTGACATCTCTGCCACAAACAACAATTTAAGAGTAAAACTGGAAAAGTTAATGAATTTATTGTTTTCTCATCATCAATTTAATTAGAGTATTTTGGGAATCTGGCTAATTTTCGTATAATATTATCAATATTTGCTGGCTTTAGTAGAAGTTTCTGATTTTAATAACGGTACTTACACACAAAATATTTTATGTGTAAAGATTACATAATATACGAATTATACAATTCTAAAAATTCTCATTTTTACATCTACATAATGTGGCATCTCTGCCACAAACAACAATTTAAGAGTAAAACTGTAAAAGTTAATGAATTTATCCCTTAGCAGAGTGAAATTTTCATATTTATGCTCCTACTGTTTATATCTTTTTATTATTACAATGCTATACTATATCATATTAAATTATATTTATCTTTACATATTACCTACCAACTACAGAATAATGTACCGAGTACATAAAAATATACAGGGTGTAGCAAAAATACAGGTCATAAATTAAATCACATATTCTGGGACCAAAAATAGTTGAATTGAACCTAGCTTACTTTAGTAAAATATGCACATAAAAAAAGTTACAACCCTTTGAAGTTACAAAATGGAAATCGATTTTTTTCCAATATATCGAAAACTATTAGAGATTTTTTTATTCAAAATGGACATGTGGCATTCTTATGGCAGGAAAATCTTAAAAAAAAATAATAGTGAAATTTGTGCACCCCATAAACATTTTATGGGTTTTTTGTGCCCTTAAAACCCCCCAAACTTTTGTGTACGTTCCAATTAAATTATTATTATGGTACCATTATTTAAAACTTTTTGCCTCTTAGTACTTTTTCAAAAAGCCAGTTTTTATCAAGATATTTTGAATATGTGTCAAATCCACCACATATTTGTATATGGTTAAGTATAGGGTAATAACATGAAAATTTATTTATAATTTACATTTTTAGGTATATTTTGAACCATATTAAAAAAGAAGCCAGATCTCGATAAAAGGTGCCTTATCGAAAAAATACTAAGAGGCAAAAAAGTTTTAAAAACACTGTGTTTAACTAACGGTACGGCAATAATAGTTTAATTTAAACGTACACAAACATTTGGGGGATTTAAGGGAACAAAACCCCCATAAAATTTTTATGTAAACATATTAAAAAAGAAGCCGCATCTCGATAAATACTGGCTTATCGAAAAAATACTAAGAGGCAAAAAAGTTTTAAAAACATTGTGTGTAACTAGTGGTACCACAATAATAATTGAATTGGAACGTACATAAAAGTTTGGGGGGTTTAAGGGAACAAAACCCCATAAAACTTTTATGGGGTGTACAAATTTCACTGTTATTTTTTTTAAGATATCCCTGCTATAAGAATGCCACATGTCCATTTTCAATAAAAAATCTCTAATAGCTTTCGATATATTGGAAAAAATCGATTTTTAATTTTGTAACTTTTTTTATGTGCATATTTGTACTAAGGTAAGTTAGGTTTAATCCAACTAGTTTTGGTCCCAGAATATGTCATTTAATTTTTGACCTGTATTTTTGCTACACCCTGTATAATATAGACACATTTTACGTTATATTCACACATCAAAATCCCAATACAAACAAAAAACGAGCCATAATGTTTATGACCGAATTGGTTAAATCGCATCGTATTTTGAACAATCATTTAAGAGTACCTATATTAGTTTCTTTTATTCGTAGGTGAGAAATTCATGGTGATAAACGTGGATTAAGAATTAGTATACCAAGACAAAGGTAATGGATATCAAAATAGACAACAACAGCAGAATGGGCATTCAAATTGTCGGATACAAAATTGTCGATAATTTTTATACCGTTGTGAATAACGAAGAGAAGAATGAATACAAACTTCGACTATGTTAAAAAAACATGTTAAACATCACCTAAGTACGGAAAAACGAATACATATAACAAAAAAATAGTAAGACTAATATGGTACGAAACCTTGTTTTCACAATACCCATTTATGTCTTTGAAATCTGGACTATTAGAATATTAGAAATACGAAGAATTGGCATTTGAAATGTGGTTTTGGAACAGAATGCTCCGGATACTTTAGACAACCAGAAGAACAAACACATCTTGGATACATTAACAACCCAAGGTGGATTTCAAGCTTCACATTAACTTCTTTGGTTAAACCAGCCGTACCAACAATATGAAAATACTAATAGTCCAGAGAAAAACGGAAAGAAAGAGAAGACACAGTCGAAAAACTAGTAAAAGATACAAACTTTTTGAGTGTAGAATGAGCAACCCAGAACCGAGAACGATGGAGAAACACCATTAAAAAAGGCAATAAAAACGATGGAAAAACATGAATATTCATAACACTGGGGAACAATTTGAAACTTAATTTCTGTTGAGTTAAATTTTTTAGCAGTTTTTTATAGAATTAGGCATGCTGATTTCAAAACTGTTTTTAGTTTTCTTCTATCACGTCACGTTCTTTTTCTATGGGGGTGGGGCGCCTGGTGGGAGTAATGACGCTCTGATAACTGCAATTTGTCTAAACTTGCCTGTTAAATTCAGTTATGTCTGTTATACTGTGGTGAAACGTTGTGTGTCGGTTAGCAGTATTTAGTATTTTGTTACTGAAGTGTATAGAACTGCTTAGTGTGTTTGAACTGAAACGTTTCCTCATGGTTACCTGTGCTCCTATACGTCGTAAGTGCGAAAATAACCCCGATTCGTTTTGTTATATATGTGGCAGTTTTACCATTCCCAGTCAAAGGACAAACATTAGTACATTTGTCAGACAAGCATATTTTGCCTATTTTAAAGTGAAACTTGGTGATCAAGATAAAGTATGGGCACCTCATAAAGTGCATTTCCGGGTTTACGGATGTGGACCAAGGGAGAACGTGCTAAACTTCCATTTGGTATACCTATGATTTGGCGTGAGCCCAAAGATCATTCAGTGATTGTTACTTTTGTATAGTGAAAACATCAGGATATAACAAGAAAAACAAATGTAAAATAGAGTATCCTAGTTTACTGTCAGCTATACGCCCAGTGCCGTATTCCGGCGAAAACCCCTTGCCAGTTTTCAATGAATTTCCCTATTTGGAAGAAGAGGAATACGGATATGGTGCAGATGAAAGCGACTCCAACAATGAAGATTTCGGAATTGAAGATGACTCCGTACGTAAGGGATTCGAACAACAAGAGCTAAATGATTTGGTACGAGATTTGGAACTATCCAAAAAAGCTTCAGAGCTCTTAGCATCACGACTCAATGAGAAAACAAAGGAGCCAAGGTATCCTATTTTCGAACACGAGAAAGGGCATTTCTGCAATATTTTCAAAGTGAAGGTGGATTTGTGTTTTGCCATAATGTAAGTGGTTTAATGGAAGAATTGGGAATTTCAAACTATAATTTCAATTAAACTATAACTCAAGACTGTTTATAGATAGCTCAAAGCGGAGCTTGAAATGTGTTCTCCTCCATAATGGAAATTTATTTGGTTCTGTTGCATCATGGAAGCACGGTACCAAGGTAGATAGGATGTACATATGATGGCTGGCTATTTTTGGAGCATCAAGCGCGAATGTACACAAACTGAACACTCCTGAAAAAGCCATAAACGCAATTTTTGTTCTTAATTTGTAAGTAATGTTCATTATTAAACAATTTTATTTGTATGAACTCGATTTAACTTAAATTAAATGATTTATAAACTGTATTGTAAACTGATTTTTATTTTATGTTCCTTTATATGCATGATTTTTATGATTTTTGAGGATATCCTGTAGTTTAAAAAGTTGATGTGACAGAGAAAATCTGAGGTTATTCTCAGATTCAGACGCCAAAAATTAGTGAAAAACAAGTGTCAGATCTAACTCAACAAAAAATGTGTTCCCCAGTGAATCAGCGCAGACACTTTTACTAAAATTGCATTGAAGATTAAAAATCATCAGCAGAATTTTGTCGTCGATGTTTACTGACTGTAGGGAGTTGATTTTTGAAGCGAATTTATCACTTTCGATTTTATCAAAGCAATTTTTATAATGTTGCGAGTTTGTGGTGTTGTTACAACATCACTTATTTACTCTTCAGTGCAGTCTCAGTGTTACTTTAAGATTTTACACCTTTTTTCAGTTTGGAAATTGTTGTGTAAATACAAAATTTTGATAAATAGTATATCAACTTACAATCTGCTGGAAGGTTCGTTAGCGGCTTCGTCTCCTTCTATCCTGTACACCTTTCCTGCCATCACGTATTCGAAGCTGTCGGCTCTAGAACCTTCGTTCTCCAGCCCTTGGGGATTCCAGTCTCCAGCATCAGCGTAACCATCTTCTCTCAATGTGGTGGCAAGAACCAGACGAAATTTATCACCTGTAACAATAGAAAAATATTGTAAAATGTATTAAGCAAACAAAATACAAATAAAAATAATGTTATTTCTGTTCTTATTCATTAAGTAGCTTATAGGTTATTATCAAACAAACAATAATGCAAACAAAAAAAGTTATATAGGCCGACAAGCCTGAAAGCACAGGATGCTTTTCCGAAGGTTTTTGCAGCACTGAATGCGAATCTGAGATCCAAATTGCTGAATTGGCTCTTAGTCCTATCGCCAGTCAGGGTACAACGGCCTCCTTTATTCAGATGGACTTACCCAAGTTTTTTTTATGTATTTTGACCCGTAGAACAGGAATTTTTTGGGTAACAGTTGATCCGGATGTCGATTAGATTGTTAGAAACAAAGAACTTGAGGAATTACATAACAACGATTTTTCGCAAAACAAAACATTTTTTTGTATTTTTTGGGTCATTCGAAGCAAAAAATGTTCTTACAAGATTTTTCGTAGGATGCATAGTTTTCGAGATAAAGGCGGTTGAACTTTCAAAAAATCGAAAAATTGCAATTTTTGAACCCGAATAACTTTTGATTAAAAAATAAAATAGCAATTCTGCTTAGCGCTTACCGCATTTGAAAGTTCAAGTCAAATTATACCAGTTTTGTTTATTTGCATTGCTAAAAATTAATTTTTTTTATTGTCAAGCAAAGCTATAAACAAATAGTGTTTCCCGTGCCTAATGCATGCGTTTTTAATGCATGCTTATGCCTGTTTGTACACGCGCCTACTCGTTCGATTTTAAATGGGAAATGCATTGAAAACATCACTCAAGTACTATGTGTTTATAGCTTTGTTTAACAATAAAAAAATTAATTTTTAGCAATGCAAATAATCAAAACCGATAGAATTTGACTTGAACTTTCAAATGCGGTAAGCAAAATTGCTATTTTATTTTTTAATCAAGAGTTATTCTGGTCCAAAAATTGCAATTTATTGATTTTTTGAAAGTTCAACCGCGTTTATCTCGAAAACTATACATCCTACGAAAAAACTTGTAAGAACATTTTTTGCTTAGAATGGCCCAAAAAATACAAAAATGTGTTTTGTTTTGCGAAAAATCGCTGTTATGTAATTCCTCAAGTTCTTTGTTTATAACAATCTTATAGACATCCGGATCAACTGTTACCCAAAAAATTCGTGTTCTACGGGTTAAAATACATAAAAAAACTTAGTCCATCTGAATAAAGGAGGCCGTTGTACTCTACCTGGCGACAGGACTATCTGGTTTCTGAGATATTCTCACTTAAGTAAAATTGCAAAAATAGCGGTTTTTGGTAATTTTTGAGGTTATGTAGACCCATTAATTTTTCCTAAAATAATACGCATATCACCTTAAATGCGGTTGAGTTCTTGCGTAAGGTAAAAAGGGTAGTATCTAGGGGTTGATTAGTTTAAGAGTGTATTGGTTTAACGAATAAACTGGCTTGCTGTACATGATATCCTTTTAATACCGGGTGTCCACTTATATTTTCCCCCATTTTAACTACCTATAACTGTTTTCGTTGAAATGTTTTATTTTTGTAAAAGTTTTGTCTGAATGGATTGAATTTTTTATATCGCTTTCAAATACGAAATAAAAAATGGCGGATTTTTGAAAAAACATTGTTGACTTTTTTTAATGGAACACCCAGTATATTTTTTTGTAAATTGAAAGAAAGTTCATTCACCTATCCAGCTATATAAAGTTTTTCAAAATCGGTTGTCAAATCACTGAGTAATTAATTTTTAAAATGAGAGGTGCAACGTGGATATCACATACCAAAATAACATAACTAAACAAACTGATATTATGTTATGTGATTTCCACATTGCATCTCTCATTTTAAAAATTAATTGCTCACTGATTTGACACGATTTTAAAAAAAATTATATCGCTGGATAGATAAATAACCGTTTTTTCAAGTTATAAAAAAATATACTGGGTGTTTTAATAAAAAAAGTCAACAACGTTTTTTTTTCAAAAATCCGCCATTTTTTATTTAAAAGCGATATAAAAAATGGCCATTTACCTAAAATCTTGAAAAAACGGTCATTTACCTATCCAGCGATATAATTTTTTTTAAAATCGGTTGTTAAATGAGTAAGTAATTAATTTTTAAAATGAGAGATGCAATGTGGAAATCACGTAACATAATATCAATTTGCTTAGTTATGTTATTTAGGTATGTGATATCCACGTTGCACCTCTCATTTTAAAAATTAATTACTCAGTCATTTGAAAACCGATTTTAAAAAACTTTATATCGCTGGATAGGTGAATGAACTTTCTTTCAATTTACAAATAAATATACTGGGTGTTCCATTAAAAAAGTCAACAATGTTTTTTTCAAAAATCCGCCATTTTTTATTTCGTTTTTGAAAGCGATATAAAGAATTCAATCCATTCAGACAAAACTTTTACAAAAATAAAACATTTCAACGAAAACCACATATTTCTATCTTGAGCCGTTTAAAAGTTATAGGCAGTTAAAATGGGGGAAAATATAAGTGAACACCCGGTATAAAAAATTAGCAATTATTCTTATGTATTCTGTGGATTTTCCTGCTTCTAGATTAAAAGGGGGTGATTTATAGGGGTTGACGGGGTTAGATGTTTTGTTTCGATCAGTAAACATAATTACTGTATGTGATTTTTTTTGATATGATACAATAAGCAATTAATCTTAGATATTCCAGTTGACCGGCTTGTGCACTGCAAGAGATGGTTTCTGTAAGTTCAAAATATATAAAAGCCTACGACCAACAGCAACATATGGCACAGAACCATGAATAATAACTGAAAAAACAATACGCCTTATTAATTCTTTTGAAAGAGGATATTGGCACCCATCTGCGATTATGGTATGTGGAGAATAAGGTTCAACTACGAGTTAAATCAATATTACAAAGAACCATCTATAGCAAATTATGAAAAAATACACTAAATAAGCTTGCACTGGGCAGGTCATCTTATAAGAATGGATAATAACAGAACACCTAGTAGAACGTTTAGTAAACTATGTCGGCCAGTAGAAATACCAAGGAAGAGGTGTATAGACGAAGCGAGAACGGATGCTAAAGAGATTGTGCATAACTGGAGGAGAGCAACCAAGGAAAGGAATGCTTGGATGCGAAAGCTGGGATGTTTAAATTTATGGGTTTAAAGCGATTTTGCTCCAGTCAATATAGGAGTTCCATGTTTATTTGTTCTTCTTTTTAATTGCTTTTCTATTCCTTGATTTTCTAATGGCCTTGATAAGTTCTTGCATTGTCTTGTCGATCAATTTGGCTAATAAAGCTATCATGATTGGTTATGCCCTTTTTGCTATGTTCTGAGCTGCTTTTATATCTCGTTTCATAGATTACTTTCCAGATACTACTTAAATGTATTAGGTAAAAACCGCTGATATTTTTCTAAAGATCTGTTTTTTCTCGTATATAAATTCAAAATGTTTGCAATGTTAAAGTACAAAATTTTCTAAAGAACAAGACAAATAAATCAGCATATTTTTAATTTCTATAAATAGATTTTTATAGATCTACTGAGATATTGATTTTTACTTAGAAAGACAAGCCTATGTCTAAAATACATTAATACTGAAAAGAATAGGCTATATTCATTTATAAATAAGTTTGGTGTGTATTAAACAAAGATGACAAATATAAACAATGATTGTGGTAAGAAGACCTTGACTGTGGTTTCGGTTTATATAATATAATCGCTTTATAATTCCAACTCGCTGTCGGAGATTTAAAAAAAACACGAATATCAGTAATTTATTCATAACTAACGTATTTAGCTTGAATCAAAACGTTGCCTATTTTTATGTTACAAGCGGTTTTTGCGGATATAACAAATTACAAATCGTATATCAACCATTATGAAACGAGATAAACCCAGATATTTAGTCAATTATGAATGCGGCTTGACATTAATTACGCCTAAATAAGAAAACACGATTTTTGTTTTTCGATAGTGTCGTTTTTGCTCAACACACTTGATGAGAAGCCTTTTCAACTGTCTTTTTCATTCCCAAACGTTATTTTGCCCTGAAGAAAATATTGCGTTACGATAGGAACAAAGAATAACTTAAATTATATGTGCCAGCGTAAAATTTCACATCAAAAAGTCAAACCAAAGTTACAGAATAGAATTCGAAAAAAAAATTGACCGACATTGTGAAAATTTGAAAGGGCTTAGCCCATAAGTATTAACACACCGTCTCACAGATGGTATCACACCGCTGGATATAGAATATCTTTCCAATCCATCTTCTGTAATCAGTCACAATCAATCAATCAATCAAAAAGTAGGTATAATACCCTCAGAGATCGCTGGGAAAATTTACACTCAAAATAACCAAATTCAGTTTGGTAACACTGTGTGAATGTTGATAGTAACATATCCCTTTTAAGATAAACAGAACTGTAATTTAGTCCAGACAAATTAATATATTTTTTTGCCAACAAAAATGAGATTTTTCAACCAAATAATGTTTCAAATATGATGTGCAAAATAATTTTTAATTGGGTTCTGTTAATGAGCTTGCTTTTTTTGTCATTGAAGTAGAAAAAACTTGAAATTTCACTCATTAAATCATTATTGCCCAGTTATCGTCTTATTTATTTTAACTGTACTAATATCTGTCGACTAATTCTGAATGATTAATGTGTTGTTAAAACATTTCATCTGTAGTGGCTTTTGGAATGTCTTAAGAATATCGAATTTCATTGATAAAATGCGCATATCCCACCGATCTTCGCTTCGATAATACCTGGTTTACGTGATACAGCGAAAAATATTGCTCTGAATAACATGATAAGAATAGCATAACAAAATGGACAAAAACGTTAGAATTGGAAGAGAGAGCGCTAAATATAAAAAGCAAAATAGAGATCTTGAAATAATTGAATTTTACGTTTTCATGAGCTGTTGGCATTTACGTTCTTTATATGATATATGAACCGGTATTTAGGCGTCAACGCCATTCCGGTAGGGATCTATGGAGGAGTATCACTGAGACGCAAGCCCTTATCCCTGCCGTACTGCTCCCCCATAAGCCGATCAGACGCCGGCGTATTCCAGTCTAAGCGTCAGATGTTCTTTATAAGGTGCATTATGTCAAAATAAAGATGGCAGAAAGAGGTGCTTTTCTTTTAATGTGTTTAAGATTTGAAGATCCAGAAAACCTGGAAGATATATCACTGAAGAAATGCTTGCGGGATTTAGAGGTCGGTGCAGTTTTAAAATGTATATCTCAAACAAACCTATGAAGTATGGCATAATGATAATGTGCTGAACAACTGATGCCAGAACCAATTATTGCTTTTTAAATACATACATCTATACGGCAACCATTCGGATGGAAATATGCTACATTTCTAAATATATCTTCCTTTTATATGAACTAGGTCCCCCTATATTAGCTCTTTTGATAACCCTATCTATGTACATTCTTCTTCTTCTTCTTTTTATGTACACATGACTCATGTCTATTTTGCAATGTGCCTCCAGTAAGTTGTCATTCCATCTTTTTCGTGGTCTTCCCACTGATCGTCTTACTATTGGGGAACCGTGTCTCGCCGTCCTTACTACTCTATTTCTTGTCATTCGGCTTATGTGGCCATTCCATTCTACTCTTCTGTTTTTCACCCAGTTATTAACGTTGTCCACCTTGCATATCCGTCGTATATCTGCACTTCTAGTAGTCCAGAAAGCCACTGCGCATCCGCTAGGAAAAATATTCTAATTCGGATTTTTTGCACAATCTTACTCAAAAAGGACTCCTTTTAACAAATTTGCATGTTGCCAGGACCAAAAGGTGGTCAAAAATTTTTTAAACGTTTTTTTTTGTTTTTTTCCTAAACTTATTTTTATTGCATGGAAAAAAGTTTTTTTAGGTTTTTTGGATCATTCGAAACAGAAAAGGTCTTTAGTGACTTTTCTCTAAAAATGATAGTTTTTGACATATAAGCGATTAAAAATTGAAAAATTGCGAAATCGGACATTTTTAACCCTGGAAAACTATGTCAAAAACTGACAATTTTAATGTTGCCAAGGTAAGTAGATATTCTTTAAACATCGATTGATGAAATCCCGAAGAGTTTTTTGCAATGCAATATTCAAAACACCTTTGTTTTTTAATTGCTAATCAAGCGTGAGCGACACTATTTTCCACCGTCAGTATGGTGCAAATGAAAGGAATAAATTCGTTATTTCGTAAACCGGCGACTTTAAGGAAAAATCCCGAAATAGGTCGATTTTTATTTTTAAGTTATGATATTGTGGCATATATGGTATACTAGTGACGTCATCCGTCTGGGCGTGATGACGTAATCGATGATTTTTTAAATGAGAATAGGGGTCGTGTGGTAGCTCATTTCAAAGGTTCTTCAATTCTCTATTCAGTAATGTAAACATTTACATAATTATTTATACAGGGTGTCCTTCTACTTCTTTTTTTGTCAAATAATTTAATTTAATCAAAATTTTTTGGACACCCTGTATAAATAACTATGTAAATGTTTATATTACTGAATAGAGAATTGAAGAACCTTTTAAATGAGCTAGCACACGACCCCTATTCTCGTTTAAAAAAATCATCGATTACGTCATCACGTCCAGATGGATGACGTCACTAGTATACCATATATTCCACAATATCATAACTTAAAAATAAAAATCGACCTGTTTCGGGATTTTTCCTTAAAGTCGCCGGTTTACGAAATAACGAATTTATTCCTTTCATTTGCACCATACTGTCGGTGGAAAATAGTGTCGCGCACGCTTGATTAGCAATTAAAAAACAAAGGAGTGCTGAATATTGTATTGCAAAAAACTCTTCGGGATTTCATCAATCGATGTTTAAAGAATATCTACCTACCTTGGTAACATTAAAATTTTCAGTTTTTCACATAGTTTTCGAGGGTTAAAAATGGCCGATTTCGCAATTTTTCAATTTTTAATCGCTTATATGTCAAAAACTATCATTTTTAGAGAAACGTCGCTAAAGACCTTTTCGGTTTGGAATGATCCAAAAAACCTAAAAAAACTTTTTTCAATGCGAAAAAAATAATTTTAGGAAAAAAACAAAAAAAAAACGTTTAAAAAATTTGTGACCACCTTTTGGTTCTGGCAACATGCAAATTTGTTAAAAGGACTCCTTTTTGAGTAAGATTGTGCAAAAAATCCGAATTAAAATATTTTTCCTAGCGGATGCGCAATGGCTTTCTGGACTATAGCTCTATCCCACAGTGTCTTGCCATCGATTTTTTGCAGTGTTTTCATCTCTGCTGTTTCTAGCATTATTTTTGTCCTTTCTGTATCAGGTCGTGTTTCTGCCGCATATGTCACTATTGGTCTGATGACTGTTTTGTAAATTCTGCCTTTCACTTCTTTTCCGATGTTTTTATTTTTCCATATTGTTTTATTCAGGCAACCTGCGGCTCTGTTTGCTTTATTCACCTGATCTTCCACTTCTGTTTCGAGCTTTCCGTACCTAGATAGTGTGATGCCTAGATATTTAAACTCCGTGACTTATTCTATTATGTGACCCTCCAGCTCTAATTTACACCTTATTAGATCTGCTGTTATAACCATGCATTTAGACTTTTTTGGGGAAATTAACATTTAAATTTTCTAACGGTAAAGGAAAACTTTTCCTTTGGATGTTTGAGTTAGGCCTTTTTTTGGACCAGGTATACTATCCTACCTCCGTAACTTTGGAACCATTCATTTTAGAAAGGTTATGTATAGGACCTTTTTTATTTCAAATTTAATGTAGAACAATTTTGTATAGAGGGTTGTTTATGCTAAACCGCATAGTTTTAGAAATATTGGCGAAAAACTTAAAAAACTAGGAATTTACCAATTTATTCCCCCTCTACCCCCCAAACCCGACGCTCAAAATGGTGTGACTTTTTTCTGGACATTGTGTGGACCATATAGAACAATTTGGTGTTGAAGGATAACTTTCACTTTGGATGTCTGGGTTATGCCATCTTTTGGATCAACTATACTATACTATATGTTTTTCCCAGGCTATCCATCAAGCAAATAGTTGATTTCCAATTATGTACATTACAAAAAAGGTATATTTAATTTTTTTAATGACCAACAATTGGTTTATCTTATTTATTCTTACTTTCGTGAAGTATATTGTAAGTATGTATTCACTAGGTAAAAATATTCACTTATGAGATAACATTGTGTATGTAGGATACATAATTTTTCTATTTTTAATTAAAAATTGCAACATACTTTTTAAAGTCTCCCTTTTTTGAGTTATCTCCAAGTTCCTCCGATTTAGAGTCTCCCATCTCTGTAGGCGTTGTCGTCGATGGCGACCCTGTTCCTTCGCCAAGGTCGAGGAAAATCATCAGCAGTGGCATTCGTTTTGTTTATCGTTCTAGTTGCGAGGTTGCCATCGATTTTCTCGCGTTTCGTGGAAATTTCCACGATGTAAACTACATGGTGCGCGAATGGAAAATCAACATGTTATGTACAGTTGCATATTTTCATTTTCGGTGAGATGTTCTACATATTTGACAATATTGATGCGCTTACAAAGAAAAGTTACTATTATTTTTTTCCTAATACACTTCGGTGCAAAAAAATTGATCCACTAAAAATTTGGCCATTTTTGATGTTTTGAATTTCCTAAACCTGTTGTCCGATGTAAGTGATTTTTTACCACGTTATAGCCTCATCCATTGACAATATCGATGTAATAATATTGTTGCTAGACAGTTAAACTGTCATTGTATACCGGGTGTACGAATCAAACTGTGTTTTTTTCTCAAGTTCGCATCACCCTGTGGACTATTTTAGCATTTATAAAATACTGAAATTAAAGCCCAACTATAGCCTCAGGTTTTTTAACATTCTGTCTTTTGATTCATTCGCTTATGTTGAATAATAAAAAAGTTAGGTAAGTACTTTAACAACTGGCCATGTTCGTCATTCAGTACAGGGTGTTTCTAAATAAGTCCGACAAACTTTAAGGGGTAATTTTACATGAGAAAATAATGACAATTTGATTTATAATCATATGTCCGCAAACGCTTCGTTTCCTAGATACGGGATGTTCAATTTTTTTTACAAACTGACGATTTATTTATTGCTTTAAAACCAGTTGAGATATGCAGATCAAATTCGGTGGGTTTTAAAACGTAGTTATTGCACATTTTCTGACATACAATTAAGGTGATACAGTAGCGATCAACAGGTAGCAAAAACGCGTTCCAAGATTGCGGCTGTAATTTTGAATATTTTTTCGAGATATTTGGCACACGTATTCGTAATATAATAAAGAATGGCGGTACAGAGCTAAATTTGAAAAATATATTAATATGTGGAAATTACTCTGTAATTAAATACAATATTTAAAAAAACGAGCCTGTACCGCCATTAAGAAGAACAAAAAAATACACTTTCTTCAAATAAACTTTTTTATCCGATGCCTAGATTTTGTGTCATTTTGGAACTACTAAAATTTTTTATTTCATTAGTAGTTCCAAAATGACACAAAATCTAGGCATCGGATAAAAAAGTGTATTTGAAGAAAGTTTATTTATTTGTTCCTCTTAATGGCGGTACAGGCTCGTTTTTTTAATATTGTATTTAATTACAAAGTAATTTCCACATATTAATATATTTTTCAAATTGGGCTCTGTACCGCCATTCTTTATTATATTACGAATACGTGTGCCAAATATCTCGAAAAAATATTCAAAATTACAGCTGCAACCTTGGAACGCGTTTTCGCTACCTGTTGATCGCTACTGTTTGCTCTTAAGAATTTGATATTCACCACTGGCGTGCGTACGGGTGATATTATCGGTCATTATACCCGTTTGCGCGCCACTGGTGAATATTAAATTCTTAATTGTATGTCAAAAAATGTGCAATAACTACGTCTTAAAACCCACCAAATTTGATTTGCACATCTCAACTGGTTTTAAAGCAATAAGTAAATCATCAGTTTGTAAAAAAAATTGAACATCCCGTATCTAGGAAACGAAGCGTTTGCGGACATATGGTTATAAAGCAAATTGTCATTATTTTCTCATGTACAATAACCCCTTAAAGTTTTGTGCAAATATTTTAGAAACACCCTGTGCTGATGACGAACATGGCTAGTTTTTAAAGTACCTAACTTTTTTATTATCCAACATAAGCGAATGAATCAAAAGACAAAATCTTAAGAAAACCTGAGGCTATAGTTGGGTTTTAATTTCAGTATTTTATAAATGCCAGAATAGTCCACAGGGTGATGCGAACTTTGAGAAAAAAACACAGTTTGTTTCGTACACCCGGTATACAATGATAGTTTGACTGTCTAGCAACAATATTATTAAAGAGATATTGTCAATGAATAAGGCTATAACGTGGTAAAAAATCACTTAAGTCGGACAACAGGTTTAGGAAATTCGAAACATCAAAAATGACCAAATTTTTAGTGGATCGATTTTTTTGCATCGCAGTGTATGAATTATTGTGTTAAATTTCTATTTATATAAACTGAAAAGTCTCAGAAGCAGAATTCACCATTATAATAAAATTAAAATGGTATTTAAATAGTTATTTAAATCTGAAACTTTTCTTGTTGAAAGTTCTTTCTGGTACATCCTTAGTCTGCGACTTTTACAGTTTATAAGACCGCAGACGACGAATATAAAAAACAAAAAGGACTCCACTATATGCAGTCACATTCCATTTTCATTCGTCTAGGTCTAGGAAAAGGATAGAAATAAACTTCCTAGTACATACTCAAATCTGAATACTAGGAAGTTTCTTCACTCAAATTCTATCTCTAGGAATCTTTACTCAGATTTGAGTACTAGGAAGTTTCTTTATGCCCTTTTCCTAGACGAATGAAAACGGAATGTGGCTGCATATAGTGGAGTCCTTTTTGTTTTCTATATTCGTCGTCTGCGGTTTTATAAATTGTAAAAGTCGCAGATTAAGGATGTACCAGAAAGAACTTTCAACAAGAAAAGTTTCAGATTTAAATAACTATTTACCATTTTAATTTTATTATAATGGTCAATTCTGCATCTGAGACTTTTCAGTTTGTTTAGAAGATGTCGCTGAATTGCGTCCCAATGGGGATTTCAATAATCTTTGAAATTCCCCTTAAATAGATGGTCGAGGTCGAGCTGTTTTTCGATTTAGAGGTGTGCACGCTAGCGCTGTTGATGAAGCCTGCAATAGCAGAAACAGCTGTCCAGCGATTGTGCATCCCTCTGAATCGAAAACAAGCAAAACCATCTTATATTTTTCTATTTATATTCGTTATATTCGTTTCGTTTGATGGGACTAACAATGAATATAGATAAAACCAAATACATGGTGATCTCGAAAAACCCTGTTGACAACATACATCTGACAATGGAGGGTAAACCGCTAGAGAGGGTCGACAAGTATACAGGGTGCGCCAAACCTCTGGTCTTCTTTAATTACGGCTAAACTATGAGATATACAAAAAAATGTTTATAACAAAACTAATGTGTATCAAAGAGGTCTATAATTTTAAATTATTTTCAATTATACAGGGTGAGTCAGAACGACGGTATGAACCAAAGTTGTATTTTTTTAAATGGAACACCTTGTATATTAAATCATTTTTGAATATATTATTTAAAAATATGAAGAATTTGTATAAGCTTAGGCCTATCTTATAGGCCTAAAGTTAATAATTTTCGAAATATTTATATTTTTATTGAGAAAAATGGTAATATTTATAGGGCTGTGGATTATGTTTCCAAGGAAATAAAAATTTAGGTGATAGGTCAAAGTTTTTAAAATATAGTGTTATTTATAAATAATTTAATATTTTTTACTTTTAGCCATAAAATATACAGTGTGATCACTATTTGCAAATACAAAATTTTCTCATTTTTTTTAAATGGGACGTTATGGGTATTAATTTTGCGTTTTGTAGTAAATATTACCACCTTTCTTTTGGTATAAGGTTGTACGTACCTAGCATGTTTCGTTTTGTAGATATTTTAAAAAAACTATAGATTTTACGTTTTTGCGGATTTTTTATTTAAAAATTTTTTTGCAAAAAAAATAATTATAATCTGGTTTTAGAAACATACACTAAAATATAAAATATGAAAATAAAAACGTAATTAAAGATTAAAATAAATCGTATGCTAGTACAATTGAATTGAATTTAATACCTTTAAATTATTTTACAAAAAATATTTTACCATATAAATGAATGCATAAATTAGTTACTAAATTAAATAAACAACCAAATTTTAAATCAACCGTAGTAATTTTTCTACTACAGCAACTTTCCCGTACCAAATTAATTGTTAGTTAAATTGTATTTAGTTAAACTTTTAATTTACCTTTTAAATTTACTTACATACATCTTGAGAATATAAAAATTATTATAAAGTATGCTTTGAAACAAATGAATGTTAAATGTATCAGCCAAATTATTTCTTAATATAAATAGTATTTACTGGTGTCACAAAAACTGGTAATACTTTTGTAGTTGAAATTTTTGTAACAATTTTTTATATTTTAAATTTTAATTTTTTAACCAAAAAATTTTTGGATATGACATTTGTTTTGGGCGAAACCATTAGAAATTATTACCAGCTTTTTTGACACGAGTAGGTACATAGATACTATTTACTTCTTAATATACTTCCATAACGTTCATTTGTTTCAAAGCATACTTTATACGTTCTCAAGATGTAGGTAAATTAAAAAGTTATTAACTGATCTTACTCGTAAATACAATATAACTAACAATTAATTTAGTACAGGAAAGTTGCTGCGGTAGAAGAATTACTACGATTGATTTAAAATTTGGTTGTTTATTTAATTTAGTAACTAATTTATGTATTCATTAATATGGTAAAATATTTTTTGTAAAATAATTTAAAGTTACTAAATTCAATTGAATTGTACTAGCATACGATTTATTTTCATCTTTAATTACGTTTTTATTTTCATATTTTATATTTTAGTGTATGTTTCTAAAACCAGATTATAATTATTTTTTTTGCAAAAAAATTTTTAAATAAAAAATCCGCAAAAACGTAAAATCTATAGTTTTTTTAAAATATCTACAAAACAAAACAGGCTAGGTACATATAACCTTATACCAAAAGAAAGGTTGTAATATTTACTACAAAACGCAAAACTAATATACAGGGTGTCCCATTTAAAAAAAATGAGAAAATTTTGTATTTGCAAATAGTGATCACACTGTATATTTTATGGCTAAAAGTAAAAAATATTGAATTATTTAAAAATAACACTGTATTTTAAAAACTTTGACCTATCACCTAAATTTTTATTTCCTTGGAAACATAATCCACCACCCTATAAATATTACCATTTTTCTCAATAAAAATGTAAATATTTCGAAAATTATTAACTTTAGGCCTATAAGACCTTATACAAATTTTTCATATTTTTAAATAATATATTTAAAAATGATTTAAAACACAGGGTGTTCCATTTAAAAAAAATAAAACTTTGGTTCATACCGTCGTTTTGACTCACCCTGTATAATTGAAAATAATTTTAAATTATAGACCTCTTTGATACACATTAGTTTTGTATAAACATTTTTTTGTATATCTCATAGTTTAGCCGTAATCAAAGAAGACCAGAGGTTTGGCGCACCCTGTAAATACCTCGGAGTAGCTAATCAAGATAAGGAGATAAAGATCAGAATAGAAATAGCTCGAAAAGGATTTATAAAATATAAGTCAATGTTTACAAATAAGAAATTGAGCATGGTTATCAGATTGAGGTTCGTCGAATGTTATGTTTGGTCGCAACTAAAAATAGCAATCCGTAAAAAAACTGGAGTCTTTCGAAATGTGGCTATATAGGCCTATTCTAAAAATTCCTTGGACTGCAAAAGTGTAAAACGAAGAAGTGTTAAGACGAATTGGACATGGCAGAAAGCTTTTGAAAACAAGTAAAATAAGAAAAACATCGTATCTGGACTGAGTAAAGGACTAGAGAACACATAACATCTCACTAATCTAATTTTCAGATTCAAAGTAATGCTGTTTCCACATAAAAGTTTCTTTATCTTGAATAATGCAGCTCTGGCCTTCTCTATACGTATTCTAATTTCTTTGCTCATGTACCAGTTCTCATTTAGATTACAACCAAGATAGGTGATACTATTAGTTCTCTCTAATTGTTCACCATAAGCTGTTACTAGTTCCGGTTGTATTGGCGTCTTACTGACAACCATCACCTTGGTCTTTGCGGTGTTTAGCTTGAGTCCATATTCATCACACGTTGTGGAAATCTTATTAATCAGATGTTGGAAGTTCTTCATAATTGCTCGCAATTAACACCGTGTCATCCGCGTATCTCAAATTATTAATATTGACGCTCATTTTGATACCACATGGAGCATTATCCATTGATTTATTGAAAACAAACTCAGAATAGATGTTAAATATTAGTGGGGACAAAATGCAGCCTTGCCTTACTCCTCTTCGTATTTGAAGTTCTTCAGACGTGTTCCGGCCAATCCTGATGTTTGCACGTTGATGCTAGCATTTTGATAATGTGTCTTTATCATAAATACCCACTTTCTGAAGAATAGCAATTAATAAGACCAAGCAGGCAATCGAAAATACGCGCAAGGAGCAGCTGAAGGAAAGTTATATAAAAAAAACTTGACGATCGAAGAGGTTCTGCAACAAATGGACATCAAATGGGAAGAAATCATAAGACTAAAAATCGGGAAAAATTACGCCAAATTATGATTATGATATCCAACTATTTAGGTAAGCCGCCACCAAAATCCAAGGAACGAGAGGAAGAAGAATCTGATATTTCTGAATGTTTTATTATATTTAAATTTGCTAAATGATTTAACATAAATCACACGAGTTGTTAAGCCAATTTAAGTTAATTGATTTAATTTACTTAAACGATATTGATGATAATTGGTTTGCTATTTACATAAATTGCTTCATTTAGATCTATAGATACGTATTCCTCTTTGGCCTAATGAACGATTAAAGAAATCTTTTGTTTTAATTTAGATTACACCAATTTTAAAATGAGTTTTTGATAACGTATATAAACATTAGCGTCATCTAAGGGTAAGAACAGAACAAGTGGGTCGAGGTGGAGGTGTAGGTCGCGGTAGATGCTACTAGTTAAGTCGCGGTCGATGTCGACAGCACATAGCAAGGAGGTCACCTGTAGAGATTGTAATTGCTGGATCCAGCATCCAGCAATCCAGCTGGATCCAGCGCTTTTTTTCACATGCTGGATCCAGCAAATCATGCTGGATCCAATGTCAAATTCGAAATAAGTTACTTAATGGCTGCATTAGTCTCTTTATTCAAAGCCGTGAGTCGACAACTTGCCATTCTATCGTGCTGGCAGTAGCTCAGTATGCTGGAAAGTTTCTATAGCTTAAAAGTTTTCATCGATAAAGCGTTGATATACATTGATTCTGCGATAAAATTCTCTTCAGGCGAGTGCCACTTTTAAACGGCTGTAGAAGCTCTTTACAGAATAGAGTCCACTTTGATAACGGCCGAAACAATCATGAAATTTGTCCTAGACAAACTAAATAGCCACGACTTTAGGCCTTAATGCCGATCTATCGGAAGCACTACCCAACAGAATCAAGGAACGGCGTCTTTATGAGATTACAGGTACATTAGTGTATTTACAAAATCAAAAAAAGTATGACGAAGGACTAAACAATCCTGGTTACTTCCCCATGCCGAAAAAGAATGCAATGCGACAAGATGAAAAATTTGTTGATTCGTATAAATAAACAAGTAACTGTGGAACCAGTGCAAGAGATAATGAAAGAAGATGGGCCAACCAATCCGGAGCCTGTAAATTTTACTTTGGATCAAGAACTTGAGATTGAATTGAAAAGAGAAAACATTTACATATAGCCAAAAAACTGATTCTCAAAAAGATTACTAAAAGATTTTGGAAAAGGATATGGCGGTTTATGAGCCCGAAGGAGTGAAAGGCGATCGTTTGTCAATGGTCTATGACTATTTGATGACCTTAAAACCGACCAGCACAGAGGCCGGAACGGCTTTCTCCGCAACCGGCTGTATGTGCAGTGTGTGCGAAGTAGGTAAGGCCTATGTTTTTAAGGTATCACTTACATAAAACTAAATAATTCATGTTTCTGTTGTTTAGAAATTTAGCATACAGACATAAAGAACATTAAAATCGTGTTTTTATTTTGATTCCACATTTTGCTGGATCCGCGCTGGATCCAGCTGGATTCAGGCCAATCTTGCAAAAATCCAGCTGGATTGAAAATGCTGCTGGATTGCAATCCCTAGTCACCTGCGCTGTCAGTCGAGCTAGAACCACTATGAAGTGAAGTAGTTTAATGAAATTTGAAGAAATTCAAAAATAAACTGAATACAAAAAAGGGATTATATAAAAAGTATCAACTCAGATAGCGCAGGTAATGATAACTTGGCTTCGAACGGACCAATTACAGGGAAGCAGCCTTGTAGGCCGCGCAGTAGACATCCATGTAAAACAAACTCATTTTATTTTCAAAAGCATCGATGAAAACCTCCTGGATGGCATCGCGCTAAACCTCCACCGCGACTTACCTGCTCTGTTCTCTTCCATTCACTACAATGTGTTTGTTTTACATGGATATCGACATCGACCGCGACCTTACCTCCACCGCGACCTACTTGTGTTCTTACCCTAACGATCATTGTAAAGGAATCTTGGTAAGTTACAAGAATTTTCTTTAAGCCACATCATTGTTGAGCATAAATTCCACTTTAAAGTAATTTCTTTTATGTGGCTGTGTTTCCTCCTTTGATTATTCTACTGTGTCCAGATCAATATACTTGGAACAGGTATAGCCATTCACCCATTGGCCCCAGAAGCCTGTTATCAAATTTGAACAACTGGGACTGCTCTATAAATAATAATTTACATAGCACTTTTTTTAGGGCCATGCGAGTTACCTCGACTAATGAATGGTTTACATTTTTTACAAAATGATTTTATTGATTTGTTGGAAGAATTGCCATTAAACTTATGGCAAAATATGTGGTTCATGCAAGATGGTGCACTCCCACATTATACGAGGGCAGTGACAACATACTTAAATACCAACTTTCCTGAACGCTTGATTGGTTGTGGTAGTCATTTTCTTTGGCCACCACGTAACCCAGAATTTAATCCGCTCCATTTTGGTAAATGGGGCGCAATAAAACAACTCTACAACAATCCCATAGACAGTCACAACCAACTTTATTAGGAAGAAATAAATACTGTAGCAGTTTCTTTTGAACCAATATGACACGATCTTTCATGGAACGTATTGCTCAATACATTGAAGAATATGGTGAAAATATCGAACACTTAGGTACTTTGACAAAAAGTTAACTTTATTAACGTTATTAACTTTAGGTACTTCATAACAAAATGCAGAAGTATCTCGAAAACTGTTGAGTTTTGAAGATATTAGAGAGTTATCAAGTAACTCTATGAGAATACGGTAACGTTATAAATAACATGTAAAGTATACAGTAAAATAGCGTTACCGTATTCTCCTAGGGTTACTTGATAACTCTCTATTAACAGGTATTTATATTATGTAAAGACCAAAAACTTAAGCGCAAATTTTTGCCACATATGTGGCGTCCTCTATGAGCTACATTAAAAGTATGAGTTGTATACATCAACAATGTATCAAGTTGTAATTCCTCATACTCAAAAGCCCCCAGTTATAATTTTTATACATAAATGACGACAAACATGAAAGTTATAGCGAAAAATAAATTTAAATTTCAAAACCCTTCTTAATATCAACTTTTTATTAAAGCAAGTTGGCTTAAATCGTGATATTTAACTGTGTAGAATCTAGTTTCTTTTTGTACAACTACTTAAGGACTACACTGTATAGATTAACCGAATAGTCAAAAGATCATGCAACTTACAAAACGAAATGGTTGGGAAAACAACAAATAAACATTTTTGGGCGAAATAATCACGAAAAAAAAAATTGCTTTTTGTGCCGAATACGTAAGGTAAGGCTTCAACAATGAAACTATAATAGAACGACAGTTTGAAGATAGAAGTGGATTGACACGTAGACAGCTATCATGTCTACGAACTTGCCAACGGAAACGGACCCAAAATTTATAACTGCAATACTTCGCAGTTCTGCTAAATGTAGTGAAAATCGCCGAACATTTCCACATAGAGAATAAACAGAAACTGCCTACGCAAAAATACGCCTGACTTGATGTAACACAATAATAGTCCAGTTAAATTTTCCCTCTAATTTTTTTATGACTGCACCGATAATTGAGAGTTTAAGTTTTGCAATCAACCAAAACATTTTATATAACCAGAGAATTACATTTTAGATGACATAAATGCACTACAAAATGTTTTTTGCAAAAAAAAAGAAGGCAAACAAGCTGATAAACGAATTTTTGAGTGACAAGGAAAGGTATTTTTTGAAGTGTGTAAAATTTAATTCCCAGCTGAGCTCTTTCCGCTTATAAAGCCATCTTCAGAGTTATAGTCAATAATATCAAAATACCACAAATCGAGAGGGATCCCATTTATGATTGAAAAAACTTTTAACTGATGCAGTTTTTTTATTAATATGAAAAAGTTAGTTCGAAATTTGAAACTTTTTAATGTTTGGTTTAAAAAAATTGGTTTTAAAACACATCTAGAACGTCACAAAGCACTATCACAAAAAACACGTTAAAAAAGTTTGAACATGGTAAGGACCATCTGAGGCTGACGTTGGCAGAATGTCCAAGAATAGGGCTTTTCATTCACAGTCATTTGTTTCGAGCTTCTGTCACATGTCGTATAATCCGTGTATATTAATATTATACACAGATTATACAACATATGACAGAAGCTCGAAACAAATGACAATAGATGAAAAGCCCTATAACATTCTGCTATTTTATTATTAATTTTATTAACTATTAATTTCACTGCTGTCAAAAAACAGAAACAAAGTTATTTGATAAATAAACTTTGCTTTTCGCTTAAATTCGATGTTCAAGCTGCCACCCACCTGCCTCATTGGCAGTTTGAACATTTAATTTAAGCGAAAAGACATGCTTTTCTACGACCGTTTAATAATATGCTTATTATTCATTGTTTTTGAATAGATAATAACACCTATTACTTTACCCGTGAGTAATAGTTCATTACTAACGGGTTGAAGTTAGATTCAAGTGGTGCATGACACTTTTAAAATACTTATTATTAGCAAATAAAATTACTTAAACTTGTTTATTTCAGAAAATAATCAGTAGTAATTGAACAAGAGCTCTGAAATTATTGAATTTTTCCCGAGTGACACTTTGACAGTTTTAGTCAAAGTGTCACGAGAGCAAAAATTCTATATTAATTTCAGAGGTCGAGTGCAATTTGTTGCGATTATTTCATGAATAAAACTGTTCAAAACCAAAATTTTATTGTAATTTATGTATGTAAGTACCATTAAACACACAGTTTTTATAAATATTTGACGATTGAAAGTCATCACTTTTATAATTTTTAAAACATTAATTGTCATTAATGTCACTGAATGTATTTTTTCGTAGCAACGAAGGGCATCTGACATAATATACTTAACGACGGGAGATTATCAAAAATTATCGATTTAATTCAGATTTCTGTAGCTTTCTATTGGTCAGAATCTCCTATGAATGAAATAATCAGTAGTAATTGCACAAGAGCTCTAAAATTATTGAATTTTTCCCGAGTGTCACTTTGACAGTTTTAATTTCACGAGCCGAAGGCGAGTGAAATTATTTCAAAGTGTCACGAGGGCAAAAATTCTATATTAATTTTAGAGATCGAGTGCAATTTGTTGCGATTATTTCATGAATAAAACTGTTCAAAACCAAAATTTTATTGTAACTTATTTATGTAAGTACAAGTTAGTACAATTAAACACACAGTTGTTATAAATATTTCACGGTTGAAAGTTCACGTCACTTTTATAATTTTTAAAACATTAATTGTCATTAATGTCACTGAATCTATTTTTTCGTAGCAACGAAGGGCATCTGACGTAATATACTTGACGACGGGAAATTATCAAAAATTATCGATTTAATTTAGATTTCTGTAGCTTTCTATTGGTCAGAATCTCCTATGAATGAAATAATCATTGTAATTTTTATCAACAATTAATTTCGAAAAAGGTTTAAAGGATTTTTAGCTATAACAATGCATCAGTATATTTTTTACGTTTAAAGGACATCGCACACATCTTATGGAAAATATAATGTCACTCAAATTCAATAAAATTTATACGAATAGATTCGTTTTAAATTACCGGTCAAATCTTATCATTGCGCCAACTCCATATTTTCAATAATAAGAGCAGAAATTGATATAAATAAATCTGAAATCAAATGGATACGTACATAAGTTAGAGAGAGAAAAAATATTTTATAATACCCAAATTGTCGGTACTCCATAAATCAGCGGATTAGTTTCACTAATCCGCTTAGGCCCAGCGGGGTTTAAGCTCTTTTGAATAGCACCCAGAGCAATAGTGATTGTAACTGACACTTTTACTGACTAAAAACTTTGATTTCGATAAACTTTAATTGCAATTTGCGCCGTAATTAATCATAATTAAGAGTTGGCGCAATGATAAGATTTGACCGTTAATTTAAAACGAATCTATTCGTATAAATTTTATTGAATTTGAGTGACATTATATTTTCCATAAGATGTGTGCGATGTCCTTTCAACATTTGACATTTTAAGACTGACGTTATCTATTAGAAGATAAATATAAACAATGGGTACCAATTCCGTAAAAGGGTTTACGGATATGAAAGGACACCGCACACATCTTATGGAAAATATAATGTCACTCAAATTCAATAAAATTTATATGAATAGATTCGTTTTAAATTAACGGTCAATTCTTATCATTGCGCCAACTCTTAATAACTCATAATTATTATGATTAATTACGGCGCAAATTGCAATTAAAGTTTATCGAAATCATATTTTTGGAGTTCATAAATTTGTCAGTTACAATCACTATTGCTCTGGGTGCTCTTCAAAACAGCGATGTGCGATGTCCTTTCAACATTTGACATTTTAAGACTGACGTTATCTATTAGAAGATAAATATAAACAATGGGTACCAATTCCGTAAAAGGGTTTACGGATATGAAAGGACACCGCACACATCTTATGGAAAATATAATGTCACTCAAATTCAATAAAATTTATATGAATAGATTCGTTTTAAATTAACGGTCAATTCTTATCATTGCGCCAACTCTTAATAACTCATAATTATTATGATTAATTACGGCGCAAATTGCAATTAAAGTTTATCGAAATCATATTTTTGGAGTTCATAAATTTGTCAGTTACAATCACTATTGCTCTGGGTGCTCTTCAAAACAGCTTAAACCCCGCTGGGCCTAAGCGGATTAGTGAAACTAATCCGCTGATTTATGGAGTACCGATAATTTGGGTATTTTAAAATATTTTTTCTCTCTCTAACTTATGTACGTACCCATTTGATTTCAGATTTATTTATATCAATTTCTGCTCTTATTGTTGAAAATACAGAGTTGGCGCAATGATAAGAATTGACCGTTAATTTGAAACGAATCTATTCATATAAATTTTATTGAATTTCAGTGACATTATATTTTCCATAAGATGTGTGCGGTGTCCTTTATATTAATGAATTCTGTTTCACTTACTGTTGATTGTAAAACAGATTTTTATTGGGAGCAAACGTTCTTTTTCATGTAATTGCCTTAAAATATGTCTTGTTTTTAAAAGCCACCGCTATTAGATACCATGACACTAATGAAAACTGTTTCATAACCGTGTTGCCACAGTTATATAAAATATGTTTTCTTATGAAAAATAAAATCTTTCGATTTTAAATAATGTTAGTAGTTGATGATTATATTTTTCTACTAATCTAAATAAAAAAGATCGTAGAAAAAGTATAGTAATCTACTCGCATGTAATGGCTATTACTCACTCTGATGAATTACGACACTCGCCTACGGCTCGTGTCGCAAACTTCATCATCGTTGAATAATATACTATTATTTGTCAAATAACCTTGTTTTCTGTTTTATGACAGTAGTAGATTGTATTTTGTATTTTGTAGAAAATTAAATAAATTACATACATTCTGTGTTTTGTGTCAATTAATTTAATTTAAAAAATATTCTGGCCACCCTGTATACATAATTATGTTAATGTTTATATTACTAAATAGAGAATTAAATATCCTTTCAAATGAGCTAGCACACGACCCCTATTCTCATTAAAAAAATCATCGATTACGTCATCACACCCAGATGGATGACGTCACTAGTATGATATATATAATATGCGAAAAACTCATAATTTAAAAATAAAAATCGTCCTGTTTCAGGATTTTTCCGAATTTACTCCATACATTTGCACCATACTGTCAAAGAATATATACTCTCCTAGAAGAAGAGTTTGAATGGAACAGATGGTCACGTTTATTTGTTACTTGAAAATAACGTGGTCGTTGTCAGGCCACATGCACCTACTCAGTAGGAACACAAAATCCTATACTGAAACGTTACAGGAGAGTACCCTTCTATTAACGTCTATATTCTTTGATACTGTATAACAGTAAAGAAATAAATTTATTGTATATTCCTCAAAATGTTAATTACTACTTATCAATAAACATCTTGCCTATAAACGGTTTGCTGCCTTTCATTATTGTGTGCAAACCTTTCTGAGAAAAGATTAGATGTCGTTTAGCCGCACAGGTAGACCGCAAGCTATAGCAGAGGTGCGACAGTAGACCGCATACCATAGTGGCACCAATTTTTTTCAAAAGCGGGTGATTGTCACCCCCTAAAAAAAAAGGGGTAAGATAAGCTTAATTACAAATTTTTAGCAGGATCGATTTAGTTATGCAGTGATTTCCATTACAGTGACTGGACTAATAACAGTATTATAAATATAAATTCAGCCGAATCTTGATCAATAATCGATTTCAACTTTTACCGAACATCGAGAAGAAAAATTTTAAGCCGAAGCTCATCTCAACCGGAAGATTTTTCCGCAACCTTCTCTATATCTCTATTGCCGATTTGGAACTAATGGGGCGGGGATATTATTGATTTTCTGATGACTAGGTCAACAGAACAGATTATATACGTCGTCAGTAAAAAATAACACGAGATTATACCCTATAGTTCTAGAATGTTTGAAAACAAAAAAGAAGAATAATGGTGACAAAAATGTTTTAGACTGAAGCGACAACACGAAACATTTTTTGAATTATAAAAAACGATATACATGACGTAAATACTTACTTTTAACATTAATGTAAAATTACCTTTCACCCATAATCACGCACAATCTTAAAAATGTCAAAAACTACATAATTGTTCGGGTTCCCCATAACGTTACCTTTTGATGGAATGGAAAAATCAAAATTCCGAAACTAAAATTTATCACGTTCACACAGTCCTAGTCCTGCCGGTCAATCCGCAGCAGCATCACTTTTCCTGCAGTTTTCCCTTCTTCTAGCGCAAATCCAAAATTCGTACCCCACGGAGAAACAACTACCAACAAGACTGGAGATTTTCGTATGTCGTATACATACAAAGCCGACCGTCTCAACTCATTCATGACGTACTTGGCCATGCCCTTGCGCAAGGAGAAGCACGGTTGCCACATGATGCTATAAATCGAGAAAATACAGGTGGAGAATGTGCTACCATAGACGGTCAAGTTCAGGGAGGGATTGGCGAGTCATTCGAAACTCCGGTGTAATAAAACTTTGTTGAATATTGGGTTTCACTGTTATTGTAAACCGAACAAAACTGTAGAAAACATAATCCTGCTTCGTTTTTAATTAATTTTAAAATGAAAGTTTGCCGACAGATATTATTCACTACAAAAAAATCGGTTTAAAATGTTCTCCAACTATATTCTGATTCTCAATATCCACGAAGATCTGTCATTTTATAATTGCCATGGCCGCTTATCAATTGCTTCCTTCCAGCTCATTCTGGATAGTTTTATCGTATGTTTCTTCTTTGTATGAGCCAAAAATAAATATACCGATACTGACACTGAGTGACAAAAAAAGCTCAACACATACCTATGTTTATTAGAATTCGTTAATTTTTTCAGTATCCGCTTATCTTGCAATGAAAAACAAGTGATAACATTTTCACATTTATATGTCAAATTTTTGTGGTGGCTGTGTAAATTGTTTGGCGATAAAGAGTGATTCAGTTTTCGTGACAATAGGGTATCAGTTAAATGTTCGTGCAGCTGATGGAGAAGCTTCTTTTATTGCTCAAAATGTCTAGAGTGCGTAGAATTCGAAGGGTGGCCCAGATAACTGACGTTAACTTCGAGGGATCGAACTGTCGGGTTTTCTTTAGAGATGTATCAAGTCAAACTAGTTTGATTTTACTCAACAAACTTGACTTGACTTGAAAATCAAACTTTTTGTATAAAAAAGTTTGACTTGACTTGATTTCGATATCTTTAGGTTTGACTTGAATTCAAACATCTTCAAACAGTTTGAAAAGTTTGAATATTACGCAACGTGTTTATTTTCAATTTTAAATGAGACCGCCTACGCCTATATTTGTAGCCTGTAAAATTTAAACCCAACATTTGTAGCCTGTATTCGAAAAAATTTAAATTGTAGATATAAAACCATATAGACCTGGATCCCGTGTACCAAAAAAAAAGTTGATTAATAGCAAGCTGAAAATTTGTTAATAGCTTAACGGTGTCTAGTCAGACAAACTTTGATGTATGGGAACACTGAAACAGAAGAAGTTGATTGTGGAAAAGGTTAAAAATTTTGGAACGTCAAACTACGTAAACGTTCCATGTATTTTGTCGGACAGAACTTCCAATTAATTTGTTACCATTTCATTAAACTCTCATGAAAAAATCGGACTGGTGTTTATCACCAACTGGGCATTTTAATGAGTGGAACACGAAGAACATGTCAAATGACAGGAATCATGTTGGTTAGTAATAGCAGTCTGATTTTTGCATGAGAGTTTAATGAAAGGGTAACAAATCAATTGGATGTTCTGACCGACAAAATACATGGGACGTTTTCGTAATCTGACGTTCCAAATTTTTAAACTGTTCCACAATTAAAACTTCCCTTGTTCCAGTGTTCCCGTACATCAAAGTTTGTCCGACTAGACACCGTTAAGCTATTAACAAATTTTCAGCTTGCTATTAATCAACTTTTTTTTGGTACGCGGGATCAAGGTCTAATAACCCTATGGTTAGTTTTGAATTTTAAAGAAATACCAACGAATATACAGCAATACTAACTTTTGTATTGTGGTACATATTTTCGAGTGAACTAGCAGCTTGGTACCACATGTTTTTTCGAACTGACCCTAAGATAAATAAATGCCTTTTTTAATAAAAGAAAGTCATAAAAATTCCAAATCATTTTATTTTGAGCTGTCCATTGAAAAACCAAATAGTCTTATTTTATTGTAACCCTTAAGGGCATAGGCGTAAGACGTCGGTTATCAAAATATTCAATGTGTTTTAAATGTATTAATTTTTTTTAAAATCCTGAGAAAACTAATAAGAATTTAAAAAAAAAATTAAACGCAGCATGAAAGATTACATTTTTTCTGAGGGACGAACATCCCTGAAAACTTCTATAATGTTTATTTTAATAAGTTACGGGGGGTGAACATAAAAAGGAAAATTTAGTGTTATTATTAATTGCAAATATTTCATTCAAAAGAAACGTTTTATTTATTGTAAGAGATTTTCGACCCTCGGTAATAACGCAATCTTTCATTCTGCGTTTAAATTTTTCAAAAATACTTTTATTAGTTTTCTCAGGATTCGAAAAAAAATAAATATCTACATTTAAAAGTTTTAAATTAAAACACATTGAAAATTTTGACTTTTATGTGGCACTCATTGTATTAAATTTTCTTATCTTAATTGGCAACTAACATGTCTATCTCGACAAAAAAGTATATGTACTAAATAATAGCTATTTATATAACAAGGGAGGAAAGTGTTACTTTTCCTCCCGAGAATGAAGTTTACTGCCCGACGCGTAGCGGAGGGCAGTAATCATTCAAGGGAGGAAAAGGCACTTTACTCCCATGTTATACATATGGTTTTTCCACCTTCCTCAAATAACAAGTCATTTTTTCATTTTTACTTAATTTATTTATGTAACTAACCAACAAAATTTATTAGAACTAAAACTAACAAGTAGGTACAATATAACTGTCAACTGTCAAATCTAAGTCAAATAATTAATGTAAACATTGTTAAATCAAAATAACAATTTACTGTTTTTTACCAGTCTGCAAAATACAGGGTGTTTTATAAATAAACGTTAAAATGTATAGATACTTCGTAATAGAAAATAGATATTGTACAGGGCGTCAGTAAGTTATATTTTATGAATGAAATACCATGACGTCACTTTTACTTTTCCTCCCTAGGGAGGAAAAGTACAACTTTGCTCCCTACAATCAGGTCCGGAAAAGTGTACTTTCGGTAGAGGTAGGTGGAAAATTATTTTTCAAACTCTTTCAAACTACCTAGTTTGACAAACAGTTTGAATTTTCAAACCTGTACGATTGACCAGTTTGACTTGACTTGAAATATTTGTCAGAAGGACTGACTTGAGTTTGACTTGAAATTAAGTCAAGTTCAAACATTCAAGTCAAACTTGTGCAACTCTAGTTTTCTTGAAGCCGGTCTATCGATAAGAGTAGTTTTTAAGAGGACCTAACAGGTCCTTACGCAGAATACTGCAGTATAAATGAAAGTGGATTCGGTAAGGATTGCCGAGGACATCGAGCGAGAGAATCTGAACGTCAGATTAAGACTTCTGGATCTAAGAGACAGATTCAGTAGTACTAGCGCGATCACAAATCAGTGGTTTGAAGAGCAATTTTGAACTCCAAGGCCTGCCTAATGTAAAGGAACATAGACGATACGCGGTCTTTTAGTGCTATTAAAATATTTTTGGAATAAATAGGTGCAAATTACAGTACCTGGCCAAATTATTAGGCCAAACAAAGAAAAATTTACTATATGAAGTTATTTCTCTCATGATTATGAATATTTTAAAAAATACCGTTTTATGCCTTTTTTTGTGAATATGTATTAACTTTAAGGTGCGTATCCATTAGGTTTGCTGCTCCGCGCTCCCTGCAACTGCTCTAATCGATATGGCATGCGCTCTTCTACATATAAACCGCCACCGATTGGAGCGCCGAGGCGGAGCGAGCACTGTTGCATGGTCCAGGAGCGCCAAAGTATCCACTATGTGGAGCAGTTGCAGGAGCGCGGAGCGGGTAACCTCATGGATCGCACCTTTATATGTAAAGGAGCGTATGCCGTATCGATTGGAACAGTTGCAGCGAGCGCAGAGCAGCGAACCTAATGGATACGCACCTTAAGAGTTAATATTCACAAAAAGGAACAAAACAATATTTTCAACGAAAACTTTTCGTTTATAAATTCGCGAAAGTGTGTGTGTTATTGCGTTGCCGCTCCTGAAATATCTAGAGGCCACCTAGCGATGGATTCCTATGTAGTTTTGTCTTCTGAATCCAAGTCTAAAAACGGCATTTCGCTATCTCTAACCATATTCGAGATATCCGACCTCAAAGTCGTCATTGTGACGTCACAAGCCTCCTTTAAATTGTCATTTTCTTCCGACATAGAAACGTCAACTCTACTTTGTTTTCGTTTGGCGCAACTAAACGTCAACATAAAATTGAAATGTCAGATAAACAAATTTTATTTATTTATGTTAATGTAATGTTAAATTACAGTTCACTATTTTCAAGGAAAACTGTTTATTTTGTATTTATTTATTTTTATTAGATATCAAATCTATATTATACGAGGTGATACTTGGAAAGTACACCTATAGAGGTCATGGAAGCTGAAACATGTGAACCACCACTGAACCTGCGTAGAAGATTTTTATCTGGCAAATTCGTGTTAAAGTTAAGTTGTCAGAAATCTAAGGTATTAGCTAAAATATCCAGTTCAGCCAGTATGGTTTTGACATCTAAATATTGGGAGAAGAAAAAAACACCGTTATTAGTTGAAAGTTTTATTACCAATGTACACAGATATGAACAACTTTATCAATCCAATGGTATCCCTTTATGGAATTATTCCTATGAAATGTTTCTATATATCCAGTAGACTCATATTAATGTTAGATACTTGTGTCAAAACAGTGATATTATACAAAAAGAATATTATCGGGATTGTACGTGGAAGGAGTATGAAAAAATTTATACTGATGGATCGAAATCGGAACATGGAGTTGGTTGTGCCGTTTATTACCCTTCTAAAAATATTAAGTTAATATACAAACTACCAGGAATGTTGTCAATTTTCAGTGCAGAGCTTATTGCCATAAAACTAGCAATTAGTATGTGTTTAGAACAAGAAGATGATAAATTTGTTATATTCACAGACTCTAAAAGTTCTGTAGAAAAACTTAAAAACCTTTGTTTAAATCCTAATTTAAATTATATACTGCTTGATATTTTGGAATTGTATCACAATGTATTAAGTAGGGGAAAACACATTTATATTTCATAGATCAAAGCCCATTCAGGTATAGATGAAAATGAAGAAGTGGATTCTTTAGCAAAAAATGGTGCGAAAAATGGAAGAATACTCGGATCAAAAATACCAGAGAGTCTGACTTGATTCCAATTTTTCGAAAGGAACTAAAGGAAAATTAGCAGATAAAATATGAATTAGGAGAGAAGGGACAGTTTTTTAAGAATATACAACCAAAAATAAGGGACATATATGTAATCGTTCAATTATTCGGATTATAAGTCGAATGTGCTGTAATCATGCCTTATTTCCAGTGTATAAATGTAAAATAGGTTTGTTAGATAATAATAAATGTCTGTGTGATGAAATTGCCGATTTACAACATATTCTTTTAGAATGTCCTTTAAAAAAATTAGAAATTGACAAGCTTTATCAAAATTTAATATCTTACAACATGAAATTTCCAATAAATGTTTCAAATCTATTGACATTAGAGGATAATAGTATTTATAATATTATATATCAGTATGTAAAATCTACTAACATTACTTTGTAAGCAGTACTGCGACAGACAAAAAAATTTTATTGTAAGCCTAAAACGAAAAAATAATTAAAAAAATAAATAAAAAACAAGAAAACAACAACAACAAAAAATATGTACTAAAAAATAAAAAAATAATAATAATAATAAAAAAAACAAAACAAACAAAACAATCAAAAAAATATACATAAATCCTAATAAAACGAAGAGAAATAAAAAAATTAAAAAAAAAGAAAAAAAAATACATCAAAAAAAGAAAAATACGTAAACAAAATCCTTAGGCATTTACTAACACACTATTATTGTATTGTATACAAATTATTGTTACTCAATGTACCACATATATAAATGTAAGTAAGCAATGGTTGATAAAACTATAAGAAAACATGACTGGCCTTTTGGCTATGCCAGTGCCAATAACTTAGTTAAAAAAATATTATACGAGGTATGTCAAAAAATATGAAGTTCGATCAAGATTAAAGTATCTTTATTTTTCACAATATTGAAAAGTGTTATTATAAAAAGTTGTTTGGAGTTAAAAACTATGTTCTAATATGCAATAAATTACTTGTACATCCTTCTAAAGAAACATAAAAAAAATGTTTGAAAATTTTTCTCAAATTACGGATACTAATATCATTTTCATTCATAACTCTTTTATTATTAATTTTACGAAGAAAAGTTATTCTTCATAAAAAGATCTGCATGGTCTAAAATCTAAGATGCCAATCATCATATACCAAATTTTATCAATTTTATTCGAGGTATGTAAAAAAAATATGAATTTCGTTCGAGAGTAGAGTACCTTTATAGTTCACAATATTTAAATTAGGTAATTGCATATTAAAACATAGCATTTAATACTAAACAACTTTTCATAATAGAAATTTTTTATATTATGAATTTAAATACGTAAATAAACAAAGTTTTCGTTATGATAATGCTCGCATTTTCAGCTTGTTTCAAATATATTCATAATCATGAGGGAAATAACTTCATATACATAGTAAATTTTTCCTTGCTTGGCCCAATAATTTGGCCAGGTACTGTAATACCTACTTTTCTCTGCAGCCATCCCGAAAACTAAATTTTTTGGTATGATTTATTAAGTCGAAAGTGCACTTTTCACAAATCCTACCGAAAACAACTATTTTCGTATCACCTTTTTTTACAAAAGTTATTTTAAGGGATTCTCCAGGGCTCGCCTTCAGCTCTTTCTGGAAACTTCCTACGCACCCCGAAAAATATCACTTTCGGAATTTATTATGTAAATTACTTTTACCGGAATTTTCGTTTATTAAGTTCAATAACATCGATACAATAATATTGCAGTAAATTTTCTATTTCTTACATCGATACTCAAAATAAGGCAACGATGTCATGTAAAATTCCATACCCTTTTATTTAAGGGTGCGTATGGGAAAAGTACTACAGGCGTAGTAATTTCAAAACTTTTGGTGCGTGTGGGAAAAGTACTACAAGTATGGTGTTAATTATCTGAAAATGGTAACATAAAATTTGTGGGTTGTAAAAATACGAAACGGCAAAGCAATTATATCGACTAAATTAAGGTACTAGTACACTTTAGGAGACCAAAAATAATAATTTTTTTCAAGAATTTGTTTCTCAGAACCTTTATTAAAAGTGAACATAAAACTTTTTACATATTAATATCTAACTCTTAGAGAGTACAAAAAATATACCTTTTTTCATTTATGTACGTACACTAATATTATATAGAGCGCAAAAGTTGAGGCCTCGAAAAATGATGGCCGATAGTTAATCTCAGGATTGTGATATCTGAAACAAAAAAATCGTACTGGATTTGAAACAGGAACGTCTCTTGCGTGACAATTTACCACAATTTGACCAAAAAATAAACAATAAATATTTTTTAACCATGAAAATCTGAAAGAAAACTGCCAATTTTTTCACAAACATTTTTCAAATTTCCGTAAAATTTTTGCGAAATTTTTCACTAATGGTGGTAAATTGTCACGTAAGAATCCTTTCTTTTTCAAATGCCGTACGATTTTTTTGTTTCAGAGATCCCAATCCTGAGATTAACTGTCCGCCATCGGAACTACTTTTTTCCGAGGCCTCGATTTTGGCGCCCTCTACAATATTAGTGTACGTGCATAAATGAAAAAAAGATATATTTTTTAAAAAATCCACGTGGAAAAGATTTCCAGTAGTTGGCTGTATACCATTTATTACAAAAAACCATGAAATCCTTTATAAAAGGTATGTATATTTGTTAAAATCCCTATACAGGGCTACGTCATAAAACAAACAGAACTAGTTTTCAATCGGTTGACCGATCATCATCAGTGTTTATTGAATCGAACATGCTAACCACCAAAGTAAAAATATTAGGGTAAAAACCCTGTAAACTTAATCCGTCATAGGAACATATAAAAATGATGTGATTTTACAGATGGATGTATAAAATATCCAATGTTTCACTCTCAAGGTACCATTGAGCTAAATTTGACTTGATCACATCATGGCTGTGTAGAAGCAAGTCTTTTAGAATATGTTTTTTGTATTCTCAAAGAGTTAGATATTAGTATGTAAAAAGTTTTAGGTTAATTTTTAACAAAGTTTCTAAGAAAAAAATCTTGAAAAAATGCTTATTCTTGGTCTTCTAAAGTGTACTAGTACCTTAAAAGTAAATCGAATATAATTCGTTCAATAGGTTTCAACTGCTATAATATTAATATAGTATGCAAAATAATATTTTTCACGAGATTATTCATTAAATACAGATCATCATAAATATTTCGACTTCGTCTCCATAGAAACAAATACTCGTTTCGGATTTTTCAATTATTAAACATTTTCAAACAAAATTTGTAATTAAAGAACTTGTTTGCATTTAATATAAAGTCTGTCCTTGTGGGATCGGTACTCACCGGAGGGACCGCAGACGTTCGGATACAATTAGCGTCTCTTTGCAAAGACAATGACGTCGACTTTGCAAAGTAACAAGACACTTACTCAACACACACACTACACATGACACTAGGTACCTAACTGTTCAAAATTACCGTACCTACCATGCCAATGGACATTAGTTGTCGAGGCATTAGCTAAATAAATAAAAAAAAATATATAAAGTCTGGATATAAAAAATTCTTCCCGCACAAATTCATAATTGGGGAGAAAATTTGTATTCGAAAAGATGTATTTTCCAGAAAGGATCAGTAGAGTAGGGAGTTTAAACGAATTACAGCAGGAAAACAATAGATATTATTATATAAAACACATAACAGACATCAATGGAAGACCCTGGGTAAGACCTATCCTATGACCTATGTAAAAAATGTATGAATATGGGTTGAAAAATTGGAAATTGCACAAATGGACTAAGACTAGATGGACTATCGTGTCTCTTATTTAACCTGGCATTAGAAAAAATAATTAAAGAGTCCCAGATTAATACAAATGGTACTATCTTTAACAAATCAGTACAAATTGTCGGTCTGAAACATTTCGGTCGTTATGAGCAGCTGCATAGAAAATGGGACTAAATATAAATGTTCAAAAGACCAAATATATGTACTTACGTATTTTTTTATGGGAAATAAGCCACAATTTTACTAAAAAATGAATTTATTAACGTTTCGAAGCCCAAATCGGGTTTCGTTGTCAAAATACAAAATACTATTGACAATCGTATTTTGACAACGAAACCCGATTTGGGCTTCGAAACGTTAATAAATTCATTTTTTAGTAAAATTGTGGCTTATTTCCCATAAAAAAATACGTAATTATAAAAATGCCACAAGGAAATAGCTTCAGAACAACACCAAATATATGTGTTGCACTAGGTCAAGCAACCCGACACCTACAAGAATAATAATTGATGACCTAGAACTGGAAGGTGTCGACACCTTCATATACTTAGGCTCGCTGCTAACTAAAAATAACAATGCCAGTAAAGAAATTAAAAGAAGAATAGTGCTCGCCAATAAGTGTTACTATGGCTTAAGAAGACAGATGGCCTCAAAAATACCTAGAAAAATTAAATTGACTGTCTACAAAACACTAATAAGACTAGTGCTAAACATATGGTTCAGAATCTTGGCCACTTACACAGAATGACCAAGAACTGCTCAAACGTTTTGAGCGAAAAATCCTAAGACGAATATGTGGAAGCATAAAAAACCAGGGTTTGTGGCGCAGGCGTTACAACTTTGAGTTGTATAGAAGTTTTGGAGAACCTGATGTTGTAAAATTCATTAAGGTAGCACGCCTTAGATAGATAGGTCATGTAATCAGGCAAGCAGAATATGCCAGAGTCAGAAAAGCCATTAGATGCCATAAAATCTAATGGGATTAGAGCATGGAGAAGAGTTGCCAGAGACAGAGGCGAATAATGGAGGATTGTTCTGAAGAAGGCTTTGGCTCATAAAGAGCTGTAACGCCACTGATAATGATGATGACAGGTTGAAACATAAGCTTAACGAATTGTGAGACAAGCTAACTCCTTGTGGGATCAAAAAGGCACTTCATCTTGTCGAAATAAATATGACTACACAAGAAACGTTACCCTTTGAAGGAATTTATGAGAAAAAAAGGGGGGCACTATCTGTCACGGGGTTTCTCCTATCTAATTTAGTGTATAATTCATATACATGATATGAATTTAGCAAATAAAAGATTAATGCCTGGTTGCACCAACAGATCTTAAGCTCCAGCTTAGCTAATCTCTACTTATAGATAGGGCCTCCTTGAGTATCACTTACGTTGCACCATAATTTTAGATTCTTACCTTATTATCAATTATATCTATTATTATATTATGGTATTCTTATTGTAATATATTATAATTATATTATATTAATTCTTATGATATTCTCGACTTAAGCTTAAGATCTGTTGGTGCAACCGGGCATTAATAAAGGAGAAATATCTGATTTGTACTACTTTCTGCTACTTACGTTTACATTTTACCACTTTATTTTTTCAAAGGTGTGTCTGTTTGCAAAGTACCTCCCCTGCTCTTGAAAATTTCTGGATTGTCGACATATAAAAACAGTATGATCTCATTATTTACAGATTTGTAATCCATAGAGACAAGAATCGTGTTTTGTCTCTCCCCACAAAAGTATAATCTATTGTACCAAAAATAGTATCTGTCCTTGAAAAAGATCGTATTATTAATTTGTAAATAAACAGAACACTGATAAAACAATCAATTGTTTGCAAAAATCGCTACCCACTGTCTAGATTCTAGATTGGCATCTCAGATCACTTTACAATTAGCATCGTGGCACAAATAGCTCGAATTTTTCAACTTTGTGAGAAAAAACAATTTATTATTTTATTTATTAAGCGCAACAGGCCTTGTAGGCCTAGGGCTAAAATGTTTACATTTCTGATTACATAAATAATATAGTAAATAACTTAATATAACTTACATAACTTATAAATTTTATTTAAATACACTTCAGTCTTTTTATACACTCCTTCACAACCTCTCTCCATCTCCTTCTGTCCAATGCTAGTTCTTTCCATCTCTCAATGTTACTTTTCTTCAAATCTTCATATACACTGTCCTTCCATCTTTTCCTTGGCCTGCCTTTCCTCCTCTTTTGTATTGGTCTTCGTGAAAGTACCATTTTTGGCATTCGTTTACTTCCCATTCTCTCTATGTGCCCCAAGTATCGTATTCTCTGTGCTTTGATCGTCGTCGTAATCGTTGGCTCTTGATATAGTTCTTCCAATTCTTTATTGGTTCTTCTTCTCCACTGACCTTCTATTTTCACACCTCCATATATTGCTCTTTGCATTTTTCTCTCCCATCTTTCTAACAGGTCTGTTTCTGACTTTTTGAGCACCCATGTTTCGCTTGCGTATGTTACTGTAGGTCTGATAACAGTCTTATAAATTCTTATTTTTGTTTTTCTTGATACGTATTTGGATTTCAATAATGTGCGTAATGCTCCATATTTTTTATTTCCTTTAGCTATTCTTGCCTTTATCTCCCCTTCTTCATGACCATTTTCATCTATTTTGGCTCCCAGGTAAATAATTTCTTTGGCTCTTTTAAACGAGTATGTTTTTTCTCCATCTATTTGTACTATGATGTTATTCTCTTTTTCTTTTTGGATCTCTCCCATTATCATATACTTTGTCTTTTCTTCATTGATTTTAAGTCCGAATTTTTTGGCTTCTGTTATTATGTTTTTCATTAACTTTTGTAGTTCTTTTTTGCTTGTTGCTAATAGCGTCAGATCATCTGCAAATGCTATGCATTGGTGGCCGTTTTTAAATATCGTTTCTTGCATGTTTATTCTGCTTTTCCTGATTATTCCTTCCAATGTTAGATTGAATGCCATTGTTGATAGTGGGTCTCCTTGTCGTAATCCTTCCTTGGTTTCAAACTTTTTGGATGTATACCCTTTCCACGCTATTTCGTTTGTTGTGTTTTCCATCGTCATCTTTAGCATCCTGACAATTTTACTTGGTATCCCCAATTCTTTCATCAGTTCGTACATCTGCTGTCTATTTACTGTGTCGTAAGCCTGCTTAAAGTCTATGAACAAAGCATATAGTACTGTTTTATGTTCGTAACAGGTAGTCTGTATTTCTTTTAAGGCAAATATTTGGTCAGTCGTTGATCTGTTGTTTCTAAAACCTGCCTGGTATTCCCCCAGTATTTTTTCCGAATAATGACTTAGCCTTTTACTTATACTTTGTGCCAAGATTTTGTAAATTATTTCTAATAGTGCGATGCCTCTGTAGTTTTCGCATAGCATTCTATCACCTTTTTTATGTATAGGGCATATTCTTGCTATGGTCCACTCTTCTGGCATTTTTTCTACTTCCCATATTCTTTTTATCAGATCATATATCTCTTTCTGTAGTCTTTTCCCTCCTGATTTTATCATTTCGGCCGATATTTCTGTTATTCCTGGGCTTTTGTTATTTTTCAAGCTCTTTATTTCGTTCTTTATTTCTTGTTCTGTGGGTATTTCTATTGCTATCTGATCATCTTCAATTTCAAGGTTTGTTTCCTTTTGTACTTCGCTCTTATTTAGCAGTTCTGTGAAATAGTTTTGCCAGTTTTCCATTATTTTTTCAGGCTCATTTAGCAACATCCCTTTATCATCTCTCATATATGGGTTGTTTTTTTGATATCCTCTTTCCATTTTTTTTTGCTTCCTGGTAGAATGATCTTATTTCTTTTTTTTTGAAATTTTTCTTCTATTTCTTTCAGTTTGTTCTCGTTGTATTTTCTCTTTTTGCTTCTACATTTTCTTTTCATGATTTTTCTCAATTCTCTGTATTCTTCTCTAGTGCTTTCTTCGTCATTTGTGAGATTTTTGAGTCTTACTTTTCTTATTGCTTCTGCTATTTCTTGACATTCTTCATCATACCAATCTTTTGTTTTGTGTTTTCTTTTGGTTTTCGCTAGGATTGCTTTACTTGTGTCCAAGATTGCTTCTTTGATATTTTGCCATTGTTTGTCTGGGCTTGACGTTTCTTGTTCCCTGATTAGTCTGTTGGTTATTCCCTGTTCATACTTCTTCTGTGTGTTGTTATCTTTTAGTAGTCCTATGTTAAATTGTTTTCCAATTTTTTCTGTTGTTTTATTGTTTCGCTTTATGTTATGCTCGATTTTATATTCTGCTCTCACCAGGTAGTGGTCAGAGTTACAGTCCGCTCCTCTCATGCTCTTTACATTTATTACATTGTTTGCATGCTTCTTCTCTATTAAAATATGGTCTATCTGATTTACTGTCTTCTTATCAGGGGAAATCCACGTTCCTTTATATATATCTTTTCGGCGTAATTGTGTGCTTCGTATCACCATTTGCCTTTCTGTTGCAAAGCCTATTATTCTTTGGCCATTATCGTTCGACACCTCATGCTTACTATATTTCCCTATTATGTGTTCGTATATATTCTCTCTTCCTACTTTAGCGTTGCAGTCTCCCCCGCTTTTAAAAAATACCACGTCTTCTATTTCTACTATTTCTGTTTCCAATTGTTTTGTCTCTTGTAAAGCTATTATTTCTACATTATATCTTTTAATTTCTCTAATTAATTCTTTGAGTTTTCCTGTTTCGTATGTGCCTCTTACATTCCATGTACCCAAGTTGACTTTAGTTTTCTTTTTGTTATCTTTACTTATTGCCTTGTCCATTGCCTGCGTCGTTTCCTTCTTATTTATCCCTGTTGCAAACTGTATCTTGTCATTTTTCGGCTTTTCTTTTTTATTGCTGTCTTGATTTGTTTTATTTCCATAGTTCGTAATCCTATTCTTTGCATTTTTCGTCGTCATTTGTTTCCTTTCATTGCTATTGCTTAGTTTTTTGCTTTGGTCTCTACCACCAACGTTTGGTTCATTCCATCCCAGCGCCATATTTCATGATCGGCATATATTTTCTTATACCCTACTTTCACTTTTCTCCCTTCCTTTCTTAGTTCTTGCGCTTTTTGTCTGACATGTTTCTGTACAATTCTGTCGTTCTTTGATAGGTCATCGTTGATATAAACTAGACCTTCTTCTCGATTTCTCAATTTGGTTTTGTTTCGCATGATTTTTCTTTTATCTTCTTCCTTTTCAAGCTCAACCAGACAAACTTTTTCTCCTAACTTCAGAGCCTTCTCTATTTGTACATCTACTTTTAATTCTGTCTGCATAAAATTTTTCATTGCATGTTTTAGGATATCTGGCCCATTTGTATCTATGTTCAATCCTTGTATAATTATATTTTTCCGCCTTTTTTGATTTTCTAAACTTTCAAGCCGTTCTTCTATTTGATAAACTGCCTGTTTTAGTTTCGTGTTTTCTTCTCTTAATGTTACATTCTCCTGGCGTAGCTCTCTTATTTCATCTCTATATTCTTTCTGCTCTCTACGCATCTCGCTAAGTTCTCTGGATTGTTCCTCGATTTTTAGACTTACTCCTGCCATCATTTCCATAATTTTTTGTATATTCTCCTCCATTTTCTCCTTTCTGTAGGAGGGAGATCTGCTTATTTTTCGACTTTTGTTAAAAGCCCGTTCCAATTCTTCCTCTTTTCTCTTCTTGTCGTTTTCGTCTGTCGTGGTACCGTCACTTTCTGTTCGAAATAATAGCTCTTCGTATTTTTTATCTTCTCTGCTCATTTCAACTGGTTCGTTTTACTGCGATAAAGGTCTCGTTCGGACTATCTCCGCGGAAACTTAACCTTTCTCAGTGTAGCGTCTTACTTTTTTTTTTTTTTTTTTTTTTTTTTTTTTTTTTTTTTTTTTTTTTTTTTGATAAAATTATATTGAGCAGTATATACTATTTCGCTCCTCCCTACTTACAGGACTTCCCTGTCGACTTGGCAACACCGCGTTCCAATCAAACAATAATCCACTTCGAATATCGTAATATCGATGACGTTTTATTTGTTTGTGTGTTACGCTTACCTTTGATTTTTGCCAATTTGGAGCACAATTTCAATATTTAGTTTATTATTTTTCGTTCAGAAAAAACAATACCAGTATGTATATGGCTTAGCACAGATGATTTTACGCAATGAGTATCGCGTCATATTGTAAAAAATGACGTCTGGGTATTTAAACCAAACAAAACGTGTCCAAATCAAATCCAACAAATTGATAATAGATAAGCGGGAGAAAAAATGGAATGAGAATACGAATCATCTGGAGGGCACCAGATGTTTTCTCTCTTCAATTGAAGAGAGAAACAAGACAATACTTATTTGGCGATGGACAATGCAACTGAATATGAAATGACTGCAGATAAACTCGTGTATCATAAAAGAGAAACAAGGCGAGCAGGAGATGAAGCAGTGACATACGTGATGGTAGAATGGAATCCAGGACGTAGAAAGACGAGGGGAAGACCAAGATGAAAATAGCTGCAACAATTTGAAGAAGAAGAAGACCAAACGCAAGAGTAAGATAATCTTTTTCTTATCGCGCCGTCTGTTTTCGAAGGTTGGCAATCCAAATGGCAATTGTAGCTTTTGAAACTGCTGCACGAAAAATTTCTGCGGATGAGAGCTGTCAACCCATCTTGTCAGGTCTTTCTGCCATGAGTTCTGGCCTCTTCCTGCTGATCTTTTTCCCTGTACATTACATTCCAATATGATTTGAAGTAATGAGAGAATGGCAGAGAAAAACTAAAGACGGGAAAAAATGAAGGGAGAAAGAATTATGTACTTACTTCTTAAATAAAGATTTTTTCGATGACTATATTTTTGTATTAAAATATCTCTAACAAGGGCGGATCCACGACCGATTTTCGGGAGGGGCCATAAACTTTTTTTGGGGAGGAGTACCAGAGGTACGATGGTAATTTTTAAAAATTAGGGTTAAAATGGTGAGTTTTAAGTCACTTCTCACACACTTTAAGAAGTGCCTTAAAACTCACCATTCATGCCATGGTACCGATTCCTACACATTTCTTCGGATCCAAGTGCAGTTCTTTCAACAAGTTTAATACTATTTTTTCCAATGCTTCTCCTACCAGGCCTTGTTATTTCCCTATTTCTTGATTTTCACTAATTATTTTTAGGTTCTCATAAGCGTCAATGAATTTGACAAAGTCTTCACGAATGTTGTTATTGTGTATGTATCCCAAATTTAGAGAAAGCTGTTCCACGTGGGATACGTCAGTCGTTTCGTCAAATATTATTTGTTCAATTATTTCTTCACCAGAACATGTTATTAATTGATTTTGACTGCTGCTACTAATGCACGTTGCTCAGGAAGATGCTGTGGATAGGCGTTATTTAAGAGTCTTATCTCCTGATGCGATTTTAAACCTTGACACTGTGGTTCTAAGGCAAAACCCGATATGTCAAAAAACGTGATTTTGTACCAGATTAGTTTAAAAGTTCGCGGTGTTGTTGTAATAGTGGACATATCGGAAACAATTTTATTATCTACTGGTTACATGGATGTGTTTAGCCATGTACGGTTTTGTCAACACATTCTTCATCGCTCAATGTACATATTGGCATTAAAAACGAAAAATCGATAATTTTTGACAAATCGGGTTTTGCCTTAGTACCACAGCAATTCCCCTCATTCCTAGGTCCAGCATCTTCGTCCAGAAGCATAAGACCATCATCACGATGGTCTCTAGAGGAATATTTTGTCGACCTAAGAACACTATAGACTCTACTATTGGTCGTAGTCTTTCTTTATTTTTTGTTTCTGTTTAGACCTCTGAGAGTCTATCTGGTTAATGACTGACTTTTGAGGGTTGCTATAACTTTTTAGAAAATCCAGCTCAACCTGAACGCACTCCTTGTGGTATGATTTTTTTTCATGGGTTTATATGACTCCGTCTTTGCTCATGAATTTGGGGAAAGGTGTTAAAGGTTTCGTGATAGGGCTTTGGCTGGCATCCCGTTATTGTGACCATATTTTTCATTAGAAAAATGAAACGCAATATTTGTAAAACAATTCCTTTTGACTGTGCGAAAATACCAACCAACTCCTTTGTTCTAAGTGCTGTAGTGACCCAAGTAACGCTTCACTTCTTTTTTATTCTTTTCTCTGTAAAATTATCAACATTTTGATTTATAAAAAACCCAAAAGTCATTCTTGAAGCTTCTCCGTTACTTCTTTTTTAAATTCTAGTCCAGAAAACGTATTTATCCCCTGCTTTGTACATATATATGTGTTTGAAATTAAAAACATTTGAACTGCAAATATTTAAATTTATATTATTCTATATTCTCGGAGGGGGCCATGGCCCCCACGGCCCCCTCCCTGGATACGCCCTTGATCTCTAATATATCCCTGTTCGGTGTGTTTGTCTAGAATGTTGTCTCTTCGCAAAAAAGTATAAACCCGCACCAAATAGTGTTTGTCCTTGAAAACAGTCGTAATGTTATTCATTATTAATTTGTAAATAAGCACTGATAAAACAATTGATTGCAAAAATCGCTACCTACTGTCTAGCTAGATCGTCATCGTCATCTCAGATCATTTTACAGTTAGCATCGTGGCACAAATAGCTCGAATTTTTCAGCTTTGCGAGAAAAGAACAATATGGTTTAGCACAGATGATTTTTCATGAGTATCGCGCCATATTGCAAAAAATTCCGCCTTACTACAGTGCAATGACAAAAACATTATTTTCTAACAAGGTTAAAACCTGTTATTTAAACTCACATTTACCGCCAAATATGTTTGATATACTTATTAGAGAAAAATGGTCAAATTTTCAGTACATATTTACCGATGGGTCAAAAGACGCAAATTAATGGAACGGGCTGTGCACTGCACAGTGTGCAGTATTCCACGAAAATAAAAATTACCATCATCAATATAGCCTACCTATTGAATGCTCAATATACACAGCAGAAATGATAGCAGTAATGTTTGCTGTTCAGTATGTACTACTGAATCCAACTAGCAATTATGTTATATTTACTGACAGTAAAAGCGTGGTTGACAGATTAAGTAACATTCAAACAGTCAAACACATAAACCACATTGAATTGAATATACTTAAAACTCTGTTTGAAATTACACAATTAGGAGTAAATGTAACAATTGCTTGGATTAAGGGTCATTCGGGAATAAAAGGCAATGAAATAGTTGACAATTTTGCTAAATCAGCTTATGTGATCGGAGAAAAAATAAACAAAAATTTAATTCCAGCTTCAGATATTGATACTTTTAGCAGACAAAAACTTAAAAATAATTGGCAATTGCATTACAGAGAATGTAATACTGGCTCAAATTTTGCTCATTGTAACCCTAGGATATTCTCAAAAAGATGGTTTTATACAGAATATAACAGACATTTTATAAAGACCATTAATCGGATGAGAGCCAATCATGCTCTTACGCCATATTACATGCATAGAATCGGCTTGTCAGATACTCTCAATTGTACTTGTGGCAAAATCGGAGATCTAACACATGTCATATTAGAATGTCATTTAAACATAAATAAGATAAACGACCTTTATAAGGAATTAAAAGATTTAAAATGTTTTTTCCCAATAAACCTTAATACTTTAATATTTAGAAATGATATGGAAATTCTTCATCTTATTTATAAACATGTTAAATTATGTAAATACAAGTTGTAAACGTAATATAATAGGCATAATTTGTTAATGTGGTTTGAAAAAATTTTAAAAAAATATATAAAAAACACATAATAAAATAATAACAAAAAAATAATAAATAAAAAAAAGAAAAAAAAAATAGAAACAAAAATAAAAAAAGAATAGAAAAAAAAAGAAGTAAAAAAAGTGTTTCGCACAAATTAAAATATATATTAAAAAAACAGTAAAATGATTAAAAAAAAAACAAAATAAAAAAAGCTACACAATGTATCAATGTATTGTTATATATTCCTAATTGATATAAGAAATAAAAGTTTATAATTATAAATTAAAGTCAAATTAAAATAAAGGTTTTCATTTTTCTCGACCATGGGCATGTAAATTTGGAACACCCTGTATAAAACAAATTATGTATAGATAGCTTTTAAGAGAGTGATTCGGAGAAGTGTTTACGAACCGCGGAAACAATACGACTCAAATAAACAATTAGAGTGATGTGTACAAAGAAAGTGTTCGCGGAAGGATTTGTCATTAACCACCGCTAACGAATACTCTAGTGCTAGTGAATAAGATAATAGATCATTAAATTTGTAAATGTTGTACTAATGTAGAAAGTAAAATTGAAATGGGGAATATTATTTTTTCTTGAAATCCATTAAGATATTTAGAAAAAGGAAAGTTGTGTTGATAAATACGGATAATTGAAGGTTGCTTGGGATTGGTTGATTTTTGAATGCTGGAAAGGGTAATTTTGAAGTAGGAGAATGGATGAGAGATGTGTGGCAGAATGTTTTTGGCGATCGAAAGGCGAAGGCCAGTTGTTCGAGAGGAGTGTACAAAAAAGTGAAACGCCGGTATAGTTAGTTTGTTGTTGAAATTTAAAAAGTAAGATATCGTGGAACGAGTGTTAGGCCGAGTCAAGATAAGATATAACTCCTTGAGTCTAGAGTACCCCGGTTTGTGTTGAAGTGTTTGAAAAAGGTAGAACACGGCATCAGGAGAAGGCAGGAACGAGGGCGGTACGAGGCGTAGTTTTCAGAAAGGAGCAGAGGCTTTACTGGGAAGCTGGTACGAGTCGTTTGATCGCAACCCAAGATAGGAGGAAACGTGTTTTGTGTGAAGACATTGTCAAATCATCAGTAAAGGTCAGTCTGTTTTGTTATGACATGAATGTATGGTTTATGTATTAAATACCACATTGAAAATTGAGGCACACAATCATTATTAAAAATTTTTCATCAAACCTAAATCAATTTGTCACTGATAAATCATAATAGTTCATTTTAAATAAAATAACTTTGGAGACAAAAAGAAACAAGATTCCCATGTTTATAAATGTTGTATTAAATAAAGATAGAAAGATAAGATATAAGAAATATTAAGAATTGAGCGCCATTTAGATAAAATAAACGATTTTATAATTTCTAATTGAAATTCATATACATATATGGAAATTCATATGTGTATTATTTTACTCTCTTTTATCTATCCCGATTAGGAATTCACTGAGAAATATTTTGAAGCCACGAAAGTAAGTAATTGATATTATAATTTAGTCCTGAGATTGACACTATATTGTTATTTGATCTGTTTGATTAATGAGATAATTATTAATTAATTAATTAAAATAGATTACATCTGAGAACAGCATCAGATTTCAAAAATAAGATCACAACAGTATCTATAAAAATAATATTGTAGAATGTACTTATGTTTATAAGAAATTTATGACTATGAATCTGCAATCAATCACAAACAAGTCTGGCTAATTGGCTCTGCCAAAGCCATTTTTCAAAAAAAAACACGTCTGGGTAAAGCACATTAAACCAAACAAAACGTGTCCACATTAAACCCAACAAATTGATAATAGATGGACGGGAGAAAAAATGGAATAAGAACACGAATCAGCTGGAGGATTATGGAAGGGTCTCAAAGAACTACTAACTGAAGAGAGAAAACAAAAGAAACAAGGCTAGCAAGAGATAAAGTAGTGACATATGCGATGAGAAAATGGAATGCAGGAGGAAGAAAGAAAAGGGGAAGACCAAGATCAAATTGGCTGCAAGAAGTTGAAGAAAATTTACAAAACGTAAATAATAGCAGGAAAACACTAGAGATCAAAATAAGGAGAGATCGAGAAAGAATGGGAAAGATACTAAAAGCATATATACTAATTACACCAGGAAAACGATGGATGTATAAATCACATAAATGAGATCAATTGAAGAAGCTGGGCGGAGCAGATGTCCAACAATGGATGAATATGTGTTGAAAAATACAGTTAATGAATTGTGAGAGCTGTGTTCATCATCATCCAACCAATTTATGTCCATTGCTGGACATATGTCTCCCCCAATTGTTTCCACACTTACACTTCACGGTATTGTGCTCATTGTTGCCAGTTTTTACTAATCCGGCTGGTATCATCTGTCCATCGTGTAGGCGGCCTTCCTTTACTGCGTTTATCTTCTCTTGGTCTCTATTTCATTAGCTTTCGTGTTCATTTTGAATCTTTCTGCCTGGCGACGTGTCCTGCCCAGTTCCATTTGAACTTGGTGACACGTTCTATAATATCTGTGTGATACTGATTCTTTGTCTGAGATCTTCATTTCTTATTTTATCCCGTAAGATTACGCCCGGCATGGATCTTTCCATACGCCTTTGAGCAACCCTCATGTCAGAGCTGTTTTAGTGGGATCAAAAAGGCAAAAATATGACGATACGAGAGACTTTTAATTCTTTGAAAATTTGTGAAGAAAAAAAGGCTGACTTAATAGCTTTCATGAGTACGTACATATCTATGTGGTTTCTTCTAACGAATGTTATATGTAATATTATGTAGTGTGACCAACTCTAATTCAGTCGAATTCGGGACACAGCTGAAAAAAATACCTGAAATCCGGGACATTTCAAAGAAATTCGGGCCATTTTTTTTAATATTATAGAACTTTTATATCATCATACAGTATACTTGAATTGTTATTGTTTCTGAATATTGCTCGCTTTTTAGAAGACGATAATTAAAATACAGAGACGAAAAAAACTTCACAGTTTGAGTTCTCGTTGAACTATAATACCACGATATAAAATGTGGACGTTTTGAATGTGGTATTATTATTACACTCTAGAAATTGTCGACTCTTCTCATCCTACCAATTCAATTGGATGTGAATTCTTAGAAGAATAACCTAATCAAAATTTCAAAGTAGCATTTTACCAAAACGTTGAAAATTCGGATGGCCCGGAAGCTTTGTCCGGGACGCCGGGACACGACCTCGTAATTCGGGCCATGTCCCGGATTTTTCGGACTAGTTGGTCACACTATATGTATAATACATGTTATGAATTGAATAAATACAAGATTTAATAAAGGAGAAATATGTATCTGATTTGGACTACTTTTTGTTACTTACATTGACTTCATTGTTTTTCTTCAAAGGTGTGTCTCTGTTTGCAAAGCACCTCCTCCCGTGTCTTGAACATTTCTCGATATTTTATATAAAAAACAACATGATCTCATTATTTACCGATTCGTAACCCATGGAGACAAGAGACAATACCCGTGATTGTCTCTCCGCACAAAAGTATAATCATCTGTACCAAATAGTGTTTGTCCTTGAAATACATCGTATTATTAATTTGTAAATAAACAGAACACTGATAAAGCAATCAATCAATTGTTTGCAAAAATTGCTACCTACTGTCTAGATTGCCATCTCAGATCACTTTTACAGTTAACATCGCGGCACAAATACCTCCAATTTTTCAACTTTGCGGGAAAAGAACAATATGGTTTAGGTTTAGCAGCACAGATGACTTTGAGACCGCGAGTATCGCGCCATATTGCAAAAAATGACGTCTGGGTATGGCGCATCTGATATAATTTAAAATATCTACAAAGTACAGGTCGGTACATACACACCACACACGTATTAAACTTCTGTTGCCAAGCAATAGCTTTGTATTGGAGTGAGGTGGGAGTGATTTTCGCGGTCGTTTCGAGGAACAGATTAATAAATACCGGAAATCACTTGACGACACTTAAGTTTAAGTAGTTATCTGTTTTAAAAAATGAAAATATTGACAAAATAAACATTTTCTAATGAGTTATAGATAAATAATATCACATAAACTCTCAAACATGTACTTTCAATATAAGTTACACATCAAACAAATCAAAATAAATATACAGTGATGAGCGCGCTAATAACCGGCTTCTTCTTCTTTAAGTGCCGTCTCATAATCGGAGGCTGGATATCATCTTTACTCTATCTACCGCTGCTCTGAAGAGTTCTATAAAACTGCATTTAAACCAGTCCCTTAAATTCTTCAACCATGGACACTCTCCTTCTTCCTATACTCCTTCCGCCTCACCTTTCCCTGTATTATCAGTCTTAGCATTTCATATCGCTGTCCCCTCATTACGTGTCCCAGATATTGTAACTTTCTTACTTTTATTGTGTTTATTATTTCGCATTCTTTACCCATTTCTCGCAATACTAGTCCATTCTTTCACGGTTTTTGCTCTAAATTTTAAAAACCGCTTGGATTGACATGAAATTTGGCACACGTATAGCTTACATGTCAAAGAAAAAAAGTGATATTGTGCCGATGTGTGCTTTTGCCCTGGGGGTGACTTTCACCCCCTCTTGGGGGTGAAAAAATATATGTCCAAAATAAGTCCGGAAATGGATAAACTGACTAATTTTAAGTAACTTTTGTTCTATAGAGCTTTTTCGCCAAGTCAACATTTTTCGAGTTATTTGCGAGTGAATATGTTCATTTTTCAACAAAATAACCACATTTTTAGACGGTTTTTTGCAAATAACTCAAAAAGTAAGTATTTTTTCGAAAACAATGTTCTTAACAAAAATATAGCCTATAAAAAAGTAAAAAAAAATGGTGTACGCGTTAGGTCTCTGGATTTCGTAGAACCAGAGTTATAGCCAATGAAAAATAGATTCATATTTACCAAATTTCAAATAGAATATTTCGACGTGAAATATCCAAAAAAGTAAGCACTTTTTGGGGAAAACCCATTATAACTTTATTAAAGTGTTTAAAAAAAGCTTTATTTCTGTTTTTACAAAAAGTTTCTAGCAATAAATTTAAGCAAGTTACGCTAAAAATAAAGTTGGTCCCTTTTGTTTTTACAAAAAAAATCGGGAAGACCACCCCCTAATTAGCAACTTAAATTAAATTAATCGTTCCCGCTCCACAAATTATTTTCCTTATGTTGTGTTTATATGATCTGTAAGTTTCATCGATTTAAAGTGCTTATTTTTGAAAAAATTTGGTTTCAAAGTAAAATTTTTAAAAATTTAAATTTTTAAAATATGCTTTTTTTCAAAATAACTTAAATTTTGTTAGAGATACCAAAAATCTCGAAAAACAAAAAAGTCAAATTTGCTTTTCTGAATATCATGTATTTTTTTGTTTTTCTGTTAGACAAAAATTAATTAAGATTTGGTGTTTCTAAATTTGCATACATGCGTGATCAGTGACTCAACCACTTTTAACTACAGCCCTTTCAATAATAAGGACTTTGAACCGATGAAACTTACAGATCATATAAAAAATATATATACGAGTCAAGAAACTTGTGAAGGGTAACGATTAAGTTCATTTAAGATACTAATTAAGGGGTAACTTTCTCGATTTTTTACCAAAACCAAAAGGGACTAACTTTATTTTGAGCGTAACTTGTTTAATTTTGATGCTAGAAGTTTTTTTTATAAAACAAAAATAAAGCTTTTTTTAAACACTTTCAATAAGTTGTAATGAGTATTTCCCGAAATGTGCTTCATTTTTGGTTATTTCACGTTAACGTATTCCATTTGGAATTTGACGAATATGAACCTATATTTCATTAGCTATAACTCTACTTCTACTAGGTGTAGAGACGAGATATATACACCATTTTTTTAAATTTTTTATAGGCTATATTTTTGCGAAGAATGTTTTTTCGACAAAATTCTTACTATTTGATTTATTTGCGAAAAACCGTCTAAAAGCGTGGTTATTTTGTTGAAAAAATGAACATATTCACTGCCAAATAACTCGAAAAGTATTGACTTAGTGAAAAAACTCTATAGAACAAAAGTTACTTAAAATTAGCTAGTTTATCCATTTCCTGACTTTTTTTGGGCGAATATTTTTTTACCCCCAAAAGGGGGTGAAAACCACACCCAGGGCAAAAGCACATATCGACACAATATCACTTTTTTTCTTTGACTTATTAGCTATGTGTATGCCAAATTTCATGTCAATCCAAGCGGTTCTTTAAAATTTAGAGAATTTGCAATATTTTACCGTTAAAGAACGGACTATACCGTGTACGTTTTCTTCTGTGTCCATGCTATTCTAAGTATCCTTCTGTAACACCACATTTCAAATGACTGTAGCTTATTTATGTGTTCTTGCTTCAATGTCCAGCTTTCAAGTCCAATGAGTATAGAGAACACGTACCATCTCAAAGCTCTTACTCTCAGTTCTATGCTAAGGTCTTTGTTGCAGATAATTGTTTTCATTTTTATAAACGCATTTCTTGCTATTTCTATCCTGGTCCTTATTTCTGTTGTTTGATCATTTTCTCTGAAATCCAGGCAAAATAACGCAAAAGATGGAAAACGTTATACCTATATCGTGAAATAAAAAGAGATGAAACTAGTAGAGATGGAAATTATCAATATAAACGTATAAATTAAAATTAGGTACATTACATAGTTTCCCACCTCTAGACGTCTGTGACAGAAGTATTTTATAAAATTCTATTGTCACAGTGACAGTTGTCATACTCCTTTGATACGGCTAAAGGTGGGAAACTATGTAATATGTATAATGTTAATGTATACGTTTATAACGATAATTTCCACCTCCACTATTTTCATCTCTTTTTGTTTCGCAATGCATTATGTTTTCCATCTTTTGCCTTATTTTGCCGGTTATTAGCGCGCTTATCACTGTACACAAACATACATGTACACAAACGATATCGAAAAGGTTTTTGGCAAGATCTGAAGAAAACGCTAGAAATATTGAAAACAGCTGTCTCTCTCTTCAATCCTGGGGATCTCCAATCCTTCTCTCCCGGGGGGAGTGTAGTGGTCGACGTGATGTCGTGTATTGTCCTTCTCCAAAGATCTCTGTCTCTGGTCATTTCTTTTAACTCATGCATAGGTATTTTGCAGATGCCTTTAATTTGTGTAGATACATGTAAAAAGGGGACTCAGACAAAGCTAAATTCCTCTTCAACTCCTGAACTGGTATATACACAACGCTACAGAAAAAGAACCGCTCCAATACCAATCTTTCTACTCTGACTTAACACTGAAAACTCGCTCCTTTGCGGATAAAATCCAGTGCACTACAGACATCGATACCACCAGTGATCCACAACGACCCCAGTACAAACATCCAACAAAACAAACCACTTCCTTAAGAGGTGATGGGACACCTAAACCATGACCGATCGAACCCAACCCATATAAATCCAAACACAGGTAAACAAATAGACATTGGATCTACCTAGTAGATCGCTGATTTCCAAAAACTTGTGTTATTTCACTTCATTTCCCAGTCCCTTTGCTTTTTATCTCCAATCTCTCACGTCTATTTCTGACAAGTCTTGCTTTACTGTTTCCAACCATTTCTTTCTTGTACGTCCTCTTCTGTTTTTCCCATTTCTCAGTCATTCGGTATTGTTTCAACATTTTGGTTCCCTGACATTCGTATAATGTAGCATCCTCATTATCTTTATTTGTTCGTCTTCACGAAATATTCTCTGCTCTCTGTATTCCCTGAAATTTTTTCTGAGCACCTTTTTTTCCAGATCTCTACTTTCTTTTCTTCCTGCTTCCTGCTGGTTCACAATTCACGTCTCTCTGCTATACATCACCGTGGTCATGGTGGCTATACAACACGTGCTATACATCACCGTATCGTATACATCACTGTGTGTCTGATTGCTGTCTTGTAGACTAGCAGTTTAACTGTTCTTGGTACATTTTTGTTTTCATTATTGAATTTAGTGACCCTGCCGTTCTGCTCTTCTTCACTAATTTTTATCTTTCTCTTTTCCTTCTCTTCTTGTGTTGGTTATGGTTACCCCTAAGTATTAAACTTTTGGTGCCAAGCAATAGCTTTGTATTGGAGTGAGGTGGGAGTGACTTTCGCGGTGGTTTCGAAGAATAGATTAACGAATACCGGAAATCACTTGACAACACTTAAGTTGAAGTGTTTATATGTTTTAAAAAATGAAAAATATCGACGAAATAAACATAAACAAACATTTTCAAATGAGTTCTAGATAAAAAATATCACCGAAACTCTCAAATATGATTAGACTAACTACCTCCAATAAAAATACAAATCAAAATAAACATATAGATTTACAATAGATGTATACACTTCTACACAAATGATTATGAAAAGGCTTTTGGCAAGGTCTCACATAACAAAATGCAAGGAACATTGAAAACAACTGGATTGAATGATAAAAACTTACGAATAGTTATAAATTTATACTGGCCTCTCCCATTTCTCTTTTCCATTTTAATAATTATATACATCGAAGTATGCAAAATTGTCCACCTTTTAAAAAATTATAGCTTTTACCACTTACAGACCTCACAAAAAGTCTTCTTTTTTTTTCTTCTGTCCCTCCCATCATCATATTTATATTTGGTTTTGTCTTCACTTAGCTCCAATCCGAATTTCTGTGATTCTTCAATACTTTTGTTGACTACTCTTCTTAATAATTCTTTCGCAGTTCTTGCTAAGATCGTTAGATCATCAGCAAATGCCATACACTGGTGCTCATTTTTCATGATTGTTTCTTATACATACCTTCATGTTGCATTTTCTGATTAGTCACTAATACTACGTTGAATAATGTCTAGTGGATAAAGGATCTCATGTCTTAAGTATTTTGCATAAGTGTACGTCCCAAGCAATTTCACAGGTAGAGTTATTTAGTACCATTTTTACTAGTCTGATTATTTTTGTCTGTATACCCGAAAGCTCCAGTGCTCGATAAATTTTGACTCTATCATCTTCTTCTTTAAGTACCGTGCCCAAATTTTTAGGCGTGGGTAGCTTCCATAACAATTTGCCGATATCGTTCTCGATCTTGTGCGGCATGTAACAATTGATCTGCTGATAAGCCAGTCCATTGACGAAGGTTTCGGAGCCATGAATATTTCTTTCGACCAATTCCTCTTTTTCCGTCGATCTTTCCATTGAGTATTAACTGCAGCATCCTGTATCTGCTACCTCTCATTATATGCCCCAAATATTCAAGTTTTCTCTTTTTTATCATCTTCATTAAGTCACCTTCGCCTTGACCTACTCTGTTTAAGACTTCTCTGTTTGAAATGCGTTGAACCCAAGATATTCTGAGCATTCTACGATACGACCACATCTCAAAGGCTTCTAATTTGTTCATCATGTTAACCTTCATGATCCAGGTTTCACATCCATATAGTAATACAGGATACACATAACATTTTAGGAACTTGATTCTTAGTTGTAAATTCAGCTGAGAGTTGCTCAGAATAATCTAAGTTTCATAAATGCTCCTCTTGCAATTTCTATACGAGTTTTAATTTCTTCATCCGGATTTAGTGTCTCGTTTATCCAACATCATAGGTATTTAAAATGGTTAACTTTTGTTATTGATTCATCACTGACTCATCACTGACTCATCACTCTATCATATCATCATCATAATCACGTAGCGCTACAACCCTGGGTGGGTCCTGGCTGACTGTACCACTTCCTTCCAATTTCTTCGGTCTTCCATCAACCTAGGGTCAAATGGAATGTTCATTTTCCGGAGATCTGCTTGAATGTTATCTCTCCATCGCATTCTGGGACTTTTAAGTGGTCTTTTGCCTGTAGGAATCTCCTCCCATACCAGTTTTACAAGTCTTTCGTTATGAAGTCTGTGCACGTGGCCTGCCCATCTTAGTCGCTGTGATTTAATTTCTTGGACAATATCGGTGTCACTGTAAAGTGCTTTTAATTCGATATTGGTTCTGATCCTATACTGGTTTGTGTTAATGTCGTGGTGAGGTCCGAAAATTGTTCTAAGTATTTTTCGTTCAAAACGTCTGAGCATTTCTTCGTTTGATTTGGTCATGGTCCACGTTTCGCATCCATATGTTAGTACTGGTCCGATGATGGATTTATAAATTTTGATCTTGGAACTTCTTGTAAGATTTTTTGATTTTATAAGCTTATCCAGTGTGAATAGACAGCGATTTGCTGATTGGATTCTGTCTTTTATTTCTTCAGTAACACCGTTGTCACCTCCTGTGATTACGGCCCCCAGATACTTAAAACGTTGTACTCTTTCGAAATTGAAAGTGTTGACCGTCACATTTTGTCCTATCCTGTCTCTTCGTGTCGTTCTATTTATACACATATATTTCGTCTTCTCTTCATTAATCCTCAGCCCTACTTCGCTTGTTGCTCCTTCCACCTTGTTCAAAATGGCTTTTGTGGATAGGATCTAGTCTCCAACGAGATCAATGTCATCTGCGTAAGCTAGTAATAACTTGGGACCTTGAACCGATAGCAGTTATGTTTTTATTTCGGCCGACCTCATGGCTTTCTCTAATACAAGGTTAAAAAGTAGTGGAGATAACGCATCACCCTGTTTGAGTCCACTGTTGATTTCAAAGCTGTCAGACAGTTTATTATTTACACGTACTTTTGATATTCCACCCTCCATACATACTTTAGTCATCCGAATGAGTTTCTTTGGTATTGAGAACTGCGCCATGGCATTCCATACTTGGCTTCTTTCTACGCTATCATATGCCTGTCGAAAGTCTATGAAGAGATTGTGTATGGGTCTGTTATACTCCCATCCCTTTTCTAGAAGCTGTCTCAGCGTGAATAGTTGATCTATTGTGAATCTGTTTGCCCTAAAACCGGCTTGATATTCTCCTAGGACATTTTCAGCATAAGGGGTTAGTCTACCAAGAATGATGTTTGAGAGGATTTTATATGCCGTGTTTAGGAGTAAAATTCCTCTATAATTCTCTATATAAATTACTCTATAATGTGTCAGAATTGTACTATCAATCGACTGTAAGTAGTACTTCTCCAAGTAGCCAATTTTTTACAATAGGGTAGCGTCTTAAGATCTTTTTGTATTTTAAGTTCTCTCTTAAGGGGATCGGTACAATGTTTCGGATCCAATGATATTTAAATGGGATTCACATTTTTTTCGAATTATGAGAAAACTAATAAGTATTTTTGGAAAATTTAAACGCAGAATGATAGATTACGTTCTTACCGATGGCCGAAAGTCCCTGACAACTTCTATAATGTTTATTTTAATAAGTTACAGGGGTGAAAAACTAAGAGAAAATGTAGTGTGATATTGAATTTCAAATATCTCATTCAAAAGAAACTTTTTATTTATTCTAAAGGACTTTCGGCCCTCGATAATAATAATTTAGTCTTTCATTCTGCGTTTAAATTCTTTTAAAATATTTATTAGTTTTTTCAGGATTCGAAAAAATGGACAATATGTCCGTGGTGATATTTTCCAAATCGAACGTTCGCTATCTTTGTCATACAACGCACTGAGTCAAATAGAATATGGTGACAAGACAGTGACAATTTTAAATATTTAACATGGCACCGGGAATATTTTGAGTTATTGATTAAATCATATTGATAGTGTATTTGATAAATAATTGATTTAAGACGTGAACTGAATAAAAAGTTATTTGTTGTTTATTATTTATGAAAGAGTCAAGCAGAGAATATACCAGAATATATTCTGTGATCCTAGTATTTTGTTGTTAAAGATATTCAAAATTGTAAGCGTTCCATAATAACAATATATTATTAAAAAATCACTTATCACTTTTCCTCTTTTCTCGATTGAGTATTAGTTTTTGTTGTACAGTATATAAATTATTACAATCACTGAATACATAGTTAGTGAAAAAATATCATATTAATTCTGTGGCTTGGTTCTAAAAGGGCCAATGTCAAATTTTTGTTTTTTTGTACAGCTTTCTTTTGAACTTAATATTGACCAAACAAAATGCAAAAAATTGAAATTGGCCATTTTAACACCAAGTCACATAATGTGGCTTAATGATAAAAGGGTCAGTGTCAATTTTTTGCATTTATTTTGGTCAATATTAAATTCAAAAGAAAGCTGTACAAAAAAACAAAAATTTGACATTGGCCCTTTTAGAACCAAGCCACAGAATTAACTGAATTAATAATTTAATTAATTATACAAGTAACAGTTATCCAAGAGCATTCGAAAGCCATCTCTTTAAAGTTAATGATGACATTGTCAAGTAATGTTTACATATCAATACTAGTAAGAATTATACTACACGTAATTTACCGTGTAAAGACAGAAAAAGTAGGGATAGCCGTAAAATATTTGCGCCTACACTCTTAAAATTTCAGATTTGGTTTCTTCTATTATAAAGCTGATGACACCGATGTCGAAACGCGTACTTAAATTTTAATAAATAAAAATTGTTTTACAATTTTTGGTTTCACTTAGAAAGTTTGATCGAGATTAGTAGATACCTAATCATTATTATCTCACAAACTACACTCTGACTTTTCATTATAAATATTTTCAATGTTACGAAGACTTCTCCAACTCTAAATTTCTCCATCTTCTGTCCATGCTCATGTTGCTCTTTAACGTTTAGCGTTTCCATTTGAATACTTTTGCGGAAGTCGTTTGAAAGGGCAGGCGTTTCACGTGACGGTAGCAATTTACTTGCACTTTATTAAGACCCTTACAAGTTGTCTGCACCTTCTAATCATTCCTCATATTGTTACTACCTAATTTGTTCATGGTACATGCAATCTATAATTTACATAAAAATAAAAAATCGTAAAATGTCAGTAGGTAAGTATTAGCGTAATTTATATAATTTGAGGTGTTTATGGAAATAAACGACCCCTTTTTATAAGTATTGCAGTAATGTTTAACAATAAATAATAATCTTCCACTTCCAATTAAATTGACGACAACTAGTATTTCAGATTTAAAATTGCATCTACTTTATTTATTACAGTTCATATTTTATTTGCTATACGAAATTTTTACAATATCTTCTGAAACATCCTTTGGTGGCATAGTTTTTGCCTTTCCCTCCTCTTCTTCTTTATCAACTATTTTAGATCCACTTCTGAATGTAGGTATCTCCCAATTCTAACAATAAAACACTGAAAACGTTTGTTTTCTATACTTCCACAAAATTTATTATAACTAAGTGACTACACCTGTTTCGGCAGAGTGCCTTTCTCAAGTGATATAGTTTACAATGTGTTTGCCTTTTTAAGTCTTCAACTGAAGAGGTTGAGGAGTGGGGAGCTGTTTGTCTCGAGTTGGTCATTCAGAATTATATCTGTATTTTTCAGTTTATTAATTTCCATAGATTCTAAAAAACATAGCTTAAGGCCTTTATTTTGAATATGCAGAATTTGAAACTCTTCATTGAAAGAATGATTATGATCTAGAAGGTGAAGTGCGTATGTAGAAGTGTCTGTTTTTCTATTGTTGAATGCCCTTTTGTGTTCTGCTATCCGTATGTCAAAAGTTCTGCCAGTTTGACCGATGTACGTTTTCGGACATTCACCACAAGTTATTTTGTACACACCACTCTGTAGTTGCTTTCTCTTTCGGCTTTTATTGTTCTTAATATATTTGCTTAAGTTGTTGTTAGTTCTGAAAGCTGGTGTTATTCCTTTCTTTTTTATGTATCTGGCTATTTTTGTTGTTATCTTGCCAGTATATGTGAGAGAGCAGAAGGTACTGGGTTCTTTCTGTGGCGGTGGATACACTAATTTCAGGGTTTTCTTATGGAGTTTTTGGTTTAAAATTTTGTTAACTGTTTGTTCGTTATAGCCGTTGTTTACTGCTATTTGTTTAACGATGTTTAGTTCTATCTCGAAGTTATTTTTTGTCATGGGAATTTCTGTCAGTCTATGTATCATGCTATGGTAGGCTGCTAATTTGTGTTGTGTAGGATGGGATGATGAATTGTGTATAGTTGTGTCAGTATGGGTAGGTTTATGATATACGGAGAAGTCATGTTTTCCAGATTTCCAGACTACACAACAAACATGAGTTCTCCGTATATTAAACCTACCCATACTGACACAACTATACACAATTCATCATCCCATCCTACACAACACAAATTAGCAGCCTACCATAGCATGATACATAGACTGACAGAAATTCCCATGACAAAAAATAACTTCGAGATAGAACTAAACATCATTAAACAAATAGCAGTAAACAACGGCTATAACGAACAAACAGTTAACAAAATTTTAAACCAAAAACTCCATAAGAAAGCTCTGAAATTAGTGTATCCACCGCCACAGAAAGAACCCAGTACCTTCTGCTCTCTCACATATACTGGCAAGATAACAACAAAAATAGCCAGATACATAAAAAAGAAAGGAATAACACCAGCTTTCAGAACTAACAACAACTTAAGCAAATATATTAAGAACAATAAAAGCCGAAAGAGAAAGCAACTACAGAGTGGTGTGTACAAACTAACTTGTGGTGACTGTCCGAAAACGTACATCGGTCAAACTGGCAGAACTTTTGACAAACGGATAGCAGAACACAAAAGGGCATTCAACAATAGAAAAACAGACACTTCTACATACGCACTTCACCTTCTAGATCATAACCATTCTTTCAATGAAGAGTTTCAAATTCTGCATATTCAAAATAAAGGCCTTAAGCTATCTTTTTTAGAATCTATGGAAATTAATAAACTGAAAAATACAGATATAATTCTGAATGACCAACTCGAGACAAACAGCTCCCCACTCCTCAACCTCTTCAGTTGAAGACTTAAAAAGGCAAACACATTGTAAACTATATCACTTGAGAAAGGCACTCTACCGAAACAGCTGTAGTCACTTAGTTATAATAAATTTTGTGGAAGTATAGAAAACAAACGTTTTCAGTGTTTTATTGTTAGATAAAATGAACTTCCATCAAGTAACGGTCGAATCCATCAATTATCTCCCAATTGCTTAAATCTAATCCACTGTTTGTCTACCACTGCTCTTATGCCATCTACCCTTCTCTTTTGAGATCTTTCTTGGTCTATAATATTATTCCGCACCATATCACTTTGGTAAATTCCACAATATCCATGATGTTCGTTCTACGTCTCTCGTGCCTAGATTGACAATGCAGCCAGTAGAAACATGGTTATCAGTTCTAACCTATTTCTCCACAAAAACATAGGCAAAGACACCTGTATCTCAACTGGAGATGTTGTGAATCAAATAGAACACGTCTTGGTACAAAAGCGATCAACAACAAGCATTTTGGACGTAACAAGTAGACGAGGATGTAGTATCAGCAGGCAAAGGCGAATGACTGAAATTAGTTGCAAACAGCTAATATTCTAAACAGATAATACAACGCTACATACAATGACTTCTAGAGTTTTGTATTCAAATGCAGACAGAGATAGTCGATGAATTATCACACTATTATTTATATTTTATTGGAGACAAAACAATATAGCAAGCTATGTACTTTCTTCTTTTTAAAAATGCTTATTATTCTTAGATTAGGACTATTCATTTGTCATTTTCTATAATTCACAGTTCTTCCAAGTTAGCTACCTGCTAATGACCTTATCTTATTTCACAGACAGAAAAAGAGAAAATTAGAGGCTTATAATAAGCAAATGAAACAAATATAGGAGAAATATGTATGTATATAGAATTCATTGAACAGAAATCCATGCAAGGGCAATAACTAACAACAACAAAAGAAAGAAAAACAAACAAGTTTGAGAAGGTAGAAAGATTTGAATACCTAGGAGAGGCTTTCATCAGGAGACATGATAATATACAATGGTAATGTACCGGGTGTCCCAATAAAAATGGCTCTCGGCCATATCTCAGGAACCGTTTATAGTAGGTACAGCTTTGGAAAAAAAATATTTATAACAAAAGTTGCCTCGGGAAAAGCCCGGAAATTATTTTTATAATTGTAAGTCCACCGCTAGAGGACGTAACTGAATATCAAAAATTAAAAAAATCAAAATTTTACAAAATTTTCCTAATGAAAGTGCACTGTCAATTCGATTATCGTATTGATCATAAAATTCTGCGCATATCTGATTTTACAAGTTTAAGTCTACCTTTGCATATCAGAGGTGGGGGTGAGTGGGAACCTTGTTATGAAAAAATGGCTATAAGTTCGGTTCTGCTAAACCGATTTTTGCAAACTTGGTCTTGTTGAAAACAGCTCTTTTTCGTCGAAATAATAATTATAATTTCGAAACTGCCTAATAAGTAATATGCCAGCTAGGAGGCGCTATTTAATTTTTTCAGAAATCTAGTTTTCTTTGGAAAATATTAAATACAAGTATGCATTTTTAATACTGTATTACAAAATTAGACCAAATTATCAACAGAATAGTGAAAACCGCATGTCGATACCTTTTTTCTACCTTGAGATATCTTAAGAAACGTGTAAATTTTAAACATGACCGCTACTGTCACCGGTACACGAAGTTAAGGATATGAAAGTGAAAACAAGTAGTGTGCTATGAAAAAAAAATAGAGTGTAGCACTTGCCGAGTGCCGACAGAAGTAAATACTTTTTATAGATTCGATTATATTCGGTTCGATTCAATTTGATTCCATTCGATTAGATTTAATTTAATATATTATGCCCATAATATAGATAGTAGATATAATATATACCCAACTGAATACATAATATATATACTAATACATCAAATGAACTTTTCAGAGCAGCCGTCTCCAAAGTCCGAATAGCTATGATGATTGCCTACCTCTGTCGCGGAGATTAACAAACTTTTAAAATAATTTTTATTTAAAATTTTTAACATAATAAACTAGGTCTGGATCCCGCATAAGGAAAAAAAGTTGATTAATAGCAAGCTGAAAATTTGTTAATAGCTTAACGGTGTCTAGTCGCACAACCGTTGATATATGGGAACACTGGAACAGGGGAAGTTTTAATGATGGAACAGGTTAAAAATTTGGAACGTCAGACTAAGAAAACGTCAGATGTATTTTGTCGGACACAACTTCTAATTGATTTGTTACACTTTCATTAAACTCTCATGCAAAAATCAGACTGGTGTTTATCACCAACTGGGGATTTTAATGAGTGGAACACGAAGAACATGTCAAATGACAGAAATCATGTTGGTTAGTAATAGCAGTCTAATTTTTGCATGAGACTTTAATGAAAGGGTAACAAATCAATTGGAAGTTCTGTCCGACAAAATACATCTGACGTTTTCGTAGTCTGACGTTCCAAATTTTTAACCTGTTCCACAATTAAAACTTCCCCTGTTCCAGTGTTCCCATATATCAAAGTTTGTCCGACTAGACACCTTTAAGCTATTAACAAATTTTCAGCTTGCTATTAATCAACTTTTTTTGGTACGCGGGATCCAGACCTAAACGTTTTACATCTAAACCAAGTAAATATAAAGTTACATAAAGTTGCAAATTCTTTTTCTTAATTTATATACGTTGTTTTAATTCATTATACCGGGTGGTGAATTGGAAAACGGGCCATAGGAAATTCAATGTAAAATTCTAAACTGTTGAATTCCTGCTTCCCTAATTATTTTACATCAAGAGACATTAGAAACTATTTGTAGAGGATTGAAATCTGTATTGAAAACAACTGTTAAAATTGTTCTACGAATTAAAAATATTCCGAAATTTTGTAAAAATGTAATACATTTTTCAGTTTTTCCGCCCAAAATTAGGCCACACACAGTGCAATAATGTGTCACAATGAAGTTATTATTTTCACATTTTTGAACTGTCGATATTTTTATTTTATCATTTATTGTTTAAAAACAATACAGTTGATAAGATACCCTCAGTTGTGGAGAAAGTATTAATAATAAAGATTTTTTTATTCAGTCAATGGTGTGAGCACTGTCAGTTAAATAGTAACGTGTGGCCTAACTTTTACACACATACCTACTGTGGCAAATGTATTATATTGTATGTTTCAAAATTTTGGAATGCGTTTAAATCGCAGAACAATTTTAACTTTTGATTTTAATACAGATTTCAATCCTCTACAAATATTCTCTCATTACTTTTGATATAAAATAATTAGGGAAGCAGGAATTCAACAGTTTAGAATTTTACATTGAGTTTCATATGGCCCGTTTTACGATTCACATCCCGGTATACGTTGACATCTGCAAACTGTTTTTTTTTGTTTTTTCAATAGCACACTACTTGTTTCCATATATTTCCACTTTAATTTCCTTAACGTGGTTTAACGGTGACAGTAAAAGTTATGTTTAAAATTTATACGTTTCTTAAGATATCTCGAGATAGAAAAAAGGTATCGACATGCGGTTTTCGCTATTCTGTTGCTAATGTAGTTTAAATTTGTAATACTGCACGAAAATTGAGTTTGTATGAGTATATTTACAGAGCCCTTAGATTAATGAGTATATTTTCAGAGCCTAGTGGAAAAGGATAATCCACCAAAGCATAGGCTAGCATGGCTTGAAGATCTCATTTATATAGAAACGAAGACCTGTAAGAACAGTTCCAGTCGTAGTTCCAACCCTCTGTTAAACTCGTCGCGCCCATCTCGATCATACCAAGTCCGCGACCTTGAACATCCGAAGCCGTCATCGCGTTTCGCCTATTTTCGAAGAGTCACCTTGCACTTCAAGAGTTCGCGTTATTACCTTTTTTTGAGCGAGTAAAGGGTTACACGCCTTGGAAGACTAGCTACATCTGCAGGAAAATCGATAGAAAGCTGTCCCGATCTCCAATGTTCGTTTATTACTTTTTTGAAGTTGTGTAATATCGCGGGTCACGCGAAAACGATTGAGGTTCTCGAATTGGTATTTTTTAATAGTCGTATCAAAAATATTCAACCTTTTATTTATTTTTTACTGATGCGGAAATAACAAATAGAGGACATAAATCTACACGATTATACTACACAATACAACAGTACTAGGACACAAAGGTGTAAAAATGGAAGTCAAAAGCCAAATTCAGAATACGATGAGAGTGCCAATAATAACCATACGGGTGATTCCATTTCAAATCACTCAATTTTGGATCAAAAAAACTTTTGGATCTCCGATTTGTCTGAAAATTGGTGTATGTAGCATTTAAGGTATAATTTTGGTATAAAACATTGGTATATACAGGGTGTTTCATTAATAATTGTCCATATAGAAACTGGAGAAACCTTAGCACAAAATACGAAGATTTAACCTAAAACAATTAAATAAAATGTGGTTCCTTACTGAGTTACAGGGTGTTTTATCTAAAAATTTAAAAACTATTTTTGCTCAGCATTTTAAAACTATTCGACCTATCCTTTTCATACATGGCAGGAAGTGCGACTACTAGACACCCTACTAAATAATGATAAACAAGCGTTTCTAGCTACTAACAGAGGCGTACGACAGGGGATGGTGAATGGTTGGCCCTTCTCAAATTCTACGCTACTGGAGGAATAACTATTTTAGTGCCATTTTTAGATTCTCCAATACTTTCCACGTAAATAATATACTCTTCATTGGTAGCGATAAAGTCATCAGTTTTCGAGATATTTGAAGTTAAATATGAAAGGGCACAGTTATTTTGATTAATTTACGATATGATTCATATGATTAAAATTTAAAAATTATTTGTACCCAGTACTTTAAAACTATTTGGCGTATCCTTATTATACTTGGCAGAAAGTGTAGGTACTGTACACCCTACTAAATTAAGATAAATAAACGTTTCTAGCTACTACCAGAGGCGTACGACAGGGGATAGTGGCTGGTTGAACCTTCCAAAATTCTACGCCACTGACGAAATTGCTATTTTAGTGTAATTTTTTGATTTTGCAATACCTTTTATGTAAATAATATACTCTTCATTCGTAAAGATAAAATGATTAGTTTTCAAGATATTTGAAATTAAAAATGAAGCGACACAATACATTAATTTAACCGTGTCGTTTCATTTTTAACTTCTAAGATCTCGAAAACTAATGACTTTATCGTTACGAATGAAGAGTATATTATTTTCATAGAAAGTATTGGAGAATCCAAAAATTGAACTAAAATAGCAATTTCGCCAGTGGCGTAGAATTTGGAAAGGGTCAACCATTCAATTTCCCCCGTCGTACGCCTCTGGTAATAACCAGAAACGTTTGTGTAACATAATTTAGTAGTTTGCACAGTACCTATACTTCCTGCCAAGTATGAAAAGGATACGTCAAATAGTTTTAAAATGCTGAGAAAAAATAATTTTTAAATTTTTAGATAAAACACCCTGTAACTCAGTAAGAAACCACATTTTATTTAAGTGTTTTAGGTTAAATCTTCGTATTTTGTGCTAAGGTTTCTCCAGTTACTATATGGACAATTATTAATGAAACACCCTGAAGGGATTCAAAATGGTTATTTTCCTAATTAGTGCGGAAAGTGATATTTTCACGCACGAGACTGCCGTTGACCCGAACGACGCGATAGCGGAGTTCGGGCAAGCAGTCGAGGGGGGGGGAAACACTTTCCGCATGAGTTAGGAACAATATTTTTTCTAGGGCCGTACGTTTGGAAAAAAAAACCACAAAAAATAGAGTTATATCAATTTTTATTTAGAAGTGAAAATACACAAATTAATTCTTTGACAAGGTTGTCAAAACCAAACTTTCAATATAATGGGTTACCACGACGACGATATTGGTTTCCATGACGACGATTCAAAACCATTGTAATTGTCTACTGATCTGACTTTTAAATATTATGTCAAAATAATTTTATTTCATCGAATTATCAGTAGTAATTACACAAGAGCTCTAAAATTATCAAATTTTTCCCGAGTGACACTCTGACAGTTTTAATTTGTGTTTAATTTGTTTTAATAATGTCAAAGTGTCACAAGGGCAAAAATTCGATAATAATTTTAGAGATCGAGTGCAATTTGTTGCGATTATTTTATGAATAAAACTGTTCAAAACCAAAATTTTATTGTAATTTATTTATGTAAGTACAAATTAGTACAATTAAACACAGAGCTTTTATAAATATTTGACGGTTGAAAGTCATCACTTTTATAATTTTTAAAACATTAATTGTCATTAATGTCACTGAATGTATTTTTTCGTAGCAACGTAGGGCATCTGACGTAATATACTTGACGACGTGATATTATCAAAAATTATCGGGTATAATATCACAAGAGAGTGAGAATAAATTGAAAATAATGCGACAGTTTTTCGAAAATTTGTTGTCTGGCAATAGACACGAGAGCCCGCAGGGCTCGAGTCGCTATTGCCCAATTACAACAAATTTGAGTAAAAATGAAGCATTATTTTCTTATTTATTCTTACTGTCGTGTGATATTCGTAAGATTATTTTTTAATACGTATATTATGGATATTTTCTTAAATGTGACAGTTGTCAAAACTAGGAAACTGGTTGCCATTAAACAGAAACAATCTACTTACAAAAATTCTATCGGTAATTTTCTTAGTAGATAATTCTCAGTATAATTTTAATCTGATTGGACAGAATTAAACACGTGATCAAATATCTTACTATAGGATTGGAAGTTAAACTCATCAAAAAATAATCAGTTTAATTTTTATTTCTGTAGCTTTCTATTTGTCAGAATCTCCTATGAATGAAATAATCGCGCTAATTTCATTAAAACATGAACACAATAAGATAAATTTGAAATAAATTAGTAAATAATATCTAAATATTAGTTTATTGCATGTATATAATATATTACAATGCCATATTACAAGGTATTTTACTTTCCCGCACGCCGTGCGGGAAAATTTACTTTCACGCACGCCCTGCGGGAAAGTGCAACTTTCGGAAACGAAATGCGTGCGTGAAAGTGGCTCTTTTAGCACGGCCGTACAAAAATGTCATTATATGGCATTATAACAAGTTATTTTGATTCAAAACAAGTTTTTGGTCAAATTTTATAGTGTAGAAAACGTTAAAATACCGTTTTTTACATTTTCCTCCATTCCGAAAATACATAATAATCGATTTGGCTGAAAATTTGCCCACAGATAGCAAAAACATATGCCTTTAAGTGGTTAGAAGGATTTGAATTATATTTCAATACCGAAAAAGTTACATGCAATATCATAGTCAAAAATATAGGCGTCTACTGCAAGTACAATTAACTCGGAAAATATCGACCTCACGACAAAAATTGTTAAAAAAAAAATGTAATAATTGTAAATACGACTTATTTGGAACAATTTCAGTTCCTACCATTTTTGTCGAAAAGTTAAAAATGGCGGAGATATTGAGCAAAAATGGTTCTCCTTTAAAATCAAGATGGTGGCTAACGTAACGGAGGAATTCATTCCCGATTTTAAATTTAGGCTACTATTGGGCCCCCTACAGATTAGAAAAATAAAATTTTGGGCAGCTCAGCATGCAAGGTCAAATGCTATCCCGACTGGACTAATATACTTTTGAGTCTGATATTATTGCATGTAACTTTTTTGGTATTGTAATATAATTCATATCCTTCTAACCACCTAAAGTCCTATGTTTTGGCTATCTGTGGGCAAATTTTCAGCCAAATCGATTATGATGTATTTTGGGAATGGAGGAAAATGTAAAAAAACGGTATTTTAACGTTTTCTACACTACAAAATTTGATCAAAAACTTGTTTTCAATCAAAATAACTTGTTATAGTACCATATAATCACATTTTTGAGTCCCTTCTATTAAAATATTATTTTTTCCATTGATACTTTACGATAGAAAATGAAAATTTGTTTAAATAAGTTTTTGCCCGAGTGATTTGACATGGAATGCCCGAATGCCCTTAAAAGTTTTTGCCCGAGTGGTTTGACATGGAATGCGAACTGAACAAGCGAAAACTGGATAATTCATAAAAAAACATTCAAGAAAAATGTGCAAAAAAACAAAAAGTGACAGAATAAATGATGATATGAAGATATCAGACCAATGAGAAAGCAGAAACCTATTACTGAGTACATTAAATAAAAGCAAAATGTTAGGATATATTAATAGAATGAAACCAGAAATAATTACAAGGCAAATATTAGACTTGGGAAGTAGAAGGAAAAGGAGAAGGGGAAGACCCAGATGGAAATCGATAGATCAGATCGAAGGAATAGGAAGGAATAAATGGAAGAGTATTGAAGAATTGAAGACGATGGCTAAAAATAGAAATGCATGGCAAAAATCGGTGTCGGAAAGTTGGTCGAGAACACTTCGTCGACGGAAAATTGGTCGACAACATTTGGTCGACAAACAGTTGGTCGAATGCACAATTCATCGAATGGACAATTCGTCGACGAACATTTGATTGAATGGATTTTTCGTCGACAAAGACCCAAAGGGAATAATGGTGACAAATGAAGAATTATTGATTTTTGATCTTTGATCAAATTTGACTTGTCCGGAAATGCTCCGTTCGCAAGTGCGCCGACACCAAAAAGAAGAACGGTACAACATCACTAATTAAAATATCGGTTTATATTTGCTGTCTACTCTCCCACCGCAGCCAAATAATTAAGATTTAGAAAAAAAATTAACAAAACCCCCCAAAAAATAGATTCAGATATGTATAATACAATATTCCAGTTAACAAAATAAAAACCAATCCGTCGTTTGTCACCATTAATCCCTTTATCCTAAAGATAAATAACAGTTTGTCGACGAAAAATCCATTCGAAAAAATGTTCATCGACGAATTGTACATACATTCGATGAATTCGACCAACTGTTTGTCAACTAATTTTCCGTCGACGAAGTGTTAGTGTTCTCGACCAACTTTCCATGACGCGGCAAAAATGGGTAAAGAGAGGACCGGAATCCCAATCCAACGCCTGAGAGGCCAAAATATATTAGAAGATTTATTCTTTACAAATGTTTAGAAAACTGTAGATCACTTTTTACAACGTAAATGCCAAATATTATTATGTCGAGTAATCTTTTATAGTAAAAATTTGACTCCGGTTTGCTATCAGCATATTTACTGACATAATTCAATAAAATTGTGTTTTTACTGGGAAATTTTTGGGGTAGTTCTGAACTCTTTCATTATATATGTATTTTGGGCTGCTGAATCCAAATATGAGGTTTGCGGACAAAATTTCGTGACGGAACATTGAAAAAATCGCGAAAAAAGCGATATATTTCTGCTTTTCCCTTAAACGCCCAACCTTTTTTAGGTTCCATGTACGCCCAAGGGTGGGTAAAAAATGTCCACCTCGAAAATAGCTAATATATTTATTGAGAGTTGTTGAAAATGGATTAAACTTAAGAATCTTATGCTTAATAAACACAGCATCTTCTAAAATATTAATATAAACAATTTACAAACCTTACAACAAAATTACAATGTACATCAAAATTAACATACCAGTAATTCAGATTTGTCGATTTTCTCCATATTCTTGCTTTCAGCCTCCTCATTGGCGGATAATTATGTAGATTATGTAATTATACATCGATAATTATGTGGATTATCTTCCTACCAATGAGAAATTATATAGAAACCTTTAGTAACAAGTTTTGCCAAGGGTGTACTTTTTATGCCCATCCATATTTAACTCAAGATGCTGCTTTTATTTTCAAAAATATTGGTAGAACCAAATTAACATTCGATAATGGGCTGTCTTTTTAACAATAAATAATTTTTAAAAAAAATTTAAACACGTAATAAATATGTTACAAGAGAATACGCATTAGGTGGACATTTTTTACCCACCCTTGGGCGTTTAAGGGTTAAATCTCGAAAACTATTAACTTTTAGTAAATGGTTTATTAACAGAAATTAAAGTACTTAAAAATCTCTACAAAAATCACTATATTATAAAGAAAATAAATTTCAAATGTGTATCTCCTCTATAAATATGGAGAAACTTTAATTCAGGACAAAAATTCCAAAGCTAAGAATTGTGTACACACGCGGCAACCACGCCAGCGAGAGGCCCCAATGGGCCGCATTGCGCTTGCGCATGCGCTAGATCGGTAGAGGCCCAGCCTTGGCAGTGAACTTGAAACGGCAACGAGGTCGCGTTCAATAGATCTCATTCCTTCACTCTCCGTTTTGCCATAGATAAGTTCTGTAATGAATAGTCGCAACGTTGCGCTGTTGCCAAGCTTTCAAAACAATAGATATATTTTCCTTGGAAACAGGATCGAGTAATGTAAGTAAGCGATGTACTCGATAAATTTCGATTGGTAATAATAATAATCGGTGTATGTAAAAATGTTTCAAAGAAATTCCCATGAGTCATTGTTGCTATTAAGATAAAAATATTTATGGTTTATGTTATGAACAATTATTCTCGGTTACTTCGATGTAGGTAGAAATCTTTTATAACAAAAATTAAAACAGTAAGAATTGTTCGTTTAAGTATCTTTCACAGACAATCATCTAAATATGCCTTTAACGAGGTGTAACTGGTATATACAGGGGAGGGCATAAGTCAGCTAGCAAATTTGCAAAAAATAATTATTATGTATTTACAATAATTGTTCAAAAGGTTCATCCATCATCTCAATAAACTATAGACTTCAAATAACGGTTTTTACATTTCAAATTGTTATCCAATATTTGGGACCTTCGATCTTCGCGCAAAAACTCTGTCCTTAAGCATGCCACAGATTGAAAAATCCGCAGGAATAATGTCTGATGACTTTGAAGGCCAGGGTTCGTTTCCATGTTTACCGATCCATCCAGGAAACAGCTGGTTTAGCATAATCTAGCTTCGTAATCGCGATCCTGACAGTAATAACTGTTCTAATCCTAATAGTCCAGAAAGCCACTGCGCATCCGCTAGGAAAAATTTAAACGTTTTTTTTTGTTTTTTTCCTAAAATTATTTTTTTTGCATTGAAAAAAGTTTTTTTTAGGTTTTTTGGATCATTCCAAACAGAAAAGGTCTTTAGTGACTTTTCTCTAAAAATGATAGTTTTTGACATATAAGCGATTAAAAATTGAAAAATTGCGAAATCGGCCATTTTTAACCCTCAAAAACTATGTGAAAAACTGAAAATTTTAATGTTGCCAAGGTAGGTAGATATTCTTTAAACATCGATTGATGAAATTCCGAAGAGTTTTTTGCAATACAATATTCAAAACTCCTTTGTTTATTAATTGCTAATCAAGCGTGCGCGACACTATTTTCCACCGACAATATGGTGCAAATGAAAGGAATAAATTCGTTATTTCGTAAACCGGCGACTTTAAGGAAAAATCCCGAAACAGGTTGATTTTTATTTTTAAGTTATGATATTGTGGCATATATGGTATACTAGTGACGTCATCCGTCTGGGAGTGATGACGTAATCGATGATTTTTTTAAATGAGAATAGGGGTCGTGTGGTAGCTCATTTGAAAGGTTCTTCAATTCTCTATTCAGTAATGTAAACATTTACATAATTATTTATACAGGGTGTCCTTATACTTCTCTTTTTATCAATTAATTTAATATAATAAAATTTTTTTGGACACCCTGTGTAAATAATTATGTAAATGTTTTTATTACTAAATAGAGAATTGAAGAACCTTTCAAATGAGCTAGCACACGACCCCTATTCTCGTTTAAAAAATCATCGATTACGTCATCACGTCCAGATGGATGACGTCACTAGTATACCATATATGCCACAATATTATAACTTAAAAATAAAAATCGACCTGTTTCGGGATTTTTCCTTAAAGGCGCCGGTTTACGAAATAACGAATTTATTCCTTTCATTTGCACCATACTGTCAGTGGAAAATAGTGTCGAGCACGCTTGATTAGCAATTAAAAAACAAAGGAGTTTTGAATATTGTATTGCAAAAAACTCTTCGGGATTTCATCAATCGATGTTTAAAGAATATCTGCCTACCTTGGGAACATTCAATTTTTCAGTTTTTCACATAGTTTTTGAGAGTTAAAAATGGCCGATTTCGCAATTTTTCAATTTTTAATCGCTTATATGTCAAAAACTATCATTTTTAGAGAAAAGTCACTAAAAACCTTTTCTGTTTGGAATGATCCAAAAACCTAAAAAAACTTTTTTCCATGCAAAAAAATAATTTTAGGAAAAAAACAAAAAAAAAACGTTTAAAAAATTTTTGACCACCTTTTGGTCCTGGCAACATGCAAATTTGTTAAAAGGAGTTCTTTTTGAGTAAGACTGTGCAAAAATTCCGAATTAGAATATTTTTCCTAGCGGATGCGCAGTGGCTTTCTAGACTATAACTGTTTTTCGAATTCTAAAAAATTGGTATTCGTTTGTTTCGAGGTCTGCATCTGCATATTAGATACAGTAGATGTATAATGATCTACAATCTACAGCAACGCATATCTCGCTTCTCATGACATGATCGAGACACTGCAGTTTTCTTATTATAATTGTATTTAATATCTCATTTTCTTTGTTAATTCCTTTTACAAAACATCGTTGTTCATAATCTTATCGACCCAACTTATTTTTAAATACGCCTCCACCTCAAATGCTTCTATTATATTACTTACATTTATATCCTTTTTTAGTGTCCAAGCCTCCGTTCCATACAGTAACACAGAAAATACATAACACCTCAGTATTCATACTTTCAGCTGTAAACTCAGATCATGCTTTGCAGAATATTTTTCTATTATTATTGATCGGATAATCGAATTTTTTCCAATATGTAATTTGATATCCAGTGTATAATCGCTGGCTTACAATCCAATACCGTTTTGAAGTGTTCTTGCCATATGGCGGCAGTGTCAAAAATTTATCATTCTCGTACACCACCTCAGAAAAGGAACATGTGCCGTTTGTAAATATTTTCTTGAAAATATGCGTATATGTATGTAATAAGTTAAAACTGTAATGTTTAATAATTAACTTGATAATTGAAAATGACAAATAGCTGAAACATTTGCTATCTTTTCAGTCTTATGCTTGTAGTCCACTATCTTGAATTGCACCGTTTACTTACGGTTGGTGGGGGACCACTGTAACATTCGCATCATTCATCTTTTCTGCACCACCTAAAGGCACGTATCCACTATTCTTGCGCTCCCTGCAACTGCTCCAATGGATACGGCATGCGATCTTCTACATGTAAACCACTATTGATTGGACCGCTCAGGCGGAGCGCGCAATGTTGCACAGTCTGGGAGCGCCAACGTATCCACTATGTGGAACAGTTGCAGGAACGCAAGAGGTGCGCGAACATAGTGGATACGTGCGTTTACATTGCGGTATTAACCATAATTTTGGATTTTTCCTTAAATATTATACAGTAATCGATAATTGATTTTAAATTTCTCATTGGTTGAGTCCACTTGAATTTGTGGGTATCTTTGTCCTAGCATTCATTATCTCTAAATTTATAATGATCAAAAACTTTTCACCCTTTTTTATTTACTTTTGCTTCTTCAAATGAATCGACCAGTTTGCTATTTACTTTCCTTTCGTTTCTAGTATTAAGGTTACTTCCTTAATTACTTCAAAAAACAAGTACAATACTCAAGAATATATCAAACTAAATAAATCAATTAAAAAAGAACAAAATGTGACATCAAAAAATGAAACGAGAAATTAGATAATAGAGCAAGCCAACAGAAAAAATTATCAAAATTAAAGACACCAATAATAAGACAAAATATTATCCATGGGAAAATAGTAAACGCAGTCCAGGACGAAGAAAGAATTTATGGTTGAAGAACTTGCGAGATTGGTATGGTATTGATACAAGCATGCTATTTAGGGTGGCAGTGAATAAAATTAAGATAGCTATGATGGTAACCAACATTCTGAAAGGACGTGGTACATGAAGAAGAAGAATAATAAGACAGAGAAGGACAAATATAAAATAAAATAATAGTTGAAGACTTCTACAAAACCTTATTCTTAGCATACTTACAAAATGGATAATTACCTACCAGTAGAACAGGCTGGTTTCTCCCAAGAATATAGTAGATCACACCATCTGCTGACAATGAGAGCATTGATATATTAGTCCAGAGAAATAAGGTTTTTCTCGTGACACATCCCCCTCCAGGCCGAAACCAAATTTTTTGAGTAGTATGGACATCTATATTATTAACCTATATGTTTCCTGCAGCCGATTTTGATGATATACATAGTTATAAACAAATGAAGATCGAAAAACGGTAAATTATCGCTTTTTTCGTCTATTACCAAAAAGTTAAGCACTTTAAACAAATTTGAGAGTAAGAAACTCATAAATCGTATAAAAAACTTCAATATGGCATTCGCTGAATATGTCCAACCTTATTGGTTGCTTAGAAAATTGCAAAATAAATAATAAATATTGAGTTTTTATAAATATTCGTAACTTAGGTAAAAATTAACTTAGAATCTTCTTATTACGCGGAATGCCGAGACTTCTTGTACTTAAATTATATTTTAAATTTCAAAGCAATTGGTCAAATAGTTTAAAAGTTATTTAATTTATTTTTCCCAAATTCATTTTTTTTGCAACACTATAAGTCAGAAAATTATGAGGTTACAATAATACTTCGGACAGTTTATGAAAGAAGAACATTTATACTATTACCTTAATTAAAAATAAATGACAAAAAATAATTTTAAACAGTTTAAAATTATTTTGCAAAAACATGTCCATTTTTTGCTTACTTATAAACAATTAGAATAACTTTTTAACCGTTACCCGTAGAAAAATTATTTTTTCATATTTAGAAAGACTGAATTTTTATACACATTTAGAAAGAAAAACAACTGTTCTAGGACATTTAGGGACAAAGTTAGCCACGCCATTTTTTTAATTCACATGTTTTTGCAAAATTATTTTGCAATATCTATAATTATTTTTTGTCATTTTTTTTAAATTAAATTAATACTGTAAATTTTCTTCTTTCATAAACTATCCAAAATATTACTGTAACTTCATCATTTTCTGACTTAGAGTGTTGCAAAAAAAATTAATTTTGGATAAACAAATTAAATAACATTTAAACTATTTGACCAATTGCTTTGGAATTTATGGTGTAATTTAAGCACCGTAAGTCTCAGCATTCCATGTAATAAGAAGGTTCTAAGTTAATTTTTACATAAGTTATGAATATTTATACAAACTCAAAATTTATGATTTATTTGGCAATTTTCTAAGTAACCAATAAGGATAGACATATTCAGCGAACGCCATATTGAAGTTTTTTATACGGTTTATGAGTTTATTACTCTCAAATTTGTTTAAAATGCCCAATTTTTTAGTAAGAGACGAAAAAAGCGAAAATTTACCGTTTTTTGATCTTCATTTGTTTATAACTATGTATATCATCAAAATCGGCTGCAGGAAACAGATAGGTTATTATTATAGATGACCATATTACTCCAAAAATTTGGTTTCAGCCTGGAGGGGGATGTGTCACCAACACGATATTTTTTTTCCTTATTTCTCTGAACTATATTTATTTATTTAGCGTATGGCTATATCACAGTTTTTGTATATAAATAAAGATAACAATACATTATAAATAATAATTAATTTTTATAAACGAAAATTTAGTTGAAATTCGTTTTCTGTGTGTGTTTCTTGTATTGCGACGAGATCAATATCATTATCCTTTAATAGTCTGTATAGAATTTGACATTTTGCTCTACTCATACCTTCTATATTTAATTGGCAAACTCTTACATTGGGTCCAATTTCTTTTGTAATTTGTTCCTTGGAAAGTCCATTCATTAACTGTGTCATCTTGAATTATTCTAAAAAAACTGCGATATACTTCTGCCAGGAGATCTTTGGAAAGATTGTTTGGCGCCTCTTGTGCTAGTTCTTTAGTTTACCCAGCCCAGGGTGCACGTGCAGTATTATTTACCTGCCGACGCGAACTAGCGTTACACCCCCTTTAAATATATAAAATTATGTATATGAATATAAAGATATAAATAGAAAACTTACTTACTTACTTAAGCCGTCCTCTTGTACCTTACGGTGTCGAGGTATTTCACAACCCAATTTTCCAATACTTATTTTGTTTTTCATTTTTTGCATTCATAGTTCTTTCATTGTCTGTATTTTTATGGTTTAGTTTTTGCATATTTTTGTCAAGACTCGCATCGATTTTGTTATATTCTCTCATGTCCATAATCTGTGCCATGTTCGTATCCATATCCATCCTCGAATTTGCATTAACTAGTAGTTTTTTAAACCAGTTGCTGCTACGTTATCTCTGACTATTTCTATATTATTCGTACTATGGTTCCATCTCCATTTGGTGTCTTCAATAACGATAAAACCATAACCCATTTTTATTCTTTTGCCATTTGCCTTTTCTTTTGCTGCTATATGTCTAAGATTTTTCTGCATATCAATCTCTTTAAGTGTTAAATCGCATTCAATGTATACGCGGTGTTGTCTATAACTTCTAAGATTACTTTTTGCTTTTAGTACTCTTAGTTTGTCTTCAAAATTACTAAACTCAATAATGCACATATTGTCGTTGATCTTTTGTACCTTATTTAACTCTGCCATTATTCGTAGCTCTTTATTTAAAAAGTTTCCTATTTCATTCTTAAGCTGTTCCATATCAGACGTACTTATTGGCAAACCCTTCATTATTAAATTATTTTTCTTTCTTTCTTTTTGGCAGATTTCTAAAGTTAGCTCTAATTTATCCATTTTTTGTTTCATACTCATCATTTCCTTTTTTAAATTTTCATTTTCTTGAATTATTTGTTTAATCTTTTCTTTGTACTCGCTATTCTCTTTTCTGAGTTCTTTCATTTCTCCTACCAACTCACCTACCATGTTTTTTATATCCTCTAGTTCCTTATCTTTCTTTTTATTATCAGTTATTAACGTTTTCATCAGTTCCGTAATTTCATTCTCTCTACCTCCAGCATTCTTTGTATCGGGAGATCGATATACTTTTCTGCTCTTACTAAAGATTCCGTCAAATTCATTTCCTTTCCTTTTACCATCCTCTGATAAATAAGTGTCGCTGCCGCTGTCAGTCATCTTAATTTCAATTACTATTATAATTAATTGTTTGACTGTATTTTACTGGTATTCCTATTTCTATCTGAATGTTGTTTGTTTTTATTTATAAAATAAATATATGTTTTGCAATCAATTTGCTATTTACAGTAAAGGTTTAATTCAAATTGTTTATGCACGAGGAATTTGACACCGATTTCAACTAGGTCAAATTTATAAAACCATTACTAATTAAAAAATCACTTACCGCTCGCAAAATGTTAAATCAAAATCCTTCTGTGTCCTTTGTACACAAACAACATTCACAACACTAAATAATCCTAAATCAATCCTAAATCACTTTTAAATCAATTTACATCACATATCTAAATGGTTTTCGTGGTAAAGCCCGAATCCGAGTTGTTTACCGCCGAGTCACATAAAATACGTGCGACCTCCTCGCTTGCTTCAACTCAACTCAAATATGAATCGTCCAGGACTCGAACCCGCGTCCTTCCAATCTCGGAGCTAACGCCCTACCAACTACTCCAGCGAGGTCCAACTATAAATATTATAGTCATTTACCTTCTATATTAAAAATATAGAAGGCAAATGACTAACTAACTATCCATATTTCTTGCCTTTGTAGACTATGAAAAAGTATTTCAGTAACGAAATGTCAACTATGATAGTACAACCAGATGAAAATACAAATCACATCCCCATTAACAGAGGAGTGCGACAAGTATAAAAACAAAATGTTAAACCAGCTCATTAGCCTACGACATCGTGATTATGGCGAGCACATTCGAGGAACTAAAAACTGTGGTAGAAAACCAATACAAAAACAATGATAAACATATCCAACGCTAGACATTTAACTATAAATGGCCAAGATACAACAAGTTCAAGTACATATCTACCTAGGCCAAATTATGAAACTTAACATAGAGAACCAATGTGCGAAATTACTAGAAAAGCACGAATGCCATGGGCAGAATTTGTAAAACCCACTTGGATATTTAGGGCCAAACCAGACGGGCCACTTTGCAGCGCTACTCTGTGGATCCACAGAGTGGCTAAAACAGGCGATTTTCTAGCGCCGGCGATTACGCTGCGAAGTGGATCGTTTGGAAGGGTGCGGCGTTTAATTTAGTGGGTGAGAAAAAACAGTAAGTTTAATCAAATGATTAAAAACTTGCCGGCTAATACTTTTTAAAAAAGTGTGTTCGTTAAAATCAGTGTTTGTAATGTCCATAGTTTTAAATGTTTTATAAAATTCCACGCTTTTGAAAAAATACCAATAAACTTCATAGATTGAATTAAGAAGAAACAGACAAAAACAGCTATATCACAGAAAGAAGCACATAAAAAAATCAACCAGTACATCTGGTATCCTACAGTCGTAAAATAGTTTGATACACCTTACAACTGAGTGAAAGTGAAAAACATGCTAGCTTACAACCCCCTTTTAACTGATATATTATCGTTTTGTTTTCAACAACAAACAATAAAATATTTTTTGACCTAGAATAGGACCCCACTATTTAACATAAATAAACAAACAAGATTGTAAGTATTTGTTTTGTTCAGTTCAAATGCATCGAATGCTACCCCGACTTACGTGAACCCAGAGTTACGCGATTTTCAAATATTGTCGATTTGTTATTTGATATGCGATTTTAAAATCTTGTCGATTCATTATTTAAGCGCCACACAATCGTTTAGTTATTGACGAGATATAATTACAACCCACACACTATAGCTCATCAAATGTATTAGACATGTTTGGACATTTCACACGGAATCAGCGATTTTATTTTGTATTAGGTATTTCTTCTCTACAGGTTAGTCTAATGGAGTGGGTGTTTGTTACTTTTATAAAGGGATTTTTTGTTTTATATCTAAAGCCCGCACTTCACTCTCGCCGAAGTCGATCGAGGTTCAACAAGTAAGAAAGTGTAGACGGCCAGCTTGTGTAACTTTACCTAACTTCGTTCTACTTCCGAAATCTGTCGGTCTGGTCAAAGGGATCTTTGTCGGTATCGCACTTCGAACGAGTGTGTAGGGAGGGCAAGAGAGGGTACCTCGGACTTGGTCAACTTTGGCGAAGTAACTTCGCCGAGAGTGTGGAGTCCGTTTAAGAATACTTGAAATAGTAATATGTACATACATACACATACGAAATTATACCCCGACTTACGCGAATTTGACTTACGCGATTATCCCTCGGTCCCACCTATCGCGTAAGTTCGGGGTATTACTGTATAATAAAATGTAAATATAAATAGAGAAAACAGTGCTTATGGGATTTATTCTTTTCGATAGGGCTACCTCGGGTTCTTGTATCACATATATCCGGTCTGTTTTGCACTTCAATCAAAAACCGTTCCGAATCGAAATTCATTTTAGGTGCTCCCCCTATAAATTCTCGTAAACATCTGCGGCAGCTACAAAAGTGGTCCGTCTGAATGGCGTTTGCCACTAGTGGACGCCACTAGCAGTGAGGCTCGGCAACTGTGGCTGGCCACAGTCGCTCGTCTGGGGTGCGACGTCCACTTCTGCGTCTTCTGGGGAAGAACCCACGGTAAATCATCGGAAGCTGCTTTGTGGATCCCCAGAGTAGCGCTGCAGAGTGGCCCGTCTGGTTTGGGCCTTAAGAACCCCAAAATATGTACCTCAATACTTGAGGAGCAAAAGTTTAAACCAATGCTGCCAATGCATTCTTCCTATGATCGATGACATATGGACGTCAAATATATGGACGCTAACTAAAGCAAATATAAACAAACTTGCCACAACAGAAAGGGCACTGTTGGGTTATACGACTGTCAGAAAGATGATCACAGATCGATGGAAGTATGTTGCTCAGAGATCGATGGGACATCTGTGTTGGGAGAGGCCTATGTCCAAAAATTGACGAGAAAAGGCTAAGAAGAGAAATAAGATTAAAATTTAAAAATATCACAAGGAAAAAATTCCTGTACTGGCTGTATACCATAAATCACAAAAAATAAAAACCTTATCTTGTAAAAGGTATATTTAAAATCGCTAAAAAGGGCTGTATCACAACAAAACGTTTTCGGAATCAATATTCCATCCGCAGTTTTATCACAGGTTTACATGTTTTAAGCCACCAAAATGTACGGGTAAAAACCCTTAAATTGATATTAACAGTTGGGGTTACATTATATTAACTGATTTTAAAGGATGTTAAAAATATTTCCAGATTAACCCCTGGCATCACATGACATCAACCATATTGGTTGGGAAATTGTAGGTAGAACCTTACATGGCAGAGTTTAGGTGACAACCGTTTGTCCGTGTTTCGTTGTCACCTAAACTCTGCCATGTAAGGTTCTACCTACAATTTCCCAACCAATATGGTTGATGTCATGCGATGCCAGGGGTTAATCTGGAAATATTTTTAACATCCTTTAAAATCAGTTAATATAATGTAACCCCAACTGTTTAATATCAATTTAAGGGTTTTTACCCGTACATTTTAGTGGCTTAAAGCATGTAAACCTGTGATAACACTGATGATGGAATATTGATTCCGAAAACATTTTGTTGTGATACAGCCCTTTTTAGGGATTTTAGATATACCTTTTACAAGATAAGGTTTTTATTTTTTTTTAATTTAAAAAGGAAATTAATATATGAGGAGGAAGAACAAACAATGAAACAATGCAATTTTATGAAGAATAAATAAGAGCATGTGGCTAGGAATTAGTTATAATGTGTTATTATAATAGTTATAGTTTAGAGTTATAGTTACTCCAACAGTATAAGGAGTCTTGAAAATTCTGAACAAAAGATTAGATAAAAAGATAGGAACATGTGGAGGACAATTTACTGAATTGTTGAATATTGTGTTTGTTGTGGCTATTGTGTTGAAAATTTGTGTTCAGTAATTGAATTCAACTTACGTGCATATAAATCGACCCACTTAAAAATTTGGTCATTTTTTATGTCTCATATTTCCTAAACCTGTTGGCCGATTTAAGTTATTTTTTGATCATGTTATAGCCTGATTCTTTAACAATACCACTGTGATAATATTGTTGCTAAACACGTAAATTTTCATTGTATACCGGGTGTGCCAATCAAACTGTGTTTTTTTCTCAAAGTTCGCATCACCCTGTGGAATATTCTAGCATTTATAAAATACTGACATTAAAACCCAACTACAGCCTCAGGTTTTCTTAACATTCTGTTTTTTGATTCATTCGTTTATGTTGGATAATAAAAAAGTTAGGTACTTTAACAACTACACATTTTCTTCATCAATACACGGTGTTTCTAAATAAGTGCGACAAACTTTAAGGGATAATTCTGCATGAAAAAATAATGACAGTTGACTTTATAAACGTATGTCCGCAAATGTTTCGTTTCCGAGATACGGGATGTTGAATTTTTTCTTACAAACTGACGATTTATTTATTGCTGTAAAACAGGTTGAGATATGCCAACAAAAATTTGGTGGGTTTTAAGACGTAGTTATTGGACATTGTTTACAAACAATTAAGAATTTAATATTCACTATTAGCGCGCATACGTGTAATATAACCGATCATATTACCTGTATGCACGCTAATGGTGAATATAAAATTCTTAATTTTATATAAAAAAAATCCGCAATAACTATCTCTTAAAACCTACCAAATTTCATTTGCATATCTCAACTGGTTCTAAAGCAATAAATAAATCGTCAGTTTGTAAGAAAGATTCAACATCCCGTATCTCGAAAACGAAAAATTTGCGGACATACGTTTATAAAGCCAACTGTCATTATTTTTCATGCAGAATTACCCATTAAAGTTTGTCGCACTTATTTAAAAACACCGTGTATTGATGAAGAACATGTCTAGTTGTTAAAGTACCTAATTTTTTTATTATTCAACATAAACGAATGAATCAAAAAACAGAATGTTAAGAAAACCTGAGGCTATAGTTGGGTTTTAATTTAGGTATTTTATAAATGCTAGAATATTCCACAGGGTGATCCGAACTTTGAGAAAAAAACACAGTTTGATTGGTACACCCGGTATATAATGAAAATTTACCTGTGTAGCAACAATATTATTACAGTGGTATTGTTAAATAATCAGGCTATAACATGTTCAAAAAATCACTGAAATCGGCCAACAGGTTTAGGAAATATGAGACATCAAAAATGACCAAATTTTTAAGTGGGCCGATTTCTATGCACGTAAGTTTATTATGTTTTACGACCGACTTTAATGTCATGAGATTATATCAATCTCATTTGTCCATTTTTTAGATATTAGAGATTTGTCAAGTAACTCTAGGAGTATACGGTAACGTTATTTTACTGTATACTTTACACGTTATTATAACGTTACCGTATTCTTCTATTTAGAGTTACTTGATAACTCTCTAATCATAGATAACATCAGGTGCAAAAACATTTAAAATATACATTCTACGTGAAAAATTACCTGGCGAACACACCCTTCAACCACCACCGTCACGACCCCTTCCACTGTCCGCCATCGCCGATCCATAAACAAACCGATAATAGACATGACACATAAACAAAATATTAAATAAGAGATTGATTGTTTACCAGAAACAAGTTCAGCTGACGCGAACAGAAGAACGGCTTTCGAATTCAGATCGAATCCACCGTCCACATGGAAAACTGGGGAAGTTTCCCCCTATTGGGGGGAAAATCGGATCGTTACAACACCCACGCGCTCTCCGGTGTACTGTAGTAGTCAGCAGCTCTCGCTCAAAGGTCAAAGGTGGAATGTGGAATGTCATTGTGTAACGAAGGAACAAGGAAACAGTGGATGTTTTACTTTTTTTACATCTTAAAAAAATCACGTATTTGTCAGAATGATAATAATCAATACAATTAGAAGAATTAATTCTAAGGAGAATCCTCCCACATAAAGATTAGAGGAAAAGGTTAAAAGTCGGTATAGTTCAGAGAAATAAGGAAAAAAAATAGCCTGTTGGTGACACAATCCCCTCCAGGCCGAAACCAAATTTTTTGAGTAATATGGACATCTATAATAATAACCTATATATTTCCTGCAGCAGATTTTGATGATATACATAGTTATAAACAAATGAAGATCAAAAAACGGTAAATTTTCGCTTTTTTTGTCTATTACTAAGAAAATAGTCATTTTAAACAAATTTGAGAGTAAGAATCTCATAAACGGTATAAAAAACTTCAATATGGCGTTTGCTTAATATGTCTATCCTTATTGGTCGCTTAGAAAATTGCAAAATAAATCATAAATTTTGAGTTTTTATAAATATTTATAACTTATGAAAAAATTAACTTAGAACCTTCTTATTATACGGAATGCTGAGACTTATTTATTTATTTTACAATTTTATTTTTTTTGCAACACTGTAAGTCAGAAAATGATGAAGCTACAGTAATACTTTGGATAGTTTATGGAAGAAGGAAATTTACAGTATTAGTTTAATTAAAAAAAAATTACAAAAAATAATTATAAATATTGCAAAATTATTTTGCAAAAACATGTGAATTAAATAAATGGGGGGGCTAACTTTGTCCCTAATTGTCCTAGGACAGTTGTTTTTCTTTCTAAATGTGTATAAAAATTCACTCTTTCTAAATATGAAAAAATAATTTTTCTACAGGTAACGGTTAAAAAATTATTCTAATTGTTTATAAATAAGCAAAAAATCGACATATTTTTTCAAAATAATTTCACACTGTTTAAAATTATTTTTTGTCATTTATTTTTAATAATGGTAATAGTATAAATGTTCTTCTTTCATAAACTGTCCGAAGTATGATTGTAGCCTCATAATTTTCTGACTTGTAGTGTTGCAAAAAAAATGAATTTGGGATAAACAAATTAAATAACTTTTAAACTATTTGACCAATTGCCTTGAAATTTAAAATATATTTTAAGTACAAGAAGTATCAGCATTCCGTGTAATAAGAAGGTTCTAAGTTAATTTTTACATAAGTTATGAATATTTTTAAAAACTCAAAATTTATGATTTATTTTGCAATTTTCTAAGCAACCAATAAGGATGGACATATTCAGCGAACGCCATATTGAAGTTTTTAATACGATTTATGAGTTTCTTACACTCAAATTTGTTTAACCCTCCGTTAGGCGCGTGGTCTACAATCGTAGACCACTCTCCTTTAAGTGGTCGCCAATTGCATAAAACGGCACATACGCCCCCATCCCGCTTAGTAGCTGTCACAAATACTTCCAACTTACTCTTCAGTTTGCTAAACGCCGCCGATCTCTTTACATTATTTTTTTACCATTATTCAAAGAGCACTGGTCTACAAACGTAGACCACGCGACTAAGCGCGTTCCAGTTTTTAGTTGTATATATAAAGCTAATATGTAGCCTGCTGTGTATATAAAGCTAATAACATAAATGAAAATGTTTCAAGAAGCGACTTCATTGAAAACTTAGCATGGGAACTAATCAAACAGCAAATTGAATATTGATCAACTATGCCTTCCCTGCTACGACAACTTAGACGACGAGCTCGCGTACTGCTCGGAGTTCAAGAAGTCGTACCCCCTTCCCCTAATATTCCAACAAATTACGTGGGACGATGTTCTATTTGTGCATGAATTTGCAATATGTCAACAAGAAGGGCATGTCAAAGATGTGACACATTTGCATTCAAGGATCATTTTGGGGATATTTGCACTGAATGTTTGACGGACTAAAATTGTGCCACTTTGACCATTTAATAGTTTTGTTCTTTTTTTACTTTTTAGTTCTATTCTTTATTATTTATCCCTATTTGTCATTCTATAAGTTCAAATATAAAAAATTATTGTGTTTTTTTACTAAATTAAGCTTATTTTTGTGACCATTTTCATTTACTTGCGAATAAGGACCCAAAAATCATGACCTCGTTTTTAATTTTACCACTGTCAAAATGAGAAAAGCCAAGGAACAAAACATATCTAGTATCAAAGTGCGAACATAAATAAATATGTTATTAACCACTAATTTGTTAATTTTGTCAAAATCCGGTATTATACGACAAAAAATTATTGGTCTACAATCGTAGACCACGCGCCTAAGCTTGTCAGCAATAACGACGCGCCTAACGTAGGGTTAAAGTGCTTAACTTTTTGGTAATAGACGAAAAAAGCGAAAATTTAGCGTTTTTTGATCTTCATTTGTTTATAACTATGTATATCATCAAAATCGGCTGCAGGAAACATATAGGTTAATAATGTAGATGTCCATACTACTCAAAAAATTTGGTTTCGGCCTGGAGGGGGATGTGTCACGAGAAAAATCTTATTTCTCTGGACTAGTATTGTTTGAAAAAAAGAATGTGTGTGTACTTTGTACGTACGTAAGAAGTTATACTTCTATTATATGATTTCAATGAAATAAAATACTTTGAACAGTTTAATTTTATTTTATTTAAATATTAAACTAGTTTTAATACTTAGCACTTTCAAAAAATCCAAAAATTAAAAAAAAAAGACAGCAATTGTCCGCATTTGAACCCGGGACCTCTCGATCTGTAGACGAATGATCTACCAATGACCCCACGACGGCACTGTTTATACGGTTTCTCGGACATTATGACAAATCACGGTAACAAATATACGTAGTAAAGTATACATATAAAAATGTTTTAATATGTAATACGTATTATCTTACTCCCGAGGAAGACAAATCCAAAGACAGAAAATTATAATAAATATATTTACTAAAAACACTAATATATTCTTTCCACACCTTTTTTGGACTGATACATACATAACTTAACATATTGACCAACGAACTCCATACTTTCTGTGTGCGCATGCGCGCAGAATAATAAAAATTCATTCCCAATCTCGCCTATAGAAGTATAACTTCAAAAAGTATCTATTAGGCAGGGTTTAGACGCTGCGATGAATGCGAGCAATTTATCGTAACGATCGAGTTGAACAGAAGCCGAAATATGAATTCCAATGTTACACTCATTTAAAAAAAATTCATGGAAAGAGTTGTACGGGGCGATTACAAATATCCCGGCCTGCTTTATCAGAAGAAGTCTTAGCAAATATTGGTGCTACCATTAAAGAAGTAGGTTTCCTGAAGGCACATTTACGAAGACCAAAGGGAAAAATCTTAAATACGTAATGCTTTCAAAGCCATAAAGTCTTGGCAAAGAATGGTGCTACCATTAAAGAAGTAGGTTTCCTAAAGGCACATTTACCAACGGGAAAAATCTTAAATACGTACTTCACAGCCTCAACAATTCTGAACGATACAGATAGGCGAACTAAATAGCCACAGCAATCACAAGACCAAGCAGACTTAGATGGATTATAAACAAATTTCAGCCATACCAGTTAATTAATCTCAGGTATGCAGACGATACAATACTCCTTGCAGACAGAAAAGAAGGGGGCTACACATTTTGGTTGATCGCACTACGTAGTACCGAACACAAAAAAATCAAAAATCATGATTGTTAGTTAGAACAAGATTGAAAACGAAACTATCTACATTAAAGGAAAAGCTTTGGAGAAAAAAACCTAGATACAATTACTTGGGATATGAGCTAAATGAACGATGGGACTGCAGCCTTGAAATACAGCGATGCATTGAGATGAAAACAGTATTATGCAATGGAAAACTGGGAATAGAAATTAGAATTTTATAGAGTATTGTGAGATAATTAGCCCACCGACTGTTTTCAGCTCTTGGCCTAACAGACCCGAATTTGTTTACCAAGTAACCTTTTTTATGATTTATTATGTTCTATTTCTTCTCGACTTTTGGAGTAAATTCTTTTAAACTTTTAAATACTATTCGAGATGTTATTTATTTCTAGAACATTGAATGTTGTATAAATAGTAGGTTCTTGGATTTAGCAGTTCAGTTGTGAATTTGAAAACGTCGGGGTAGTTTGATATGATGTAACGGTCGCGGTATATTTTTTTGTAATTAGATAAATTATTAGATTTAGTGTAATAAATAAATTAGATATCGTAGTTTGTAAAATAAAGGATACAAATTCAGTGTTTTTCATTTGTTTAGATGTAAGTTATTAAAAATAAATAAAGTCAACTAAAATTAAACATTAGTGCTAAAAAGAACATAAACTAAATCAGAAAAGTAAATTCACGTAATAATACCTAAGTAATAACCTAACAATACGTATTGAGATGTTACGTATTCTCTGTCCTTTTATATGGAGTTGAAACCTGAACAATTACCGACGCCACTGAAAAAATAATTGCTAGCTTGAGATATGGTGTTACCGAAGAATGTGGAAAATATCATGGATACAACACGTAACAAATACAGAACCGTTAGGAAAGATGAAAAAAGAAAAAGAAGTACTCAACACTATGAAGGTAAGAAAAATGAGATACTTTGGTCACACACTAAGAAATGCAAAATATGAGTTGATGCGATTGGTTATACAAGGGAAAGTGGAAGGAAAAAGAAGACCTGGAAGACGAACGCGTTACAGAAAAATTCCAATGAAGCAGAACGGAAAATTTTATAAAACAGCAATAGGACCAAATATGTCGAACTGAATGTTGGGTAGTTAAAAAAGAAAGAGGAACAACGAATGCATGTTGTCGGAAATGAGAATGTTTAAATGGATGAGTAGAGTGACAAAAAAGGGTAAAATTAAGAAAAAAGGAAAGAAAAGAAAATGATGATGTAGTCCATTCTTTAACGGTAAAATATTGCAAAACCTCTAAATTTTAAAGAACCGCTTGGATTGACATAAAATTTGGCATACACATAGCTAACAAGTCAAAGAAAAATAGTGATATTGTGCCGATATGTGCTTTTGCCCTGGGGGTGGTTTTCACCCCCTCTTGGGGGTGAAAAAATATTCGTCCAAAGAAAGTCAGGAAATGGGCAAACTGGCTAATTTTAAGTAACTTTTGTTCTATAGAGTTTTTTCACTAAGTCAATACTTTTTGAGTTATTTGGCAGTGAATATCTTCATTTTTTCATCAAAATAACCACGCTTTTAGACGGTTTTTCGCAAATAACTCAAATAGTAAGTATTTTGCCGAAAAAACATTGTTAGCAAAAATATAGCCTATAAAAAATTTAAAAAAAAATGGTGTATATATCACGTCTCTATACCTAGTAGAAGCAGAGTTATGGCTAATGAAAAATAGGGTCATATTCGTCAAACTCCAAATGGAATACTTTAACGTGAAATAACCAAAAATGAAGCACATTTCGGGGAAAACTCATTACAACTTATTTAAAGTGTTTAAAAAAAGCTTCATTTTTGTTTTATAAAAAAAATGTCTAGCATCAAAATTAAACAAGTTACGCTCAAAATAAAGTTAGTCCCTTTTGGTTTTGGTAAAAAATCGAGAAAATCACCCCCTAATTAGTATCTTAAATGAACTTAATCGTTACGACTTCACAAGTTTCTTGACTCGTGCATATATTGTTTATATGATCTGTAAGTTTCATCGGTTCAAAGTCCTTATTATTGAAAGGGCTGTAGTTAAAAGGGGTTGAACGAGTCACTGATCACGAATGTATGCAAATTTAGAAACACCAAATCTTGATCAATTTTTGTCTAACAGAAAAACAAAAAAATACATGATATTTAGATTCTTGATATTTATTTTAGACTTTTTTTATTTTTCGAGATTTTTGGTATCTCTAACAATTTTTAAGTTATTCTGAAAAAAGCATTTTTTTCAAAATTTAAATTTTTAAAAATTTTACTTTGAAACCAAATTTTTTCAAAAATAAGCACTTTGAATCGATGAAACTTACAGATCATATTATAAACACAACATAAGTAAAATATTTTGTGGAGCGGTAACGATTAATTTCATTTAAGTTGCTAATTAGGGGGTGGTCTTCCCGATTTTTTTTTGCAAAAACAAAAGGGACCAACTTTATTTTAAGCGTACCTTGCTTAAATTTAAGGCTAGAAACTTTTTGTAAAAACAGAAATAAAGCTTTTTTTTGAACACTTTAAAAAAGTTATAATGGGTTTTCCCCAAAAAAGGGGAAAAGAAAAAGGGGAAAAAAAGAAATTTGGTGAATATGAATCTATTTTTCATTGGCTATAACTCTGGTTCTACGAGATCCAGAGACCTAACGCGTACACTTTTTTTTATTTTTTATAGGCTATATTTTTGCTAAGAACGCTTTTTTCGACAAAATACTTACTTTTTGAGTTATTTGCGAAAAACCGTCTAAAAATGTGGTTATTTTGTTGAAAAATGAACATATTCACTCGCAAATAACTCGAAAAGTGTTGACTTGGCGAAAAAGCTCTATAGAACAAAAGTTACTTAAAATTAGTCAGTTTACCCATTTCCGGACTTGTTTTAGACATATATTTTTTCACCCCCAAAAGGGGGTGAAAGTCACCCCCAGGGCAAAAGCACACATCGGCACAATATCACTTTTTTTCTTTGACATGTAAGCTATGCGTATGCCAAATTTCATGTCAATCCAAGCGGTTCTTTAAAATTTAGAGCAAAAACCGTGAAAGAATGGACTAATGATGAGACTTGCACAATTACTTCAAAAATAATTCTATTATATAATTATATATTAAATTTTTGTTACGTATATTTCAGATCGAATGGGTTATAGTAAATAGTTTTCTTCAGTCAATTAAACGGTGCACGTTATTTTTTATAACCTCAAAGCCTTTAGTGTTCTATCAACCCTAAACAAATAAAGTATACACTTTTTCACACTGTATAAAGTTACTTACCCAATTCCATGGGATATAACCAGGAGTTGATGTCCAGAATGAGGTCCATTTTGAACGACTCGCTCTCGCAATGTAATCGGCTCACTGCAACACAAAATATATCATTATGGGTTATCTACAATATTGTAGCGTGATTAGTGTAATTACTTCTAATTACAATAAAACTAGCGGTTCGTAATTTATATACGACTTTATTTATATAAGTTACAGACGAATTTATCTTATACACTAAACTTATTCACAAAATATGCCCGTATTTATACCCAGTTGTTATTCTGGAACAATCGACTCCCATCTCGAGCTATCGGCTTGTTCCGCCTACGTGACGTACCTTCCAGAATTCTCCGGCGAGGCCTAGCACATCCGATTACGTCATTCTCGAGGTGTTTACTGTTATACGGGGATCGGCCAAGATTTCTCTTCCGCTACACTGCTCCCCTCTTAAGATCTGAGCGTCTCGATCAGCAACTCTAAATGAAGGCCCAGGATGGCGGAATCTACACGACTCTCCAGCTCTGCATACACCCTTCAAGAAGAAATAACAGTCTACTGTCTTTGAAGGGTACGACATCTTCGGGTTCATGCAACACACAGTGATTTGTACACCAGTTCCTCTGAAGACCACTTCAAGCATGCTTCTCACAATCTTCCAATCCAGATTTTCTACTGCATGGCCTATTTTTGGTAAAGCCAAATTTTTGATGTCATAATTACACACGATTTTCTTCAAATTAGTTAGAGCACGCCATATGTTCTCGTAGCTTGGCGTGTCCGTATAAGACTTTCTGGTCACCATATACAGCAAAGATCGAGGACCATCTTCCAATCGCAGTACTCTTCCAATTTTAGGCTGCTGATTTCTTAACTCGTCCAGGCGGCCGAACTTTCTATTGAATACGGACGATATTCCTTTAGTCATCTCGAGGGCAACACAGTGGGCCAGAGAGACGTTTTCTGGAACACCAAACAGATCTTGCTGAACTTCTGTGGTCACGCCGAATCTAGCACTCTTTCTCGCTGCGTAATTTGACATAAATTGATTAAAACTTGGCTGTGCGACATCTTTCATCTCCTGTTGGAGGACTCGTGCTTCTTCTGTTTCATTTGAGCCAGCATATGGTGCAAGACGATTTATGTGAATAACTTTTGGTTTACCGTTTGGCAACTTCTTAATTCTATATATTACGTCATTTATTTTCTTTTTAACTTCATATGGACCTTCCCATTGTCTTTGCAGTTTAGGACATAAGCCTCGACGACGTTGCGGATTATAAAGCCAGACAAGATCACCTACTTCGAAGCTTTCATTCTTGCATCGAGAATCATATTGATCTTTCATTCTGTCACTGGCTATCTGGATGTGTTGTCGGGCAAGTTCATGAATGTTGTTCATTCGTAATTTCAGGCGGTCAACGTAGTCTTCGCCTGCAACATGTTCCTCGGAAGGTCCGCAGCCAAACTCTAGGTCGCAGGGCAACCGAACTTCACGACCCAACATCAGGCAGGTTGGTGTTTGACCTGTAGTTTCATTTACGGCCGAGCGGTAGGCCATCAGGAATAAATGAATGTGTTGGTCCCAATCTCGCTGATGTTCAGATACAACTTTGGACAAGTGTTTACCCATCGTTCGGTTCATCCTCTCGACCATCCCATCTGATTGAGGATGCAGGGGTGTTGTTCTGGTCTTATTGGCACCAATCAATTTACAAACGTTTTGGAAAAGAGCTGACTCAAAGTTTCGCCCTTGGTCGGAGTGGATCTCCAAGGGAACACCAAATCGGCTAAAGAATTCTTTAACAAGTACCTCTGCAACGGTAGCAGCTTCTTGATTTGGTAATGCATAGGCCTCAGTCCATTTTGTAAAATAATCCATGGCTACCAGGATGTATTTATTTCCAGCATCGGTTTCTGGAAATGGACCTGCAATGTCGATAGCTACTCTTTCCATAGGACTTCCAACATTGTACTGTCTCATGGGTGCTCTCTTTTTACCAACCGGACCATTACCGGATGCACACAGTTCACATTTTCGGCACCATCTTCTTACATCATCTTTACAGTTCACCCAATAGAACCGTTTTCGAACCTTTTGCAGAGTCTTCGTAATACCAAAGTGTCCACCTGATGTACCGTCATGCAACTGACGCAATACTTCTGACACTTTACTTTTAGGTACAATCAACTGCAGCTTAGATTCTGTACCATCATCGTTCTCAAAGGTTCTGTACAGAAGATCATCTTTTAGTACCAGGCAATTCCATTGGCTCCAGTAGGCCTTGACTTCTGGACTACATGCACTAATGTTCTGCCAACTAGGTCTTTCACCTTGCCGCATCCAATCCAATACTCTTTTTATACATGGATCATCTTCTTGGGCGTTTTGTAACTGTTGGGGCTGCCATTGCTCATTAACTACGGTGGTTCGTCTCACGGGGCAAAATCGTTTCTCTAGTTTGGCACAGTGATTACAATTTGCACTGCATGGTCGTCTCGAAAGGGCATCAGCATTTGAATGAACTCTTCCGGCCCTGTGTTCTATCTCATAATCATATTCTTGCAGTCGTTCTAACCATCTTGCCATCTGGCCCTCTGGATTACGGAATTGTATGAGCCATTTTAGAGCAGCGTGATCTGTTCGAAGAAGGAACTTTCTGCCGTACAAGTATTTATGGAAATGTTCGCAAGCCTTCACTACACCCAGCAGTTCTCTTCTGGTAACGCAATAGTTTCTTTCTGGTTTCGACAGGACTTTGCTGAAATAAGCGATGACTTTTTCCTGTCCATCTTGGATTTGTGAGAGAACAGCTCCTATGGCACTGTTGCTAGCATCGGTATCCAAAACAAATTTTCCTGCCTGTCCCGGGTAGCTTAATATCGGTGCACTGATCAGAGCCCTTTGTAGTTGTTCGAAAGCTTTTTGACACTCCTCACTCCATGTATATTCTTTGCCCTCCTCCGTCAACTTTGTTAGGGGCTTGGAGATATTGGCAAATCCTTTGACAAATCGTCGGTAATATGTACATAGGCCAAGGAAACTTCTAATTTCATGTTTATCTTTTGGTACTGGCCAATCTTTAATTGCTTCAATCTTTTCAGGATCAGCTGTTACACCATTACTCGATACAATATGTCCCAAATACTTAACTTCTCGTCGAAACATGTGACATTTCTTCGGACTTAACTTCAAGTTCGCTGCCCTCAATCGTTGAAAGACTTCTATTAGATTCTTGGCATGTTCATCAAAGGACCTTCCAACCACAATTACATCATCCAAGTAAACCAGGCATGTTTTCCATGTTAGACCTCTTAAAACTGCCTCCATTAATCTTTCAAATGTGACAGGGGCATTACATAAACCAAACGGCATAGCCGTAAACTGCCAAAGCCCTGATCCTATCGAAAATGCGGTTTTCTCCCGATCGGCTGGCTCCATGTCTACTTGCCAATATCCACTTTTTAAATCGAGTGTGGAAAACCAACGAGAACCGGAGAGAGTATCCAATGTATCGTCTATTCTGGGCAAAGGATAACTATCTTTTTTTGTTACCGCATTGAGCTGGCGGTAGTCGATACAAAAACGCGTTGAACCATCTTTCTTCTTTACCAGAACTACTGGTGATGTCCATGGACTGTTCGATGGTTCAATTACCCCTTGTTTGTCCATATCCTTGATAATCTCTTCGGCTTCATCTCTTTTCGCAAATGGAAGTCGTCTAGGCCGTTGTCTGATTGGCTGAGCGTCTCCGGTATTTATTTTATGCATTACTATGCTTGTTTTGCCCTTATCCTTCTTATCAATAGCAAAAACATCTTGATACTCTATCAGCATAGACGTCACTTTTTCCGTTCGTTCATGATCAAGATCTTGGCATCTTTCAATGATCATCTCAACAAGCTCCTTTGGATACTTCGCCTTCGATGATTTCTCATTGGTATTCACAGAGCAAATTGAAGCCACGGGAACACACTGCCCGATCAAAGCTCCTCTACTTAACTTGATAGCAGTTTCCCTTAAATTCATAACTCTTACAGGGATCGCATCTCGAACTTTTACCAAAGTTTTCGCCGTTAGGAACTCGACATTATCCACATCTTCGACCATCCTTAAACTTCCCTCTCGGCAGTGTCCATCAAGCATGGTCATCAGAATTTTCTCACTATTACCGGGTATGGTTACGTCGCATGTAGTAAGTAAGCGGATGACATCTTCTTTGTCGTCGTGAAAGGGCAACTCTTCACCATTGATCTTGAGAACTCCATTTTGAACATCCAATATTGCCCCCACTTTCCTTAGTACGTCCATCCCCAATATGAATTCGTCGGAGATCTCGGCAATTAATACTTGATGTTCAACTGTGGTCTGGCCAATGGATACTGACATATTAGCCTCGCCATATGTATTAATTAGCTCACCAGTCGCTGTTCTAAGCTTTACTGTTGCAGGTGATAATTTATTGTGGTCTCGTACTACATCTGGACGTGCGATAGTTCTCGTTGCACCCGTATCCACCAAAAATGATCTACATCTATTATTGATACGACCTTCGATGTATAAGTTGTGGATTCCACCGGAGGACGTAAGGTTGACAGTTACTATGGGGGCTCTAGTTCTCGAGGTCGGCAGTTGCCCCTTGGTGTCGACCCGCTCTAGTTTTCCGACGGCTGTACGATCTTCTTACAATTACGACGAATGTGGCCTACGTCTCCACAATTCCAACATCTAGGCTCGCGTCTCTTTGGCATCTGATTACTTAATACTCTCCGTATCATTTCCTCCAGACGTTCATCGTTGTGTTCGTCACTTTCTTCAATGGTTCTTACTCTATGGCCTCGTGAAGTTTGACTAGCCGTTTCGTGTTCCAATGCAATAGCAAGTGCTTCATCTAAAACTTTCGGCCTTGCTAGTCGTAAAGCTTTCTGTAGTTCACTATCTTTCAGCCCATTGACGAAGGTGTCTACTGCAATTTCTTCTAAAACGCTGTCTGGCACCTCTGGATAAGCCAACCGCACCACACGAGCCACATCTGCTTCAAATTCTTGCAGATTCTCACTTGCTCGTTGACTTCTACTTCGCAGTTGTGCTTTGTATACTTGTTGTAGATGGGCATCTCCATAGCGTTTTTCTAGACGAGTGAACAAGGTCTGGTAACAATTTTCTTGACCCTTAGGAATTGATCTTAATATATCTGCAGCATCACCTCGCAAAGCAGCAGTCAAGGAAACAGCCTTTTCCTGTTCGGTCCAATGATTGGCGGTCGCAATAGCTTCAAATTGTCTAAGATATATGGACCAAGAGGACTTCCCATCGAATGGTGGTAATTTGAATCTCATATTATGCGACGTTTCGTCTCTCGGTAGTTCATCTTTCACTACCGGATCTAACGCTGCTGCATTAACTGATGGTTGTACTTTTGTATCGGTTATCATGCTCTCTAGTTGTTTGATCTTTTCTTCTACGGTCTCTACACTTTTCTGCATCTTATCGAATGTTCTAGAAACTTCTTCAAATTTCTCGTCATTCTGTCTACAAACGTCTTTAATTACTTGAGAAACACTTTCAAATTTCTCGTCGCTTTTTCTACTAACTTCTTCAAGTTTCTCGTTGTTCTTTATAGAAGTTTCATCGATCTTTTGAGAAATGGTTTCGAATTTCGATAAGATCGCTTGTTCTGCTGATTGGAAGTGGAACGTCTTTGGGTCATCTCCATTCTTCTTGAGGACTTCCTCGAGTCGTGATTGTAGGACTATCTTGAGCACACTGCTGTCCACGTCCCGTTCCTCTAGCTGTTCACGGAGCTGTTTTACTGTAAGTTCTTGTAGCAACATCTTTGGTCGGCACACACGTACTTTCCAAAAGTCTTTTAAAAGTCTTTCCGAATACCGAACAATCAACGCACTTTAACTATTCCCGACGAATAGAGTCCAAAAGTCTTTTAAAGTCTTTCCGAATACCGAACAATTAACGCACTCCGGTTATTCCCGACGAATAAAGTTCAAAAGTCTTTTAAAGTCTTTCCGAATACCGAACAATTAACGCACTCCGGTTATTCCCGACGAATAAAGTTCAAAAGTCTTTTAAAGTCTCTCTGTAATTCACTTATTTATATCGCACTAAGTTAACCGAACACCGACACCAACTGTAGCGTGATTAGTGTAATTACTTCTAATTACAATAAAACTAGCGGTTCGTAATTTATATACGACTTTATTTATATAAGTTACAGACGAATTTATCTTATACACTAAACTTATTCACAAAATATGCCCGTATTTATACCCAGTTGTTATTCTGGAACAATCGACTCCCATCTCGAGCTATCGGCTTGTTCCGCCTACGTGACGTACCTTCCAGAATTCTCCGGCGAGGCCTAGCACATCCGATTACGTCATTCTCGAGGTGTTTACTGTTATACGGGGATCGGCCAAGATTTCTCTTCCGCTACAATATTTAGTACAAATATTGCTCAGCGATATTTGAGAAAACAGATATACATTTACGTATGGCCTGTCAACAATAATAAAAAATATTTACTGCAATATTTCCAGCCATGCTTGTTGCATTATATTTCCGTTTTAGACGAAAAATACCTTTGAAGTATTGACGAGACGAAGTCAAAAATAAAGATGTCCGATACATAAAAAAGAAAAATAAAAAGCAGAAAATGTGGATACTCCCTTTTTTTAAGTAAACCCGAAACAATGAGTAATTTAACTATGGAAATAATGCTAGATAATTATTTGTTTAAGAATTCTACACCGATGTCAAAAGTGATTTCTAACTATTGTTGAAACGTTGAATTATCCACGTCTGTCCATCCGTAAACACAACTCCTCTGTCATTATACCAGGTAGAATAACGAAATAAGGTGGCGAATGAAAGCTTATCATCCAAGGATGGCACTAAAGGTGAGCAATTTGAACTAGGACTAGAACCTAGGTCTTAGAAATGTAACCGGAAGTACTGTTTTAAAGTCGCTGAAGAATACTAAAGACGAGAACAAACATATATTTCCTGTTTCACGACTGTCTGTCCGTCCGTCCACGAATATAACTACTCTGTTATTAATACAGATAGAATGGCAAATAAGGTGCCGAATGAGAGCTCCAAGGATGGTACTAAAGATTAGAATTTTGACCTCGGACTTCAGATTTTGAGTTGCAACCGGAAGTACCGTTTTAAAGTCACAGAAAAAGCATAAGCGATATATTATTAGACGTGCCTTAGTAAGATGAGAATGTATCCTATTGGTTTTTATATCATTTCCGGTTAAAAAGTTCAAAACGGAAGTCTCATATTATAGTCACAGAAGTAGTACATGTGACAATATCAATCGAAGCGTATTGAAAAGTCGAGCTTGAATCTTTATTTCCGGTTTTGAAGTCATTTCCGTATAAACAATTATGACCGAAAGTTTAGTAATAATAAGTCAAAATTAGTGAAATTGTAGGTATATGAATTGACGCATAGTTAGACGAAGAGTTCAAATATCGACTTCCGGTTCTACTTTTGGTTACTTTGGGTGAAAACCTATGACTTACGAAGTCCAATAATTACTTATTGTGTTTTCATTTGACCACGCATTCATTCTTTCTTTGTATAGGTATTTGACAAAACCAAATTAAATTTCAACAGAGTAGCCGAGCAACATGCACTATTTTCCACAGCAGTTCGATTTTATCGGCAACGCATCAGCCACTAACTGCAATAGTGTTCAAATACCAGCATTATTTCGGCCACATGGCTCGGCCATATGGAGATATTTTCATTAGATGCTGAAATGTTGCCAGCAACATACCGAATATATATTGCCGGCAACATATTGCTTTAAAAACTAGCCCGTCTAAATGCCCCTTTAGAGTTCCCTGAAAAATTTACTTTAAATAAAAAGAAAAAGAAATAAATTTACAATTTATTACGAGAAAATAACGACGTATTGTAAACATTTAAAATATTCGACCAAGAAGGAGTTAGGATCAGTTTTTTGGGATGCGAAAAAAAAATTCATGAAAAAAATCCCGGTTTGAAGAAAAAAAATCCATTAACTAGTTTTGATGGGAAATAAGCCACAATTTTACTAAAAAAATGATTTTATTAACGTTTCGACGCCCAAATCGGGTGTCGTTGTCAAAATACAAAAAATATTAATGAATTAAACAAAAATGTTGTTGCCTAGTAAAAAAAAATCTTCTAATAATTTATTTAATCTGACTCATAGTCCATTCTTCCACGGTTTTTGCTCTAAATGTTAAAGAACCGCTTGGATTGACATGAAATTTGGCATGCGTATAACTTACATGTCAAAGAAAAAAAGTGATATTGTGCCGATGTGTGCTTTTGCCCTGGGGGTGAATTTTACCCCCTCTTGGGGGTGAAAAAATATATGTCCAAAATAAGTCCGGAAATGGGTAAACTGACTAATTTTAAGTAACTTTTGTTCTATATAGCTTTTTCCCCAAGTCAACACTTTTCGAGTTATTTGCGAGTGAATATGTTCATTTTTCAACAAAAATAATCACATTTTTAGACGGTTTTTCGCAAATAACTCAAAAAGTAAGTATTTTTTCGAAAAAAACGTTCTTACCAAAAATATAGCCTATAAAAAACTAAAAAAAAATGCTGTACGCGCTAAGCCTCTGGATCTCGTAGAACTAGAGTTATAGCCAATGAAAAATAGATTCATATTCACCAAATTTCAAATAGAATATTTCGACGTGAAATATTGAAAAAATTAAGCACTTTTTGGGGAAAACCCATTATAACTTTTTTAAAGTGTTTAAAAAAAGCTTTATTTTCGTTTTTACAAAAAGTTTCTAGCATTAAATTTAAGCAAGTTACGCTCAAAATAAATTTGGTCCCTTTTGTTTTTGCAAAAAAAACAAAAAATCGGGAAGACCAACCCCTAATTATCAACTTAAATGAAATTAATCGTTACCGCTCCACAAATTATTTTACTTATGTTGTGTTTATATGATCTGTAAGTTTCATCGATTCAAAGTGCTTATTTTTGAAAAAATTTGGTTTCAAAATAAAGTTTTTAAAAATTTAAATTTTGAAAAATATGCTTTTTTTCAAAATAACTTAAAAATTGTTAGAGATACCAAAAATGTCGAAAAGCAAAAAAAGTCAAATTTGCTTTTCTGAATATCATGTATTTTTTTGTTTCTCTGTTAGACAAAAATTGATTAAGGTTTGGTGTTTCTAAATTTGCATACATTCGTGATCAGTGACTCGTTCAACCGCTTTTAACTACAGCCCTTTCAATAGTAAGGACTTTGAACCGATGAAACTTACAGATTATATAAACAATATATACACGAGTCAAGAAACTTGTGAAGTTGTAACGAGTAAGTTCATTTAAGATACTAATTAGGGGATGATTTTCTCGATTTTTTTACCAAAACCAAAATGGACTAACTTTATTTTGAGCGTAACTTGTTTAATTTTGATGCTAGAATTTTTTTTTATAAAACAAAAATGAAGCTTTTTTTAAACACTTTAAATAAGTTGTAATGAGTTTTCCCCGAAATGTGCTTCATTTTTGGTTATTTCACGTTAAAATATTCCATTTTAAATTTGACAAATATGAACCTATTTTTAATTAACTATAACTCTGCTTCTACTAGGTGTAGAGACGTGATGTATACACACACCATTTTTTAAATTTTTTTACAGGCTATATTTTTGCTAAGAATGTTTTTTCAACAAAATACTTACTATTTGAGTTATTTGCGAAAAACCGTCTAAAAGCGTGATTATTTTGTTGAAAAAATGAACATATTCACTGCCAAATAACTCGAAAAGTATTGACTTAGTGAAAAAACTCTATAGAACAAAAGTTACTTAAAATTAGCCAGTTTATCCATTTCCTGACTTTCTTTGGACGAATATTTTTTCACCCCCAAGAGGGGGTGAAAACCACTCCCAGGGCAAAAGCACATATCGGCACAATATCACTTTTTTTCTTTGACTTGTTAGCTATGTGTATGCCAAATTTCATGTCAATCCAAGCGGTTCTTTAAAATTTAGAGGTTTTGCAATATTTTACCGTTAAAGAACGGACTATCATTTATATCGGCAATTCAGACATATTATTATACATTTTAAAGTGGAAGACTTTAAAATCATATTGCCAATATTTATGAGTTGCGTTCCTGGGACGACTTTATTGAAAGATAGTTCATTCATAGATAAAATTTGATAGATCTCAAATATGTCAACACGCATGGGTAATGAACATAGAGTTCAGTGGAGAGATTCAAGTATTATAAGTCCTGAAAGAAACAGATAGTAAAAGAGAAAAATCAAAGAAGCGGCTTTAATTATGCTAAATGAAACTAATTGTGTCGCAAATTCCTCGGCAGAATGCAGTAGGATGTGGTTACCCATACTAAAAGAGGAAGTCAATAGAAAGACAATAGCACGCTTAGCAAGTCAATAACATATCGATTTAGTACATATTTTATATTTTAGTATATTGTTTATATATCTATGTATTATTAATATTATTTATAATTTAAAATAACATATGTAGGTACATATTAAGGTCACAATTTGGTATTAGTTTTGAGAGTAAACTAAAGTAAGACCTAATACTTACGATGTCGGGATAGTATCAAGAGGTTTTTTCCTGGTTTTCCCTCGTGATTTACTATGGAATCTCTAGCGCGAGAATTTTACTATCACCATTGCATGTGGTTCTCTTTTTAAAGACAGATCACATGTTATGATTTTTTTGTGACGGATATTCTTGAGTTGGGGTTGATTTCATGTAATCGAATAAACTATCTTTCAATAAAGTCGTCCCAGGAACGCAACTCATAAATATTGGCAATATCATTTTAAAGTCTTCTGCTTTAAAATGTATAATATATGTCTGAATTGCCGATATAAATGAGTCGGATTAAATAAATTATTAGAAGAATTTTTTTACTAAGCAACAACATTTTTAATTCATTAATATTTTTTGAATTTTGACAACGACACCCGATTTGGGCGTCGAAACGTTAATAAAATCATTTTTTGTAAAATTGTGGCTTATTTTCCATCAAAACTAGTTAGTTGCAAAAATGCCACAAGAAAATAGCTTCAGAACAACATGAAAAAATCCATTTTAAGCATCCACCGTATTCACCAGATTTAGCCCCTAGAGACTTTCATCTTTTTCAATACCTAAAAAATACAAGCTTGGAAAGCTTATGACTTCATCATATGATGAGGTCATAACCATCATAACAGTTGTGGAAACGTGTTTTGCAGTCCTTCCAGATTCTCATTGCAGGTATGGAGTTTATAACTTGAAATCTCATTGGAACAAGTGTATTGATGTTTAGGGAGGCTAGGCTGAATAATGAGTGTATTTTAAACCATAAAATTGTTTTTCTTATCAAACCGCAAAACTTATTAAGTAAGATGGGTACGAACTTTCGGCTTCAATGCTATTTAAATGGGATTAATTTTTTTCGAATCCTGAGAAAACTAATAAGTATTTTTGAAAAATTTAAACGCAGAATGAAAGATTACGTTATTACCGAGGGCCGAAAGTCCCAAAAACTTCTATAATGTTTATTTTAATAAGTTACAGGGGTGAAAAACTAAGAGAAAATTTAGTATGATTTTTAATTTCAAATATCTCATTCAAAAGAAATTTTTTATTCATTCTAAGAGACTTTCAGCCCTCGGTAATAAAGTAATCTTTCATTCTGCGTTTAAATTTATCAAAAATACTTATTAGTTTTCTCAGGATTCGAAAAAAATGATTACATTTAAAATACATTGAAAATTTTGACAGGCGTCAAAATGTTCCTTTCCTCCTAAGTCTACATATTAATTACAGTCTTTTCATATCCCATGGATGGTGAAATATCACAATCAGTAGGATATGAGGTCCAAATATGTAGGAAAATATTCATTTCACATTTTACGACAACAAAATAAAACCTGATATATATATTTTGATGATTTGTTTACAGAAATATTCAATTTTTCATCAACTTTCAAGTTTTTGGTTCAAAAATATCCTGTATTTACATTTATAATTCAAAGGACATGACTTCTTTTATAGAGATCATAAAAAGCACACAAAAGAAAATCGAAACTTCTGACGTAAAAGCTGACAAGATAACGCCTACACAACTTCCAGTTACGTGCTTGATAACACATCAGCTTTTAATTAATGACAAAAAAGATGTTTAAAATGATTATAATATATATATATATATATATATATATATATATATATATATATATATATATATATATATATATATATATATATATAGAACATATAGTTCTGTCGCCAGGGGGGGTACAACGGCCTCCTTGATTCAGATGGACTTACCCAAGTTCTTTTTATGTATTTTGACCCGTAGAACACGAATTTCTTGGGTAACAGTTGATCCGGATGTCGATAAGATTGTTATAAACAAAGAACTTGAGGAATTACATAACAGCGATTTCTCGCAAAACAACATTTTTTTTGTATTTTTTGGGTTATTATAAGCACAAAATGTTCTTACAAGTTTTTTCGTAGGATGCATAGTTTTCGAGATAAACGCGGTTGAACTTTCAAAAAATCGAAAAATTGCAATTTTTGAACCCGAATAACTTTTGATTAAAAAATAAAATAGCAATTCTGCTTACCGCATTTAAAAGTTCAAGTCAAATTATATCGGTTTTGATTATTTGCATTGTTAAAAATTTATATTTTTATTGTTAAACAAAGCTAAAAACACATAGTGCTTGAGTGATGTTTTCAATTATCTCCCATTTAAAATCGAACGAGTATGTAGAGTAGGTACAAGTGCAAGCGAGGCTATTTCTACGTAGAATGCATTATAACGCATGTATTAGTCACGGAACATTTTTATGTATTAGGCATTTATTATAGAACAAAACTATAAACAGAGTTAAAAAGCCTAATGGTAGGGGAGCAAAGTACGCTAAATGTGCAGTCACTCGAGCGTTATGGGCACCTATTGGGTTGTGAAGAGTAGGTCCTAAAACCAAAAAAATACACTAAACAGATAGCAATAAAAGTTAATAACAAAAATTGTAGCCAACTTTGAGCTTCACATTACAAAATTAGTTAGAATGTTACAGGGTATTCGATAACATAGTGGCAGACCAAACCTATGTTTTTTAAATGGAACATCCTATATTTTATTTTATATTCGAAATCCTCTTAACTTCACCAAAATATTAAGGTTTGTTATGTTATATAGGGCTTTTATAAAGTTATAACCAATTTTCTATGAAAATCGTAACTAGTTCAGCTCCCTGTATAAATAAAAATAAGCACAACAGCAATGGGTTTATTGGTAGTACCATATTTTTTTGTTGATTGTGAAAATTTTTAAAAATTGTTGATATTGCTAATTTTATTTATATCGAATATAGGGTTAGTCAAAACGCAAGTACATACATTCTTTTCTCAGAAATTTTAAATGGAACGAAATTACTATTTTATATCACTATCGAAAAGTACCATTACCGTACTTTAAATTTTTGTATAATATTCCCTATGTCTAAATTTGTTAGTTTTCGAGATGTTTTCATTTTTCAGAGCAAGTTAATAATTAGGGTAAAATTACCGAGAAAATAATGTACTTGAGTTTTGACTCACCCTGTATTCGATATAAAGAAAATTAGCAACATCAACCATTTTTATAAATTTTGACAATCCACAAAAAATATGGCACCAATAAACCATTGCTGTTGTGCTTATTTTTATTTATACAGGGAGCTGAACTTATTACGATTTTCATAGAACATTGGTTATAACTTTGTAAATACCCTGTATAACATAACAAACCTTTATATTTTTGTGATGAGGAAGTTAAGAAGATTTCGAATATAAAATAAAATATAGGGTGTTCCATTTAAAAAAACAAAAGTTTGGTCTGCCACTATGTTATCGAACACCCTGTAACATTCTAGCTAATTTTGTAATGTGAAGCTCAAAGTTGTCTACAATTTTTGTTATTAACTTTTATTGCTATCTATTACTATAGCGAATCTACTAAGCTTTATCACACTAATCACACACCCTGATTTTGTATTTACCTGTACAGGTGTGCTGCGCAGTAATGAGCGCAACCTGCATCAGCAGTCAGGTGTTCGAGGAAGCATAGGGAACAATATATTAAAGAATCAGCTGTCTTAAAATACTTTTTGAAAACGTGGCTAGCTCTTAGACCAGTAAGCATAGTTCTAATTACTCATTCGAATATAATGTTATGACAAGACTCAAGACAGTGACAAGTAGAGATGTGTCCGACCCGCTATTTTGATATAGCAGTTCATTCTGCTACTGCTTTTTAACGCTTTTACGATGATAATAAAATCAATCAGAGTTGTTTATTAAATATTATTGATAGTGTATTTGAAAAATAATTTAAGGCGTACAATTAATAAAAAGTTATTTATTGTTTATATATTATTTATGGAAAATCCAAGTATTTCAAGTCATTAAAGTTCAAATAAAAGTATTATTTTATAAGAGTTTGTTCCGATAACCGTAAATAGGTACGAGTTTAGTTCTCTTTCAAGTTGTCTGTTATTAGAACTGTCGTCTGCGAATCGTAGGTGGGAGAGCCTCTCCCCGTCAACATTAAAATTAATTCAAACTCCAATTGTTTGAAAGCATGTTCATGTTAAAGTACTGTCGTAAAGAGTTTGGGAGATAACGTGTCTCCCTGTCTAATTCCTCCTTTGATCTTTACATATTTGGTATCTTTGTGTAGTCGGGCGGTCATGGTTGCATTATGGTATATACCTCGTCCAATTTATTTACCGTTGCACGTCATCCGCGCCATAGCCTGTGACACGATACCAACACGAAATATCTAGGCGGTAGGAGTGTTCCCCTTTAGAATCATTTTGATTCTAAAAAAGAACACACCCACCGCCTAAATATTTCGTGTTGGTATCGTGTCACAGGCTATGACGCGGATGACGTGCAACGGTAAGTAAATTGGACGAGGTATATATATGTTGGCTATCAGTTTGGAGTACCGATAATCTATACGACTTTCCTCCAATGTTCTCATTATGCAGTTAATTTTCTATCGTATCAAATGCTTTGCGAAAGTCTACGAAAGCCAGGACCAATGGTGGGTTGTATTCATCGACTTTATGTTGCTTAATTTAATATATTTTTAAGTAGGTAGTGTACAATTTAAACCCAACCATAGTTTGGTTTGCGGATATTACCGCAAATACTTCAAAGTTCACTGAAGATAGACTGGTAAGTCAGAAAAAGATCGTTCTGAACAATTAGTGTAATCCATTTTGAGTTTTAATTTAATTCTTATACCGATTCCAACAGAAGTTTTTTACTTCGATGTAAAAGTTTTGTGAAAAAGAAATAAATTACATCAATACAAAGTAATCTTCGCAGATATATCTAGCCCCATCTGTAACAGGAATAACGAAATTGTTTCGAGGGCGAATTCCATCGAGCATCCCATTATCGACTGGTGGGGCCGCCTCTTCGGACTGCTGCGTGCAAGCGGCGGCGATGCGACCGCGCCCATTCAGTTTCCATGCCGAAACCATGTTCGAATTTCCTTGCGGTAGGTCACGGTCGCCGTGGAAAGGGGTGTTTGTTTTCCGCCGCCGCCGTCATGGAAAATACCCAGATGACTCATGGAGATTGGCGATGCAAGATTGGCACACCGGAAAAATTGATGATTATACGATATTTTATAGGAAGGAACTTTGATGAATAATAATGATCGAAAAGGGAGTTTTTTAATCATATAAAAGAACTCCAATTTTAGAAGATTTTCCAAGGAGTGATTTTACAGGAGATATCTTTTTAAAGCTTAAAGATTCATTAAGCCTATTCTTACTTCTTCTTCTTTTTCAAGTACCGTCTTCCAGTCGGGGGTTAGATATCATCATCACTATCTTTAGATACTCTATCTACCGATAGAGTATCTAAAGATACTGATGATGAAGATACTCTGAAGAGTTCTATAGAACTGCATTTAAACCAGCCCCTTCAATTCTTTAACCATGACACTCTCCTACTTTCCATACTCCTTTCTCCTCTTATCCTTCCCTGTATTATCAATTTTAGCATTTTATATTGTTATTTAGTATTGTTTGTTTCGTCTTCCGTATCCACGCAATTCTAAGCGTCCCTATGTACCAAGTATCACCACATAATTATACAGTGAGCACGTAAACATTGGAATAAATTCATTTTTTCGTGAATGGGAGATTTTGGAAAGAAATGCCGACACAGGACGATTTTTATTTTTAAATTATGACTTTTTGACATATATATCATACTAGTGACGTCATCCATCTGAGCGTAATGACGTAATCGATGACTTTTTTAATGAAAATAGGGGTCGTGATAGCTCATTTGAAATGCAATTCTCTTTTCAGTAATATAAACACTAACATAATTATTTATACAGGGTGCCCAAAAAATTTTTTTAATTAAATTAATTGACACAAAAAGAAGAACGTATGTAATGTATTTAAATAAAAATACTTTCTGCTATCAGCAAACAGAAAAAATGTTTATTTAAAAAAATTGCTTTTCGCTTAAATAGGGAACTTGCATAAAATTTTAAATTCGAAAAAAATGTTATAAATCACAACAGAACATAATTTAGAACCTGTATCAAAGATAAAAAAGTTTTGTTTGTCTTTCGTTTGGCCCCTAAAGACGACTAAAAATTAACTTATACCAGCCACCTCAAAACGCGTCGTGACGTCACAGGGTTGTACATTATTAATTTTACATTAGACATTATAAACGTCAGTTAAAAATACAGTTATGTGACGTTACAAATGTTTTTGATCGTTTGAACTATTCATAGAAAATTTGGACTTTTACAAAATGGTTTTATTTTCAATAGTAAACCTTCTTTCTTTTCCTTCAAAAACTGTATCAAACTCCAATCTCAACAAACTGGTATATATTATTACAATGACGACGATCTGGCTAAATACCCAAGTATGTGGAGGCCAATAAACTAAAGAAGAAGAAGAAAAATATACGTAAATATAACCATAAACAGAACCACATAGTTAAACTCTGTGACGTCACGGTCGTCTGAACTATTTTAAGATACAGAAGACTTTAAATTTGTACTTCTAAGTTATTATGAGTTTTTGAAGCGTGAAATTTTGGAAATCTCATTTTTATACAAAACTGAACATTATTATGTAATAAAAAAAATTGTGCAAGTTCCCTATTAAATGTTCAAATTACCAAGAGGCAGGTGGGTGGTAGGTTTAACATTGAATTTAAGCGAAAAATAATATTTATTTGTCAAATAAGTATTTCCTCCTGTTTTCTCACAGCAGTAAAATGTATTTTGAATTGAATAAATTACATACATTCTTATTTTTGTCACAATTAATTTCATTCAAAAAATTTTTGTTTGAGCACCCTGTATAAATAATTTAATGTTTATATTACTGAATAGATAATTGAATAAACTTTTAATTGAGCTATCACACGACCCCTATTCTCATTTAAAAAAATCATCGATGACGTCATCAAGCTCAGATAGATGACGTCACTAGTATGATATATATATATATATATATATATATATATATATATATATATATATATATATATATATATATGCCAAAAAGTCATAATTTAAAAATAAAAATCGACCTGTGTCGGGATGTCTGTCCAAAATCGTCCATTCCGAATTTATCCCAACCTTTACGTTCTCACTGTATGTATGTATACCATACATAATTAATTCTGCGATGAGGAACATGAAAAGTGAAATCTGACGCAGTAAACGGAAAGGAATATGAAAACAAAGTGCTGAAGCAATCCAGGAGAATGAATTATTCCATTAATAAGCTTATAAATAATAGGTCTGGATCCCGCGTATGAAAAAAAAGTTGATTAATAGCAAGCTGAAAATTTGTTAATAGCTTAAGGGTGCCTAGTAGGACAAACTTTGATATATGGGAACACTGGAACAGGGGAAGTTTTAATTGTGGAACAGGTTGAAAATTTGGAACGGCCAGACTACGAAAACGGCACATGTATTTTGTCCGACATTATAGACTTCAACTCTCCGAACAGAGATTAAAAAACTCTCATGCAAAAATCAGACTGCTATTTATTTATCACCAAATGGGCGTTTTAATGAGTGGAACATGTAGAATATGTCAAATGACAGGAATTATGACAGGTGATAAATGGCAGTCTGATTTTTGCACGAGAGTTTAATCTCTGTTCGGAGAGGTTAAGTCTATTCTGTCGGACAAAATAAATATGCCGTTTTCGTGGTCTGACCGTTCCAAATTTTTAACCTGTTCAACAATTAAAACTGCCCCTGTTCCAGTGTTCCCATATATCAAAGTTTATCCGACTAGACACCCTTAAGCTATTAACAAATTTTCAGCTTGCTATTAATCAACTTTTTTTTCATACGCGGGATCCAGACCTATAAAGATCACGTCAAAGTTAACTCTTCTGGTGAGAAAAAAATCTAGATTCAAGAAATTGATCATAACAGAATAAGAATATGGCCTACACCACTTAAAAGAACAGTACATCAAAAATATTCTTTAAACTCTCTCTAACTTTTCGAAACAGGCCTAAGAAATCAGATCACCGTTGAATTTTCAAGTTGGGAGCAGACAAGAGAAAAGTATAGAGTTTTTGGTGATGCAATTCTATGAAACTCTCTGGTAAGATTAATGAAACCAAGCTGTATCATGGTCTTGTTAAATATAAGATGTATATACAAACTAAAGGAGAAATTTCTCTGAAAAACCACACCTAAATCTGTGACATTATTGACCTTCTCAATCAAAATATCCTCTAACTCTAAATTGTAATTAATAACCATAGACTCAAGAGATCGCTAATACTGGATCAGCTGACATTCTTCACGATTAGTAAACGATACAATCAGTATTAGTATGGTATAACTAGACCCAAACCCAGACATCCAAAGTGAAAGTAATCCTTCAACACCTAATTGTTCTATATGGTCCACATATTGTTCAGTAAAAAGTCACACGATTTTGAGTGTCGGGTTTTGGGGGAGAAATCGGTAAATTAAGAGTTTTTTACGTTTTTCGTCAATATTTCCAAAACTATGCGGTTTAGCGTGAACAATGTTCTATACAAAAATGTTCTACATTATATTTTAAACAAAAAAGGTCCTATGCATAATCCTTCTAAAATGAACGGTTCCAAAGTTACGGAGAGTGTAAAGTGGAGGTTTTCCATATTTTTTACACTGTTTGGACAAATTATACCATTATTACGGAAGAAACTTATTTTTTTAACAGGATTTTATTTTCTAAATATAATTTGCTATTTTATTGGCCGGTGGTATGTTACTGATAAGCCCTTGAAGGAACGTCAACTTCACCAAGAGGCTTCTACAGCCCTAGGCCAAATAAATCTCTGGTACGGAGAAACCTAATCTGAACTTTCTATGGACAATATCGCATGAATATTTCCAATAGTAAAATTTTCGTTTCAAAAATGTAGAACATTTTTGTATAGAATATTGTTCACGCTAAACCGCTTAGGTTTAGAAATAATGACGAAACACGTAAAAAACTACTAATTTGCCGACTTCTCCCCTCCACCTCCTCCCAAACCCGACGCTCAAAATGGTGGAACTTTTTACTGAACAATATGTGGACCCATGAACGGTTCCAAAGTTACGGAGGTAGTATAGTATATATAATTGGTCCAAAAAAAGGCCGAACGCCGTCATCCAAAATAAAAGTTTTCCTCCAACACCAAATTGTTCTATATCGTCCACATATTGTTCAGTAAAAAGTTCCACCCTTTGTGAGCGTCGGGATTGGGAGGAGGTGGAGGGGAGAAGTCGGCAAATTAGTAGTTTTATACGTTTTTCGTCAATATTTCTAAACCTAAGCGGTTTAGCGTGAACAATATTCTATACAAAAATGTTCTGCATTAAATTTGAAACGAAAATTTTACTATTGGAAAGATATTCATGCGATATTGTCCATAGAAAGTTCAGAATAAGTTTCTCCGTACCAGAGATTTATATGGCCTAGGGCTGTAGAAGCCTCTTGGTGAAGTTGACGTTCCTTCAAGGGCTTATCAGTAGCATGCCACCGGCCAATGAAATAGCAAATTATATTTAGAAAATAAAATCCTGTTAAAAAAATTAGTTTCTTCCGTAATAATGGTATAATTTGTCCAAACAGTGTAAAAAGTATGGAAAACCTCCACTTTATACTCTCCGTAACTCCGGAACCGTTGATTTTATAACAATTATGTATAGGATCTTTTTCGTTTCAAATTTATTGTAGAACATTTTTGTGTAGAATATTTTTCACGCTAAACCTCTTAGGTTTAGAAATATTGACAAAAAATCTAAAAAACTACTAATTTACCCATTTTTCCTCTCCCCTCCTCCCCAAACCCGACGCTCATAATAGTGTAACTTTTTACTGGACAATATGTGGACATACAGAACAATTTGGTGTTAGAGGAAAACTTTAATTTGGGATGACGGGGTTAGGCCTTTTTTGGACCAATTATAATATACTACCTCCGTAACGTCCATAACCGGAACCGTTCATTTTAGAAGGACCTTTTTTGTTTAAAATTAAATGTAAAACATTTTTGTACAGAACATTAGGTTTGTTCTAGCAAACAGTCAAACTACTCAGAAACCGTCAGCAAAAAGTGGGTCAGTGAGAGAACATAATACAGTCACCAGTGCTATCCCCTCTACTCGTGCTGGTCCACTATTCGCTGATGGTTTCAAACCATTTGAAAATGATGCTAGAACAAACCTATTGTTTACGCTCAACCGCATAGTTTTAGAAATATTGACGAAAAACGTAAAAAACTTCTAATTTACCGACTTCTCCCCACCTACCTCCCAAACCCGACGCTCAAAATGGTGTGACATTTTACTGAACAATATGTGGACCAAATAGAACAATTTGGTGTTGAAGGATAACTTTCACTTTGGATGTCTGGGTTGTGCTGTTTTTTGGATCAACTGTATCATACTATATGGTCTTCAATAATATGAAATAATTTTAAATCATCTGCATATGCTAAGACTAACACAGTTAGTCAAGGAGCTTATAGCATCATCAACAAAAACTGTAAAGGGAAGAGGTCATAAAGGCACTTTAGAGCATTAGTCAGTTGAAGTATAGTACTTCAGAGTAAGGAAGATCAGAGCTAGGAAATTAGTCAGTTGAAGTAAAGTATTTCAGTTTGACACAAAAGGATTGGTCTTGCATTTTCAACTAGTAAAAACGCCAGACTCCAAAAAATTCCAGTTTATGCAATACAATGCATTAATCTACCCTGTTAAAAGCTTTAGGCAAGTTAGTATAAATGAAATTCTCATCTGGGTTGACCCATATGTGTATTAAAATCATTTCCTATTACGACTTCCTCTTCTGATACGATATTTGGTATCTCTTCCAATTGATCAAAGAAAGCTTTTCCTTCATTCTCACCCAGATCGACTTGGAACAAAGAAGACGGTGATTACCATGCAAAAAAAAAGAAATTAATGTTTTTCGCGATATCACGTTGTTCCCGTAAATTGATAATATATACAACCCGATAAAAAGTGTATAAACTGCTGAAAAAGGCATTAAAAATATAACGCTCTTTATTATTTAAACCGAGTACTTGCGTGCTTTTCGATTTGTTCTCACGATTTAAAACTAATAACACCCATCAACGTAATGAAATATCACAAAGCAAACTGCTTTCTTCCCCGATAATGCTGCAATTAAGAAGGAATTAAGATTTTCATCAATCAGGGCCGGTTCTCAAGGTAAATATTACGGCGAAACTACAAAGCGGCATAAAAATCGTGACTTTTTACATTAATATGTATGTGTTTCATGCAACGTTTATTCTTGATGAAAAAGTAAAAACTCCCCAAAAAGAAGGGAAGTTACATTCTTGTCGTGAATGAAGCCTATAGAAAAATGCTTACTCCACTAGACGAACCGTAGAGAATTACCAGACAAAGAGAAGAGAAGAAAAAAGAATACACAAAAGAAAGAACGAAACCACTTAAATCATAATGTTCAAGGTTTTATTCTTGATGGAATGTTTGCCATTATCCTGGTCTGGACAATATTGATGCCTAGCTAATTAAAACAGGCGGTGATGAACTCATAAGTAAAATCCATCAATTAATAGAAAAGGCCTGGCAATAAGAAATATTGCCGAAAGAATGGTGTGGAAAACAAGAATCATGCATGAATTACAGAGGAATCTCACTAATCAACACTACGTATAAAGTATTGGCTTCGATATTATTAAAAAGATTAGTACCATACGCCGAAGAAATATTTGGTGACTACCAGTGTGGTTTCAGGCCTGGCAGATCGACTATTGATCAAATATTTACAATAAGACAAATGCTTGAAAAGTATTGGGAATATAATCAGGACGTTCATCAGATCTTTATAGACTTCAAACAGGCTTATGATTCAATTAATCGTGCAACATTATGGAAGGCAAGGAATCGAGCTCGGCGTACCCAAGAAACTAGCTGCGGTAACGCAAATGTCTGTAAGTAACTCATTTGCACAAGTTCGAATAGGGGGAAAAATATCAAATGCTTTCTGCGTAAATTCTGGACTGAGACAGGGAGATCCGTTGTCCCCATTGTTGTTTAACCTGGCCTTAGAATATGTCATGCGAAAAATTTATCCAAAACTCAAACCAGACATAACTGCTCGGGGAGCAAAAATCATACTCGCCTTTGCCGATGACGTAGACGCAGTAGCACAATCAACATTAGAAGTTAAGTACAGTCGGAAAAATGAAAGAATACCCATGAACGAACATATAAAACACGCTGTATTTTCCTGTCACTGTGTCAAAAAGAAAATTGTCCAGTGCAAGTACATGTAACAATAATTACTACATGTACTTGCGCTGGCCAATTTTTTTGTGTGACACGGTGACAGGAAAATACAGCGTGTTTTATATGTTCGTTCATGGGTATTCTTTCATTTTTCCTACTGTAAGGATATTTTCTCGAGCTTTGAAGAAGCTGCATTAAACATCGGTCTAAAAATAGCTTTGATCGCGCAGTACATCCTGGGTATACCCAGAGGGAGAACGCCTGCGCATTACAAAATTGGGCGTTCGCGGAGTCCAAATCTTTCCCTCTGAACACCCTCCGGATTTTTAATTCGGTGTTCGCGCAGTACAGAAAAAAGATCCTGAACGTGTCCGGGATACGCTCTCGACGTTCGAGGATTTTGTTTCGGATTTTAAGTTCGCACAGGCGCACAAAATATTTGGGAAGAATTTCTGTTCTTACTCCTTCCAATTCTTAACCTAAAATATTGTTTTGTTAAACAACTTGTAGATGTAGATTCTGGTTTTTAAAGTTTTGAAATTATGTAAAGTGTTGTATCATTTAAATATTCTTCAAACAAATTTTAATATTTTTTATATTAAAGCTTTTTTAGTTGTGTTTGTCAATGTTTATAAATAAGTAGGTACCTTTTCTAGTATTATTTTCATTCGATATTCGATAATTATGTACTACGGTAGTATGTATTACAATAAATTGTACTCACAATACTTACAATAATTTTTACTTAATTTCTTCTATCTAAATGAGCTTATAAGTACCTACATATATTCTATATTCTTGTGGTTTATTTTTCAGTTTAATTTGAGTTAAATTAGTCTCTTATTGAATATAATGAAACTTAAACAACACATCAAACTTATTCTGAAACTATTTCTTGTGTCTTGTTATATTTCATTATTTTTGTGGTGTAATAAACCACAACACAATGCCACAACCCATCAAATTCAATACATACCTACATATCAAAATTGGAAATGATTGCTTTACTAAATTATTCCTTCCTTCAGATAATGTTCAACCCCCAGGAAGTTAAAGGTACTTAATTTTTATATCTAAATTTTTACTCTCTACAAAAATGTTAGCCGGATTTCGGCGTGGAAATAACCACATTATATTGTCGAAATAATAAAGAAAGACGCTAATCAAATTTCTAACTTCAAAGAAAGGCATTGAATTATTGAATAGAAAGAAAGTTAATCCTTTGCCTGTTGCTTTTATTCTCTTTCTCTTTGTTGACATACAAATTTGTTGCATTTGCATTTTTTTTGACATTTATTTCGAAATAAGAAAGAGACAACAAAAGGCTTCCTTCTCTAACCTTAATGTATGCAACCCGTCATTACATTACGAATCCGAAAATTGTTCGCGGAGCGAAAAATCCTGAGCATGTCCAGGATAAGTTTACGTTAACGCCTGCGCATTGGAAACTAATCCCGAACTTACTCTGAATACGTTCGATTTGTACTGCGCGAACACTACTAATAAATGAAGACAAAACAAAATATATGGTCGTCTTAAAACAAGAACGACGGCGAATAAGGCAAAACATTACTATAAACGATCATAACTTCGAAGTGGTTAAAGAATTTAAATATCTAGGAGCAACAATCACAAATGACAACAAATTAGAGCGAGAAGTTGAAACGCGAATAATGGCAGGAAACAGATCTTTCTTTGCAATGAAACATCTAATGAAGTCAAAACTTCTTTCACGAGGTGCAAAAATCCAGATATGTATGTATATAAGACCATAATACGACCAGCAGTCGCGTATGGAAGCGAAACATGGACGCTAACAAAAAGAGAAGTAAAAAATTGCTGGTGTGGGAACGTAAAATCCTTCGAATGATATATGGCCGTTGCAGAGACAGCGTGACAAACGAATGGAGGCGCAGATACAATAACGAGCTAGAGTCTCTATTCAGAAAAGAAAATCTAGTCAGATATATAAAGGCTAATAGACTCAGATGGGCAGGGCATGTGATACGCAGTAACGACAATCGCCTTATAAACAATGTGTTCTGGGAAAAGCCAGATGGAAGAAGGTCTGTAGGGCGGCCTAGAAAAAGGTGGAAAGACGCAGTCAAAGAAGATCTAGAGAAAATGGGAGTGCGACAATGGGAATTAGTGGCACAGGACCGACAAACATGGAAGGCAATAGTAAACGCGGCAAAGACTCACGAAGAGTTGTAGCGCCATTGATGATGACGGAAAATGCTATACTACAGGCGTATGGAACAGACTGACCTACAAACACGCTCGTTATAGACCCATTGCTCAGAACGAAGGGGAATACCCAGAACAAGGTTCCTTGGTAACACCTTCTCTTATATGGAGAAGGTAACACCTTCTCCATAATGAGAATTACGGAAATACGTGCATGACGGAGGAAGCCGATGGATATGGTCGACTGGATAGAAATTCTTGAGGAGACTAGGTCCCACATAGGGTTGTAAGGCCAGAATTATAATAATTACTTTCTTGTCTAAATTTACATCTACCAAGTGAGAGATTCAGAGTCAGTATCCTGTCGGCTTGAGCTCCATCTATTAGTATGTACTCAATCATTAATCGTTGTCCCCGGTATCTTCAAGTGTATATTTACACTACTATTAATATATTAACATATAAAGTTAAAAACACGATTACAAAGCATTAACTATAATTTTTTGTAAACCTCGTAAGCCGGAGCTGAATTACGGCCAATTACAGTTTCCTGCAAGCTTTTTTCTCATTGAAAATAATCGCCACCTAAGGAGTTACGGATAAATTATCCTCGATGATTATATGGATGGAACGTTTTAGTACTAATGAGTTTTATAGGCTGCAAAATTAAATACTGTTACTAATTTTAACGAGAAGAAGAGAGTTAAGGGTGCATTGGCGTCTCGGAATTGTGTCTGAGAGATTTTCAGTCGGATTGTTGCTTTTTTAACACGTTTGCTTCCGACTATGAATTTGTATAAATCTGGACCTCGGAGGTAAACTACACTATGTCGACATGGTGTTGTTTTGAATAAGTTCCTTTAATCCACTTATTGTATTAGTTGGGTTATACAAATTGGTTATATATTATCATTAAAATATGGTCATATTGTCTTTTAATTATGGGATATATCAGAAAATATTAACATCCTAAGTGCTCTAAATTTTGTTTCAAACACACGCTAAATACAGTTGCTCGAAATGACATAGTGTAGTTTACCTCCGAGGTCCAGAAAGGTGCTCCCAACTGTATGAGTATGACGTATTATCGTATTTTGTAGAACGGTAAAGGCGGCTAAATTTGATCCCTTCTAAAAAACCATCCGCCAGACTATAACTTAAAGCCGAACTACCAAAACCTACAAATCTGACCCGTTTCACTATACTGGTTACTTGCGAGTACAACATTAGGGTATATTCATGGTAACCCATGAGTACTTTCAATATTGTTTTGTTATTTTTTGCTATAACAGATCTAAAAAAAACTACCATCCTATCAGTTTACTATCACACATACATATTATATAACCTTTTCAGAAAAGATATAAAAAGAGACTGGAGGCTAAATTAGACTCTACCAGCCTTGCATTTCGATTGGGAAACAGCACAACAAAAAATACTTGGCACTGACATTCGTGGGCTACGAGAAAGCATTTTTGATACTATAGGCCAGCAGAAAATGTTAAAAGTATTGACCATCCAAGGATTGACCAAGGATCTAGATTCTAGATCTAACGAGGTGCAGATGGAATATTATTACGAATTATTAAGTATGGAGGACATAAAACACATAAAAGTGGCAAAAAAGTTAAGTCTGGGTTAAATACTCTTAAAATACTGATATTTAAAGCGGAAAATAAATACACATTACAAAACTGTACAACATGTATGTGTGAAAACATATACACAAGCAGCTTCAAATCAAAATCAAGTTCAAAATACAAACGGTAGAGTTATTACCGCAGTCAACAAACAATGAATTCACCACGTTCCTTCAACAGCAAAATAATTATCTCCTGCAACAAAACGTTCAACTACAACAACAAATAGAAAAGCAACAGCAAGCAATCCTTGAACTAACCAAGGAAATAAGACATTTGAGAAATCTAGTACAGCAAAACACTAAATCCAATAATTAATGGCTCAAATATTTAAAATAGCTTTATGGAACGATGGGGTCATAAATCGGAAGAATGAAATTGAGGCATTTTTAAAATTTCACAACCTAGATATAATTCTAATATCTGAATCTCACTTAACATCAGAAAATAGTTTTAGAATATCCAACTATTTAACGTACAATGCTGCCCATCCAGACGCAGCAAGAAGAGCCAGTGCTGGAGCAGCTATAATCATTAGAAAGGGTATAAAACACCATATTTTACAAAAGATTGAACAACCAGATCTACGTGCAGTCTCCATTGAAATAAAAGATTGGATCGGACCAATCTCGATAGCTGCTTATACTGCCCACCAAATTATAGAGCTAACAAAAATTCTTTAAGTAATCTCTTTAACCAACTTGGTAACCCTTTCCTGGCAGGTGGAGACTATAACGCCAAACATACTAGTTGGGGTTCAAGACTGTGCGCTCCTGGAAGAGGCAGGGTACTACATCAAATCATATCAGAACAACACTTGGACCATTTGTCTACGTATCAGCCCACATACTGGCCATCCGACCCGCAGAAAAATCCCGACTGTTTAGATTTCTTTGTTACAAAAGGGTTCTCAAGTGGATATCTAAGTATCGAATCAAATCTTAATGTAGAGCCTGGTCATCCTCCTGTAGTAGCAACTGTACATTCAGGAATTCAAGAAAAAGAGCCTCTGCCCAAGTTGCGCAATTACAAAACCAACTGGCAAGCTTTCAGAGAAAGGGTTGAAGCAAATATTGAACTAAACGTATCACTAAAGTCACCAGAAGAACTAGAAAAAGAAATCAAAAATTACACAACAACGATTCAGGAAGCTGCATGGAAATCAACACCTCCGCCAACAAAAGCAAAACAAAAAATTAATTGTCCAAAATAATTGAAAAAAGGTATCTGAGTAGAACTTGGAAGCAAACTAGACATCCAGATGACAAGTTAAGACTCAATAGAGCAGCACGACAATTGAAGGAACTACTAAAACAACTAAAAAATAACAGCGTTCAAGAATACTTAGAAAATTTAACGCCGTCAGATGCCTGCGATTATGCGCTATGGAAGGCTACAAAAAAATTAAAACAGCAACATCGTCATATCCCACCAATTAGAAAATCCAACGGAACATGGGCCAGAACAAACAATGAAAAGGCAGAAACTTTCGGCGAATACCTAGAAGAAGTTTTCAAACCTATACCAGCTGCTGCAATAAATAACGATCAAGAAATTTACAATTTCCTACAGAACCAAACCCCGACAGGAGAAAACACACTACACGTTTCACCCAAAGAAGTTCAAAACATAATCAACAATAATCTAATAAAAAAGAAAGCACCTGGCTATGACTTAATCACAGGTGAGATAATTAAAAATCTACCTACCAAAGCAATTAAAATGCTAACTCAATTGTGTAATGCGGTACTAAGGCTAAAACACTTCCCAATCCAATGGAAAATTGCGGAAATTATCCTTATACAAAAATTAGGAAAACCTCCAAATGAGCCCACTTCATATCGACCAATTAGTTTAATGCCAGTAATGTGTAAGATCATGGAAAAAATAATAGAAAAAAGACTTCTACAAATACTAACAGACAGAAATATGATACCCGACCACCAATTTGGCTTTAGGAAAGAGCATGGTACCGTCGAACAAGTTCAGAGAGTGGTCAACGTTATAAATAAAACATTTGAAGAAAAAAATTACTGTTCAGCAGCATTCCTCGATGTTAGCCAGGCTTTTGATAAAGTTTGGCATCAAGGACTGTTGTATAAACTGAAAAATAACTTACCAGAGGAACTATATACACTCCTTAAGTCGTATTTATCAGAAAGATACTTTCGAGTGAAGTTTGAGTCAGCCTTTACAAAACTATATCCCATCAGATCAGGGGTACCGCAAGGAAGCGTTCTGGGACCACAACTGTATCTGATTTACACAGCAGAATTACCCACAAATCGTGATACAACGACCACCACCTTTGCAGACGATACTGCAATCCTAGCAGTACACAAAAATCCCGTCGAAGCTGCTGCAAAACTCCAGAGAGTATTAAATCAAATAAATACATGGGCACAAAATTGGAGAATTAAATTGAATGAACAAAAATCAAACCATATTGTTTTTACAAAATGTCACGGTGAATCACCTACAGTAAGAATAAATAATAAGGTAATTCCCTCAGTTACCTCTGTAAAATGTCTGGGCATGCACTTGGACAGGGGATTAACCTGGAGAACCCATATATGGAACAAACGGAAACAACTGGGCATAAAATTTAATAAGCATTATTGGCTTCTAGGGCGTAAGTCTAAGCTCACGACAAGAAATAGACTGCTAGTCTATAACACAATATTCAAATCAGTCTGGGCATATGGTCTGCAGCTCTGGGGAACAGCATCCAAGTCGAATGTATCCATAATTGAGAGATTCAAGTCCAAGGTGTTACGTTCAATAATCGATGCTCCGTGGTTTGTTACTAACAGGGATATTTACAATGAGAAATCCATATCCATAATTGAGAAATTCCAGTCCAAGGTGTTACGTTCAATAATCGATGCTCCGTGGTTTGTTACTAACAGGGATATTTACAATGATCTGGAAACGAAAACCGTCAGTGAGTGATAGTGGAGTTAAGTGCAAAATACATCGTACGTCTTGAAAGCCACGCGAATGTGCTTGCAATTAATTTGTTAGACAACAGTCAGGAAACAAAACGGTTAAAGAGACAGACACCATTAGATTTACCGCACAGACATTAATATTGCTACAGTAGCTAAGTTAATATTATGTACATATTATGTGATACAGTAATTTAATATTATCTCTACAGAGATGTGTGGCGCTGGTCACAATCTCTTCATGCCATTATTTCTCAGATAAAATGTGCCTATTGTTATATGTTATAACAGATTGCCTAATAAAAAAAAAACTGTAGACCCATTAGCCTGTTATTAGTCATGTATAAGCTGTTTGTCAATATAATTACATTGTGACTAACAAACTAACAGGATAGTTATCAGCCTCGGGAACAGGCAGGATTTAGAAAAGCTTATACAGCACCCATAACAAACCAACAAAGCAGGCAAAGATCAGGAGTTCAGGACGTCATCGAAAGAATCACGACACTTAAGTGGAACTGGGCAAGGCACTTAGCTAAAACACAAGATGGACGGTGGACAAGACGAATCATGGTGTGGAGGCCCATAAACTATAAGAGAAGTCGAGGAAGACCGCCGACTAGATGGACAGACGACGTAAACAGAGTAGCGGAAAACTGGCTACAAGCGGCCCAGTGTTTAGAACACTGGAAAAAACTGTGGGAGGCCTATCTCCAGGAATGATAGCACCATAAATCATAAATACAAGTAATATGACTATCGAAAAATCAAACGAAAATAATGTGGATAGCTGTGGTAGGCTACGAGAAGGCATTTAACTCCACAGAAATTTGGGCAATCCTCAATGCCTACAATAGAGTTAATGACCAATATATAAAAATCCTTAAGTATATATAACAGTATGTCCCTGTAAGTTGTATCCATATGGAAAAATTTTTGTTATTAATTTTACGAAAAAAAGTTATTCTTCATAAAAAGCTCTGCATGGTCAAAACCTAAGATTTAACCATCAAATATCAAATTTTTTGAATATAATACGAGGTATGTCAAAAAGTTTGAATTTCACTCAAACTCAAGAGTAAAGTAGCTTTATTTTTCACAATATTGAAAATTGCTATTATGAAAAGTTGTTTGGAATTAAAAACTATATTCTAGTATGCAATTACATCCTTCTAGTTGAAAAAAAAATTTTTTTTGAAAAAATATGGATAACTAACATTATTTTCAGTTATTTCAATTCAGATAACTCTTTTATTATTTATTTTACAAAAAAAGTGATTCTTAATAAAAAGTTCTGCATGGTCTAAAACCTAAAATACAACCACCTTATGTCAAATTTTATCAATTTTATACGAGGTATGTCAAAAAATATGAATTTCGCTCAATAGTAAAATACGTTTATTTTTCACAATATCGAAAATTGTTATTACGAAAAGATATTTAAAATTAAAAACTATGTTTTAGTATGTAATTACATCCTTCTAATTGAAATATTCTGAACTATAAAGGTACTTTACTTTTGATCTAAATTTATCTCTTTTAACGTACCTCGTATAAAATTGATAAAATTTGATACAAGATGGTTGTATTTTAGGTTTTAGACCATGCAGAACTTTTTATTAAGAATAACTTTTTTTTCGTAAAATTAATAATAAAAGAGTTATCAGAATTGAAATAACTGAAAATAATGTTAGTTATCCATAATTTTTCAAAAAAAAATTTTTGCAATTAGAAGGATGTAATTGCATATTAGAATATAATTTTTAATTCCAAACAACTTTTTATAATAGCAATTTTCAATATTGTGAAAAATAAAGCTACTTTACTCTTGAGTGAAATTCAAACTTTTTGACATACTTCGTATATGAAGAATAACTTTTTTTCGTAAAAGTAAAAATAAAAAAGTTTTCCACATGGATACAACTTACAGGGACATACTGTATACAGGGTGAGTCATAAGGAACTGTACATACTCCTACCTCGTATCTATGGAGAATAACAAATGACCATTAAAAAGTGTCTGCTCCCCTTGTTTAATAATATACAGGGCGAGTTTCGCATTTTGACAGAAATTTATATTCGTCATAATTTTTGAACAGTCAGATCGATGTGTCTCTTATTTTGGTCAATCGTTACACTATTACCACCTAACCAACTGATTTATTCAAACTAGAAAAAAATCAGGTCCTGTTTTAAAAAATTAGTTCGTTTGGGTATTAGAAAAGATTTCACTCTGTATACGCTTTTTGAAAACTCTAATATGAATTTTACAAATTAGACAAATAGGCAATTAAAATGAGATATTTATTTTTTCCCCACATGATTACTTAATTTTTTATAAAAAAAATCAAATTTGACTATGAATTAAAAGTTTGGTAAGGTGAACCATAGAGTTAAAAAAAATTTACTTTTATTACAAAAATTAATTTTTTTTTGAACAAATATTTAATTTATGTTACCACCCAATCAACTGATTTATTCAAACTAGAAAAAAATCACGCCCGGGTTTAAAAAATTATTTCGTTTTGGTCTTAGAAAAAATTTCACCCTCTTTACGCTTTTTGAAAACTCTAATATGAATTTTACAAATTAGACAAATAGACAATTAAAATGGCATATATATTTTTTCCCCACACGATTACTTAATTTTTTATTAAAATATCAAATTTGTCAAAATCGGAATTTTAACCTAAAAATGAAAAAAAAAAAAAGATGAAATCACGGTTTAACTCGCTACAACGTTCCATTAAAATTTTTTTTTTCTGAAATTTTTACAGCACATATCTCTTACAACTGTGAAGACTATGACAATTGTTGTAGACTTTCAGTCTTCTTCTCGTAAAAGTTATGAATTTTTAAAAATAAAAGATGCAGCTTCGTGAGTTGCAAAGTTAAATCGCAAAAATTAAGTGAAAAAATTTAAAATTTATCTATATGATCACGTCTATGTTAAACTATAGAGTCCAAAGAGAAGTGTTATGGGGAGTTTTAGATCTAGACGTGTTATAGAAAAAAAAATGGTGAAACTTTTAATTTTAAGAAAAACGTTGTTTAATTTTTTTTTATTTTTATGGTAAAATTGCGATTTTGACAAATTTGATTTTTTAATAAAAAATTAAGTAATCATGTGGGGAAAAAAATAAATATCTCATTTTAATTGCCTATTTGTCTAATTTGTAAAATTCATATTAGAGTTTTCAAAAAGCGTATACAGGGTGAAACTTTTTCTAAGACCAAAACGAACTAATTTTTTAAAGCCGGACCTGATTTTTTTTTAGTTTGAATAAATCAGTTGATTTTGTGGTAACATAAATCAAATATTTGTTTAAAAAAATTAATTTTTGTAATAAAAGTTAATTTTTTTAAATCTATGGTTCACTTTACCAAATTTTTAATTCATAGTCAAATTTGATTTTTTTATAAAAAATTAAGTAATCGTGTGGGGAAAAAATAAATATCATTTTAATTGCCTATTTGTCTAATTTGTAAAATTCATATTAGAGTTTTTAAAAAGCGTATACAGGGTGAAATTTTTTCTAAGACCCAAACGAACTAATTTTTTAAAGCCGGACCTGATTTTTTTCTAGTTTAAATAAATCAGTTGATTAGGTGGTAATAGTGTAACGATTGACCAAAATAAGAGACACATCGATCTGACCGTTCAAAAATTATGACGAATATAAATTTCTGTCAAAATGCGAAACTCGCCCTGTATATTATTAAACAATGGGAGAAGACTCACCCTGTATATGACAATGTAACATGACAAAAAAAAACAGAAGAGATAAAACTACAGATGGACTACAAAGGAGATTTTAATCCCAATCAAGCTATTTACTTAGCTCTAGAAGATATGTTTCGAAATTTAGTGGAACGAATACAGGTGTGATGATAGACAGCGAAAACCAGGCCATCTTGAGATTTGTCCACGATGTTGCGTTCATAGTAAAAGACAAAGAATAATTGCAAAAAATTCTATTAGACCTAAACACAAAATCAAAAGAAATAGGATTAAAAATAAGCCTAGCAAAAACTATATAATATGTCACAAACGAACATCTAGATTCTAGATATAACTCTGGACCATAATGGCATAAAAAAGTTTCAGTCGTATACTGAGGACAAAAAAACGATCTGTTAAAGCATAATCTAAAGGATGATTTAAATAGATATCTCTTTGCATGGACAGCATTTGGAAGATTACAAACACAACAGTATTTAAAAGATGAAAGATGAAGTTAGTTAGATGAAGTTAGTTTTAGTATTTAAATCAACTACTTACCAAAAAATACTTTAGAGGCAAAAACTTTCGATCAGTATGTATTGCCGGTTTCTCATGTGAAACTGAAACATTGGGTTTTAATAACATATTTCACAAACTTCAAGTGACTTACAGAATGGACAGGAAAATGCTCAACGAAACGATTGCAAGTTCAATAGACAAATAAGATGACAATCCAAAGTGACAGATCTAGTCCAAAAGATTGCTATGTTAAAATGGAACTGGACAGGACAAATAGGAAGAATGGAACACAACCGTTGGACGAAGCCAATTGTTAAATGGCGACCAAGAGCAAATCAAAGAAGAGGCAGACCTCAAACCAGACTGATGACATTAAGGGAATGGCTTGCCACGAATGGTTGAAAAAAACAACGAACAGAAATGAATGGATACACCTAAAAGAGGCTTACATCCGGCGATGGACGGAATAGCTGTTGATGATGACTCTCCACATAGCAATACAATTTAGTCTTGATCGCACACAGGACCCCCGTAAGGGTTACTGGCGCCTGTGTGCAAAAAAGGATTTTGGCGCCCATTAAGGCATTTTGGATGAACTTTTGAAGTTTATTATAAACTTAAGAAGTCATATTTATTTTATAGTCCATTCACTCACGGTAAAATATGACAAAATCTACGAATTTTAAAGAACCGCTTGGATCGACATGAAATTTGACATACAAATCATATAGGGGAGTGCATTTAGATTATCACTTCGGAAAAAATCAAACAAGATAAAACTTTTTGTAATTTCGTTAAGAAATGTTTAATAAACAACATATCAAAAAGTTCTACTCGAGAAGTTGGTGCTTCATTTTTTATTAAACAAATGAACAGCGAAGTTAGATGTTTTTTTAAATAACTCCGAAAATATAATTTTTAGAAAAAAACTGACTTGACCATTGAAAAATTCAGAAAATTTTACAAAAAAAACCTTATATAAAGATTTTTCTAAAATTAAATCTCTAGCTTCTGTGATTTTTTATTTATAACGCTAAAGTCACCCTTCTCACACACATTGGCGCACTGTAAACTAGCGTTGTAAGAAGTGCACGGTTGAGTTTTTTTAATGTAATTCTTTAACTAATGGATCAAAAGAAATTTTACAAATTGGACATGAAATAAGATGAAATAAGCTATCTTATGGTTGTAATAAAAAGAAATAAAATGTATGGACATAAGTACGGTGTGGGCGGAAAATGAGCCTTACATGGATTTTGTTTAAAAATGATTTAAACATGTGTAACTAATACAATTTTACTTATAAAACTATCAAATTTGCATAACTTACCTCTCAATCATCTTACTAAACGATATTTCATTCAAAAAAAATCTCAAAAATTTAATTCAAATAATACGATGTCTCAAAAAATGTAATTTTTGAAAACTTCGTAGTTTTACAGAATTCCCACCAATTTAAGACGGTATTACTCAAATTTGAACAAATCTAATACAATTTGTTTGCTATTTTTTTAAAGCTTGGGACGTAATATTTAAAAAACAATGAATTATTTTAGTTTCAAAATGAAATAAGTAATTTCTTTTTGAGAAAACTTTGAAAAATAACAAAAATGTAATACAAAAACCGAAAATTACCAACTGAAAAAATGTAGATATAGAGTGATCAAAACTTTTTTCTGTAAAAATTACCTAAAATACATTTAATAATAAGCTTCAACAATAATAAATGTACAACAAAAAAATTTTTTTTTAGCTCTTATACAGTATGTCTGCGTAACTTGGAACCTATTGATAACTTTTTTAATATCAGTTTTACGAAAAAAAGTTATTCTTTATAAAATACTCTACATCGTATATAACATAAGATACAACCATCAAATATCAAATTTTTTAAATTTTGTACGAGGTATGTCAAAAAATATGAATTTCACTAAAGAGTAAAGTACCTTTATATTTCACAATATCGAAAATTTTTATAAAGAAAAGTTGTTTGGAATTAAAAACTATGATCCAATATGTAATTATATCCTTTTAATCGAAAATTTGTATTTTTTTTTAAATATTCTTTCTAATACATTTTAATTTTTAATATTATTGTGAAAATTATTTGTTTATCTTTTTTTTTTAAGAATGAAATTCCATATTTGTTTGATTGGATTCTACTTGTTTTCCATTTAAATATCCGCCATTTTGAAATTTAAATTTTTAATCTTTAATTCAGGTTCAACAACCTGTTAAAAATAAAGACAGTAAATGTTTTAGAAAAATGTTCTTTTTTATGTTCTTTTTAGAAAATCTGCATTTTGGATCCGCCATTTTATAGTTTATAATGTTAACATTTAAGTTAGGTTTATCAAAGCTCCCAAAAATAAATATATGTAGAAATAAATACATTTTGTAAAGAAATTATGATTTTACAACTCTTTTTTAAGTTATCCGCCATTTTGCATCTGTCATTTTATAATTTAAATTATCAAAATTTGATTCAGGTTCAGCAACCTCTCAAAAATATCCACATATATGTAAACAAACACGTTTTATAAAAAAAATTCCGATTTTACAACTACTTTTTAAGGATTTTTAGGAAAAAATCCGCCATTTTGAATCCGCCATTTTGAATTTGCAAAGTGTAATGTCAGATTCGGGTTCAGCATAATCAAAACTAAAATAAAAACATTTTTTATCAAAATAAAATGTTGAATTCACCCATATTCTTAACATTATTTATACAAAACAATTGTTATTGTTTAAACAATTAATAAACAATTAGCGGCGAAATGTGTGAGTAGAACTTTTTACTTTAACATATTTATAAACTAACAAAAAAGTTTTAGAAAAATATAACCTTGTTTGATTTTTTCCGAAACATTGTATCTTTTCGTTCTAATTGCACTCCCCTAATAGCTAACGTGTCAAAGAAAAAAGTGATATTGTTCCGATTGTGCTTTTGCCTTGAATATGAGTTTCACCCCTTCTCACGCGGGGGTGAAAAAACATACGTCCAAAAAATCCGAAATTGGATAAAATGACTAATTTTAAGCGACTTTTGTTCTACAGAGATTTTTCACTAAATCAATACTTTTCGAATGATTTGCGAATAAATATGTTCATTTTTCACCAAGAAAAAAACAGCTTAGAAGGTTTTTCGCAAATAGCTCAACAAGTAAGAACTTTATCGAAAAACTTATTCTCAGCAAAAATATAGCTCATAAAAAAGTGAAAGAAATGTACAATATGAAGTCTGCATGTCCAGTAGAAAGCAGAGAACAATCGTGAAAATCACCCCCTAATTAGCATCCCAAACTACAAGTTACTTTACTTATGTATTGTTTATATGATTGAAGTTTTATGGGTTCAAAATGTGTATTTTTGAAAAGGCTGTAGTTCAAAGGCCTTGAACGAGTCACTAATCACAAGGGTATGCAAATTTCGAACAGCCATATCTTTACCTAATTTTTTTCTTATAGGAAAACAAAAAATTCAACATATTCAGAAAAGCCAAACCTACATTTTTTACTTTTTGAAACTTTTGAATAATAATTTTTAAGTTTCTTTTAAATGGAATTTTTTTCAAAATTAAAAAGTAATTCTTTAAAACCAATTTTTTTTCAAAAATGACTACTTTGAACCGATGAAACTAAGATCATACAAATAATACATATAATATAAGTAAATGTTAAAGCGATAACGATTAATTTCATTTGGGATGTTTCCCCTTCATTAGGGGTGATTTTTACGATTTTTTTTATCAAGAAAGGGACCAACTTAATTTTGAGCGTTGAACTTACTTACTTTTGATGCTAGAAACTTTTTTAAAAATATAGCTTTTTTTAAACACTTTAGAGAAGTTGTAATGAGTTTTCCCCGAAGAATGCTTCATATTTTGGTTATTTCACGTAGAAAAATTTGATTTGGAATTTGACGAATAAGAACCTACTTTTCATTAGCTACAACTCTGCTTCTACTGGATTTACCGACTTCATATATAAAACATTTTTTTCAGTTGTTTGTAAGCTATATTTTTGCTAAGAGAATTTTTTTTGATGAAATACTTACTTTTTTAGTTATTTGCGAAAAACCGTCTAAAAACGTGGTTCTTTTGTTGAAAAATGAACATATTTACTCGAAAATAACTCGAAAAGTATTGAATTGGTGAAAAACTCGATCGAACCAAAGTTTCTTAGAATTAGTCAGTTCATCCAATTCCGGAATTATTTTGAATGTATGTTTTTTCACCCCAAGAAGGGATTAAACTCACTCTTAGGGCAAAAGCCCTGGCACATCAGCACAATATCACTTTTTTCTTTGACACGTTAGCTATGTGTATGCCAAATTTCATGTCAATACAAGCAATTCTTTAAAATTCACAGCAAAAACCGTGAGTACACGGACTATTATTTGAAGACTAAAATATCAAAATGAAACAAACAGAATAATATCGTATCTAACAAAATAAATTAAAATCCCTGACTCCTGACATGTTCTCGCACATAAGAATCGGCAGTAACTGGATGATATGCTAATAAAATTTCCTGTGTATTTATACCTTCTTCTTTAGGTGTCGTGTCCATGAAAATTTCTTTCGACCAATCCATCTTTTTTCCTACACTTTTCCTTGTATTATAAGGAGAAGTAGATGGTATTTAGGTTCTCTAATTATATCGCCGAAGTATTCTGTTTTTCTACTAGTTTGCTCCTGTTTATACTTAGCCTATTCATATTAATTTCTCAACTAATATTTTAAAATAATTTTTGTTTTTTTTTTGCAATTTTTGACCCCGGGTTTTGGCGCCCCTAAAGGATGGCGCCCGTGTGCATTGCACACTTTGCACATATGGTAGCGGGGACCCTGATTCTTTCTGATCCAATTTCTGAGCATCTATAGATCTATGAATTACCCCCTGATCGCACATATTATCTTTCTGATCCAATTTCTGAGCATCTATAGATCTATGAATTACTGTATAGTATAGAGAAGGACCCTTGATTGATGAAAACATTTATAATTTTTTTATTAAAAAATAAGGGAACCAAAATGCCCCGCCCAATGTACGTGGGCAGAAATGCTATTTGCTAACCAACAGTTATATGTATCTTCTACGTGTTTAAAAACAATTTAAATGCAATAATAATAGAGTCGATTCAATATAAACTCCTCCTATTTTGGTATAAACAAAGTAACATTAGCATTTAAAACATTTGCGACGTCATACGAAAGTAGATATGAAGCTGTAAGGGAAGTACATTAATATTTATATGGCACGTTTGTAGTTCGTATGGATTTTCCCTTACAAAATTGATTATTTAGCACCATAAGAAGCGGACTGATGCTATATTTGGTGTTTACTGTATGGCTTGAAATGCCAAAATAAATTATTAAACAAAATTGCATAACTAAATACCTACAATTCTAGACATTGTACCAATGACGAGGTTCTCATTGAAGTAACAAATAACAAATTTTCCTGTTAACATCATCACAAATCTTTTGTTTCAACGATAAATATTTGACAACACTATTTTATATAAAATATTTAACTTATTGATTTTTTTCTTAAGTACATCTGCTTTTTTTAAATTAGTTTTCAAAAGGAAAATTGACAAGTTGTAACAATTTTTTTGAAAAGCTATGTGTGTGGTCCCCCAAAAGTGGGCTATTTATAGTTGTTAAATAGGAAGTCGAGATTGCGGGCGGCAAAAAAACAAAAACAAAAGCTTAAACGTCAAAGATCGCATGTCAAATCTAAATAAATCAAAAATACGATGATGTAAGCACAGTATATGGTAGGACTCACCTTCTCAAGTTCACGGACGAAGCCACAAATAAACCACAACGATTTGCGATCTCCGGCATTTTTACGAAGAAGAAAACGACCGCGAAAATCAGAAGAAAAACAGCAGGAAAATATAAAAGTTCGGTATTTTCGAAAAAAAAAAGTCGGAAGCTTGTGTCTTCTGCCAAACACAGATGAAAATGTTTGTTAAAGGCAAATTACCGTCAGGCTGTGGTGGATCAAGGGTAAGGGGGGATCGCGCGGGGGGCGAGGGGAGAAGTAATTCGAATGCGCAATTTCCCCACCACGACCACTCCGAACACGGTGGAGATTCCACCGGCTGACGAAAAATTATAGCTGCGTTGCCGTTGTTAAACACTTTTCCCTAAATGTTCGACTTATGAAGTTTCAGCGTATTCCATCCAATCTTAAAAATTAACGACACAGAAAAATATTTTTGAAAGTGTTAGATGAAGTATGTTATGTAAACTTCTTTTTAAACATTAATAATATGCCGTGGTTGATCCAATTATTACAGCCAACTGGTAAAATCTAACTTTTGATTAATCACACAGTGATTATACCAGGGGTATTGGCATATTCTACGAATTTCCAAAAACTGATGTTCCTCCACAGATGGCACGACTCTGTTGAAATTATACTTTTTTAGGCGTGTTTGGGAGTAAATTTATACAGTGTGACCCATTTAGATTGGAAACACCTCTATAAAATTTGAAGTTGTTAACCGATTTTAAGCAAATTTTTTTTTAATGTCATGTAATAAAAGGTCTATTGCGGGACAAAATATGAAATATTTAGTTAAATTTTCAGGGCATTCTACGATACTTTTTCTTCGTCGAAAATGGAGAATTTGTATTAGCGATTTTTTTATTAAAAAAATTTCTACGCCACTGGATTTAGAGTGGCTTCAAATAGCTATGACAAAAATTTCATTAAAATATATTTATTAATAATGAAGTTATGACAACTTAAAATTTTAAAACTCACTAAGCTGAGTCAAAAAAGAACATCCTGTTGTTCTGAATTAGAACGAAAACGTTGTTCTGAAAAGATGTTCTGAATTAGAACGAAAACGTTTTGCAATCCATTTGGATGACTTTTTAGATAGTTTTTAAATAAACGATTTTATACCAGAATACAAGTTGAAGTTTTTACTTTTGTATGAGAAATTAATATACTTTAAACAGTTTATTTATATTTTATTTAAATATTAAACTCATAAAATGTAAAAAAAAATAAAAAAAGAAAAATTTGCATTGGGGATCGAACCCGCTTATATTAGGGCGATTTGGTTTAAAATCAAAGCGCCTTACCATTTAGCCACGCCCGTCATGTGGGAAGATTGACCAACTAAACGTTTTAAACTTTTTGACAGTTCTGAATTTAATCAAATTAGTTTGATTTTTGTGGAATTAAAATATTAAAATACAACAAAACATAGAGTAAGAAAACAATATATTAGATGAAGATTGGTAGAAATTTTGTTGGTATTCAAATTATGTAAATCAAAGCATTACCTAGAAGGTAGGTACTTACATTTTACATTTTCCAAATAGTTGCCTACGTAATTTTTTTTACAATACTGAAACATTTACAATTACGTACATGTTGCTTTTAAAAACTATTTAAAAGGTCACTACAATTATAAACTTGCTTTTGTTTCTGTCCTCACAACAATAAAAACTAATATACACAACATTTGTTTACCCATAACCGACATATTGAACACTTATTGACAGGTCATTGTAATTACCCAATCAGAGCACGTATAACACTTCAGCTGCGCCCAGGACCAAGACTTTTGATGAATTCGCGCACATACAGTGTGACCCATTTAGATTGGAAACACCTCTATAAAATTTGAAGTTGTTAACCGATTTTAACCAAATTTTTTTTAATGTCATGTAATAAAAGGTCTATTGCGGGACAAAATATGAAATATTTAGTTAAATTTTCAGGGCATTCTACGATATTTTTTCTTCGTCGAAAATGGAGAATTTGTATTAGCGATTTTTTTATTAAAAAAATTTCTACAGCACCGGATTTAGAGTGGCTTCAAATAGCTATGACAAAAATTTCATTAAAATATATTTATCAATAACGAAGTTATGACAACTTAAAATTTTAAAACTCACTAAGCTACGAGTCAAAAAAGAACACCCTGTATCAACAGATAACCATAAAACTAATTATTTTTCAAATAATTTTAATAATAAACCACTACTAGACAAAAAAAATGTTTAAAATAAATTTAAAATGAAATTTTTGTCATAGCTATTATTGAAGCCACTCTAAATCCAGTGGCGTAGAAATTTTTTTAATAAAAAAATCGCTAATACAAATTCTCCATTTTCGACGAAGAAAAAGTATCTTGTTAATTATTAATATTAAAATTATTTGAAAAATAATTAGTTTTATGGTTATCTGTTGATACAGAGTGTTCTTTTTTGACTCGTAGCTTAGTGAGTTTTAAAATTTTAAGTTGTCATAACTTCGTTATTAATAAATATATTTTAATGAAATTTTTGTCATAGCTATTTGAAGCCACTCTAAATCCAGTGCCGTAGAAATTTTTTTAATAAAAAAATCGCTAATACAAATTCTCCATTTTCGACGAAGAAAAAGTATCGTAGAATGCCCTGAAAATTTAACTAAATATTTCATATTTTGTCCCGCAATAGACCTTTTATTACATGACATTAAAAAAAAATTGGTTAAAATCGGTTAACAACTTCAAATTTTATAGAGGTGTTTCCAATCTAAATGGGTCACACTGTATGTGCGCGAATTCATCAAAAGTCTTGGTCCTGGGCGCAGCTGAAGTGTTATACGTGCTCTGATTGGGTAATTACAATGACCTGTCAATAAGTGTTCAATATGTCGGTTATGAGTAAACAAATGTTGTGTATATTAGTTTTTATTGTTGTGAGGACAGAAACAAAAGCAAGTTTATAATTGTAGTGACCTTTTAAATAGTTTTTAAAAGCAACAGGTACGTAATTGTAAATGTTTCAGTATTGTAAAAAAAAATTACGTAGGCAACTATTTGGAAAATGTAAAATGTAAGTACCTACCTTCTAGGTAATGCTTTGATTTACATAATTTGAATACCAACAAAATTTCTACCAATCTTCATCTAATATATTGTTTTCTTACTCTATGTTTTGTTGTATTTTAATATTTTAATTCCACAAAAATCAAACTAATTTGATTAAATTCAGAACTGTCAAAAAGTTTAAAACGTTTAGTTGGTCAATCTTCCCACATGACGGGCGTGGCTAAATGGTAAGGCGCTTTGATTTTAAACCAAATCGCCCTAATATAAGCGGGTTCGATCCCCAATGCAAATTTTTCTTTTTTTATTTTTTTTACATTTTATGAGTTTAATGTTTAAATAAAATATAAATAAACTGTTTAAAGTATATTAATTTCTCATACAAAAGTAAAAACTTCAACTTGTATTCTGGTATAAAATCGTTTATTTAAAAACTATCTAAAAAGTCATCCAAATGGATTGCAAAACGTTTTCGTTCTAATTCAGAACATCTTCAGTGCATTCTGCAGAGTAGTTTGAAACTAGCACACCATTTAAAGTGGTATTCCCATAATATATGGTTTAAATATGTTAATAAAACATGGTGACTACAAGTCGGTCTGTGCCCATTGTATTGGAAGGTACCTAGCATTTTCGAGCAGGGAACCATGTTGCCCTTTGAGCATGTGTTCTACTATATCTAATAACATCGACTTGTAGTCACCATGTTTTGTTAAGATAACATATTTAAACCATATATTATGGGGTTACCACTTTAAATGGTGTGCTTGTTTCAAACTACTCTACAGAATGCACTGAAGATGTTCTGAATTAGAACGAAAACGTTTTGCAATCCATTTGGATGACTTTTTAGATAGTTTTTAAATAAACGATTTTATACCAGAATACAAGCTGAAGATTTTACTTTTGTATGAGTTTTTTAAACTATGGTATACAGCCAACTATTGGGTTTTTCCCATTGATTTTATATTAATTTCGTTGAAATTATATAACATCAGTATAACTTCTTACGTGCGTACAAAGTACACACACATTCTTTTTCGGGGATTTTTGGGTTCGCTGAATACGAATATCATGACGGTGATGGTCTCCGAGGGACCTGGTGCCGACGATGGGCCTCGTCTCCTGGAATTTTGTGAATATTCGATATAGAATCAGTGCAAACTCGTTACTTGGGTAGTTTTGTAGTCGCTGACAACGAACATCATGACGCCGATGGTCTCCAGACTCTTGGTGGCCAGTATGGACCTCGCCTCCTGGAATTTTATGGAAATTCGATACAAAATCAGTGCAAACTCGTTACTTAAGGGGTTTTGGGGTCGCTGATTATAAATATCATGACGCCGATGATCTCTGAGGCACCTGGTGCCTTGGTCGCAGATCGTCTTCTGAAGTTTTATGGAAATCCGATACAAAATCGGAGCAAACTCGTTGTTCGGGGGGTTTTTGGGGTCGCTGATCACGAATATCATGTCGTCGATAGTCTCCTAGGCTTTTGGTTCCCAGGAAGGACCTCGTCTTCTGGAGTTTTATGGAAATTAGATACAATATCAGTGCAAAGCTGGTGCCCAAGAAGGCCTAGTCTCCTGGATTTTTGTAAAAATTCGATACACAAACACCTCTCTGTCAAAGAAAAAATGGATATAATTAACAAAAGAGGAAAACGTGGCATAAGTACAAGGAAGCTGGCAGAAAAAAATTAAAGTAAAAATTAACCAAAATTTCTTAAAATCGAGGGACTTTCTGTGGATCAAGCCATATTCAATTCGTTTTGTAAGGCTTGATACATGAACTTAACAATTTATGGGCTTCCAAAGCTGCACAATGCCTATGTGACTTCAAGGCATTAAATAGTTGCTTATAAAGATTTCTTACTTTTAAGACAAGATGTGGCGCTGATATTAAGGTCGAAAACTTGAAATCTTAAAAAGGAAAGCTTTTTGCTATTTTAATGGTAATTTATGTCAAAAAAGATGTGTTTAATCCAAGCAAGACGGGTCTATAGTATCGTGCGTTGCCACCAAGCACATATTATGTAATAAGTAAGAAAAATTTCAAAACAGATTACAGTTTTGTTCTGCGAAATTCAAGAAATAAATGAACCTACGGCTAACTTTGAACACTAGAGGAAGGAGAACCTGAAGTTCCTACAATTTCTAATATACTAAGCCTATCTGAAGCCTGTGTAAGTCTCAGATATTTAGAAAACTTTTTTATTAATAAGAACAATTTTGACATGTACCCAAAACCCAAATATTTCTAAGCTTTTAATAAAATGTGAATCTGAATTTTTTACAAATAAGTTAAAAAATAAGAAGCAATCATTAATTTCCAATTATTGTAAAAAATAAAAAATTTACTATGCAGTAGTATGTCCAAAAAAAAGTGTGCAATCTATTCTTAAATTGATGTCATTGTTTTAACTTTCATTTATGTTCAGTAGTTCAGAATTGGCACTGTCTTCATGGAATGCTCTATTAGCAGTATAGCAGTCGTATCGTATAGAAGGACTGCTCAAAGAACAAACTTCATATCATTCATTTCCTCGTTCTTTTTGTTAATTTTTCTTTACTTCTCTTTTTATGAGTTTATTTATTCCACTCTCTCCTCATTTTCCAGTTTTGATATTGTTTCAATTAATTTTTCGTTTCTTCGCCTCTTATACACCCTATATTTCGAAATATTTTCTGTCCGACGATGTAAAACCACGTAATTACTGATAATATGTGTTCTCCTCACCGAATACTCCTATATAAAGATAGTTAAATATTCTTCATGGCCCATTTACACTCGTTATACCATTTTCCTTGACTTGAAACTGGCGATTCGTTAAATATTAAACTGACAAAACGACAACAGGAAAAACAATCTCCTTTTCCGGCTCTCTCTCGGCTAGTATCGATCCCTAGCTATATAAATCACATCTTTCAGACGACAGAAACTGCAAGGTGTTGGGAAACGAATAGTCACTCTTATTATACAGTGATGAGTGGATGAGTGCCCTAAGCACCGACAAAATAATGCAAAAGATGGAAAAACATATTCATATTAAGTTGTGAGCTAGTACGAGATATTATTTAGCCGTGTGATGAATTACCGAAGTTATTTTTAACCTTTGCGTTAAAGTTAACATAAAATATAACTATCTCCATAACTATAAAACGTAAATTCGGTGTGATGGATCATCCACCGTTATGAGATGAGTTATTTCTTAGACGTTACAGACGGAAGAAAATATTAAGTTGTCTAAAAAGAGAACCTTATGTAGAATCAGTAGAAGTTTGCGGGAGAAAGAGAATCACGAGAAGTTGGTATACCTACCCACGACTACCGATGACCGAACAGCTGTTCGATGTTCGGTGTCGTTCGGTGGTAAATCGTAAAAGTAGATAGAAAGAACAAAGAACAGTACTTAAAACCCTTGGATGTTTATAAATAAAAATTTCAAATTTTATCTCTCGATTTGATTTTTGTATAATTTTTAAAATTGCATTAAGTACCCTTCTATTTTTAAATTATTATAGTCCAGGAACCAAAGCTTTTCACCTCGCAATTTTTACAGAATGGATCAATTTGCTTGAAAATTTGAGAATAAGTAGTGGATAGTCCATGGATCAAAATCTATATGATGCCGACAGGCGCTTTTATCATGGGGCTGGTTGCCACCCCATCTGGGGGTGGAAATTTTTTATTATATTTTGACCACAAAAGTTAATAAAAACATTCATTCTAAGCAAAAAATGTTCTATACATTTTTTTATAAAATTAATAGTTTTTGATTTATTCGCTATCGAAAGTATTAGTTTTGTATAGAAAAAATCAATGTTTTTCGATATAATACTCATTTACGATTCACTCAATTTTTGCTGTAGAAAAATTTTTTTTAAACCAAGTTCTTGGGAATTAAATAACCTACAATTTTATATTGAAACATTTTTTCGTATCTCTGATGCTAATCTTTCTATTCTGAAGAAAATGACATTTTTACCAAACTAAAAAAATTCTTTATTCGCTTTTAACTCCAGTTTTTTTAAAAAACTAATCATTTTAAGCCAGTCAAACTTCTAGAATCTATTAATAATACATAAATAAATAAGAATGAATAAGACCAATGACTAAAATCACCGCTAACTTACATTATTATAGTTTTCGATTTATTCGCTATCGAAAGTGTTAGTTTTATATCTAAAAAATCAATGTTTTTCGATGGTATACTCATTTACGATTCACTCAATTTTTGGCGTAGAACAAATTCTATTACACCAAGTTCTTGGAAATTAAATTACCTACAATTTCATATTTAAAGATATTTTCGTATCTCTGATGCTAATCTTTCTATTCTGAAGAAAATGGCATTTTTTTACCAAATTGCAAACATTCGTTATTCGCTTTAAACTTCAGTTTTTTTAAAAACTAATCATTCTAAGCCAGTGAAACTTCTAGAATCCATTAATAATACATAAATAAAGAAGAATAAATAAGGCCAATGACTAAAAACACCGCAAACTTACATTATTATGCTTCCAATTGGATTTCTCCTTTTTTTTTAATATTGATTTTTTAACCGTAACTTTTTATGTTTTATCTTAGAAAGTTCGTTAAAAAAGAATTTTTTAGGTTTTTGCAAGATCTATCAGGCTATTAATATTAAATCCTTTTAAAATTCTCAGTCACAAAAAGAGGTGGCATTGAAAGGGTTGGTAAAGGTGGTTTTTGCATGATATTACAAGTTTTAATTGTCAATAGCTCACTCAATTTTTGCCGTAAAAAAATTTTTGCAAACCAGCTTCTTGTGAATTAAATAAGCTATAATTCCATATTTATAGTATATTAAGTATGGAGAACGGTAAGGGTTTTATACTGATCGAAGACAATTGTTTGGAGGAGGAGCGGCGCGACGACTCCAATTATTGTCTGATATCAGTTACCCTTAACGTTCGACATGCTTATAACGTTTTTTGCACGATTGATACCATTATAAATTATAAAATTAAACATTTTCGTCATATTGACTAGTTTCATTCATTTTATCAAGATAGATACTTTGGTTGTTAGGTAGTAACTAGGGTGCATAACAACAATGGAGAATTGAGTTTTTATTTAGTTGTCAATAATTTTAAGTACATACAATTTTGATTATTATAAATTAAAATATGAGCGAAAGTGAATTTGAAGAAATTGAACGGGCTTGGGAAAAAGGGTGTTCCGCAATTATTCCCGAAAAATCCAAAATCCGTTATCAAAATACCTACCAAAGTTTTAAAAAATGGTGCGAAGGCAAGAATTTAAGAATCGAAGAAAAGACTCTATTGGCATATTTCGTTCAAAGACATATGCAGTTGAAAGCTCCTGGAAGCCTCTGGGCAGAATATTCAATGATTAAATCCACCGTCTTTCTTTATGATGGCATTGATATTTCCAAGTTTTCAACTTTGATCGCGTATTTGAAGAGAAAAAATGTTGGATACTACTAATGTATGCGATTCTGCAGGAGTTTCTGTTAGAAGTGAAACCACAGCCCAAACAAGTGGGATTTCATTAAATAATTTAACAAATTGTACCATAAGTTTCAATATTAATAAATAATTCGTTAGTTTTCTTTATTCTTTCAAAAAATAAATTAAAATTAAGAGATTTTTTAACTCGACGGTAAGTGAATTACTTACCGTCGAGTTGGAGTACTTACCGTCGAGTTGGATTACTTACCGTCGAGTTGCTAGTAAATGTCACCTACTGACGTAAAATCTGTCACGGTAAACAGTCAAAAATGATCAATCGTGCAAAAAATATTTTTTCGTATCTCTGATGCTAATCATTCTATTCTGAAGAAAAGGGCTTTTTTACCAAACTACAAAAACTCGTTATTCGCTTTTAACTCCATTTTTTTTTTAAACTAATCATCCTAAGCCGATCAAACTTCTAGAACCTATTAACAAGACATAAATCAAGAAAACCAAATCAGGACAATGACAAATTTTAATTAGGGTGGTGATTAGGGGGTTGTTTACCATCACTTTTTTGCTGAAAAAAATAGGGACTGACATTCTTTTCATTATAAGTCACTTAATTTTTTTAACTAGAAATTTTTTTTGATTTCTGGAGATACATATTTTTAAATACTTTAAATTAGTTTCAACAAGTTATCATCGAAAAATGCATTAGTTTTCCCGTCCTTTGACTTTGAAACTACAATATTTAGCATTTGACGAAGAAGAGCCAACATATAATAAAGTATAGCTCGATTCCTATTGGTCTTAAAGAAAATAAAAAAAAACGGTTTTGATTATTTTTTTAAAAGGTACATTTTTGTTAAGTAAAGTTGTTTTGATAAAACGAAAACTTTTTGAGTTATTAGCAGAAAACTGGTTAAAAACATGGATTTTTTCGATATAAAACTAACACTTTCGATAGCGAATAAATCGAAAACTATTAATTTTATCAAAAAAAATGTATAGAACATTTTTTGCTTATAATGAATGTTTTTACCAACTCTTGCGATCAAAATACAATAAAAATTTCCACCCCCGAGATGAGGTGGCAACCACCCCCATGGTAAAAGCGACTTTTGGTATGATATAGATTTTGATCCTTGGACTATCCACTACTTATTCTCAAATTGTCAAGCAAATCGATCCATTCTGTAAAAATTGCGGGGTTATGTCCTATTATTTTAAGCTTCATTACTTGGACTATTAGCTTTCTTTTTCATTTTTATTATTGTTTTAATTTTATTACCTACGTGTTTTAATTGTTATCTTAGGTCTACATATGTTTTTGATAATTTTGTTCTGCTTTATATTCGATATTAAATTTGATTTATTAAATTATTAAAATGCCGCACAAGGTCCTGGGACAATCTGAAGCAACGTTCTACGTTAAATATTCACTTGATTTCAATCTAAAAACTGATGTGAAACCGCTGGGTGATGTACCTCATAACGCCATATTAGTGTACAATACTATAATAGTTGATATAAGTTATTGTACTTGTTATCAAATTAACTCATAGAATATGTAATTCTGATTGTTAATAAATGCTTACAAAAACAAAAAAAAAAATCTAAAAACAAGTCAAAACATATACCTAACCTTACAATCCTTAACATAACTACAGAGTTATCTCATAACTTGAGGTTTAACGTCGCGTTATAAAGTGACAGTTGATATATCAGATAACTCAAGAACTGTCAAGAAATAACAGAAGTAGTTAAGTTAAATATGATACATCACACCAATTCGAGGATTATAACGTAACTACAGGTTAACTTTACGTTAAAGATAACTTCGGTCATCCATCACAGCGCTGAATGCTTATAGTTCTTATCCGTGGCTAGTTGACTTCAGTCATAATTATACGTATGACGTTGAAAAATATTCTATTTTAATTTCCCATGTTATAGGTCTGGATCCCGCGTATGAAAAAAAGTTGATTAATAGCAAGCTGAAAATTTGTTATTAGCTTAAGGGTGTTTAGTCGGACAAACTTTGATATATTAGAACACTGGAACAGGGGAAGTTTTAATTGTGGAACAGGTTAAAAATTTGGAACTGTCAGACCACGAAAACGGCACATGTATTTTGTCCGACAGAACAGACTTAAACTCTCCGAATAGAGATTAAACTCTCATGCAAAAATCAGACTGCTATTTATCACCAAATGGGCGTTTTAATGAGTGGAACATGTAGAATATGTCAAATGACAGGAATTATGACAGGTGATAAATAGCAGTCTGATATTTGCATGAGAGTTTAATCTCTGTTCGGAGAGTTTAAGTCTGTTCTGTCGGACAAAATAAATGTGCCGTTTTCGCGGTCTGACCGTTCCAAATTTTTAACCTGTTCCACAATTAAAACTGCCCCTGTTCCAGTGTTCCCATATATCAAAGTTTATCCGACTAGACACCCTTAAGCTATTAACAAATTTTCAGCTTGCTATTAATCAACTTTTTTTTCATACGCGGGATCCAGACCTATTAGAACAAATGATTGAATAAACGAAAACAGATGCTAGCAAAAAAAAACTTTAATTAGTACACATCTTACTTACCAAACATAAATAATAAAAATAACTCAACTAAAATATTTTACCAAACGTCATACCGAACGTCAAACGTATAATTATGACTGAAGTCAACTAGCTCTTAAGCTAACGTCTAAATATGGGAAAACTATCATGTAATGTAATGTAAATTTATAGGTTTCTAACGATCATTTCCCACCTCTACTAGTTCTATCTCCTTTTATTTCACAACGTATTATGTTTTCCATCTTTTGCGTTTATTTTTGAAAAATTTAAACGCCGAATTAAAGATTACATTATTGCCGAGGGCCGAAAGTCCCTGAAAACTTCTATAATGTTTATTTTAATAGGTTACAGGGGTGAAAAAAGAGAAAATTTAGTGTAATTTTTAATTTCAAATATTTTATTCAAAATTAACTCTTTGTTTAGTCTAAGGGACTTTCAGTACCCAGTAATAATGTAATCTTTCATTCTGCGTTTAAATCTTTCAAAAATACTTTAGTTAATTATTTAGTCAAATAATAATAATTAGTTTTCTCAGGATTCGAAAAAAATAAATACAATTAAAAAGCACTGGTCCGATATTTTACGCCTATGCTCTTGAGACCATAGTCCGTACGGTGGATTGGGTAATGGAAACTAACTAGCCCTAGTTGTCTTTAGTGAAAGATGAATATTAATTTTTTGAAAAAGCTCTGTAGTTCCAGTTTTTCCATGTAGATTGTAGAAAGTGATGAGAATGATGAGATTCCCTCTCTTATAACGGGCAGTGATTGGTGGCATATTTAGGATATTAAGAATATCTGCATCAGTGTAGTTGGCCAAGATATTAAATATACATGCAATTTATCTTAAAAATGTGTGTTCAACTAACTGAAGAGCATTAATATGTAGGTACTCCATAGTAAGGAGACCATACACAAGAGGCGCACTCAAGATGGGGACGGACCACGGACCACGACACAGTAGAGTAAGTATCTGGACATCCTTATTAACAACATTATCCAGATTCTAGATGATGAGAAAGCTGTAAGTTTGTATTAAGGGTGACCTCCCAAATCTGTTAACAAATAATAAGAACATTATAATGTATACTTCCATAAATAAATTCTTTCTCTCGGCTCAAGTATCGATTCCAAGCTCTACAAATCACATCTTTCAGACGACAGAAACTGCAAGGTGTTGGGAAACGAATAGTCTTAATATTTCACCCTGATGCTTCTGAGCTCTATAAAAATATCGAACGTCAATGATACACCTCTCTCGGCAAACAAAAAGAAATCATGACCTATATTCTCATAAATACAATCTATCTGTGTATATTTAGAACATGTCACAAAAAAAATATCAATACTTCGGGGTAGGGGTGTAACTATTTAACATCTCAGGCAATGGAAACTTTTCCTTAATAAATGCGGGGTTGCCATAATATCAAATTAAAACATAAAAAACTAGAGAAATTTAAAAAAGTTTATTTTAACACGTTCACTGTGTATATTTTTACTTTATCGTACTATATACGTAGTATAGTATAATATTACTTTATCGTACTATATACGTAGTATAGTATAATAAATAAAGTTATAGGATCGTGCAAAGAAAATTTTTCAGATTTCATTTTTTTTTCGACGTTTTGAGTCCCCCTGAGTCTAAAAAGCAAATAAAAAAAACATGTCGGAAGTATGTACGTACGTACGTATGTCGCCACCGCCCAGCAAAAACTACCGGACCGATTTTGATGAAATTCGGTATGAGTAAGTTTAAGAGAATTTTGTCGAGAAACTAAGCTTTTAAAAAAAACCTCTGAAAGGGGGGCCGAAATAGGTGGGTTATTTAGGGCCCATTTTTGCAAATTTTGACCGAAATGAATAAAATTCAACTCAAAGTACGCTCATCGATAGGTAAATAAAAATACGGAATTTGACATTTCCAAATTCAAAATGGCGGCCAACATGGCCGACCGCCCACTCGACACATTTCCCTACCAATCTAAAAACGTGTTTAAGATAAGTTTAATTTGAAAAAGTCGTTATATAGCCTAAAGATGGGGCTATAATAAGGATGTTATCGTTTTTCAGAAAAATTTACGAGTTGCCTATATTTAAGGGGTCAAAATTTGACATAAATTTGAACTAGATTTTCTCAAAAGTGGCTCCAAGGAATTTTTTTATTTTTTGATATATTTTTGATATCCTATCAGTAAATTGAATGACAGTCAGATTTCCTAACTCCCCATAGGAGGGGAGTTATGAATTTTTTATAAAAAAATATTCGAGTGCCAGTAACTTCCTTTTTAATAAAAACTAAAATTTGAAATTTTGCAGACATATATGGTACTTTATTATCTATTATCACAATAAATTTCATCAAAAATATGGCTTCCGGTTGAACCGGAAATGAATAAAAAATCTTAATTTTTTTAGATACGTCCTGTATATTTTTACATATTTTGAAACAATGCAAAATTAACTTTCCAATGACATAAAATTCATTGCTGTAGCTCAAAAACTCGAAAAATTACGGTAAATAGAAATTTTGCTATAATCTTATGTGTGTCCTCTCTCACGCGATCATAGCAGAGCATTATTGTAGGGCAGTCAATGACGGTATTTGGCTCCGAATTTCATCCTACTACATTGATGTACTTCATATTTTCACAGTAAGTAGGGAATAGCTCAAGAAACAAAATCTACCCTATATACTATGGCGCTTTTATCTTGGGGCGGTTCCCACTTCTTCAATGGGGTGGAAAATTTGTTGGTCAAAATAAGCACGGAAGTGGCTAAAGAACCTATTTCTAAGCAAAAACTGGTCTATACTTTTTTTTGAGAACTCAATACTTTTTGAGTTATGCGTAGTTGAAAATTGGCCATTTTCATTGAAAAATGACACCTGTTCGGACGGATTTTTTGTGAATACCTTAAAAACTATGCATCGAACTAAAAACACTATATAAAACATTTTTTAGATTATAAATAATAAAGAGATTCGTTCCTTCGTAAATATTCTATTTATTATACAAAAAGAGATATGGTAGGTGAAAATAGTTTGTTTTTTGGTACATGCTCAAATTGATGTATTCAACTTCAAATAACAGAGGAACGGCAGGTTTTGGGTGTATAATGCTACCAACACCTTTTGTAGTGTTTGAAAAGGCCTTTAAAACGAACACCGTTAAATGTCGGTTACATACAAACTAAGCGAGATATGGTGCAAAAAAAATATATGACTAATGTACTTTAAGGAAAAATGAAAAGTACATATATACATTTAACTCCCCATCCACCATAATTTAAATGCATTGTTTTTCTTTTGCAATACCTTTTAATATAGTGTTATTTCTACTTTCAAAAAGTTGAACGGGTTTAACGCTTCAATACAAGTAAAAAACGATTTCTTCCAGGAATTATGCGACCAATTGGATACTGTAAAAAATGAACAGTCTTTATATCTAGCGGGAGACTTTAACGGGAGAGTAGGTAGAAGAGATAACGACGATGTTGTGGGACAATATGGAGACCCAGCATTCAATGATAATGGTGAACGAATAATAAATGTATGTAAGCAGTACAATTTAAAGGTTAGCAATACATTCTTCCCACATAAGCGTATACATCAATATACGTGGACACGGCCATCACTTAATCAGAAGTCTATAATTGACTTTGTTATTACGAGACAAGTATCGAAGGAAGTGGTCAAAGACACAGTGGTAAGAAGAGGGGCTAATTGCGGGTCTGATCATCTTTTAGTACGGTCAGAAATAGTTTTTCCTTTCTTTAGGCAACAACACCCTTGCAATGCTCAAGGAAAAAGTAATGATATAAATATCCCACAATACAATATTCACCTCACTAGAGACGAGACTACTAAAAAGCTATATGAAAATAGACTTCAACAGCAGCTGGAGAATCGTGAAGTGGTGGACGACGTAGAAGAAGAATATAATAGTTTGTTAACAGCGTTACATCAAGCCGCCAATGAAGCCTTTGGACAAAAAAGTAAAACGAAATACAATCCGCTCTGGATGTGTCCTGAAATAGAAGATAAAATAAAAGAAAAGAACAAGCTTTATAATACTTGGCTATCAAATAGTACACAAGAAAATCGAATAAAATACAAAACCATCCAAAGGCAAGTTCGAAATGAAATAAAGAAATGCAAGAATGAAATGTGGTCTAGGAAGTGTGCTGAAGTAGAAAGCAAATTAGGTGGCACCCAATCGACAGAAGCCTGGAGACTATTACGAACGATGAAAACTAATAAAACAGATAGACGCCCATCCACAATCCGAACTCAAGACTGGAAAGAATACTATCAGGCCTTATTTAGTGAAGATCGACAAGAATTTATAAAGCAGGCGACACAGGTTGTACGTAGAGAAGAAGATAGCCTTATAATAACTGAGGCAGAACTAGTTAAAGCACTTAATTCGATGAAAAACGGCAGGGCTCCAGGCCCAGGAGGAATCATGACAGAGATGATTAAATATGGAGGGAAAATGCTTATAGAACGCTTAACTAAGTTAATGAATAGATGTGTTGCAACTAATTATTTTCCTCGAGAATGGAAAATATCCTACATTTCGAGCATCTACAAAAAGGGGAAACATAGTAATCCGTCTAATTACAGAGGCCTTAGTGTTAACAGTACTATTAGTAGACTATTTAGCAGAATAATAAAGAACAGATTAGACGTAGAGACAAGAGGGAGAATAAGTGAAGATCAAAGTGGTTTTACTGCGGGACGATCAGGTGTGGACAACCTTTTCGTCATCCAACAACTTATAGAGAAAAGGACGAGCGTAAATGAAGAAACCCACATTGCCTTCATAGACTTGGAAAAGGCATATGACTCCGTCCCGAGAAACAAGTTGTGGCATGCCCTTGTTGAAATGAAAGTTAGTCCGGCTATTATACATATTATCAAATCATTGTACAGCGATAATGTGGGATATGTCAAGATTGGCACACAACTATCTGAAGGAATAAAAATAGAAAAAGGACTGAAGCAAGGGTGTAGCTTATCACCGTTGCTATTTAACATATACTTGGAAGTCGCTTTAAAAGAATGGAAAAGAAGTTGTGGACTAATGGGGATCATGATCGGAGATGACTGCCTGTTTAACATCCACTTTGCTGACGATCAAGCAGTACTGGCACAAGATTCGTATGACATGGAATTCATGTTAACTCGCCTGTATTCAACCTACAAAAAATGGGGCTTAAATATAAATATAGAAAAAACAGAATATCTAGTCGTGAATTCTGACGCCCAATTTGAAATCCTAATAACAGAGAATACATCAATTAAACAGGTTGAAGAATTCAAATATCTGGGAGCTGTAATAACCAAAGAAGGCCTAGGCAACAAAGAAATTCAAAGGCGAGTTGAACAAAGTAGGAAGGTAGTAGGTTGCTTGAATTCCGTGTGGTGGGATAAAAATATATCCAGAAATACAAAATTAAGAATAGGGAAGACATTTGTGGAATCGGTACTCATGTATGGAAGCGAAGTCTGGACATTAACAGCAGAGTCCAGAAGAAGGATCAATGCTGTGGAAATGGACTACATACGTAGAAGTGCTGGAATCTCCCGATTGGACAGAATACGTAACGAAGAAATAAGAAGAAGGATGCAGGCACACGATACAGCGGTAGACAGGCTCGAGAGGAGAAGCCTAAAATGGTTCGGTCACTTACTTAGAATGGACGACCAACGATGGCCAAAGAAACTCCTGAAATGGAAACCCCCAGGTAGGAAGAAAAGGGGAAGACCAAGACTATCCTGGAATGACACGATAAGGAAGGCCATGGAACACCGAGATTTGGAAGAGGAAGACGCCCAGGATAGAAATAGATGGCGGTTAGGTGTGGGGATGCGGCGTCAGCCGATATGATACCCCGTATATATATATATATGAACGGGTTTAAAATGAATGGTTTTTGTAAAAAATGTGATCAAATTATAGAATGAATTTTTAAATTTTAAACCTCCCCCATGATAAAAGCGCCATAGTATACAGGATAAACTTTGAATTAGGAGATTGGGCTACTACCAAAATTTCATTAAAATCCATGCAGTAGGATAGAATTCGGAGATAATATCTTGTACTTAGTCTCGTGCATTGACTGGCGTAATCGAAATAGAATGAAATGCAAATATTGTAAACTATTAATTTCTCAGAAAAATGAACTAATTTGAAATGAAAGTATGACTATAATATTCTATTGATTTATGCAATAATCTATACATCTATAGTGTGTCCCCGAAATATGGCATCGAACATTTTCTCAAATGCAGGAATTAATGATGCGTAGAACCATAAAATACTTTCAAATACAGAAGGTGTTTCGAAAATATCAAAATAACGAGTAACTTTAGTTATTTTTATAGAATGCCAGTATCTAGTACCATAACGATAATAGATCGGTACGATAAAGTTCTCGGGCGACCCTTCCGTCCAGCGTTTTTAACGACTTCTCCCAGAACCTGTAATAATTTTTGTAATGTAACGTATGGGAGCACATGTCGCTCATCGGCGACATTAGCACTGGAGAGGGAAACCGAATGTCGCCGATGAGCGACATATGTAACAAACGTGTTAAAGGATATCAGCTATAGTGTTTTAGAAATGGTCTAAAGCAGAAAACTCAGTTAACCATTTTGTATATTAATAAAAGCAAAAATAACTAAAGTAAAAAAACGTTTATTATTGTAAATAAGTAGGTACAAAGAAGTGCATGCTTTACATTTTATGTTCAAAATGTAAACCACCTTCATCAATACATTTTTGGCAACGCTTATTCACAGTGAAACAAGTCTTTCTACAGACTTCCAAGTTGACACGGAGAACTTCAAATTGGCAAAAACTTTATCTTTAAGTACTCCCCACAAGGCAAAATCACGGGGCGTCAAATCTGGCGAACGCGTGGGCCATTCAATTGTGTCTCTTCTCCCTATCTCTATCCAATTACTAAACTGGTCATTTAGAAACTTACGAACTTGCAATCCGTAATGAGGCGGTGCACCGTCTTGCTGAAAATATCGAATACCTTGTAACTGTGGATTATTTGCAAGGCCCTTCACAGAGCATGATATATTTTCTTGGAGACGCCGCAAACTTGCGCGTGACTTTTTTTGATAGCGTTAACTGACTTTTGGTCCATCCGGTATAATAGTGAAAAAGAAAGAGAACGCAGTTACCACCCTACAAGACGGTATTTACTTTGTGATAAAATAGGTCAAAGCATATGTCCCGAAGAATAAAGGCAACCAAAAGGTTACAGTCCCCAGTGGTGGAGGTAAAAATATTAGTGGGTTGGTTAATTCTCACAATGATAAAAATTAAAACAAAACGTAGTTTGACCATAAAATGACCACGACACTGATCGTACCCTCGGTTTTGTGGCAAAATACGAGACGATCCACAAGACAATACATTTTAGCATTTGGTATTATCTTAAGGGTCATAAATACCAAATTTTGACAAAAATTTCTCTATTCCACGTTGCGTTTAATCTATTTCACGTTGGGTTGAATCCCGTCTTCAGTTTTTATCTTTTTCTTACATTTTTCTATTTCACTCAGAATGTAGCGCCACGTTCCGTGAGTGTTCCTCTTACGAGTACCTAATAAAATTGTAGTAGCAGGCAGTTTCATGTGTGGGTGTCTATATCATTATTTACAGGGTACATAAAAGGGACCTTTAAAAATATTTTGTTTAATAGGTAATTAGACCAGGCGGGATCTGTCAAAAACCAGACCATAATGGAAATTTTCCATAGGAGTATTTTTTTTGGTGGAATTACTTTAGGACATATTTTGAATCAATAATTACGATATCCGCCAGTGGAAAACCTTGTGCTTAATTTTTTATTTAGTCAAATCTAAAAAAAAATCGAAAATTTAACTTTTTTACTCCCATGTTGGCTATAACTCAAGAGATATTGCTCTTAAAAAAAATACAAAATAAAAGTTTCGTTTTCAATTTTTCAATTTCAAACGCACTTTGAAACATAGGAGAGGCTAGGGAATTTTTAAAGTTATGGTGGTGGGGATAGCTCTTTCGAGCGCAGAGCAAAAACTGAATCGGCTTTGTTTCTCTAAGTCTGTAGACAGTAATTTTATTACCTTACACACTACTTTTAAATCTCTCCCTTGTAAATAAAGGCGTCTGGGTAATTATCTCGAACCATAAGCATTTCTTCTAGTAAACCCTTGGAACGCGCATAGTGAGTTTTTCATTTAATACCCTAACCAAGCTATAAATCGTTAAACACACAATTTCAAGGCATTTCAAAGTTTTTCGTCGATATCGCTGGTGACGTAAATTTATCAGTTTTCGCAGTAAAAAACCCACGAGTTGGTAAATCTTAAATTATTATTCTTCTAATTCGTCCAAATATTCTATTAAAAATAATTTTTTTATTGTTAAAGAGTTTTTTTGTATGGCACATGTCAATTTTAGTTATGTTGCTTGCATAATCTTCTAATATATTTTCTTTTGTCTCCGAGGATTGCTGTCCAACTCTCTGCTGGAATCTAATATTTAACTATAATTATTATTTTTGTTTACGTTGCTGAAATAAATCTACGCAGTCTTCATAGTCGAGGAAATGAAGCTGAAAAAAATGGCTAAACCTCGCAATTTTTTCGTCCAGCATCGATTTGTACAAAAATTTGGGATTAGGCTCATTACACCCTCTAGTTCATTTTCTATATTGAGTCGTTGTACGCTTTTGGTTTTTTAAGGGTGAAAACTACCCCTAATTGTAAAAAATTATAAAATTACATTTTAAACTTTAGTATTGTCAACATTTGGTTCCTATTAGTTTCATAATGATTGTTTTATGCTTTAAGATATACTATCATAATATTTCAACCCTTAAAACCACCCTTGTTGGAGCTATATATAAAAATTTACTTAACCTAAAAGAATAATTTCGGCTTGCATCGATTTACATAAAAATTTGGGATTAGGATCATCTCACCCTGTACTTCATATTTTATATTATGCTTAAGGGCGATGATTATTTTTAGGGGTGTAAATTACCCCTTATTGTCAAAAATTATATAAAAACATTGTAAACTATAATATGGGTAAAATTTGGTTTTGATTGGTTAAATAATGATTGTTTTATACTTTAGGATATAATATTATAATATTTCAACCCTTAAAAACCACCCTTAATAACCTTACAGTTTTTATAAGTAGATATTGTAATAGATCTATACAGAAAAAAGTAGAATTAAAGAATTACAAAAACATTTATTTACACAAAAATACGAATTTACAAATATGTACAAATACAAATAGTTTTTTAGTCATCTTCCAGTATACGAACCGGTTCTGTGGTATTATACATACATTGAAAATTATCCATAAGCGGACTATCCGAATTTGTCGAAAAAAAAATTCGTTTTATAAACATAGCTCCTTCATTTTTGGCAATAAAAAGTTTTTTCAAAAATGACTTTGTAGGATTTTTGAAGAGTTATAAGACTGTGTAAACTAAATTCCGTAAGATCTCTTATTTTTTAATTAGGGTGGGTTTAAAGGGCTCGAATAAGAGGGTGTTTGTTCGTAAATAGAGGTTTGAAACAGCTATATCTCGCTAACTGTTCACTGTAATGAAAATCTATGCACAATGAAATTTTAGTTATTAAAAAAGCTACAATTTAGTAGTCCATCATTTTTTTCGTATCTTCAGTATTTTCGGAGATATTTTGAAGTAAAAGGTGAAAAATGAGAAATTCCAAAAAATTTATTTTTCTTTAAACTCCAATTTTTCTAAAATTAGGCCATTTAAATAGGTGAAACTTCTTGGGTGTATTGATAATACAAATATAAAAGGAATTACAGAAAGGTGAAGACCAATTTTTAATTAGGAGGGTAGTTAGGGGGTTGTTTTCACTGATTTTTTCGTAGAAAAAAGCAGGTACCTAATTTTTTTTTATCATAAGTCGCTTAATTTTCAGGCTAGAAACTTTTTATTATTATTTTTGAAAAGCCTAACTGTATACTTGAAAAAAGATTAGTCAAGCTTTCCTCGAAAAATGCAAAGTTTTTCCGTTATTTTACTTTGAATATTTCAAATTATGTATTTGACGAAAAAAGCTAATGTTGTTCTGAAGCTATTTTCTTGTGGCATTTTTACAATTTAAACTATTTATAATGGGAAATAAGCCACAATATTATTAAAAAAAGCAACTTTTTTACTAAGCAACAACATTTTTGTTTATGTTAGTAGTATTTTGTATTTTGACAACGGCACCCGATTTGGGCGTCGAAACGTTAATGAAAAAAGTTAACTTTTACAAAAAGATACAATTTTGATATCTACAGTTTTTTTGATTAAATGCATATTTTTCAAGGTCTTCTCAAAAAACCCTCTAAAAAAGTCGATTTTTTCATCGAAAAACTGTTACTTTCAAGCGCGAATAACTCGAGAAATATTAGTTTTACGGAGATAATGTAAAAACATTTTTTTCTTAGAATTACTTTTTACATCGATTTACATGGTTAAAATGTAATAAAAAATTCCCGCCCCCGAGATGGGGTGGCAACCACCCCCAAGGTTTTAGCGTACAGCGGCATGATATAGAAAATGATCCTTGGACTATTTCCTACCTTCTGTGAAAATTTCAAGTAAATCCATGCTGGACGAAAAAATTGCGAGCCAAAATGCTTCATTTCCTCGACTTTCATGGGACGCCGACTTCCCATAGTCATAAAAGGTAATTATCGATACACAGAACTCTTAAGCGGGCTCCACACTCTCGGCGAAGTTACTTCGCCAAAGTTGACCGAAGTCCGAAGTACCGTCACTACACACTCGTTCTACTTCGCGAGGAAGTGCGATGTAACGATCCCGTTGCTTCGTAACATGACAATAATTGTTATTTTAGCTTAATGCATGCCTAGTGACGGTCTAGTGTTCGCTTTTAAAGTTTAATTCATGATGATATTTTCGCATCTGTTGATAGGAACTTATGGTCTAGGTCTAGCGGTTTAGATAGAGGAAGATATATTAAATATCTTAAATAAATTGTACTTACGTGTAATATTTGAATATTTGTTGTTTATCTTGAGTTGGTTATGTTTGAGCAGTAGTGTCTCGATAGATTTGGGGTCCTGTGTGGATAGTGAGATGTATTTCTGTTGAACAATATTAAAAGCCTTGGATGATTTAGTAGGAGAAATTCGCGAGCTCAAGCGAGGGTGCTGCCGCTTATTTGGAACTAGAGGAATTGGGATCAAAATATAAACCAATCATCCGTTCACCCATGTATGGACGTGGTTTGAAAGCTTGTCGGATGTGTTCATTTAATAAATAATTTATTTATATTAATTAATTACATCAATAAGAATATTAATTATAGAAAAATACGATATCCCAATTACATCGGCCATTTTCATGCAACTGTACTGCCACCTATAGTCGATTGAGTTCGCGAATAGCTTCTCATTATTTTCCGAATACTCAGTAGATTCCTGTTTATCGGATGACTGGTGTACACTGCACTTACGATAATTACACTCGGGACAATTGTTACAATTATTGCAACAATTAGGATTAAATATCAAATGAACAAAATATTAAAATGTTTACATTTGAAAAACATCTGACAATCGTAGGTTATGTATGACTTGAAGTTCGTCCTCTTCTCTTTTCTAAACTGGTATTGACAGTAGTCGTTGATATTTCGATTTTGGGTAAAAAGATGACGTCGTTGGGTGGATATTCTGGTAATGTGTTATTTTTCTCGGCTATAAAAGGGTTGCGGGTGATGGAAGGCCGTACGGGGTGTACATATGCGAAAAGGTAATACATCCTGTAATATATAGGTATTACATCCTGTAATATATAATCGGATTCGACAAGGTTGTTGGAGTACCTGGTGTAGGTACTCTAAGAGTGCTGTCAACGAGTGACAGATAACGGAAGTATGCCTCTCGAAAGGAGTCTCGCTTTTGGGAGGAAGGCGGAAGCGGCTTCTCATCCATCTTGTATAGGTCACCCGAGAGAAGATGGTCTCACGGCTGTTCTGCTAGGCTTTTTCGGGTTTTTAGGACATCCCATTGGGGATAATATGTGAGAACTATCAATTTAAGGTTCAGAAGAAATTGGGAATTTTGTTGTGCATATTTTCTTCTTGAACCGCACGTATATGTGGATAATAACGTGGTGATCAATTTTTTTGGAAGCTGGATTTCAGCATGTCTTCTTTTGTCCATGGAGACAGAAGTTTTATAGGGAGACCCTTGATGAACAAGGGGGCTTGTACCGAGTGCTAACTGTAGCAGGATTTAGATGATGGTAGAGGTTTCTATACTTGCCGGACGTTGGTCTATTTTCCTGTTTCGGATGGGAGGCACCGGACACTAACTGTAGCAGTATTTAGATGATGGTAGGAGTTTTCCATACCTGCCGGACGTGGTCTATTTTCTTGTTTGGATGGAAGGCAGCGAAGAAGGCCTACTGATGCAGTAACTTCAGCTGGACGATGAGTATAATTATTTTGTGGTTTTAATTATATATTTTTTTTATTAACTTATCATTGCCTTCTTTTATATTAACTTTTTTAGTCATAGACATGACAGTGTAAAGGTATAGGAATACATGCCTTAAACCAGTGGTTCTCAATCTGTGGTACATGTACCAATGGTGGTACATATCATTATTTGAGGTGGTACGGTACATTCCATGTCAAATCACTCAGGCAAAAAATTTTGGATCTCCGATTTGTCTGAAAATTGGTATATATATAGCTTCTGCGGGACGTAAAAATAAGATATTTAAGGTCAAAAAATCTTCTTCTTCTTTTTTTCTCAAAATGTTATTTTATGCGATTTTACAGTGATTTGGTGTTTATTTAAACAAATTTGCATTTTCTGTCGTAAAGTATCGACGAAAAACATAATATTTTAATAGAAAATACTCAAAAATGTCATTATATGGCATTATAATAAGTTATTTTTAATCAAAACAAGTTTTTGATCAAATTTTATAGTGTAAAAAACGTTAAAATACCGTTTTCTGCATTTTCCTCCATTCCCAAAATACATTATCATCGATTTGGCTGAAAATTTGCCCACAGATAGCCAAAAGATAGGACTTTAAGTGGTTAGAAGGATTTGAATTATATTACAATACCAAAAAAGTTACATGCAGTAATATCAGACTCAAAAGTATATATTAGTCCAGTCGGGATAGCATTTGACCTTGAATGCCGAGCTGCCCAAAATTTTATTTTTCTGATCTTTAGGGGAGTCAATAGTAGCCTAAATTTAAAATCACGAATGAATTCCTCCGTTACGTTAGCAGCCATCTTGATTTTAAAGGAGAACTTGTTTTGCTCAATATCTCCGCCATTTTTAAATTTTCGACAAAAATGGTAGGAACTGAAATTGTTCCAAATAAATCGTATTTACAATTATTACAATTTCTTTTTAACAATTTTTGTCGTGAGGTCGATATTTTCGAGTTAATTGTACTTACAGTAGACGCCTATATTTTTGACTATAATATTGCATGTAACTTTTTTGGTATTGTAATATAATTCAAATCCTTCTCACCACTTAAAGTCCTATGTATTGTCTATCTGTGGGCAAATTTTCAGCCAAATCGATTATGATGTATTTTGTGTGTGTGTCCTTGGTTTTCTTGACTGTGGACTTAATGCATTAGCCGATGATGTATTTTGGGAATGGAGAAAAATGTAAAAAACGGTATTTTAACGTTTTCTACACTATAAAATTTGATCAAAAGCTTGTTTTGAATCAAAGTAACTTGTTATAATGCCATATTATGACATTTTTGAGTCCCTTCTATTAAAATATTATGTTTTCCATTGATACTTTACGATAGAAAATGCAAATTTGTATAAATAAACACCAAATCACTGTAAAATCGCATAAAATAACATTTTGAGAAAAAAAAGAAGAACACAATTTTTTGACCTTAAATATCTTATTTTTACGTCCCATAGAAGCTATATACCAATTTTCAGACAAATCGGAGGTCCAAAATTTTTTTTGCTCCAAAATTGAGTGATTTGAAATGGAATACACAAAACGCAAAAACATCCAAAATCAGCACTACTATTATAGTTAATTAGACCACCTAGCTAGATAGGTATTTCAGTTAGGTGGTACCAAAAATAAATAAAAAAGAATTTTGTGACATGACTCAAAAAGACTGAGAACCGCTGCCTTAAACCATTCGTTTCTTTCGCGTCGCTCGCCTTGGTAGCAACGCTAACGACCCCGGGGTTGATTCATTATTAGTTTTTTTTTTTTATATAATAACAGTTAATTTCTTACCTATCATATTTTAGCATTCAGGGGGGGAGATAGTGAATTGACAATTTTTGGGGAGAGAGACGGATTAGCGGATTTTACTAGAGCCAAGTGGCCTTAATATTGTAACGGGGGGAATATTTGTGGATTTTACTAGTTTATAAGGTAACCTAGAGCCAAATGGCTTAAATATTGTAACGGGGGGAAATATTATCGGATTTTACATATTGATGTCTGTCAGAATAAACACCTGTCAATTTCTTTTTTTGTGTGACAAACAATAAATGTTGTGAGTTCGAGTAGACCTGGATCCCGCGTAAGAAAAAAAAGTTGATTAATAGCAAGCTGAAAATTTGTTAATAGCTTAACGGTGTCTAGTCGGACAGGGGAAGTTTTAACTGTGGAGCATGATAAACGTGTCGTCCTCACAAGTTTATGATTGTGAAAAATAACAAGTTGTTTTTAAATTTATTCGATAGCCAACGTTATATAATATATGAGAAAATGTTTGTCCGTCAAAAATGTTGGGCATTTTAACGAGTCCGACACGTAGAACATGTCACATCACCGGAATTATGTTGGTGATGAATAGCAGTCTGATTTTTGGAAGAGAGTTTAATGAAAGGTTAAAAAAGCAATTGGAAGTTATGTCCGACAAAATTAATGGGAAGTTTTCGTAGTCGGACATTCTAAACAGGTAAGATATACACAAAAATGCTGGTGATAAATAGCTTTCCGACAAAGATGAAATTTAATTAAGTAAATTATTCCTTACCATGAATGACTGTTGTCGGAAAAAAATAAGGGGTAGATTTTGTAGTCGGACAATTTAAAAAAATAATTTTTGAAATTTCAATAAGGGGTGATCATTCTATGTCAAAAGTACCTGCAGTCAATTACAATCGATATCTTTCGATTTATCTCAACATCATTTAGATACCTCACTGTAATAAATTTATAGTACAACAGGCAAAGTATATTATGGATTGAGTGGTCTAGCTATCTTTGTCTGCCACATGCGCGGGATCGCTTTATCGATTTATTTAATCGATTTATTTTGGCAGCAAATTATTTCTAGCCATGTGACATATTACATTAATATATTTCATTTGTAGAAAGTTGAGAAAAATTACGTTATACAATTTTAATAATAATTTATTTAGGTACCCTTTTTCAATCAAACAAAGCATTACAGCACGAAGAATGATATTCAATAGAATTTTCACAATTATCTGGCAACTGAACCTCATTGAACTGATGACCAAGTATTTTACGAACTTTGTAAAATGTTCGAAAATTACTCAAAAATGTTCCGTTGAATGGTTTCACTTTTGATTTGGCGACTTAAAATTTAAACTGTTGACACTCAAAAATAGACACAAAAACACTCCATAGTTAATATAAATTTTAATTTCCAACACACGTGGCAAACAGAAACTCAGAGACCATGTACTTTCAAATACTACTTTGTATAGCACAAAGTGTCACACTGACAAATGCAGCCTTCTATTATAATACATACTTCTAAGCAAAATGTGTCATATTTACGTATATTCTTATAGTCCTGTCGCCAGGGGGGGTACAACGGCCTCGTTAATTCAGATGGACTTACCCAAATTTTTTTTATGTATTTTGACCCGTAGAACACGAATTTTTTGGGTAACAGTTGATCCGGATGTCGATAAGATTGTTATAGACCAAGAACTTGAGGAATCAAATAACAGCGATTTTTGGCAAAACAAAACAATATTTTGTATTTTTTGGGTCATTTTAAGCAAAAAATATTTCTACAAGTTTTTTAGTAGGATGCACAGTTTTCGAGATAAACGCGGTTGAACTTTCAAAAAATCGAAAAACTGCAATTTTTAAACCCGAATAACTTTTGATTAAAAAATAAAATAGCAATTCTGCTTAGCGCCTTTGAAAGTTCAAGTCAAATTATGTCGGTTTTGATTATTTGCATTGCTAAAAATTTATTGTGTTATTGCTAAACAAAGCTACAAACAACTAGTGCGTGAGTGATGTTTCTATGATTTCTCATTTAAAATCGAACGAGTAGGTAGAATAGGTACTAGTGCAATCAAGACTATTTCTACGTTACATGCGTTAAAACGCATGTAAAAGCACGGGAAACCCTACGTGTTTATAGCTTTGTTAAACAATAAAAAAATAAATTTTTACCAATGCAAATAATCAAAACCGATATAATTTGACTTAAACTTTCAAATGCGGTAAGCAGACTTGCTATTTTATTTTTTAATCAAAAGTTATTCGGGTTCAAAAATTGCAATTTTTCGATTTTTTTAAAGTTCAACCGCGTTTATCTCGAAAACTGTGCATCCTACGAAAAAACTTGTAGAAATATTTTTTACTTAAAATGGCCCAAAAAATACAAAATATTGTTTTGTTTTGCCAAAAATCGCTGTTATTTGATTCCTCAAGTTCTTGGTCTATAACAATCTTATCGACATCCGGATCAACTGTTACCCAAAAAATTCGTGTTCTACGGGTCAAAATACATAAAAAAAACTTGAGTAAGTCCATCTGAATTAACGAGGCCGTTGTACCCCCCCTGGCGACAGGACTATTATAAGCACCGGAGTTTTACACTCTTCACATTTTTCAATGTCGTTTACAGGGTTAAGATTTAAGTATGGAAAAAAGTGTATACAACGTTTTTTGTAGGAAATTTTCCGTACTTTCTGATGCGCCTAATTAGAAAACCCTAAGAGATTGCTTTCACATGTTCTTTGACATTTTTTATTATCATTTTGAGAATATCTAGAACAAACTCCACCCAAAAAATAATTGTTTTGCTATATATACATGCATTGATACTTACCTCACTGTTTTTGGAGTGTGCATGTATATATATGCACATGCAAATATGTGAATATAAATAATAATATACAGCTAAAATAACTTTATCAATATGTGACTAAGTCATTCTGAAAAAATGTTTTTTATTTATTTCCTTCGATTTGCCCAAACTTTTTGTCCGACATATAACTTTTTGCGTTACAAAATATAATTTTTACATAAACAAATCAAAATTAGCTTGCTATTTATCACCAACATTTTTGTCTATATCTTACATGTTTAGAATGTCCGACTAGGAAAATTTCCCATTAATTTTGTCCGACAGAACTTCCTATTGCTTTTTTAACCTTTCATTAAACTCTCATGCAAAAATCAGACTGCTATTCATCACCAACATAATTCCTGTGATGTGACATGTTCTATGTGTCGGACTCGTTAAAATGCCCAACCTTTTTGTCGGACAAACATTTTTTCATATATTATATAACGTTGGCTATTGAATAAACTTAAAAACAACTTGCTATTTTTCACCATCATAAACTTGTCAGGACGACACGTTTATCATGGTCCACCGTTAAAACTTCCCCTGTTCCAGTATTCCCATGCATCAATGTTTGTCCGACTAAACACCGTTAATCTATTAACAAATTTTCAGCTTGCTATTAATCAACTTTTTTTTCTTACGCGGGATCCAGGTCTAGAGGTTTGTCTTGTTATTCGTTCTCTTGCTGGGTTAGGGAATTGGGAATCGTGATTGGCCTGTGGAGCAAACCAGCTGGCGCCCTGTAAGATCAGATATAGAGTTGTAGAACTCCGGGAATACTAAGTTTGACCCACGACCGTCTCCACTTGAGTGAAGCCGAAGACCGTAAAGGTTAAAGACCCGGGACAACCGAAGAACGACGACTACTTTGTAGCAGGTAGGTTATCTAGTGACTGCGAGTTGTCGCGTTATAGCGATACCGACAAAGAGCGGTGCGATACCGACAAAGGTCCCTTTGACTCGAACGCGCCAGACCGACAGAGAATGGAAGTAGAACGAAGTGAGGCAAAGTTACACAAGGTGGCCGTCTACACTCTCGTACTTGTTGAACCTCGATCGACTTCGGCGAGAGTGTGGACGGCGTATTACGTAAATGCGGGTGTCATATTACATAGGAATGTGAGAATTGTGTTATATTTTTGGTATTTAGTATGTTCCAATATTTTGTAGATTAAACATCTCTTAATTTGTTTGTATGTATTATTGTAATCATTCGGTTCGGTTAAAATAAAAATAATTTATAATATATGCTTATTTGTACCTTTCTTTTATTATCTTATATTTCTAATACTCTCATCTTACATCGTAACCGTTCCATACACATCCGTATAAAATTTATTAGTTTTTTTTTTGAAAAATGAAATCGACTTTTTTTAACAGAAGCCCCCCGCCTATTACTATATAGTCTATTCGCTTTAATTTCTCGAAATATGTAACTCACGATGTAACTAACTGCATTATAACTTTTCTACAATAGATAAGGTGCTTACATTCCCGATCTGAACAATACAGCATATTTTTAAACCCACATATTTTAATTTACCCAAACAAACCTATAAAAATCTAGCACGACTTTATGACTTTATTTCTCATCTGGTACTTTGCACAAAAAGAATACTTTAATATAAACACCGAGATTAATTGCACTATCAAAAAGCAGTTTTGCTGTTTAACAACGCGTTCGAGGCCACGCTCAAACGGTCACGTAATGATCCGGACGAGATGGATCATGTAATCATTTTTCTCTAAAATCCAGAAAATGTATTCGATCGTTTTGGAATATGGTTACGAGGCGTTGGCGGAAATATGTGCGTTTTTAATGAGGGAAATATTTCAGGCGAATAAAATAAAATTATTAGAGGAAAGGAATTTGTACTCAATATTATGTAGATATAGATAAAACCATTAAATATTCGCTAAGTTAGATGTAAATAATTGTACATTAAACAGTCTAGAACTGAAAAAATGCTTGATTGAACATTTTAGAGCAAAGAAAGCAAAATGTTTTAATCAAATTAGATGTATCTGAGATAAAATAATAAAATATGTACTATAGTTTATTTTTTAACCAGGAGGAGTAAACTAAAAAGACAGATTCACACCCAAGAAAGTCACTAGAATAATAACCAAATACATCTTCTTTTTGATCTAGTCGGCCCTCAACGGTAATCCATAAATATTATATTAAATTAATACGTCGCTAAAGAGTTCCAAAAACAACTGCTTTTTATATAAAAGCAGACTAACAATGTAAAAATTAAAGGAATAACACAGAAAACACAAAAATCGCCGATATAACTTAATTAACCTATGAAATATCACTAGTGTCAAAATTTGATAAATGTCATTAGTGTCAAAATTTTATAACAGTGGAGTAAACTTGCCTGCGGCTGGACCAATTACAAACAAGCAATACAGCGCGGTAAATTTGAATCACTCCTCTTGGTTAAAAAACAAACCATAGTTGACTTAAAGGATGTCAAAAGATATGAAAAAGGTACTTTTGACAGTTTACTACATGAAGAATTTGACAGAAAACCAGTGAGTTACCTGAAATAGTAACAGCAATGGTCAGCAAAATAACAAACGAGGAAGTGGTTCAATCACTTGAAAAAAATAAAGAAATCAAAAGCACTTGGACCAGATGATATTCCTGTGGAAGTGTGAAAAACATTAGGAGAGACAGGATCAAGTTGGCTAACAAGTTTATTTAATAAAATTATGGAAATCGGACAAATGCAGGCGAATGGAGAAGCAGTATATTAGTACCTGTTTAAAAACAAGGGAGATATACTACAACAATGAACAAACTACAGGGCCATAAAACAATTTAATTACACCATGAAAATATGGGAGAAAGTAAATGATAAACGGAGACTTAAAAAACGGAAATATCCGACAATAAGTTTGGCTTTATGGCAAGGCAGACAAATAACAGATGCATTTTCATTATAAGCCAGTTCATGGAGATCAAGAAACAGGAATAAAGAAACAAACGCTCATAATATGGTATTCGTTGATCTTGAGGAAGCGTATGACAGACTTCCTCGTGAGATTTTCTGATGGGCAATCAATGAGAAAGGAGTCCCCGATGAATATGTAAAGATTGTAAGAAATATGTGAAACTAGGGGCTAATATGGACTAAACAAGATTCAAGGCTCCGTGCTTAGTCCATATTCTAATTAGTGTTAAATCAGAAAGATAACACTCTCTCGTCAAGAAAGAATGCTGCGATGCTCTACGTCTTCTCTGTCCTTTTTAATGGTGTTTTATCGTGGACCTTGAACGAAGATATGTGCAGAAAATTGGAAGCACTTGAGATGTAGCTTAAAATTCCATGGACTGACGGGTAACAAATGAAGAGGTCCTCAGAAGAATGAAGAAGAACCGAGAGGCACTGACCATCAGCAAATCTCTTCTTCCTTCTTGTATATATGCTTTAAAGCCTGTTTCTTCTTCAATATTAGCCTCCTAAATTGTTTAAGTTATCGCACCATCTTTTTCTTGGTCTGCCAATACTTCTTCGTCCATTTGGTAACTTATCTCATGCTATTCGTACTATCCTATCCTCTGCCATTCTACTAATGTGTTCGTTCCACTCCTGTTTCCATTTTGTCACCCATCCATTTATGACTTCTACATTGCATGATCTTCTTATTTTTTCGCTTCTCTCCCTATCACAACATCTTTTCCGGGCTGCTGCAGATAAGATATATATTGCCATGATGATCGCCAACATTCGTGACGGATAGGGATACCAAGAAGAAGCAGTGTTAAATCAGATTAATTCCCTGGTGCTTTATGTATGCTGATGATGATGTAGGGTCAATATAGCCCAATAAATGACTATTTTGGAGTGTAATTTTCAGGGGCAACTCCGAATTGCATGAAAATTTGGATTTAGGTTATACTTACCCTCCACTTCAAAGTTGAAATTGTGCCGTTAGTTGCTTTTACTTGGGGGATGACAGTCACCCCTTCGCGGGGGGTGAAAAACGCGTGTTTAAAATAAGCCTGGAAATGGATAAATTGACAGATTATAAGCAACTTTCGTTCTATAAAGTTTTTTACGTAAGTCAATACTTTTCGAGTTATTCGCGATTGAAAATGTTGATTTTTCGACAAACGAAACTACGTTTTCAGACCGTTTTTCGCAAATAACTCAAAAAGTAAATATTTTATCGAAAAAAATATTCTTAGAAAAAGTGTAGCTTATAAAAAAAAACGGTGTATCAGTAAAGTCTAGAAATTGAGTAAAAGCAAAGTTGTAGCTCATGAAAAATACTTTCTTATTCGTCTAATTCCAAATCGAATAATTCAACGCGAAATTACCAAAAAAATAAGCACTTTTCGGAAAAAGCTTATTAACATTTTTAAAGTATCTAAAAAAAGCTTTATATTTGTTTTTTTACAAAAGTTTCTAGCACCAAAAATAAACGAGTTACACTGAAAAAAAAGTTGGCCCCTTTTTTTGGTAAAAAAAATCGTGAAGACCTCCCTCTATTTAGCACCCTAAATAAAATTAATCGTTACCGATTTACCATTTATTTTAACTGTATGTGTATTGTTTATAATATGATCTGTAAGTTTGATTGGTTTGAAGTGCTTATTTTTGAAAAAAATTAATTTTATAGTAAAAAAAATTTTCTAAAAATTTTGAGAAAATTTCCTTTTTTCAAATTAACTTAAAAAGTATTAGTGACACGAAAAATCTCAGAGAGTAAAAAAATGTAGGTTTTGCTGTTATAAATATGCTAGTTTCATTTTTTTCTGTAGAACAAAAATTGGTTAATATGGCTATTCAAAGTTTGCATACACTCGTGTTTAGTGACTCGTTCAAGCCCTTTCAACTATAACCCTTTTAAAAATAAGCACTTTAAACCGGTGAAAATTACAGATCATATAAAAAATAGATAAGTAAGGTAAATTGTTTGTAAAACAAGGGGAAATTTTCATGATTTTTTTACCAAAAAAAAAGAGGGCTAACTTTATTTTGAGCGTAACTCGCTTATTTAGTCGGTCTTGACGGTCCAGTTAGCTGGGGCTCAGTCGATCGACAAGTTTAGTGGATTTGCGATTTGCGGTCGCTGGTTCGAGCCTCAGCTAGGTCATGAAATTTATAAAAGGCCAACGCCGTAGTATAAAACTCAATAGAGTCTACGGCTTGGTCTGGAATAAACTGGCGTCTGATCGACCTATGGAGGAGCGGTACGGGAAGGGATAAGGGCTTCCGGCTTGGTGATACTTCTCCATAGATCCCTACCGAAGGGCGTTGACGCCTAAGAACGGTGTATACATACATACTCGCTTATTTTTAATGCTAGAAACTGTTATAAACAATTAAAATAAAGCTTCTTATAAACACTTTAAAAAAGTTTGAATGGGGTTTTCCCGAAAAGTACTTAATTTTTCCGTGATTTCATCTTGAAGTATTCGATTTGGAATTAGACGAATAAGAACGTATTTGTCATGAGAAACAACTTTGTTTTTACTCGATTGATAGACTTTACTGATACAACATTTTTTCGGTTTTTTATAAGCTACACTTTTGTTAAGGATATTTTTTTTATCAAATATTTACTTTTTGAGTTATTTGCGAAAATCCCTCTGAAAACGTAGTTTTTTTGTCGAAAAATAAACATTTTCAATCGCAAATAACTCGAAAAGTATTGACTTACATAAAAAACTATATAGAACAAAAGTTGCTTAAAATCAGTCAATTTATCCATTTCCAGTCTTATCTTAAACGTATATTTTTTCACCCCCGAGAAGGGGTGACTGTCACCCCCCAAGTAAAAGCAACCAACGGCACAATTTCAACGTTGAAGTGGAGTAGAACCTAAATCCAAATTTTCATGCAATTCGGAGTTGCCCCTGAAAATTAAACGGTATCGCCGTATTTCCCTTCATCTACTGGGCTAATAGGAAATAGTGAAAGCGGTTTAGAACAAAAACTTGAACAGTGGAGACAAGCTGTTGAGGAAAAATGTTTAAAACTTAGTATGACAAAAACAAAGTATTTGACATATAAATATTATTTAGATGGAGTTACTACAAATAAAATGATATCTTAATAAGATGATGAAATGATTGTGAAAAGTAATATTTGTAAGCACCAAGGGTCGGCATTACAGAATAATGGAGAAATAGATAAAGATACATGCAGTAGAATTAAAGTTGGGTGGTTGAAGTGGAAGGAAGCCAGTGGTGTGTTGTGTGACAGAAAAAATCCCAATGAAGCTGAAAGAAAAGTTCTATAAAACTGTCATAAGACCAGCTATTAATGCCAAAATGAGAGAGGATATGTTAAGATGGTTTGGTCATGTTCAAAGTCGATACGATAGTCACCAGTAAACAAGACAACAATACACCCCATTATGACCTACATAGAAACAAGGCCTGATACAAGTAGAACAAAATGAATAATGAAAACAACACAAATGAAAATACTAAGAAGCATAATCGGCAAAACGTTATACGAATACAATAGGGAAAGAAGTGAAGGCATTCAAAGACAGTGCAAAGTAGTTCCAGTTAACACATAGGTATAAAAAATGGATGGATAACCTAAAAACGCTGGACCGACTGTTTATAATTTTTTAACATTTTTCCTATTTAAGAAGAATGAAGAACAAGAAGGTTTGATATACAGGAACTCAACTAACTTATTCTTTTTTTTGCTTCTGCAACATCCAGTAAGTAGGTACATCGGATAACACAACTAGGAAACTTACAAAAAATTATATAAATACATCGTGGATATTTTTGGCGTTTGATATAACGATATATTTTTGGTTTTGAGGGTTTTATTCCATTTTGGACTTGGCAACTAATGTTGTTAGTACATGGTTATTAATAGTTTTCTTAATTATAGTACATAAAACTCAGCCAAAGTTATATATCATTATTTTGCCAAAGGTGTGGAGTATTTAAATCTTGGCTAAAATGTATAAAGGATTTGGTATTAAAAATTCAAACCATTTCAATATTTAATGAGAAATGAGCAAAAGAAAAATATACTAAGTATCTAATTATAAAGCTACATAATTTTCCGTATGTTGTTGTGCTGCTGCTACCAGATATTGCAAATCATCAAGACTATATTTTCCTTGTTAATAGTGCCCCTTTTCTGATGTATACAATTGGTTCTCATATCATATTTATATTTATTACATTATTTTAACATCCCGGATTCTTTCTTACTTCGATTTTGCTTTGCATTATATTTTGAAGCAGGAATAACTTTTACTGGATACATTTTGCACTTTGCAAAAAGTTTTTTTTGTATTTTGACAACGACACCCGATTTGGGCGTCGAAACGTTAATAAAATAATTTTTTTTTCAAGTTAATTGTGGCTTATTTCCCAACTAAATAGTTAAGAGGAAACAGTAGCGATCAACAGGTAGCAAAAACGCGTTCCAAGATTGCGGCTGTAATTTTTAATATTTTTTCGAGATATTTGGCACACGTATTCGTAATATAATAAAGAATGGCGGTACAGAGTACAGACCCAATTTAAAAAATATATTAATATGTGGAAATTACTCTGTAATTAAATACAATATTAAAAAAAAGAGCCTGTACCGCCATTAAGAGGAACAAAAAAATACACTTTCTTCAAATAAACTTTTTTATCCGATGCCTATATTTTGTGTCATTTTGGAACTACTAATTTTTTTTATTTCATTAGTCGTTCCAAAATGACACAAAATCTAGGCATCGGATAAAAAAGTTTATTTGAAGAAAGTGTATTTTTGTGTTCTTCTTAATGGCGGTACAGGCTCGTTTTTTAAATTTTTTATTTAATTACAGAGTAATTTCCACATATTAATATATTTTTCAAATTGGGCTCTGTACCGCCATTCTTTATTATATTACAAATACGTGTGTCAAATATCTCGAAAAAATATTCAAAATTACAGCCGCAATCTTATAACGCGTTTTCGCTACCTCTTGATCGCTACTGTTTCCTCTTAATTATAAAAATGCCACAAGGAAATAGCTTCAGAACAACATCAATAACTCAGTTAAAAATAATTATTATAAAAGTCAGAAAGTGACCAAATCAAAGTTTAAAGCCCCCTCTACAAGATCCTGAAGAAATGTTTGTCATTATTTTACTACTAAGCTGTTATTTTTAATTATTAACAATGAACGTTAAATGCGTATTAGGCGGCCGTCAATGGTGCATCTCACTCGCACTCTAGACCAAGACATTTGGATGTTGAGAAGTGATTCATATTTTTTTTTTGCAGAAATTGCTTGAAAATAACTCATATAATAATATTTGAGTTATCCTCCTCCGACGCCCCTGAGGGGCATAACGAGTTTCGAGAAAGAAGAAGAAGAAGAGTTATCCTCCGACTCAAAAAGGTCCGGAACATTGTTTAAATAATCAAAATGTCAAAAAATTAAGAAAAAATTCGATTTTTTTCTTGGTTTGTTGATTATAACTTTAAAAGTATTCATTTTCAAGAAAAGTTGCACCGACATAAAAGTTGCGTAATTAAATTTCCTATAATATGATTAACTGAAAATTTTACAAATTGTCACCCTTGTTGCAAAATAGCAATAATTTCGAAAAAACCATAAAAAACAAGTACATATTCGCATTTTACGTTTTTCAACCATTTATGCTCTACACTTAGGAACTTCATATTTCACACACAAAAACTTTATGATATGATAAAGCAATACTGTAAATTTCATTAAGATCAGTTTAGTAGATTTTGCAAAATAAATTTTGCAATCCAGCTTTCGCAAAAGAAATTCATTTTTTCAAAATGTTGCAGCACTGAAAATAAAGGAGACAGAAAGTTGAATTTTTTTTTACATATAAAAGAATTTTGAAATATAATTTTTACATATAAAAGTACCTCTAATTTGCAATTTGCAAAATTGAAATCGGTTAACTACCACGGCGTCAGGACTTTTTTAAATAAACATTAATTTTTGGTGTTACGCGCAGGACAACGGATACGTTTGCTCTGATTGTGCATTCCAATGAGCTTTGATAATGATTGATAAATTTTAATTTTTGGTACATTTCGAAATAAATAAATAAATTTGTTTATTGCAAAATAAAAACACATACCTACTCTGTCCTTTTAAATAACACATTTTTTAGCAAAAATTTTCTTTGTTCATATATTTTAACTTAGAAAATAAAAGTGTATTCTTTTTAAACATATGCAATTGTTTAAACAATTTTTCACAAACAATAATCAAATTAGTTTGATTTTTGTGGAATTAAAATATGAACATACAACAAAATATAGAGTAAGAAAATAATATATTAGATAAGGATTGGAAGAAACTTTGGTGAAAATCAACTTGTGTGAATCGAACACCGCTGTCCTGCGCGTAGCACCAAAAATTAATGTTTATTTAAAAAAAATCCTGACGCCGTGGTAGTTAACCGATTTTAATTTTGCAAATTGCAAATGAAAGGTACAGCATTCTTCTATTTGTAAAAAAAATTAACTTGCTACCTATCTGCTTTATTTTCAGTCCTGCAATATTTTGAAAAAATGAATTTTTTTGCGAAAGCTGGATTGCAAAACTTATTTTGCAAAATCTATTGAACCGATCCTAACTAAATTTACAGTATTGTTTTATCATATCATAAAGTTTTTCTGGGTGAAATATGAAGGTCCTACGTGTAGCAAAAATGGTTGAAAAACGTAAAATGCGAATACTTGTTTTTTTATGTCTTTTTTTTCGCAATTATTGCTATTTTGCAACAAAGGTAACAATTTTAAAAAATTTTAAACAATCTTATATTGTAGTAAATTTAATTACGCAACTTTTATTTTAGTGCAACTTTTCTCGGAAGTGAATACTTTTAAAGTTATAATCAAAAAACCAATAAAAAAATCGAATTTTTCCTTAATTTTTTGACATTTTGATTATTTAAACAATGTACCGGACCTTTTTGACTCGGAGGATAACTCAAATATTATTATATGAGTATTTTCAAGCAATTTCTGCAAAAGAATATGAGTCAGCTCTCAACGTCCATCTCAAAACAGATCCGCCCTGGACTACTCATATTGACGGCCGCCTCAATACAAGCTTAGAGCGCTCATTGTTGATAATTAAAAATAACATCTTAGTAATGAAATAATAAAAAAAATTTCTTATTTTATAGATGAGGCTTATCTTTGATTTGCTCAGTTTCTGACTTTCATAATACATACATACATACACATAATCGATTACCTCTTTTACCATTATAGGTGTCGAGGATAACTTTCATAATAATTATTTTTAATCGAGTTATTAAGCCTTGAAAATGGTTATTTTCGCGTTTTTCAAATATTAAATCGCATATAACTCAACAAAAATCAATTTTAGTGAAAAGTCACAAGAGACCATTTTTGCTCAGAATGACCCAAAGAATCTAAAAAATTTGTCTAAGTGAAAAAATTATTTTTGTGAATTTGTTAAAAAAAATTGTTCGACCACGATACCGCCTGTGCAAGTTTGTGCAAAAAAATCGAATAGGAATAATTTACCTAACGGGGGCGGCCATACAGCCTGGACTATTTGCAGTTAAGTTTAATGGATGAATAATTTTTTTTTTCGAGAAAAATAAAAAGATATTTTTTTACAAATCTTGTAGGTATGTACCTATATTAAATAACATATTTTAGGGGAGTGCATTTAGATTTTCACTTCGGAAAAAATCAAACAAGATAAAACTTTTTGTAATTTCATTAAGAAATGTTTAATAAACAACATATCAAAAAGTTCTACTCGAGAAGTGGGTGCTTCATTTTTTATTAAACAAATGAACAGCGAAGTTAGATGTTTTTTTAAATAACTCCGAAAATATAATTTTTAGAAAAAAACTGACTTGACCATTGAAAAATTCAGAAAATTTTACAAAAAAAACCTTCTATAAAGATTTTTCTAAAATTAAATCTCTAGCTTCTGTAATTTTTTAATTATAACGCTAAAGTCACCCTTCTCACACACATTGGCGCACTGTAAACTAGCGTTGGAAGAAGTGCACGGTTGAGTTTTTTTAATGTAATTCTTTAACTAATGGATCAAAAGAAATTTTACAAATTGGACATGAAAGAAGATGAAATAAGCTATCTTATAGTTGTAATAAAAAGAAATAAAATGTATGGACATAAGTACGGTGTGGGCGGAAAGTGAGGCTTACATGAATTTTGTTTAAAAATGATTTAAAAATGTGTAACTAATACAATTTTACTTATAAAGCTCTCAAATTTGCACAACTTACGACTCAATCATCTTACTAAACGATGTTTCATTCAAAAAAAATCTCAAAAATTTAATTCAAATAATACGCTGTCTCAAAAAATGTAATTTTTGAAAACTTCGTAGTTCTACAGAATTCCTACCACTTTAAGACGGTATTACTCAAGTTTGGATAAACCTAATACAATTTTTTTGATAGTTTTTTAAAGCCTAGGATGTAATCTTTAAAAAACACTGAATTATTTTAGTTTAAAAATGAAATAAACAATTTCTTTTTGAGAAAACTAAGAAAGATAACAAAAATGTAATACAAAAACCGAAAATTACCAGCTGAAAAAATGTATATACAGAGTGATCAAAACTTTAATAATAAGCTTCAACAAGTCTGTAAAACTTACCTAAAATTAATTTAATAATAAGCTTCAACAATAATAAATGCTCAACAAAAAAATTTTTTTTAGCTCTTATACAGTATGTCTGTGTAACTTGGAACCTATTGATAACTTTTTTAATATCAGTTTTACGAAAAAAAGTTATTCTTTATAAAATACTCTGCATCGTATATAATATAAGATGCAACCATCAAATGTCAAATTTTGTTAAGTTTGTACGAGGTATGTCAAAAAATATGAATTTCACTCAAGAGTAAAGTACCTTTATATTTCACAATATCGAAAAATTTTATAAAGAAAAGTTGTTTGTAATTAAAAACTATGTTCCAATATGTAATTATATCCTTCTAATCGAAAATTGTTTTTTTTTAATATTGTTTCAAATTAATTATACCAAACATCATTAAATTTTCACTTATTATTTACGATAACTGATTTGTTATTAATTTTATTAAGAAAGTTATTCGTCATAAATAGCTGTGCATGGTCTAACACTTAATATGCAAATATAAAATATTATATTTTATCAATATTATACGAGGTATTATGTAAAAAAATTGCATAAAAGTGTAATTGCATATTGACACATCGTTTTTAATTCTGAACAACTTTCCATAATAACAATTTTCAGTATTATGAAAAATATAGGTATTTTACTCCTAACTGAAATTTTTATTTATTCACATACGAGTATCTTGTACAAAATTGATAAAAATTGATATTTTATGATTGCATTTAAAGTTTTAGAATATGCAGAGCTTCTTACTAAGAATAACTTTTTATTTATGATCCCATTGCAGCAATTTTTTGAATATTGAAGAGATAGATTTTGAATAATTTGTTCTTTCTTTCTAATACATTTTAATTTTTAATATTATTGTGAAAATTATTTGTTTATCTTTTTTTTAAGAATGAAATTCCATATTTGTTTGATTGGATTCTACTTGTTTTTCATTTAAATATCCGCCATTTTGAAATTAAAATTTTTAATCTTTAATTCAGATTCAACAACCTGTTAAAAATAAAGACAATACATGTTTTAGAAAAATGTTCTTTTTATGTTCTTTTTAGAAAATCCGCATTTTGGATCCGCCATTTTATAGTTTATAATGTTAACATTTAAGTTAGGTTTATCAAAGCTCTCAAAAATAAATATATGTAGAAATAAATACATTTTGTAAAGAAATTATGATTTTACAACTATTTTTTAAGTTATCCGCCATTTTGGATCTGCCATTTTATAATTTAAATTATCAAAATTTGATTCAGGTTCAGCAACCTCTCAAAAAATCCATATATTATGTAAACAAACACGTTTTATAAAAAAAATTCGGATTTTACAACTGCTTTTTAAGGAATTTTAGGAAAAAATCCGCCATTTTGAATCCGCCATTTTGAATTTGCAAATTGTAATGTCAGATTCGGGTTCAGCATAATCAAAACTAAAATAAAAACATTTTTTATCAAAATAAAATGTTGAATTCACCCATATTCTTGACATTATTTATACAAAACAATTGTTATTGTTTAAACAATTAATAAACAATTAGCGGCGAAATTTGTGAGTAGAACTTTTTACTTTAACATATTTATAAACTAACAAAAAAAGTTTTAGAAAAATATAGCCTTGTTTGATTTTTGAAACATTGTATCTTCTCGTTCTAATTGCACTCCCCTATTTATTTATTAACGTTATTATACATCTTATTACTGTTTTCCACATTATGTTTATGAAAAACCGGCCAATTAAGCAAAACCGGCGTTACCAGCATACGCCCTTTGGATTCTCGAAAGAAATCGCGAATTCGACACGTAGGTGCACCACGGAGAAAGGCAACACCGCGCCCTGCCCTAGGTCCTAGGAAGCGCAGAGAAAACGTCATGTGACCTAGACCCGATGACCTTGACCGTCGTTGCCATCACATCCAGCTGGATCGATCGACGAAAGTTCAGCGGAGGCGGTCGAGAGACGGAGACGGAAAATAGGGATCGGCGCACGCGCATTGACGATTTCTATGCACGATCCAGCGTTGCCACGTGAAGGGAAATTTCCCTTTTTGTGGGATTTTTTTAACAAAAGCGGAAAAAATTAACTCGAAGGGAATTTTTGCTCCACTCCAAATTGTAATGTATTAAAAACAGTCAAAAGATTTACTTGAAAACAATTATTATGACATATTATCTTCTCCCTCTAGTAGCAATTGAAATAATCAAACTGATCGAAGTTGAAGCTTAAAAATGGAAGCGAACCATTAAACTTAGTTTTTTGTGCTATTCTCAAATAAGCACACGAATTTTGAAAATTTTTATATACAGGGTGTTGTTTCAAGGTCACAATTACTTTATATCTTTTTGTTGATACGGACCCTGATTTTTTGGTGATTAGTAACTGGGTCGTTTCAAGCAGTAAATAAGTATTGAATATTTTTAAAATGAGTATTTATTCATTAACTTTAATAATTTATTATTAAAAGTTAATAATACCTTCTTTATAATCTCAAAGTTCTTTAAAATTTCAAGGTATGTACTTAATTTCAAAATTAAAGTCATTAAATTTTCCTATGCAAAAAATAGAAGCGAACCATTAAACTTAGTTTTGTGTGCTTGATTATTTCAATATAGGGGGTGTTGTTTCAAGGTCACAATGAATTTATATTTTTTGTTAATCCGGCCTGGATTTTTCTTGGGATCAGTAGTTGGGTGGTTTCGGTTCTAAATGAGACATATGTGTACTTAATATCAAAAAATCAATACAAGGTGGTTCTAAAGTTAAAGATTCGGAAAGGAATGGGAAAAATCGATAAAACCCTGTAACATCTAGAACCGCCTCAGTGAACTCTATTCATCATTCAAGCATTTCCGTTTCCCAATGAAAAATCCTGATAATGTTTTGAAAATACATACATATATGTATCCTGTTATTTGTTATAAAAAAATTTTTGTAAACGGGAGGGATTTTTTTCATAAAAATGGGAATTTTTACGGTAAATTGAGGGTTGAGGGAAAAGCTCTCTTGAAGGTTGGCAACACTGAGCGGAGGCGGAGGAGAGACGGAGACGGAAAATAGGGATCGGCGCACGCGCAACGCGCATTGACGATTTTTATGCACGATCCAATGGGAGCCGATGACGATATCCCCGAAGGGCGGTGTGTGAGAAGAAGAACACGGGTGGATTCGCCCCGATTATTATGAAATTTTTAAGGAAGTTACGGATGGAGACGTATTTCTAAAAGAAGCGTTTATTTTCATTATTATATACGCAGTTTTTATGTTAGCTACATATTTCAGGTGCAATAGATAATAAAAGAAAATTAACTTTGATATTTTTCGCTTGACATACATACTAGAGACTAGGACTAGAGCATATTATATTATTTGAACTATAGTACATTCTTTCACGGTTTTTGCTGTAAATTTTAAAGAACCGCTTGGATCGACATGAAATTTGGCATACGCATAGCTAACAAGTCAAAGAAAAACACTGATATGGTGTCGATGTGTGCTTTTGCCCTGGGGGTGACTTTCACCCCATCTCGGGGGTGAAAAAATATATGTCCAAGATAAGTCCCGAAATGGATAAACTGACTAATTTATAATGATAGTATAAACGTCACTGTCAGTGTCGAATTACCGACGCACTGTTGCCCCACTTTTGAAAGTTCGCAGAACTTTCGCAATCTTGGACCGCATTTGTTGCTACCTGTTTACCCCTACTGTGTGCTCTTACAGAACGTACTACTATTAAATATTGGCAGAACAAAAACAAAATACATGACAAACCTAGTGCCCAGTAACAATTTAAAAATTCAGAAAGACAAAGTAGAACTTTGAACTAGAAGTAGAACTCGATAATACATACATTTTGGACACGAAATTAGAATAGACAAGGACAACCAAACAGTTGGATTAAAGAAGAAAAGCACATTATAGGGTAACATATGGAGCTCTTAAAAACATATTTAAAGATAAAGACGTTAACACATCGATTAATCTGAAGCGGAAAGTCTTCGATCAGTTTGTTCTGTAAGGCTTTGGCCACACGGGCGATTTTTTACGGCGCCCATTGGTTTAACTACTAGTCCATTCTTTCACGGTTTTTGCTCTAAATTTTAAAGAACCGCTTGATTTGACATGAAATTTGGCATACGTATAGCTTACATGTCAAAGAAAAAAAGTGATATTGTGCCGATGTGTGCTTTTGCCCTGGCGGTGACTTTCACCCCCTCTTGGTGGTGAAAAAATATATGTCCAAAATAAGTCCGGAAATGGGTAAACTGACTAATTTTAAGTAACTTTTGTTCTATAGAGCTTTTTCGTCAAGTCAACACTTTTCGAGTTATTTGCGAGTGAATATGTTCATTTTTCAACAAAATAACCACTTTTTTGACGGTTTTTCGCAAATAACTCAAAAAGTAAGTATTTTGTCGAAAAAAACGTTCTTAGCAAAAATATAGCACATAAAAAAGTAAAAAAAAAATGGTGTACGCGTTAGGTCCCTGGATCTCGTAGAACCAGAGTTATAGCCAATAACATATAGATTCATATTCACCAAATTTCAAATAGAATATTTCGACGTGAAATATCCAAAAATTAAGCACTTTTTGGGGAAAACCCATTATAACTTTTTTAAAGTGTTTAAAACAAGCTTTATTTCTGTTTTTACAAAAAGTTTCTAGCATTAAATTTAAGCAAGTTACGCACAAAATAAAGTTGGTTCCTTTTGTTTTTGCAAAAAAAAATCGGGAAGACCACCCCCTAATTAGCAACTTAAATGAAATGTTCGTTACCGCTCCACAAATTATTTTACTTATGTTGTGTTTATATGATCTGTAAGTTTGATCGAGTCAAAGTGCTTATTTTTGAAAAAATTTGGTTTCAAAATAAAATTTTTAAAAATTTAAATTTTGAAAAATATGCTTTTTTTCAAAATAACTTAAAAATTGTTAGAGATACCAAAAATCTCGAAAAACAAAAAAAAATGATTTGTTTTTCTGAATACCATGTATTTTTTTGTTTTTCTGTTAGACAAAAATTGATTAAGATTTGGTGTTTCTAAATTTGCATACATTCGTGATCAGTGACGCGTTCAACCCGTTTTAACTACAGCCCTTTCAATAATAAGGACTTTGAACCGATGAAACTTACAGATCATATAAACAATATATACACGAGTCAAGAAACTTGTGAAGTCGTAAAGATTAAGTTCATTTAAGATACTAATTAGGGGGTAATTTTCTCGATTTTTTTACCAAAACCAAAAGGGACTAACTTTATTTTGAGCGTAACTTGTTTAATTTTGATGCTAGAAAATTTTTTTTATAAAACAAAAATAAAGATTTTTTTAAACACTTTAAATGAATTTTCCCCGAAATGTGCTTAATTTTTGGTTATTTCACGTTAAAATACTCCATTTGGAATTTGACGAATATGAACCTATTTTTCATTAGCTATAACTATGCTTTTACTAGGTGTAGAGACGTGATATATACACCATGTTTTTAAATTTTTTACAGGCTATATTTTTGGTAAGAATGTTTTTTCGACAAAATACTTACTATTTGAGTTATTTACGAAAAACCGTCTAAAAGCGTGGTTATTTTGTTGAAAAAATGAACATATTCACTGTCAAATATCTCGAAAAGTATTGACTTAGTGAAAAAAAACTCTATAGAACAAAAGTTACTTAAAATTAGCCAGTTTATTCATTTCCTGACTTTCTTTGGACGAATATTTTTTCACCCCCAGGGCAAAAGCACATATCGGCACAATATCACTTTTTTTCTTTGACTTGTTAGCTACGTGTATGCCAAATTTCATGTCAATCCAAGCGGTTCTTTAAAATTTAGAGGTTTTGCAATATTTTACCGTTAAAGAACGGACTATATTACCTCCTCCAACAATTTTAGATGAAATGATTTCATTAGTCAGACCAATGGACACCGTAAATTATCACGCCATAAAAAATCGTCCGTGTGGCCAAAGCCTAAGTAATACCTACGGTGAGGACTCACTGTCACTAAGACTAAGAATAGTCCAAGGAAGGAAAGAGTGTTCAATGCGAGAAGGATCAATAAAAGACAACAAACGAAGACCCACGATGTAACGATTCAAAAATCTTTTATTTTATTTTAATTTCATTTAATTCGGAAAGCAGTAACTTTTATGCGACACTTGTATCATATAAGTTAAATTAGGGAAGCCATATTGGTGAAGACTTCTATAGAAACCGTCAAAAGTTACAGGTCGACATCCGCCAACGAGAGGAATGGCACAGAGGGAACATACAACCAAGGCTGCAGGGTTACACATGGTACACAAACATAAAATTGCAGAAAGGAGCATAGTCCATTGAAATGTTACATTTAGTGTGCATTTCTTAGAGGAGTCAATTTTATTTTTTTAATGTGTAGGGGGGTTCAGTAAAAGCTTAAGTTCAAGTTTTTGGGGTTGAGGCCCTTGTCCCCCGGCCGCTATCTTGGAAAAAGAGGTGCAAAGGGCTTTCGCGCTGTATCTCGTAAACTAGCTACCCTATAGAAAATTTAATTTCACATAAAATGAAGAAAATTAAATTTTCTACAATTTTATATCTATTACTTTTTATCGTAAAGTGACCAACAAAAAAGTTATAAACAAAAATAAGAGAAAATTCTGTAAGAAATTTCCTTTTGGAGGTTATAACGTTTTTTACTTTCATTTCACAATAAAATAACATCATAGCGATTTTGTAGAGGATTTTTCAATAAACAATTTTCACTATAAAGTTGTTTAATTTTATTTATTATCTAGGTTTTACAGCGCTCCAAACTTGACCAGATTCTCGAATTCTCGTAGAAAAATAATGCTTTTCTATCTATATATTAGACGAGCGGCATTAACCGTTATGCCAACCACGAAAATCAAATTTAAGGTGAATGATCAGTTTTGGTCTATTTTTATGTTTTCGAGGTCGCTGAATCCGAATATGAAGTTTATTTTTATCTAGAGTTGGTGGAACATGTTAAAAAAATAAATTTTATACAAAAATGCCAAAAATGAATTTTGATGATTTTTCAAATTTACCTCGCTGTATCTTTGGTCGCTGTAAATATTTCCTTTTAAAAAATTTACTGTGTCATCTTTGAAGTATGTAGATAACAATGAAATTTGTCCAAAATGTTTAAACACATTAAAAAAGGAGTTGTTAATTTATTAACATTTTGTCATCATATTTCGTTAGTTTCATGTTTACTTAAAAAAGTTGAGTGACAATATTTTTAGTTTATAATTTTAACCAACACAACAATAAAATATAGTTCATGAAGAAGTTTTTTGGAAAATTTTAAGTCAAAATATATAATAGGAAAAAAGTTATGTTACTTCATATACAAACGGCACACCCCAAAAAACGCTTATATCTCGGGATCCTGACCACGGTGTAGTGAATGGCTAATTTTTATCATACTTTATGATTTTGATATCAAAAATCGTTGTTTTGCTCTGCTTAAGAATTTTGCATGTTGCGGTTGCGTCATTCTTCTTCTGAAGCGGCGAATTTTTCCTCAAACAACTTCTTGGGCCTTTTCTATATACAGGGTGATCAACTTCTGTGACAAAGTCCAATATATCTGTTATTAAACAATATATCAAAAAAAGTTGTTAATAAAAGTTATAGACACCTTTAATGTACACATTTTAAAATTAGTGAGAAATATACAGGGTCCTCCATAACACGGTGCCAAACCAAAGTTATGTTTTTTTAAATGGAACACCCTATATTTTATTCAAAATCTGGTTTCTCTATATTTTTCTGATTAAAAATATATAACACTTGTCTAGGGTTATACTGAGTGTTTCAAAGTTATGAGCACTTTTATTAAAAAATCATACTGATTTGATCGCCCTGTATGTTTCTAACGGTGTAATATAAACTTATTTTCTTAATGCTTTTGACTGTCAATATTAAAGTAGTTTTGCAACAGTGTACAATTTTTTTATAACTACACAAATTGTATACAGGGTAAGTCAAAATGTAAATACAATATTTTTTTCATAATTTTAAATGGAACACCCTGTATTTTATATTATTATCGAAAAGTTCTATCACTATACTTACATATCTTTTAAATATTCCCTATACCTAAAGTTATTAGTTTTCGAGATATTTTAGTTTTATTGTTGCTAACAATATGTATTACTTAGTTATTAACAACAATACTTTAATTTATAAAAAAAAAAACTAAATTAAATAAAAAAAATATTCAACGTACTTCTTATGTTATAAAAGGTGTTCAAAATGACCTCCCATAACGTCTACACAAGCCTGGAGACGAGTTTCGAAAGACCTACTGATGTTTGTAAGCATTTGTTGTGTAACACTTTAAAAGGCGTTTTGAATCCTTATTTTCATATCAACTATTGTAATATACACTACGTCTTTAATATAACCCCAAAAAAAAATTAACTTCGTTTAATTCTGGTAATCTGGGTGGCCAGTGAACTGGCCCATCTCTTCCTATCCATCTTTCAGGAAATAGTTCATCGAGTTCACCGTTGACAAGTTCGTTGTGGTGAGCAGGGGCTCCGTCGTGAAGGTACCACATATGTTGGCGGATGTTTAATGGTACATTTTCAAGTAGAATAGGTAAATGATTCACTAGAAAATTTAAATACACCTCACCATTTACCGATTCCTCAAACAAAAAAGGACCTATAACGTAATTGCCTATAACGTAATGATTCCACCCCAAACATTTAAGGACCATCTCGTTTGACTATAAATTGTGTCTGTTTACACTACAATTTTTGTGGAATGTTGCCTCGTCTCCAAAAAAAAGAAACAAACTCAAAAAAATCTCTCTGTATAACTATTTGTTGTTGTGAACATTGACAAAATTGTACTCTTCGTTCGAAATCATCCCCAACAAGTTCCTGACGTAATTGTACATGATATGGGTGCATGTTGTTTTTATTGAATATGTTTTGGATAGATCCATAACTTATATCTTGCTCTCTTGTAATATTTTGAATACTTGTATGAGGATTTTCCGTAACAAGCAGTAAAACATTTAATTCATTTTCATCCGTAATAATAATTTTTGTTTTTTCCTTTGCTTCATAAACAGAACCAGTACGATTAAACCTGTCTAATAAGTTGTCAAATGCTCTCTTATTGGGTTGTTGACGCTGTGGATACCGTTCCTTATAAATTCTTGTGGCAACTAATGAGTTTTTGAAACACTCTCCTAAAATCTATATCATGTCTGTCATTTTTTCACGACTAAAATTCATTGTTAGGTAACAATTATAACAATATGGCAAACAATTATAATCAATAACAAAAATAAAAACGTACAAATAATTAAAATCTTACATCTGACAGTTCTTGTGTCAATTATTTCAAAGCCACCTTAAACAAGAACTTACAGCAATTTATAGTTCCCATTTCTTCGCGGAAAATTAATATGATTTTGTTAGTAAATATAAAATTGTCGTTATTGTATAGAATTTACCATAAACTTGAAGAAAAAATGGAATGCAGTCTAATTTTAATTATCATTAACAAACTCATTGGAGGTTTCTAATATTAAGGGTAATTAATTTACTGTAATAAATGTAGCTATGAGTTATCAACAATAAAACTAAAATATCTCGAAAACTAATAACTTTAGGTATAGGGAATATTTAAAAGATATGCAAGTATAATGAAAGAACTTTTCGATGGTAATATAAAATACAGGGTGTTCCATTTAAAAATATGAAGAAAATCTTTTATTTGCATTTTGACTTACCCTGTATACAATTTGTGTAATGATAAAAAAATTGTACGTTGTTGCAAAACTACTTTAATATTGACAGTCAACAGCAGTAAAAAAATAAGTTTATATTATACCGTTAGAATCATACAGGGCGATCAAATCAGTATGATTTTTTGATAAAAGTGCTCATAACTTTGAAACACTCAGTATAACCCTAGACAAGTGTTATATCTTTTTAATCAGAAAAATGTAGAGAAACCAGATTTTGAATAAAATACAGGGTGTTCTATTTAAAAAAACATAACTTTGGTTTGGCACCGTGTTTTGGAGGACCCTGTATATTTCTCACTAATTTTAAAATGTGTACATTAAAGGTGTCTATAACTTTTATTAACAACTTTTATTCATATATTTTATAATAACAGATATATTGGACTTTGTCACAGAAGTTGATCACCCTGTATGCTTAGAGTTATAAGTTTTATAGTGGGAAGAAAGGTCAAAAACAGATTAATAATAGCATGGGAATGTTAAAATCATAATAAATTGTATGAATAAAAAATATATATAGATAGAAAAGTAAGCCTAACTTTTGTTTTTATTGTATCCCTATGAGCATTCGAGAATCTGGTCAAGTTTGGAGCGCTGTAAAACCTATATAAATAAATAGAATTAAACAACTTTATAGTGGAAATTGTTCGCTGAAAAACCCTCTACAAAATTGCTATAATGTTATTTTATTTTAAAATGAACTGAAAAAAAGTTATAACATCCAAAAGGAAACTTGTTAAAAAAAATTTACATATTTTTGGTTATATCTTTTTTGTTGGTCACTTGACGATAAAAAGTAATAGAAACAAAATTGTGGAAAATTTAATTTGCTATATTTTATGTTTAATTAGATTTTCCGTAGGGTTGGTAGTTTACGAGATATAGCGCGAAACCCCTTTGCACCCCATTTCCAAGATGGCCCCGGGCCATCAGACAAGACAGAAAAGACCGGGGGACAAGGATGGCGACCCCAAAAACTTGAACTCAAGCTTCTACTGATCCCCCTACACATTAAAGAAATAAAATTGACTCCTCTAACAAATGCAAGGTACGGCCTAAAAAATGTAACATTCTAATGGACTAAGTGTAGAGATATTTTATAATAGTGGCGAATATGTAAGTATTTTTTTATATTAGGTGAATATACATCTGTATTCCTGGCAGATATTTATGCAATCTTATATTATGCAAACCTTTGCTTGACACAACAAAGGAGAAAAAATTAGGTTCGGTCATATATCATGCATGGATATAACAGGTATGTGAAAAGAGTGTGGGAAGCTAAATCAATAGGACAAAACAGAAGGGACAGACCAGGATATTACAAAATAAGGGTAAAGCTTGGCAAGAAGCAACACAAATATTGAAGAACAGAAAATAATGGAGAAAATTCATCAAAAAGCTAGACTAATCTTCCTTAACAACTAACAGTAGAAAAGAAATTATTATGTATGCATGTACATTGTGCAAGAGAAATTAACAAGAGATCTTTTGAATTTTAAATAGTCAAGTGGCTATTACAAGCCCCAAGATGGTGACTAGGATAGTATGGGAGTGTCAAGAACTTGACAGGGTGGCACAGCATAACAGTCACAGACTGGTATGGGTTAGGCATGTAAACAACAAGCAGGGATCACAATCATAGCTATATACTATATATTATGGTACCTTTCAACCAGCTGATACAGGCTGCTACAGCCTGTATCAGCTGGCGGAAAGGTACCATATATATAATGGTACTATGGTACCTAATTTTGACAGTGGGTTTATCCCATTTGTTATCAATAAATAAATAAATAAAAAATAAATTAACTATGAGGGAATACCGATCTACTTTTTGCAATTACAAAACAGAAATGATAGGTAAACCCAGCATAGAAACAATAGATTTTCAGAAAGAAGAGGAAGATCCCCATGAATATGCCAAAAAAGACAAAATAAAAGAAGTTTTTACAATATAAAGGCTAACAAAATAGATGATGTAACAACAAAATTGTTTAATACGAAATTAATACAGTGTTTGAAGTTTCTTACACATATATTTTTTTAATATATTTTGAGAATGAACTCCAAATACTAAAATAAGTTCTTTATTACTATATTCCATTCCATAACATCTTTCCTTTCTGTTCTTGCTCCCCATACACATTAAGAAATCAACTGCTTTGGTGAAAATAGCTGACTCTTAGTAACCAAAAGTAAAAAACTCATATTATCATAACATTAATTTATCTTTGCAAATATTGCTCACTATTGGCAAATTATCATTAAATTCGAAGTTAGATTTTTTTTTAGTCAGAAGTATATTTAATTTATTTTAATGATCATTGACTTGGGTCAAATGTGCAAACTTTTGTTTGCATATAATGCACATTTTATAGGCAAATTTCTGATAAGAATTAGAATATCCACTGAGAAATCGCTATTTCTATGTTAGTAGGTTTGTTCAGTACTATAAAATATTTTTTTATGTCAAACTGGAAAGAGACAGTTTACTCATGAATATTTTCCAAAGCTATTACCCTAATTTCTTTGTTATGAATGACAGACAAAATTCCATTCATTTGTAAAATATTTAAAAAAGTTGAACATTGTGTTTTAAATGTATGAAGATTGACCAAAAATTTTCATTGAAAAATATTTTCATTGTGAATTACTTCAATAATTTCTTCAAATCTTCACATCTATAGCAATCAATATCCTCCAAAAATATTGGCCTGTCCTGCTAATTGTTTATTGGTCATTTCCTTCTATTAACTGCAGGAGTTATATTCTCACCAAGGTATCTGGCATCTAGGGGTCGCCAAGTTCTTGAAAATTTCAAGATCTTGTCTTGATTTCAAGACAAGATCAAGACAGGAAGTAATTCTAGATTTCAAGACAAGACAAGAAATTGTATGTCAATACCAAGATTTCTTGTCAAGAAAACAAGAAATCTTGAAATATCTTCACTAATATTGAAAGCTCTAATGCCTGGTTGCACCAACAGATCTTAAGCTCCAGCTTAGCTAAGCTCTACTTATAGATAGGGCCTCCTTGAGTATCACTTACGTTGCACCATAATTTTAGATTCTTACCTTATTATCAATTATATCTATTATTATATTATGGTATTCTTATTGCAATATATTATAATTATATTATATTAATTCTTATGATATTCTCGACTTAAGCTTAAGTTATGTTGGTGCAACCGGGCATAAGACGTGTTTATTTGTGAAAAAGATAACTTATTTTAACATAACATAATTTAATTTATTGAACACTATTTTTGCTAAAACGAAAAATGTAAATTAAAAAACAAAAATGATTCTTAAGCGTCGATGACACGGGGTGAGTTTGCATGCTGCTAGCGAACTAACTGGCTTGTATTTAGCTTATAAAGTAGCCTTGTGTCATCGAACTTTTTTACTAACCGCTAGTGACTATCCGATTGTAAAAAATCTGCGAGCAAAATAGAAAACCGGTCTAATTTTTCGCTATTCGCTGGCGTGTTAGCTTGTAAGCTGGTTAACTAGCTTTGTGTCATTATTGCTGCTAGTAAACTGGTTGCCAATAGAGTGTCTACGAGTTTGTAGCTTCAACAAAAATGTCAACGGAATTAGTTCGCGCGGGCGTAGTTATTTTAGCTAATGCAGTCAAGAATGTTTTACAACGAAACTAAAGAAAAACTTAAAGCAGAAAAGAAAATGGGTAAAATCATGGATAGGAAAACGCGATAAATGGTGCTTACTAAGATTTATTGAAAGAATTGGAGGAAGAATAACTTTGGCTTATAAAAATAATGTTGAGAACAAATAGTTTAACATTTGATGATTTGATTCCATTTTGCTAGCTAGTTGGCTACTGAGCGGGTGTAAAGTTGTTTGTCATCGACACTCGCTAAATCGCTCACTCGCTAGCTTTTAAACTCGCCAACTAGCAGCTTGTAAACTAGCCCCGTATCATCGACGCTTTATCTAATCCAGTTGAAAATAAAATTGCAAACTAGATTTTATTTTAAATAACAAATTTAGCACATTTTTAAATCGGAATTAGTAAGTCATGATTTAAGGCAGAGCAACTGCACATCAAATTATGCCTTCGTCAGGAAACAAATGCAGATCGGGGACTCCCCGGAGTCAAGAGCTAGTGGCAGTGGAGGCCCTGATAGGCCTGATAGCACCCAACTCAATAAAAAGGTCGCCGGGGAATCAAAAAATTTCAAGATATTGAAACTTGTTTGATATAAGATGTCAAGAAAACGTCAAGACAAGATTTTTTTTTCCTTGATTCCTTGATTTTTTTCAAGACAAGAAAAGAAGTTGTTATCAAGACAAGAATTCTTGTCTTGTCGACCCCTACTGGCATCTCCCACTTTGTTTGTGTTTGTTCCAATCCTGTTTCTGTTTTGTTACCCATTTATTTATGTCTTTTACATTACATACCTAACTCTACCTGTCAGTTGTGAGCACCAGGACTGGGTGGATTGGGTAGCTCGGAAGCTGTGTTCATGTTTACAGCTGGTCTCAAGCCCAGATGAAAGAGGGAGGTTAATGATCCAATTTAGCAACCTATCCATTGTAAAACATCACAAGACTCAAAGAACCGATTTTTAATTCCATTTTCAGCATTTCCCTACTTCAGTTGTGAGCACCAGGACTGGGTGGATTGGGTAGCTCGGAAGCTGTGTTCATGTTTACAGCTGGTCTCAAGTCCAGATGAAAGAGGGAGGTTAATGATCCAATTTAGCAACTTATCCATTGTAAAACATCACAAGACTCAAAGAATCGATTTTTAATTCCATTTTCAGCATTTTCCTACTTACTCAATTTTGACAATAAAAAATTAAATAATTCTTTAACATTTAAACACAAAAACAACTTTTTTATCTTTGATACATCGCACCCTCAGTAATATAAGGCTCAACTCAAAATTTGTGTTAACTGTGATTTTAAATGATATGGGCATAAAATGAAATTCTCTACCGGTTAGCGTTGACCAGGGTTGCCAGATGAAATTTCAGAATATCCCTAGACGGGAGCTTCAATTTTCCCTAGAAATCCCTAAATCGTATTAATTTGACCTAAAAAAGAAGAAATTGACAGATGACAGCTGTCAATTTAATGTATAACCTATTAAACACTGTGTTTAATCCACTTTAATCATTGATTAGGTAATGTTTTAATGTTTACTTAGGAATATTTATGTGAGGGAACAATAAATAATGACAATAATAATAATATTTGAACAAAAAGATATTTAATAACAACAAAAATGGCGCCAGCACAGTTTAATAAATCCCTAGATTTCAAAAAGATCCCTCCAGAGCTCCAAAAGCTTCAAAAAATCCCTAGATTCGGGGAAAATCCCTAGACATGGTAACCCTGGCGTTGACAGAGGGAGAAAAGAACATGAATGGTTCGGTAAATATATTTATGCCTCTCTCTCACTCTCCCCATCCACCTCTGGTTTTTACTGCTACAAGAGAGCAATTAGTAACATGTCTTTCTATGACGAAAATCCTGGTTAGTTTGTGTTTTAACATTTTGTATTATATACAATAGTTTTTAGTTGAGCCGTTATATTATGCAAAATATAATAAATAAATGGGTCTAATTCATAATGCACTCACCGGCACAAAATTCCGCCACCCAAAATGTTTGATTAAGTTTGATAATTTATAACTTTATTATTTGTACTCCGATTTTCAAGATTCTTGCATAAGTTTGTAGGTACATGTATTGGTATTGTTTGGTATTATTCCGGTAACACAAAAATTTTGCTTGCATTGCATTATACGGGGGTGAATGAAAGTGTTGTATTTCCTCCTAACTTTAAAACATTCTGTGCAAAAATGGAAGGGCTGGTTTTGTTTCACAGTCCTGTCATATTATCCCGGAGGCATCACTTAAGTTTTGTTTTTTGAATTATCCGAATATCTCTTTTCTTGTAAGAGCTGTACCATTTTTTGTAAATAAAAACACTGATTGACTCATAAAATAGAGGTTGGATTGATAAGATTAGAATGGCCCGTATGCAGCCCAGATCTCAATCCTATTGAGTATTTATGGGATGAATTAAAAAAAGCTATTCACTGTCATCCTAGGCCCCCAGAGAATTTGGTACAGTTATGGCCCTGGTAGAGGAATATCGGGCTATTCTAAGGCAAGGATAACACATCTTTATTCGACACCAAACAGATTGCGAGCAGTAGTTGCTGCAAGAGGTGGACATACCCGCTATTGAATTGTTTGGTTTTGTTGTTAATTTTGTTTTGTTTTGTTAATTTTAGTGAGTTTGATATTTTTAATTAAAAAAAACCTTCAAAGCAGTGTTTTTATTTACAAGAAAAGAGATATTTGGATAATTCAAAAAACAAAACCTTAGTGATACCTTCAGGATAATACAAAAGGAGTATGAAGCAAAATCAGCCCTCAAAATTTTTCCACAGAATTTTTTAAAGTTAAGAGAAAATACAACGCTTCCATTTACCTCCGTATAATGCCATCTAAGCAAAAAATGTTTGTTACCTTAACCCTTAAATACTAACATCTTAAATCAATGACGTAAACACTAACTAACTGCCTGACAGATGGGTTTAACATTTTACTGGTTATTTTTTTTTTGTTTTAATATTTTAGTGCAAAAATATATTTGGATGACTTATTGAAAGTATTACTTATCTAAAAAAAACACAGTAATTGATCTAGTTTTTCTGTATTTATTGAAATAATAAACATTATAACAAGAATGGAAGGTTTGTGCGACTTTTTATTCCTGAAAAAAAGTGTAATGAAAATTAAAAAAATTAAAGAATCTTGATAAAAATTTATAATCCAGTTAAAAAAAGAGTAATAAACACGAAAATAAAAAACTGGGGCACATTATGTTTAATGACGAATTGGGCACAAACACTAACACCCCATCTATTAGACGGAAATCACACTTTGAGTCTAAATATCTTTCGAATAACAACCTGCCACAAATTTCCGAATTCAATACAGTGGAACCCCGATAAGTCGGCCCCCGATAACCCGGAAGTCCGGCTAACCCGGACCGATTTTTATCAGACAAACATTACAACAATAAAAATATATATCCTTTATGCTGGATTTTCCAATTTCTTTTCAACATCTTAAAATATTTTCTTTTATCTTTCCTTATAAACATATTGTTCGAATACTATAATATCTACGGTGACCATATGTACTTATTTAAGTAGGACAGTACTTATTTTTAAATATTGTCCTAATGTACTTTAAAACTTTTCTAAGGACACGCGAATGTACTTATTTTTTCCAAAAAATGAATATTTTTATCTTTTACTACTTTTAAACCGATTTCTTTGTATATGTTCCAGGTATTGCAGCTTTTGTGTCTTGATGGTTTCCAATATTTCCATTCTTTTGTTGACTCTTCTCATGACTTTGTTGTTTATTACAGGCTCGGTTTATCCATGCTATCTTCAGGTACCTTCACCCACAGTTCAAATGCTTTCAACTTTTTAGTAGTCGACGCGTTAATTGACCATGCTTCTATCCCGTAAACCTGAGTCGAGAAAATATAACACCTTGCCAGCCTAACTCTCAAGTTTTAATTATTTCAGTTCTCTTGCACAAACTACCTTTCTCATTTTATTGAAGTTGGTTCTTGCCTTCTCTATTCGAACTTTGATTTCTTTGGAGTAATCGTTTGTGTGATTAATCATTGTGCCAAGATAGTTGTAGTTTTCAACTTGTTCTAAAGTTTTACCTTTAATTGTCAGGCTTTTATCATTATTTTGGGTTTTTGATATCCTCATAAATTTAGTTTTCTTGATGTTTACTGATAATCCATATTGTTCTCCATACTCAACTATCTTGTTCATTAGCTTTTGGAGGTTGTCCGCTATTATGATAGTGTCGTCCGCATAGCTAATGTTGTTAATCAGCCTTCCATTAGGTACCTTTATTCCTGCTGTTTCTCCCTAAGAACTTTTTTCATAATTTCTTCAGAGTATGCATTTAATAGTAGTAGTGACAATACACACCCCTGTCGCACTCCTCTTTTAATTTCGAACTCTTCTGATGTGTGTTCGCTAATGCGTATGTGTGTGTGCTGTTTATAATATAGATTTGTTATAATTCAAAGGACATTGTATTATAATTGTTTTGCTTTGAGGACGTCCATTAGCTCTTTGTGGCGGACTTTATCGAAATCCTTGTTGTAATCTATGAAACAGACGAACATATCCTGGTTTACATCCAAGCATCTCTGGATTAGTAGTGTGAATCCAAAGTGGGTTTCTTCAATATCCATATCAAGTGTTTGGTAAATGCGTTTATGAATGATCTTTAAAAACATCAGGCTTATGGTGCGGTGGTCGTACACAAAACTTCACTGCACAAGTAAAACATTTTTACACAAAATGTGTACATACCTAGAAAACTGGAGTACAAATTTTCATGAATTTAAACTATTCAAAACTCGGCGAAGTTACTTCGCCAAAGTTGACCGAAGTCCGAAGTACCCTCTCTCTCTACACACTCGTTCTACTTCACGATTAAGTGCGACACCGACAAAGAGCGGTGCGATACCGACAAAGATCCCATTGACCAGACCGACAGAGAATGGAAGTAGAACGAAGTGAGGCAAAGTTACACTAGGTGGCCGTCTACACTCTCGTACTTGTTGAACCTCGATCGACTTCGGCGAGAGTGTGGAGCTCGCATAAGAAGTGAAATAACATGGAACGATGTTTGTTCGAACGATGCTCGAAGCTTTTAAATTGTATATCAAGGCAACCATGTTAAACGAAGATCAACTCTTTGACGAACTGGGAATTTTGAAAGACGTGGCTACAAGTGAAAAAATTGCTTAGTGTAACAGAGAAGAAAAAATAGTCAGGATCGATGGCTTAAAGTTTTTAAGTGTGTAGATCAATTCAAACTGAAAAACTTACATATATTATGCGAATTTATTTTTTGTCTTCCGAGTACATACTAGTGCAGCTATCGATCATTTATTTTCTGTAATAAATAATTATTATTGGACGTCAGAAAAGTCACAAATGTCCATATCCACTCTCAAGGCAGAGATGCTGGTGTACGCAAATTTTGATGAGACTTGTATGAAATGTTTCATTTACATACTTCAGTCGAAGCCGGACCTTCTTAAATTAATTTTAAGTTCAGAAAAATATGAATGATGCAAAAAACCGGAAGAAGATGAGGCTATTCCAGGTCCTTCATCTAAAAACTCTTAATTACAGGCTTGTAACTTTTTCAAAGTTAGTGTAATGTGTTATATTTAGTTTAATTGATATAATTTTTTATGTTTAGCTACATAGTTTATTTATTTTTAATGCCAAAAAGTTATATTTGTCCAATAACAAGATACATTTTGCGTTTTTAATACATTTTTGTTTTTTGTACTTTTTTTTCTTTAAAAAGATATGGTCACCGTAAAATATCTTATATTTTTCAGGCTAATTTTATTTATCATAATAAAATTTCTTCATAAAAATTTGTTGCTTTAGCGAATTCCTATGTAGTTCATTCGTTTCAATTTTCAATGTCAAACACATTATACAATGAGAGATAATGCGTATTTGCGTAATTTGATACATAATTAGGGTTACCATACGTCCGGATTTCGTCCGGACAGTCCGGATTTGAAAGACACGTCCGGATTTTTTCTTTACTAAAAAAAAATGGAAAATACTAGGCTTAACGGTGGGAAATTTCATTATGCGCAGCACCTTAGGTCTAAAGTATGTTAAAACAGAGGTGTATTATAATTACAGAGGTGTATTATTTTTTTATAATACCTATATGTATTTTAAACTGGCAGATATTTTCGATGTTAGTTGCATCTTGTAGCGAAACAGCTGTAATTTTAATTATGCCATATGCATGTCGCATATATGTACAATGTAGAGGTAGCAACACAGTCAAATTCACATTTTACATTTTCTACAACCCTTTGGACTACCCTGTCCGGATTTGGCCTTAATAAATTATGGTAACCCTATACATAATATACCTTAGTAAAAATGACTGGCATGGCAGACAACGCTTGTCGTGTTATCGAAACCAACAGACATCTGTAGTATCCTTTATTTACTTGAAACTGTCTAGCATTGTTTAGAAAAGACTATTAAAAAATTATTTTTCAAACAATGGTCTTAGTCTTCACAACATAAGTTGGTTCTCGTTGCGAGACGGTATTGTGTGTGTGTAGTAAAGTCGCATTGTTCGTTCCATTCTGTAATCGTTCGTAAATATATTCAGATTTTGTGTTTGCGATTTTTTGTCTACGTAATGGCAATAAAACTTAAAATGTTGTTTTTGTTTCAAAATGATAACAAAAGACAGTTTGGAAAATTGGTGCAAAGCTAAGAAAGCTAAAAATGAGACTCTCGACGAAGCTTTGTATGTGCAGAACGCATACGTGGTTTACAAGTGTCTGTGTGCCAATTATAACGGAGTTTATCTGTAAGCATACCATATTTTAATAATTTTTACCATTTTCTCCGGCTAACCCGAATTTTCGATAACCTGGATCGGCCGCGGTCCCGATTAATCCGAGTTAACGGGGTTCCACTGTACTACTAAATAACAACCCAACTTAAAAAGTCATAAGCGGGTGACCGTCAAAATTTTCTAGGAAGGGAAATATCCCACTTTCAAGAAGCGATGCTGTCTGAGAGACGGGGTGTTAGTACTTAAGGGTTAATAATAAAAAACAACATCAATACATGTACCTACAAACTGATGCAAGAATCTTGAAAATCGGAGTACAAATAATAAAGTTATAAATTCTTAAACTTGATCAAAAATTTTGGGTGGCGGAATTTTGTGCCGGTGAGTGTAGATCGCTATTTTGCATAAACAGTGACAGGGTATTAGTAATATAAGGGAGCAAACTTAAACAGTTCCTTATTTCTGTTATGTTTTTGAAGTTATACTTCTTTATGAGCATATGAGGGTGAATTTTAATAGGATTAAAACCTTTGATCCCGGCGCAGTCGCATTACAACTTTGTTCTGATTGGATGTTCAAATGACATGACAAAAATTATCCAATATGGCAGCTGTGGCACAGCTATGGGACTGTGGTTTGGTTATGTATGGTTGTTGCGTTTTAAAATTTGTAGGAAGAGAAACAACAAACAAAAAGTTAGTTAATGGTTATACTGCCTTTTTAAATAGTTTTCATATTATATTTTTGGACTTATTAACATAGAAGAGATGATTGTTGCATGTCAATGTGAAAGCCCATCAAACTGTGACTAGTATGAGTGCCGCAAAATTACTGATAAAAAACCTATTAACTCGAAACCGTAGAGAACTGTGGATAACAACAATCAACCGGGACGATCTACGATCTCGCTTATTCAAAGCTAAAGGATCTTACACTGGTAAGTGTTTTAAAAATAGTAGATCAAATTTTGTTATGATATTGTCAAATTGAGAAACGTCAAAATATTTAATGTTGTTCTGAAGCTATTTCCTTGTGGCATTTTTATAATTACGTATTTTTTATGGTATATATGGTATAGTCAAAATATTTATATTTCATTTATTAACATTAATATTAATAATACAACTTGCGCCATTTGAAAAATGTGGTTTAAAAGATTTTTATTATAATTTTGTGTCTTTGGATTTGTCTTCCTTGGGCGTAAAATAATAAAACATCTATTTTTATATTTCACTTGTCACCGTGATGTGTAAATATGTATATCTGACACGTTAATAGTATGTGCCTTGATGGTCTTGTTGGTAGAGTATTAGACAAGAAATTGAGAATTCGCAAGGTTGCGGGTTCAATTCCCGGACGATTCATACTTTTTTCGTTTTTTTTTTTAATATTTGGCATTGTTAAGTTTGGTTAAATTTTGGTAATTATTGTTATTTTTTTGTATTGTAACTGTTAAGTAGGTATATTTATTTCGTTGAAATTATATTATAATAGAAGTATAACTTCTTACGTGCGTACAAAGTACACACACATTCTTTTTTTTGTACTATATGGAACTAACTTGAAAGTATTTTTTCAATTACATGTAATTAATGGAATTTATTTATATTAATTTTTTTTCTCATTGCTATTTATAGTGCAATTATTACCAATAATAAATTTGCCAAATTTCACATTTATAACTTAAATATAATAATAATGAAAAAATAGCTGTAATTTTGGAAACCAGAATCTTTAAACGTCATTTCCAAAAAATCTACTTTTTTGAATTGTGCCTCTATATTACTGAGGGTGCGCATGTTTTAAATTATGTTCTGTTGTGATTTATAACATTTTTTTCGAATTTAAATTTTTATGCAAGTTCCCTATGAAGCAAGTGTAAGTTTAAAACAAATATGAAATTATAGAAATACTTTTTCTCTGAAACTATGGCAGTGGTACAATTTGCCTACTGTGCAAAAAACTCATTAATATAAGAAAACTAATACCTCTAGGGGACCTCAAAAGCACACTCATATGTCTTGATGGTGTTAATATGCATAAAAGGTACATGACATAATAGAACTGTAGAATAAGAGAGGCAACAAAGCCAATTGAGTATTTTTGTCCTCACTTCCACACCAAACGCTAAACTTAGTGTCTGCCTAGGTCTTTTTTATGGCAGATTCTTCTTCTTCTTCTTCCTTTTTTTTTGGGTTTCGATTTTTTTTTAATCATTTACCCAGTACATGTTATTGGTTATGCGCGTCTTGCTCAAGGCAATGCACAACCAGGTGTCCTGTCAACTTCAGATCTATTTTTTTTTTGGTCCTATGTGGTCCTTGTCCTTCTTGTTTTTGTTTTTCTGTAGATAGAGGGGGAAAAGTGTTACAACATTTAAGGTTAACTTAAGACTTTTCTCGTTTGGGGGTAGCTTCCAAACATTTTCACATAGGTTTAGGGCTGGCTACCTTCGGTTAGGATTAAGGATTTTAAGGATACCAATATAATTTTTGACATTTTAGGAGATTCCCTGTATTTTCTGAAGTATTTATTTATTGTTATTGTTATTATTATTATTTTTTGAAAATTCTATAGATCTACTTGAAAAAATTTGATAAATTTATTGATTATCTTAATAACTTTATTCGAGGGTTTATATAAAATGCTCTGTAAAGATATTGGACTGTCTATTCCAGCTTTTATTAGTTCTAGATACAAATCCATATCTTTATGTTTATTTATGGGGCACTCAAAGATGATGTGTACCAATGTTCCCATAGTACCGCATTCGCATATCGGTGTTTCCGTTTTGCCTATTTTGTGGAGATAACAAGGAGTTTTGCAATGTCCACTTCGTAAACGATTAAGGTTAGTAATATTGTTCCTACCCAAATATCCACATTTGTTATACCAAGGTTTTATAGGGAAACTATCCTGCAGTCCATAATAGTCCGGATATTTACCTTTAATTTGGGAATACCAGTTATTGTAAAATTGAGTCAAGATGTTCTTTTTTGTAACACAAAAGATATCTGTGCTGATGTTTTTTACATCATATGGTACTCTTAATTCTCTCCCAATATTGGCCAAGCTATCTGCCACCTCGTTGCCTTTAATCCCCTGATGTCCCGGTACCCATTCTAATCCTATTGAAAATCCCATATTATTTGCATCTACCAGTAGTTTTTTGGTCATTATAGTTACATAATCCATTTGGTCCCATTTGTGACTAGATATTTTGGATAAGGCACTTTTTGAATCTACAAAGATCACTGCTTTCATGATTTCCTTTTCAATACATACCGACATGGCTTTGTATACCGCTATTATTTCAGTTGTGCAGATTTGTGTGTAGTTATGGAGTCGTGACGAATATTTATAATTGATGCTTGGGATGTAAATTCCAAATCCCGATTGATTTGTTTGTGGGTCTATTGATCCATCTGTATATACGTGGGTATGATTATTATATATTCCACCATATTTAGCTATGAACCTTTCGTTCGATTCAATTTCATATTTTTCAAATTCTAGACTTTTAATTGTAATGGGGTATAGAAGAGTTTTTCTTTCTACCTCATATATCGGATTGATTTTATATCTAATTATGTTTTTTGTTTTTTTGAGTATATTTGTATATGCTAGTGAGTAATCTGGTATGACCTTGTTCCTCCAGAATCTATTGTTTGCATTTATTGCTTCGTTTAGCTTATTTAGACTCTTTACTATGATATTGTTTTTTTCCGGCATTTGTTTGAGTATATATTTATGTGCTAGTATCTCCCTTCTAACTTGTAACGTTGTTACTGAACATTCTGCTTGCAATATTAAGATGGGTGTAGAACGTAGACAACCCGTTACGATTCTCAAGGCAACATTCTGTACTTGTTCCAACCTCATCATCAAACTTTTACTGCAGGGGTTTAAAAGATTGGCTGCGTAATCTAAATGAGATCTAACTATTCCTTTGTATAAACTCAAAAGAATGTTCGGGTCAGCTCCCCATTTTGTACCACAAATTGCTCTCATGACATTTATTCCTTTGTTTGCTTTAGTTATCATGTCGTTAATTTGAATTGTCATATTCAAATTGCACTGTAAATGAAATCCCAGATACTTTATTTCATTTTTCCATGGAATTTCCATATTTTGATATATCAAATGTGGGAAGTTATAAGCCTGACTTCTTTTTCTAAATATTATTGCTTTTGATTTGTGTGCTGAAATTTTAAAGTTGTGTTTCTCAAACCACTCCTGTAAATTTATTATATGGGTATTTAAGGAATTAATTAGCTTGTATATATCAGATCCTTGCACCAGAATTACAAAATCATCTGCATATTGAAAACACTCCATCTCATGGTTTATTAAATCATGTAGGGATCTAGTATAGAGATTAAATAATATTGGACTGAGTGGAGACCCTTGAGGCAATCCAGTGGATGCTTGCATTGGGCCTAATATATTATTTGATTTGTCTTTAACGTAGATATTTCTGTTGAGCAAAAATTGCAAGATCAAGTTTGCATAAGTTATTGGGATGTCATACTTTAATAAGTATTTATATAGCAAATATATATTGACTGTATCATATGCCCTACTGATATCCAAAAAAATTCCAATTGTATTTAAATTTTTACTAAATCCAGTTCTAATATAATTAATTGTTAAAGCTAAGTTATCGTTGCACCCTTTGTTTCTTCTGAAACCTAACTGCTTAGGGCTTAGTATCGATTTTTTTTCCGTTATTTGTTCTATTCTTAATTTAATTATATTTTGCAAAATTTTGCCTACACATGACTCTAGAGCTATGTTTCTATAATTATCCTCACATAAAGGGTCTCTATTGGGTTTTAAAAAGGGAATGACAAGGGTGTTTTTCCATTCTTGTGGAAAACCTGTGTTTCTTTTAACTATTTGATTAAATATTTTTGACAATGCATCTAGCGCCACCAGGGGAAGTCTGTTTATCATGCTATATGTTACAAGATCTAAGCCAGTAGCCTTATCCTTTTTATTTATGGCACTTATTATTTCTTGCCTTGAAATGTCCTCCACATCCTCGTTAGTTAGGGTAACCGTGAACTCAGGATCTGTTATGTCAATTGCCAAATTATTTAATATGTTCTGAGCTATGTTTTTGTTGGGAAGTTTAGCAGGGATTACAGCATTTTGATATGTGGAGAATAGCTTAACTGTTCGCCATATTTCAGATAGAGGAGTGTCCCTTGTCAATCCATTGCAAAAGCTTTTGAAGCTATTTCTTTTTTTTGTTTTAAATATTTTTTTACTGTATGCAAATATTTTTTTGATTTCAATATAATTTTCATTGCTTGCTTCTTCCTTATATTTTTTAATTTTTTCTTTTCTTGTTTTTATTAAATTAGAGCATTCCTTATCCCACCAGGGAGGGCTTTTCTTTTTTCTTATAGATTTTTCTGTTTTCAAGAGAGGTATTTCCTCATCACTCACCATTTCCATAATTTGTGTAAATGAATTATAGTCTTCACACCCATTCTTCATCAAGTCTTCCATTTTTGAAGCATAATTCTCCCAATTGACATTCTTTGTATTTCTTTTATGACTTTTTTGTGTTACTATATTTTCATTTACAATTGCGATTTTGCAAGAAGTTGGAAAATGATCACTGCCTCCAGAATCCTCTAACACATCCCATTGGCATATATTTGCAATTTCCGAGGAAATTAGTGTTAGGTCTACCGCTGAGGCATTCTGTCCAGGTAGGGTAATCCGCGTGGGTCTCCCATCATTGCAGCAAACTAGATCCAAATCCTCTAAGGATTCAGCAATTATTCTTCCATTAACATTAACAGACACTTGACTTCCCCAAAGTGCATTATGTGCATTCATATCCCCCATTAAAATTTTATTTCCCCTGATTTTATTTATGCGTCCAACCCAACTATTTAAATTTATTTTTGCCCTAGGATGGATATAAATGTTAATAACTGTAATGTCCCAATCTATTATTTTTATTGCTAAAATTTGAATTTTACTAACATTATTATTATACCTATATACTATTTTGTGATCCAGACTATTATGAACCACAGTAGCTAGGCCACCATAACCATCCCCTCGATCCAACCTATGTATTTCATATCCTCTTAGATAGAAGTGATGATTATTTTTTAGCCAAGTTTCATTTAATAGAATTAATTTGGGTCTATGTTCGCTTATGAAATATTTCAGACTGTTATAGTTACTGCTTAAACTTTTTATGTTCCATTGGATAATAAGTGGATTCTTGATATCCATCTAAATCTAGCAACTTTTGATTCGATGAGCTTTCATGTATAAATAGCTGGTTCAAGTAATTGATTATATGTTCCTTATGTTTCCAATCTAGTTTTTTTAATATCGCATTCAGTGTTTTTTCTGTGTCCCTCTCTAGTTGCTCTGTACGGGAACATCCAGGAGTCTCATTGTTTACTGCACGAGCTCTCTCTTCGCTTCTCCCATTTGGAGATAATAAATATTGATTGTGTACTTCTTTATTGTATGTCTTATTTGTTTCATTAGCCTTTCTTTTATTTTTGTTTGAGTTATTCTCAATTTTTCTACTAAACAGGTGTTCAGGGTTACTCTTTACATTTTCTATCCATCGCATATTGATGGGAATTGTCTCTAAATTATTTGTTTGAGTTTTATGTAATGTTGGGAATTCCTCCTGGCTCATTCTGAATATATTATTCTCTTGCGATTTTCTAGTAGAAACATAAGGAAATCTCTCGCATGCCTCGTAGTATGAAAGATTGTCCAGAGACATGACAGCCTTAATATTCCGCTGTCTCACATACTCTGGACACTCCTCATAGGTACTTATATGAAAGCTGCTATTACAATGTAAACATTTCATCGAACAGTCCCCTTCATGTATTTTTTCCGCGCAGTTTTTGCATTTTTCTCCCCCTCTACAAAGATTTTTTGTGTGTCCAAAAAGAAAACACCGATAACATTGAACCACTGGTATCATGTATGGTTTTACCCTAAAAGGGATCCCATATATATTCACTTCCTTCGGGATTACTTTTCCCGAAAAGGTAAATGCGACCGTTTCTGTATCAATATATTTCTCCGTGTCATATTTAGACTTCCGTTTAAATCGTCTTATTTCTAGTACTTTAATGTTGGCCGAAGCCAATCCCGAAAATTTGATTAGATCTGCATCCGATATACTAGTATCTACATTATTAACGACTCCCCTACATGTTACGTTATTTGCCGGAATAAACAATTCATATCCATCATTTCTGACCACGTCATTTAAAACAAATTTATTAGCATCCTCCCATTTCTTGAAAGCAACGCTAATTCGGTTTTTTCCTTTTTTGCTAAGTTTAAGTACATTCTCGATTTTTTTGTCATTTATGTATTTTGCTAATTTCAAAAAACTATAATTACCGACGTTATCGCCTTTTGACTCCATAAATACCTCAAAGGGACCGGTATCAGTGTACTGATAATAGAAATGTTTTTTTCCTTTTTTTATTTCATTGTTATTATTAGTGATTGAATTAGCATTGCTATCAAGTAATGGTGTATTATTTAAACTACTATTCTTTTCAGTGTTTTCTATATTATCTAACATCTCCTCATCACCGGGGGGGTTAGCCCCCCCGGTAGTATCCCCCATAATTAACCGTGTAATGCAAAGCTGTCTCTTTTTTACCTAACTAGATAATGTATAATTTATTTTATTCAAAGAAAGTACAGGAAATTTAGGAATTCAACAGATAGGAAATTTGTTAGTTACCTCTATTATGTAGTTCCTATTTTGTTTTTGCCGCCTGCGTTTTTTTTGAATTATCACTTCCACACTGAACTGTCACACAACCGAACGTTACGAAAGCTCATACAGAAGTCCAATCAAAAAATTATTTGAAATTTACTTCTTATGGCAGATTCAACCATATTAAATTTTAACTCAATATGTCTACCCTTTAGGTTAATTGTTACCCATGGTGAAAACAACAAAGATTTTAACACATTTATCAGCCCTTCAAAAGATTTAAGATTTGGACAACATTATGAAATGTTTCTTGGAAAGAAGTAACATTTTGTAAAATAAGAACTGTACGGTAATAGGTATACACAAATCAAAGATATTTTTTCTTTTAGTACTGTAATTACGCAGTAATTAATGCCATTTTAACAGAAAAGTTAATTCTATGCAGCAATCAATAACAAGATATTTTTAACTTGTAAACACTATGAGGTGAGGGTGAGACTATGTATTCTCTTAACCTTTGTGTTCTTAACAACAATAAAAGTATGTATACTTTTTGTACAGAAAAGTATTCTAAAATTATAATTACGACTTTCAAAAATATTTTGAAAAATTCTTGTTCTAGAATACTGCATAACATAACCTGTAAATGCGCATAAAAGCTGCTGAAGACTTACCTCTGTCGAATTTTTTACCTTCTGGGTCGATATCTTTTACATTAAATATATCTTCAAACAATACACCGGCCATTTTTCACTATTTTTCCGAAATTAATAAAATATTAGTCTATAAAATTTAAAAACACCAAAACACGAGAAAACAATATATTTGACAGTTGTCAGATTCTTCTTTTTAGTCAACTGTGATTTGAACTTCTTGGTCTTGGTTATTTAAGTTCGGATTCGAAAAATATAATTAAACAATTTGTACCGTAAATAATTTTACAAGTCGCAATTAGATAAGAAATTAAACATTTAGCAGAACTAATTAAATAAAAAAGTAATACAATCACACAATCCTTAATATCCATTAAGAATTGTCTCTGAGCTGGCAAATAAACAGCCTAATTTTTGAATGTTTATTGATGTTGATGCAGTTTTTCAAAAAAGGCTTTTTGAAGATCGACAAAACCGAAATATAGTTTATCATTTAGTCCATGTGGTGAGACCGCTCCCGTCTGAAAAAATTTCTGATTCGGTTTCTTTGTGGATTCATATTCAAAAATGTCCCCTTTAAACAAATCTGAAGGGTGCCGGGCGGAATTTTTGGGCAGAAATTGTTTAAACAATTTTTTTAAACAAATACAAAACATCATGTTTTTTTGCTCTGGAACATATATTTTTAGATTTTTTGACTCAATCTAAACAAGAAAGGTATCTTGTAATTTTTCTCAGAAATTGATAGTTTTGGAGTTATAGGCGTTTTAAAATCTGAAAAATGCGAAAATACGCATTTTCGAGGCTTAAAAACTCATATTTAAATTAGTATTTTTGAGATTGCCGGATACTTAGATTGAAGACTAAACATTCAGCTTTAAGATTCTGAAGAGTGATCGCGTCTAACTTTAATTTATACCGTTGTTTTTTAATTGTTAAATATGCGTGTTTATCCGATTTGTTTGCCGGTGCGGCGCGCTCCATTTCAAAAATCTCCTATTTTCCTCCGAAAAATATTTTTTCTAGATTCTTTGTGATATTCTAAATAAAATAAGTTTCTTGCCATTTTTCTCAAAAGTTAATAGTTTTTAAGTTATAAGCGATTTAAAATCTGAAAAATGACAAAAAAACGCATTTTCGGATTTTAAATCGTTTATAACTTTAAAACTATTAACTTTTAGAATTTAGAATGTCCCAAAGAATCTAGAAAAAATATTTTTCGGAGGAAAATAGGAGATTTTTTAAATGGAGCGCGCCGCACCGGCAAAAAATCGGATAAAGACGCATATTTAACAATTAAAAAATAACGGTATAAATTAAAGTTAGACACGATCCGTCTTCAGAATCTTGAAGCTGAATGTTCAGTCTTCAATCTAAGTATCAGGCAACCTCAAAAATACTAATTTAAATATGAGTTCTTAAGCCTCGAAAATGCGTATTTTCGCATTTTTCCGATTTTAAATCGCCTATAACTCGAAAACTATCAATTTCTGAGAAAATTTACAAGATACCTTTCTTGTTCAGAATGACCCACAAAACTTAAAAATATATGTTTCGGAGCAAAAAACGTGATCTTTTGTATTTGTTTAAAAAAATTGTTTTAACAATTTCTGCCAAAAAATTCCGCCCGGCACCCTTCAGATTTGTTTAAATTTAAAAGGGACATTTTTGAATAGGAATCCACAAAGAAACCGAATCAGAAATTTTTCCAGACGGGAGCGGTCTCACCACATGGACTAATTGTAATATAGTGCTTTCTCGGATAGCTGTCGTATAGCGAATATTAAATATGTTGTACTCCTTCCTGGTCTGAAGCTGCATTGATTACCAAATATATGTTTTGTCAACCTATCTTCATCTTTTTTCGAGAATAGGGAACTTGCACATTTTTTTTATTACATAATAATGTTCAGTGTTGTTTAAAAATGAGATTTCCAAAATTTCACGCTTCAAAAACTCGTAATAACTTAGAAATACAAATTTAAAGTCTTCTGCGGTATAAAATAGTTCAAACAACCCGTGACGTCACATAGTTTTATTATATTTAGGGCCGGTTGTTCGAACGCTAATCAATAATGATCATTATCAAATATTTAATTACTGTCACCAAAACTGTCAATGTCAACTTTGTTTGGGTTGCTGAAAAAATAATTAATTACAATTATGAGATTTATTATTAATTATGTTAATAATTATTGTTATATTAATTGATAATAGACTCCACAGACTTTTTAACAACCCAAACAAAGTTGACATTGACAGTAATTAATTATTTGATAATGATCATTGTTGATTAGCGTTCGAACAACCGGCCCTTATAGTTATGATTATGGTTATATTTAGGTATATCCTTCTTCTCCTTCTTTAGTTTATTGGCCTCCACCTACTTGGGTATTTGGCCAGCTCATCGTCGCGCAATAAGGGAAAAATATTTATATTCTAATGACATTTATCGTATGTCATTGTAATAATATATACAAGTTTGTTGAGATTGGAGTTTGATACAGTTTTTGAAGGAAAGGAAAAAAGGTTTACTATGAAAAATAAAACCCTTTTGTGAAATTACAAGTTTTCTATGAATATTTCAAACGATCAAAAACACCTGTGACGTCACATGACTGTATTTTCTACAATAAAGATCTTATAGGGCTTTTCATTCACAGTCATTTGTTTCGAGCTTCTGTCATGTGTCACATAATATTAATATATCTACGTCATACGTTATTGGCATATACCAATTATACAAACCAAAGACGTGTATGACGTAGATATATTAATATTATGTGACACATGACAGAAGCTCGAAACAAATGAGAATCGATGAAAAGCCCTATACACATAGATTTGGCCAACTCCGAAAAATAGCGTAACGCGGAGCAGTTTTAGTCGGTGGTCTATCTATCTCTCTCTATCGGAGCTTAACTTTCTCTCTCTAGCATATGATGGCCGCCGCCTCTATGTTTCTGTCGTTCCGTTACTCCTACCTCTTAGTAGATACGCTCACACTCGCACGACAGACAAAGATAGCTAGACCACCGTACTTGATATCGACGTTACACCCCGATGCATTGAGTGGCATATCCCTAGCCAAGTCTATTCTCTTTACATGTCTCTGATTTTCTACTGACGTTTATAATAGCTTCGTTCGCGGTAACAATCCTGGACAAGTCCAGGACTAGTTACGAATTCTCTTAGTACTCGGGTTGTACGCAAGCGCGGTTCAGAATCAGTTCAGGATTGATTTACACCGCGAACGAATTTAGAACTAGTCCTAACACTATCATAACCTAGTTTTTATGTATTCTTTTTCTCATGATCATCTTTCAGTGCGTCACAGTTTTTCGATTTCTCTCTAACGCATTAAATTGTATGTGACAGAAAAAAAGGCACGTCTGTGAATACTTTGGTAATTATTCTAGTTTGGTGATTATTCTAGTTGTCAATAGATGGCGCCATAATCAAAAAAGAATTATTTATTAAATAAAATAATACTATTATCAATATAATCTGTACAATTTATAAGACTATACAAATAAAAGAAAATACCATTTTATAAATGCAATAGACACAATTGATTTGGTTTTATTCCAAATTGAAAATAAAATTTGACAACTGTCAGATTTAACTAAAATGTCACGTTAGAATAAATGTCATAAATGTGTATTATCACGGACTTACCTTTTTTTCTATAATTTGTGACGCACTGAAAAATGTTCATGAAAAGGAGAATATCCATCTTATTTTGACGAATTTGTTATTTTAATTCAGATTTGCGTGAACATTTTACTAGATCAGATCAACCAGATATATGTTTATAGTATGAATAGGCATGGTTTAATAAAATATTTTATTGTTATACGTTATACGTTTTAGTGGCTTTAATAAGCTACAAGACCATAATATTAAAACATTCTCCAAATATTTTTTCTAAGAAAAAAATTTGTTCTATTATACTGGATAACTGGTACCTATTGTATAATTTTTATTAATTACGTGGAGTATTTTTAATATTTCTAATACCTACATATTTTAATATTAAAGTCCATATTAGGGATTGTTTATTAATATTATATTAGGGTATCCTCGTCTAATAAAGATTTCATAGATATACACCCGATATACCTACCTATGTTATTTTATTCATTTTTTAAGTAGTACATTTTACATTACATTGGTTATTTTTGTATCACAAATAAAATAAATAATGAACTTTAAAGAGACACACAGTATTTAGTACATTATACCTTCATATTAAAAAAATGTTTTATTTGTTTACGATCATATTAAACTGTAAAAATTATACATCAAAGTATATAAAAAAGATTTTATTGACAATCACAATCAATAAATTTCTAAACATTTGAGTTAAACCACAGTATTAAAAATAAATGAAAATGAAATAAACACAGAATGAAAAGCAAACACCGCTACAAATCAGGTGTTTAGCACAAAACAATATAGAAATGTTTGTAAGTATTTTGAAATTCCTACTGCGCATATTCGGACTCCGAGTTCGCTTCAGATACCAAGGATCGGTTGGACTGGTTCCGAACTCGTAGTTCGGTTACCGCGAACGACAAATCTGACAAAATCCCGGACTAGCAGTTCAGAACTCGATTACCGCGAACGCTCTTTTTTAAAGTGCGCATGCGAAGTAATCCTGGACTAGTACGGAATCGTTACCGCGAACGATACTAATGTCTTAATGGGTGCAATTTGTTGGTGCAGAATGTAAACATATAACCGGATGACGTCATGACGCGTTTGGGGCTGGCTGGTATAATTTGAATTTGTAATCGTCTTTAGGGGCCAAACGAAAGACAAAAAAAACTTTTTATCTTTGATACATGTTTTAAATTATGTTCTGTTGTGATTTATAACATTTTTTTCGAATTTAAAATTTTATGCAAGTTCCCTATTATTATCTCATATACATACTTTGCACACTACTCTTAGAATATATACGCCTCTGTAAATTTGAGCATTTCTTTTTATCTCCTTTCTTGCATAAAGGGAGGATGTTCCCAATGCAACAGTGGTGCACCCAGGGGGGTTTTTGGGGCTAAAAAGGGCATATAAAAATATACAAAAAATAGTAGGAAAATGTAACTTTTCTTTCACAAACAATAATTTCGGTGCCGAAGCTAACCCAACCCCCCCCCCCTCCCCCCGCCCCAAGAGGAAAATTTGCCACTGCAATGCTGGCAATGCATAGTATCGACTATTTAATGGGAATGAAACTTTCAATGAAAATACGTTTATTTGGATATACGTTTAGATTTCCACTTCGAAATTTCCCAAGATATATTTATATTTCATTATATTGAAATGTTCTTACTAAATTTATTATTAATTTTATTTTAATTTAAACACCTAATTTATTAGTCTTTGTTTTAATTTATCACTAGTTATACTAAAACGTAATTTATATCTACTATTATTATTTACAATTTATTTTCGACAATATAAAACGCGCACACTTAACATCAGAATAATGAATGAATGTTTACAATTTGATCTTATATTCAAGTAATCGCCGACTGCTGAACAATATTCTAGATCGGACCGGACCTGGAACAAATAGAATAAATCGAATTGAATACATTCAACAAAATGACGTCTAAACCGGCCTCAAGTCTTTTCTGGATATATAAGTGGTCAGAACCAATTCTCGGCTGCTTCGATTCGGTCGTTCAGAAAATTCTAGAGATTCAGAGCCGGCATGCTTCTTGATGGGAATCTTAACACCATTTTTCTTCTTTCTTGTTAATATGAAATGAAACATGAATTAAAATAAAAATTTTATTTGACATATTAAAAGTACATGAGTTACAACCATTCCATTACATTTTATCAGTTCCGTTTCCTTTACAAAAAATAAATATATAGATCTGTTCTAATAATACGTATATAAATACAAAGGACTATTTTTACAATACAATATTTCTAACCCGCAAAAAGGGTGCAATATATATGGAATAACAACTTGTACATTTGAAATGTTATTCTTTTAAACACTGGATTGAAAGAAGTAAGCATAAGCACATTGAACATTTGCCTAAAATAATATTTTATAGAATAATAATACTTTATTACAGCAGTACCAGCTATCAGACTAATTACTATTCAGCTCAGCGGGGTACTATTATTCGAGGTGTGAAATTCCATAAACAAGGGATCTATCTGTTTTACAGAATGAGGAGCAAAGAAATCCAAATATTATGCTATGCAGACGACACACAGTGGTCCAAAAATCCGAAAAGATGGCCAAAATATGAAAGCGTTTTTTGATTGGCATGAAATTAGGCTTTTTTGAGGTCGTTAATTAAAAATCCGAAATCTAAATTGCAAAAAACAAAATGGCGGAGAAGTATTGGGAGACCAAGAAAAATATGGTGCGATAATTTAAACAATTTAGGAGGCTAATATTGAAGAAGAAACAGGCTTTAAAGCCTACATACAAGAAAGAAGAAGGAGAAGCATCTGTTTTCTGAATAGCACTCACTGAGCTGAATATTAATGAGTATATTATATAGCTGGCTCTACTATACATTACTTCAATCAGCAGATGATACATCACATTAAATGTACACTTTTAAATTTTAAAAAATAAATCTGCTGAAAATGGGACGATTCAGACTATTCCCTTTTGATTTGTTTAGCCCGAATAGTCCCACAATGTATCTTCTTGAGTGCCTAAGTATTATTGGTGACATAAACAATTATTTTAGTTACAACAGAAACATTTCAACACGGATCTTCTTCTATAAAGCTACATTTTAATTCAATCACTTGTTTTACATAAATTATGTAGTTTTATTAGCGTAGCATGTAAAAGGGAAACCGTTAAAGAGGGGATTACGAATTAAGTTAACCAGCTAAAATTATAGGTAGTAATTATATTGCTACCTTTAAACTTTCAATACTTTTTCTGCGTAAGCAGATGTACCAAGAGGCCTTGGTGGCAGCATGCGTAGTAGCGATTTGAGAGACAATTAAGTTGTTAAATTATAACAAACTCGGACAACGGAAATAAAATATAAATAAAATATTTTTGACAAAATCTCAAACTATTTTTTTTCGCTTTATGTTAGTTTTCAATTTATAACATTTAACAATCAGTTAATCTAGTATGACACTATCATGAAAAACGTATATTGGTTAGGACGAATATCAGATGAAAAATATTTGCTAAATATAGAAGACAAGAATTAAGGACTAGAAACACAGTAGATTAACAACTGGGTTATACTCTGGGCTAATTAGCAAAATTCATGGAAAAGTTATTTACCAGCAATTTTATTGCTGGAATCGAATTATAAGATCCTATATATTAATAATATAGGTATGCAAAGTCCGCAGATAGTGTGCTACTTTTTTTATAAACAAAATGGCGCTGACAAATCGTATTTTTTTCAATTATTGCTCTATAACTCCGAAGATTATAAGTTTACAACAAAAACACTCAAATAAAAATTCACCGCAATTAAATTTTGCATAGAGATCTGTTTTTCACGATTTGCTTCGACGAAAATTTTCCTCGGAAAATGCGGGTTTTCCTAACAAAAACTCTAATTTTCAAATAAAGTTTTAGGTAAGTAATTATTAATTAATAATAAAATAACTTAATGACATCAAATCTTTCTTGGTATAGATTGTAATTCCAGAAGCCGGTGAAAATTAAACGAATATTTTAGCAACAATTCAATTGTTAATTAACAATTTATGATCGCAATAATAACCAAAATAATAATGATACATTGATCAAACTTATAAATATTATATAGATGAGACGCTTATTTAATATTTTATCGACAAAATATAAATTTTTCTTTTTTTTTGCATAATCTTTAAATTTTGAAAAAAAAATAGTTATAATACGCTGGTCTAATTAGTAAAGTACAAAGAAAGGTTATTTACCAACAATTTTATTGCTGGAATCGAATTATAAGATCCTATATATTATTAATATAAGTATGCAAAGTCCGCAGATAATGTGCTACTTTTTTTATAAACAAAATGGCGCCGACAAATCGTATTTTTTTCAATTATTGCTCTATAACTCCGAAGATTTTAGCTTTACACCAAAAACACTCAAATAAAAATTCACCCCAATTTAATTCTACATAGTGGCAAGTTTTTCCCGATTTGCTCCGACGAAAATTTTCCTCGGAAAATGTGGGTTTTCCCAACAAAATCTCGAATTTTCAAATAAATTTTTTGAGCCAGTAATTATTTATCAATAATTATATAGCTTGGTGAAATAAAAGCTTTCTTGGTATAGATTATAAATTCAGAAGCCGGTGAAAATGAAACGAATATTTTAGCAACAATTCAATTGTTAATTAACAATTTACAGTCCCAATAACAACCAAAATAATCATGAGACATTGATCAAACTTAAAAAGATTATAAAGGTGTGATGCCTATTTAATATTTTGTCGACAAAATATAAATTTTTTCATTTTTTTGCATAATCTTTAAATGTTAAAAAAATTGTTATAAACAAATTAACATTTCTCAGAAATTGTTTATTATATTCTAATTTTAAAAAATACTTAAAATGCGTATTTTATAATGCATGCATATAATGAATGCTTTAAAAAAAATTTTACAACCATTTGCAAAAAAGTTATGAAACAGCAAAGTAAATATACGATTTCTCCGTTGTTTATAATTTGTTTTAATTGTTTCAAAGCTTAAATGTGAGTCTACGGTACAAACTAATTACTCACAAAGAATGTCAAAAATTAGTGCAATGGTTATATTTTAATCAAAGATTAAAAATACTTTTTCTTTGTAATTTTTAGCGTAAAAGTAGGCCTGATACAGAGTCGGAGCTAAAATGTTCACTCGAAGCGACTGACACGCAGCATACATTATTTGTTAAAAGTGTACGTTGCGCGGCCGGTCGTCGCTCCGAGTGAAAATTTTAGCTACAGTACTGTATTAGTCTACTTTCACGCGTGTAAATTACAAAAAAATATATTTATAATCTTTAATTAAAATATAACCATTAAACTGATAATCAATATTTTTTTTGTAAATAATTAGCTTGTACTTTAAACTCACTTCTACGCTTTGAAAGAATTAAAAAAAATTATAAACACCGTAGTGATAGTATGTTTACTTTGCTGTTTCATAACTTTTTTGCAAATGGTTGCAAAAAAGTTTTAAAGCATTCATTTTCAAGATATTTGAAATACGCATTTAGCTATTTTTTTAAATTATAATATAATAAAAACTTTCTGAGAAACGTTAATTTGTTTATAACTATTTTTTTTTAAACATTTAAAGATAATGCAAAAAATGAAAAAATTATATTTTGTCGACAAAATGTTAAATAGGCAACTCATCTTTATAAGATTTCAAAGTTTGATCAGTGTATCATAATTATTTTGGATATTATTGCGACCGTAAATTATTAATTAACAATTGAATTGTTGCTAAAATATTAGTTTAATTTTCACCAGCTTCTGGAACTATAATCTAAACCAGTGGTTCCCAACCTTTTATGTCTGGCGACCCACCTTCTGATGTTTTTTCATATTCGCGACCCATCCCTCACCCATGATGATACGCTATTCTGTACTCTGTACGCTACTTAGCTACTGTAAGAACCACGCCGCGACCCACCTTAAATCTGTCCGCGACCCACTAGTGGGTCGCGACCCACCGGTTGGGAAACGCTGATCTAAACCAAGAAGGCTTTTAAGTCACCAAATTATTTAATTATTGGTAGATAATTACTTATCTAAAACTTTCTTTGAAAATTAAAGATTTTGTTGGAAAAATCCGCATTTTCAGAGGAAAATTTTCATCGGAGCAGATCGGGAAAAACACGTCTCTATGCAGAATTTAATCACGGTGAATTTTTATTTGGGTGTTTTTGTTGTAAAGTTAAAATCTTCGGAGTTATAAAAATAATTGAAAAAACACGATTTTCGGGCGCCATTTTGTTAATAGAAAAAGTAGCACACTATCTGAGAACTTTGCATACCTATATTATTAATATATAGGATCTTATAATTCGATTCCAGCAATAAAATTGCTGGTAAATAATCTTTCCCAAAAATGGCCTATTCTCCGATAATCAGCCCAGACTATTAACAGAAGAACACATGACAGACTTCCTTCCACTAACAGACGAAAAAGCTGCACCAACTACGTATATGCTGCGCTGCACTAAATAGTCGAACTCCACAAATTGTGAGTCAACAACAGACATAAAAGTATGTATTAATGAACAAACTTAAAGGTATTGACAATAAGTTTCATACAATTTCTACTATTTCGAAGATACGGCAACGTTCTGCAAATATGACAATGTCAGATTGGCTAGCTAATGCATAATGTGTATAAGTAGACAGAACTATCTGAAACTGCCAAGGTCAGACCGATCGAAAACGTTGGTTACGCGACGTTGTCAGATCAATCGGATTTCAAAGGGTTTTCGGCTTTTTATTTGTTATCTGTTGGTTTTAAAATTTTAAAACATTGTGTTTAATTTTACGGGATTGTGCACTGAGTGTCCTATTTTTCAAGACACTTGTAATATTAATGTTTATTAAAAAATATATTAAATACATTCTAACTACACAACCATTCGACGATTTTATCTAACAATGTCGTAAAACCACTGATTTCGTGTCCAATGCATTTTAAATGGATGTTTACTTTTTGCACCAACGCGTTCAACTGAAGTCTCCTCTCCTTGATTTGCTACGTTAGCGACCTTCGCGATTTCAGATATTTCTGTATATCTGTAATAAAGGCTGGAGAGAGTAGGGGGCGAGTCATTCATACCTTCTGTAGGCAAGCATCAGGATCTATTCACATGAAACTGTTTCGGCGCGTTTTTTCTTGGCTTCAAATTAATTATGTATATATAATTATAGAATGCATCAATGGATAACAATAAGCTCACAGGAGTTGAAAATAAATACCTATAAAATTAACCTCGATCACTCATATTTCTAGCTGAAACAGGCATGTACAAACTATAGTTGTTCGACAAACAACCTTTTTACTTTCCAAGCTGGTTTATAATAAATTAAATAGAGTGAGGTATATTTTTTCTAAAACTAACATAAACATAACACAAACGTTATATTTTTATATATCTTGTCACTTATTGCAAGTATTTTTCACTGTAAAGAATGGAAAAAAATATGTTAAAAATAAGCAACTGTAGGCATTTTTCAAGTAATATGACCCATGTCAGGTAGTTAGGAGGGACTAAGAAAATTGAGTAAATTATATCGCGACGGTTGAAAGGTAAAAGGTTGTAACCCACAAATCAACTTTTTTCAGGAAGTAGAAAAAACGCTCCATTTAAGTAATTTTATGAGGAATTACCCTAATAATTTTTTTCATTCATTTGTAGATCTACAATTTCATCTATAAATTAATGAAAAAAATATTAGGTTAATTCCTCATAAAATTACTTAAATGGAGCGTTTTTTCTACTTCCTGAAAAAAGTTGATGTGTTGATTTGTGGATTACAACCTTTTATCTTTCAACCGTCGATATATAAAAAAATCATTTAATCATATATGATTAAAATGTGTGGTTTTTGTTTTTAAGGGCTGAAAACTACCATTTTTAATCTTATTAATTATTATTAATCTTAATCATGTTTAAGTATCGTAAAAAAAGATTTGTTTATCATATCGGAATGTATTTTATAATATGTAATTATTTTTCAACCCTTAAAAACTACCCTTAAAGAAAAAATTTAAATTTTAGTCTTTATTTAACCAAAACTTCCAGGTAACTATGATGCCTATATCCAGTCTTCCATATTTCCATTCTTTGCAACAAATCTTTATAGTGATCATAATTTATAATATCATAAATATTAAATAATACATTTTTAAATGCGAATTCATCACAGCAACCCTCTGAATAAAGCAAGAAACAGCAAAGATTTTTAACTTGTAGTCAATATCAAATCCTCAATTTTTTTAAATAAAATTTTATAAAAAATAATAATTTATCATCTAGCATTCAGAAGGACGCTATTACTTCTGGGCAATGATATATTTATAAATGATTTTGCAAAAGATTAAAATAGTTTCAGATCAATATTGAAAATATTAGAAAAAGTTGCTGAATTTATCAAAATTTCAAAATATCAAAACATTAAAACAAACGGTTTGTCAACAAGAAAGACCTCTCTTAAGTCGCATCATTTTTTTTTTGTTCTGAACTGCCTGTAAGAAATTTCCAGTAATTATATCAACTTTTTCTGCCAACTTAGTTGTTTCCTTTTTTAATTTTCTTTTGTGAACTTTCTACAAGAAATACTGGACAATTTTTTAGTCCAACATTAATTTTGAAATCGGCTTAAACGCCTGGTATAGTTTTAAATAAAACTACTTCGATATTATGATCTTTTTGGTGGGATTTTGAATTACTTATCATTGTTTAAAAATATCTTATTTGGTATAGGATTTCCTCTACTGGACGTCAATATCTGTTCCACAAAATGCACCCAAGGAACACATTGGTTCTAAAATGTTCACTGGTTACTAAACACCGGGAAAGTTTTGGATTTAAATAGCATTAAAAACCGTTCTCACTGACGTCATTGTAAATATGACAAGTGACAGTTGACAGCTGTCACACTATTTGACGCAAATTCGAGGTGTAAATGGGAAGCAGAATGAGAGTTATGACCGACGAATTAGCTATTACAACCCAAATTTATGGAATAATACGAAGTATTTAATAAAACTACTAAAGGAATAAACATTTACCACTACTGAGAGGTGTCAACCAACGTTATTCATCGGTTTTACTATCGCCAAAAGTCAATATTGTTATGGTAATTAAAGAACACTCTGTATAAGAGAAATTGGATAGGTTTTAATTATTGATAGCAACTGAAAATAATTAATATTTTGCAAATTCATGACTACACAATATTCACACAACAAATTTGCAACTTTAAACAAATAATTAATCGTGTATTTAAATAAGTTCTCCTACCAGTGAATATTACATGCCGGGTGGTGAATCGTAAAACGGGCCATAGGGAACTCAATGTAAAATTCTAAAGTATTGAATTCCTGCTTCTCTAATTATTTTACATCAAAAGTCATGAGAGAATATTTGTAGAGGATTGAAATCTGTATTAAAATTAAAAGGTAAAATTGTTCTACGATTTAAACACATTCCAAAAATTGAAAAATATAATACATTTGACACAGTAGGTATGTGTGTAAAAGTTAGGCCACACGTTACTATTTAACTGACAGTGCTCACACCATTGACTGAATAAAAAAATCTTTACTATTAATACTTTCTCCGCAACTGAGGGTATCTTATCATTGTATTGTATTAACATCATTGTATACATCATGTATTGTTTTAAAATAATAAATGATAAGATAAAAATATTGACAGTTCAAAAATGTGAAAATAATAGCTTCATTGTGACACATTATTGCACTGTGTGTGGCCTAATTTTGGGCTGAAAACTGAAAAATGTATTAAATTTTTACAAAATTTTGGAATATGTTTAATTCGTAGAACAATTTTAACAGTTGTTTTCAATACAGATTTCAATCCTCTACAAATAGTTTCTAATGTCTTTTGATGTAAAATAATTAGGGAATCAGGAATTCAATAGTTTAGAATTTTACATTGAGTTTCCTATGGCCCGTTTTCCAATTCACCACCCGGTATAACTTTGTGGACATAATTTTATTGTCAGAAGTTGTCAGTTTAGATTGTGTCCCTGTTATGTGTATAGTTGTGTCTATGTTATAGTCGATAACAAAAAGGGTCGATATACAGTCTTTTCCCGGTATGACTAATTTTTATCCTAGATTTGACCAAAGCCTTTGGGCAAACTTTGAAGTAAGGTCCATTTTCGCTATACGGGGGTGTTTTTAGTCCAACCTTCAAGTTCCTAACTTTTCAGTTAAACCTAGAAAGAAATATAATCGACTAGAGCGACGAGAAACGATTGGCGAAAGTTTGACGAAAATTCTTCAGACAAAAGCCGAAAATGAAATTTATTTGGTATTAGAATAAGAAGTCTTTGGATTAACTAGTCAAACCTAGGAGCGCCGGAGCTTTGAGGTTTGACTATAACACCTATAACTAATAGACGGAAAGGCAGCGCTGAAAAATCTCTTTGAATTTACTAAAGCTAAATTTTTCACAGTTGATTACTGTGATTGTGTAGGTAGAGAAACATACTGCGGTCGGTCAAGCGAAACGTAGAACAGGGGTTACTGAGAGGGTATCAAAGTAGTTGCTTTCCTACGAAGGTAATTAAATTCATTTACTAAGGCTGAAAATCAGTACACACATTCTAAATTAAATATAAATAAAAGTTATTATAGTCGGTCAGCTGTATGACGGGACGTCGGTCGGCCCCAGTGAATGTACAGGGTTATTCACTATATTTTGACCCCCTTATAAACTGCTTTATTTACAGAATTAGAAAAAAAATGTAAAATACAAAAGTTCTTCGATTTTTTAATTATGATTTTTTGACATATATATCGTACTAGTGGCGTCATCCATCTGGTGTCATCCATCGACTATTTTTTTAAATGAGAATAGGGGTCGTGTGCTAGCTCATTTGAAAGGTTATTCAATTCTCTATGCAGTAATATAAACATTAACATCATTATTTATACAGGGTGTCCAAAAATTTTTTTTTATTATTAATTAAACAATTAATTTAATTAAAAAAAAATTTTTGGACACCCTGTATAATTAATCATGTTAATGTTTATGTTACTGAATAGGGAATTGAATAACCTTTCAAATGAGCTAGCATTCGACCCCTATTCCCATTTAAAAAATAGTCGATTACGTCATCACGCCCAAATGGATGACGTCACTAGTACGATATATGAGTCAAAAAATCATAATTTAAAAATCGAATAACTTTTGTATTTTACATTTTTTTCTAATTCTGTAAATAAAGCAGTTTATAAGGGGGTCAAAATATAGTGAATAACCCTGTACATTCACTGGGGCCGACCGACCGGCTCTGTCCCGTCATACAGCTGACCGACTATAATAACTTTTATTTATATTTAATTTAGAATGTGTGTACTGATTTTCAGCTTTAGTAAATGGATTTAATTACCTTCGTAGGAAAGCAACTTTGATAGCCTCCTCTCAGTAACCCAGAACCGGATTTAAGGCAGTGGGAGCCCTGGGCAGAATTGGTGTGGGGGCCCCTGGGCAGAATTGGTGTGGGGCCCTACCTCCTACCATTAAAAAAATTGTTGTTATAACTATGGTATACAGCCCACTACAGGGTTTTCCCTTTTAGCAATTAAAAAAAATGTTGATGTACTTTTATAAATATATATTTAAATACTAGAAAATACAAGAGCTGTATCTTAACAACCGTAAAATATTAAAAATAAACATAGTAAAATGTATAGTTAAGGTCTGGGTACTTTCGAGATTTTTTTATTAAAAATTCCTTGATTATATCAGACATGTCTAGCTGCTTTAAGACATCGTGTTCAATGCTCATTATAGAGAGATGATTCAAACGCTCTTGGCCCATCATAGATTGAAGGCGATTTTTAATTAACTTTTGCTAAAAATAATGCTATGGCAGCAGGACAACCCTCAGCTGCAGCTTTTACAACAAAATTTAGAGAGTGGGCGGCACACAGAATCCACATCGCCAAGAACACCATTGTATTTTCCACTCATAACTAACGAGTTGTCGTAGGACCAGTGATGCCACAGCTACCGATTTTTCTTCTAATTCTCCTTTTTTTCTACCGAAAAATCAAAATTCTTAATTTTTAAATTAATCTGCTGATTTTTTTTTCTACCGAAAAATCAAAATTATTAGAAAATTTTTTTTATCGGATAGATTTGGCAACAGAGTTTAGTCAATTTTCAAGAATTCTTAAATTGCTTTTACTAGCTTGTGACACAATGTGCGAACCAGCAGATACGGATTTACCGATATCAATTTTATGACCAGTCCTTTGTCCTTTTATACTATGATTTTGGGAGTAAAATGTATCAACCTGGATCTGAATAGTGAATACTGAAGGATTGTGGCTTATTTTGATATATAAGATAATTCCAAACTAAAAATAGTATTTATATTAAAATCTTAAAACAAGAGAAATTTATTTTGCACCTTTTTAACTTACGGTATTTCGACATAACTAAAGAACATTACAAATTTTTCTCGCTCTTAATTGCTTCAATATCCGACATTGTTTTGTTTTTAAACGATTATAAAGCGTAAAAAATCATGTTTTGCCTATAAAACATTCCTTGCAGATTTTAGAGAAAAATGTTTCAAATAAATATTCTAGATCTTAATAGTTTCTAATTTGAAATACATAAACAATTGGAGATAATTGCAGAAACCCTTATTTTTGCAGTAATTTATAAATGTTAGTAACTTTTAACTATTATTTATTATAACAAAATTTTTTAACTTGTTTAAACAATTATACAGCTTTCAAATAAGAATATTTGTATTTTGAACGTTAATAGGTACACGTGTGGTAAGTTTTTTTAAAAAGTCTATAACAGGAAAAAATATGCAGTTTTATTTTATTATAAATAAATTAATTCCTTATAAAAAAACTAAAGCATCCTTGATATTTAGTATTGCGTTAGTTAGACGGCTCTACTCGAGTTACTTTGGATTAAAAAAATGGACAAAATTGCTATATAATACCTAGAAAGCCGAGAAAATACATTTTTTTAAGGTATACCGATTTTGAACTTTGAATGATTTTTATGATGAATGGTGATTAATGATCATTATATGATGATGGATGTAGTTTATTTTTGAATACTGGTACCTGAAGTATAATTTTTTTGGAATGTGATAGCAAAAGAAGCAAAAAAAGAAAAAATAGGAGCAGTCTCCCGAAATTTTGTCCAAGACCTGTGGCAACACTGCGTAGGACTGTCCCCTGCAGTTTTTTAGATTGATCTCATGTTCTTGCAAGAATGTCATTAGTGAATTTATATTTTCTGCTTGATGACCGTAATTTGGCAAAAATATGAGAAACCGTTCAACAGCAGTGAAACCTTCCATATACCGAAATATCACAGTTAATTGATTGACAAAAATTATTCTTTGTGAAGAATGTGTTGATTTTTTTCCGTTTGGGGCTTTGTGGGGGCCCCCGCAATGTGGGGCCCGGGCAGCTGCCCAGCCTCTCCTCCCTTAAATCCGGCCCTGCAGTAACCCCTGTTCTACGATTCGCTTGACCGACCGCAGTATGTTTCTCTACACAATCACAGTAATCAACTGTGAAAAATCTAGCTTTAGTAAATTCAAAGAGTTTTTTCAGCGCTGCCTCTTGGACTATAATTACCACTCCTAATTCATTTGAACCACACCTATAATACAGTCCTAAAAAGATTATTTTAAAAATTTCGCATATGTACATGCATTAATTGTACAAAATTGTTTACAGTTGAGAATTTGTTGGGTGAATACCTTTTGCAACAAAACATTAATAAAACATTAAAAACACAACACAAAACAATTACTCTAAAAATAATTTATAGTCGAACCGTTGGTTATTCGAATGCGTTATCGGCTGGCAAGGTGGTTCGACGATTTTCCACTCACCGCTGTCATTCGTGATTTCGACGAGTCCACAGTACGGTATCTTTTGGATCAGTTTGATCATATCACTTGCAGATTTTGATTTGTTGCCTACCAACTCGTGCGAACAGGTGTCTAGAGTAGCTGAGTGTCCGACTAGGAGGAAATTGCCCGTTGAATGAGCTGATAGTGCACCTAAAACATTTTGATTTTATTAACGATTGTTAATCTCGAAGTCAAACCACAAATTGTAAAAATAAAAGTTAAAAAAGTAAGCGCAATTTATGTTTCTTTTCGATTCAGAGGATATTCACCATCCCTAGACAGCTGTTTCTGTCTCTTAGACGCCTTCAGTAGGGCTGAATGTCACCAGAAAGTGGTTCCATGAATGGTTTCAGATTTAAATCATTATTTGTTATTTTAATTTTATTTTAATAACGAATTTTGTATCTGGGACCTTTCTTCGTTTCTGTAAAAACAAAATTTATTTCTGCAATTATTCGTCCTTTCCTCAGTCCAGATCTATCGGTGACACTCCGGCCAACACTGCCACTACATCTGTTTACTGTACACTGAGGAGTTTGTGGGCACTACAAATCCTTTCTCTTCTTCTTCTTTAGCCCAATTCTATCCAACTTTGGGCATAGGCCTTCCCCAAATATTTCCATATCTGTCTGTCCTTGGTTACGCTTTTTCAATGAGTTTCTGCAGCTTTTATAATATCGTCCTTCTACCGCATCTGAGGTCCTCCTCTTCCTCTTCTTCCTGTCCACGGTCTGAAGTTTTGTATTTCAGCATTCCATCTTTTATCTTCCTATCTCGCACTGTGGCCCGCAAATATCCACTTTAACCCTGTAATATGTTCCGTTACATTTTCAACGAAAACTTTTCGTTTATAAATTCGCAAAATCTGTGTGTTATTGCGTTGCCGCTCCTGCAATACTTAGAGCAGATTTATTGATGGATTCTTATGTAGTTTTGTCTTCTGAATCCAAATCTGAAAACGGCATTTCGATATCTCTAACCCTCTTCGAGATAATCGACCTCAAAGTTTAAAATGTGACGTCACAATCCTTTAATTTTCTGCCGACACACTAAACGTCAGCTGAAATCGTTGCTAGTAAGTAGGCTAGTTTTTTAATCTGAATTTGTTAAGCAAAGCATAGGTTATTTACATTTGAGTTGGACACTTCGTGAATGTCATACTAAATTTTAAATTAAATATTAATAAAATATCTATGACATTTGATAGTGAATTTAATTATTATATAAAATAAATAAGATGTTCAAAAATACAATTTAAGTATATTTTAAAAGAAATAATTTATTAACAATTTTAAACAGGTTTATACGAGTATACGGCCTCCCCTCTAATGGGAGTACCTAATGATAAACTGACTGTTCCATTTGTTATGAAATGAAAATTGTTATTATAGTCGGTTCGCTAAACTCCCGGTATACAATGAAAATTTTCCTGTTTAGCAACAATATTATTATAGTGGTATTGTTAAAGAATCAGGCTATAACATGGTCAAAAAATCACTTAAATCTTTCTTAAATTTTTAAGTGGGCCGATTTCTATGCACGTAAGTTTATAACTCGCATTGTAGATCTCTGAATACAACTTACAAAATAGTCTGGTCAATTGGCAGTGCCAAGGACATAAAAAATACGTTAACTTGAAATAGGTTGCACCAACAAATCTTAAGCTTAAGACGTGCATTAAGCTCAGCTTACGAAACATACGTGTTGCACCACTGAGTCTTAGATCAATTTTCAGCTTTCCATAATGAATTGCTACGTTAAGTGCTTAGATAAGAATCGAAAATTATGCTGCAATGTAATTGAGACTTAAAGCGGCCCTATATATGTATAAACTGAGCTGAGCTAAGCTGGAGCTTAAGATTCGTGATGCAACCAGGCATTAAGGTATAAAATACTCACTTCTCGTAATGAAGGCGCTTCTCAAATGGAACTGTTCGCAGTTCTCTTTCGACTCTTTGAGCTCCTTCTCTTCGACAAACGGCTTGTAGGTTTCATCGATGTTGTAACCACCTTGGATCAATTCCTCCTTCGTCATCCAATTGGGAACTCCTTCGTTATACCACACCGTCCACTCAAACAGACCGGGCTCAATGCGGATCTTGATTTGATCCCTCTTACCCAGCCCTCTTAGAAAACCATCACAGGTTTGGATGCAACGGAATGACGGCGAACTGTAGGCGTATTCTATTTCTATATTGTTCTCTTTAAATGATTCGCCAACCTGAAAAATAGTTAGCAGCAGATAAAGATAAATCAAATATGAAGATGAGCTCGGTTCTTCATGATTTGCAGATCTACAGAATTGAGATAAGTATGTAGCCAAGTAAATATCTTTGAAACGAAAAAAAAAACACATTCATGAAACTTTGCCTGCAAGTACAAAGCCATATAACGCATCTAATGCCATATTCTTGTTACTACTTTACTGCCCATTTCACTTGTTGGGAATCACTTGACAACATAAGTTTGCTGTGATTGGTCATTACCGGAATCTGATTGAGGAATGTAGGAGGAATGAGGATTGGACTATCTAGTGTTTTATTTGGATTTGGTTTGCAATAGATATTAGTAAACATTTGGTTAATTTTGTTCAGACAATTTCTCATAGCACTCGGTTCAAAATATGTTTTTATTATCGTATCTATCTCTCTTCAATCCTGACCCCCGGATGGAGTGTAGTGGTCGACGTGATGTCGTGTATTGTCCGTCTCTAAAGGTCTCTGGCCATTTCTTTTACCTCATGCATAGGTCTTTTGCATATTCCTGTAATTTGATCGATCCATCTTGTTGGGGATCTTCTCGTGATCTTCGGCCTTCCACCTTTCCTTGTATAATGAGCCTTTCCATGTTTTCTGTGTTTGCTCTCATAACATGTCCAAAGTATTTGGACATGTTATGTAGTCTAACTCTGTGGACATAACATTGTTATGTAGTCTATCCACTATCATGATCTTTGTCTTTGATATGTTTAATTGCAGACCAAATATTTGACTTTCGTTTTCAACCAGTCGTATAAGATCAATCAGCTCTGTTTGACTATTTGCAATAAGGGCTGTGTCATCTGCGAAACGTAGGTTGTTTATTTTATGACCATTTATTGAGATGCTTTTTTCCCATCCTTCAAGTGCTCTTGTTATAATATGCTCTCCATATATATTGAATAATTGTGGACAGTATACATCCCTGTCTGACACCCCGTTCTGGATGATATTCGTTTGAAAGTGTGTCAAGCACTTTAACTAATCCAGTAGTGTGTTCGTATAGTTCAGTTATAAGCGAAATAAGGTGTTGGGGTACGTCTACATCTTTTAGTATTCCCCATAAGTGTCACCAGTTGACCCTGTCGAACGCCTTACGATAATCTATAAAGCATATGTACAGTGGAATATTGAATTCCCTAGATTTTTCGATTATCTGTCTTATATTCAACAGGTATTCTCGAGTACCTCTACCTTTGGTAAATCCAGTTTGCTCTTGTGGAATTTCTCTTTGAAGGAAAGTTATTAGTCTCTTATTGATTCTTCTTCTTCTTCTTCTTCTTCAGCCTGTGTTCGTCCACTGCTGGACATATGCCTCTTCCATTTGCTTCCATCGATTTCTACTCTTGGCAATTCTCATCCACTGCTTGCCCGCGACTTGTTTGCTATCATCTGCCCACCTCTTCTGCGGTCTGCCTACTAATCGCCTGTTCTCTCTTGGTCTCCAGTTTGTTAGTCTCTGTGTTCATTTTTCGGGATTATCTCGGGCAACATGTCCGACCCATTGCCACTTGAGCCTTGCTATACGTTCTGCGACATCAGTAATCTTTGTTCTTTCACGAATGTCGATATTTCGAATTTTGTCTCTCAAACTAATCCCTAGCATGGCCCTCTCCATCGCTCTTTGAGTTGTACTGAGCTGCTCTAAGGTTTTCTTTGTAAAGGCCATGGTCTCTAGTCCATATGTAGTTACAGGCAAGATACATTTGTCATAAACTCTTCGTTTTAGACACATTGGTATATCTCTATTCTTCAAGATAAAGCTTAACTTGCCGAAAGCTACCCAAGACAATTGTATGCGTCTTTTTATTTCGGCTATTTGGTTTTCTTTGCCGATTTTAATGGTATGTCCAAGATATATATAGTGGTCTACATTTTCAAGACTGACGTTGTCAATAACAAGATTAGTTTGTACATTACTCATTATTTTTGTTTTCTGAAGATTCATTTTGAGACCTATTTTATTTGACTGCTGGCTTAGTTCCTTCATCATTTGCTCCAGTTCCTTGATATCTGTACTGAATAATACTATGTCGTCCGCAAACCTCAAATGACTCAAATGTACACCATCAATGTTTAGACCTTTTTCCTCCCAGTCGAGCTGTTTGAATACATTTTCCAATGCTAAGGTAAAAAGTTTTGGTGAAATAGTATCACCTTGTCTAATACCTTTACCAAGGCGTATTTTTTCGGTTTTTTGGTCTTCATTGATTTTGATGTGGAATGTGGCCTGTTCATAAACAGGCCACATTTTTATTTTACAGACCACATTGTTTATGAACAGGCCACATTTTTATTGATTATGTATCATTATTTTACTGGCATGTGATATAAGAGAAATAGTTCTATAATTGTCGCATTTATGGAAGCTGCCTTTTTTATGAATTGTCGTTATTGTAGATTTTGTCCAGTCTTCAGGCCATTATTTAGAATGCCATATTTGGTTACAGAGTAGATGAAGTAATTTTACGCCGGTTTCTTCTGTGGCTTTGAGCATTTCGGCTGTTATCAATCTGGATCTGGTGCTTTATTATATTTGAGCTTACTGATCGCGAGTCTTACTTCATTTTCAAGTATATCAGGTTCTTCTTCCACCTCATCAGAGATTTGGTTAACAGGTTGTTGGCGTTGATCATCTTTATATAGGTCCCTGCAATACGATCTCCATGTCTCTGCTATATCTTCTCTGTTTGTTCTCAGAGTTCCAGTGTTGTCTTCAATGGCCCAAGTTCTGGCTTTAAAGTCTCTTGTTAAGTAGCAAATTTTTCTAAATAGATCTCTCGGCTGATTATTCTGATCATGTCACTCAATCTCTTTGCATATACTTTGATAGTACTGTTTTTTGTCTGCCTTGCATCTTCGTTTTATATCTCTATTGAGGTTTCTTAAACTAGCTTTTTCCCTTTCACTATGCACGCCACTTTGACAAAGATTTCTTCCATTCTCAATGATTTGAATGGTTTCATCTGTTATCCAGTATTTCCGTTTCATAGGATTATTTATCTTTGGATGATCAATTGGTGTTGTTACACAATGTTTAAAAGTCTCCCATATTTCTTGTGATGTTCCGTTACGAATAGAGGGCATTATTTTATGTACTTCCTGGAGCAGGTCGTTCTCCTTTCTTAGTTCTATCCTATTTGTCTCATTTCGTTTGTTGGGAGCTTTAAGTTTAAGCTTTACTTTAGCTACGAGTAGAGTATGATCGGATCCGCATATCGCCTCCACCAGCGTAGATAAGGGGGGTACTGGGGGGACAGTACCCCCCCTAAGAAGCATTCTTGCAATTTGCAACTAATAACGCAGTGGAAAGATTCTCAATCATCTTCAAAAGCTCAAAGATTATTGGATACAATGCTAAAAACAAATTTTGTAGTTGCTCTCCATTGCTTGTCCCATGTTTTAAATATAACTGTAAGTTTAAGTAAATCTTTGCAGGCTAAAAGTTTGGACAAAATTTCTGCTCGATCTTTAGTAAACGATATATTATTAGTATTTCATAAAAAAAGAGAGGATGCTGAAAATGTGTTTAAAGGTATTTTTGAAGAAGTAACGAAAGTTCATCAAAAATTAGATTTTCCCATATTACTGCCAAGAATCAATGCCAGACAAATTTATCGCAGTAATATTGAAACAAAAAATCCTGAAGAATATTTTAGAGTGTCAGTTTTTATACCCCTTTTAGAAAACATATTCCAAGACCTCGAGTTTCGTTTCAATTCAGATCTTTTCGAAATTTTAGATATAAACAACTTAATACCGGTTAATGTTTTAAACCAGAGCGATAATGATTTAAAGTTTCTAGTAAAAAAGGTTCGCCCCTGGATATGATCTGACTGTTTTAATTGACGATATCCAGCGAATATTTGTAAGTATGTAATCTATTTGATTTCTAGACCCATCTCCAGGACTTTTCCAAGTATAAAGTTGACGTACGTGGTGTTTAAATCGAGTATTCATGATAGAATAATTGTGTGTGATAGCAAACTCGATTAAACGGTCACCTATTTCGTTTCTCTGACCTATACCGAACCTCAGTATCGTATATTTATGTTGAAATCTATCAGAATTTAGTATATGGTTCTAGAAATAAAAGTAAATAAAAGTCAATTTGGATTTATGCAAGGCAGGTCCACAACAGCAATTTTTGATTATAAGACAGCTAATGGAAAATTTAGAGTGAAAGAGAAAGACTTGCATATGTTCTTTATTAATCTTTAGAAGGCCTATGACAAAGTTACTAGACACCTACTGTAGTGGAGATTAAGTAAGAAAGGAGTGCCGGCTGAATATGTGAAAGAGTTGCAAGACGAGTGTGGGAGGGCCTCAACTAGCAGGGTTGCAAAAAAACGTGTTTTTTTAATTTTATATAAAACACATGTTTTTTTGTTTTAAACGTTTTTTTCTTGTTTTAAACATGTTTTATTTTGTTTTTAAATTTTACGTTTTATAAAAATAAAACATGTTTAAAACACATGTTTTTTTTTTGTATTAAACATGCGTTTTTTATTTTAAATTTTATGTTTTAAACAAATAAATCATTGTTTAAATTATATTTTCTTAAAGATGATATTAATAACTTTAATTTTAACTTTTCTTTAACATAATAGATAAGAAACCCAATTGCAATTAGGAGCTATTGCCTGGGGGAACCCAGACTATTTACTATTTATACATTCGCATTGCAAGTTGACTATTGCAATAACGCCTACTGTAAGTTATTTTGTGGCGTTAAGTGTTTTTTTGAAACAAGCAAATGGCGAATTTTTGTATGTGATCCGAAGGAGCTTCAAGGAGTGTATGGAAATGGCTTTGACCATTTCAATAAAGAAACAGAAATTTTCAGGCAATAAATTATCATCCAGAAGCCAGGGCCAGGGTTGTTTTGTTTTAAACAGTTTGTTTTAATCAACTGTTTTAAACATGTTTTAAACGTTTGCTTATGTTTAAAACAGTTTTTGTTTAAAACACTTAAATTAAACAAGTGCTTTTTTCATTTTCTTTATTAATATAACATCAAAAAAATTCTCAAATACATTATATAAACTTTTTAACATATATATTATTTATTTATTAATAATCTGAACACAAAAAAATTGGAAAACTGAAAATATTTTGCAAAAGAGTTAATCAATTTCTCAAAACTGTTTCAGACTCATAGTAATCTTGTAATTTAAATCAGTCACGTCATCACTGATGGAATTAAGCTCTTTAAAAATTGAAACCAACTTAGCAGATTTGACATTGCCTAGCCGATTACGTAGTTTGGAATGGTAAACCTTATGATTAGAACAGTCTTTCTATGTTGGCTGACGATGCAACAGCTGTGTGAAGCTGTTGAGCAAGTTTCAATGCTGTAGTATACCTATTTATTTTTTTCTTAGAACGCCACCATGCCAATGGTTTTACATTCTCAATATAGGTGTTTAGAAAACATATGGAGTAAAGGGTACACACTTTGCCTGGTAATAATAATAATCTAAAATGCTTCTGGATGATAATTCATAATGGATGGATGATAAGTTTATTTTCAATAAAGCGATGATCAAGCAAATTTGCCAAAAAATGAGCTAGGGTCACCAAATCATTTGCATGTTAAAAAAAAAAACAATAAGCACCACCAGAAACAGCACAAAATAACTGACAATGGACGTTATTGCAATAGACAAATTGTAATGTGGATTTATAAATTGTAAATAGTCTGGGGTTCCCCAGGCAATAGCTCCTAATTTTGCAATTGGTTTTCTTATCTATTATTGAGTAGAATAATAATAATAGATCAAACACTTTCAATTAATATTATGTTTAGGAAAATATGATTTAAACAATGTTTTCTTCTAAGTTTTATTTGTTTAAAATATAAAATTAAAAAAAAACATTTTTAAAGCAAAAAAAAATGTTTAAAACAAAAAAACGTGTTTTAAACAAGTTTTATTTGTTTAAAACATACAATTTAAAAACAAAAAAAAAACGTTTGTTTTGTTTAAAATTAAAAAAACATGTTTTTTTGCAACCCTGCCAGAAGCATTGCAAATTATTATTAATTACCAGGCAAAGTGTGTACCCTTTAAACCATATATTATGTTTTTTAAACATTTATGTAATACTATAGACATGGTGGCGTTCTGTGAAAAATATAAATAATACAGGATTGGAACTTGCTTAACAGCTCCACACAGCTAATGCATCGTCAGCCAACATAGGAAAGACTCTTCTCCTCAACATACGCTTTACCTTTCCAAACTACGTAATCGGCTAGGCAATGTCAAAGCTGCTAAGTTGGTTTCAATTTTTAAAGAGCTTAATTGCATCAGTGATGACGTGACTGATCAGATATCAGATCGATAATTTTAGATTACAAGATTACTATGAGACTGGAATAGTTTTAAGAAATTTATTAACTCTTGTATGCAAAATGTTTTAAGTTTTCCAATTTTTGTTACGTTCCGTTTATTAATAAATAAATAATATGTATGTTAAAAAGTTTGTATAATGTATTTGAATTTTTTTTTCATATTTATTTATTATTTTAATAAAGAAAATGGAAAAGAAAACGGTTGTCTAATTTAAGTGTTTTAAACAAAAACTGTTTTAAACATAAACAAATGTTTAAAACATGTTTAAAACCGTTGTTTAAAACAAAAACTTTAAAACGAAACAACCCTGTCAACTAGCGTTAGAACGAATGCAGGTGAAACGAAAATTTTGTGTGAAAGTCTGAGAGACAAGTGGAGGAAAGACTAGAGCAGTGGATATAGGCGCTTGAAGAAAAAGGACTAAAATTAAGTAGGACAAAAACAAAATATTTCGAATATTCTTTTAAAGATGGTACTCCAAATCCGGATACAGTAGTAACTCACAAAAGATGATTTAGATATATTTATAAAAACTATTTTAATAGAAAAAAAAGACTATTTTAAAAGTATCTACTTACCAAAGTAGCTTGTAAAATTCCAACGTTTGTGATAGGCGAATCTTTTAAATAGCCCGTAGCACCTTCACTTCTATAAGGTAAGTTTTTTGGCATATTGAGATCTCTCCTAGTGTACTGTCCCGATTCGTCAAAGCAGTAAGGCGTCCATGTGCCAAATGTAAAGTCTATTCTTTCTCCGTGTCTCATTATGAATACACTGCGGCTCTTTGCCTGCAAAGATACTTTCAGTGATGATAAAATAACTTAATTAAAAAAAAGAATGTGCGTGTGTACTTTGTACGCACGTTAATTCAAAAAATATTTTTTTGGTCACCCTGTATAAATAATGATCATAATGTTTATATTACTGAATAGGGAATTGAACACGCTTTCAAATGAAATACCACAAGACCCCTATTATTCCCATTTAAAAAAATCATCGATTACGTCATCACGCTCTGATGGATGACGTCACCTAGTATGAAATATATCCCAAAAAGTTGCAAAATAATAAAAATAAAAATGGACCTATTTCGGCATTTCCTTTCATTCATTCATTCATTTATTTACCCACGGGAAAACCCGATTAACAATAAAAATACAATAAATACAATAAAAAAATGAGGTATTGTCCTTTTCATGATCATTTTTCAGTGCGTAACAAATGATAGGAAAAAGGGTAAGTCCGTGATAATACACATTTATGACATTTATTCTAACATGACATTTTAGTTAAATCTGACAGTTGTCACATTTTATTTTCAATTTGGAATAAAAACAAATCAAATGTGTTTCTTGCATTTATAAAATGGTATTTTCTTTGATTTGTATAGTCTTATAAATTATACAGATTATATTTGTAATATTATTATCTAATTAAAAAAAAATTATTTTTTTATTATGGCGCCATCTATCGACAACTAGAATAACTAGAATAAATGTTATAAAAATGTCACCGACGAAATGTAATCACCGACGTGCCTTTTTTCTGTCACATACAATTTAATGCGTTAGAAAGAAATCAAAAAACTGTGACGCACTGAAAGATGATCATGAGAAAAAGAATACAATCATTCATTAAAATATAAAAAGTCAAATAAAGAAAAGCAAAGGCTTGAAAAATCACCAGGCAAGATATTCAAAACATAACAGTTAGAAAAATAAAATATAAAATGTACACATGTAACTGAAACAAATCAATAAAATTATACAAAACACAAATACAATAATAAAATACAACAACATTGGAAGATGAAACCTAATTATCACATGGCAAGAGATCTCCTCAGTTGGCCCAGGCTTATATTAAACAGATCCATATCAAAACCGTTAAGGAAGCACATATATCTACCTAAAGGCATGTTACTACCGTAGGATGTTCTGTGAAAGGCCGTGTTAAAGGTAACATTGTAGCGTAAACCTAGGTATGGAACATTAAATCTTACACTATCCAACAAACTGGGACAATCAATAAGTCCATTAATGATTTTGAAAACAAAGAATTCCTTAAAATCTAATAGGTAACTATTGCCAAATATCGAGGTGGACTCTTTTCTTTGGCCCACCCTGTATAACTTTGTATTCATTGTGAAATCTGGTGAAAATACATTAATTTCTATTTCATTAGACAGTTTATTTGAATTTTATTTACCCTGCCTTAAATGAAATTATTATTAAACTATTTATTAAATTTATCCTTTAAATGTTCAAATTTTGAACATTTTGATTTTTGACCATTTTTTCAGGCCTGTAACTCCTATATGACGTTCTGCAACTCCAAATTTTTACTCCTTATTCTACTTGCTAGGGGCTAATATTCAGCCAAATTTCAAATTTATTCATCCGTGCCCATCAGAGATATAAGGGGTCAAACTTTGAGATTTTTCAAAAAATTACATTTTTGAGATTTTTTTTGAAAAAATTTACTCAGGTCTCAAAGCTCAAACCTTTTTTGTTTAAAGTATGTACGTATGTCTTTTCCAGGAAAAAATTACAAACCATTATCGGCTCGCCTTATGCTGTTAAAAAAATGCTGGAAATTGAATTTTATCAGTTTACTTTTTCAAACTTTGAGGTTCATTTAAGGCCTTAAGGGTAGTTTGAAATTAAATAATGCTGCAGGCAATTTTTTAGAGCATACTTTTCTAAAAAGTTTGGTTTTTGATTTATTGTTCTAGGACAAACCTCGGTAAAAATATTGACTAAAGAGCGAAGCCATGTTTTCCGTGAAAATGATCGACACGCTTTAACAAAAATGGCAGTCATCGGCAAACTAAATTTTTTAGATATAAAATGAATGCAGTTTAGTACTCTCTATAGACTGAAGTTTAAAAGGTAGAAAAATAAAAAAATAGTCAAGCAACCACCTTTGGACCACTTGGCTTGGATTGACCGCCGTGTAAAAAAAGAAAAAGTAGGGATAGCCGTAAAAAATTTGCGCCTGCGCTCTTAAAATAAACTTTACAACATTTACCTCTGCGTCATTAGTAGACATTTTTTTTAATTCTAATAAATTTTCGTATAAATTTCCTTCGTCTCCGTAGTCTCCGTCGTTAACTTTTGGCGGAATCGGAGGTTTTACGACTTCCGAAAATAAGGCAGAGGGTTCCTCTATCATATTGTCCTTTTTCTGGTTTTTCCTCTTCTCGTCAGAAGATTCGAGTTGGTTAAGGGCTATCTGAAAAAGATTTCATATTGATAATAGTACATTGTTTACCGGGTAGGAAAAGCTTAACATTCCTGGACGACTGTGAAGATTGCTAAGTCGAGGCGAAAGCCGAGACTTAGCAACACAGAGTCCAGGAATGTGGCTTTTCCTACGAGGTAAACATACTATTTTTCCGCAAATCGTTTAAAATTCGACAGATATTGATTGATTTAAAAAAAAACGCGATAATTTTATTCCCAAATAAATGGTGCTTTGAAATTCCTAATAAAATTACTTGGGTTACTATGGAAACGTATTGAGGTTGAATTGTCAAACTTGACGCTTATAAATTTAATTGCTGGTGTTCTCGAAAGTAAAATGATAAGTGATGATGAAATTTCCATTCCTGGGACTCCTCCAGAGCTGGTTGAGGCAGTGAATACTGCTTCATTAGAATTATTGCCAAAGAAATCAAGAGAAAAGTACGAAAATGCATACAGACGTTTTATGGATTATCGCATTAGTAAAAATACGAGTTCTTTCTCAGAAAATGTTGTAATGGCATACTTCCTAGACCTTTGTTTAAAGATGAAATCTTCAACATTATGGGCCAATTATTCAATGCTGAAGTCAACCCTTGCACTTAAACACAATGTAGATATATCTACATACTCAAAACTTCGTTCTTTATTGAAACGGCAAGCTCAAGGTTATAGGGCAAAGAAATCTAAGATTTTAACGAAGGAAGAAATTGAAAAATTTATCCAGAAAGCTCCAGATAAAGAAAATTTAATGATTAAGGTAATTTACAAGGTTTTAATAGCAATGTGTTTTCTATCATTTATGTAGAACACTAACAACTGTACGGAAATATCATTTCCTTACAGTAAGGAAATGACATTTCCTTACAGTAAGGAAGTCCTGACTTTTTCTTCAAGAAATTTTGACAGGAATGTCAAAATTTCCTGGCGATTTGCGGAAAAAATATTATTTACTATATTTTTTGGGAATTAACAATGGTTTTAATTGAAAATATGTTTATATTGACGTTTCGATTTCCACTTCGAAAACCGAGTAACATTGAAAAACAGACAGAGTCATGTCTATACAAAAAGAAGAAGACAACCGTTCTAGTAATTATTTTCAATATCTTCTAGATTACCACTTATTTTTGTTTTCACTTATCAAAAAAATGACGAAAACCATGTCTGTCTGTTGGTAAACAAAACTCCTCCGTCTTATAACCCAAGATTGTCTTATAACCCGAGAGCTTATAACCCAAAGATTGTATTAACGGTGAGAAATTATACTTGGACTCTACCCAGAATGAAAAAAAAGGCTTCAAGGAGCTAAAAATCACAAAAATTGGACTATTGATGATTGGAAGCAGGTAAACAGCATTGCTTAACATTGTTTTTCTTTTATATAGTTTAAAACCTGGACAAATGATCAATTTGTCCAGGATTCTAAAGTAATAATATTCCAGGTTTGTTTTTCGTAGGAATCCATCGTTCCTCATGGATAAAGCTGAATTTGCGAGAAGACCTGGGGCAAAATACAAAGAAGATTTTCTTGTAAGGACAGTAAAACACTCTTCCCTGAGTGTCATGGTGTGGTTCATCATAAGCAGTCAAGGAACTGGTCGACTTTACATTATCGAAGAAACAATGCGAGATGATCAGTACTTTAGGGTACTGCAAAGATAAATGCTTCTCCGAGTCCAGGAGTGGTTCCCGAATAAACGTTTATGCATGACTAGGCCACTTGTCACAAGGCAAAAACTGTTACAAAATTCCTCGCTGAAAACTAGATAAAGGTGCTCGAGTGGCCTAGCAATTCACCAGATTTGAATCAAATAGAAAATCTTTGGAAACTAAAAAGAAACAAATATTTAATGAAATTAGCGTCGATTAATCGAGACCGTAATAGAAGCATGGCACAGGAGTGAAACAATTCAACAAAATTACCAGAAATCTATAGAAAGTATGCCAAGAAGGTGCCAGGCAACAATTGCTGCAAAGGGTGACAGTATAAAGTGCTTAAGGAGGGGGATGGTTTGAAATCAACATATCAACCACATTTTTGTGAATTTTTTTCGAAACTATGGTAGAATTATTTTATTTTTAAATTAAATAAACACATTAAGTACAATTCAAAGAATATTTAAGAAAAAATTCAATCCAAAATATTGAAAAATAAGCCATTGGCGACAAATTTTGGAGGCAGCTCAAAAAAAAATGGATTTTGCGGTGGACATCAGAACTCATCACTGGATTATACGAAACAAAAAATTCAAAAAGATTTTATTAGCTTATGAGTTTCACGAGGTAACAACGTCGAGTTTTTTTATTTTTAATGATTTTTGAATTTTTGGTATCACTCAAAAGTCAAAAATACGAAATTTTTGATAAAAATTTTGTGAAAACCAACATATTTAATATTGTTGAACAAAAAATAAGCACAAAACAAAAAATATCTCGACGTTGTTACCTCACGCCATGTCTAAAGAAAATCTGTGCAAAATATCAGGTAGATCGGCAGAGTAGTTTTTCAGTTACAATGTCCACCGCATTTGAAAAAGCAGTTTTGAGAAAAATGCGTTTAAAGTTTTGACAACTGCATCTTCATCTTCTTATTTGTCTGCCAAATCGTAAAGTGATGAACATTGGAATATTTTTTTTAAATTGAGGAGTAATCTACAAAAGAGAAGGCGAACAGTTGTTTAACGTTTCTCACTACGCTCAAGCGTGCTGGCGCGAAGCCGCGGCAAAGCGAGTCGAAGGTAGGGATATTCAACATCCTGTATCTCTGGTAATTTTACTCCGATTATTTTGAAATTTTCAGAGAGTATTCTTGAAAGTATGCACTTTTATTTCAAATAATAAAAAAATTTAAATATTTCAAACCATACCCCCTCCTTAAGGCATAATTTCAAGTGTTTTCATGTAATTACCCATTTCTTTTTAAACATCTGTTAACTTTATAACCTTTGAAGCGTAGCACTGGCCCTGTTACCTTTCTTGTATACCGTAGGCCCTAGATATAGCAAACTACCCTGCTATAACCCCAAAGCTGCGTTAGCAGTATAAAAAGGGAGACTATTATAATTAACTTTATAACATTACCTTTTTATGAAGCGTCCAAGCGTCGGATTCGGCAGTTCTTTCCGTGTAGGATTCAGGAAGAAGGCCCGATTGGCCCGTCAACCACGAAGTGCCCTCAACCCAACCGTCTGGAGAACTAGCAACAGCTTCAGAACTTACATAAACGTAATCTCCAATTCGCAAATCTAGCTCATCAGATTCTATGGGAGTATAAGCATGAACTACCTAAAAAAAACGATCGGTACATAAGAAATTAATTGGTGAAGTCAACTTATACGTAACGAAAACAGGTGTTATAAACAATACAATGACAATTGGTTGGTATGATCCCACCAATATTTTTGATGATAGTAACCGCACATTGGTAAAATATTTTAATCTGTTTACTGCTACTTACATTTATAACGATAAGGAGGTTTACGAGATGTGGATAATTTGTCTTAAATTGGTGTTTAAAAATTGTTATTACCGAGGGCCGAAAGTCCCTTAGACTTAAAAGTTTCTTTTGAATGAAATATTTGAAATTAGAAATCACACTAAATTTTCTGTTTCTTTTCACCCCTGTAACTTATTAAAATAAACATAGAAATTTTTAGGGACTTCAGGCCCTCAGTAATAATGTAATCTTTCATTCTGCGTTTAAATTTTTCAAAAATACTTGCTAGTTTTCTCAAGATTCGAAAAAAAAATGAATGCATTTAAATAGCATTTGACCAAGATTTTGCGCCTACACCCTTAACAAAATATAATCATTAGTGTATTTTGTTTTATTCTATTTCTTACCTTAAATAAAGAACTTCACAAAGACTATTGTTGTTCAAGTCTGAACTGCGATAAAAGGCCAAATGGATGAATATCTTTTGATATTGTTCTGTTTTATTTGTAAATATTTGTATATAAATGAAAATATGTACACAGACAATATTTTATACGGAAGGATTTTTTTATTGGTTTTAATGTAATCTTATCTGTTTGAATTTCACTGTCACGGTCGTTTGTTTACGTTAATTAACAATTATTCTTGTTATCAAGAAAATAAGAAAGTTTATTATAATTTTATACCATATGTATCTTGATATACCATGGAACATATCAGGTAGTTTAAGTAGTAATTTATAAGTAATACATATATAATAATAAATATTTTAGTAAGCAAGTAAATCAACTAAAATGTGACATATTATTCCAAATTAGCGTTAACGGGAGATAGGGCAGTCAATGAGAGCAAGAACAGGTTATTACCTCCGAATTCTATCCTACTGCATGGATTTTAATGAAATTTTAGGAATAGCTTGAAAATATCTCCTTATTCAAAGTCTACCCTATGCCGATGTGTGCTTTTGTCTTGGAGGCGGTTCCCACCCCTTCTCGGGGATGGAAAATTTTTTGGTTAAACAACTACGGAAGTTGCTAGAGAACCTAATTCTAAGCAAAAACTGTTCTATATTTTTTTTTCGAAAACTCAATACTTTTTAAGTTATTCGTGGTTGAAAATTGGCCATTTTCATTGAAATTGACACCTTTTCAAACGGTTTTTTGCGAATACCTTAAAAACAATGCATCTAACTAAAAAAATTATATAAAACATTTTTGTAGCTCATAAAAAATAAAAGAGATTTGTTCCTTCTTCAATCTTCTAGTTATAACACAAAAAGAGATATGGTAGGTAAAAAGAGTTTGTTTTTTTGGTGCATGCTAAATCAGTATATTCAACTTGAAATAATAGAGAAACGGTCGATTTTAGGTGTATAATGCTAACAGTACCAATACATTTTATTGTGCTTGAAAAGTTTTTTCAAATATGCAATATTAAATGTCGATTACATTCAAACTAAGCGAGATATGCTGCAAAAAAATGATGACTAAAGAATTTTAAGAAAAAAATTGAGAAGTATATTTAACCCGTTATCCACAAGAATTTAAATGCATCGTTTTCCTTCTAAAATATACATTTTACTACAGTGTTATTTTTATGTTCAAAAAGTTGAGCGGGTTTAAAATGAATGGTTTTTGAAAAAAAAATAAGATCAAATTATAGAGCGCATATTTAATTTTCTTAAAAATCTTCCTTTTTCTCCATGTAACTTGAAAATGATAAGAGATACTGTTATGAAAAATAAAATTAATGTTTATCTAGAAGAAACCTACATTTTTGTATGGCATCTTTTTTTGGCATCTCTTATCATTTTCGAGTTACATGGAGAAATAAAAAGATTTTTAAGAAAATTTAAAAATGCGTTCAATAATTTGATCTTATTTTTTTTCAAAAACCATTCATTTTAAACCCGCCCAACTTTTTGAACATAAAAAGATCACTATAGTAAAATGTATTGTAGAAGGAAAACGATGCATTTAAATCTTGTGGATGAGGGGTTAAACATACTTCTCATTTTTTTTTCTTAAAATACGTTAGTCATCAAATTTTTTACAGTTTATCTCGCATAGTTTGAATGTAATCGACATTTAATATTGCTTAATTTATAGGTCTTTTCAAGCACAACAAAAGTTATTGGTAGCATTATACACCTTAAATCGACCGTTTCTCTGTTATTTCAAGTTAAATACACTGATTTGAGCATGCACCAAGAAAACAAGTTTTTTTCACTTACCATGTATCTCTTTTTGTGTTATAACTAGAAGATTCATAAAGGAAAGAATCTCTTTGCTATTTTATAAGCTACAAAAATATTTTATATAGTTTTTTTACTTAGATGCATAGTTTTTAAGGTATTCGCAAAAAACCGTTTGAAAAGGTGTTAGCCCGACCGCACATCAAAGAAACATGAAACGTAAATTACGTTTCATGGAAATAAACCACTGCTAAACAAATATACGTCCGGCTATTTATGAGACTCTCCGAAAATAAAAATGTGTCATGAGCATGAATCACACTCGTTTCATTGATAGGCGGACTTTGAGATTTTTTTAGCAGTGTTTTAGTTTCATGAAACATGTTTCTCGTTTCATGTTTCATGTTTTTCGTTTCATGTTTCTTTGGTGTGCGGCTTGGCTTATGTTTCAATGAAAATGGCCAATTTTCAACCAGGAATAACTCAAAAAGTATTGAGTTCTCGAAAAAAAATGATAGAACAGATTTTGCTTAGTATTAGGTTCTCTAGCAACTTCCGTAGTTATTTAAGCAAAACATTTTCCACCCCCGAGAAGGGGTGGGAACCGCCCCCAAGACAAAAGCACACATCGGCATAGGGTAGACTTTGTTTATTGGGCTATTCCCTACTTACTGTAAAAATATCGCGTAAATCGATATAGTAGGATGGAATTCGGAGCCACATACCCTCATTGACTGCCCTAAAAACCAGTATCTACATTCAAAAGTTTACAGAACGGCTTACCCCAAGGGTCGGTTCTATCGCCGCTATTGTTCAGCATTTACACATCAGACGCTGCTATTACAACCTACAACCTAATTTAAATGTACTGATGCGAATGATATGACTTATTTGGGTATGCAAGAAAGAAACATCAACAGAAGACGTAAATGGAGATTTTTTACGCTGAATACGAATGTGAGCTCGAAATTGCCGAATTGGCTCTGGATTTTGAGATATGTATCCTAATCTAAAAGTGCAAAAATAGCTGTTTTTGACCGTTTTTGAGGTTATGTAGATCCGTAAATTTTTTCTATCCTAAAATAATACGCATAACATTAAAGTATTTCTTTCGAATGCGGATTAAATCCTGCTTCTGGATTAGGACGCGAAATTTGTAGAAGTTTCTGGGAGAGAAATTATATTACGATGCTACATAACCTTAAAAACCACAGACATATAATACCTATCTACAATCTAAAATTGTTCCCCCAGTGCGACAGAGAAAAGTGCTTGTAGTTAGGTTAGGCATCTCTTTCAAATCGGTAGGTTTTATCAAATCTGCAGCAGTGGAAAAGTCACGCGGCCGATAAACCCCACATCATTGGACAAACCCCGCCGATTAGAAAGATGTGTCTGCCTACCCTAAATACAAACACTTTTCTCTATCGCACTGGGGGAACACTTTTAGGTTGCAGCACGCATTCTAGATATTATTAGGTATATGTTTATATCAAAAATGGCCAAAACCGCAATCTTTTTCAATTTTAGGTTAGGATGTCTCAGAAACCAGAGTCAATTAGGCAATTTGAATTCAGCGAATACAAAACCTTCTGAAAAGTATATTCTGATCTTCGGGTCTGAATATTGGTCAAATTTTGTCGGTCTGTGTTATTATCAAAACAAATAAAGAAACAAAAATAAAAACTGTTTTTACTTACAACTTCATCATATATATTATCAAAAATATTTGTCGTTTGAATACTTGGTGTGGATATTATTACTAAATCACATTGTTATGTCTCGATAGAATTGTTTTGAAAAGTATGACAAAACATGTAGAGTAAGGACCTTGGATCTTTACTCATTTTTTTATTAATTATTTTTAATAAAATACATTCTTCAATGAAAATGTATGGTCATTATCATTAGTAATAATGTTTTTTTACAATAATAATAATTAAAGAAAATTGAAGAAAAAAAACTATAACAAATGTGAGCTAGTGCAGAGATCTGGGCCTGGGGATTTAGAAGTCTGAGATCGAGGAAGCCCTGAAGAAGACATCAGAGAGGATGTCGAAAGTTCGGTGTAGTAATATTAAAGCCTGATTCTCATTAGACGTGCAAGGAACCGGACCGGCCACGGCAAGGCACGGGCAAGGTTTTCGGAGCCAATTCACACTGCGAAAGGCTTGCCGCGGGTTGGTTGCTTTGTGTAGTGAACAATGTTGAAATTGAACGTTAATAAAAATTGCTCTATTAGACGAAGAAACAGAAAATGGAAACAAATATTGCAGAAATAGAAAAATACGTTGTTAAAAGCTGAAAATTTGTTAATATCTTAAGGGTGTCTAGTCGGACAAACTTTGATATATGGAAACACTGGAACAGGGGAAGTTTTAATTGTGGAATAGGTTAAAAATTTGGAACGTCAGACCACGAAAACGTCCCATGTATTTTGTCGGACAGAACTTCTAATTGATTTGTTACCCTTTCATTAAACTCTCATGCAAAAATCTGACTGCTATTTGTCACCTGTCATAATTCCTGTCATTTGACATGTTCTACGTGTTCCACTCATTAAAATGCCCAGTTGGTGATAAATAGCAGTCTGATTTTTGCAGGACACTTTAATGAAAGGGTAACAAATTAATTGGAAGTTCTGTCCGACAAATTACATGGGACGTTTTCGTAGTCTGACGTTCCAAATTTTTAACCTGTTCCGCAATTAAAACTTCCCCTGTTCCAGTGTTCCCATACATCAAAGTTTACCCGACTAGACACCCGTAAGCTATTAAAAAATTTTCAGCTTGCTATTAAGAGCAAACAGTAGCGATCAACAGGTAGCAAAAACGCGTTCAAAGATTGCAGCTGTAATTTTGAATATTTTTTCGAGATATTTGGCACACGTATTCGTAATATAATAAAGAATGGCGGTACAGAGCCCAATTTGAAAAATATATTAGTATGTGGAAATTACTCTGTAATTAAATACAATATTAAAAAAACGAGCCTGTACCGCCATTAAGAAGAACAAAAAATACACTTTCTTCAAATAAACTTTTTTATCCGTTGCCTAGATTTTGTGTCATTTTGGAACTACTAATGAAATAAAAAAATTTATTTGAAGAAAGTGTACTTTTTGTTCTTCTTAATGGCGGTACAGGCTCGTTTTTTAATATTGTATTTAATTGCAGAGTAATTTCCACATAATAATATATTTTTCAAATTTAGCTCTGTACCGCCATTCTTTATTATATTACGAATACGTGTGCCAAATATCTCGAAAAAATATTCAAAATTACAGCCGCAATCTCGGAACGCGTTTTTGCTACCTGTTGATCGCTACTGTTCCCTCTTAAGCAACTTTTTTTCATGCGCTTGATCCAGACCTATAAAGAAACGCACAAAAGAATGATAATTTGCAACCTTACACTCCGAACTTTTAGACGATCAGACAAAATTTTTTAAATATGACCGAATGACAGTAGATAAATTTAACAACTTATGGCTGCATATTGAACCACAACATTCAACCTTGTTCTTGACTCACTCATCAGAAAAACCAATGAAACACCAAGACAGTACAAATTACTGCATATGCAGACGATGTAGTTTTACACTTTAACACGACTAACTGAAGCGTTCAAAAACATTGATCCTGAAGCATGAAAAAGGGAGCTTTACATAAACGAAGCAAAAACGAATTACATGATCGTCAAAAGAACACCTGACAATGAAAATTATCACAAGTATACTCTTGAAAGTGTGGACGCCTTCACATATCTGGGTACAGAAATCAGAAGAATTCCGTAAGGATAGAAATTAATGCACGTAATTCCAGAGGGGAATCGTACATACTATGCTATTAAAAGATTCATGACATCGAAATTATTAGACAAAAGAACCAAAATGACTATCTACGGAACATTGATTAGACCCGTATGGTTGTGAAACCTGAGCAATGACGAAAAGGGATGAAGCCCAACTCAGTACATTCGGAGAAAAATACTGAGAAAAGTATATGGCCCGGTGCAAGAGCAAGACGGCACATGGAGAATCAGTAGAAACAACGAGGTTAATGAATTGAATGAAGGTTACGATATTGTACAATATGTGAAAAGTCAAAGACTATCATGGCTGGGACATAATATGTAGAGACAAGACGATAAAAAAACAACAAAGAAAATATTTCAATGGAAGCCGATAGGAAGGCGAAAAAAAAAGAAAGGGCCAGAACGAGAGGGATGGATGACGTGGAAGACGACATGAAAACCATGAACATAAGACAAAGGAGAAAAAATACACAAGAGAAATCCGAATGGAAGGACATAGCCAGACAGGCAAAGACCCATCCAGAGTTATGATGTTAAAAGAAGAAGAAAAATTGGCGCATATTGAGGGACCTCTTCAAAAACAAAATACAGTAGAACCTCGATTATCCGTCAGGGCACCGGACCAAGGGTATGACGGATAATCGAAAAGACGGTTAACAGAACATTAAAAAAAATTAAAAATTCATAGTACAACTCTCAAATTTCATTTGTATGTTTTGTTTGACAATATAAGAAGGATTTGTGTTCGTACAATTAAATCAATTTAAAATATTCTGAAATGTTTGTTTGTTTTACTGTTGCTTCACATTTTGCGACGGCTGAATTTCTTAATCGGCATAAGATCATGCAATCTACTTCATTGGCTTCTTCTTGTTGAGAATACCACTCGATGAATGATTGCATGTGCGATGCAACTTCTCTAGATTATTTACGCAAATCTTTGTCAGTTACAATAGGTTCATCAACATTATCTACAGTTAAATTTCAAGTCTGTGTCAGCTTCTGAATCTGTTTGGTCCGCTTTTGTTGCCATTTCAACGATTTCTTTATCTGTCAGCAATGGATAGCCGTTTGTGTCCTCATCACAAATCAAATTAACTTTTTTTTTTTTATTTTTTTTACATTAAAATTTTTGCTTGTGTAGTCAATACAACGTCTGTATGTACCCTGACGGTTAACAGAGGTGACGGTTAATGGAGAGACGGATAATCGAGGTTCCACTGTACAGTAGTCTCGGTTATCCGCCATAAACGGGCCGACGGAAGGGCGGATAAGCAAAAATGGCGGATAATAGGGAGCGTTAAATGAAACACAAGTTTAGGCCTTGATGATTTCCAGTCTCCGATAGAAGTGCCACAAGAAGAAGATAAAGAAGGGAATCAGTTTAATTTTAACTGTCATTGGACATTGTAGATAGAATGATTTAGGATGAACGAAAAAAACTAGCGATTTTTATCTGCCTTGCCGATGTATCTCGTTTTGTTGCTGCCAATACTCGCCATCTTGTAGCATCATAATATCGGCAGCACTGGCTTCTTTGTGCTCGGCGTATTTTATCTCACCTTAAAAAATTTTTACTCATTCTTTAATATTTTCAAAGTTATATAAATTTGAAAATATTTTTTTGCTTAAATGGTGCGGCGGATAAAACGGAACGGCGGATGACCGAGACTCTACTGTACTTCTTTTCTCTATCGTCTTTATAAAACTGATTTTAAACAACCAGGTAATTATTACTTATACTTATTACTTATAATTACAAGATTGCAGATTGCTTGTCGGTAAGGTATTCACACTGTTGTGACCTTCACGGCACATGCTAGGCAAAGATTGTTTCGAAAAGAACGTCGCATGCAAAGCCCGTCGCTTGCCGGTGCCTGGCACGCATAGTGTGAATTTCATCCCGTGAAGTTCATAAGATTTTATGTAAAATGTCTCTTGCCGAGCCGATGTCTTGCCCATGCCGAGCACTTGCCTTGCATGATAGTGAGAATCAGCCTTAACTCTATGTTTAAATAATTATACTAACTATAGAAACCTTTTCGAGCATATATATGTATCTAGCATAAGTTTAATTTTCGATTAGAGATAAGCGAGTAAAGGAAGCGCTAAAATCGGCAACATTGCCTATGAGAATGAGTTGCATTGTCAATTGCCACTGTGGAATCGACGAATGACTGAATAAATCCGCGCGACTCGGGTAAGGAAGCGGGAAAGCAGTGTTGCATGTATTGGGTGTACTCCTATATCTAATTTAAAAGTAAACACGCGGTATGTGTCAAGAGTCTAAAAAATGTATCCTACCTTATTAATTTGTTTACTATTAATCCTAGGATCTCTGGAATACAGTCTAAGTTCCCAATTTTCTGACGCTCCTGGATCTAGTTGGTCTACTAGAGCCTTCAGATTTGAGTATTGAGAATTTGGGAATTGGTAGGCTAAAGTTAAATGGAGGGATTTGACGTGTGGTTCTAAACTTATTGCTGTAAATGAGACGTGGTTATATATAGTACGTTAAAAAAGAAGACAAATACTACAAAGGCGAAAAAATATAAAGAGGAACGAGATTTTTAATGTTTTTAAAAAAATTTCATTTGTAGGTAGGAGTTTTCAATTTTTTTTTGGTAAAAATAAACATTATTTTCTAAGTATATTCTTCGATGATGTTTTAACTTCCAAATCTTAAGCAATATACAGGGTGTCAGTAAATAAGTATGACAAACTTTAAGAGGTAATTCTACATGAAAGAATAATAACAGTTTGTTTAATAAACATATGTCCGCAAATGCTTCGTTTCCGAGATGCGGGGCGTTGAAATTTTTATTTCAAACTGTCAATTTATTTATTGCTCTAAGAAATTTAGTGGGTTTTAAGAGGTAGTCATTGCGCATTTTTTGACACAATTAAGAATTGTGTATTTATCATTGGCGCGCCTACGGGTAATCGTCTGAACTCTTTTAAAGAAAAAAATTGTACGCCACTGAGATATTTCAAATTAAAAATTATTTTTTTATTTTACATTTAATTTATGATAAAAAACCTTTCTGGTCTTCTTTTCATATGGTGCACCGTTTTTATGTAAAAAAATAAAACATTTCTTAATACGTTATGAAGAACTATTTAATATAATAACTAAACTAGAACAATAACAAAATATTACTAATAAGATTTTAACTAAGTGCAGAGCTACAACAAATGTTCAAAATGCCCTTTTTTAGAGGTGACAGAATAATTTTATAGTCATCATTGGCGCGAGTACGGGTAATGGTCTGATTTTTTTAAAGAAAAAAATAGTACGCCACTGAGATATGTCAAATTAAAAATCATTTTTAATTTGCTCGTTCAATTTACGATAAGTAATCTTTATTGCAATTTTTTCATGTGAGGCGCCGTATTGCAGTTTTCATAAGCATAGACTTATATCAAATATTTTGTAAACGTTAAGATATTTTATTTTTTTGCATATAAACGGTGCCTCATATGAAAAAATGGCAGGAAAGATTTTTTGTCGTAAATTGAACGAGGAATCCAAAAATGATTTTTAATTTGAGATATCTCAGTGGCGTACTATTTTTTTCTTAAAAAAATTCAGATCATTACTCGTACGCGCGCCAATGATGAATATAAAATTCTTCTGTTACCTCTAAAAGAGATTATTTTGAACATTCGTTGTAGCTTTGCACCTAGCTAAATTCTTATTAGTAATATTTTCTGTTCTTGTTCCAGTTTAATGTTATTATATTAAATAGTTATTGATAAATTATTAAGAAGTGAAAAATACGCGCCAAGATGTTTTATTTCTTTACACAAAAACGGTGCAACATATGAAAAAAAAAACGCAAAAAAGATTTTTTATTGTAAATTAAATGTGAAATTTAAAAATGATTTTTAATTTGAAATATCTCAGTGGCGTTCTATTTCTTCTTTAAAATAATTCAGACCATTACCCGTAGGCGCGTCAATGATGAATACAAAATTATTAATTATATGTTAAAAAATGCGCAATAATTACCTCTTAAAACTCACCAAATTTCATTTTCATACCTCAATCTGTCTTAAAGCAATAAATAAATTGGCAGTTTGAAATACTTACTTACTTTCCGTGTCCGGAACACCAACAACTTTAAATTCTGTATTTCCAATGGTTGGCCACATAGATGGCCCTGTCATTTGCTATAATTAAGTCTTGTTCTGTGCAGGTCTCTCTCATCTCTGTGCATGATAGTAGATGCCGGCTGGTCTGAACCGCGCCACAGTCGCAGGTATCGTCCTCCTGGTATCCCCATTTTTTCAGGTTACTAGCACAACGTGAAACGCCGGTTCTTAGTCTGTTTAGCGCTTTCCAAGTCGGATACGGTAAATTGTGTCCAGCAGCCATTTCCTCCGAGGGAGGAAAATGTGTCGCGGTAGCTGACGCTTGCCATAGGTGTATTCGGCGCGTCTCTGGCGCTTCGGGGATGGATCTTGATGTTTTCAGGAAGCTTTTCCGAGATCTTAGTCTGCTTGGCTGAGTTTGGTGGTCATATAAGGGGTGCCTTCGGTCCGTCTCCTGCTTTTTCCGTTCTACCTCTGACGTGACCTTCCTCCTGATAGGTGGTGGAGCAATTCCAGCAATGGGGTATACCTCTTCGATAGGTGTCGGTTTCAGGCAACCCGATATTATACGGACCGTTTCATTTAGAGCCACGTCGACGTTCTTTGCGTGAGCAGAGTTTGCCCATACTGGTGCTCCAAACTCCGCGGCCGAAAAACATAATGCCAAGGCAGAAGTGCGGAGAGTGTGTGGTTGTGCTCCCCATTTTGTATTAGTTAGCTTGCGGATGATATTATTTCTGGCACTTACTTTCTTCTTGACATCTTGACAGTGGTATCGGTAAGACAGAGTTCTATCTAGACGGACGCCAAGGTATTTTGGCGTCTTGTTGTGTTCCAGCATCTGACCACGCCATTCCACCTCCAGCGACCTTCGGGCATGCTTGTTTCTCAGGTGGAAAGCACATACCTGGGTTTTTGTGGGATTGGGTTTCAGATGGTTTTTATCATAGTATAGAGCTAAGTCTCCCAGGGCATCTGTCAGTTTCACTTCGACTTCATTGAAGGTTCTTCCCTGAGCTGCCACCGCTGTATCATCAGCGTAAATAAATTGCCTTGTTTGTTGGTGTATGGGTTGGTCGTTGGTGTATATGTTGTATAGAATCGGCGCGAGGACACTTCCCTGTGGTAGCCCATTTTTTTGGTCCCTCCACCGACTGTTCTTGGACTGAAGCGTTACGTAGAAGCGTCTATTCTGGAGGAGACATTTCACTAACCTTGTTAGTCGGAAATCCTTTGTAGTTTCGTAGAGTTTTGCGAGTAGCCGTTGATGGTTAACTGTATCATAGGCGGCAGTTAGGTCTATGAACGCTACTTCTGTTATTTCCTTCCGTTCAAAACCATCTTCAATATGTTGGGTGAGATTAAGAATTTGACTGCAGCAGCACTTTCCGGGCCTGAATCCTGCTTGTTCTGGAATAATTTTAGTCTCCACATATTCTGCGATCCGGTTCAGTATCATTCTTTCAAAGGCCTTGAAAAGGTGGCACAAGAGAGATACAGGTCTAAAACTCTTTGTATCCGCCGGATCCTTCCCTGGTTTTAAGAGGGCTACCACTCTAGCTTTTCTCCAGATTTTGGGGATTTGTAATGTACGGATGCAGCAATTCATCATTTTTACGAGCCACTCTACGGTTTTTAGTCCAAAGTTCTTTATTTGCTCTGTTCGTATGTCGTCCAGGCCAGCCGCTTTATTATCTTTCATTTGATGGATCGCGCCTCTCATCTCCTCTAGACAAAAAGAGGTACCTAGAACATCTCTTTCTTCGTCGATATTCCGTTGAGCTCTCACCTTGTTGTTTCTTGATGTCGTCTTACCGTTCATTAGAAGATGATGGGCTATCTGATCGGGTGTGACTTCTGTCATGTTGACTGCCGGAGCAGCGGGATCGTTGCCAAGATTCCGAATCAGCTTCCAGGCACGTCTGCTGTTTTGTTTCATGTCCAGACTCGTGACCAGCTTGCACCACCTTTCCGTTCTGTTGGCGGATATCGCATGTAACATTTCCTCCCCAGCCTGTATTGTCGCTTCCGAGAAAGGGTCTTCTTCATATAGCTGTTCGTATCTTTTAAGTAGGGGTTTAGATTCTTCATTGAGCCCCGCTATGTACTCAGTTCGACAACCTCTAGGGATAAATTTCCGTGATACTTGCTTTACGATTTCTACAAATTTATCGTATGAATCAGGGCAAGGTTCTAGCTGGGAAACTTCTTGATCCAATGTTTCAGAGAATTTTTCCCATTTTGCTTTAGTAAAGTTGAACCTTCTCTTGAAAGGAACAATTTCGTATCTGATTGCCGCGTTGGAAAGACAAATTATTGGTCTGTGCTGTGTCTTTGGGAGGGCGCTTCCAACGATTTTTGTCACCTGGTCTCCAATTCTGTCGCTGACAAATATATTGTCTGGGTTGTAACCTCTGCGCCATCTTCCGCTGTTGAACGACGCAGGCTGCTTTGGATCGTGAATAAGTTTTAGGTTCATGCTTTCAGCCCATTTTTCTAGTTCTTCGCCATTGGAATCTGTTTCGTTGTAACCCCACGCGACACTGTGACAGTTGAAGTCACCCAGTACGAATTTGATTTGCTGTGATTGAAAGTTATTCGGTTCCTCAAAAGCAAAGTCAGCGTTTGGTGGTTTATAGATTGACGTTACTGTACAGGAGTTTATCTCCACTGTGAGGATCTCGATGTCATTTTGATCTGTTAGAGATGTGGATGCTACGTCGATATCTGGTCTGACGAAGACTGCGCTACCATATTGGTCGTGTGGTCTCTCCAGTATGAGCTTCATACCCCGAATCCTTGGTCTGCGGCTTGCAGTACCTCTATGGGTTTCTTGAACCAGTAGAACATCGACACCATGTTCTCTGCACATATTAGACAATAGGTCTTCTTTATCTGCTGATAGTCCTTCAATATTAATTGAGGTCGTCATCAAAAATGGCCTTGATAAAGACCGTTTTGATTTTGATTGCATCTGTGTTGTTGGTGCACCGGTGTTGAAAGGATTAGCCGACATTACTCGTTTCCAGGGGACGCCCGATTGTATTCACAAGTGATCACAATCTACGTGGAGGCTCCTTTCATGTCCCCCGGCAGTTTGAAATAAAAAATTTGAATAGCCCGTATCTCATAAATGAAGCATTTGCGGACATATGTTTATCGAGCAAATTGTCATTATTTTTTCATGTATTCCATTATATTTATTAAAGTTTGTCATACTTATTTACTAACACCCTGTATATCTCAGGCAATATATTATATCTTAAGTAACGAGTAGATATGTCACTAATACCTTAAGAACAAATTTGTATATCACAGACTTGCTACACAGATAGTAAAACAGGCTTAGAATGAGACACGAAGCTATCTAATGCACAAATATCAGGATTTCATGATACCAAGGAAAAACAGACGAAGATGGACTAGGAGTATTATTGAATGGCAACCTAGAATCTAGAATACAAAAGAAATCGTGAATGTAATGGGTAATAATTATTGAAATTACATTAATTTTTTTTTTTCAGTAATGTCATTGTAAATCGATATTAATTAGAATAAATAAGGACTAAGCACCGAGTCCTGGTGCAATCCAACTTTCACATGAAATTTATCAGCCCCTCCCACACCTGTCCTAATTCTAATGGTTACTACCTCATACATATCACTCACAATCTTTACATATTTTCTGGGGACTACTTTATTATTGAATGCTCACCACAGAATCTCTCAAGGAACCCCACCATACGCTTTCTCAAGATCAACGAATACCATACGAGTGTTTGTTTCTTTATTCCTGTATTTTTCCATCATACATACACATATTTTTACATTTTTCTCATTCCCCTTTATAATATTAAAGGAAATACAATATAAAAATAAATACATATTACAAAAGTAATAAACAAATAATAGAACTGCTAATAAACTAAATAAACAAAAATAAGTGTTTGCAGCAACAAAAACATAGGAGAAAAATAAAACATGTACCTATATAACGACGTACAGCAGATTAGTGATACAACAGATTGAAGCAATATTATTATCTATGCTATTTCCGTCTATTTCATCTACAACCGGACTATTCCGAATAGCAGCAAGCAAAGTTAAGACAGCCATGCTGATCTCCAACACCCAGAACGGATAGGCACCATAAGAAGAAGATGCTATTTCCATAGCAGTTCATTTAAACACTTTAAGATCGTTATTGTCTATGAACAATAAATAAACACGTAGGGAATGATAACCATAATAATATTGTAGCTATCATGTTATAATGGCCATAAACATATCATTCTCCCTCCCTATATCTATTTCTCTCCAACTCCTTTTAAAACGTCAATACCTAACGTACAGCACGAACAAATTCACTTTGTATTTGAGATTGGATGCGCACTGTTGTTGACGTTCGGTGTTTACATATTTTCTAAATTTTATATTGGTACCGTGCAGCTATTTTACTAGGCGATTCTATTTTACTTCAAGTCAGGCCCGAGGCACTACACAATTTTCGGACCCCTAAATATAATTTAATAATAATAATAATAATAACTTTTTTAAATGTATTAATTATTTAATAGAAATATAGTTGCACAAGAAAATAAAATTTTTATTAACAATGTAACGGTCCGAAAGTCATTATTATTTTTGCTCCACCCGGTATACTCAGTCCGTTAATCATGTGTTGTGTTTCAGAGTATTACGTGATTCGTTTTCTCACAATGTTAGATTGATTTTATGTTCTCAGGAATTCGGCGTAGATAAGTACCTCGAGTTGTTTACTATACTGAGAAAAGCGGTCTGTCTTTATGCAGAATATGACGTGATTGTCTTTGAGTGTCTCAGTGATGCTTTATGGAAGCTCTTCGACAAAGAGCTAATTGATTTTGGAGACTGAAATATGCCAGGATGTCGCTGTTATGTTTATCTTATAAAGATTAAGTCGTTCTGAGTTGTTTATGCAATCCACACGTGCAGTATTGCAAAGAATTTTGAGCTGAGATATGATCATCAGAATTTCGTTGATTGAATCCTATTTGCGGGAGAATAAGTTATTGCCTTTGAAGGCGTAGAAGTTTGCTTAAATCTTTTCTATTCGTTTTGAAATCGAGTGGAAATTGGCTAATTTTTTGATTGGTAAAACCGGACATGGTTGAGTAGGATAGAAAAATGGAGAGATGGAATGAGTTTTGGGTTGTAGAGGAGTTCGAGGTATATTGGAGAAGGGTTCTAGGTAGTCGAGAAGAGAGATCAGCTCTGGTAGTCTAAGAAAAATGGAGAGATGGAATGAGTTTTGGGTTGTAGAGGAGTTCGAGGTATATTGGAGAAGGGTTCTAGGTAGTCGAGAAGAGAGATCAGTTCTGGTAGTCTAGAGCAGCTGTTCTCAACCACCGTGTCGCGACACACTGGTGTGCCGGAAGAACCTATCAGGTGTGTCGCGAGATTTACGAATATGATATTTTTATTTTATATTTTTTTACTTATTATAATATACCAATCATGCATTCAACAATTTTTTTAACTATTAGGTATATACCACGTTATACCAATCAATAAAGTACCAATCCGTAATTGTTTCCTAATATATTCATCTGTACTTACCTACCACTAGCAAAAATTTGTACATATAAGGGTGTCGCGAATCTGTAAGGAGTACGTTAGTGCGTCGCTGAGTAAAAAAGGTTGAGAACCGCTGGTCTAGAGTAAGAAGCTGGTGCCTTTCCGTCAGCAGGCTCTTTGCCTTGCTGACGGAGAAAATTGTTGAAAATAGTTCAATGGAGAAAATTAGTTGTTTGTATTTAGTACAGTTTCTTTGAGTTTTTGTTCCAGAGTCGAAGTAGGCTCAAGTGGCTGCTGTGGTCGTAGAGAATGTAAATTCTCGACCGTATTTTGTGTTCCTAGTGATGGATTAAACACATCCATTAGTTTTCTTTTGTCGAATAGTTCTTCGTTTCTTTCAATGAAGTTTAATTAATAACAATAATAATAATATAATATACATATATAATGGAATTTCATCTCTAATAAATTAATAACTGTACTTTGTCTGTAAAAATGAGTGTCGTTATGTGCCGTGACATCAGGACAATGTTTAATACCGTAACTGCCGTATGGATGGACTATGGATCACCCACGGATAAAGAACACATTAAGGTACTTGCGCTATTTTTAATTGTTGAACTCTTACGTTTTCTCGCGAATTGATGAAACTTTACTTTTTTTTGATAACAACCTTGCTGAATTTTGATTTGTTTCAATAAAGTAAGAATTATGTTTAATTACCAGATTTTCTTTACCAATCTCTATCCTTATAAAGTAATCACGCATGAAAGTAGCCTACGGTAAGTACAGATATTTCAAGTAACGATCATTCTTAGTTTTATATTTTTTTTTATAAGTAAACATATAATATGATATTTTCTTTTTTATTATGGCGCCCCCCGAGCAATTGAGTTTCATTTTATTTAACACCTATTAAGAATCCACACCCCTAGGTCTCTGAAGACTTAGAGCTACCGAGGTACGTCAAAAAGTTAAGTAGCACCAAGTATATTTTTATATTTTGTTTAATTTGGCATTTAACGTGTCGAGCTCTTCTTCTTTCTAATCCTTTAAAATGCTACAAATTTAACGCCCATTCGTGGGACTGTTACAAAGATGTCGCCCACCGTGTTTGGGGCATACTTAGTGTTACAACAATAAATAAAATTTATATTTAAGGAATTAAACATTGTTTAAGGGGATACGCGCAAACTTTCGGCTTCAATGCTATTTAAATGCATTCGTTTTTTTTTCGAAGCCTGAGAAAACTAATAAGTATTTTTCAAAAATTTAAACGCAGAATGAAAGATTACGTTACTACCGAGGGCCGAAAGTCCCTGAAATCTTCGATGATGTTTATTTTAATAAGTTACAGGGGTGAAAAAAAAAGAGAAAATTGAGTGTGATTTTTAATTTTAAATATGTATCTTATTCAAAAGAAACTTTTTATTTATTCTAAGGGACATTCGGCCCTCGGTAATAATGTAATCTTTCATTCTGCGTCTAATTTTTTTTTTAAATATTATTAGTTTTTTTGAGGATTCGAAAAAATGAATGCATTTAAAGAGCATTGAAGCCGAAAGTTTGCGCCTATCCACTTAATTTTAACTCTTATGGTTATCATTTATCATTGCCTGTTCGTAAAATGAAAGAATTTTGAAAATTTGTTTTGTTATTGTAATAAACTTGTTTTGTTTGGTGATCTATCCGGGCCCCATTTAAATACTGGCCCGAGGCAGGTGCTTCACGGGCCTAGTTTTCCTATAACAAACGTTTGTTATTTATAGAAAAAGACAGCAAATACAAAATAAGTGATTGATGTGATCGTTCATGGGTATTTTAATTTTTCCGACTGTAAATAAAATTTAAAAAATGTGGAAAATCCAAAGTCAACACCAGTTAGGATCCAAATCTCAAATACAAAGTGAAACTGGTTGTGCTGTACCTTTTTACTTCTTATTCTTTAGGTGCCGTTTGACACTGCAGTTCTGAATACATCAAACGAGCCACATTCATACCACTTTCTCACTTTATTCAACCAGGAAATCCGTCTTCTTCCAATGATCCTCTACCAATTATGTACTGAATAATTGATATAATTAATGAAAACTACGCTACTACAAGAAATTAACGCACCACCTTAAAAATGGGTCATTTTTGATGTCTCGAATTTCCTAAACCTGTTGTCCGATTTAAGTGATTTTTTGACATGTTATAGCCTTATTATTTAACAATACCGCTGTAATAATATTGTTGCTAGACAGGTTAATTGTCATTGTATACCTGCTGTATCAATCAAACTGTGTTCACCACACTCTGTGGAATATTCTAGCATTTATAGAATACTGATATTAAAACCCAAATGCTAGGTCTGGAAATTAACACAGAAAAAACAAAAATAATGACTCAGACGAGAAGAAATATAGTCCCAGAAAACATTATACATGAAGATGACATTGAAACGGTTGAAAAGTTTACATACCTGGGAGTAGAAATATATGCCGACGGATCAGAAGATGGAGAAATAAGGAAGAGAATAACGCAGGCAAACAGAGCTTATTTTGCCCTCTCCCATATATTTCGGTCAAAAAGTGTCCACCGAAATACAAAGATGAGAATCTATAAAACCTTAATTCGACCAATAACATGCTATGGCAGTGAAGTCTGGGTGCTGAAAGAAACATCCAAAAACAAACTCGACACATTCGAAAGGAAAGTACTTAGGAGAATACTAGGACCTGTGAGGGAAAACGGAATCTTCAGAAGTCGATACAACAACGAGCTTTATCAACTTTATAAGGAAACGCCCCTGTCAGACTTCATTAGATTACAAAGATTGCAATGGGCCGGACATGTGATAAGAATGGGAGAGGATAGGCTACCAAAACGAGCACTGAATGCTAAAATGCAAGGAAAGAGACCGGTTGGGAAGCCACGAAAGCGCTGGGAAGACACAGTAAACAGCGACGCACAAGCCCTTTTAGGAGTCCGTGTATGGAGAAGAGCAACCACAGACAGGCAAGGGTGGAGGCAAAAAAATAAAGGAGGCCAAGGCTCAATTTGGGCTGTAGTGCCGTAGAAGAAGAAGAAGATATTAAAACTCAACTATAGTCTCAGATTTTCTTACATTCTATTTTTTTATTCAATTGCTTATGTTGGATAATAAAAAAGTTGGTACTTTAACAACTAGCCATGTTTTTTATCAATACAGTTGGTTTAGCACCTCGGAAAAACACGACCCCTCTAACTCGGTTTTAGTCTGTTGTTTCACAATCTGCGACATCTCATAGTTTACAACATCTAGCAGAAAAAAAAATAACAAAAAGGCTACAAGCGAGAATTGTACTTTTTTGGCTTACATCGGCTTCCTCTGGGTATACACCTTGCAGTAGTAGTAGTGCACCAAGGGAAACAAGCCGTCAATGCGTCGAAGTGTTCGTAAGTATCGCTAATAACTACAATGTTAAAATTATTGTTAAAAGTCTATTGGTAAAATCTATTTGAAGAAGTTTGATTTGCTTTAAAGATATATTATGCTTGATTTACGAATATAAAAGAGCCAAATGTTAATACAGCTGATAAGCTAGTGAAGTGTATAGACAGTTTTTATTGATTAGACTACACACTTATGTTCAAATCTCCCCCTTATAATTATTAACAACGTCTGAGTAATTATGTCGTACTATAACTCCTTCTTATAAGTACCCCTTTGTCTTTGTAAGGCTTTTCGATTACTAGTTGAAACTATGAATAGGCAAATACCTCCGCTTTCATTTCATTTCATAGTTTACTGTCATTATGTCTGCTGATGTTATTTTAGGTTTTTTGAGCGAAAAATAACTCATGTTGTGGTAAAACTTGAATAATACCCCAGGCTGTGGGTGAAAAAACGTGATATAATTCAGGAATTTTTGAAACCTATCAGGTGTTGTAATGGACGATGCCAGGAATAACTTCTACTAAAATGTGACCAAAAATATTGTGAGCTTTTTTTGTTATTGCGATTTTCATTTGTTAAATTTGCAATTTTTAAAGATTTTAAGTTTGCAGCTTAGGATATTGACTCTAGAGAAAAACTTTTTAATAGAAAGTTATAGTAAATTAAAAAACCTACAATTTGAGCTATGGTAAGTTTAATTTCGTTTATTGGTTATTGCAAAACAGCCTGCGAAAGGTCCAAAACGGCCGTTTTTTACAATTGCGTTATTTATTGTACAAATATTTTTTTTTATTTTTTAAAGCTTTAAAATGAAGATCTTTTAATTCCAAACATAAAAACAAATTGTATGGCCGGATTAACGAATTTGTTGCTTAGATATTATAAATTGTTTATCTCAAGAGGTCAAATGTCGAAGGCTATAACTTTTTGAAAAAAAATTGTAGAGAGTTGGTGAAACATCCAATATCCTTCTAAAGAGTTATATTTTCATATTCTGATGTAAATAAATGCGTAAAACATTTTTAAACCTCTAATTTATGGGTTTGAAAATAAGGGGGCAAATTTCGTTATAAACATTTAGAGCTGAAACGGTCCTGTACATCCTATGAGTTTTTAACTTACAGATTATTGTTGCTGAAGACGAAACGAAGATTTATAAAAAAAATTAAAAAATTTTACGACCAACTGAAGCCGAGCTAAATGTTGGGTTGAAAATAAGGGGGCAAATTTCGTTATAAATATTTAGAGCTGAAGCGGCCCTGTACATCCTATGAGTTTCTAACTTACAGATTATTGTTGCTGATAACGAAACGAAGATTTATAAAAAAATAAAAAATTTCTACAGCCAACTGAAGCCGAAATAATTGTTTCTTTTTTCTTAAATCGTAGTGCCTTTATTTATAACAATTAGGAAATTATTTTATAGTCATTTACTAAAGAAAGATTTATATTATCTTAAAATAAAAATTATTATAAAAATTATTTTTAAAATCGGTGCTTTTGCGAGCGGCCGAATTTTGCAAATCGCCCGGCTCGCTTCAAATCCGCGCGCTCGGAAAATTTTTACGTAACTTGTATTAAATTTTGACCGAAAACAATTTAATAATATTACCATTATAATATACAGTCTATTTACCACTGTATTTGTTTTTCTTGATAAAATTTTATATGTGAAATCTCATTTCTGAAGAAATAATATTACAGAAATTATAGATTATATGAAATATATAACTATATTTTTAATTTTTTCATTGTTATATAAATATAATAATAATAATGTTACTTCTTATTAGACAATATAAAACTTTTTCTTCTTGTAGTGACTATTCGTTTTGGATGTTGGCGACCATCATGGCAATTTGGCAAACCCCATTTGGAAACTGAGAACCAGGAAGGCGAAGGATTACCTTGCTAGAAAATTTACGTACGTCGTTCAACACAACAACTACAAATCTTTTTAGAGCAGCAGTACCGATTTAGTGAGCAAGTACAGATTGCCATGATGGTCGCCAACATCCAAAACGAATAGTCACTACAAGAAGAACAAGTTTTATATTGTATAATAAGAAGTAACATTATTATTATTATATTTATAAAACAATGAAAAAAATAAAAATATAGTTATATATTTCATACAATGTATAATTTCTGTAATATTATTTCTTCAGAAATGAGATTTCACATATAAAAGTTTATCAAGAAAAACAAATACAGTGGTAAATAGACTGTATATTATAATGGTAATATTATTAAATTGTTTTCGGTCAAAATTTAATACAAGTTACGTAAAATTTTTCCGAACGCGCGGATTTGAAGCGAGCCGGGCGATTTGCAAAATTCGGCCGCTCGCAAAAGCACCGATTTTAAAAATAATTTTTAATAATTAAATGTAACTATATTTTATAATAATTTTCATTTTAAGATAATATAAGTCTTTCTTTAGTCAATGACTGCAAAAAAATTTTTTAACTGTTATAAATAAAGGCACTACGATTTAAGAAAAAAGAAACAATTATCTCGGCTTCAATTGGTTGTAGAAAATTTTTATTTTTTTATAAATCTTCGTTTCGCCTTCAGCAACAATAATCTGTAAGCTAGAAACTCATAGGATGTACAGGGCCGCTTCAGCTCTAAATGTTTATAACGAAATTTACCCCCTTATTTTCAAACCCAACATTTAGCTCGGCTTCAGTTGGTCGTAGAAATTTTTAATTTCTTTATAAATCTTCGTTTCGTCTTCAGCAACAATAATCTGTAAGTAAAAAACTCATAGGATGTACAAGGCCGCTTCAGCTCTAAATGATTATAACGAAACTGCCCCCTTATTTTCAAACCCAAAAATTAGAGGTTTAAAAATGTTTTACGCATTTCTGTACATCAGAATATAAAAATATAACTCCTTAGAAGGAGATTGAATGTTTTACCAACTCTCTACGATTTTTTTTCAAAAAGTTATAGCCTTCGACATTTGACCTCTTGGGATAAACAATTTATAATATCTAAGCAACAAATTCGTTAATCCGGCCATACAATTTTTTTTATGTTTGGAATTGAAAGATCTTTATTTTAAAGCTTTAAAAAATAAAAAAATAAAAATTATTTGTACAATACATAACGCAATTGTAAAAAAACGCCCATTTTGGACCTTTCGCAGGCTGTTTTGCAATAACCAATAAACGAAATTAAACTTACCATAGCTCAAATTGTAGGTTTTTAAATTTACTACAACTTTCTATTAAAAAGTTTTTCTCTAAAGTCAATATCCTAAGCTGCAAAATTAAAAATCTTTAAAAATTGCAAATTTAACAAATGAAAATCGCAATAACAAATAAAGCTCACAGTATTTTTGGTCACATTTTAGTAGAAGTTATTCCTGGCATCGTCCTTTACAACACCTGATAGGTTTCAAAAATTCCTGAATTATATCCTGAAATCGACCTATTTTTCACCCACAGCCTGGAGTATAATTTTTATAATTCATTTAAATAGTGAAAAATTATTTACAATTTATATACATTGTAAATCCCAAATCATAACTTACAAAATGTTCACATTGTAATCATGATTCGGGAGTACTCCTAGTAACATTCAACGTGTCTTGGTTTCTTTATTTCTAGTGCATCTTTATTGTGATTTTAGTATAGTACTACATGAGAATATTGTTTAATTTTTGTAGTAAAAATATTTATCCCGAAAGAACCATCCAGGAATGGTATTCAACAAAGAGTGTACTATAACAATATCGATAAAATCAAGAAAAACAATTTTAAAGAACTTATATTGGTATGTTTCTAAAGATCCTGATGTATCTCTTGGCTCTTTTATATCATTATTTATGTAAACGTTTATTAGTTATATACCCAATACATATTAGTTATAAAGTCATAGACCCTTCTACCAGGAAACACAACCTTTAAAATCCTATTAAGCATCACTTACTTGCATTAGACACTTCTTTAACATATTGCATTGCTATCCTCTTCAAGTAATCGGCATGCTCTTCAGCTACAAAGAACCCCATAAAGTTTGGAGATGTATAGGTCTCCAATTTAAGGGGCTCATTCAATACAGCTCCTTGCCTCTCCATCACAGATTTCAACCCTTGCGAAAGGGTTAGCGCATCCTCATCTGGTGCCTAAAATAGAAATATAGCAAAAAAATTTGATTAGTTCATAAAATTAATTTATTTAAATAGGTAAATATACATAATGACCACCTGTAAGAATAGACAATATAAGAATACTAACTGTAACAGATGCTAGATACCTTGGCCTCCATCTTAACCAACACCTCACTTGGAAGAAACATATTATTGTCCTTTTCATGATCATTTTTCAGTGCGTAACAAATGATAGGAAAAAGGGTAAGTCCGTGATAATACACATTTATGACATTTATTCTAACATGACATTTTAGTTAAATCTGACAGTTGTCACATTTTATTTTCAATTTGGAATAAAAACAAATCAAATGTGTTTCTTGCATTTATAAAATGGTATTTTCTTTGATTTGTATAGTCTTATAAATTATACAGATTATATTTGTAATATTATTATCTAATTAAAAAAAATTATTTTTTTATTATGGCGCCATCTATCGACAACTAGAATAACTAGAATAAATGTTATAAAAATGTCACCGACGAAATGTAATCACTGACGTGCCTTTTTTCTGTCACATACAATTTAATGCGTTAGAAAGAAATCGAAAAACTGTGACGCACTGAAAGATGACCATGAGAAATACTGTATTATACAAACCAGAAGAAGACAACTTGACTTAAAATTCTGACAACTGTATTGGCTCCTTAGATGCAAATCAAAACTCAACATCCAAAACAAAATTCTTCTATACAAAGCCATCCTTAAACCTACCTGGTGCTATGGACTACACCTATGGGGCTTTGCAAAGGCAAAGGCTCTGAATTTCATCCAAAGATTTCAGTCTATAGTTCTATGATCGACAGTGGATGCACCATGGTACGCAAGTAATCAAATACTTCACTATGACTTACAGATTCCTTTCATCAGAGAAGAAATCCATCGAGCCACAAAGTCACAAAATGAATGTACCTACAATTAACCAAGAAAATGAGTTAGTATGATTCAACAATGGTCCTAACACAAGGAGACTAGATAGAACCTGGACAAAAGACCTACTTCAAAACTAAAACAGAAATAGAATAAGGTGAGACATCACTGGATGTCGTTCTTTCACACTGAAAACCAGTAACACATTTATTTAATACTCTGTAATGATGTAGATTGTAAATAAACATACATAGTTATAAAAAATAGGTAAATCGATTCTACACATTTTATATAATAAAATCATAATAATATAATCTAATAATCTTCTTTTGGTGCCTATTTGTTTCGAATATTGGTGAACATTCAGGCTATAATTATTTTATACCCCATGTCTGTTTTGGATTATCGCGACAACGAATATTTTACTGTGCAAAATATGAAGAACGAAAGTAAATTGCAAATTATATTGTTGTTTATTGGAGTGTTGTTCTGAAGCTATTTTCTTGTGGTATTTTTACAATTTTAACTATTTAGAATGGGAAATAAGCCACAATATGGCCTCATAGATCAGAATTGTTGGATACATTCCTGAATATTATAAACGATCAAGAAGAGACAATAAAATTTACAATGGAAAAGGAATATAATAACACCCTGCCTTTCCTCGATGTTTTAGTCTCAAAGAAGGATACTGGATATGAGACTAAAGTGTATAGAAAACCAACACATACCAACAGATATCTCAATTACAAATCAAATCACCACATCAATGTTAAAAAGGGAATCATAAAATCCTTATATGATAGAGCCAAAATTACTTGTTCTAACGAAAATTCCTTTTTAGAAGAAAAACAATTCTTAACATCTGTTTTATTAAAAAATGAATATCCTTTATCGTTTATAAATAAGGAATTGTCAAGATTGGATCGAATGAAACAGAACAACATAGAACGGGATCCTACAACATTCACAAGAAATAATACGAGGAAAATATCAATACCATACATAAAAGGACTATCCAAGAAACTTAAAACAATAGGAAATAAATTCAACATTTCAACAACATTCAAAACAACCAACACATTGAGATCTATTCTATCTAAAACTAAACCTAACAATGAACAAGAAAGGACAAAGAATTGTATGTATAAAATACCTTGTGAATGCGAACAGTTTTATATAGGTGAAACATCAAGACCATTAAACGTTAGAATAAGTGAACATCAACCTTATATTAAAAATAGAGAATTTCATAGATCTCAAATATGTCAACACGCATGGGATAATGAACATAAAGTTCAGTGGAGAGATTCAAGTATAGTCCTGAAAGAAACAGATAGTAAAAAGAGAAAAATCAAAGAAGCGGCTCTAATTATGCTAAACGAAACCAATTGTGTCGCAAATTCCTCGGTGGAATGCAGTAGGATGTGGATACCCATACTGAAAGAGGAAGTCAATAGAAAGAAAATACCACAATTAGTAAGTCAATAGTCGAGTTAGTACATATTTTATATTTTAGTATTACTTATATATCCATGTATTATTGATATTATTTATAATTTAAACAAAATTATAGTAAAGTCAGAATTTGGTATTAATTTTGAGAGTAAATTAAATGTAAGACCAAATACTTACGATGTTGGGATAGTATCACGAGGTTTTTCCTGGTTTTCCCTCGTGATTTACTATGAGATCTCTAACTCGAGAATTTTAATGTCACTGTTGCATGTGGTTGTCTTTTTAAAGACAGATCACATGCTATGATTTTTTTTGAGACGGATATTCTTGAGTTGGGGTTGATTTCATGTAATCGAATGAACTATCTTTCAGTAAAGTCATCCCAGGAATGCAACTCATAAATATTGGCAATATCATTTTAAAGTCTTCTACTTTAAAATGTATCATATGTGTCTGAATTGCCGATATAAATGAGTCAAATTAAATAAATTATTAGAAGAATTTTTTTACTAAGCAACAACATTTTTGTTTATATTAATAGTATTTTGTATTTTGACAACGGCACCCGATTTGGGCGTCGAAACGTTAATAAAAATCATTTTTTAATAATATTGTGGCTTATTTCCCATTCTAAATAGTTAAAGTTTATTGGAGTAATTATTAGAGCAAAATACTTTCGTACTTCTTATGTTGCACACTAAAATATTCGTTGTCATGATAATCCAAAACAGATGTATATTCGTGGAATACACCATATTAACCCATGCTTTAAATTAGATTAGTTGTTGTTGTGGAGAATCATTTCCTCATTTCCCCATTCTTCATAATACACTCTCGTTGGTTATCTTGTCTGTCCATGATATCCTTAGGATTCGCCTATATAGCCACATCTCGAAGGCTTCAAGTTTTTTCTCCATCGCTTCAGTGAGTGTCCAGGACTAAACCCTGTAGTATAATATTGAGAAGATATAACATTGTAAGAGCTTTATTTTTATCTCCAGATTAAGGTTGTGGCTTTTAAACAGTTTGGCCATGGTATTGAATGCACTCCCAGTCTATTCCATTCTACACCTAATCTAACAATAAAAACAATAAACTATGTTAGAATCTTACCTTAAAGAAAGAGACTAGAGTAATGTGTGGAGTAAAATTATGAGCACCATTCCATCCACACAGGCTGAGGGATTTCTCCCAAAATGCCTGAAGTTGTTGACAAAAAGCACCAGTGGGACAAGCATATAAAATATATTCTCTAGGAGAGTTGTCATCTAACAGGGGATCATTTACATGAGCTAGCAACCAGTCAGATGCTAACTGGACACCTCTATGTCCTGTGGCTGCCAATGCTTTTTCACTAAAATGAATTAGATATTGTTAATATAGAAAATAAATTATAGAAATAAATTATAGTTGAACTTGCTTATTGGAATAACCTTCATGCCAATCAAAAGTATTCCTATAACCAGGATATTCTAATAACTGATCACTGATGGTTGGTAGAAACATTTCAGGATCCCAAATTTCTATTCCTTAACACATTCACGGTCATGACTGCATATGAAGTCATTTACTCTATGTTCTACCTACAACTATGTGAAGGCACTTAGATCTGTTAAAACATACTGTATCAGTGGAATAGATCTGTTTATAAAATAGTAATACATTATACATTCCATAATATTGTTAAGAATTAAACGCTATGCTGGAATAACATTGTAAATGCCAAATCACATTTTGTCGACAAATTGAAAAAAGCACCACTTTACAATTATTGATCGTTTTGAAAAAAAGAATCTTTATGAGCTTAAAATGATAGACTGTAGGATGCATAAAGTAAAGTTTTGTAATATTTTCACAGTCAACAGTACATTATTTTGCTTATATAGGATGTTGTTTCATGGAAAACCCACATATGAAACTATTGGAATTTACAACATTGTTCCAGCATAGCATTCAATTATTGAAACATGATGACATAAAAGCATTTGCAGTTAGTGTAATATTTTAAGACATTTTTTGTAAAAATATATTGAATTTTGTGCAAACTATTGTTTTTGTTCCTGTGCCAAAAATTTTGTTGTTTGTTTTCGTCCCTTGTTTTTGTCCCTTAGATCAATTAGATTTCAGGTTTTCATGTGTAATGAGCATTTCTCTTGAATACTGGGATCATTATAAACAAATACTTACACTCTATGTTTTGGAAATCCCATTTGTAACAAGGTCTGTAAAGGGGTTAAGTGTTGTTTGGATATTTTCGTTGGGGTGGGATTTCTTCTGGGGGGTAATAAGGCAGCCATTGTAGATGTATTCGAGAAAAAGACAGCGTTTGCGGAAAAAGGCAATCGCTTAAAAATGTTACCCCTTAATTGTTTACAAATATTCACCCCTGACCTTTCAAAAATACATGACGTGACGTAACTTAGGATGGTTTTTGATTGGATCATCGCGAAACTTTTGCATTCGATTCTGTAACTGGATTGGTTGGTTAACTGCTATGGTAAATTGGAAATTTGTGGATGAGTATGGTCAGTGTTTGATTAATTTAATATTACATTAATGTAGTGATTACAAAACAGAATCATCAATTTAAATACATACTAAGAGTGCGTTTTTTATAATGATATTTATTTATTTATAAATTTAAATAAAAACTTTGTGATAGATATGGGTTTGAAATAGAGATGGAAGATATATTGAAGTAATAAGGTCTGTTCCTTTGTTTTTTAGTGTTACACTTTTGAGTGTAAAGTTGGATTTATAGTTTGACGTAGCGTAGACGTAGACGCAACGGAGACGCACTGGAAAAGATCAACACCGAATTTTGTGTACTCGTGTTTATAGATGAACGCAAGCGCCTGACGGAACGTAAGAGAAACGTAACGTAACATAAGAGATGACCAACTTTCATCTTTTACAGTGCGTTTCTTCCGTCGGGCCAATCATAAGGCAGAATTTTGTTCTGTCACTCAAAGTGGACCCGCCCCGCCCCCTCATTCCTTGTGTTGTGTAAAAAGTTGATTGTCAACATATTCGAATTTTGTTAATTATTTGTTAATACAATGGATGTTAAGTTATTAATTTAATAAAAATATATCATAGAGTCATTTCAATATTTCAGATAAATATGAGTTGTTTATCAGCCTAATTCGTGGTTATCCACACATATTTATACGATAGGTAAATCCAATAAACATTTAAAGACCAGGAAATGAAACAAAATAGTTGGAAATCCCACGGCATGCGGCACCAAAGAGCATACTTTCGTTTATTTCCTAATCCATGTAACACACAAAACAGATAAATATTATAATAAATAATAGTATAAGTATAAATAAATAAACACAAAGTTTGTTTACTGTTCGTTTAATTTATAGGCTATGTTGTTGAATAATAAGTCATTGTTTACTCTTTCTACTCATGCGCAAAAATTCCGCTACGTCGATCTATAAATTGACATATTTTCTTCCGTCTCCAGTCCGTTTCTTACGTCTACGTTGCGTCTACGTCTACGCTACGTCAAACTATAAATCCAACTTAAGTGTAAGAAATTCTATGGACATTTGAGTGTAAAATGACAGCGGATGTGACAGCGGCTCATGACAGCGGACAGTATTAAACGAAAATTATCGGTGTGCCAATCAAGCAAAGGAACAAGGAACTTCCGAATATGGCCTAACTGGGGGCACATAACATAACCTAATCCTAATATTTACATTTGTAAAGAATATCCTGTTTGTTTTTATTGTCGATTGTGCAGCGAAATTGTGATAGCAAATCAAATATAAAGTAGTTTATCGCCTACAGAACTGAATTAGTCCATAGCATAGCAGTTATCAGTTTTTCTTTCTTGGGAAGCTTATACATGTAACTTTTATTGTTGTAAATTGTGGGAGTAGGGCAGACAGGGAAAAGTCTTATTTTGTACTGTTCCCAAGGCTCCCCATGCAATACATTTAAATGAATTATCCAAACAAAGCCGGGGACAATGGATAAAAGCCACAAGAAGAACAGATATAAGGGAACTAAAATTAAAATATGAAAAGTAAACATTTTATAAGTGGTAAGTTTAATGTAATTCAATTAATAAGGATTTTAAATGTCTACAATAATAATAAAAATGTGATAATTCAAGCTTAATTATTAGGAAAGCCAGCCATGTTTCACTTCCATGAAGCAGAGAAGGGAGGTATATAATATACTGTCCCTTTTGTCTTCTCATTAATTTCTCTTTTGCTAATGAAACCTGTAGTGAGGGAGTGATATAATCGTGATGTTTTAGCAATTCTGTTGTTCATTTTTTTTTGCATTTTTTGTCTATTATAGTTTATAAATATTCAAAATCATTCATATGTTCTACTAAATTTCCGTCTAGGTTTATATGGATTTCTCTCGGTGTCTTGGAAATAAGTAAGGTTTTAGTCTTTGCTAATTTTATTTTCATTCCTTTTTCTGCAAGTTCTCTCGTCTATAAATTTAGGTTGCTTTGTAAAGATTTCTCTGAACTTGGTATCAATGCAATGTCATCTGCAGATACACATTTACTCAGAGTTATACTTTTTAATCAATGGTAACCTAAATCTAATTTTCGGGACTCTACTGCATTTTTTTTATTGGTTCATTCATATATATAATATAATGAATAGCAGTGAGCTTAAAACTCCACCTTGCCTTACTCCTTGTGTATTAGCAAATTTGTTTGATTCACAGTTTAATGCTCGCACAATGTTCCAGTACATAAATTTTACTTGCATCAATTAGTTCTCCTCCAACATCGAACAGTTCAAGCCCTTTCCAAATGTGATGTCCGGGTACCTTGTCAAAGGCTTTTTCCATTGTCTTATAGTAAAGATATGATCTTGGACACTGTGCCCGGTCAGAAACCTTTTTGTGCATCGTCTAGTTGATGTTCCACTTTCTTTCTCAGTCTCATCTCCAGTGTTCATTCATAAATCTTAGCCAGTACACTTAGCATGAAAATACCTCGATAATTTGAACATTACTTTTTTACCTCCCTTCTTTACCAGAAGAGCCATTACTGCTGTTGCCCAATCTTCTGGGATGCGTTTCTGTTTCCAAATTGTTATCAGTAATTTGTGTAAGTAGTGTAATGCAGATTCCCCCATATATTTCAACAATCGTGTTTTGATATTATCTATTCCTGCCACTTTACCATTTTTCATTTTTGCAATGGCTTCCGTTAATTCTTCCATTGTTATTTCATTACTCAACTCTTTGGAATATTTACTCCATCTATTAACTATATCTTGTGGTTGGGTAAGTGTTTCTCCATTTTATTTTTTTTTTATTTGCACGACAGTAGTACCTGATTTACTTCTCATTTTTTCAGACCTTAATAGAACAATTTTTGGTTTGTCCTACTACTGTCTTGCTCCATCTTTTCTCCAAATCTCTCCCACTGTTCCAATTTAGCTTTTTTAACTTTTTCTTTCACAAGCTTCCTTGCTTATTAACTGTTATTTTCTAGATAAGCTCTCCATGGTACTTTCTTTTCTTTCACAGCTATTTTTATCTCTTCGCTCCACCAACTAGTCCTTTTTTTTTGACTACTTTTATTCAATAAAAATATTAAAATACTCTTGTGATAGTGAAGAGACAGTTTATGTTTCCTTTCAATCCGATTGATGCCATTCGTTTGTCCATTGATTGTCCACGTTTGTCCACCATTTTATTTCGTTAGTCCACCCATCAATTCTTTTTTATAAACAAAAATTTTTTTTCGGGCTAACTTCACAAATCCACAAATTTTCGAAAATTTAAAAATACTCTTGCTATATTGTTTGTCCATCGTTTGTCCATGTTTGTCCACCACATAATTTTTTTGTCCACCCTCTGAAACAACCCCCTGTTAATTGTAATTATTTTTTTATTTCTTAATTCGGGCTAACTTCACGTTCTCTTAAATGGGCATTTAAACGTTAATTCAGGTGCAGAATCACAACTAAGCGTTTGTCCACCCCTTTGCAGCATTTGTCCAACCCCTTAAAGTGCGAAACAACCCCCCTGTTAATTGTACTTATTTTTTTATTTCTTAATTCGGGCTAACTTCACGTCCGTTTAAACGTGTATTTTAAAGTTAAATCGGGTGAAGAATCACAACTATCCGTTTGTCCACCCCTTCGCAGCGTTTGTCCAACCCCTTAAAGTGCGAAACAACCCCCTCGTCAATTGTAATTATTTTTTTATTTCTTTATTTGGGCTAACTTCACGTTCTCTTAAATGGGCATTTAAACGTTAATTCGGGTGCAGAATCACAACTAAGCGTTTGTCGACCCCTTTGCAGCGTTTGTCCAACCCCTTAAAGTGCGAAACAATCCCCCTGTTAATTGTAATTATTTTTTTATTTCTTAATTCAGGCTAACTTCACGTCCGTTTAAACGTGTATTTTAAAGTTAAATCGGGTGAAGAATCACAACTACCCGTTTGTCCAGCCCCTTAAAGTGCGAAACAACCCACTCGTTAATTGTAATTATTTTTTTAATTCTTAATTCGGGCTAACTTCAAGTTCTCTTAAATAGGTATTTAAACGTTAATTCGGGTGCAGAATACAACTACCCGTTTGTCCACTCCTTCGCAGCGTTTGTCCAACCCCTTAAAGTGCGAAACAACCCCCTCGTCAATTGTAATTATTTTTTTATTTCTTTATTCGGGCTAACTTCACGTTCTCTTAAATGGGCATTTAAACGTTAATTCGGGTGCAGAATCACAACTAAGCGTTTGTCGACCCCTTTACAGCGTTTGTCCAACCCCTTAAAGTGCGAAACAACCCCCCTGTTAATTGTAATTATTTTTTTATTTCTTAATTCAGGCTAACTTCACGTCCGTTTAAACGTGTATTTTAAAGTTAATTCGGGTGAAGAATCACAACTACCCGTTTGTCCACCCCTTCGCAGCGTTTGTCCAGCCCCTTAAAGTGCGAAACAACCCCCCTGTTAATTGTAATTATTTTTTTATTTCTTAATTCGGGCTAGCTTCACGTTCCCTTAAATGGGCATTTAAACGTTAATTCGGGTGCAGAACCACAACTACCCGTTTGTCCACCCCTTCGCAGCGTTTGTCCAACCCCTTAAAGTGCGAAACAACCCCCCTGTTAGTTGTAATTATTTTTTTATTTCTTAATTCGGGCCAGCTTTTAAGTGCCCATTAAAGGGAACGTGAAGTTAGCCCGAATTAAGAAATAAAAAAATAATTACAATTAACAGGGGGGTTGTTTCGCACTTTAAGGAGTTGGACAAACGCTGCGAAGGGGTGGACAAACGGGTAGTTGTGATTCTGCACCAGAATTAACGTTTAAATGCCCATTTAAGAGAACGCGAAGCTAGCCCGGAATAAGAAATAAAAAAATAATTACAATAACCAGGGGGGTTGTTTCGCACTTTAAGTGGTTGGACAAACGCTGCGAAAGGGTGGACAAACGGGCAGTTGTGATTCCGCACCCGAATTAACGTTTGAATGCCCATTTAAGAGAACGTGAAGTTAGCCCGAATAAAGAAATGAAAAAATAATTACAATTAACGAGGGGGTTGTTACGCACTTTAAGTGGTTGGACAAACGCTGCGAAAGGGTGGACAAACGGGCAGTTGTGATTCTGCACCCGAATTAACGTTTAAATGCCCATTTAGGGGAACGTGAACCTAGCCCGAATTAAGAAATAAAAAAATAATTACAATTAACAGGGGGGTTGTTTCGCACTTTAAGTGGTTGGACAAACGCTGCGAAAGGGTGGACAAACGGGCAGTTGTGATTCTGCACCCGAATTAACGTTTAAATGCCCATTTAGGGGAACGTGAACCTAGCCCGAATTAAGAAATAAAAAAATAATTACAATTAACAGGGGGGTTGTTTCGCACTTTAAGTGGTTGGACAAACGCTGCGAAAGGGTGGACAAACGGGCAGTTGTGATTCTGCATCCGAATTAACGTTTAAATGCACATTTAAGAGAACGTGAAGCTAGCCCGAATAAAGAAATAAAAAAATAATTACAATTAACGAGGGGGTTGTTTCGCACTTTAAGTGGTTGGACAAACGCTGCGAAAGGGTGGACAAACGGGCAGTTGTGATTCTGCACCCGAATTAGCGTTTAAATGCCCATTTAAGAGAACGTGAAGTTAGCCCGAATAAAGAAATAAAAAAATAATTACAATTAACTAGGGGGTTGTTTCGCACTTTAAGGGGCTGGACAAACGCTGCGATGAAGTAGACAAACGGGTAGTTGTGATTCTTCACCCGAATTAACGTTTAAATGCCCATTTAAGGGAACGTGAACCTAGCCCGAATTAAGAAACAAAAAAATAATTACAATTAACAGGGGGGTTGTTTCGCACTTTAAGTGGTTGGACAAACGCTGCGAAAGGGTGGACAAACGGGCAGTTGTGATTCTGCATCCGAATTAACGTTTAAATGCCCATTTAAGAGAACGTGAAGCTAGCCCGAATAAAGAAATAAAAAAATAATTACAATTAACGAGGGGGTTGTTTCGCACTTTAAGTGGTTGGACAAACGCTGCGAAAGGGTGGACAAACGGGCAGTTGTGATTCTGCACCCGAATTAGCGTTTAAATGTCCATTTAAGAGAACGTGAAGTTAGCCCGAATAAAGAAATAAAAAAATAATTACAATTAACTAGGGGGTTGTTTCGCACTTTAAGGGGCTGGACAAACGCTGCGATGAAGTGGACAAACGGGTAGTTGTGATTCTTGACCCGAATTAACTTTAAAATACACGTTTAAATGGACGTGAAGTTAGCCGGAATTAAGAAATAAAAAAATAATTACAATTAACAGGGGGGTTGTTTCGCACTTTAAGGGGTTGGACAAACGCTGAAAAGGGGTGAACAAACGCTTAGTTGTGATTCTGCACCCGAATTAACGTTTAAATGCCCATTTAAGAGAACGTGAAGTTAGCCCGAATAAAGAAATAAAAAAATAATTACAATTGACGAGGGGGTTTTTTCGCACTTTAAGGGGTTGGACAAACGCTGCGAAGGAGTGGACAAACGGGTAGTTGTGATTCTGCACCCGAATTAACGTTTAAATACATATTTAAGAGAACTTGAAGTTAGCCCGAATTAAGAATTAAAAAAAATAATTACAATTAACGAGGGGGTTGTTTCGCACTTTAACGGGCAGGACAAACGCTGCAAAGGGGTGGACAAACGGGTAGTTGTGATTCTGCACCCGAATTAACGTTTAAATGGCCATTTAAGAGAACGTGAAGTTAGCCCGAATTAAGAAATAAAAAAATAATTACAATTAACAGGGGGTTGTTTCAGAGGGTGGACAAAAAAAATTATGTGGTGGACAAACGATGGACAAACAATATAGCAAGAGTTTTTTTAAATTTTCGAAAATTTGTGGATTTGTGAAGTTAGCCCGAAAAAAAATTTTTGTTTATAAAAAAGAATTGATGGGTGGACTAACGAAATAAAATGGTGGACAATCAATGGACAAACGAATGGCATCAATCGCATTTTTTTTCCCGACTTTTTCGGGCTAAGTTCACGGACCTAGGCGATACACAATCTCCAGACAGTTGTTTCTGCCTTACGGCGTCCCCAGTGGAGCTGCCTGCACACCTCTGAATCAAAACGAAATCAAAATGTCTATTTAAGTGGAATTTCAAAAATAGTTATCTACTATTAGGATGCTTCAGCGATATCTCTTAAAGAAAAGAGAAAAGTCCCAGATACAAAATTCACTATTAAAATAGTAAATAATTATTTAAATCTGAAACTTTTCTTATTGGAACCCCTTTCTGGTACATCCTTAATCTCTTTTTGACTTTTACAATTTCGGACTTTGAATTATCTTTCTGATCTTTTTTCTAGATTAATGAAAGCAGAATGTAACTGTATACTGCAGAGTCCTTTTCCCTTTCTTTATTCATCATCTCTTGTCTTATAAATTGTAAAAGTCAGAGATTAAGGATGTTACCAGAAAGAAGTTCCAATAAGAAAAGTATCAGATATAAATAATTATTTACTATTTTTATTTTAATAGTGAATTTTATATCTGGGACTTTTCTTTATTCTTGTGATACTTTCCACATTTTTATGATTTTTTTATGGTACACAATGTAGAATTTTTATTTATGTCTTTGTTTTAGGAACAACCACCAGATATTTAAAAGGTATAAAAAGAAGAAACTGCTGGAATTTCAAAACAAATGTGTTTGACTAGTAAAGATTTGGATAAATAACAGGAGTTACTTTGGGCTATAGCTACGTGCAGATTTATTTCCTTGTGGCTTCCTATGTTAATTCTTATTAATTATACACTTAAATATGTTTTTAGTCTCAGGAAGATTTTATATTTGATTATTTTTGAATAAACATTATTATTATTATTACCTTAATTTCCATTAAATAAATTTACTGTAATCAATAAAGTAATCGTTTAATTGTTAATAAATTATCAAGTATGATTCCCAAATATTTTATTTGTTTGACACCTTCTATGGGCTGATTGTGAGATTATAGTTAAGGTACCAAAGGTATTATAAGGATAATAACACTTGAGGTCAATGGTGTATATACCGAGGGCCTTTGGCCTGAGGGATATAAGTTGACTGAAAGCGATATTATCGTTAATACCTGTGGTGCCTTCAACATTTAATGTCCGACTAAATTATTCTTTATAGGCAAAAAATTGAAGGAATTTTGAATTAATTAGTTTTCAAATAAGTACATTTACCAGCAATAGTTGTAACGTAATTGTGGTAACCATAGTTTTACTTGGGTTGTTATTTGTCAACTTGACAGTATTTAACTAGTTATTTAAATTTAATACCCTAGGGCGTAATTTTTCAAAATAATGCCCTAGAGCCTAGGGCATTATGTCATACTTAACTGACTTCGAAATCATGTCATTATTTATCAAACTGACTTCAAAATCATGTCATTATTTGTCAAATAATATACCAGTCGGACATTAATATTATTACAGTAGAACCTCGATTATCTGTCAGGGCACCGGACCAAGGGTATGACGGATAATCGAAAAGACGGTTAACAGAACATTAAAAAAAATAAAAATTCATAGTACAACTCTCAAATTTCATTTGTATGGTTTGTTTGACAATATAAGAGGGATTTATGTTCATACAATCGAATCAATTTAAAATATTCTGAAATTTGTGTTTTACTGCTGCTTCATATTTTGCGACGGCTGAATTTCTTAATCGGCATAAGGCATAAGATCATGCAATCTACTTTATTGGCTTCTTCTTGTTGAGAATACCACTCGATGAATTATTGCATATGCGATGCAGCTTCTCTAGATTATTTACGCAAATCTTTGTCAGTTACAATAGGTTCATCAATATAGCTACAGTCAAGCTTCCTTGTGTCCAAGCATCAATATAGCTACTGTGTCAGCTTCCGAATAGGTTTGGTCCGCCTTTGTTGCCATTTCAATGAGTTCTTTATCTGTCAGCAATGGATAGCCGTTTGTGTCCTCATCACAAATCAAATTACCTTTTTTTTATTTTTTTGCATTTAAATGATTGCTAATGTATAACTCAATACAACTTCTGTATGTACCCTGACGGTTAACAGAGGTGACGGTTAATGGAGAGACGGATAATCGAGGTTCCACTGTACATGATTTCGAAGTCAGTTATATTATAATGCCCTAGGGCGTTATTTTTCAATATTTATTTTGAAAAATAATGCCCTAGCTAGGGTATTAAATTCAAATAACTAGTTAAATACTGTCGAGTTGACACAATTACGTTACAAGTGTTGCTGGTAAATGTACTTATTTAAAAACTAATTAATTCAAAATTCCTTAAATTTTTTTGCCTATAAAGAATAATTTAGTCAGACATTAAATGTTGAAGGCACCACGGGTATTAAAGATAATATCGCTTTCAGTGAATGTTTATCCCTTTAGACCCTTTTAACCCTTAAGATTGCTATCTAAAAAAAATACCAAGAAACTTTACAGAATCAACGATACTGATCTGACTGTAATTAACACATTCACAGACACACTTTAGATGTAGACACATCTTATGGAGTAAGTGGCTTCATATGCAGTTGTGTCTGTGAATGTGTTAAGAGGTAAAGATTGACGAGCTCCTGTATAGGATAATGCTACTGTTTTATGTTAAAAAAAGGTAAATTAGAATCGGACCAGGTTTTTATCGTGAGTAGATCAGAAGGTATAGTAGCAATATTTGAGTTGCTCCAAGTAATACTGGTATCATCAGCAAAAAGAAAATTTTTTCCATCAATTTTTAAACTAGGGATGTCATTAATAAACGTAAGGAAAAGTAGACGACCTGATACTGAACCTTGTGGTTTGTAGAGGACCCCACATACAATATTTTGGAGACTAGAGTCTGTATTATTTGCTCTAACCAGTTGTTTCCAACTATCCAAGTAAGATTGAAACCAATTCAAAGAAATTCTTCGAATTCCATAGAAATTTAGTTATTTTTATCAAAATTTCATGATTTACACAATCAAAAGCTTTGGCATAGTCACAAAAAACAGTGGCAGTGTGAAGATTATTGCTCAGTGCTTGATAAACCTCATGTAGTACAGAAAACATGGCATCAGCAGTACATTTATTATTTAAAAAGCCGAACTTTTGTAATAAAATGTTGTTTTCAACAAGAAAGGACATAAGTCATGCTTTTATGAGTCTCTCAATAATTTTGGAGTACCGGTAGTAATGCAATAGGTATATACTTGCAGGAATTAGATTTTTCACCACCCTTATGAAGAGGAATAATGATAGCTGTCTTTAGGTACTCTGGAAATTTACCTTTCTCAAAAGAATCATTAATTGGCGAGATGAGGACACAAGGATCTACAGATCGAGCGAGTCTCGTAAATTGCACAGCTTCGAGCCACGCTTCACGCAACCATATTTGCGTACTTGTGTTTTGGGTTGTGTGGTCGTGCTCTGGTCGATTGGAGTTATAATTTACCAAATTTAAATATAGTCGTTTCTACTGATTCATAATATGTATACTATAATATAATATATTGAAGTTTTTAAATATTGCTAATATTATTAAAGTTTTTAACATTGTATTTTAATATACTTTGTTTTATTAATAATAATATTACCTAAGTATTGCACCTTGTTCAAAAAAAGTTCAAGATAAATACCGCGGTTTTTTCATATGAAAATGCAAAGAAAAAATATACAATTTGCAGAGTATGTAAATGCTTGTTTTTTGATAAAACAATACAAATTGTATGTAGGTAGGTAGAGTAGCAAAGCATTGAGTAGTTATAGCAAAAGTAGCTACGCCATCTGAGAGACAATAAGGATGAAATTAGTTTTATATTTTCTTTTCTCATGGAGCATGCATGATGGAGAGTTTTTTAAAATACGTAACAAAGCATGTTGTTTTGTTATCTATGTTGCAAATATGTTGTTTTTTTTTTCAAATTACAAAATATGTTGTTTTCAATACAAGTACCTAATTGTTGTTATTATTTAATGAGCATTTAGAATTTTGACTAACGCTCGATTTCATAATAAAGTTAAAGTGTGTGTTACCTTAAAAAAAGCAATTGTTACAGTTAAAGAAAACTTTAAATTTAAAGTCCACTTTAACTTTATTAATATAAAATCGAGCGTAAGAAATTTTATAAACTTTGGAAAATAGCATTTCAAAAAAAGTACTGTAAGTATGCTGTATTTTTAATTTTTTCTCAAAAAATAAAACAAAACTCATTTTAAAACATATATTAAATTATAAACACAACACTAAATAAATAATTTTTCTCAACGGTTAAAAACCACACTTAAAAGTTTTAGAAATTCACATCCCAGAATCAAGTTACTCAAATTTTCAAACACCTCACCTGACACAGTGTCTCAAGTACGATTGCACGAAGCTGTTGATGTTATATTTTTACTCACATTAACAAAGTATTCATTTAGATTTCCAGGGTCTGAAAGGAAAAATGTTTAAGCTGGGTGAATTTTATTTCGAAGATCGTTTATTATGGACTAAGTTTCTTTTGCAACACTTTTAGAGCTTCTCAGACAATTTTGATAGTACGATTTTTTAGCTGATTTTATAAGTTTTAAATAGGTTTTCCTATACTTGCTGATATATTCAGTGACAGAGCCATTGGAAAGTAAATTTCTTGATGTAGAGTAGTGAACGCATATTCATGGCTGATATGCGGATACCGGATACCTTTAGTAGTCCAGGGCCCAGGATTTGCGATGTTTTGGCTTAATTGTAATTAAAGGAAATGCTTTGTTGAACATAAGGACATGAAAGCATATTAAAAAAATCACTGAAAAGTGATAATTTTAAAATTACAGGAAAGTGCCACTCGGAGGTTAAGCAAAATTAAATTAAAACTTGTAGCTACTTTAGTTTTTTCAATTTATAAATCTAGTTTAAATTAAACTAAAAAGAAATATATCTTTTTTGTAAACAAACAAACAAACACATTTAACGGCTAAACAGCTGGCGCCGGTTGGATGATACTGCGCAGGACGAGTGTAATATCGACCACCGTCTCGGAGGTAGGTGTAGAAAAGTGTTACACTTTTTTTCCTACAGCATTTCAAAGAAACGAGTTGTACGCGTTCTACGACAGAAGTTGAGTGTATCGTGAAAAAAAGTGTAAACACTAGAAAAACAAAGAAACAAGAAAGTGTAACACTTTTACACTTTTCTTACACTTTTCAAGAACTAGTGTTACACTTAAAACAAAGGAACAGACCTATAAAGAATAATGTATTAAAGATTATTTCAAAGTATATATATATATATATATATATATATATATATATATATATATATATATATATATATATATATATATATATATATGCAAAAAGAATAAAGCTTCTAGCAAAGCTTGCTATTGCTTTTATGAATTAGAACGCCATAATACATGGCATTGGAGCACATATTCGTCAAAACTTCCGTGATTTAACTGGTACCAATAGACTGATATATCGATATTTCAAGGTCTCCCTCTCATCAGTCAGTCGAGCTGGTACTACAAATTAAATCACGGAAGTTTCTCTGAACGTCTCCAAAAATTTCGCCACTCTAGTGGCAGCTTACAGAGGCGCCATCTCTTTTGATGGCAGGGAACGAAGACGATTTAATAATACCGTCTCCTATCCTCTGAGCTATCGGAATGTGCAAAAAGAATAAAGCTTCTAGCAAAGCTTGCTATTGCTTTTATGAATTAGAACGCCATAATACATGGCATTGGAGCACATATTCGTCAAAACTTCCGTGATTTAACTGGTACCAATAGACTGATATATCGATATTTCAAGGTCTCCCTCTCATCAGTCAGTCGAGCTGGTACTACAAATTAAATCACGGAAGTTTCTCTGAACGTCTCCAAAAATTTCGCCACTCTAGTGGCAGCTTACAGAGGCGCCATCTCTTTTGATGGCAGGGAACGAAGACGATTTAATAATACCGTCTCCTATCCTCTGAGCTATCGGAATGTGCAAAAAGAATAAAGCTTCTAGCAAAGCTTGCTATTGCTTTTATGAATTAGAACGCCATAATACATGGCATTGGAGCACATATTCGTCAAAACTTCCGTGATTTAACTGGTACCAATAGACTGATATATCGATATTTCAAGGTCTCCCTCTCATCAGTCAGTCGAGCTGGTACTACAAATTAAATCACGGAAGTTTCTCTGAACGTCTCCAAAAATTTCGCCACTCTAGTGGCAGCTTACAGAGGCGCCATCTCTTTTGATGGCAGGGAACGAAGACGATTTAATAATACCGTCTCCTATCCTCTGAGCTATCGGAATGTGCAAAAAGAATAAAGCTTCTAGCAAAGCTTGCTATTGCTTTTATGAATTAGAACGCCATAATACATGGCATTGGAGCACATATTCGTCAAAACTTCCGTGATTTAACTGGTACCAATAGACTGATATATCGATATTTCAAGGTCTCCCTCTCATCAGTCAGTCGAGCTGGTACTACAAATTAAATCACGGAAGTTTCTCTGAACGTCTCCAAAAATTTCGCCACTCTAGTGGCAGCTTACAGAGGCGCCATCTCTTTTGATGGCAGGGAACGAAGACGATTTAATAATACCGTCTCCTATCCTCTGAGCTATCGGAATGTGCAAAAAGAATAAAGCTTCTAGCAAAGCTTGCTATTGCTTTTATGAATTAGAACGCCATAATACATGGCATTGGAGCACATATTCGTCAAAACTTCCGTGATTTAACTGGTACCAATAGACTGATATATCGATATTTCAAGGTCTCCCTCTCATCAGTCAGTCGAGCTGGTACTACAAATTAAATCACGGAAGTTTCTCTGAACGTCTCCAAAAATTTCGCCACTCTAGTGGCAGCTTACAGAGGCGCCATCTCTTTTGATGGCAGGGAACGAAGACGATTTAATAATACCGTCTCCTATCCTCTGAGCTATCGGAATGTGCAAAAAGAATAAAGCTTCTAGCAAAGCTTGCTATTGCTTTTATGAATTAGAACGCCATAATACATGGCATTGGAGCACATATTCGTCAAAACTTCCGTGATTTAACTGGTACCAATAGACTGATATATCGATATTTCAAGGTCTCCCTCTCATCAGTCAGTCGAGCTGGTACTACAAATTAAATCACGGAAGTTTCTCTGAACGTCTCCAAAAATTTCGCCACTCTAGTGGCAGCTTACAGAGGCGCCATCTCTTTTGATGGCAGGGAACGAAGACGATTTAATAATACCGTCTCCTATCCTCTGAGCTATCGGAATGTGCAAAAAGAATAAAGCTTCTAGCAAAGCTTGCTATTGCTTTTATGAATTAGAACGCCATAATACATGGCATTGGAGCACATATTCGTCAAAACTTCCGTGATTTAACTGGTACCAATAGACTGATATATCGATATTTCAAGGTCTCCCTCTCATCAGTCAGTCGAGCTGGTACTACAAATTAAATCACGGAAGTTTCTCTGAACGTCTCCAAAAATTTCGCCACTCTAGTGGCAGCTTACAGAGGCGCCATCTCTTTTGATGGCAGGGAACGAAGACGATTTAATAATACCGTCTCCTATCCTCTGAGCTATCGGAATGTGCAAAAAGAATAAAGCTTCTAGCAAAGCTTGCTATTGCTTTTATGAATTAGAACGCCATAATACATGGCATTGGAGCACATATTCGTCAAAACTTCCGTGATTTAACTGGTACCAATAGACTGATATATCGATATTTCAAGGTCTCCCTCTCATCAGTCAGTCGAGCTGGTACTACAAATTAAATCACGGAAGTTTCTCTGAACGTCTCCAAAAATTTCGCCACTCTAGTGGCAGCTTACAGAGGCGCCATCTCTTTTGATGGCAGGGAACGAAGACGATTTAATAATACCGTCTCCTATCCTCTGAGCTATCGGAATGTGCAAAAGGAATAAAGCTTCTAGCAAAGCTTGCTATTGCTTTTATGAATTAGAACGCCATAATACATGGCATTGGAGCACAAGGGAGACCTTGATGAGAGGGAGACCTTGAAATATCGATATATCAGTCTATTGGTACCAGTTAAATCACGGAAGTTTTGACGAATATGTGCTCCAATGCCATGTATTATGGCGTTCTAATTCATAAAAGCAATAGCAAGCTTTGCTAGAAGCTTTATTCTTTTTGCACATTCCGATAGCTCAGAGGATAGGAGACGGTATTATTAAATCGTCTTCGTTCCCTGCCATCAAAAGAGATGGCGCCTCTGTAAGCTGCCACTAGAGTGGCGAAATTTTTGGAGACGTTCAGAGAAACTTCCGTGATTTAATTTGTAGTACCAGCTCGACTGACTGATGAGAGGGAGACCTTGAAATATCGATATATCAGTCTATTGGTACCAGTTAAATCACGGAAGTTTTGACGAATATGTGCTCCAATGCCATGTATTATGGCGTTCTAATTCATAAAAGCAATAGCAAGCTTTGCTAGAAGCTTTATTCTTTTTGCACATTCCGATAGCTCAGAGGATAGGAGACGGTATTATTAAATCGTCTTCGTTCCCTGCCATCAAAAGAGATGGCGCCTCTGTAAGCTGCCACTAGAGTGGCGAAATTTTTGGAGACGTTCAGAGAAACTTCCGTGATTTAATTTGTAGTACCAGCTCGACTGACTGATGAGAGGGAGACCTTGAAATATCGATATATCAGTCTATTGGTACCAGTTAAATCACGGAAGTTTTGACGAATATGTGCTCCAATGCCATGTATTATGGCGTTCTAATTCATAAAAGCAATAGCAAGCTTTGCTAGAAGCTTTATTCTTTTTGCACATTCCGATAGCTCAGAGGATAGGAGACGGTATTATTAAATCGTCTTCGTTCCCTGCCATCAAAAGAGATGGCGCCTCTGTAAGCTGCCACTAGAGTGGCGAAATTTTTGGAGACGTTCAGAGAAACTTCCGTGATTTAATTTGTAGTACCAGCTCGACTGACTGATGAGAGGGAGACCTTGAAATATCGATATATCAGTCTATTGGTACCAGTTAAATCACGGAAGTTTTGACGAATATGTGCTCCAATGCCATGTATTATGGCGTTCTAATTCATAAAAGCAATAGCAAGCTTTGCTAGAAGCTTTATTCTTTTTGCACATTCCGATAGCTCAGAGGATAGGAGACGGTATTATTAAATCGTCTTCGTTCCCTGCCATCAAAAGAGATGGCGCCTCTGTAAGCTGCCACTAGAGTGGCGAAATTTTTGGAGACGTTCAGAGAAACTTCCGTGATTTAATTTGTAGTACCAGCTCGACTGACTGATGAGAGGGAGACCTTGAAATATCGATATATCAGTCTATTGGTACCAGTTAAATCACGGAAGTTTTGACGAATATGTGCTCCAATGCCATGTATTATGGCGTTCTAATTCATAAAAGCAATAGCAAGCTTTGCTAGAAGCTTTATTCTTTTTGCACATTCCGATAGCTCAGAGGATAGGAGACGGTATTATTAAATCGTCTTCGTTCCCTGCCATCAAAAGAGATGGCGCCTCTGTAAGCTGCCACTAGAGTGGCGAAATTTTTGGAGACGTTCAGAGAAACTTCCGTGATTTAATTTGTAGTACCAGCTCGACTGACTGATGAGAGGGAGACCTTGAAATATCGATATATCAGTCTATTGGTACCAGTTAAATCACGGAAGTTTTGACGAATATGTGCTCCAATGCCATGTATTATGGCGTTCTAATTCATAAAAGCAATAGCAAGCTTTGCTAGAAGCTTTATTCTTTTTGCACATTCCGATAGCTCAGAGGATAGGAGACGGTATTATTAAATCGTCTTCGTTCCCTGCCATCAAAAGAG